>NC_139155.1:72297475-73633879 GCF_964270905.1 Leucopleurus acutus
AAGGAGGCCAGAACTCCAAGGTGGGACAGGAGAAATGGGGTTTGTAACCCACATAGAGGCTTCTATGAGTCCCTATTCATGTCTGTACTGAACTACATTTTCTTCTGTGTTGGGAAAAGCAGCAGAAGGGAAAGCTATGAACGTGAGCTTTGGAATCAGCCCTGGGCTCAGAGTCCAGCTCTTTCACTCTAATTAGCTGTGTGGCTCTAGGTAAGTTATCAACCTCTCTGAACCACAGTTCCCTCGTCTGGAAAGTGAGCATTGTTCACTCAACATGCTTTGAGCCCAGATGTGCCAATAAATGATTTCTATGATCTTAATTACTGTTCAAAATCCCATCATTTTTCATTTGTTCTTTCCAATATCTCTGTCAGGGCCACTGTGGTAGATTGTAAAAATGCAAATTATTCTCCTCCATCTAGCCATGCCCTGTGGAGCGAGCTGCTCTCCACTCTGGCTCTGGCTTTAACCATGTGACTGGCCTTGGCCAATGGGACATGAGCAAACACAACACATGGAGATGCTTGAAAACTGTGTGGAGCTTGCCTTGTCTTGTTGTCTTGGATCCCAGCCACCCAGGAAGAAGCAGCTAGCCTGCTTGACGGTGAGAGTCCCAAGGCCCAGACATCCCAGCCAGAAGCTGCCAACCACCAGACGTATGAGTGAGGACATCCTAGACCATCTAGCCATGAGCCAACCTTCCAGCTGACCACAGATGTAAGCACAAACCTACAGCCATCCAGCCCCCAGAATGGTCACCTAAATAATACATATTGTTTTAAGCCACTAACATTTTGGGATGGTTTGTTATACAGCAGTAGGTAACTGATACATAGCCCTCATCCTCCCACTTTCCAGACAAAGAAATTGAGGCTCAGAGAGGCTTGCCTGAGGTCATGGAGCCAACACACAGTTTCTTTCCCCTACACCATACAGTGAGGCACCTTCTGACATCTCTGGCCCCCTGATGCAGGACCAACTTTTTTTTTCTTTGGCCACACCGTGTGGCTTATGGGATTTTAGTTCCCTGACCAGGGATGGAACCCAGGCCCTCAGCAGCAAAAGTTTGAAATCCTAACCTCTGGACTGCCAGGGAATTCCTATAGGGCCAATTATTGATAAGACAGCTGGCAGGGTGACAACTGTGTTCACTGGGTCAGCTCAGTGGTCTGCTGGGAGAGCTGGGCCATGCCCTTGGCCTCATTAGCATGGAAGACCTGTAATCAGCTGCTCAGAAGCTCTGGAGAGATCTGTCTAGCCTGGTGCATGGGGTGGACACCCACACAACAAGCTAGAGGATGTAAACTCTTCGAGACCCTACCATTCACCGGGGGACCCTCAAATGTTCACCAGTCCCCTCTGTGTCCTAGCCACCTCTTCTGTGTATCTGATGGCAGCATTAGGGGGATGTATGACCTTTCTAAAATATGTATGAATGAAAAAATACTTTGCTTGTACAAGATGGAATAAAATAGCAAAAAAAAGTACCCAGCAACTCCCTTGACAGGGCATAACCTATGTTACAGACTCTGGGTACAGCTCTCTTTATGCGTTGCCTAATTTTATCCTTCCCTAAACCCCATCATGTGGATCTAAAGCTACAGAGTTGAAAGAGCACTGGTTGAGGACTCAGGTTGCCCGGGTTTAAATCCTGGCCGGGCCTTTTTACCAGAGAGAGATCTAACTTCCCTGTGCCACACCTTCCCCATCTGTAAAATGGGGGTGTGATAACAGCAGCTGCTTCATGGGGCTGGTATGAAGACTAAGCGCATTAATGAATATAAAGTACTGAAAACAAGGTCCAGCATGTAGCTGGCACTCAGTGCATGCCAGCTGTCATCATTAACACTACTTTATGGATGAAGCAGTGATGAGGCTCAAAGAGGTGACTGCACTGATTAATTTCACTTAGCTAAGTCGATGGTGAGCCGAATCGTGGACCCTAGCCTGACGGACTCTGATGACAACTCCATCATGCCTGGAAGTTCCAGGACCATCTGCCCACCACCCAGGGTCCTGCCTCTGCAGCCAGAGTTCCTGCCCCAAAGTCAAATGAGGACTCGCTCTTTAAGTTCCTAGCTACACAAATGGATTGCAGGATGGTTCCTCAGAAATCCACACCCAGCCTTCAAAACCCAAGGGAAAGACCTTGTTACAACATTTATTACACTGCGTTGGAATAATTTGCTTTTCTGATCATCTTCCCTCACAGAGATAGTACCATATACTACGGGTCTCCCATGTGCTGTGTCCATAGGCAGACATTGCCTTATTTAATCTGCACCACCACCCAGCAAGGTACATTGATTATGCCTAGTCTACAGGTCAAGAACTGAGGCTCTGAGTGGTACAGGCATTTGATCCACAGCACACAGTTGGGATTCAAATAGGAGTCTGTCTTATTTTGTGATGTGGGCTCATTCGAGGCACTGCAGGACCTTTTACTACCAACAGTAAGAAACTCAGTACTTGTTAGAAACAGACTCACAGACGTAGAGTACAGACTTGTGGTTGCCAAAGAGGGGGGTGGGGGAAGGATGGATTGGGAGTTTGGGATTAGCAGATGCAAACTATTATAAACAACAAGGTCCTACTGTATAGCACAGGGAACTATATTCAATATCCTGTGATAAACCATACTGGAAAAGAATATGAAAAAGAATGTATATATATGCATAACTGAATCACTTTGCTGTACAGAAGAAATTAACACAACATTGTAAATCAACTATACTTCAATAAAATTAAATATATATATGTGTGTGTGTGTGTGTATATGAGTGTCCTATTTTGTGATGCAGGCTCATTCGAGGCATTGTGGGACCTTTTACTACCAACAGTAATAAACTCAGTACTTGTTAATTCATGCCAGGATCCAGGTCCAGTACTGTTTCATAGGCATATCTCATTTAATCCTCAAACCACTGCAAATAAATACTATTATCTTTTCCTTTTAGAAGAGGAAACTGAGGCTCAGAAAGGTGCAGAAACCTGTCCTGCGTCACAAAGCTTGTAGACAGGCTAGCTGGGATTTGAACCCAGTACAAACTATAACAACTGTGGACTTTTTACTCCATCTGCTGCCTCTGTGAATAACTTCAAGCACAAAAACTATAACTTACACTCCTTCGAATTGTCTCAACAGTGTCTGAAATGCTAAATAAATATTTACTGAGCATACCAACGACTGAATGAATGGAGCGCTTGGTATCTCTCCAAGCGCTCAGGCAGGTTCCTCGGGTCTGCGCATCACGTGGGGAATCTTTTGAGCACATGTGCCAGAGAAATGGAAGCCGCCTTGCTCATGATAACCCATATCCTGGTTGCATGGCCTCTGATGAAATATTCCTTTGCGAGCCAGATGTTTTTGCTTCCACTCCTTAAAAAGCTTTTGAGAATTCAGAGAAAGCAAGGAGCAATTCACTGACAACAGACTGGGCTTTCTCTGCTGCCCGGCTCAGGTTATTAGATGGTTTAGCTGGCCACAGAAGCAAGCTGTGGACATCTCTCCCTGGAAGGGCTCACGGCCACAAATCAAAAACCAATCTTCACATGGGAACAGTTTGGAAAGGGCTGTTGGTCACGTACGGGGCTTTCCAAATGTACTCCACATGCCCAGAGCTGATAGGATCTCCTATCAAGAGGTCACTTTAGACCACCAGGTCAATTACATGTCAAAGTAAGTGCTGACAATCTGGCAATATAAAAAGGAAAGATGGGGACTTCCCTGGTGGTCCAGTGGTTAAGACTCCCCCCTCCCTATGCAGGGGGCCCGGGTTCAATCCCTGGTCAGGGAACTAAGATCCTACATACCGCAACTAAGCACGCATGCCACAACTACTGAACCCGTGTACTCTACAGCCCGCAGGCGGCAACTAGAGAAGCCCGTGCACCGCAATGAAGACCCAGTGCAGCCTAAATAAATACATTAAATTTAAAAAAATAAAGTACATGGTAGCTATACCCCAATAAAAATTTTAAAAAATAATAAAAAGGAAAGAAAAAAATGGCATTCTGCTTCATGAGTCTAAAGAATGCTCTAGTCTTTGGTTTAGTATATTAGTTATCTACGGCTGTGAAACAAATCAACCATAACATATTGGCTTAAAACAGCAAAATCATTTATCATGTCTTGTGGGCTGGGGATTTGGAAGCAGCCTTCCTGCGTGGCTCTGGCTCAGGGCTTCTCATGAGGTTGCAGTCAGATGAAAGCCAGGGCTGCAGTCAGCAAAAGGCTTGCCTGAGACCCCACTCCCATTTCCAAGTTGGTCCACCTGCATGGTTGACAAGCAGGTGGGGCTGTTGGTAGGAGGCCTCAGTTCCTCCTCAGGTCTGATTGAGTGTCCTCAGACATGGCGGTTGGCTTCCCCAGATTGAGAGATTCAAGAGACCAAGACAGAAGCTGCAATGCCTTTTATAACTTAGCCTTGAAAGTCACACACTGTTATTTCTGTCCACTCAGGCCAGCAAAATTCAGTATGGAAGGTGACATTAAGGGTGTGAATATTAGGAGGTGTGGATCGCTGGCCCCCCAGCCCCTTGGAGGTAGGCTGCCATTTCTGAGAACCAGGTCTAAGGAAAGACAGCAGGTGCTACAAATGTTTTGGGCACGAAGATGTTCATCACAGCATTGTTTACAATAGTAAGAATTTGTAAACAACCTATGTGTCCTTCTACATGAGATTGGCTGAGTCGACTTCAGCACAGCCACACAATGGAATAATGATTACATATGTGCAGATGCCCAGAGGAAAACTGGGAAGACATCATCCCACTTTGAGCAATGGTTATTTCTGTGGGCGGGCATGGGATTGAGTCATAGGGGAAGAAAACTGAGGTTCAGGGTGTCCCAATGTGGGACTGAGTGAAGTAGGAAGGAAGCTAGCTCTTCATTTATAAATCCATCCTGCTGGGTTCTTTCTCCTCAACACCCCCAGAAAATTGAAGCTGAGCACCTTGGTTTCCGAGTACCTGTGTGGCTGAAACACCCTCTTAACCAGGCTATCATTCCAAACAGAGGTTTAGCAGCCAGCTATAGGGTTTAATCCCAAGTAGCAGACTGCCCAGCTAGATGTCAGGGGTCAGCTCTCATTCACTTCTCTAATCCTCTCTGTCACCTACACCAATTAAGACACTGAGGGTCCTCTCCAGCATCCAGGGCAGGAAGGGCCATAGGAGACTCCTTCTCCTGTTAATTACGAACAGACGTTCATCCCCTGCTCCCTCCCCCTCCACCGGTTCAGTGGAAAATGATCAGCCATTTTCTTGATCCCCTGACACATTAATTATCCAGGGATAGCAAAGAAAATGAGACCATTTCTGGAAATCTATGGTCCCATGTGTCCCTATTTCCCTACCGCTCCTGGATCTCAAAAAGCTTCTAGTGGATGCAAATACAGATTTCTTCCAGCCAGATTGCTGCAGTCTCCCTGCAGATCAAACTGAATCCTATCCCAGCGCCTGGGACAATTTTATCCCTAAAGAAGAGGCTGATAGGGTGAGAGAATTGGATGCCAACTCTTCCTCTGCCTCAGTCAGCAAACCAGAGGCGACAGAGAAAACGAAGAAGCCTTCCTGCTATAATCTGGACACAGATGAAGCAGTTTGGCAAATGAGCACAGGTTTTGGCAGCAGACAGACCCCGTTTTGATTTCCGTCTCTGCCAAAGACGTGCTGTGTGGCCTGGGGCAGGTCACTTTGTCTCTCTGTGCCTCCCCTGCAGCACTTTAAAAAGGGTAGAGTAATAAGGCCTACCTCTCATGGGTGCTGTGAGGTGCAACGAGATCACATTTAAATGCCTTGCAAAGTGCATGGCGCACGATGAGAGCACAGTGAACTGTCGTCAGGATTATACTGTTGGATTATACAGTCACAGGACATCATATTCGGGAATGCGGTGACGACAGGATATATGTGTTGTAAGTTTGGAAATACCAGCACTAAATGAGTGCCATTCCTTGCTCCTTCTCTCTGGCTAAATTATTCCCACTTGGAAATCGTGGTGCTTGTTTATCACTTTGTGGTTTGTTTAGCCCCAAAGGAGGAAGAGTGGGGGACTCAGCCTGGAGTCAGAGCCAGGGGGGCTGGACTCAAGACCAGGCCCTACCAGCCTAGGCGGACCCGTTGTGGAATTAGGAGAAGGTGCCCAAAGTGACGGGGGCAGATTGCTGAACCCCCCTGACCTCAGTTTCTTCACCTCCGAAATGGGGTTAAATAAGACACAGCCACCTTGCTGGGACGTTCAGATCAACTGTTGGATCTGGTGTAGACGGTCAAGCAGGTTTCAAACCCCAATTATTGGAACTCACTGAATTAACTGCACCTGCTCTTCCCCCAGTCTTTAGCACCCCATCCCCATTTCCCCTTAACCTGTGACCAGGCTAGGGTTTTTCCCATCTCCAGGAAAAATTTCCCTTCCCCCCACCCAGCATCACCTTCAGTAACAGCCTTAACTCTTTCACCAACAAGCTTCTCAAGAATTGTAGCGACTTCGGGCAGGTCACTTTGTCTCTCTGTGCCTCCCCTGCAGCACTTTAAAAAGGGTAGAGTAACAAGGCCTACCTCTCACTTCCGGTCGGCCAGGCCAGCTGTCGCTGTCCTCTTCTCTCTCTCCCTCCCATTCTCCCGAATCTTCTCTTCCCAAGGTCACCAGCAACCTGGCTGCATCCAGGGCCTGCTGGTCCTGGTCGACAGGGGCCCGGTGATCCCGGCCCTTTCGGCACTGCTCACCCCTGGCTTTGCTGCTGCTCCTCTGGCAACCTCTCCGATGTCAGCATCTCCAGGGCCCTCCTCCGGCCCCTTCTTCTTGTATCTGCATCCTCTCTCAGGTGTGCCCATCTATTCCCAAATCTCCACCTAGCCCACACCTCACTGCCAGCCTCCGGGTCCAAATATCCAATGGCCTCCCGGACACCTCCGTGTGGCCACTGCACCAGCCCCCCAGACACGAGCTCGTCCTCGTCCCCCACACCCACCTGCCTCCCTCCTAGGTTCCCATCTTAGGCAACAGCCCCGCCATCCACTCAGCTGCCCAAGCCAGAACAGAGGTGCCATCCTTGGCTTTCGAACCAGTCACCACAATCTATCAATTCAGCCTCCTGCCGGGCTCCTGAGATCATCCTCTCATCTCCATCCCCGTCACCTCACTCTCATCCAGCCCACGCATCCATTCAGTGGGCTTTTATTGAGCACCTGCGGTGTTCCTGGCACCATGTCAGGCGCTGGTCACCGGCATCTCTCACTGGATTCCCGGCACCCCATCTTCACTGGTCTCCTCCTCCGAAAACATTTTCTACCCAGAACCCCGAGTGATCTCTCCAGCACAGTGCTGTCCATAGAACTTTCTGCGATGGTGAAAATGTTCTATATCTGTACTGTCCAATATGGCAGCCACATGTAGGCACTGAACACTTGAAATGTGGCTAGTGCAACTGAGGAACTGAATTTTTAATTTAATGAGCCATGTGTGTATTAGTTAGCTTGGGCTGCCATAAAAAAATTCATACGGGGTGGCTTAAACAAAAGAAATTTATTGTTTCACAGTTCCAAAAGCTGGGGAGTCCAAATTTAAGGTGCCAGCCAATTCAGTTCCTGGTGAGACCTCTCTTCCTGGCCTGTAAACAGTGTCCTTACATGACACAGAGAGAGAGAGAGAGAGAGAGATCTGTGTCTCTTCCTGTTCTTATAAGGGCACCAGCCCTATAGACTTAGGGCCCCATCCTTACAACCTCATTTAACCTTTATCTCCCCTCACAGGCCCCATCTCCAAATACAGTCACGTAGTGACTTAGAGCTTCAACATGACTTTGGGGGAGGGCGGCACAAATATTCAGTCCATAACAATGTGGCTAGTGGCTACCATAGCAGACAGTGTGGCTCAGGAGGGAAAACCAACCATGTCCTTCCACAGTATGCAACCTCCTTGGCTCCCCAGCTCCCTTGGGATGGAGTCCAGACCCCTGACAATGGCCCACAAGTCCCTGCAGGGTCTGCACCTGGCCCATAGCTCTAGGCTCTGCCTGTTATACTGACTGCTTACAGTCTGTAGAAGCCAGAGTGCTGGCCTCCACCTCTGGGCCTCTGCACCAGCACCTCCCTCTGCCCAGAACACTTGTCACCTCCAGCTGCCCACACACCCCCACTTCTTCACCTCACTCTGATTCCCAAATCAGGGGTCCCTGTTTAGACTTGTGTGAGGGGCCCTCCTCCATCGTGTGTGGAAGGTTTGGGTCACAGACAGGCTGGGCCAGTGATGCAATGTCCACATCAGCTGTCCCTCCTCCCCAGGATGTTCCCCGGGGATAATGCAGAAAGGTGGTCTCAGCGACCTGAAAGTGGTGACCAGAAACAGGAGCAAGGACCCCCTGGCCATTCCTCTGAGAATCCAGCCCTTGCAGGGTTCAACGAGATGATCTGAGGAGGCAGTGTTTCAGTGGAAAGAGCAAGGGGCTTTGAACTCAGGCCTGCGGCAGGGGGAGGGGTGTGCTGGGCCCTATTTCTGCAACTCTCTTCCACCCACTCACGACCCTCTTTTCTTTGGGGGGGAGGGGCAGCGGCGCGTGTGGCAAGCGGGATTTTAGTTCCCCGACCAGGGATCGAACCCACGCCCGCGGCACTGGAAGCACGGAGTCCTAACCACTGGACCGCCAGGGAAGTCCCAGGACCCTCATTTTCACATCAATAAAATGGGGTAACAACACCTCCCGGGGAGGGTTACTGTGAGAATTCAATAAGGGAAAGGAGGTTTGTATGGACCAGGCAGTGTTATTATAATCCCGCAACCTTTCACAAAATGAAGTCTTGTCTTTGAGTTTTATGGGTGGAAGGTCAAAGTCCAAGCCATGGTGGCAGAGATAAGGAAACCGAGGGTCAGAGAGGGCCAGGAGTTTGCCTAAGTCACTAGCAAATGGGCAGCAGTACTGAAAATGCAGATGTGAGGATGCCCCCGAGGGATAACTGTCCAGTCTGCAGGTTCGATGGAGCGGAGGGACACCCCAAAAGGTGCTCACATTTTCGAGTGGGGGGGGGGTTCTGCCTTCCTCCTTTCGGACCTTGTAACTAGTGGGTCCTTCCGTGGAGAATCGGAGGCAGAGATGGCTCCCGAGGTCCCCTGCGGGGCGCACTGGAGATGGTGCACCTGGAGGCCGGCAGGCACGCTAGAGGCCGGGGGCTCAGGGAGGCCCACGCAGCGCGCACTCTCCTGAAGATCTTACGCAACAGCCGGTGCGGGTCCCGGTGGGCGTCTGCGTGGGGTCGGACGGCAAGGCTCCAGCCACACTCTGTGGGCGGGGCCGCGGGAGGCAACGCCCCGCTTCCACCTCCCCGAGCCCCGCCTTGCCCCGCCCCGCCCCGCCTCCGGGAGCTGCAGAAGGCTCCTTGATGGTCATTTGCCACCCCTGGGAGGCTTCTGGAACCGGGGGTAGGTGGATAAGGGTAACAGGGCTCCCCCTCCCCATACTTTGTGAGCATCTAATAACAGCCCAACCCTAGATGCTACTGACCTTGTGTCTTTCCCCTACCTCTCCTCCCAGGGTGGGGGAGGCGACTGAACTCCCCAAACCACGGAACTCAGTGTCCTTCGATTGTCCACTGCCTCTTCCTGCATTCAACAAACAGATCTGAGGCTGAAGTCAAGACCCTTCTTTCCACCACTGTGTGCTTTGAGCAAGTGACTGCCCCTCTCTGAGCCTCAGTTTACTCATCTGTAAAATGGGGATGACAGTAATACCACTTTCATCGTGGTATTTCAGGATTTGATGAGAAAACAAGTAGGCCCTCAGCAAGGGAGTCTGTTATTGTTGTGCTCTCCTCCACTCCCCCCAACCCCTCAACCCAGGAGCCCCCTGCCTGGTCTACCCAGACGCCCAGCCCTGCTGGTTATTTGGGGTTGCATAGGGAGAATGGCTAAGGCCAGAGCTGTAATCAGCAAGATATAGGCTCTGCTACGTTGGACAAGACACTGGCCCTCTGTGGGCCTCAGTTTCCCCATCTTTGCAAGACAGGAGCTGTAAAAACTGAGAGACAGCAGTGCCTGGTGCATTTATGGAGTGCCGACGGTATACTCCACACTTCACCTGCTTCCTAACAACCCTAGGGGGTTGCCAATGTCAGCAACAGCCCCATTGTACAGGAAGGGAGGCTCAGAGAAGTGGGGTGACATGTTCACAGTCACACAGCTAGGAGTAGGGGTGCTGGGCTTGAAGCCTCACTCTCCTGTCTGAGGACCTTGGGCCCCTGGGAAAGCAGGGCTAACTCTGGAGGGACTTCCTCTCCCCCTCCCTCCTCCCTCCTTCCCAGCCTCCACTGGGAGGTGTGCCCTGGAGGAGCAGCTGCCACCCCACGTCCACCAGGCTCAGCACAGAGGCAGGGGCAGGGCTGGTGCTCTGTCTCCACCTCATCAGAAATGGGATGGAAAAACACAGGAGAGTCGGCCTGGAGGGGAGGGCGCTCAGGAGCTGGCGCTGGCTCTCTGGGGCTGCAGCACAAAGAACTGAAACAAGATTCAGTTCCTTCGGGCATCTGAGCACCTACTGTGTGCCTGGCACTGAGTGGGGCCCGAGGGGCGGGTGGGAGAGTAGGAGCCATCCCTGCCCCCAAAGAGCTCATTCTCCATCACACGAGCCGTCCGCTACTTCACTTACTATAGGGGACTCACTATGTCCCTTCATTCACCACCACTGAGCTACGGGTGCTGTTATCATCCCCACGGGATGTATCTGGAAAATGAAGCCCAGAGAAGGAAAGGGAGTTGTTTGAGGTCACATTGATAGTCCATTTCGAAGCTGAGAGTTGAATCCTTTTTTTCTCTACAGTGCTGTTTACTGAGCCTCAATTGTTTCTCTACAGTGTTTACTGAGCATCTACTATGTGCAGTTATTGTAGGTCATCTCCAACCCTCCCCACAGAGGGAAACCTCAGAGTGGTTAGGTAATTGGTTCAAGATCACACAGCCAGGAAGTGGCAGAGGAATGATTCAAACTCAGGCTTGATTCTCCCAAACTTCTCCTGGCCTGAGAGGGGGAAAAGAGATCAGCTCCACCATTCATTTGTTTATTCATTCAACAAATATTTATTGAGCATCTACTCTGTCAGGTACAGGCACAGGGTGGATCACAATAAACCTGCCCCAGCCACTGCCCTCAGGGGGTCCATGGTCTTGAGCATGCCCATGGGGCACTCGGACAGAAGAGCCACCTCTTCCAGAATTGGGGCGGGACGAGGTGCTGCCAGGGATGGCTTCCTGGAGTTGGCTCTGGAATCCTGTCTACCTTCTGGCTGGGCAACCTGGCCCCAAAGTCATTTACCTTCTGAGTGTCTTCATCCGAAAAATGGTGACAAAGTCCACCTTGTCCAGTGTGGCTCAAGAAATGTCACCTGTCATTACTCACATTATGGTCCCAACTGAGCCCTCACGGCAGGGTAGAGAGAGTGGGCAGGGAGGGAAGGGGTGTGACACCATTGAGGTCTAGGCCCTGGTTGGGGACAGGCAGAGGGCGCCGAGACCCTGGGAGCCTAAGAACACAGGGCAAACCAGTGAAAAAAAAAAACCCCAAAGGCCTCCGGCAGGGAGTGGCTGCAGGGAGTCTAGGGACAGGTCTGTGACCTCGGGGGGACCACTGGGACCTCCAGCAGGAATGAGGTCAGGGCTGGGGCCCTGTGACTAGATGGGAGGAAGGGACCCCCCCAAGATGTTCAGGAAGCAGCAGAGGGTAGGGGTTTGGGAGGGTGGAAGATTCTGGGCTTAGAGCTCTAGTGTTGGTATAACCTGGGTTCAAATCCCATCGGGCACTCATTATGGGACCTTAGGCAGGGGAAGGCACCTCTCAGCCTCAGCTTCCTCCTCTAGAAAACGTGTTTCTAATCCCTGCATGGCCAGACGGAGTCAGATCATGTTAACAATTGTTTTACTTCACAGACGTGTGTACAGCGCGTACTGTGAGTCAGACGCTGCTGCACGCACTGCACTTTCTGCCTGTGTATCTTTAGTGAGAGGTACGCGCTCCTGCCACCACGAGGGCAGCTATCGTCACTCCTCTACATCACGTGACTGTGTTACAATGACTGCGCTTGACTTCCGAATCAGGAAAAATGACAATAACAACCAGGAAAGCAAATTCCATTTGGGGAGCAGGCCAGAGCCTGGGGCAGCTCTGGGAGCCTGGCTGTGGGCTGGACCAGGATAAGAATTCGGGACGGCCCGGTCCTGCCAGGGCTGTTCTCCAGGACCTCCAGGAAGAAAACCAAGCATTGGGAACTCTCCTCTATGGGAAATCTGTCTGTCCTGGAAGAGGCCAACGTGCGTGTGTGTGGGTGTGTGTGCCTGTGTGTGGGTGCAAGTCTGTGCATACGTGTGAGTGGCGGCGGGGCGGGGCGATGTCCGGGCCCTCACCCATCCGCAGCCCCGCTGCCAGCCGCCAGCCTCAGCCATCTGTTGTGGCAGATGTTTGGCTGTCCATGGCAACGCCAGAACAGGATGTACCTCTGGATTGCAACAGGGACAAGCCCACACTCACAGGCCGCCCACACCGTTCCCTTCCCCAAAGGCCTGCTGCAAAGAACCATTTGGGTCCAGGTCGGGGACAAATGGTGTTTGTATCAGGAGACAGGCAGAGCTGGCATCCTCCGAGGGGTCAGTGGCAGGGGAGGAGGAGGACGCATGTGCACGGCCCAGCTGAGTCCCTCCTCCAGTGGGCTCGTGTCGGTTTCCCTCCGCCCTTCAGAGGATGCTAAGGAAGCAGCGTGGGAAGAGCAGCTGCCGTCAGCAGGGCTGGTCTGTGGGCATCGGATCACTGTCTTTCCCACGATTATAGCAACTACTCATGGAGGGAGTGCTTTGTGCCAGGACTCGTGCTCAGTACTTCATCTAGCAAATAATATCTACATTCACGCGCCTTCACTGTGTGCTGATGACACAGCGCTAATCTTTGTAGCAGCACTATGAGGTCATTCCTGTTTTTCAAATGAGGAAAAGGGGGCACAGAGAGGTTAAGCTAGTGATCTGGGTCACAGAGTGGGTGAGTTAGGGAGCATGACCCTGGGCTGTCTTTCTCCAAAGCCCTTGATCAGCGTGGTGACGCTGCCAGGACCGGCGACATAATTTGCAGGGTCCAGTGGGAAACGAGAAGGCCTGGCCCTCATTAAAGAATTAAAGACAGTGACAGCAGCGCATCGACCAATCACAGGGCCCCTGTGAGTTCAGAGTCCTGTGCAGCTGCCCAGGAAGCCAGGCCCCAAGTGCTCAGGGGGTGGGCACAGTGGCCTGGAGAAGCTCACACGCCAGGACAGTGAGCCCCTACCTGGCACCCCTGAGCCTCAGTGATCTGAGCGCAATTTCTGTTCCAGGGGGCCCATGTTACCCCATCAGAGGGGAGAAGAGACCCTCCCCGCAAAATGCTGTGCTGAATTCCCTAGAACCATGAGCCTGGGAGCTTGGAGGGCAAATTGTAGCTCAATGCCAAAGCATCCTTTTATTAAATCTTTACATTTTCCTTTTTAAGTATGAAAGTAACATAATAATCCTGTTGCGGAGATTTTGGAATAGATAAAAGCAAAAAACGTCCACCTCGAATCCTCCCCATCTAACCCCATTGCTGTTGGCAGGTGGTGTATTTCCTTCCTAGCTTTTACAGATGGGCTTTCCATCAGGACTGCCAGGGGGTGAAACAGACGGGCTCCTCTTTGTCTCGGGCAACTGGCACATGGCAGGAGCACATGAATGGGAGAGGATGACGGAATGGATGGATGTTACAAAGGGGCCTGGTCTGGATGACCTTTCAGATTCTTCTGGTCTCTAAAAACTCAGGATTCATTGATTCCTGCATAGTAAATGCCTGGTGTTGACCTAGGGCTCAGTCCAGTGTGCCAAGCCCAGTGTGCTGGGGCCCCAGAGGTGTCTGATTCATGTCCCTGTCCTGGGAGAACGTGGTTTAGGCGGTCATGGGTGTCCCCAAGCTTTCCCAGCCTTGGTGAATGAAACTTGGGCCCCATTTTCACAGCATATTTCGTTCATTTACTCTCATCTGATATTTACTGAGTGCTTACTATGCACTAAGTACATTAAGGGCTGTCTTCTTTGGAGAGAAAGAAGATGGTGGGGTAGAAAGTGTATGAGTTTGGAGTCAGGCACCCCAAGCTTCTGTCCCTTCCTGGCTGTGTGGCCCTTATCCAGGTGACCTAAGCTCTCTGAGCTTCCGCCTCTTCGTTTGTAAAACAGTCACATCTACTGTGAGGATCAACTCAGCAACACACATGAAACACCTGCGAGTAGTAGATGCTCAGTGCAGTGTACTTCCTTTTCCCCTCCCTCCCCTCCATCCCTCCCGCCGGTACCAACAGTAAGAGCTGCCACTGACTTACTCAGCGAGTGGTGTGCCAGGCAGAAGAGGTCTGCATACATTATCAGCTAATTCTCAAATTATTGCCCCCTTGAGGTAGGTCGCATTGTCCTTCACCCGTTGCGACATCCTATTTCAAAACCAGAGGGAGCTCGGCACCTCCAACCGCTTGTGGGAGAATCTGTCTCTTAGGGTCAGATTCCCGTGCATCCTTTTCTGTGCTGCGGTTTCTGCTCACGCAAATGCTGACGCTCGGCTTGCTGAAACCATTTACAAAAAAAGGAATTGGGGGCTAAAACGGGACCCTTTGCAAGTATACTTCAGGGTGCATAAGCAGCTTCCCTTTAAAGGCAAAATACGATGAATCCGATTTGGGGGAGGGAAACACACCTTGTGCCGCCCGGATAGCCTTCGGAGCACGAAGTGGGTCAGATTTCCCAAGGGCTGGAGGCTTCATCTCTGACTCGGATGTTTCCTTGCTGGTACCTACAGGGAGATCAGAGGCAGCTTCAGCTTGCCGCTTCCTACTTCTGGGGTGGGGGGCAGCTCCCAGAGGGTTTCAGGTGGGGAAGGAGCAGTACCTCCTGGCTTCACCACTTTTTAGATGTAACCTTGGACAAATGACGTACACTCTGCAGGCCTGATTCTTCAACTGTAAACTGAGGGTAACGTCAACAGGGCCTTTGGAGGATTCAACGGGATTCTTTAAAGTGCTGGGTACGTGGAAGGCTCAGAAGTGTGGTTCTGCTCCCTCGTTGAGGGCGCAGGGGTGGGTGAGTGGTGTTTCCTGGGCAGAGCTCACTTTGTGCACTGCGGCTGGACATCTTTGCAAAGGGCTTTCCTACCATGAAGTGAATCCTTTTGAAATGCCACGTTGTCCTCCATGGTCTGCTTTCTGGAACCTCTTCCAAGCATCTTGCCAAGAGGGGCCTCCCCCACCCCCCACCCCAGCATGCAGCTCCTCCCCTGCACAACCACGCCCCCTGCCGGCGAGACCTGGGATCACATTCAACCTCAGGATTGCTACTAGGAGGACGAAATCAGAATCAAAGCAGTCAGTTATAGGAAGGTTCTCCGAGGACTTGAGTGAAAGAGTATCTGATGATCTGGGAACACCCACATTCTGCAAGGGCGATGTGGGTGGGTGTTGTCTCCAGAACGATGTGTGGAATGTGATTGTAACTAGCAAAGGGAAAGCCTACTCAATTGCATCACGTTCTTATTTCAACGGTTTCTAAACATGGCATCAGAATTCCCAGGGAATCCATGGGAATCATACAGAGTGCTGGGCCCCACCCTCAGCCTCTGTTTCACGTTTGCAGCCCGAAGAGAATTTGTTAGGTGTCTCCAGCCTTTCCTAGGATGAGCGTCCTGAACCATGACCCTCACTGGTTCAGTTCCAAAAACCTCTTACAGAGAGGGCTGCATTACAGCTTGGTGGTACCAACGAGTACAGTCACACCACTCACCTCTTGCTTTGATTTCCTACTGAATAAGCAATTCCTAACCATACTTTGGCTTCACGTGTAGATTTTCCTAGAAGGGCTCAATGTGGTAATTGGCAAACAAATGAGAGTAATCTGGTCCGCCTGACGGTTTTAATTCTTTTTGTAAAGTGAAAAACTTGCATTCTGGTCCTGTGAGTCCAGGTGAGGGGCAGAGTAAGTCTAGGTGAACTAAACAAAGTCTTTTCTGGATCCACAGGCGCTGGAATTTCATGGTCACGTCAAGGCACTAGTGGCAGATGGTCAGTGCTCACCCACGTGACTCACGCGTTGGAATGTAATGTGTGGCACCCAAAGGCGGTGAAGAGGGAATGTGAGTCCCATGCTCTTTGCCCTGCGGCACGGCTAGATGCACAGAACTCCAAGAAGGCAGGGTTTTCTGTTGGAAGCAGCCTGACTTGGCTTAGACACCAAGGGAGGAGAGCTACCAAAAGCTCTGACCTGCCGTGGACTGTGACCTGAGCACGAGATGAGCCTCTGCTGTGTCCAGCGACTGGGATTCCCTGGGGTTCCTGCCTTGGCCGTTAGCCACAGTGAGCTCCCACTGTCCCCTCTCCCGTGTGAGCAGCTAAGGTGGTTCTGTTGAGCACACCTCTAGCTTTAGAGCTTGTGCAGGGAGAGATGCCACCCCAAGTCCAAGTCCCACCCTGGGTGGTGGGGTGGAGGGACGGGACAGGTTTTTTTGGTATACGAGTGACCACCCACAACTGGGCCTGCTCTTCCTTACTGGCGAGATCAGGAGGAAAAAGGATGATTCCTGCAGGAGCTGACCTTCTTCCCCTGGTTCTTTCTTTGGTCTCACCTGTCCAGGTGTTTAGCATGGGGCCCAGCATCCGGCAGATGCTCAGTCAACACCGGCCATCACGATGACAAAGCTGCAACCGAGTCTCCTGGCAAGGGCGGAAGAGGCTGTTGCTTTTTGGCACAAGTTTGGAGGTCATCAGGCATTTATAAAGAAAAAGTTTATTTTCATCACAAGAAGCACACAGACTATATACAGTACACACCAACAGAAGTAAAAAAAAAAAAAAAAGTGCATTCTGCATCTTCTACTGCAAATTCACAGTACAAAAGATACTGCCTTTTAAATATATAATATAAAAAAAACAAGAAGAAAAACAATATAATAAAAAAAAAATCATTGATATCATAACACAACACACTGGAACCCACTGGCGGCTTCTGAAAACCAAAGGGCAGCCCTTCTTGTGGAGCTCCTGATGGCGGTCTGTACCTGCATTTTGTTGCAAAGAGCTCAGGACACCAGCAGAGAGGAAAACAGTGGGGGCCTAGGTGGTAATAAAAACTCTACTGAACAGGAGTACAGTTGCGTGATGGGGGGAACAGGGGAGGGGCTGGGCTGCGGTCCAGGGGGAGCCTGGACCGCGCCACCCCCCCGGCTGGCCAGCAAACCAATCCCGTTCTTTCCTCGCTTACTACGGACCGGGCCGTGGCTGAAACCGTGCCCGCCTTGCCAACAGAAACCGCCAGCGCCGTTTCTAGCAACGCTCCTGGCCTGGCTGCGGGCAGGTGCGAGAAGCCGCACAACAGACCAACACAAGCACGGGGCAGGCAAGCTCCAGCCCTAAAAACGCCAACCACCACTGACGAGGCAAAGTATCCAATCACAGAAGGCGAGAGCTTAACGGTTGCCCATAAATACACAGTATTTGTAAACTATTATTAAGGCACTCGATTGTAAAACAATAATTACAGTGTCAGGAAGGAGGCAGGGAGGGAGCGGCCATCTCCGTGAGCAGCGCGGCCGACAGAAAGGACAGCAGAGGACCGGGGGTCTGGTTCTGAGACTCCTGCTAAGAGACCGACACAGGCCGGGGCTGCAGCACCCACTGCAAGACAAAGACGAGGTGGTCACATCCACACCCACCGAGGGCAGCACCGCACTGCGTCGCTCCAGACCGTTCAAGGTGACCCGCTTCATAGCTCGGGTGACACAGTGTGCGTGTACGTGAGGGAGGAGGGATGCACGTGATGCTCTGATTCAAGTGACAGACAGATTCAAATATATATATTTGTGCAGAGTGAACTCATACACATACGTATTCAACTGCAGAGCAGACAATAAAAAGACCAAGGAGCTGAGCACGGGGGTCCATAAGTACCTTCATTTGGCATGCCGCGTCGGGGAGACGCTGGGGGTGGGACAGCAGCCGGTGACCCTGCACCACGCTGTCCCGATGTCACAAATCTCCTGCCCGCCCGGCTCCCCTGCCGGAGGTGAAGGGGCGGCCGTCACTGTGCCGGCCGCGTGGGTGCGGGGAAGCCCTGCCGGGTGGCGAGCCAGAGCAGGGTTCTGGGAAATGTGTTCTGGCACGAAGCGTTTCCAGCCAACAGACGGCAAGTCGCTCTTCGGACACTTTGGGTGAGGTTACTCACATGCTCTCGACTACATGACAGCATTTCCTCTCGCTAGGGAGCAGGGGCCCCAGGGGAGCAGGGGATCCATCAGCCTCCTGGGATGGCACCTGTGCACAGTGCCGACGTACAGGGTTGTCCTGACGATGTTAATTCTATGGCCTCTTTGGCTCCATCCCAGGCATCCTCTGGGCTTAAACAGGAGGGAAAAGGCTTTAGAAAGGGCTGGAATGCTTTTTAGCTGGAGAGGGTGGGATGGAGCGGAAGGGAGCTGGACAGAGTAACCTGCTCGCCTGATGGACCGGGTACCTCCACCCAGCAGAGAGCTGTCTGGCAGCCGAGAGGTTGGCACTGGTGCCTGCACTGAGACCAAGGAGGCAGGTGAGACTGGGGGCAAGAACCTTGTTGTCAAGAAGTTCATGGAATGATGCACATTGCTCCAAGGCCCTGAAGTAGCTACAAGACAAAGACGTGGAAATCGGCAAGGTCGGGTCCCGATCAAGGGCAGCACGGTTTCCCCTCTCTCTGTGACCACTTCTCCTCTTCGACACAACAAAACTTGATGAGAAGACCTCCCTGTATCGTTGCAAGAGGAAGACCTAGAGGAGTTCGCTCTAATTTTGGCATGCCACGTGAATGAGAGTGCAAGGGAGGGAAAGGTGAGGTGCAAGAGGAAATGCAGCTGAATTCACAGGGTACTGAGCTTATTTAGAAAGCTTTTGTTCTCGCCTAGTTGGACAAAGGCATTCCACGAAGATGGCGGTCACCAAAATCAGTGACTTTCACAGCAGAAACCACTGCCGCCTACATTCGGAATCTCCCCCATCTGCTAAGCTTACAGATGGAGCACTGGTCAAGATGTGGCACAGCTTACGGTGTAAGCTTTCTTTTCAGAGACCGGTAGGAACCTGTCTTTGCCAAGGTGTCTCCAAGCCTGGGAGAATGCTCTTGTCTTGTTAGTATAACATTTAACATAGCAATCTGCCATATGTTTGTGTGCCACTGATCTGGGTCTCAGAGAAGAACCTTCACCCTCTTCTCCAGGCTACAGTGTCATCCATCAAGAACGCTTCATTTTAATCTGATGATGGGCACCTGGGCCCCGGTCTGTTTAGATACCGATAGACTAGCTCCTGACAGCGAATGGATAACTTTGCCAAAAGCCAGAGACCCACTAGTATTCGTAATCCTCCTCCCACCCTTTAACTGGAGAAGAAAAATTATGGCTTTCAAAATTAAGGTCTTCAAAACTATAACATACCCAGGCATGGTTAAAAAACCAACATAAGCCTGGCATCATCAAATTTAAAGAATTATTTTGACACAAAAGTTGATCCACCACATGAAATTTAATTTGGCAAAACACTGAACCTGATATATATTTTCTGAGACTGTGCTCTTGTTGGCTGAGAGAGAGGAGGAAACCCAACTGGGTTTTCCGCAATAAGTGGATAATCACCTTTTAAGCTGATTTCAGTTGACAGTGGTGGGAAAACAAATTCCGATAGGGTAAAATAACGTATACTTTAATAAAAAAAAATAAGGCCAGGGAGAAAAAGTTTCCGGAGAGAGGGTTTTTGCAAAAACTCTACCCACTAGCTGAAATACGGACTAGCCTTCTTCCTGAAGACCCTGCCTGGGCTACTCTTGGGGGCCCGGTTCTGACCAGCGTAAGAGGGCGACTCATTTACCCACGTTTGGAATTTGGCTGGCCCTTGAAGGATTTCTAGTTTCACTGGCCAGGGCTCGGCAGAAGTTTTCTGTAAAGAGCCTGATCGCAAGGTAGCTAGCTTAGGCTTTGCAGGCTACATGGTCTCTGTCACCTATTTGTTAATTTTTTGATAATCCCTTAAAACTATAAAAAACAATCTTAGCTCTTGGGGCCATACACCATGGTTTGCTGACCCCTGAATTAAACTTAACAGACCTCTTCTCTCTCTCCAAAATATTTTAACATCCTGTCTTGCTGGCCAACATCAGAGGAGTCCCTCCACTCAAGATCCTTAGAGGGACTACTCCCAGGGACACTCAGGACCACGTGCTGTCCTGCCCACTGGGAAGAGCCGCAGAGAAACAGGAAGCAGCGTTCTCACCACAGGAAGGGGCGACTGTAAACGTCTGCCAGGGCTTCCCCCAGTCCCACTTCTCAGAGAAGCTGCTGCTAAGTTGTTCCTTGAGAGTGACTGAGCGTTCCTCACTGCTGAAATCTCCTTTCCTCCCCAAACGTGAGTACATGTGACCTAATGAACCTGAGTGCTGGGGCTCCTGACGGGGTGACCCACATCTCAGAATCCCCGGCCCCGCCAGACACTTGAGTCCCTATGAACCACAACACGACCGCATTGGGTTCCGCAGCAGATAAGACTCAATGATACTTTGTGGGTCCTTCTCCCCAGATGGGGGACAACTGAAGACTGACCTTTAGCAACAAACTGAGGACCCCACACACATTTCCCCCCACCTCACCCCAGGGCCGGCCAGACACACGTCACTCAGCTGTGACAACACGCCAGGACAGGCAAGTCAGCTGCTCGGAGGACCTCCACTCACCCTGGAGTTGGTCTGACAGCAGCATTCGTGCCTTCGTGTCACTTTAACTAGCAGTGTTTGGCGCAGGCACCTTAAAAGTCTTAATACTTTTTGGGGTCCTGACAACCGCACAACAGAAAGTTCTCTTTCGGAAAAATCTTTTCTGACACAGCATTTTTCCCTGGAATGAGCCTTGGTCATTATTGGAGTTTAAAAATAAAAAGCAGAGCAGGATCAGAGGTAGGACTTCTACTGCCATCCAGGAGTTTTCCCAGAAGGGCCTGAATGAGCTAGGACACGTGCCGTGGTGGCGATGCCAATGCCACAGCTATTCCTTTGCAGGTTGTGCCGGAGGATGTTTTGTTTTTTGGCTGTGTTGGGTCTTCATTGCTGTGCACGGGATTTCTCTAGTTGTGGCGAGCAGGGGCTGCTCTTCACTGCGGTGAGCGGGCTTCTTATTGTCGTGGCTTCTCTTGTTGCGGAGCGTGAGCTCTATGAGCGCAGGCTCGGTAGTTGTGGCGCACGGGCTTAGTTGCTCTGCGGCATGTGGGGTCTTCCCGGGCCAGGGCTCGAACCCGTGTCCCCTGCATTGGCAGGCGGATTCTTAATCACTGCATCACCAGGGAAGCCCCGTGCCAGAGGATTTTTGATGTGTGTGCATCGCTGTATAAATGCTCTTCTTAACACACGAGAAGCACCCGGAACACCTCATTTGGAGTCAGAGTCTACTGGTCAACAGCTGCTGGTTCCCCCAGGCCACAAAACCAACGCTCCCCTTTCTTCTTGTGCTGTATGTTAGGTATTGTTGTTTCTTCTTCTCCCCTTTGCCGCAAGAGGGGAGGAAAAGTAAGGATAACGCCAATTATTTAAAGGAAATCAAGACAGAAGGGGTGGACCAAAATCCACAGTGAAACTAAAGGAGGGATCACAGAAGTCCAAATGCAGCCAAAGGCGGGTCAGCTTTTGCTCATCCACGAAGGGCTTTTCAAGTTTTCCGGGGCAGATTTCCCTGATGGTTTAGAGGTTGCAGTTGGGTTCCTGGGGGCCACTGGGGGCTCATGCAAGAAGGAAGACTCGCTCAACCTGGCATCCTGGGAGTCAGCCACCGTGGACACGTCGGCCTCACTGGACAGGTCCTCCGTCGAGAGGTTGAGGCTCCCGAGCTTGGCGAGGGAGTGAGAGCGCTTGAGCGGGGACGAGACCGTGAGGCCCGCCAGCCGGAGCCGGGTCTCGATCTCCTGCGTGCGCTGCTTCACCAACCCGGGCTTCCCACGGACGCTGTGGATGCTGTCGCTGCTTGAGCTCCGGGTCAGGTTGGAGCTCATGGAGGATGAGGTCGGGGTGTAGCAGATGGTCTTCAGGAAGTCTTTTGAGAAGTGACTGGTGTGGTCTGGGCGGCAGAGGAAGAGCGGGGGGCTCTTCAGTGGGGCTCCTTCTGACGGAGGGGGGCCAGCCTCGGGCTTCTCGTCGCCCTGGGCCTGGCCAGGCAGAGCCAGGTCCTGGCTCTCCTCGGGGATGCTGGCCTCCAGCCTGCTGGCGGGGCCATCCTTGCAGGGGGCCGCCAGGTCGGCCGGCGTGCCCTTCAGCCTCTCCAGTTCTTTGGTGTGCTTGCGGACCAAGCCCGCCTTCTGCAGCTGGATGATGGATTCCTGGTGCTGCATCAGGTAGCTGTTGGCTGTCGGTTTCTCGGCTTCTTTACTGAACAGGAGCCGCAGGTCCTTGGCTGGCTTCGGATCTTTCTTGGGTGGCGAGTCGTCCTTCGCTACTTCCACGTTGGGAGCGTTCTTAACACAGTGAGAATTCTTCAAAAGGAGGGACTTTGGTAGGACTTTGTGAGTCTCTCTGGAAGGTTCCAAAAGGCTGGCTGGTAGCTCTGGGGCAGCCCCAGCCCCAGGGCCACTGATGTCTGGCCTCCTCGAGCCTGCTGGTGGTAGGAAGGGGGGAGTTTCGGTTGGGCCAGAGGACAGTTTCTCTGAAGCTCGGGACCTGCTGGCCACATGGGCCATGGGGGAAGACGTGAGGTGGGGCAGGAAGGTGGGCTGGGTGCAGATGGCGGGAGCACCGGGGTTCTTGCATCGCTCCCCGAAGGCCTCGGGAATCCCGCTGGCTGCAGGGTACATGCAGTCGGCGCAGGATTTGTAGGAAGGCTTCACTTTGTTAAGGATCCCAAAGATCGCATCGTGCTGAAAGGGACAAGAACATCGTGAGGGCATGACACAAGCCTAAGCCCGAAAAGTACAAGAAGGGCAGGAGGCAGGGCTGGGGCAGGCACTGGGCTGGCAGTGCTCTCACTTCAGCTGGGGCTGGGATACGGCCCTCTCGGAACCCATATGACCGTGACTAAGGCAGGTTAGGGATGAGTTAGAGACACTGAATCGAACTTCCCGGAAGCTACGAGCCCACAGTCCTGGGCAAACCTTCGGCCACATGGCCAGGAGCAGGGCCTCCAAGGGCCTCCCTTCTCAACTCCGCCTCCGCCACTTGCACCAAATGACCCTTTCCAGCCTCTGGTGTTGCCTGAAAACCGGAGTGACTTCGCCTCACCCTTTCCCCTCACGGCCTCGTGAGAATTAGTGAAATAACATTTCTGGCACAGTAACTGTGTCTCCCTTTCAGAAAGGGTCTGGAGTCTGCAGCCTGAAGACAGCACCCTTCCTGTCTGGCACAACAGAGCATGGCTCAAGGAACCACCATCTAACTGTGCTCTTCACAGAGAGGTGGCCAAAGGCAGAAACGGTGCGGGAAAGACTCTAATACAGACCCAAACACGGGTGCCCACGACCCCGAGGAGGGGGCCAGGCAGAGGTGGGTTTCATACACCAGTGGAAAGCACGTTTGCACCACTTCGCAAGAAACGCCCTGCCTCTGGTCACTGGGGGTCTCCGTGAGCTCAACGTGGGCCTCTCCATCCCGCCCTCCTCCTGATGGGCAGGCCAAGCCCTCACTCCCTCATGCGCCCATCGAAAGGCACCAGGGCTGCTCCTCTGGGCCAAGACCCAGCCGAGAACCGCAGAAGTGGAGGCAAGAGGGTGACTCTCTTCCCTCGCGAGTTGTTTCACCGTGAGACTCCTGAGGCGGTTGAAAACCAAGCCTTCTTGGCAAAAGGTTTCTCCCTGCCCCTCTGTCGTGTCAGGGACTCGTACCATCCTGTGTGGCAGCCCGAGGTCCCCGCAAGCTAAGGAGTCAGGGTCCGGTCCAGTCCTGGAGGAGTCAATGGGAAACCCAGCCCCGATTCCTGGAGGCTTGCAAGGGGGCGTGTGGAGAGCACCTGGTGGGGCAGGTAGGGGGCCAGGTCTCCTGCAGGACCCTATCCTGGTCAGGATTCCTGGGGTTGGTTTCCAGGTGGACCAGTGGGGCTTGGTCACCCCTGTGGTGAGGACCGAACACAGACATTTTCCTGAAGCTTTGACCAAAGTGTCTATACGTTTGTTTCTTCTAAAACCTTTAGAATCTAACGTTCTAAACCGTGGTAAAATCTACCACGGTGGGAGATTTGAGAGCACCTTTCAGAGCTCATGGGGAGACAAGGGAGGAGGGAATTCATTCATCCAGCTCCTACTTAGGGAGCACGCCTTTCCTGTGCCAGGCCTTGCACTGGGCGCAGGGGCTACGAGCAAGACAGTCCCTGCCCTCCGAGGGCCCTGTCTCTGGATGCCTCCTAAGCTGTGCATTTCGGTCCCTGTCCCATCCTCTGAGCCACCCCCATCTCAGATGCCTGGCTTCCATCTCACCCCATCAGTCTGCCTGCAGACCACTGCCAGAGGGGCCTTGTCACCAACCACCTAACGCCCTCCCGTGCTTCCCAGCGCCCTGGGAGGAAACGCGCAGGGCCCTGCCATCATGCCCCAAAGCCCCGCGTGCCTGGCCACCTGTCCAACTGCACCTCAGCCACTGCCCCTCAACCAGGCCAAGCTTTCCACCCTCCGGGGCCTGGGGCCCAGAAGATTCTCCTCCTGGCGCTCTGTGTGGCCAGCTCTGTCTCATCCCCTCCCCTCCCACCTTACCTGTGTCACCACACCGAGCACCACCTGTATGTTTTCTTTGTTACATCCTTACATGTTTACCTCCCATCTCCCTGTAAGACCACGTGTGTTGAACTACCTTACAGCTGTACCCCCTCACCAATCTGGCCCCGGAGTTAATAAACACAACTTGAACAAGTGAATGGATGCCTGTCTCTAGGTCCTATTCCCTAGATAATGTCACCCATCCACGCTCTGGCCAGAAAAGGAAGGCTGGGTCCTTCGTTTATCTTCTTATCCAGGCTTCTCTCGTGGTCCCCATTCTACGACTCACAGCTACATCATCTCGGACCAACCGAGGTACCACTGTCCCGGACAGAGAGGTTTTATATCATCTATCTTGATGGGCATTTGCTCTTTAAAGGGAAGGTGAGTGGTGAGGGAAATTCGAGAGTAATTACTATTCAGTTTGGAATCTGGGTCCTGATTTGGAGTACAGGAGATTTAACTTCCCAGTTTTGTTTGCATTATAACGTGATGATGGCGAACTCTCTGTACAAGGGGATGCCTCTATCTGCCTCCCCAGTGCTCTTACTAGAGAATCACAGCTGGCCCAGGAGGTGGGTGGTCAGGCCATGGGAAATGAAGCCTCCGTCCCCCGGGCCAGGGCGAGCCAGCAGCAGAGCAGAGGGCAGAACCCAAGACCAGGCAACAGAGGACGTCCCTCCACGAAACCAGCCTCCACGCGTGGGCCACTTGGAGGAGGAAAAAGGCTGGAGGAATTCTAGATTTTCTGAGCAAGTGGCAGGTTGAGGCAAAGCCCTGTTGCAAATAACCCACCAAGTATGAGCGCTACAAGGGGCTGCTGGAGTTAATTAAGCATTAGAGTCTGAGTTGCAAGGCTAGATACTTGATGATGTCGGCTTTTTCAAGGTGGCAGCGGTGTTATGGTTATAGGTTATAAACGGAAGCGTTTGGGATGGAAACGACAGATCTGGGATTTGATTTGTTTCAGGAGAATCCAGGGTATGGGAACACGGATGGGGGTGAGATGAAAGGAAGGAAAGCCATGCACTGGTAAAGGCTGAAGCTGAGTGATAAGTTATATGTTTTGTGGGGATTTTTTGGCCATGCCTTGTGGCATGCGGGATCTTAATTCCCTGACCAGGGATCGAACCCGGGCCCCCTGCAGTGGAAGCGCGGAGTCCTAACCACTGGACCGCCAGGAAATTCCCATAAGTTATATGTTTTATGTTTTACATAAGAAAAAAGGAAAGACTTTGAAACTCTGCCTCGGACGTGAATGAGGCACCAGGGTGAAGAGGGCGTGGGGGAAGATCACCATTCCCCAGGGGTCCCGGGTCCTCCGTCGTCTACCATCCCCGTCGGCCTGCAGAATCGCACGGAAAGCCACCCACTGAGCTGGCAGAGCCAGCTGTTGCGGGGCTGCCCCCGGGGCAGAAATGGCGTGCGTGCCGCCACCCCCTCGCGGCCCCAGGCCTACCTCGAAGTCGTCCGGGCAGCTCCTCTTGCTGTTGTTGTTATTTAGGTTTTCCCAATTCAGCAGGTTATCGAGCTCAGTAACAGGCTGCCCCCACTTCCCTGCTCCCGGGGCCTCCTCCCTTTCCATCTCCTCCACCTGAGGCGACGCGCCACCCCGGGCGTGGGGGCTCCCAAACTCTGGTTTCTTCTTCACTTCCTTCTCACAGAGTCCAGGACCTCCTGGGGCGTGTCCGGCCGGCTTGGATGCCTCTGCCGGCTGAGCGGCTTCTTCCAGCAGAGCATCCCTCTCCAGATCCTCCAGGTGGACCCAGCCGCCCGTCTCGTCTCTGGGGCAGTGCAACAGGGGGTCTGAGAGTCGCCGGAGACAGCAGGGGAGAGCGGGTCCCCCCGGGGTCCCGCTGCCCGGGAACCCAGGCTGTGCGGCGGCGTCCAGGCAGGGCGGCTGGGCTTCCGGGCTGCCGTCCAGGGTCTCCGGCAGGAAGTCCCCAGGCCCCGCTGGGTCATCCACAGGCTGCTGGCGCCACAGCTTGTTGTGCCGTTGTTTGCTGGGGAAGGAAGGCAGAGGAAGGTCAGCAGATGCCAGTGCCCAATGGTCCTGGGAGGAAGGGGGTGGGGAGCCAGCAAGGGGCAGTCCAAGGCCCGGGTGGACACCAGGGGCTCCCCTGGGTAAAGCCTCTCTCGGTTCATTTACCCCCAAGAAATTCGAGAATGACGGAAATAGCCTTAGGACCCTAAGTCATCATGGCTCCCGTACATATGGCATCCCGCACGTATGACCCATGTGGGATCACGTAAACAACTTTGTCATGTGATAAGGATATCGCAGACATGGGAAGGGGGCCTGGACCTGGAATCCTATCATGGTCCTAGTGTCCCAGCTCTCCTGGCGAACCTGGTCATGCCACGGATGTTCCGTCTCTGTTTCCCCATCTGTCAAATAAGAAACCCCATCCTCTCCTACTTACGTCGTAGGGAAATAACGCGGATCAAAGTAGAGAGTCGATAAAGACTTATACACACTAACGTGACCATGTAAACATGTAATGCACCTGAATAAAGCTGGGGAGATGCCAGAAAATTGGAAATATTTGTGTAGGTCAGAGAGATTACAGGTCAGTTTTTAAAATAAGTCTTCTAGTGCTGTGTTATTACTTTTATGACACATTTCTTAAACGTGAGGGTTAAAAAAGAAGAAGAAGAAAGAGGCTCAGAGTGAAATCAGGTAAGTGAGTCACCTCCGTTGACCTCAGAGGATCACCAACATCCCAGGGTGGTGACGGTTAAGAGGAGAAAGAAGTAAACATAGAAGGACGTGCACACTAAGGGTTTGCTGCTGCTCTTCAACGCGAGGGAGCAACACGGTCATTCTCGGCCGTCTGCTCTGTGTGCACGTTCCGCGCAAGGCCAAGTGGGCCCGCAGACGGGGCTATAATTCAAGGTCAGTGCCGTGCTGCTGTGAACCTGGCCTGGCAACCCCTGGTTGGCCTGCAAACCCCTGATGGCAGCAAATGACTGAAGGGCTACCGGAGGCGAGAGCAGAATGTGCCCCTTCCTCCTCCCCCGCCGTCCCCCTCGGCCCTGCCTGAGCACCTGTCCAGCTGCTCTCTGGTTGACAGTGAAGGAGTCCAGAGATGTCCGGAGCTGTTCTCCAGACCCGCCAGTTGCTTCCCCAAACGTGGCCAAGAAGCTAGTGGACTTAGCCTGTGGCCTCCTCACAGCACCGGGCAGAAACAACCCAGGGAGGCCTTGGACAGATTGAACAGAAAAGGAACAGGGGGAAAGTGAGTCCCTAAGTCCAGCAGCGATCCACCTGGGGTCACTGGGGGACCCCTCCATGGGGGCAGGATCACCTTGCACGGGAGCCCCAGAGGCTGACAGACCCGGGCGTGCCCCCCAATCCCTGGGCCGCCCACTGGCTGTGTGACATGGGACACCTTAACCTCCAGCGTCAGTTCCTTACTCCCCACAAATGGGGGATCCCCTGTCCTCTGCAGACCTTTTTCATGGTTGGGTGGGTGGGTGGAGGTGGTGGGTAGAGAATTACAAAGCAGCTAGGTCATCACTGACCGTGAGCCGGGTCTAGCGAAGCAGCTGCCTGGTGCTCGTGGAAATTTTACAACAATCCTATCGGGGGATTAGTTCTTAACTCGGAAGAGGAGACTGAGGCGGGGGTGGGGGGGAAGATTGATGAGCTTCCCCTGAGCTACCAGCTTGTCAGCGGTGGACCCAGGGCTGCCTCTGCAGTCCCTGGAGCTGCCCTGCGGTGAAGCCTGGCACGGGCTTGGCACAGAACAGGTGCTCAGGAAACAGGGCAGCCCCGGGCCGAGACTCACACGGAGTCCTGCCTTGGATTAGAAGCCGTGCCCTGCTCCCTCCAACTGCAAAACAGCTTTACGTGCCAACACAATAAGCACAGATCCCTCCTGGAAACCACTAATCAAACCCCAAACAATCGTTGTTTTTCTCAAACCAGCTCCCCCCCGACCCCAAGAGGCAGGATTTTGGCTGTGGAAGCCACCGCTGGGCCAAACGGGAGCACGGCTGGGACGTGGCCGGCAGCCCCGGCCGGCTGGGCGGCAGGGCTTCTGGAGCTCGGCTCTGCCAATTCTTCTCTGCAGACAGGCACCCACCTGGCGTCCAAGATGCCTTCATACTCAGACAGCTGCCTCATAAAGCCCGCGTTGGGGCGTGTGATGCTGCGTTTTTGCTTCACGTAGTTGTAGGCTTTCTCCAGGGGCCAGCCAAATTCCTTCATCGCGTAGGCTATGACCGTGGAAGCAGAGCGACTGACGCCCATTTTGCAATGTACCAGGCACTTGGAGTGGTTCCTCCTGCAGCCGTCGGGGAGGGGGGCGAAGGCAAAAGTTGATACAACGGCATTCTCTCAGGTCTGGCACAGTGGATCTTTTTTTTTTAAACCCTGAAGTTATCTCATTGCCCAAACCCTCTGAGGTCCTGATGCTTAGGCAGCAGACGTCCACACACCCTCAGTAGGAAATAACTTCACTTCAAAATCAATTAGCATACAATGGGAAATCAAGATCAATCTGGCCTGGCCGGGCCAAGTTTTGCAGGGAGAAAGCTCCCCATTCGGGCGTCTTCCCAGGTGGCTGGGATCGGCCGGGAGACCAGAGCCCCTCAGGCATGAAGCAACTGGGCAGCGAAAGGGGTATTTGCACAATCTACTCACTCAGCTGCTAGAGCAGATGGAGACAGGGAGCAGGTTACTGTAGAGAAACAGGGTCAGCGAACTGAAAGCCACCGGGCCCCTGCCAGAGAGAGTGCCTCGGCAGACAGGAGAGTCAAGGAGCCAGCGTGAGTCCGCAGCACTTGACTTGGCCACCAGAGAAAGAAGCCAAAGGAAACAGATGGGCCGATAGGCTTTTTGTAGGGAGACGGTACCAGCCCAGGCGAGGCTGATTTAACAGACATGGCAAGGCCAGGAACACTGTTGCTCTAGCTGTCGCCTGCTCACAAAGGTGAGGGGCAGCAGGCTAGGGAGGGCTGCACCCGTGAAAGTTTATTTGTACAGGAGGTAGGCCGGCCAGCCTGCCTGTTTACATTAGAAGCAGCACACCTGCTCGGCGGGAGCAGGCTCATTTCCTATACCCCAAGCTTAAAGTTCATCCTCAAACCTCAGGGGTTTTTTTGGACTGCCAAAGTCTATCCCCCAGGAACCCAGGGGAACTAAGATTTGGTCCTACATCATGGAGCTTTGACCTGGGTGCAAAGCAGAAGAGGAAGTGTCTCTTGAGAGCATCTCAAAGAGTTGTCTCTTTCTGGTCCTGACTTCAGTGAGACAGAGCTGTTCCACAGGAGAATAAGGTAAGGACAAAAGACACGTGACAGCAGTGACAGGCTCGGGGCAGTGGGGACCTCTGATGGTCCATCCCATTCTACGTGAACAGGAGTCACACTAACTCAGGTGGAGGTGGGCCACAGCTCAGGGCATCTGCCGGAGTAGATTTCTGAGTAGATTTCTCCAGGGAAGCAGCCCCAAAGGTGCTCTGAGTCATGTACGATCCGCCCGCCCTCCTCTCTCCTCTGGCTCTGTGACTCCCCACGCACAGAGCTCCCAAGAGTGTCCGCTTGGTACAGGGGCCTTGCCTGCAGCCAGGGCTAATGACGAAACGGGGGTCAAATGTCACGGCAGGTGAAAGAGAACGAGCTCATCTGGGGACCCCTGGAGAAGATCAGTGACTTGGCCCTTTCGATGCTTGGGGTCCAGCACTCTAAAACCAGAGGCCCATCAGACGTCACAGGCCCCTCAAGCCAGGAGGCAGCTGTGTCTGGGGTCACCATTAATGTCTGCCCACCCTGCGGCTGCCGGTCAGCTTCTTCCCCAGCCTGGTTTCTCTGACTTCTCCGCCCACTTACTTTGCTTTGTTTATAAAATGGTACGCCTCGTTCCAGTGGGCGAGGAGGTCTGTGGTCTCTTCATCATAGACTCGGATGTTATGATACGCAAATAAGCCAGGGAAAAAATTATCTATTTCTCTAGTGACGTTTAAAATGTAGTCAACACTGCAATGAGAAAAAAAAAAGAACAAATTGGAGAATCAGAATGTGGATCGACAAAAACCAAAGTAACGACAAACTGAGCAGAGAAAAAATTAAATACACATTTATAAAGGGTCTGAGTTTTTATGACAGGACTTCATAGTGGTGGTCTTTGGGGTTTTTTTTGGTATCTTCTAAATACCCTCTACATGATGAGAATACATTATATTTATGATAAAAAACAAACTTCTGCCTAAAAGACTTATAAAATGAAAGCTCCACCCAAAGCATTGCTGAGTAACGTTGATTCTGGAAAGTAATCGCACGTATCACCTAAATACATTTCTTAACTCCTTTGAAGTTTCAAAATTCGTAACTATTATGAGTATACAGAGGCTTTTAAAAAAATAAAATAAAACCAGGGCTTCCCTGGTGGTGCAGTGGTTGAGAGTCCGCCTGCCGATGCAGGGGACATGGGTTCGTGCCCCGGTCCGGGAAGATCCCACATGCCGCGGAGCGGCTGGGCCCGTGAGCCATGGCCGCCGAGCCTGCGCGTCCGGAGCCTGTGCTCGGCAATGCGAGAGGCCACAACAGCGTGAGGCCCGGGAGAGGCCACAACAGTGAGAGGCCCGCGTACGGCAAAAGAAAAATAAATAAATAAATAAAACCAACGTCTCCACTTTTAAGTAGTTAAAAAGCTGAATGTATCCATCCATTTTTTATGTCCTTGGGAACTGCCTTAACTCCTTTTTGAAACAAGGCAGGCTGTAAATAAATAAATAGTTGGGAGGGTCTGCTAACCCAGCTAACTCAGGTTCTATAGTTCTCTAACCTTAATACTTACATTCCTGGAAGACCAACATAACTTCAGGAGTTTGAAAACACCTCAAATAGATTTCATAAGAGCAATACTTATAAATGCTTTGGAAAAAAAAGAAAAACCTTTAAAATCATTTATTTATTCCCAGCAAGATAAAGCATAGACAGCACCACGCTATACTTTAAGATCACTTTCTCTTGAAAGAACACATCTTAACCAGTAGTTCTAAAGATATATTTTAAGATTTTGTTTAGTCTTGACTTTTAACTGCAGTAATTCAAGAATGCCATCATGTCAGACCCACAGGATGGTGATTTTGTGGCTGTGTTGTTTTTTTAAAAAATGTCCAGACATCTGTTCTTGAAGGTCTAGGTTTAAGCATTTTTTATCCCTGCTGCCGAATCTTTCTCGGATTGAGACAGGCATGTGTTTCTGGCCAACGCTGAGCATTTAGCTGCAAGATTCCCACCAGGCTCAAAAGTACAACCACAGAGAGAACCAGGAGTGGTCCGGGGAGCAGGGTTGCTGACTGGCCCACCGGTAAGTGTGTCCACACTGGTGCTCTCAGCATCTCTGCAGGGCGGGGGTGGGGGGTGGGGCTCGTGGCCGCATCAGCACCCAGGCTGTCCTATACTATTTGAGGGTGATTTAGAATCATTCTCCCCGACACACACATTTCTAAACCCCAGTAAAATCTAAAACCCATGAATTATTCAGGAGGTGGCATTCTGAAGCACATCTGTTTAGCTATGCAAATCAGGCTGGCAGCTGCTTTGGAGACTGGGGTGGGCAATTCCAGGCAGGCAGGCAGCGCCAGGGCTCGGCTTCGAATGGACGGCTGAGCTGAGTGTTTCTAAGCTGCCTGGAAGGATGAGGGAAGACAAGGGGAGCAGACTCACCCTGAGCCCTGCAGTTCCTCCAGATTGGATGCATTCCATTCAGAGCCCTGGGGGACAGATCACACAAACCCCCGTGAGTGTCACACGTCAGCCTCAGAGCTGCTTACGGGATGCACGGTGTGCGCTGGCCCTGACGGTGATGGCTATCTCATGGGCCCCTGGACTCAGAGGCCGATAAGAGAGCTGATACAAAGAGGCCGATATCAGAGCAGGTTCCCCAGGAGTTCGTGGCACTGTCAGGGAAAGGGGCTGGTCGAGGAAACCCTGCCCCCTCTCATCACTCCCTTTCCTAAGACTCCAGCAGGGTCCTGTCACCAGAGGCAGTGACCTCCGACCTCCCACACGGGAGAGGGCGCTTTCACATACCACTGATTAGAGCAGGAACTGGTTTACCTTTTCTGGGAAGTATTTGGCAATATTAAAAAAGTTCCCACCCTCTGACCTAGAAATTCCACTTACAAAAAGCTACCCCGAGGAAACACCCAGAATTCACAGAGGTATATGTACGAGGATATTTACGGTTATTTATAACAAAACAGCAGAAACCACCCAAAGGTCCGACAAGAAGAGATCATATGATGGAGCCGTTAAAATAAATCATACTTTTGGAGGAAATTTAATGACACAGGGAAATACCACATAACGAAAAAAAATTTTTTAAAGCAGGATACAAAACTATATAATCAAACAGTACAGTTCTTTCCTTTTCTTTCTCTTTCTTTTTTAAGAAGCTATAAATGCATTAAAAAAAAAAACCCATTAGATAGAAAAACAAACATACCAAAGTGTTACCAGTGACTGCCTCTGGATTTGTGAAATTGAGAATGCTTTTAAATTTTCTTCCTTCAACTTGTATTTCCTAACTTTCTGTAACATGTTTTAACTTCATACTTTAAAAATGGTATTTAAAAAAAAAACCAAAACCCCCCATTTCTGAGCGGGCAAAGAACACAGAAGGGAAAAAGCAAGAAAAAAACATCACTTTGCTCTTAGGAAATGCAATCGACCCAGAGTCACGAACAGCAAAAGCACCCTCTTGGCCTCCCTATAAGCTTCCTTTCCCGAGAGGGTGGACCGCTCCAGATGCAGGGGCTGCAGGGGCCCCGATGGAGCTGGCAGCATGTGGGCACTAGCTGGATTTTCATATTGGAGGGAGAGGCTCAAACATAAAAATTCCTTTAGTATCTCTCATGGAAAAAGTGACATAAAGCACCAAACCACACTGAAAAAATAACAAAAGCTCTGCTAAGCCTGTGAGCATCCTCTTGCCGCGATCACCACCTAGTGGAGAGACGGGCCGAGGCGCCTTCAGTTCTGTGTCCACCAGGGAAAACAATCAACTTCCCAGAGAGGATTTAGAGCCGGGGCTGCTTTCAAGATTCAGGCTTCAAATCCACACATCTATACACATTTAAATATATATACACTGAACATTTATAGATCTATGTATATAGATCAATATATATATAAATGCGTTAAATAGATATTTAATACGTTAAATATGTACCATGACATACACATCTGGGGAACTACTGGTTACTTCCTACAGGCAGAAAACACAGTCATTCATGCCTTTGGCAGCAAATACACGTCCTCGACTTTCCAAGGATGTGATTCCTGCTCGAACGATGGGTACCATTTCTGAGTGCCTATGGAAACCGCACTCAGTGCTTTAAATATGTACTAACTTAATCCTCATATTCATCCCCTGAGGTACAGGATGAAGGAAAGGAGAGGCCAAGAGACTTGCCCCCGGGCACCTGGCTGGTCAGGCTGGGGAGTGGGAACCTGCTGGGTGGGTCCGGTTTCCATCGCACCGTGCTGCCTCACTAACTAGTAGCGTGCCTTCCTCTATAAGCCCCTGACTGAAAACTTGCCAGCTGCCTTCTATGGAGACTTACAGCTTTAAGAAAATCTGACTGAGGGACGGAGTGAAGAGAGGGATGTGCAGGCCCCGCCAGCCGTGTCAGCAGGGCCTGCTGCCTCCCCGGGCTCTGGGAGCAGGGCAGGGGGCAGCTTGGGGACAAGCGGGGGTGTGTGGGAGGGATGTTGCGTTTCAGGCGTTTGGTCTGTCTCCTCTGCTGTTTCTCATGTCTCGGGACGGGGAGGCATAATTCTGGGGTTAGGCGCGGGTGTTCCCTTTAGTAACTGGGGTTTTTTTAGTTCGCAGACCATCTGGAGGGGGTTTCTGTTAGTGACCGATGAAGGTGGAGGGTGGTGTGCATCTGAAAACGGTTGCCAGCCAGAGAGCTTTCAAACAACTCCCCGCAGCTCAGCTGGGAGCTGCGGCGCAAACATCTGGCTCTCGAGCAAACCCGTAGGCTGCAGGCCAGAGAAAAGGGGTCAAGAGGGGTGTTCCCGTAAAAGTCAGGACGGAGGCTCCAGGAACTCAAGTTTCTCCCCCTCTATGACTTGCTGCAAACTCCAAACAAATCAAGGTCTGATTTACGTTTCCCAAACCAGACCCTGCCGTGCGCTGTGCCTCTTACGAGATAAAGGTGGTCGAAGATGAGGGAGGGCTTGTCCATCTGTCCCAAGATAAGGAGCATCTCGTTGTCTATGAATTCCTTGAATTCTTTCAAGTTACAGTTCATCTGTTTCTCTAATTCATTACGGATCTGCGGAGTGGAAAATATTAGGAAAGGGGGTTTGTTTAAAAAAAACAAAAACAAAAAACAGTTTCTCCAAAGAAGTAATAAAGTCACAACATGAACTATGACTGTTTTCAAAAGTGTTTTTTGGGCTTTTTTCAGAGTAAGCACATATGCACTTAAACACGCTGCACACACGCGTGGGTGGTGGGAATGCAGGCTACTCGGCCTCAATGTGAACCTGACTATGGGACATTTATTATTTGAAAGAAGGAATCTGATTCCCTTGGGATCTTTTCTACTGAGTTGAAAAAACTTACGCTTTTCCAGTTATCAAATCTATCACCGTGAAAACGTAAAATCAATTTCACCTTGCTTTGGAAGGTATCACGATAGGGTTTATTATGTATTAATTCACAAAAAGATTGTACATGACTTTTATAAATGGCAATTTCAACCTCTTAGATCTACTTAGTTTAAGCTGTTACTACAATTCATTGCATTCCTTGGACAAAGGGCAACAGAAAAAAGAAAAAAGTAATCGAGAAAAACATTAAAAGGCAGTTTCATCTTGCTTTGGAAGGTATCACAATAGGATTTTTTTACATGCACTAATTAATAAACAGATTGTATATGGCTTTTTAAAAAGGCAACTTCAACCTCTTAGATCTACCCGACCCAGGCTGCGCTAGGGCAACAGGACACAGGGATGCCCATGACCTCCGGCCCACCCAGCAGGGAAGCGCTCTTACTTCCTTGGACGTCACGTTCTCCAGGTCCTGACTCATCATGATGCTCCGGAGTTTGGCTTTGATGAGACGCTCCGTCCTCTCCCCTTCAGTTGGCCTGGAGAGAAATCACATTCAGGAAAGCGCAGAGCCATGGGAAGCCACATGAAGCCACGGGAAGCCTGCGGTCGGCGTTCACAGAAACCCCAGCTGCTCCCGGGCTACACGGAACACGGCTTGGGCACGTTCTCAGCGAGAAGGGGAGAGGGACAGGGAAGTCGCCCAGGGGCCACCAGAGAGGACGGCAGACCAAGGGGGCAAACAGTGGTTGGGAAGCGGACTCGTCCTGCGGGTCTGGAGAGCCTCAGCCTCTCAGGGCCGGATGCTGGAACCGCCATGCGACATCCCCATGGCCCAGACCCCCTAGACTCTGCTGAGGACATCACTGTGTCTTCAGGCAGCCCATGGCCCCAGCTGCATCCGGCTCCTGTTATCTCCTTACACGCTTACACGGAACCAAAATCTATGTGTTTCCCTGCAACTTCTACACATCAGCCTGGTTCTAACCCTGGGGCCACACAGACCGCATACAATCCTTCTTGTACGTCACACCCCTTCACATGTTCAAAGGGATGTATCCTAACCAATGCTCTCGTAGTTTCCTTGAGGCCTCATACTACGTGGCTCCCGGTCCTCCCCACATTCAGGGGGCCCCCCTCGGTCCACAGCCTTCCTACGTGTGGTGTCCCCAAGGAACATGATGCTCTGGGGAGGAGGGTCCCAACCAGGAGAGGAGAGAGCGGCTCCCTCCTGGAACTAGAGTTAATGGAGCGTGGCCTCGGGCCACGTGGGGCAGCGCTGCCGCCTCAGAGCCGGCCGCCCTCGGCCTTGGGACCCAAGGAACCGGATATCACATTCATCACACTCTTATAAGCAGAGGAAGAGGCTTTGGAAATCAAGATTTCGGACCTGAGGAGGACGGACCAGGGCACCGGTACAGAGAAGCTGATGAACGTTACGGAGCTGCTCCCCAGAAATGCATTCACACCCGAATTTGTCTATCATTTTAAAAGGCGGTGTGGGGGGGGCGGTGGTCAGACCCTTCCCCAGTCAAAGACACCCACGGGCTGCAGGTCAGGAACCCCTGTGTGGGATGCTGGTTCTGGGAGACAATGGGGCTGTGACACCGTGCAGACTCGGGGTCAGGGGGCAGGCTCGGGGTTGGGGACCGGGACGGGGACGGAGGCTCTGCACTCGCACTCACTTGTCCGCGAACAGGGCGGGGGAGTCGGGCCTCGTGGACTCCAGGTCCTGCATGGCGTTCCACTCGTTGATGCAGCTCTGCTCGGAGCCAATGCAGCTCTCGTAGTAGGAGGCCCAGAGCAGCGCCACGCCCCCGGGGAAGTAGTTGTGCCTGCGTGCCACCTCGCAGGCCTTGTGGAGGACCTGCAGGGCAGACCTGGGGTGAGGAGGGGAAGAGGGTCAGGCCCGGGAGGCACGAGGGGAGCTGGGCTGGAGTCGCTCTTACATCTGAGGTTACGAGGGGGACACGTGGCCGCCAGGTACCACTGCGGGTCTCTGGGACACAGGCACCGACCCCAAGAGCAGAGATGGCACCTGTCACCATCCCCAACGAGGAAACGACAAAACTTTCTAACGCTCCCTATCGGGCAGGCTCCCAGGTCACTTTACATCCGCCAATGAACTCCCAGGAACTGAGATTCACTTCTGAGGCTGTGGTTACCTTGAATGTGGGAACTGCAATGCAGCCGAGCAGCTAGAAGGAAAGCATCCTCAACGTGCAGCAGAGATATGTGACTGCATTCCCAGTCACTTAATTTCTAGCTCCCTCCCATCAATGTTATAACAGCTTAGATGCTTAGATTGCGTAAGGAAATGAGACACTCACAAGAACTAACTGCAGAAGAAGTTCTGGGAGGCAGAGTCGGGTAGGAGAAACAGTACTGAAAACGTATACATTGGTAACAGCTAATTTACTTATCCTTTGTTTACTTCTTTTTACAAAAATATGGGCTGAGTATTTCTCAGTGAATGGGGTGAATCAGGTATCAGTGAAGGGTGGACGAGCGAGGCCTTGGATGGAGAAGTTATCAGAGAACCAATGGCTCAACCACGGCGTAAAAACCACTGCAACCCACTTCACTTTCCCCAGTGGTCCACATCTGTCCTAGCTCTAGACTGGGGGAGGGAAGAAACTTGAGCTGAATATTTACGAAATTTTATTCTCGTTCTGAAGTTTTGGAAAAACCCATGGGCCTGTTTTTTGACTCGCTCGTAGAGAAAGAGATAACAAATTATCCAGGGCCATAAAGGAACATCTGGGACGTCTAGAGAACGATGAGTTCGTGATTTCCCCCCAAATGATCCTGAACTGACTGCAGGAACAGAAGACGTAAAAACGAAGCAACGATGTTAGCGCGTGGCCCATGGGAGGATCCTGCATCACTCTCACTGTTCTGGAGAAAAGAGTAATTAGTTTGAAACACAGGGCAGAATTCTTCTCATCAGAGGCCACCGGCTTTCTCCTGAGTCTTTTCCAGATTATCTGAGGGAGACTGCTGTGTGGAGTCCGCTGTATGAGTGGTCTGTGCGGCCCTCCAAGGATGAGGAGGCTCTCGAATGTGTATCGGGTTCAGAGAAGGTCTGGAAGTTGAACGCAGTCTTCACCCACAGCTACCTCACCCCCCATGCAGGTGTCCAGGGAGGCCCTACCCTGCCCTGGCCCCTGCATCCTGCAGTAGGTATCCCATAGCCCGGCACCCACCCCTCAGTATAACATAGGACTCTGCTCTGGGTTTACGGCCACCTCCCTCACCAGACTTTAAACTCCAGGAGGACAGGAATTATGTCCACTTTATGCCTCCGCAGATGCTCAGTGCCTAGCAGAGCATTGCTGTTGCCCTCATGGAGCAAACTGATCACCCTCGGTGTGCCAGGGACACGGGACCAGTGAATTTATGCTAAAATGACATTTTGTCAGCAGGGACGGTAGAAACATGAAAACAAGGTACCTCCAGCAACAAAAAGACCAAACAACCCAATTAAGAGCTGGCCAAAGGACTTGCATAGACATTTCTTCAAAGAAGATATACAAAATGGCCAATCAGCACATGAAAAGATGCTCAAGGCTAACTAATTAGGGAAATGAAAACCAAAACCATGAGATACCACTTCATACCCATAAGGATGGCTATTATGAAAAAAAAAAAAGCAAAGAGCAACAAGTGTTGACTAGAATGTGGAGAAACTGGAACCCCTGTGCATTGCTGGCGGGAATGTAAAATGGTGCAGCTGCTACAGAAAACAGTCTGGTGGTCCCTCAAAAGGTTAGACACAAAATTACCACATGATCTAGAAATTCCAAAAGATCTGAAAGCAGGGACTCAGTCAGATACTCTGTCCACCAATGTTCACAGCAGCTCTATTCACAGTCGCCAAAAGGTAGAAATAACCCAAATGTCCATCAGGAGATGAATGGATAAAAGCAGTACATCCATACAATAAATGTATTGCTCAGCCTTAAAAAGGAAGGAAGTATTAAACACGGATGAACCCTGAAAGCATTATGCTAAGTGACAGAAGCCAGATACCAAAGGGCCAATACTGTATGATTCCACTTATATGAGGGACCTAGAATAGGCAAAGTCATAGGGAGAGAGTAGAAAAGAGGTTACCAGGGGCTGGGGCAGGGGGCAATAGGGAATCACTGTTTAATAAGTACAGAGTTTCTGTTTGGAATGATGAAAAAGTTCTGGAAATGGATAGTGGTGATGGTGTACAATACTGTGAATGTACTTAATATCACTGAATTGTGTCCTTAAAATGGTAAATTTTGTTATTTATATAACATAATTTATAATAATTTTATATATTTATATAACATAATATACAATAATTTATAAATTTATATTTATATATATTATTATATTTATATATTATATATATTATTATATTATATATTATTGTTATATATATAAATAATAATTTATAAATTTATAATATATAAATATAATATAATATATAAATAATTTATTTATATATATAATATATAATATAATAATATACATATTTTTTGCCACACACACACACACAAAATAAACATACCTAAATGCGCTTCTAAGTAGGTGGGGTTTTTTTATTTGTGCTGTCAGCTAGGAAAGTATTTCTAAGGAGTTAAAAGTCCCTAAAACCACACTTACCACATGGCCTGGACAGACACGGGCTTGAAGATGTGCATCCTTCCTGCCGTGCTGACGCTGAATCCACTGAGAATGAAAAACAAAGGACAGTGTGGTGAGAAGTCAGACCTTCCGACCACATCCCTGCCAGACGGCGGGGGGGGACAGCCCGTCGTGGACACCCTGAGGTCAAGTGTGTCTCACGCTGTGTGATGAGGGACCACAGGCCACAGAGACAAGGGCAAATGCCAAAAGCCAAAAAAAAAAAAAGATAGGTTCTTAAATCCGGAAGACTGGCTTTTAACCCAGCAATACAAAGTCAGCCCAAAACTAAAAGCCCAGCAAAGGGTGTGAGGCAACAGCGGCACTGGACACCATCTTGCTTCACCTGCCTGCACTGTCCCACCCCGCCCCCTACCTCCTGTCCCCCACACTCCATCTGTGTCTTTTATACTTGCATAAGAAATACATTAGTGGAAGACAGAAGTTTAAAAAGGAAAAATGTAAACCGTAAGCCCATGTCGTCAATAAATCTAGTTTTTATCTTTCCCTCTCAGTTCCATCTACAAGGCAACGTAACTTCTACTGTTGGAATTCAAGTAGAGATAATTTCCTCTCCTGCTTCTTCCTACTCGTGACAGTACCTGAGTATTTCCCCCCAGAATCCGGACGGCCCCCTGGCCCTGGTCTACCTGCCCAGGCCCACCTGGATGATTCCTCCTCTGCAGCCCCCCAAATGGCATCTCAAACACTGTTGCACCTGCTGGTTGTGTGTCTTCCCTGCAGCCCTCAAAGACTTGGCGCCCCTGCTGCATCATACTCATCTGCGAACTTGCAGGGACCAGCCCATGGAGGGCACACAGCGAGTGTTCATTTAACAAATCAAGGCAAATGGATGAATGTCTGTTCACTGCTGTTCTTGAACTTCATACAGCAGCAGATATCCCGTAAATGTTTCTGTTGGTACTTCGTGACCCAACTCCCTTATATCATGTCCCAAATGTACCCTGCCTTGTGCGGCTCATGGGAGGGCAATGTTATTTCTCCTGATGTGGTAAAAATGTCACACGTGTGACTCTGCTGTTAATGATTATCCAACGATGCCCAAACTGACGCATGTTTCAAAGTCTACAGTGAAAGAAGCCTTCTGAGAGATCTCCTTACCCGTCTCCGTCAAGGTGGATTTTTGTGTCGCTCCACAGTCGGAGAACCATCCCAATGGTACAGCTTTTACTACGTGGGAGGGAAGAGAAGACGCCTAGAGTTAGGGTCCACCCGCCTGCACGTGGTCTTCCCTCGCTGTGTCTCCACCCAGCCTGTCCAGCTCATGGGGGACCCACCACCTGCCCTGCGTCCAGCTGCCTAGGTGTCTATCTGGGAGAAGCTCTAAGGCTGTCTGCAAGGACTGCTCACCACTGAATTCCAGAAGATGTGGGTCTGGGATGGCCAGTGACCCCAGCTTAGAGACAGTCACAGGGAACTCGGACCCCAGCATTCTGGTGTGGCTGCAGCTCCCTAAATGCCAGGTCTCAGCTGCGGCTCTCGGGGGCCAGGAGTAACCAGCTGACCACACGCCCACATTGCAGCAGGGCTGAAGCCGCTGATGGCTGGCACACGCCTGGCACAAGGCCACACACAGTCCGGGGGACACAGGCAGGTCGTGGCAGCCACCCCCAGCCTCCTGTCCTGGAGTGACAGGGGAGGGGAGAGTGCCAACACCATGACTGGAGTTCACTTCTGGACCTCTGTTTCTGTACCTTTTGTGCAGCTGCTGTTTTAAAAACTAGTTTAATCTGCTTTTGTTTTGCCCATCGTAACAGTGAAATGATACCTGACCACTTTAGAGCCTGGCGCCGCTGAGGAACACAGAGGAAAAGAAAGGGCTTTATCAGAGGGTCTCCTCGGATCGCTATGAAAACTCTTCAGGCATTTGAAAAAGAGTCTGCTTGTGAGAAACAGCCGTCACTGCCAAGGGCAGCTCAGACAATCTCCAGGGATCCTGTGCTGCCATCTCTGCTACCGCCTAACAGCCCCCCAGGGAGTACAGTTACACACACGCGACTGTGCACACAGGCAGCTCTGGGGTTCAAGGAACCCACTCTCCCTCCAGAGCTTCGGCAGCCACGGGGGACCTTTTCCACCCTCTGCTTCTGTATCTGTGGGGAAGGTAGTTTCAAGCCCTTTGGGTCAAAGTGGGCTAAGCCTTTTGTGTTGGGCAAATTCTCTGGTGCCACCCTGCAGTCCTACCCATTCTTTTTTTTTTTAACATCTTTATTGGAGTATAATTGCTTTACAATGTTATGTTAGTTTCTGCTGTATAACAAAGTGAATCAGCTGTATGTATACATATATCCCCATATCCCCTCCCTCTTGCATCTCCCTCCCACCCTCCCTATCCCACCCCTCTAGGTGGTCACAAAGCACCGAGCTGATCTCCCTGTGCGATGCGGCTCCTTCTCACTAGCTAACTATTTTACATTTGTCCTACCCATTCTTGATGGGTTAATGATATTTCCTTTGTAGAGCTGCAAAATAAAATTGACGTTGAGACTCAGAGCTCCCAGGGTTACTCAGCTGTGTCGCACTGGGGAGAGGCAAGAAGGGGGCCGCTGGGAGCCCAAGACAGACATGTAGAAAGCCCAGGCTGGAGGGTGCCCTGGGAGGGTGCGGGCAGACCTGGACACTCGCCCTTTATCAGCACCAACGACCCACACCAGGGACTGGAAATGAGGAGAGAAAACGGCACAGAGAGCTACAAGGAGCACAGACTGGGGAGCCACAGGCCCAGGTCCGGGGCAGGCAGAGATGAAACGGTCCTTAGGAAACCAGGGCAGCATCTAAACTGCCCTCCTCTGTTAAGTGCAGAGATGGGGAAGAGCCTGGTGAGAGCTACACACGGTGGGCAGAAGGCAGAAGACTTCCGCTCAGGGTCTCAACCTGGAGTCAAGAGTGCAGACCAGAGACCAGGACACGACTGTAACAACTGTGCCAATTCCATCACGTCCCCTTATCTGTTATTGCTGTGAGTCTCCACTAGTCCTGTAATGAATGACAGTGAGATTTTCACAGTGAAGGAGGGCCTGTGGGTTTATATATATGGGAAGTGAGGACGGGACACGTGGTCAGGGAAACTGGGTCTTTTTAGAGGAAGCACAGCCCTGAAGGATAAAACGGGTGGGTGGGGGTACCTCTAGGGGAAGGAAACGGTCCCCAGTTCCCAGGGCCGGTGCGGCAGGGACAGAGAAGCGGGCGGGGCCTGCGCGGGGGCTGGAGGTGTAGGAAGGAGACAGGCCTGTCCTTTACGGGCTGCAGAACACTAACAAGTGGAGGACGGTGTTCGTGCTCACAGCACCCACGGTGTTCCCGAATCTGAAACAAAATAACCCCAGATGGCCCCTGCAGGGCAGCTGCTCTGATCCCCAGAGGAAGCATGTGTAGATGTGACTCCAGGAGAGAACCCGTGAGCCCACTGTGGCTGGCGTCCTTCCCATGCTCTCTCCTGACACTGCATTTGGACCCCCTCTCCTCGCGGAGAGTCCTTTTGGGGGCACCTCATCTCTCTCTTTTTTTGAATAAGGAAACAAAATCTCATGGCAGGAATTTAGAAAAACAAATGTATCATGCTCTCAGCAGGCCAAAGGCTTCTGTAAGGACGAGGGCTTTGTTTTCAAGCTGGAGATGGATAAAAGCGCCCAGTTCCCGGCCACTATGCCTGGGCGTGGGGGACGCTGCATCCGGCCCGACAACAGGAAGGTCCATGTGGTTCCCGCTCACCCTCTGAAGCCCCTTGACCCATCTCCCCAACACAGGAGACCAGCACTGGCCTTGGAGTCGGCACCTGTGCTTGGGCTGTGGCGCAGGCTGGGACAGCGGAGGGGACGCTGGCCTGAGCGCAGAGTGTGCAGCAGAGGCGAGAGGACCCAGGGAGCGGGGACACGCTGAGAACTGAGGCTGGTGCCCAGCGGGCAGAGGAGGGGCAGGGCGCTTCAGAGAGTGGGTGAGAGTGAGCACGTGGGCCTGTGTGTAAAGAACGGTCTCAGGGTGCTCGTGTGTCTAACCTTCGTCCATCTAGACTGTGAGCTCCAAGGGAGCAGAGGCCGGTCTCTCCCACCGATGTAGCCCCCACGCCTGGCAGGGCACCTGGCAGGACACCTGGCAGGACACCTGGCACACTGAAAGCGTGTGCGAACAAGGGCACACCCCGTGACGGTATGAACAGATTGGTGAACGAGGGGGCCCAGGGGACAACGAATGGGAAGGGAATGAGTGGGTCTACACCACAGGTCTACAATAAAAACCCAGTTGTGAGTCCCAGCTCTGTTACTAGGACGGCCTTGGTGTAACCACTCCAGCCTCTTGGGCTTCTGACTCCTTGTTTGTAAAACGTGAGTCATAGGACCGCCTACCCCACGGGGCGAGATGCTTATGAAGCGTCGGGTTAACTGCTCTGTGCTCTCCGAGCAAAGCCACAGAGATGACCTGGAGGGGGCGGGGGGCAGCCTCCTATGAGGCCCTGGTGGCTCGGGCTGAGAAGATGGGCACATTCCCCAGGGAGGCAGCTTTCAGCTCAGGGCCAGAGAGCATTGCCGGGATGGATGACACATGGTGGGGGAAGTCCTGCCCCCAAAGGCCCTCAGAAAGGCCGGCCAGCCACTCCAAGAACAAACATAACCATAACACCGTTGAACGTCTCTTTGCCTCGTGACCAACGGATGGAGCCCCGGCCACTTCTGAGGGCACCTGCCTGGGAGCATCCCAACCTGGGGCCCGGAGCCCTCTGGTCTCCAAGGGGCTCCTCGGAGCTCACCCCTTAAAGCACGTCCTGACACAGATCCTTCCAGACCCAGACTTCCCCACCAGCTGAGGCGACGGGCGCCAGCTTGGACTCATGTCCCTAAGTGAGCTGCAGAAACTCACTCAGAATGCTCCTATGTACTGGGAACGAGGTCATAAAGGAAACACCTTCTCTTTTAGTTCATGTACTTGTGACAAGCAATGGCGTCCTGGCCACGAGTGTGGAACGAACCCCACACTTCCCCATCACTGGGCCCGTCACCCCAGGTGCTGGTGATGGTTCCCTCCCTCCCTGAGCTTACAGGCTCTTTGAGGCTGAGAACCGTGGTTACTGTTGCTTCTCTGTTTTCCTGGGCTGAGCCTAGTGCCTCATACACAGGAGAAGGCAAATGAATGGTTTGCTTAATGAACAAGAAAATTAATGAATGATGAATAAAGGGTGTCTACTTTAATCCAGTTTTAACAAATTCAGGTTCTGCAATGAGCTCACTCGCATTAACTTATCCTAGATGTGAGGAGAGTCGTGCACCTTCATTTCGCACACATGACAGGGTCTATGATATAACTAACCTGGCCTCCAGTTATTGGGAGATTCCAAACCTCTCCTCAAGCCTCTGACCCAGGACCCATCAACAAGTACTTGGGATATTAATACTGCATAAGGCGCTCGATACAACGCCGATCGATCACATACTTCTACATGGGATGGTCGGCCTGGAGGGCGCCTTCCTGCTTTACCTGGCTGGCCCTTGCTTGTCCTGGGGTGTTCGCCACAGCCGTCACCTCCTTCAGGAAGCCCTCCTGGTTAAGGTGCCCTCCTCTAGGGCACCCCTGATAGGACCCAGGGTTAAATCTCTAAGCACAGTGCAGACCCTGAGCTCTCTGAGAGCAGAGACTGGACCTAGAACAGCACTCGGCACACAAGAGCTAAAATCAGGGGCTCCACCATTCCCAGTGCCTGATCACCCCATCACCTACCATCACCAGCCCCTGTGGATGTGGGACCCTGAAAACCTTCTTCCAGAAGCAACTCTTGCCCCCATCAGAGAAAGGAGCCGCCGTCCATCAGACTCACCTTTCCTTACTGGAAAAGTCGACTCCCAGCAGGATACTCTCCTCCGTGTCCTGGCGCCCGCTGCTGTCCACCACCACCATGTAGCGGGCCCGCTCAGCCCAGGCGCTCTCCAAGCGCACGGCCTAGACAGGCAGAGATGCTCTTACTGGCCTGCCTTGCCAGATGGTCACCCCTTTCCTTCACCAATCCAAGACCAAAGACTTTTGTTTCTACCTTTCCCCCGTGAGTTCAGGAATTTAGATGAAAACTCCTACGTCTCATTTATATCCCCAGCATGAGGGATGGTACCTGGCTCAGAGGAGACCCCCAAAGTTTGTTAAAGGGGTTAACAAGTAAATTCCAGTGAATGATGATTCCAGCTTAGCACAGACTGACCCAGAGACCTGACAGCCCCTTTGTCTGCACCTCTGGGTACCGAGCAGAGCGGGCTTTGGCTTTTGAGAATGGTTTGGGAGAACTTGCTCTGATGTAAGAGCCCCACCCCCCCAAGCCCCTGCTCGTCAATAAGTCCCTACCAAATTTCACAATTAAAAATTAAAACTTGCCACTCGCGTCTCTTCTTACCAGCTTGATTCTATCTTCACAACGCAGAAGGTTGATCATTACTTGAAGATGTTGAGGCAGGTCCCCTGTTGGATCAATGAAGAAAGTTTAAAAAAGGTCACCCACCCACTTTCTAGGCAGGATAGGTTAGAATAGGCTGATTCCGAGGGTCTGAAAGAAGACCTGAACTACCCTTAGTCCACTCCTGAATGTTTTGCATGAGGATGGGTGAGACAGTTTATTGCCACGTTTTTAAAAGTTGCTTTTATTTTCTGAAATAATTGCAATACGGGTTGCATATTGAAAATCTGAAAATGCAGACAAGTCTAGAGGAGAAATGTTATTAAATTCAGGCAAACATGACTTTGCGGCGGGGTGGGGGGCAGCAGAAACTATAGACACAGCTGAAGATAGGGATTTGCTAAGGGTTGGTCTGAAGGAAAAAGGACTGGGGGTCATTTCCTGCTTTCAACTCCTACATTTTCCATAAGAGAGAGACATGACTTCTACAACCAGGAGGGGAAATGTTTAAGTGACTCCATAGCGAGCAGGTACGTGCTGGGTACCCAGAGACATAATTTGATTAAACAGCAATGTCATTTTTTTCTTGCTAAAATTTATGTACTCGTTTGTTTGTACCTCCTTGGTTATTTAAAAGAGGCAGTAATGGGGCTTCCCTGGTGGCGCAGTGGTTGAGAGTCCGCCTGCCGATGCAGGGGACACGGGTTCTTGCCCCGGTCCGGGAAGTTCCCACGTGCCGCGGAGCGGCTGGGTTCATGAGCCATGGCCGCTGAGCCTGCGCGTCCGGAGCCTGTGCTCCACAACGGGAGAGGCCACAGCAGTGAGAGGCCCGTGTAGCACAAAAAAAAAAAAAAAAAAGAGGCAGTAATCCAGAGTCACCTTTTGAACATCTCTGAGCGGCCCCAGGGTCCCAGGGGTGCCTCTGGGCTATAGGGACGGGAGGAAAGGTTCTCTGAGGCAGTGAGTCTCCACAGCTACGCAGGATCCACCTCACCGAAGAAGGGCTGTGTGTCCCAGGCACAGGGGCCCCCGTACCTGAGCTTCGTAACTAGCAAGGAGCGAGGGTGGTTCTAGCGCCACTTTTTTCCTAGCTTATGTGTATTTCAAAAAAAAGTGTCTGCATGGGGTTCTTTCTGAAGAAATGGTTCATCTGTAAAGATGCTGATCTAGAAGAAAGTGCAGGGAGTAACTCATAGAAAATCCATATTCATTTCAATTTGTGCAACACCCTGAAGAAAGAGAATTATCTTTAAAAAAAAAAAATTACCCTATAGATCACAATTAGAACCCCAGAGGAATCAATCCATTGGATGGGTTCCTTTTGCAAAAGCGTCCTTTGAATTTTAGGGGAGATTGACAAATGATGTCCAAATGGTACTTCCTGCCTCAGAGAGGAATCAGGTCGTTGGAAACGTGCCCCCTCGTCTGTTCTCTTACAGGATCCCACAGTGGAAGACACCCTACACTGGCACCACGTCCTACGAGGGACGACTTGGAGGTAACGGTCCCTGTTCCCATCTTGTCCCCAACAGCACCCTCACCTGTCGTGGGCCAGCGTGATCGGGATGGCACACAACCACCATGGCTGGTTCTGGGCCCACCTGGGCCCCACCCCCACCCCCACGATCCACTCCGAATCGCAGCAGCGCACAGACGAAAGCAGAAACCAACCCCTTAACTGATGAGTGGCTCAGTGAAAGGGACGTTTTCCACACAGTGGGACTGTCTGCTGAGATGTGCAATTGCTGACAGAGAAAAATCCCAACCCCGGCCTGGTAGCCACACACAGTCTCTGTACGTTCAAGTGTCCAGTAAGCAAAAAAAAAAAAGGTACGTTCAAGTGTCCAGTAAGCAAAAAAAAAAAAAGGCAGAGAATGTGAGCCTAAAGCATAGGTCAGCCCTGGAAAGAGTGGGGCTCAGCCTGACTGGACTGGCTGACATGAGCTGAATTACTTGACATGGACAGAGTGAACCCTCCACTGTACTCGGCTCGGCATGGGGGGTTCGCTTAGGGGACTGTGGGTCGTCCGGGGGACTTGACGTGAAGTCTAGTCTGTGCCTGCCCCAGGGTCGTCTACTGAGCATCTGTGGACAGTGGGTGCCCCCCGTCTCTTGGAGTTCACCAGTCCTCCTAGACCCTAGGGCAGAAGAGCCAGCACACTAGGCTTCCTTCCTACTCTCGTGCACATGCCAGAGATGTGCCAACCAGCAGGACTTAGGGTTTTTACACGACGGCTTTGCAGTCACACACAGGCTCACACACAGTACGAAAATATTCTTTGAATTAGAGGAAGGAGACAATTCATACTTAGGGAACAAAGCTGAGCACTGGCTTTGCTTACGGCTTATGGTTAAGACACAAACAACAGTTACACTCTTAACAGGGCAGAACCGTTAGCAAATTCAAGAACGAAGGTTCTGTTTATAGTGGTATTGTACCAGCAGTCACCGTAGCAATAATTACAGCAATGTACGCTGAGCACCTAAGAGAAGGTAAGTCTGTTTATGTGCGTAAATTTTAAATTCCACGACGTCTGAGTTACCAATATTTGATGCCCGTTGTAAAGATTAGGAAACCGAGGCTTAGAAGTTGATGATGAAGGTTCTGTACGGCTGTACAACTGGGATCAGAAGCCAGGTCTGTCTGGCTCCAAAGCAAATATTCTTTCCATGAAACACACTGCCTCCTTGGGCAGGAAGATCGTTTCCTTAGCTTAAAACAGACCTAAACCTTGATTATAAACATCAGTATGTGAAAATATTGACCGAGCCTTCGTGTTTGCTATAAAATGCAAGATAGGAAGTTCTAACCTAAGCACTCAGCTCCCAAATGAGGCTGGATGACTTGAGGTGAGACAAACAAGATGATCCAAGTGACAAAAAAAACTGGCCCCAACTGCTAGCTGCTTTGACCTGCCATTGTTCTGAAAAGGCAGAGGCCTTACCAGCTCCTACCCCGACACGTGCTGCCCGTTCAAGAAGTTCCTGCAGAGGCTCCCCACCAGCTACAAAGATGCACTTGTACGCAAGCGTTTCCTGAACTCCTCTCTCCAAACTGCCTTCAGGTTCAGAGTCAAGTCACCCAAGAAAACCAGTCTTGTTACTTTGCAGGCATCTCTTATTTGCTTCCTTTTGGACCTCAATTAATACTCAGTTTGATCCCCACTTTATCACTTCTGTCTACTTCCAAAAAAACAAACCCACCGTTAAAGAATAAAGACTTCCCACCCAGTACATGCCCAAGGCTCGTAAAGAAATTCCCCAAATGAGAGTTTTCCAAAAGCTCAGAGAAATGACGGACTAGGCACGTAGGACCCCAGGGTGGTTATTTTCAAGGGGACCACATCTGGCTGTAAGGCGTTCTGGAGCATTTGTTAAAAAGTCGTCCTGTAACTTAAAATCTGCAGTTAACTGATACACTGGGTAGGAAATCTTTATATCCAAACAGAAAGCTGCTGACCTTCTTACGTAGACACCGTGGCCAAAGGGTCGCCGGCTCCCGGTGCCATCTGCAAAACGTGCGTCCCTGCTCAAGAGCCTCTCCCTGCAGCTGTCATTACAAACCTGTGCTCCACTATTTCCCTGGCCTTGAAAACCAGCACAGTGCTCACCACCAGTAATGGAGGGTTCCTCTGTGGCCCAGAAAATAAGTCCCAGGGTAAGAGCGTCAACTTAGAGCCATCACCTGCATGCTTGTGGGGATGCTGAAGACTCCGCTGGCCTTGAGGGCTGCTTCCCTGTTGTAAGAAGAGGGCTGCTCCTTTCACCATGAAAAAACTCTCACTTAAGCTGCGGGCGGAAAAAACCAGAGCGCAGTTAGGCTGGAATTCACAGAGGAGAACGGGCAGAGACATGCTGCAGAGGAAAGGCTGGAGAGTGGCGTGTAAAATGCAAATGGGATAAAATAGCTTCTATAGTAATTTCACACCATACTCCCCCCAAACCTTTGCTACAAGCCTGCTGCTGGAGAGTGTACGTGATAAAATAATGCTTCGGCTAAAACACCCAAGGTTCTCCGTGGGCTCCTCCAGAGCTAGGAGCCCCATCCTGCAGGATGCTGTAAAGGGACCGCTCTGTAATACAACATCTTCTAAAAGTAGAGACCAACTCTCTGATGAGCAGAGGCTGGCTCCCTTCTTGAATTTTTTGTACTCTTGCTGTTGATCTTTGCTTCTAACTCTCTGAACTTTCAACAACCTCACTGCTTCTTGGTGTCTTCCCGTTACAGAATACAAGGAAGATGAAATCAACTTTCACTATTTGCATCTTAAGAAAAGTGGGTGGCTATTGACCAGTTTAATTTAGTCAAGCTTGCTGTGTGGAAAACCTGTAGAAAATCTCAAGTTGACCCAATGAATTTCTCAGCAGAATGAATCTTTGGTCTTTGTTATTTTAATAAAAGCAATCACATTTATATTCAACATATAATTTTAAAAATTACAATAAAAAATTTCACGTTCACGATTTGGCTACCAAAACAAAATCTTTATCTTATGCAGAAATTAAGACTGTATAAACCAATGGACTGTATTAGCTATTAATTACCACCAATTATTTAAAAATAACATCATCTCTGAAAACTACACATAAAATACACCAAAATTAAGTGTTCTTTTTCTGTGGGGGGAGGGTTGTACCACCTATAATTATCTTCTATTTCTTAGCATCTTCCAAACTTACTATATTGAGCAAATATTAACTTTTATAAATGATTTTTTAATTTTCAAAGTAATATAAACATGTAGTATACTTTACAATGCAAAAACATTTCATGTTTATTAATTTTGTGAAAGAAGATCACAAATTATAGGGAACTATACAAATCATTCATTCTCTCTTCAGCAACCAATAAACAATTTGATTTGAAAAAAAATCTCTAAGTAACAGAAGTGCTATTTTTTTTTTAATAGAAAGCAAAGCAATTCCTGACAGAAACACAAGGACATTTTCTGTAATATAAAACAGCAAAATCACCACTGCCCCAGACAGCTAATGTAAGTAGTTAAACACTCTCATCCTGGAATAAAAAACTCAGCTAAGTCTAAAATACAACCCTAGGAGCTAAGAAAACTCACCACATGGACTAGCATTTAAGTCAGCAGCTCCTGGAACTGAAAAATGGTTGTCTTCCATACTATGAAGTCCATAATAAAATCTGTTCATTTTTCTGGTTAAATTCTCACGCTAAAAATCATGACGGCTCAAATACCACATATGAAGGTTTCAGTTCTGCCCCTCTCATCCAGGCCTTTGAGTTACGGACAACTTGGCTTTCTCTCCTTCCTAAAGGCAACGCTTTACATATGGACAGCACTTCTGCATCTACCATCATGCATGTACTGCCAAGTCATCCTTTCCACTCTGTGAGTCCCGTATCTGTGCTGCAAGTTTCAAGTGTTGAGGAGCCCAGGACTATAAATAATGGAAGAAACGAGAAGCACCCTTTCTGTGAGGCTCACTTACCCACGGGAGACAAAAAGCTCTTTAGCATCCATTGGCCAACAGAAAATCCAGGTTGTCTAGTTTTAGCAAATTGCAGACTTACCCAACACTTTTCCACCCCCGAAACGTATCACCCACTCCTTCCTTAAAACCCTACAACTGAGTTTGCTTTCAGAACTATGCTGTTTTAGATAGACACGGATCACTTACTACCTATTCTCATCACTGCCTAAAAGACTCCAAAACACATGAAACTTCAAACAACAATCAGTTCATCGAAGCAGCTGGGGGAAAAAAATCTTTGCAAGGCATCATCAACCTGTTTTTGTTCATGAGTTTAAAAAAAAAAAAGGAAAAAAAAAAAATCCATACTGACCAGAAACCTGAGCCCTCTGGAAACAGCCAGCCATTGACGGTGACCTTTGCCTTGGAAATCATGGGCAAAAATTCCCCTTGGTTTCCCTTACATTTCCTTGGGGGAAAAAAAAAAAAAAAGGAACAATGCAAAAGCATAGGCTGGTTTTATCCCGTGATCACTTACAAGGCCAGTTGTTCCTCAGTGTTCCTGAGGCCAATACGGAATCACAGCCTCCCAGCTACACGTGAAGTCAGGGGGCTGTGTGGACGGGGGCCCTGAACACTGTGCCTCTGTCCTCCTCCCGAAATTAGTCACAGGCGTTTACTGTAAAGAGGAGATTTGAAGCTGCAGGGAAGCTCAGAGAACAACACATCATCCCAAGCCCGTGAGATGGTCCTGCATCTGCAGAGACAGTAAGCAGATACAGCACGAGGAAAACCTCACTGGATGACTCTCGGAGGCGAGAGGCCACAGAGCACGGCAGTCATGGGACTTAGGAAAACGAGACACAGATATTCTTTATGACCCTGTTTCCCGTCTTCTGCTCTGAGCTCACTCTGGGCCCAGAGCCTCCTGCGCCCTGTGGGCGGCTGACGTGAACACTCTCTCCCAGCCAGGGGCCAGGGCTCTGATAGGAGAGGCGCAGAACCCGATTCAATCCATCAGTCTCAAGACACCCCGCCAGGGAAGGCAGTCCCTTACGAAATCCATTTCGGGGTTGGGGGTGGGGGGCACTCGTACTTTACTAGGTTCTGGGGACAAGGAAACCAACTCACAAACCACCCATCCCAACTATGGAGAAATCAGCCTTCTGCCCAAAGATGCTGGTGCCCTGAAGAGAGCGACTAAAGCTCCAGGAGGTCAGACCCAGGCAAACAAAATGGAAAAGTCCTGACGGCGGATTAAGAACAAGTTCAGCCCCTGGCCTCCCTCCTCCATCCTCACCACTTTTATCTCCACAATACAGATATGTCTCAGACCCCGGTTTTAGGAGATGACACGGGCTCATAATTTCTGCAGGGCACTGCAGACAGACAGGATCCTCCAGAAAACCCCAGCCCTCAGAGGAGCAACAGTCAGTGTCATCCAGAAACCAAGACACGGCAGGGGCGGGTGGGGGGCGGCCAGAAATCAGCGGTGGCGATACTTACTAACTTGGGCTGGAAACCTCTGAAGAGCAGAAGTAGGGAGCTGGCTGGCTGGAGGTGCAGACGTCAGTACAACAGAAAAGGTCCGGGACTGCCGTGGTCACATCATGAATTGAACTGCCCCCAGCCCCTGCCTTTCCCGCCCTCCAGAGAAGGATAAACGTCTGAAGAAGAGGCTGGACGGAGGCGTCCAGGAAAGCAGAGTCCCGGTCCTGATGGCGTTCCCACCCAGACGGCAAATGGCTCTGGTGGAACTCTCGTCCTTCCCTGATATTTGGGTTTAAAAAGGCCCTTGTCCCTGCACATCCTGATGAAAGAGGGCCATTCACAGGGAGCAAAACAGCTGAAGTTCCTCTAATCACTTTACTCCTACGGCTTTGCAGTGGGCCTTGGGAATGAGCAGCAGGGTGTGTATTAGAAACCGCGAGGAAAAACAGCTTGTGGCCCAGTAACCCGCCCCGAGCCATGAGGACCCCATCCTTGTTCAAACCGTCACATATTACCAACCATTCACCCAACAGTGACCATGGGCAGCGGCCACCGTTAGTTATTGGGTGTTTTCACAAGCACCGTTTCATTCTGGAAATCCTTCGGTCGTGCTAATCACTCCTGGAGGAGGCAAATCTGGGGTGTGGGGGACGGCATTCCAGGTAGAGGTCAGCAGGTGCTCTGAGAACCTCAAACAAGGGGCGCAGGGCAGGCTGCAGCGGGAAAGCAGGTGCGGGCCCCGGAGGGTGCGGGCCGGGACTCCGAAACCCACCCAGCGGGAGCAGCTGGAAATAAAGTCAGCGTGCAACCAACCACAGTGCAGGGCAGGATGAGATGAGTCCCCTGCCAGAGGAACCCTGTAGGGCTGGGAAAAGGAAATGTCTAAGTGATGGGTTCTGGAACATTCTGTGAAGGAAGGGCACTGAGTAGACTTCTGGGAGGGCCTCGTCTGGAAGGTTCTCCCAGCTCCCAGATGATCGATTAATCCTCACACAAGAGGATTAAGTGAAACATACACTACGATTATGCTTATTCTGCAGTTGAGGAAACTTCAGCTGCAGGAGCGTAATCTTTACAAGATGGGATGAGACCCACTTCTCTCGGGCCCACGCCCACCTTCTTAACCCCTGGAACGCCCTCGCCTCTGCCCGTCCAGAGTGAGAATCAGAGCGGAGACCCTGCAGCCACCTCTGCCCTGCCTGCCCTGACGGCCAAGCTCAGCATCACCAAGGAGTAAGGACAGGACCCATCCCCAGTCCTCCTTCCCAGCACGTGACTGCATCAGAGGCGCGGGAAAGATGCAGGGAAACATCCTCAGAGAGAGAAGACTGGACGTCAGCCCCCGGGGGGCAAGCAGCAGGGCTGCCGCCATCACAGTAATGGGACAGGACACATCAATCGGTCCTTCTGGACTGAATGGGGATCCTGGGGGGCTGGAGGGGGGGGGGGAGCAGCACAGCCATGCTGGTCAAGAAGCTGCTTCTCAGCAAGAGCACCGCCACTGCCCGAGCGCCCACCACGTGGTAGAGGCCACACGAGGCTCTCAGCTGTGCCACCCCGTCTAATTCCCAAGCTCTGCGGGGAAGGCCTTCTTTCCTCTCTGACAAATGAAGGAAGCCAGTCCAGCTCCTGAAAGCGTCCCGGGGAGAGCCTGGGCAACCTCATCTTCAACCAAGGCCCCTGGGGACTCTGGTACACATGGAAGTTCTAAGAAAATACAAGGCACTGGTCTGGGAATCCATATTTCCGGGTTCTAATGCTTGGTCTATTCTGGGTACGTTCTGATATTCACTTACAGGGCTCTCTGTTCATTCATTCGAATAGCCGAGTATTTGCAGACTAAGGAGAACCACGCTAAGCCAGGCCTTAAGGGATGGGGCTGTGTGTGGGCAGTGTGGATGTGTGCCAGGCCACTTAGAAACATAATTCCTGAAGAAGGGAAACATCAGGTGCAGAAACATCACACTACAGAACAGGACACTAACGCTCCTCATTTCCAACTCTGGCCATACATCGGAAGAACCTAGGAAACTTTTCCTTCTTTTTTTTTTTTCTTTGCGGTAGGCGGGCCTCTCACTGTTGTGGCCTCTCCCGTTGCGGAGCACAGGCTCCGGACGCGCAGGCTCAGCGGCCATGGCTCACGGGCCCAGCCGCTCCGCGGCATGTGGGATCTTCCCGGACCGGGGCACGAACCCGTGTCCCCCGCATCGGCAGGCGGACTCCCAACCGCTGCGCCACCAGGGAAGCCCGAAACTTTTAAAACATATTCACGTCCAGGTCTAACGTCAGACAATTCTAGTTCAGAAGGTCTGTGACGAGTCCTCAGCATCTGCTTTTTTAAAAGTCCCAGAAATTGTCCCAACGCACATCCAGGGCTATGAACCCCTGAACTTAACAGTAACAGAAGACACAGAGGAAACTGGCTCCCCTTGTGGCCTTCATAAGAGTACCTTACACACAGTAGGTACATGATAAATGTTTCTGCTGGTGGAAGATAACACCAATAAAAACGTGTGGTCCTCTCGGAAGGAGATTAACACAATCAGGTGCAATGTAGGGAGGTCACACTAGGTCAAAAAAACAAAATAATACCCTCCTTGGAAGCAGCAAAACAGGTTAGCAGATAATTGCACGTGCCCTTCTTCTACCAATACTGTCAGACTCACAGGTGTTCCTGCCCTTGAAAGGCAGCCCTGCATTACAGTCATCTGAGGTGACAATCATAAGGAGGGATCAGACCTCTGATAAGCTCTGCTGTTGACAAAGCACTCTGGCTAACGTCAGCCTATTTGATCTTCATGAAGCTCTCCCATGCAGGCTGAGCGGGCATTGTTATACTCATTTTATAGATGACGAAACAGGAAGTTATTAACCGGTTATGACTTTAGGATTTCTGATGCTACCTCTTGCAAAAAAAAAAAAAAAACCCAGAGAAAATGAGCATAAAAGTATAGGCTCGGGCTTCCCTGGTGGTGCAGTGGTTGAGAGTCCAGTTGAGAGTTCGTGCCCCGGTCCGGGAAGATCCCACATGCCGCGGAGCGGCTGGGCCCGTAAGCCATGGCCACTGAGCCTGCGCGTCCGGAGCCTGTGCTCCGCAACGGGAGAGGCCACAAGAGTGAGAGGCCCACGTACCACAAAAAAAAAAAAGAAAGTATAGGCTCAAAAAAGGATAGAAATTAAGACAACATTGTAAATGAACTATACTTCAAAAAAGAAAGATTCAAATTGACTGGCCTGGTTGAAACGAACTGAACTATTGATACTTTTGCGTGGATAGAATTAACTCTCGATCGCACTCAGCTCTGCCCAGTGATTACTGAGTAGACTGGTTTGTCCAGTGGACTTGACGATAATTCAAGAAAAAAATGGAATGCATATAAAGTTCTCACTACAGAAAAGGTGGTGCCCGTGAACACTCCCAAGAGGAGCTTCCATTAATTCCATCTAGGTTAAATACTGACTGTGCCCCTACCGTGCCTGGTCAGTGCTAAACCCTGGGAATTCAAAGTGAAACAGAAACGGTTTCTGCCCCGGAGCAACAGCACAGTCTAGTGGGTCAGACAGACGCAGGACAGTACCTGCAATGTAGCGCAGCAGGTCCCACGACGCAGGGATGTATAAGGTGCCATATATGCACACACACACACACACACACACACACACACACACACTCAGGAGGGATGCCCAGCCCAGCCGGGGGGTCCAGGGAGATCTCCCTGAAACACCACCAAGCTGGGCCTCAAAGGACCTGTAAACAGGGACAAAGAGAGCAAGGAGCAGGAGAGTAGGAAGATTCTGCTACACGTGCCCTCCAGGGAACAGGGGAGGAGGATCTGGTCTCTGTGGTAAGAGGTTCCACTGAGAATTCATAAATGTCTATTCAGGTTTATAAGTCAGTTCCTTATAAGTCTGGTTAGCATGAGTTGCTTTCTCAGAACTTGATCACCCCTGGGTGAACTAATATTCCAGTTTCAGAACGTGCAAAGCTAAGAATCAAACCCTGGGCGAGTTATTGAGCCAGAAGTTCTCAGCACCCGAAGGCCTAGTAGCCACTCATCGAGGGTTATTTTAAGTAAGTCAACGATACCTCCAATCCGAATGGGGCTTCATAATTTACAGAGAGCTTGCCCCTACATTTCTTCACTTAATTCTTACAATGCCACTTTTCTGATGAAAGAACCAAAACAAAGAAGATAGACGACGTGTCTGCCGTCGTACGGCCCATAAGGGGCCAGACGAGATTGACAGGCTTCAAGTTCAGGGCTCTTCCTGTAGAATCCCGAGGTCAGACGGCAGGACGGTGTGACCTGCAGCCACAGGAGCAGCAGGGAGAGCTGGATGGATGCAAGTCTACCTTAAAACCACTCCTGGCGATGGTTTAGATGGATCCAGAACCCCCTTCCTACCAAAATGAAGTTTGTAAAGATGCAAAGGAGGCGGAAGACCTGTACGTGGAGTAAGGTAAGCGGCCTGCAGGTAGAAATGGAAAACTCTCTTCACTGCTCTCCCATGGGTGCCTCCCTCATTTTCAACTCAAGTTCAAAAGTCACAAAGACCCCGGGCTGTGCCGAGGCCTTATTGTCCTTTACGGGGCATTCAGCAAGGCCTTGTCCCATGTGCCATTCTTCAGGGCCTAAGCAAACAACTCACCTGACACACTGATCAGCTAGAGCCCCCCAAAAGCTCCCCTCCACACAGGATGCTGACGGCAGGGAAACTCCAGCTCTGCAGGGCCTTCTACTCAGGGAATGGGGTCACTGGCAAGAAATGCTGGCAGGGCTTGTTACAAATGTCTTTGCTGCTGGGGCATGTATTGTTTGGCTAGAAGGCGTAGGCTTCTCTCAGAGAGAAGGAATGTCCAGAAGTATTTTGGACAGTAAGAGACATTCTCTGCAGCCAGCTGCGCAGCACTCCTTCCTACCATGGGTAGGAGCAGGCAGCCGAATATACCAACAAGCTCGCAGAATCGGGACTTGCCCCCCCACCCCCCGGAAAAGCGAGACAGCAAATAACACACCTTGGACTGGCTTCACAAACCGTGGGGTAGCTCCTCGATGGCCCCCAAGAGCCCTCAGGCCCCGTGTGTGGAAGCCGGAGCCAGTGTATCTTCCCGTGAACGTCTGGTACACCGGCATCTAAGCCCCCTTCGTGAGCGCAGAGGGAGAAAGGCCACACTGTGCAGGAAATGCAATGGCAGCAGAGGCAACCCAGCCAGCCAGAAACAACAGGCACACGAAGGAAATGTTTTTGAAATAACTCAAAAATTCCAAGAACGAATTGTGTCAACTGACCCCGGTTCTCGGCCCTTTCTTTGGGATGCAGCCCATCCCATATTCATGGGTCGCCAAGTCCTAACCTTTCCAGGGCGCCCTTTCCTTCCCAGTCCCCCAGCCCCGTAAGCCATGCGACGTCCACTCACTGTGTGCCCGGCTCTGTGCTTGGTCCTCAGGGTCCCTGCAGGGCAGTGCTTTCCCAGAGAAAAGACATCTTCTCCACCTGTGCCGTCCAATACGGCAGCCACCGGCCATAGAGGCCTATGTTCTGAACACTCGAAATGCGATGAGTGTGACTGATGAGCTGAATTTGTCATTTTATTTGAATTTAATTAAATTTGAATTAGCCACGTGTGGCTACCAGCTACGATATGGGACAGCACAGCTGTACCGGGAGCTTGCAGCTTAATGAGTCAGGGCAGAGAACAGAGGACCCCGTGCCTTAGTTCCCAGCCACTGCTCTTGTTACATTATGTCCCAGCTCCAGAACTTCCAATGATGCAGCATTATCTATAGAACCCAGAGTCCTTGTGCTTGCTTTGTACAGCAGCCAGTAAGCCATGCCATGTCACTAACTAAATTTCAGTCATCCGGCACTCTCGGACCTCAGGGAGCTTATAATGCAATCAGCGAAAGTGATTTATAATAAAGAGCTTCCTTGTATCAGCTCTTACACTAGTCCTCCCACACTCCATGCGATCTCTGCTCCATCCCCGTCTATGTCATTGTCATCATCAACTCTTCTACTCTGGGTCTCTAGCACAGTCTCCTCTCTCCTGATTGCCTCCCCACGTCCTGTCCACCTTCCAACGTTCATGCCTTCTCCAGGAAGTCCTCCCTCACCACCCTAGCTGCAAGCCATGCTCTTCCCTTTCGACATGTTACAGCACCTTCTCTCACCGTGCTGGTGAAGAAACTGAGGCTCAGAGGGTAAGTCACTCATCCAAGGTCATATACTTAGAAAGGGATAGGAACCCAAGGCCCTAAACTATGTTCCTGGACCTATCTACCTACTAACTGGTGGCAATGTTATCTTCACACCAGTATATTTTAACTTCACGATGGGACTCCAGGGCCAGGACACACGTAATTTTTTAAGTCTCCCTCCCTGCCTGACATATAATAGAGTTGATACTCAGAAGTAAATACTCATAAACTGGCCGAGCTGTACCCTTCTCCAGCCTCAAAGCATTTTGTGACTAACTCACCTTGGTCACCTCTGAGCAGCTGCAACAGTGGGTGCTCAGCACACACAGGATGAACAGGACAGGTAAGACTCACAGATAACAGAGAACAAACCAGTGGTTACCAGTGGGGAGACGGGCGGAGGGAGGGGCAATATAAGGGCAGGGGATCAAGAGGTACAAGCCACTACGTTATGCAATAAGCTACAAAGATATACAGTACGACACAGGGAATATAGCCAATAGTTTTTAAAACTATAAATGGAGTACAACCTTTAAAAATTGTGAATCACTATATTGTAACCTGTAACTTATATTATACATCAACTATACTTCAATAAAAAAATAAAGGGCTTCCCTGGTGGCGCAGTGGTTGACAGTCCGCCTGCCGATGCAGGGGACACGGGTTCGTGCCCCGGGCCAGGAAGATCCCACATGCCGCGGAGCGGCTGGGCCCCTGAGCCATGGGCGCTGAGCCTGCGCGTCCGGAGCCTGTGCTCCGCAACGGGAGAGGCCACAGCAGTGAGAGGCCCGTGTACCAGAAAAAATAAAAAATTAAAAAATAAATTAAAAAGATGCCCTATTACTCAACTAAAACATGTAACCTGGGAAAATAGTTCTCAAGCTTCAATCAATTATCAGACACCTCTAACTAAGCATTACAACCTCTGGAAAAAACAAAAGACTCACTGCATAAATGCAGTTACAGTCAGGTCCTCTTGGCAACGAAGGGTTTCAAACAACACAACTAAGTTCTCCTCATCACTGGAGTCCTGAGAGCCAAGGCTACGACTTCTCCATCTCTGGACGCCCCTCAGATGTGCACTCAGTAAATGTAAAACTGATAAGAAACATCTTTGCTGTGTGTCATGCTGGGCGTGTCATACATATTAACCTAATATTAACCTAATCCTCAGCATCCACCTACGGGGAAACTGAAGCTCAGAGACATCAAGTCGCTTGTCCAAATTCACGTGGCCAAAAAGCGGAAAAGGCAGGAGAAGACACCAGGAGTCTCACCTGTAAGCATCAAACCTCTGCCGAACTGACACCCATGGGGAAACACAGAGTGAAGAAAGTAAGTCTGCTTCTCTTCCCCAACAATTCAGACTGAAAACCATCTGGTGGGCAGAGCAAGGCAGGCCTCCGGGTTAGGGAGAGGGTGTAGTGAGCAGCAGAGAGGCGGCTGCAGACAGGGGGGTTGATCAAACAAGTAAACACTTTAGGGACAATGGGAGCCAGGTTCCTATCAGAAAAGGGATTACAGGGGCTTCCCTGGTGGCGCAGTGGTTAAGAATCCGCCTGCAAATGCAGGGGACACGGGTTCGAGCCCTGGTCTGGGAAGATCCCACATGCCGCAGAGCAACAACGCCCGTGCGCCACAACTACTGAGCCTGCGCTCTAGAGCCCGCGAGCCACAACTACTGAAGCCCGTGCGCCTAGAGCCCGTGCTCCACAACAAGAGAAGCCACCGCAATGAGAAGCTCATGCACCACAACAAAGAGTAGCCCCTGCTCACCGCAACTAGAGAAAGCCCATGTGCAGCAACAAAGACCCAATGCAGCCAAAAATAAAAATAAATAAAACAAATAAATTTATTTAAAGAAAAAAAAGAAAGAAAAGGGATTACAAATATGGAGAGAGAAAAAACTAGAATGAACCCACAGATGTTGGATCAGAATTGAAGGTATTAGCTTGAATTCATGGTTTTCAATATATTTAAATAGAGAAAAAAATACAGATGCAAACGTGTGTGCGCGTGTGTGCCTGCGTGTGCACGTGCCTCCACATATCCCCTAATTCTGCCCACTGAAGGGGCCTGTGGAGAGCAATGCCCCCAACAGTAACAATAAGTACCCTTACCTCAGCTTCTTTGTTTTCCAGATTAATTTGGTATAATTTTATTTCTTCAAAACAAAAGTCCTTAATTAATACTGTTTGTTTTTAGAGAGTAGAAAGAGCTTCAAGGAATCTTTATATAGAGTACATGAAAAAAAATGTAATATTTTCTGCTTTTTTAACTTAGTGGACATTTAGTTCTCAGATATGCCCATGGATCAACTAAAACCCAAATAAATGGAACGTGACCACCTGTATCTACCACTTTCCATGTTCTGCATTCCACTCACTGTCAGATTTCTAGGTCCAGCCCCAGTTCCTAATCTCATCCATCAATTATCCCTTCCAATTATTATTCACAGGGGTTAAAATGCTTCATAAATTCTTTATTAAAATTTTTTTTTTGTTGAAGTATAATTGACCTAACACCACTGTTACTTCCAGGTGCACAAGATAGTGATTCACAAAATAATCACCACCTGCCTTGGTTTTGAAATTCCATTCTCTACTAAAAGGAACTAGGTAGGGCTCCTTGGAGAAATGAGGGATTCCAGATGGGGGATGGAAAGTACAAGATGAGGTCTGCCATCTGGTGTCAGAAAATAAGGCAGTGCTTAAAGGAAGATGTGGATACGTCAAGGGACAGAAAAGCCACCTTGAAGGAGACCCCACAGGCTAAATCGGGGACAATTTGAACCTTGAAGTCAAGAACACAATTAACAGACTATGAACGGATGCATGAAACAAACAGGAGTCCACACAGATATAAATAAATGGAAAAGTTGAGGGGGCATTGGGTACTGACCTAATTTCAAAGTATTCTCCCCACAAGAAACACTTCTTGATAAAGGGGGAAAAGAATACCTGTGCAGTAAAGAAGCCGGGCAAAGCCACCTGAGGACCACGGTGAACATCACCGGTGATGAGACACATGGTGTTGCACAACCCGAATCTAATTCTGAGGGAACATCAGTCAAACCCAAACTGAGGGACATTCTACAAACTGCCGGGCCTCTCCCTTCAAAGTGTCCAGGTCACGAGAGTCAAAGGAAGACTAAGGAATGCCCCTGACTGAAGGAGAGTCAGGAGACAGGACCACTACATGCAGCAGGCGATCCCGACCTGGATCCTTTACAACAGAGGACACCGTTGGGACAAACGGTGGACCCTGAATGGGGTCTGAGGATTAGAAAAATGTTATTTGTACTATATTTGCAACTTTTATGTACATTTTGTTTCTGAATTTTTAAAATTACTTAAAAAAATTTTTTTTAATTCCACTTAACTGGATTTTGGCAGAAACACTCCTTTTAATTCTTCTCTATTGGCCAGTGATTAAAAACTTAAGACCCTCTCACTGGTCATCATCACTGGCAGACGTCCTGACTTCCTGCTTCCCTCTTGGATGCTCTGACCTGCAGCACCTGAGATCTCTCCCTGCCTCAGGACCATTTCCCCTCTGTGTTTCCATAACAGCAGCAGCCTCGCTTCATGCCTAAGGCAGTGGAGGATGATGGGAAGCTCCCCTCTCTGGGCTCCTCTTGGTCTGTGGCTGTCCAGATTTCAAGAACCTCGCACACACATGGCCCTGGCCCACGTAAGACCTAATTTTAGCGTTTTCCTGCTCTGAGACCACACTTTCGGAAAAGTGGGGGGCCAACCTGCCCGGGCGAGCCTCCCATTGTGACAGGCACGCGAAGTCAGGACGCTGCAGACCTGCAGGATGTGACTCAGCATCCTGTTTTCAACGGTTGGGGTGGCCAGCAGATTTGGCACCAAGCGCTGCAGCTGACCTCACCTCTCAAGACAACAAATACCCAGGTTAATTGGTGGGATGGGACCATGGCATCAGCTCTCCCTGTGGGCCTCAGGGCCAAACCTAAGACAACCTGCCTGTCTGCCCATCTCACTGGGTCTCCTCACGAATACCCATCCGCAGGTATCTACCAGAAACAGTTCTTCAGAGAAACTGACCTGGCGGTATTTTAAGGACACCATGAGTCAAGCAACTGATCTTGTTTCTCTCTTTGCTTTGACTCCCAGGAAGCTCAAAGTCAGATGTGTAGCCAAACTCTGGTAACTATACCGACATTATGCCTTGAATCCCACATACAAACCTTCTCCTCACTTTGCTTTATTTTCCCCTATGTTCACCATGTTCCACTTTTCCAATTCTAAATCATACTGTTCCCTTTGAATGTTATACGCTGTTTCAAATTGCTTTTGGGCAGAGCTATGGTAGACACAGCACACATGTTACCTTTGGAGGGTAAGGACTCTTTTTATTTAACATGGAATCCCCAGCATTCAGCACAGAACCCAATACACATATAGGCACCAAACATGCTGGGTTGGCCAAAAAGTTCGTTCAGATTTTTCCATAACAGCTTATGGAAAACCTGAACGAACTTTTTGGCCAACCCAATACACTGGCTGGATTGATAAGGCAAATATAACTCTAAATAAAAACTGCTGGGCTTCCCTGGTGGCGCAGTTGTTGAGAGTCCGCCTGCCGATGCAGGGGACACGGGTTCGTGCCCCGGTCTGGGAGGATCCCACATGCCGCGAAGCAGCTGGGCCCGTGAGCCATGGCCGCTGAGCCTGCGCATCCGGAGCCTGTGCTCCGCAACGGGAGAGGCCACAACAGTGAGAAGCCCGCGTACCGCAAGAAAACAAAACAAAACAAAACTGCCTCCGTTACAAGGTTGCTTCATAAGCAACACATCTCCCTCCCACTCCGTGTGGCGGGGCCTGCACAGGGCGCCCGGGCTTGGGGAGTGGGCTCCTGAGAAAGCCCCCTTGCCGTATGGCTCAGCGGCCTCCACCCCAGAAGCGAACAGCCCCTCCCAACTTCCAGCTGCTTCAGACAAGACACGGAACAGCGGGCTTGGACATCTGGGCAGAAGGGACAAGCAATTTCCAGAGGCGGCAGCGGGCCCGGCTCTCTCCGAAGCACGCCAACAGTCCCCTCCCTTGTGGGTCCCGATCTGCGGACTCATGCCTTGAGAACTCTCAGCAAGCGTGTGGGAATCACTTCTGCCAGCGCAGGGAGGCCCCCTGCAGGGAGGGCACCAGACATTTCCTAAGGCGGGGCCTCTGAGGCCTTCTTTGAAACAAAGTCTTTTTAAAAATAGCTTCAAAAGTAGCCATTCAAGGAAAAAAAAAATTTTTTTTAACCTGTACAAATAAATAAATAAAGGCAGACAAGACACGATGCTTCGCCTGGTACCAGGCTCAGTGTAACTTGGAGGGAAACAGGTCAGGCGTTGGCTGTTTTTTCCCTTGGGTTCCACTCAGTTGACCTTTTGGTCTTTGGTCTGGGGGGGAACACGGTCAGGAAGGCGGCAGAAGGGACTCTCGCTTCCCACCATCTATGAAAATACCGGTGCCCTGTGGCTGGCAAGGACCAGACACTACACACTGTACAAGACGCCCTCCCAGCCTCATACAAGCCCCCTGAACCGAGGAGGACCCTTCCTGTTTCGGGGAGGGCAGGGGGCTGGCCTGAGGTCACAGTCACACAGGCGGTCAGGGGGTGGGTACAGACACGACTCAGCAGCCCCACCCCATCAAGGCACAGCCAACGGCACGACTCCGTAATTTACACGGCAGTCTGGGCATTGCTGATCCTCTCCCCGCATGGCGGGGCAGGACGGCCGGGGGGTGCTCTCATCAGCACATTGCCTCTGCCGCGGGAGTGGGGACCATCGCCAGGGCTTTCCACACCCCAGAGTGGGAGCCTTGTGGGCCAGACGCGTGGTCTTGCCCCCAGCCCCCAGCCCCATCACTCAGCACGCCCTGCAAGTGGCTACTCCTGACTTCGATTAATCCTCTTCGATGAATCCTGTTTTCTTCCTGCAGCCTTCCTCAAAACAGAAAGACTCCCGTGGATATCCTCCTAGTCTTAGGAATTTCCCACTACACTGCCCAGATCCAGGGTACCTGACCACAGCACGACATACGCCAAGGATGAACTCTAAAGGCGGGAGTCCCTTCTGTTCAGACGGCCGCCGCCATGCGTGTGGCCCTGCTCCGGGGTGAAGCGCGCCTGGCTTGATGATCACTGAGAGGGAAGTGGGTCCGAACAGAGGGTCCACTTCCTCTCAGCAGCCACACCAGTTCTCGCCATCTCAGCGTGACTTGGCGAGATGCCCCACACAGGGCTAACCTTGCTCTCAGCCTGAGAAGAAAGGAGAAACTCTGGACGGCCTGTTAGAAAGCTACCGAGAATGGTCAGAAGTGTTAACAAGGTAACACAGAACTAGACTGGTGGGTGTGAGTGAGGACTCTCCTTCCTGCATTTGGAAGCCATAATCTAATCTCATCTCTTCACTTTACAAAGGAGGCAGTGGGGGCCCAGAGACCTTTAGTGACTGGCCTAAGGTTGCACAGCAGATGACACATCGTAGGACAGAACCTAGGTTTTCTGACTCCCACTCACAGCTTTGCTCCATTTACCACGAGGGTGATCGGGTACCACGATCACCCAGGAAGAAAGAGCTCGCATGAACGAGCATTCTTGGTGTGCACACAGGCACCCCTGGAGTGCAAACACGCTCCCCTGGTTTGTAGACAGGCTCCCCTGGTGTGTACACATACTCCCCTGGTGTGCAAACGCACTCCCCTGGTGTGCTAAGTGCACAGGAAGAATGAGACCAGGGCTTCCAGGCATTCTTTTTTTTTTTTTATTTTTGCGGTACGCGGGTCTCTCAGTGTCGTGGCCTCTCCCGTTGCAGAGCACAGGCTCCGGACACGCAGGCTCAGCGGCCATGGCTCACGGGCCTAGCCGCTCTGCGGCATGTGGGATCTTCCCGGACCGGGGCATGAACCTGTGTCCCCTGCATCGGCCGGCAGACTCTCAACCACTGCGTCACCAGGGAAGCCCCCAGGCTTCTTTTGAAGTCTAAGCACTGGTATTTCAAAAGTTTAATGAAACCTACTAGACCCTGAGCAAAATCCATTTTAAGTTAACCTTAATAACTTTAATTACGTTCCAACAGAATCAAATTAACTCTTCACCTCTGTTCTCACGTGTCCCCATTCTAGGATGAGTTTTCTAACGACAACAAAAACTATTTAACACATGCTGAAGGCGAATTCTGATTTTAACATCAAACGTTCCAACCAACTGCCAGGAAGAATACTGGAGTTAAACCGAAAGGAAGGGCAGAATGGTACAACGGCCCCAGGACGTTACACGTGTGTGCACCCCAGTGTTTCAGGTTGGGAGTCGACGGGAGGTAGCTGCCTCTAAAGCCACGCGGGTGGGGACAGGAAGGGATGAGCTGAACACAATCCTGCAGGTGCCCTGTGGGGACAGGAGCAGCAAGGAAGGGACACAGGCTTCTGAGTCACAGCCACCTGCATCTAAACCCTGGCTCCGGCCCCTGGGAACTGCAGTTTCCTACAATGAGGCAGGCACCTTGTGGGGGTGACAGCAACGAGACAAGCTGCCTCCAGTTCCCAGCCCAGTGCCTGCACCTACAGGCCCCCGCTGAACGGGAGCCACGAGGAGCACCCCTCACCCTCCCCTGCTACCCGTCCAGGCGACTGCATGGGAAGGGGCATCGACTACAAGTCTCACTCTAGGTCAAGGTCAGGGAGCTCACAGGACAGGGCACACAGCTCACGGTGGGGCCCCTGGGGTTCAGGCCAGAAGGGAGGAGGGCAAAGCCACGGGAGGCGGGCTTGCGGAGATGGCTCTCGAATTTTGGGGCTCAGGGCACAGGCTTTGGAGTCAGGGACTTGGAGCATGAGGGTCCTGGCTCCATCACTTCCTACTAACTGAAGTTAGGCCAGCTACCTCCCTGAGGCTTTGTCTTCTCATCCAGAGAATGGGAACAGAAGTGGTGCTTTCCTTACACAGACTAAATAAAACGACGCCCATGAGGCAACTCACAGAGCACAGCACGTCTGAAGGGCTCACTTCCACAGCCTCTGTCCCTGGTTGACTCTTCCTCCTCAGCACCTGCTAACACACTTAAGGTACCTGTTCATCTTACCTACTGTCTTGTCTCCCCCAACAGAATGTCAGCCACAAGGGCAGGGATTTCTGTGCTCTGTTCACTGCCATATTCTCAGCTCCTAGGACAGTGCTTGGCACACAGTAAGTGCTCAGTAAGGATTTGGTGAATGAATGGCTTGTAAGTAGATTAGGACAGGGGTGCTGAGACTGCGCTAACAGCACCTGTATTGCCAAACTGCAGGGGGAAATTGCAGGAAAAATTTCTCTGTCCTTTGCTTCCTGTGTGTTGTCCAAGACCACTCTGAGTTCCTCACCATGAGATAGAACTTGGAAAATTCAATTTACAAGACCTCGATGGCCCATCCAGTGCACACCAGGCACCGGGAGAGGTGACGGGAGAGGCGGGGAAGGCTCTGTCCTTAGGGTGGGCTCGTGGTCAAGTGGGCAGGCGCCCTGGGCAGTGGCTCAAGGCCTCGTGCTCAGAAGGGCTCCGAGCTTGGTTAATGCTCTGCTGTTGCCACCTTGAAATTCTTCATCACTTTTTAAAAAGTGGATCTACCATTTTCATTTTGCACCGGGCTCCACAAATTATACAGCTGATCCTCCCAGCAGAGAACATTTATGTACTTCGGTAAATACTGAACAACAAGTCCCAAGTCTCAAGGAAATACTAAGGAGAGATAAACGCCTGTGGGGAGAAAAAGGAAGAGTCAGAAGTGACCAGAGGAAGCGACCTGAAGGAGGCAGAGGCGGGGCATTTGTCGGAACGTCTATGATGCCACAGGTTATTTTGCCCATTGGAAAATGAGGCCTGCCCAGGTCCTATGACAGCCAGGTGAGGTGACAGATGACAGAGGTGGAAGCCAAACCCAGGCCTGTCCATCCCCAAGGCCAAAGCTCATGGAAAAAATGTCTAAGGGTCACTGGAGGTGTTATTGCAGAGGTCAATATGCAACATGGGGCAAACACGAGATGCCAAGCCTCCAGGTGTGAAGGCGCATATGGGTGCTGAGTGGAGAAAATGACGGTCTCTGGCATGTGGTCGACTCCTGCCGGCTCCCTGGGGCTCCTGGCCTCTTCCCACCAGCCAGTGATGCCTTTACACCCTGCCACATCTGTAACACTGTACAGAAACCTACTCGGTTACATGTCTTGTTTCCTCTACATTAGACTGGGGCATCTCAAGAACTCCCACAGACTGAGACTGGTAGGCAGATTCTGAGGTTGCCCAGGACCCCAGGCCTTGGGGCAGGCACCCTGGATGAGGCCCCTATGCTAAGTGTGCTGGGACCAGGGAACAGGATGGGAGAGCTGCTCCCTTCATTAGGTTATACCCTATGGTAAAGGTGATGGGATGGTCCCTCTCCTGATGGCATTCCCTGATGGCATCAGATTCTCCTGTTGGCCTTGAAGCAAGCCACCACCCGTGGAATCTACAGCTGCAAGAGAACGCATTCTGCCAAGAACCAGTGTGAGCCTGGAAGAGGACCCAAGCCACAGATGAGATCCCGGCCCTGGCTAACACCTTGACTGCAGCCACGTGGACACAGCTCAACCCAGCAGAGGACACAGCTCAACCACGTCCGGGTTCCTGGCCCACAGGAGCTGTGAGGAAATAAGCGTGTATCGTTCTGGACCACTGAGTTTGGAGTAGCTTGTTACACAGCAGTAGACAGCTGACACAGCAGCCTGCTGCACAGAGCCTGGATGCCGCAAATGCTCGACACCTCTTGCCGGGACTTAAGTGGACAGACTCCCAACAGGCACAGTCAAGTCTTGACGGCTAAGAAACCATCAAGAAAGGCAGAGAGAAACCTCAAAGGGTGGACAGGCCTCGAAGAAGAGCTTGTGAATAAAGACTGGGAAGTGTGATCTGAAGAGCAAGGACACACCAACCACCACCCCTTCCTGACACAGTCGGGGAGGGAGAAAAGCTTATATGGAGAGCAGGGTCCTCTGGGGATTTCCAGGTCAAGACCGGAAGGATGAGAGGGTAGAGGGAAAGGCAGAGTTGTAAGGGAGTTCAGTTTACCACTGAAACCAGATAAAACAGAGAAGACAAAGTCCTGCTGCTTTGGCCCAAACGTTTGCTTGGGCAAGTAAGAAAAGAAATTAAAAGAACGCTAATGATCATTTTCACGTGCTTGACTTGAAATACTGGATGATAAAACCCCCCAAAAAAACAAAACCGCAGGGCTTCCCCTGTGGCGCAGTGGTTGAGAGTCCGTCTGCCGATGCAGGGGACACGGGTTCATGCCCCGGTCCGGGAAGATCCCACATGCCGCGGAGCGGCTGGGCCCGTGAGCCATGGCCACTGAGCCTGCACGTCCGGAGCCTGTGCTCCGCAACGGGAGAGGCCACAACAGTAAGGGGCCCGCGTACCGCAAAAAAACACAAAAAAAACAGCAAAACACTCACTCCTGATCCACACTCTGGAAAGAACACAACCATATTCCCTCCCCAGGGCCCCGCCTGGCACACAACCACTTACGCCTCATGCCAGACGGAGGCGACTCCCAGGATGGTGAGGGAGCCAGGAGCTGCTGCCAGCAGGCCATAAGCTCACCAGTTCCCACAGTCTGAACAGCGCAGCTTCCCAAAGGAGATCGCTGGAGGCCGGCGGCCATCTGCACACGCAAAGAGGACAGAGGGAGCGAGAGCTGGGTCTACGGCTCTGCGTCACTCAGCTTCCCTCTGGACGGGCGGTAAGCAGGTCTCGAGATGTCCGCCAGAAGGCCTTCGGAGAAACCATCCGGATGACAATAAAGATTCTGCAGAAGGTGCGTTCCTGTTTACATCCTACAGGGATGTCACTGGGTAAAGGACGCAGGCTGGTCCAAGTCACAGGACAGCCACGGGGGTGGCCCTCTCAGCCCCACACAGTGGACGCGGCACCTGCTGGGGGTCAGAGCCTCTACTTCTGGGCTGTGAACCTAACACTGATAGGAACACCATCCTCTGAAGACCAAACGTAGCCACTGTCCTCCACGCCCATTGTGGACCTGGCTCTGTGCAAGGAGCCCCACACAAAGTATTCGCCAACCCTGAAAGGTCATAGCTTTATCCATTTTACAGATAGAAGAACGGAGACCCACAGAGGCACAGTGACTCCTAGATGCATGCCGGCACCTCTACTAGTGCAGAAGCCAGGCTCCGAGGCTAGATCTGCCTGACTCCAAAGCCCACGTCTTTCCTCGACACATCTTTCTCACACATGAATGCAATTCGCTGCAGAATCAAAACGAAGTTAATATGTTTAAACTGCTGAAGTGCTATGTGCAGGCAGAGAATTAAGACCCTCTCACTAAGATGTCACCAACAGTTAGGGATGAGACAGAAACACAGGTACCTGCCAGGGAAGGCAGGTATGGTACCCAGCACAGACAGAAATCAAGAGCCACCTGCCAAGGAGAGGGAAGCCACAGAGGTTTGGGATGGCAGCATGCTGAGCTGGCCATGAGCACTGTGGCCAACTGGAAAGGGAACTGGCTTAGAGAAAGAGCCTGGTCAGGGAACAGGGGTAGGAATGAAAAATGGCACATTCGACGAAAGGCCAGTGACGAGGGTGAAGGAGGAAAAAGCGTGGCGACCAGGAGGAAGAAGCACGGGCGCTTCCAGACTGGCGTCCCTCTGACAGTGGGGACGATAAACTGACGCAGAGCGATGGGTGGATGGGTGGCCCCTCAGTGGATCAGGGGAGGCACAAGGACCTGACTGATGGTGCCACCAGGGGGGGACAGGGGAGGAAGAGGGCAGGTGACAGAAGATCCAACCCACGGATTCAGCAATTTACTGGCTACACGTGGCTCTAAGATCACTTCTTGGAGGACCCGAAAGATGAAACTGTCAATTAAGGGTAGACAAAGGGGCAAAGAGAGAGGCATATCCTGCGGCCTCCCCAGTTTCTCTCCCTCCCCAGCGCCCTTCAGAAACCAAACCAGGCCAGATTACCTTCAGGATGAATGTGAAGCAAAGAGAAATCTCCTCTCCCCAACTCTCCTCCCCAAGACGAGCAACCAATGAGGGACCATTCCACACATTTTTTTTCCTCTAGGAGAAGCTTAGAGAGCACAGGCCTGAAAATGCAAATCCACACGCAGATGCCAATGAGTTTCAGTCAAAGCTTACACCAGGACAGCAGGACTTCTCTTGTTTGGTTCGGAGGGTTAGAAACCAGGACAGTGTCCACTGCCTAAAACGGGGCGTGGACATCAAGGTGAAGGAAGAGGGGAGGAAAGGGGAGCCTGTGAGGATGGGCTCAGAGACTAGGCTCCCCCCCGCAGCCCAGGTCTCCCAGAGCTCACGATGGCACTGGGGACCCACTGAGAGCGGCACAGAGGGACTCACGGTGGTCACCAGGGCGATCTGACTTCCTAGGAGGCACCATCACAAGTCAGCAGGGCTCTTGGGTTCTCGCCCTGCTGCGGCCTCTACCCACCTGGGCGAGCTCAGCAAGTTCCCACGCCTGTACGTGCAACACACCTGCTCAACTGAACCACGAAACTGGTCCCCGGAAAGGTGGTGTCCTATGACAAACTCAGGTGTTGCGGGCAACGGAGGGCCCGCTTCGAAGGCAACCTTGGGCCTCGGATTCCTCACCTGCGACCTGGGGGGAATACCCCACCTCCTGGGGTCGTTGTGAGGGTTAAATTTGGCAATGCAGAGAGCTGCCATCACTTCCCTTTGTACGGTCCTCTCCAGCTCCAAGCTGTGCAGAGAAAGGGGCCTTTTACTGGCCAGCAGCACATACACATTTTCCTACCACTGCTATTTGTAACTTCTTTATTAATGGAAACAATTCAAAACACTATGCTGTCAGTTCAGGAAGGGCAATTAAAAAACGAAAGACCATCTAAGTGAGAGGCTTAAATGCCATCTCTGGGGCAAGAGGCCTGGAAGAAAAGGATCGGCTTGAGGGGGAGAAGAGTCCAAGTCCATGTAAGGGCTGGTGAGGAGCTGGGGGCGCGGGGATGGGGCCCCACGAGGCGGGCAGCAGGCCCTCCGCCCCGCTCTCCCTCCCCCACAGTCTCCAGAGCAGACTCCACTCGTCCCCTCCCCCCTCCCCCACTTGGGAATCCAGCTGATTCCAGCCTTCGAGACTCTCAGCAACCCACACCCCCAGTCTGAAGAGCAAACGTGTCACTGCCGCTGTTCCTCCCTCCAGCATAACGTGAAAACGAGGACCCACAATTGTAATGAGACAACTATTTCTCTACACATATGAGCTTTAGAAAAAATGGTGCCTCCCTTCCCTCAAACACACAGAAAACTTCAAAGACAGGCGAGGCAGAGCTCTATCACTTCCGCGGGTGAGTTGAACCAGGATAGCCTGCTCTCGGTAATGAACGGCTGACCCCAGTTTCTGAACACATATTTCCTTTTCCAATTAATTTTCCTCCTCCTCCCAAGATGAAACAGACATTAAAAAAAAAAAATCCTTTAAATTCTGTTTAATTCCTTTTTTTTAATCTAGATGTTTACTTTTTTACACTCTAAGAGCCAGAGTTTAAGACTAGTTCTTTGGTGCAGAAGAATACATTATATAATGAAGTGCTAAATCTTCTGTAAACCAACAAAACACCCAATTTTTGGCAAAGAAAAGCAAACGTGCTTTTGGCGTCTACTTGTGAATACAGCAACCGAGGACTACAAGCTTGAGAAACTTCTCAAACGAGTATACGTAAAGATTTCTCACTGGCACACACGCATGCGCGCGCGCGCACACACACACACACACACACACACACACACACACACACACACACAAAACACCTTGAATTAATAAACTGAGGGGTTGAATGTCTGTTTCAAATCAGCAATGTACTTACCTCAAAAGGAATACCTTCCCAAAAGCAGGATGGAAAAGTGAGAACATACTAAAATGATTATTTTCTTTAAAGCAGAAGTAAAATCTGGAAGGAAGTTTATAAAGATACTCATCATCACGGTAAAGCCAGGGGGGTGGAATACTGGCGATCATTTTTTTTCTTCTCTAAATGTTACATAATGTTATTAAAGCTGTTTACAGTTAAACGTCTAGATCACTTGTAAAGCTCTCCTTCTGTCTATGTGTTCTGGATCGTTTTTAAAGCACTACTAAAAAGCTGGTGTAGTCTTTCTCGAGGGTCCTCCCTTTTGGAAAGGCACAAGAGTATTTCTTACCTGCTTGGAAGAAAGACTTCAGGACGAAAACACTAAGTCTGCTTACCTGTGGTTTAACTTGCGATCTTCATCGCTGCCAGCCTCCAACTGCAGAGAAAGAAAGAGAATGTCACAGCCCAGATGCCGCTATCGACAAGCCTCAGACACAAGGCTCACATTTCCTGCTCTGGTGTCTGCAAAAGATACAGATGTCCAGGAAACCTGGTTCCTTCCAGAGAGCCGCACCCTCTCCTTACCAATCCTGCTCTGCTGCTCCCCTGAGTAATTTCCGCGGAGGAATTTTCAGGTTTCCTGATGTTTCCCCACATGCCTTCCAAGGCATCACAGACGGATGCCTGCTAACAGAGCGCTCCTGGCCGGCGCTGCTACTCCACACGCTTGTTCAGCCCTGAGCTCTCCATTTTCCAGGGCTGCTGTGGAGCATATCCTGTTTTTCTGTTTTAAGGGGAGGGGGCAATGTCTTAAAAGGCTGTTTCCTCCTTTCAAGCTAGGCAACAGCTGAGTGATCAACACCATTTTAAGCCACAACACACAAGTTAAAAAATAAATAAATAAATCCACCACCACCACCATCACCACCACCATTCCAGGCAAGTCTTTCTTAATGGAACGTGGCCAGGATCAGGCTGTCTGTGGGTCATGAAGCTCTTGGTGGTTCTCAAAAAGGCTTAAAGTTTAATATAAAACTTTCTAGGCTATTGGTTTATTTATAGACATGAAAGAAAGGGACATTTAATATTTCCTAAATGTTACAAGGCCAAGGGCATTAGAGGCTCCAAGAGTAACCACGATTTAAGCCCTGACTGCAATTTTTCTTTTTTTTTCTTTCAAGGAGAAAACTTAAATGAGAAGAAAACACACATCCCAACAACTCTGCACCGCTGGGACTTGGCATGTTTTGTATGTTACACAGAGGAGCCCATTGAATGGGGAAGAGAGAAACCTGGAAAGCAGTGATGGCTGGAAGAGATGCAAGGCTGACTGAGGACAGAAACCAGACAGAAGCCAGCAGTGGTGGGAAAAGGGTTACGGAGATCATGTAGAGAGAGGTCTGGGCAGCAAGGCACACATGCCACAGGTGGCAATTTCACCAAGGAATGAGTCCAGCAGAGGGTCCTGGTCCTACGCTGTCATTAGATCATGTATGTAACGCACTGGGCAGAGGCAGAGACCATCAGTTAGTTCTCACACTCCCTACCCGACAACGTAGAAGTGGAAACATCGGGGACAGCTCTGCTGACCACAGGGCCACCAACTTCGGTGCCGAAGTGAAACATACACAAAACAACTCACACAACCGCAGGAACAAACTTGGAAGAGACTGCTGGGTCTAACCCAGTGGTTCTCAACTGGGGGCAACTGATCTCAGCAGGGGACGCCAGGCAAGGCTGGAGCCTTTTTTGGGAGGATGCTACTGGCATCTAGTGGGTAGAGGTCAGAGTGCTGCTACACTTCCTCCAACACCCAGGACTGGCCCCTGCAACAGACGGCTCACCCAACATCGGCAATGCTGGGGCTGAGCAACCCTGATCCAACCCCGCCACCTCAAAGGGACTGGAGATCTGCCCATGAAAATTAGTCACCTTGAACATCTGTCAAAAACCACAACGTAAAAAAAAAAAAAAAAAAAATCACAACATTACAACCCATTCCTGAGAGCTACTGCTTTACCTATTCTTGGGCTCTCTGCCTGTTCTCACAAAAGAATGAGACAAGATTAATGAGATAATTAAAGATGGGGAGAGGGGCTTCCCTGGTGGCGCAGTGGTTGAGAGTCCGCCTGCCGATGCAGGGGACACGGGTTCGTGCCCCGGTCCGGGAAGATCCCACATGCCGCGGAGCGGCTGGGCCCGTGAGCCATGACCGCTGAGCCTGCGCATCCGGAGCCTGTGCTCCGCAACGGGAGAGGCCACAACAGTGAGAGGCCCGCGTACCGCAAAAAAAAAAAAGACTGGGGGGGAAGGAACAAAACTTAAAAAGAGGGAAGCACTGCTTTGCAGGTCGGGCTGTGACTTCCCTTAGTTCCCACGCCGTGTAGCAGGACCACGGGCTGGGGAAGGAAAAAAATGCCCTGAGTGTCTCTGACTCAATGAAGGATGCACATTTTGAGGAGTAAGGAAATGATGGGGGGTAGGGGAGATACAGGCTTCAAAATCATTTAATTCTCGCTCACTCTCTGAGATTCTCAGGATGAAAGGCAACACAAGGTCAGTTATTCCAGAGAAGAAAGCCAAAGAACACACATTAGAGGGAAGCCAGCCCTTTCAGATGAGCTGAGGCCCAGAGAAGGGAAGTAACCTGAGGAAGGTCAGACCAGAGGCACAGCCGGCCTGGCCCACGTCTCCTGATCCTGTGCACACACGCCTGCCCTCTCTGTTCCTTCTTGCATCTTTGTGCCTCGCCCCACATGGAGGAAAGCCTCACCTTCCAGGGAACATCCCAGCCTCTGCTGGCTCCCTGGGCAACTAATGCTGCTGATTTACTCAAGGTGAATAAAAGCTGGTTGAGTTTTATTCTTATTTTGGAGGTCACTGGCATTTGGTGAAAATAAGGCTTTCTATTATAATTTAAAATGTGCCTAGTGGAAACAACCCCAATGTCCAACAAAATGTACATCCATACCATAGAATATTACTCGGCCGTAAAAAGGAATGAGGTCCTGACACGTGCTGCAACGTGGATGAGCCTTGAAAACATGGTGAGTGAAACAAGCCTGACAGAAAAGGCCATATAGTGGATGATTCCACTTATATGAAATGCCCAGAATAAGCAAATACACAGAGACAGAAAATACATGAGTGGTTGCCTAGAGTTGGTTACAGCAGGGCAGGGGTGGTGGGAGGGAGGCTGTGGCTGATGGCTAAGGGGTGTGAGGTTTCTTTTGGGGGTGATGAAAACATTCTGGAATTCGTGGTGATGCTTGTACAACCTTGTGCATACACTAAAACCCACTGAATTGTACACTTTACAATGGTGGATTTATGGTATGTGAATTCTATCTCAGCTAAAAAATGAGATAATAAAATGAAAAATTTTAAATGTGCCTAAAGCAGAAATAGATCAGGTGCAAAGTAACGCTGGGAATGTGGGGTTTAGAATCAGAGACCTGGGCTGAGAGGCTCTTTGTCTAACCTCTTCCCGGAGCTGAACTCTTCACTCGTTTTTGAGAAGGGACCATGAGATTAAGTGCAGAAAAGTACTTTGTAAACTGCAAGACAGCAGTAATAGAAATGATGTAGGGGAACAGATGTCTCTGTGGGGAGGCCAGAAGCTACTGCAGACTCCTCAGCTGCAGGCTACTGGCCACCGTGCAGAGCAGGGACTGTTAGAATCTTCTGTCTGTAGACAAGATAACTCATTAATGGCTTCTCCTTGAGAGAAGGGGGCTGTGAGGTTCAACCCTGCAGCCACTCTGCGAGTGCCAGTCCCAGCAAAACAGGCTGAAGAGCTTCCCCACCAGGAGCTGGTGGGACAGGCAGGGCTGTTAAACCGCAAACAGGTCCTCTTCTCTCACAAACACACACAAACCTTTCCATGTTATCAGTCAACTTCCCCCCAGGGAGAAGGGGCCTGAATTGCCCAGATGCTGGCGGGGCCACTTCCTGGGCCTGCAGGGCCCCTCCTCCAGCCTCCTCTCCCTTCCCTAAACAGCTCCCTGCCGCCTCCTCCAGCCTGCTGTGTCTGCAGGTCAGCACTCAGTCCGGCCACAGATGTGAGTTTAGACCCAACTGGTTCTACTGCTCGGAGGCCCGAGGCCCAGACTAGCACGGTCCAACCCAACTGTGCACTCAGAGGACCAATTCCTCAGTAACCCCAGAGCAAGAAGGCGCCAGTCCAGGACAGGCTGGGTCACACGCAGACGCACAGAAACCCGCACAGCGCAAAGATGCACTTTCAGCCCCAGAAAGCACTGGTGCAATCCCAGCAACCCCAGAGTCGGCCGCAGCCACATGCACAGCCAGATGCACAAAAACATGCAGCCCCGAAAGATATCACAGCAAGAAAAACCCAGACTCAGCTGCACACAAAGACATGACACACAGTCACCCAGCACCCTGAGCTCACTCAGCCACTCTCACACGGTGACGCCGGCCCCCGAGAGGCACGGCCACTCACACCCAGAGCCAGAACTCCAGGGGCGTGCAGTCGGGGGAAACAATCTCACCACCCACAGGGGCACCCGGCAGCCTCTCCCCCAGCATCACACAGGCATGGTTCCCAGGGGACAGGCCAGATTCACGCACAGGGAGAGGCACACACAGGCTGGCATACACATGCATACATTCAGCCGGGCACACAGGGAAAGGGCCGAGACAAGCCACAGGGTCCTGAATCTTAGAACCAGCATCTCAGGCAGTTACCCAATCAGGAGTCCCGGTCCCACGTCCAGTATACCGCACAGTCACCCCCGGACGAGAGACACTGTCACACACTCACGGTCACCCCCCAGACGGGGCTCAAATTCACAAGTCACCCGCAGGTGGGGGTCCCACACACACAAAGTCACCCCCAGATGGGGGTCACACACACCGGCTCACGCACACTTACCCCCAAACAGGGGTCACACAGTCACCCCCAGACGAGGGTCACACCCGCACACACACAGTCTCACTGCACAGTCACCCCCAAACAGGGGTCACACTCGCTCACAGCCTCCCGCACAGTCACCCCAGTCCAGCTGCCAAGGCTGGGTCGTCCAGCTGCGGCCCCGCAGGCCAGGAACCCCTTGAAGCTGCCCTGGCGCAGCCCCGGGCGCCCCGCACTCGCGGCCCAGGCCTGGCGCGGCGGCTCAGGCCGGGGCGCGGGCCCGGGGCTCACCTCGCTGTTGCTGGCGGAGGAGGAGGCGGCGCTGGGCGTGGGCGAGCGCTGCAGGGTCACCAGGGCCATGGCTGCGGCGCGGCGCGCGAGCGCCGCCGAAGCCTCGGACTAGAGCCGCAGCCGCCACCGCCGCCGCCCGGGCCGGGCCCAGGGCGCTCCAGGAGCCGCTCACGGGCGGCCGGGCCGAGCCGGGCCGAGCCGAGCCGAGCCGGGCCGGGCCCGCCCCTCCCTGCCGGCGTCTGTCGCCGCCCCCCGCCTCCCGCCCCCCGCCTCCCGCCTCCCGCGCCGGCGCGCGCCGGGCCTGAGCGCGGGCAGGGGCAGCGGCCGGGACGGGGCGCGCGTGCGCGGCGCGGGATCCCCCGAGCGGCGGCGGGAGGCCCCGGCTGGCCAGTCACGTCTCCCGCGCGCCCGACGCGCGCTCCTCGGCCGCGCGCCCGGCCCTCGAGTCTGAGAAGCGGGGGCGCGCCCGGTGGCGAGCAAATCCATCCCCCGGAGGCCAGCCCCCTTCGCAGGCTGGAAAACTGAGGCCCGGCGTCCGCACGGCCTGGAATGCTCGGGGCGGGGAGGTGCAGCTACCAGGAAATAAAGAGCTTCTGGTCCCTGCGCCTTGAACCCCGAGGAGCGGTCTGCAGAAATTAATTAGTTCATTCATTCATTCATTTATGAAATGTTTATTGAGCACCTACTAAGTGCCAGGCACGGAGTATTCAACCGTGAGCAATATAGATTAGGCCTGCCCTCAGGGATTTGACAGAAGTGAGTCAAATTACTAGGCACTTAAAAAAAATTATTTTGCCAGTCTTTTTATGTGAATTCTTTCTCTGTGTCCAGAAACCCAGCCAGCTCCTTGGGAAGTCAGGAAGGGCTTCTCTGAAAAGGGGGCATTTGCTCAGAGGCCTGACGGATGAGCAGGATTAACGGGTGAAGGGAGGGGAGTCTGGGGGGTGGGGGGAGCTAAAGGCCCGGAAACTGGAAGGAGATTGTCCATCAGAGGCCCGATCCTAGGGAAGCGAGGAGGGAGGGAGTCACGGTGCACTCTAGAAAGCTCTGGCTGCCGCTTGGATAATGGACTGTGGGGCGGAGGGGTGAAGGGAGACCAGGGATGGGCTGCTGCTGTTGTCCTGGGAGGAGGTGACCAGTATGGGGATGGAGAGAGGGACATGGAGTAAGATACTAAAAAGGCGGTACTGGCTTGACTTAGTAATAGCTTCAATTTCATTCAAATCCCCTCCCTCCCCTCTGTCGCCCCACGCAGGTTCACAAGCATGCGCAAATTTACTGGTCCAGTCCTGCTCCCATCCGTCTCACTGCCAAACCAGCAACCCAACAGCCTCCTGGATCCCTCCAGCTGCTTCCGCCGGGTCCAGGGGCTGGGACCTCCTGCATATTCCCTCAGCATCATTCATCTCAAAGGTGGTTCTCTATGGGGTTACTATAGCCCCCACTGAGTGTTGTGGGGTTTTGTTTTTGTTGTTTTGTTTTTTTACTTGTGGGAATATTTTTTAATGTCTTGCAGATGGGGAGAGCTATTGGAGGTTCTGGCGTTCAGAGGGCAGGAGCCAGGAATGCTAAAAACGCTAAAAGTCGTGCAATGCACTGGACAGTGATGCTGCCCCCGCCCAAGGAGAATTGCTTCATTCCCACAAGACACCTGTGTGGTGAAAACACCGTTCATAGTTATCTGAAGCCAGAAACTAATTCCATTTTACATATCAACACAAACTGAATTTTCAGAAATGCAACTATGTTTAAATAGAGGAAAGAATATACTTTGTTTTGTTTGAGAGCTTTGTCCGGAGTTGTTCACCATTTGGGAAAAAGAGTTTATAGAGGGAAACACCACTCCTAATATTGGAGCAGTTGACCCAACAAGCAGACATCTGTAGCTGTGCTCTTGTAGACAGACCGCCATATTTATTTAGCACTTATTTTAAAATGTCGAGTGTAAGACAAAATTATGGGCAGTATTCAGTTGACTAGTGACTATCTTACTTCTCAACTCTGAACACATTCATTTAAAACAGACACACTTCAACACAATATTGTAAACTGACGCTACTTCAATAAGAAAAAAAAAGAAAAAACCAGACACACTACTGAGACTTCCCTGTGTCCTCCAGGGGAGTTGTGCCCAAGATTTTACGTAATGAAATGGACGTTGTTTCATCATGATGAATTTTCCTTTTATGTTAGGGCATTATAGATTTTGTTTTTTCACATTGCATGTGGAGGTGGGCTTTATCATCTATGAATTTGTTGCCAATGAGAAAAGGAATCATCACACACTAGCTGTAAACGGGGTGTGGGATTTTAGGGTGGAGAACCTTAGGCTGGTGGTTCTCAAATGGGAAGGTTTGAGAATTCCCTGGAGTCAATACAGATTTGGAGGCCCCACCCTCCGGAGTTGGCGATTCACTCAGTTTTTAATAATGCCCTAGTGATGCTGAAGGTCCTGGTGTGGGGACCTCGGTTTGAGAACCGCTCCCTGTACAAATGCCAAGGCCTCCTTACTGGTCTTCCCTCCATACCCTTCCTCTCCTACCCATCGAGAAATCCATACCAAGATCTGATCATCAAAACCGCAGTGAGGTACCACCTCGCACTGGTCAGAATGGCCATTATTAAAAAGTCTACAAGGACTTCCCTGGTGGTCCAGTGAGTAAGACTCCACGTTCCAAACGCAGGGAGCTGGGGCTCGATCCCTGGTCAGGGAACTAGATCCCGCATTGCATGCCGCAACTAAAAAGATCCCACATGCCGCAAAGAAGATCCCATGTGCCGCAGCTAAGACCTGGCACAGCCAAAATAAATGAATGAATAAAATAAATATTAAAAAATCTACAAATAACAAATGCTGGAGAGGGTGTGGAGAAAAGGGAACCCTCCTACACTGTTGGTAGGAATGTAAGTTGGTGCAGCCACTGTGCAAAACAGTATGGAGGTTCCTCAGAAAACTAAAAATAGAATTACCATATGATCTAGCAATTCCACTTCTGGGCATATATCCAGACAAAACTCTAATTCAAAAAGATACATGCACCCTTATGTTCATAGCAGCACAATTCATAATAGCCAAGACATGGAAACAACCTAAATGTCCATCGACAGATGAGTGGATAAAGAAGATGTGGTAGACCTAGAGTCTGTCATACAGAGTGAAGTAAGTCAGAAAGAGAAAGACAAATACTGTATGCTAACACATGTATATGGAATTTAAGAAAAAAAATGTCATGAAGAACCTAGGGGTAAGACAGGAATAAAGACACAGACCTACTAGAGAACGGACTTGAGGATGTGGGGAGGGGGAAGGGTGAGCTGTGACAAAGCGAGAGAGAGGCATGGACATATATACACTACCAAATGTAAGGTAGATAGCTAGTGGGAAGCAGCCGCATAGCACAGGGAGATCAGCTCCGTGCTTTGTGACCGCCTGGAGGGGTAGGATAGGGAGGGTGGGAGGGAGGGAGAGGCAAGAGGGAAGAGATATGAGAACATATGTATATGTATAACTGATTCACTTTGTTATAAAGCAGAAACTAACACACCATTGTAAAGCAATTATACCCCAATAAAGATGTTTTTAAAAAATGTAATTATGTAATACATGTAAATAAAAATAATATAGAATAAATTAAAAAAAACAAAGATGTGGTACATATATACACTGGAATACTACTCAGCCATGAAAAATAATGAAATAATGCCATTTGCAGCAACATGGATGCAACTAGAGATTATCATACTAAGTGAAGTAAGTCAGAAAGAGGAAGACAAATACCATATGATATCACTTATGTGTGGAATCTAAAATATGACACAAATGAACCTATCTGCAAACCAGAAACAGAATCACGGACATAGAGAACAGACTGGTGGTTGCCAAGGGGGAGGGAGTTGGGGGAGGGCTGGAGTGGGAGGTTGGGGTTAGCAGATGTAAGCTTTTATATATGGAATGGATAAACAACAAGGTCCTACTGTATAGCACAGGGAACTTTATTCAATATCCTATGATAGGGACTTCCCTGGCGGTCCAGTGGTTAAAACTCTGTGCTTCCATTGCAGGGGGCATGGGTTCAATCTCTGGTTGGGGAACTAAGATCCTGCATGCCGCATAGCGTGGCCAAAAATCCCAATATCCTATGATAAACCATAATGGAAAAGAATATTTTTTTAAAAAAAGAATATATATATATATATATATGTATAACTGAATCGCTTTGCTGTACAGCAGAAATTAATACAACATTGTAAATCAACTATACTTCAATTTAAAAAAAAAAAGATCTGATCCTGCCACCAAGAAGGCACTAAACCCTAATCCTTCTACCCTGGCCCAGCTTAGCTTTCTACCCACCCCCCACTGGTCCAGAGACCATCCCACCCCTTCTCACTTCCTCTTACAGCTGAGGGGTCCTCTTCCTTCCCACACTATCTCTTGCCAGACACCACCTCCAAAAATCTCTCCCTGCCCCCCAGACTGGACTCAGCGTCCTTCCGAGGATTTCATAGCTCTCCCCCCACCTACTCCCAGACACACAGCATGTGTCACTCAACATTGTCACAACTATCTCTCTGACTTGTCACATGGTTTCTAAGAAAAACCTCAGGAGCTGGGCTGGGACCAAGATGAGGGCACAAAATATAAGGGGGCAACGAAAACAACAACAAGAAGAAACCTCAGTAACCAAGAGAAAGACTATTTTTTAAAGAATCAAAATTTATGCAAAAAAAGTCTTCGATGAAGGAAATGTCAACATTTTAAATGGGGTTGGGTGAATTCCCTGGTGGTCCAGTGGCTGGGACTCTGTGCTTCCACTGCAGGGGGCACGGGTTCAATCCCTGATTGGGAAACTAAGATCCTGCGAGCCATGCAGCAGCGTGGCCAAAAAAAGAAAAGGGATCAGTACCATATTACTGATCTTCCTAGCGCCACAGGCTCCAGCAGGGCACAGCAAGGCATTTTTACTGATCCTGTCTTTATTTGACCCTGTCTTTATTTAAAATTTTGGTCATTCTAAACCCTTTTGTGAAAACCCTTCTGTGAAAAGGCCTGTGGGCCTGACTTGTGGCCTGTAAGGGGGTGGGGCAGGGAAAAGAGAAGTGAGAGACCCCTGGTCTAGGCTTCAGGAGTGGAGGAGGGGAACCCACTGAAAGAGGCAGCTCCAAAGTTTTCTTGCATCCAGTAGAGCCCTTTCCATTCGGTATCATAATTATTTTTTCATCATGATTTATTTAATTATCTTTGACCTTGTAGTCTCAGCTCAGTTTTGCAAGGACTAAAAACTGCAAGTTATGGAGTTATTTGCTGTCTGCTAGGCTGTAGGCTAAGTGATTTGCCAGTGTGTTGGGGACAGGGGTTTATTAACATGTGAATGTCCCCCAGTCTACCTCCAGGGCTACCTCCTCCAGGAAGCCTTCCCTGACCTGAGGCTGGAAGGTAGGTACCCCTTATCTATGCTCCTGCTGCCCCTCTGCTTGTTCCTGGCTTAAGCCTTTTTATTTATTTCTTGTCACATTGTTGTGGTTCTCATTTCATGGCTGAGGAAGTGGATGCACAGAGTGGTTTAGTCACACACCCAAGGTCACATAGCTAGGGAGTGGTGAAGCTGGTATTGGGACAGATGTTCTTCTACTTTAGAACTCAAAGACAGAGGTTCTTCCAGGATAGCCTAGGAGGGGAGAAGGGAAGAGAACTCTCCTGATAGTTCCCTTTTTAGAGCAACTAATTTGCAGTTCAGAGGTAGCAAAGTTCTGGTAGACTGAATAATGGTTCCCCAAAGATGTCCATATTCCAATGCCTGGCATGTGTGACTTTGCAGATGTGATTAAATTAAGGGTGTTGAGGTGGGGAGATTATCCTGGGTTATCCACATGGGCCTGATGTAAACCCAAGGGTCTTTATAAGAGGGAGGCAGAAGGAGCAGAGTGAGAAGTAGGAGACGTGATGACACAAGAAAGAGGTTGGAGTGATGGGAGGAAGGCCGTGAGCCAAGGGATGCAGGAGGTCTCTAGAAGCAGAAAAAGGCAAAGGAGTGAATTCCTACCTCATCATCTCGAAAGAATGCAGACCTGCCATCACCTTGATTTTAGACTTCTGACCTCTAGAACTATAAGAAAATTAATTCCTGTGGTTTTATGCCGCTGAGTTTCTGGTAATTGGTTGCAGCAGCCATAGAAAATGAATATAAAACCAACCTACACGTATACTGTGTTAAAAAAGAAACAACAGGCTCAAAATGGAGTCACTTGTGCTAAACCCCACATCAGCAAACCAAGACTTAATACCTAACCTAATTACAGTTACAACCAACCCGAGGAATGTAGTCTTAACTGGTCAGTCTGGAATTTTCTGGTCAGCACTAATGAGGTAATCTGCCATGTAGCCCCCTTCTGTCCTCCATAAGTAGGTTACCTAAGCCTGAAACAATCCATTCTTTTCCCCCTTCTGCTATAAAAGCCTTGCATTTTGTACAGCTCCTTGGAGCTCCTTTCTGCTTGCTAGATGGGATGCTACCAATTCTTGAATCATTCAACAAAGCCAATTAGATCTTTAAAATTTACTCAGTTAAATTTTTATTATTTAACAACTATAAAAAATTATTATGATGTCATAATCCAATATGTTCCAGGCAATTCTTGGACATTGTATCATTTTCACATTCACTCAGTACATTCAACGAGAATTTATGGAGTGCCTGCGCTCTGTTGAGCACCAGTCTAGGATTTGGGGTCCATCAGGGAACACCACAGAGTCACTGTCCTTGGGCGATGTCCAATCAAGTGGGAGATATAGCCAAACAACTAATAAGTAAATAGATTTACTACAACGTATGCTAATATATGCATATAAACATGAATATTTAAATATAACATATTCATATACTATATGAATATTTAAATAAATATATGAATATAATTGGGTGGTGTCCAATCAGGTGGGAGATGTAGCCAAACAAAAAAGTAAATATATTTACTATAACATATCCTAATATATTCATATATGAATATTTAAATAGGTCATTTTAAAATGAATCCCTGTCAGTAAAGTTCTTAGAACATGACACGCACAGATCAGTGTCAAATAAATGAAATATGATGTCAAGTAGTAAAAATCAGTCTGGGGGAGAGGGTGGTGGAGGGGGGTCTTTAGGCAAGTGGTCAGGGAAGCCTCTGGACAAGGTGACATTTGAGCAGAGGAATCACCATGACAACCCCACCAGGGAGGTGTGGTGGTCCTGGGATCTGCCTGGTTCAAACTGGCCTCCTGACTTTGGAGCTGTCAGGTGCTTCCTTTTTCTGAGGCTCACTTTCTTGCTCTGTAAAATGGGGATAAGAATGGGACCACTTACCTCATGGGTTGGTTTTGAGGCTTGAATACAATAATGTACATGAAAAGCACATTGTGCTGTCCTGCTCATCGGCGTTACCTAATGTCATGGGTTGAATTGTGTCCGCCCCGAAGACGCTGACGTCCTAACCCCCAGGACCTGTGACTATGACCTTATTTCAAAATAGAGTCTGTGCAGATGATCAAGTTAAGGTGAAATCATTAGGGTGGGCCCTAATCCAAGATGACTGTGTCCTTATGTAAAGGAGAAATTTAACACAGAGATAGAGACACAGGGAAATCTGTGGCCACAAGCCAAGGAACACCCAAGATGGTCAGTAGATCACAAGAAGCCAGGAGAGAAGCACAGAACAGATTCCCACAGCCCAGAGCGAACCAGCCCTGCCAATAGCTTGGTTTCTGACATCTGACCTCCAGAACTGTGAGGCAACAAGTTTCTGTTGTTTAAGCCACCGGGTTTGTGGTGCTCTGTTACAGTAGCCCTACGAAATGAATACACCTAATATTATCATTTCCTTGGTTCTAGAAACTGAGGCCCAGAGCATAGCTAGGATTTGAACCCCAGCTGACCAGCCCCCCGGGGCCCATGTGTAGGTAGTTGGCCTTTCTAGCCTGGAAGGTGAAACTTTGGATGTGCCCCCATGTGCAGGGAATGGTGTTTGGGACTCAAAGCTTTGGCCACTTGGCCCACAGTGTCCAGGGCGGGTCTGGGCAGTTGCTGGGGTCCAGGGCTCCTGATAAGGCATCTCTCTGGGTGGGTTGATAGGTACCAACAGCCAGGCAGCTGCGAGTTCCTTGCTCCTGTGTGGAGTTGGTGAAAGCCTCCTTTCCTCTACTCACCCCTTGATTTAACTTGGGTTCTCCCTGGGAGCTGGGGAGTCTCTGCCTCCCTCCAGGCCTCCCCTCCCCTCTCCAGTGGGTGTACTCACAGGACTTGGGCTAGCCTGACTCTGCCTCTAACTTGCTGTGTGACCACAGGCAACACACTGACCCTTGCTGGGCCTTGGAATCTCAGCCTGTAATTTGGAGTGATTAAATGTCCCATGAGAGGTCACTGGTTAAATAAATTTGGCTATGTGCATATGATGGCCCTCCTAGTTGGCCCTCAATGATCCCCATCTCCTGGTATTCATGCCATTTTGGAGACCTTTTCACAATGAATAGACCTGTGTAAGCACTAGGATGTTGCAGATGTGGCAGCTTCTGGCTTCTGAGGCTAGGTCATACAAGACACCGTGGCTTCTCTCTTGCTCTCTCTTGGATCACTCACTCTGGATGATCAAGCCAGCCACTATGTCCTGAGGATGCTCAAGCAGCCCTATGGAGAGAGGTCCTCATGGTGAGGAACTGAGGCCTCCTGCCAACAGCCAGCACCAATCTACCAGCTACGTGAGTGAACCACCTTGCAAGTAAATCTTACAGCCCCGATCAAGCTTTCAGATGACACTGCAGACACAGCCGACATCCTGATTGCAACCTTACAAGAGACCCTGAGCCAGAAGCACCCGGCTAAGCTGCCCCCAGATTCCAGACCCACAGAAGACATGTGAGATAATAAATGACTACTGTTTTAAGCTGGTAGATTTTGAGATAATGTGTTATGCAGCCATAGATAACTAATACAGCCACAGGTAACTAATATAGCAGCCATATAAAAATATGTTACAATATAATGCACTACTGGAGAAACAGTTTCATGAAATATTAAGTTTGGGGAAATAAAGTAGGTTACCAATCACTATATGACAGTAGCATCCCAGTTTTGGAAGAAAACTATGAAGAGTTATAAAACTCTACCAAAGAACGAAAAGAAGACATATATGGAGAGATGGAGAGGATTTTTCTTTCTTTCTTTCTTTCTTTTTTTTTTTTTTTTTTTGCAGGGGAAGACTTTATAGTAGAATTATCAATCACTCTAAGTTAAATGCAATGCAATTCCCATGAAAATCCCAAACTGATGTTTTTGGGTGTAAGGGATCTTGATAAGAGATAACTGAACGAAATGAAAATTGTTAAAGACGAGACAACAAGCCCCAAATGGAGTCATTTACGCTAAGCCCCACATCACCCAGCTGCGTCTTAATTACAGTTTTGTTTTTCCCGGAAATGGAATCTTAAATCAGCCAGCCAGGAATCACCTGATCAGCACTAATTAGGTTATCTGCCTGGTAGATCCCTGCCATCCCCTAAAGGAAAGTAACCTTGCAATATCCAATCTGCTTTTCTGCCCAGTATAACTTCCTTGTTCCTGCTCCCTTCTATTTATACAAGTCTTTCATTTTGTATAGCTCCTGGGAACCCTTTTCTATCTGTTAGATTGGATACTGCCCAATTCATAAATCGTTGACTAAAGCCAACTAGAGCTTTAACATTTTACTCAGTTGAATTTTGTTTTATAACACATTTATTGAACATATACTGTGCATCGTGTCATCTTCAATCACTATTTCATCTTAATTCCACAATAGGGCAAAGTCCCTCGTTATTTAATTTTTCCAATAGCAAGAAACTGTTATTAGCTTCCCTCCCCCCACCCCCTACCACAAATTCTACATATAAAGCTTCAAGAAGAGACTTGTCTGAGATTCTGGGGACCATGAGGAATGGAGCTCAGGTTGACCTCATGTGTGTTTGACACTAACATGTGCTCTTGGACCTCTTGCCATGTGCCTTCCTGATTGTTCTCTGGTTTCCTTTAGTACCAGCCCAAGACCACACAGGTAGAGAGGGCAAGGTTGGGGTACCAGCTGAGTCTGCCTGCCTGACTCCACAGTCCCTGGTCTTAATCACTAGTCACCAAAAAGGAAGAATAGAAAGAAGGGATCTGTCCTACCAGATATTAAAACATGTGACAAAGCTGCAGAAATTAAAACAGCATGAGCACTGGTTTAGAAAGCCACAGATCAATGGAGAGTCCAGGAATAGACCCAAACACACAGGAAAGTTTAGTGAATAATAAAAGCAGGGAAGTATCAGTAAAGAAAATATGAGTGAGTCAACTAACAGTTTTGGTGCCATTATCTAGTAAGTCAAGCTGGATCCTTAACCCCCTTCTTTCTCCAAAATTAATTCCATATGAATCAAATATTTCAGTGTTAAAAAAAACCCTCAAAAGTTCTACAAAGTCTGCATGAGTAATTTATAAAATGGGACAGAGAGGGGAGGGGATGCAAGGTTTCTAACTATAACATTAATGGCAGAAACCATAAAAGGGAAAAACAAAAAGATGAATAGATTTGACTCCAAAAAGGTTTTTATTTAATTGAAGTATAGTTGATTTACAAGGTTGTGTAAATTTCTGCTGTACAGCGAAGTGATTCAGTTATACATATATATACATTCTTTTTTTTAAATATTCTTTTCCATTATGGTTTATCACAGAATATTGAATATTGTTTCCTGTGCTAAACAGTAGGACCTTGTTAGTTATCCATTCTCTATATAATACTTGCATCTGCTAACCCCAAATTCCCTATCCTTCCCTCCCCCACCCCTCTCCCCCTTGGCAACCACAAATCTGTTCTCTATGTCTGTGAGTCTGTTTCTGTTTCGTAGATATGTTAATTTGTGTCGTATTTTAGATTCCACATATAAGTGATAGCATATGGTATTTGTTTCTCTCTTTCTGACTTACTTCGATTAGTAAGATAATCTCTAAGCCCATCCATGTTGCTGCCCCAAAAGTTCTAAAACCTTTGAATGTCAGACAAATTGGGGGAAATCTTTGCAACAAAAGGATAATACCCATAAATATAAAGGGAGTTCTTACAAATTAATAAGAGAAATAGCCAACATACTTCAAGAGGAAAATGGGCCAAAAAGGGGCCTTTATAAAGAAATAAATCTAAAGGTCCATCAATGTATGAAAAGACTTGCAGTCTTATTAGCAGGGCTGGAACTAGGCTGAGGCAAGTGGGGAATGTGTGTAAAATTTAAGGAGGCTCTCACTCTCAGGATGGTGCAAGTACAGGGTGGGCACCTGAGGGTGCGTGCCTCCTTAAACTTGTCAGTTAATAGAGTCCTCTTGGAGGGCTGTCTGGCAAAATGGATCAATATTTTAAACGTGCAAACTCTTTGGCAAAATGATTCCATTTTTAGGACTTGACCCCAGGGAAATAGACAGGTGTGCCAAGAAACGCATCTAGGATATTTGTAATATCAAAAAATGACAAGGACAGTCCCCATAGGGACCGACTTTAAAAATTGTTACATCCAAGAATTTTTTAAAAAATTGTTATATCCGCATACAATGGTAACCTGTGTGAAATGGATACCGTTGTTCTACAGTTGTATGGAAAGGTGTTCAGGACACGCCATATCGGTAACAGAACAGAAGGGAAGTCAAAACAGCATGTATAACATGAGCCCATTTTTGTCACCCAGGTGTGTTTATGTTAACGTTTGGAGACATTCACCCAAAATGTTAATGGCCCCTGTTTCTTGGTGCAGGGGTTGGTAGCAGGTGATTAGTACTTTCTTCTCTCTACCTTCTGTATTTTATACATTTACAAAGGTTATGATGATGTTAATACTTAGAAAAGTTCTAATAAAGCTAATTTCATCTGAGAATGTACGTGTGGGTGTGTGGGGTTAACTGGTTATTCTCTAACATCACCTAGCCCTCCACAGAGTTCTGCCTCCTGCAGAGAATTCTCCCAGCCAAGGATCCTTTTGTCCTGGCCTGAGTGTATTTCAGAGCTGCTAGAAGGCCATGTCATTATCAACCAGCCAGTGGGTCAGAAGAATCTTCAACTCCAACAGCTCCAGCCAAATAAACAGAAATTGCTTCCAAAGGTCCTTTGGGGGCCTTCTGGAACCTCCTATCAGTATGATCAGTGAACTTTGGACTTCAGAGTAGTTTCTCACTGTCCCTGTGATCAACAGACTGAGTAAGCCCTACACCTCTGTGGGACTATGTGCACACCCCCGCCGCTCTTTGGGCCTCACTTTACCCAACTGTAAAATGGGCAGATTCAACCAGCTCAGTGTTTCTCAACATTTTCTTGTTTGTTTGGCCACGCTGCGTGGCATGTGGGATCTTCCCGGACCAGGAATCAAACCTGTGCTCCCTGCAGTGGAAGCACAGAGTCTTAACCACTGGACCACCAGGGAAGTCCTCCTTTTTTCAAAACAAAACGAAACTCATGCTCCCTTCTGATAAAGATAAAAATCTCACATGCCTCCTAGGGGATATCTTCTATTCATTCCAAGAGCCAAGAATATTCTGTGAAACTTTACTTTCTATAGATTGGATCATGGAAACAATGGGTGTCACTCCACTTCATTTTCCAATATTAAATACTGTACTGAATTTGCTTTTTGCGCACAGCACAGGACTCTCTGAAGCCAAGGCCGACCTCCGGCTCTGGGGTGTGGGAGTCCTGGGTGCCTGGAACCCTTCTCAACTCTCAGTAAAGCTCTCCAGGATGGTGGCTGAGTGTTCCACCTCTGGACACAGACTGCCTGGGTGAGGCTTGCCAGATATAACACAGGGTGTCCTGTATTTTTATTTGCTAGATCTGGGAACCCTAACCTGGCTTCAATTTTGGGCTTGTGAGCCATATTATTATGGGCAAGTTCTCTCATTTTCTCTTTCTCTCTCTCCTTCCCTCCCCCTCCCCCCTTCCTCCCTCCCTCCCTTCCTTCCTTCCCTTCTTCTTTCTTTCCTTCTCCTTTCTCCCTTCTCCCCCCACCACTCTTTCTTTCTAATTTTGTCAATCCATTCATCTTAATCTTAAATACGCAGCTTCATGACTTTTCACATAGGCATACACTCCTGTTACCACCACTCAGATTAAGGGACATAATGTCCTTGTGCCCCAGAGGTAATCATTCTTCCCCTATCCTTTATCACCATCAATTAGTTTCACCTTTCCTTGGATTTCACATCTATAGAAGCACACAGTATGCGCTCTTCCCTGCCTGGCTTTTCCACTCAGTGTAGTGATTGTGAGATTCACCCAGTTATTGTATGTAGCAGTATTTAATTTTTGCTTTGCTGTATAATATTCCATGGCATGAACTGGAAACTGAAAACACAGTTTGTTTATGCATTCTGATAGACATTGTGGTTATTTCCACTTTGGGACTATGAATGTTCTTGTACAAGCCTTTTGGTTGGCGGATGTCTTTACTTCTCTTGGGTACGTACATAAAAGTAGGGTTGCTGGGTTATAGGATGGACATATTTTTAGCTATAGTGGATACTGGGAGCAAGTTTTAAAATTTCAACTATGAAGAGAGAGTCAATAATAACGGCACCTACTATTAGGGCTGCTGCCAGATTGAATGAGATAATCCAGGTAAGGTATTGAGAACTGGCACACTGAAATTCACAAAAGACAAATCATTGCTAGAATGGGAATGGGAATAAAGTTATCTGGCTAACTTTTGTTAAAAACTTTTAAATGTTCCCATAATGAATTAGAGGCACAAGGAATTTCCCTAAGGTTGTGGGATATAAAAGTGACACATGACTGGGCTTCCCTGGTGGCGCAGTGGTTGGGAATCTGCCTGCCAATGCAGGGGACATGGGTTCAAGCCCTGGTCTGGGAAGATCCCACGTGCCGCGGAGCAACTAGGCCCGTGAGCCACAACTACTGAGCCTGCGCGTCTGGAGCCTGTGCTCCGTAACGGGAGAGGCCGCGACAGTGAGAGGCCTGCGCACCGCGATGAAGAGTGGCCCCCGCTCGCCGTAACTGGAGAAAGCCCTCACACAGAAACGAGGACCCAACGCAGCCAAAAATAAATAAATAAATTAAAAAAAAAAAAAAAAGTGACACATGACTATTGTAAAAAAAAAATTCAAATGAAATGGAAGCATATAAGTAAAAGGTGGAGTTCACCCCATCTTTTTTATTATAAGAGAAAAGAGTATGCACTAGTATTTTGCAAGAATTTTCTTATGTCATCTGCACGTTTTTATTTAGTAATGCCGAAGGTAAGGGGTTACAGGCTGGACCTTCAAAGCTGCCCCAAAGGATGCTTCACCCGGGGCTGGTTGGTCCCTCTCTCTGGCCTCAGTCTCCCCATCCATACGGTGAGAAGCCTGATGCTCTCTGAGCTCTAATAATCACTGCTCCAGGTCTAGCTCTGGCAGAGGAGGGACCTGGAGTCCAGCCATTTGTGTCTCTGGGATACAGGAGCAAAGAGCGACACATCTTTACAGCCCAAACAGGCATCGCCTTGAATCTCTCCTTGGCCTCATCCACCCAGGATCCCAGAATGGCATTAGGCTGGCTGGCTGGCCCTAGGAGCCCCTGTCCTATACCTCTGGCCTCACCTCAGGGGCTGCCAGGCTGACCACCCCCACTGAGCAGACTCCCCTCCCCCAGGGTGGCAGCAGGAAGAGGGAAGAAAGGATCGTCTCCAGCTGGCCCGGGAGACAAACCTCCTTGTGCCCATCAGCCCTCCAAGAACCCCCATCCATCCTCCCTCCCCCCCCAAAGGCCTGTCCACGGGGACTTAGGATCAGCCAGAAAAGTCAGGCAACTTTTCAGGGACCGGAGCGAGGGGAGGTGAGGTCTCCCAGCCTGGCCCAGGTCCAGCCCCTGAGAGCAGCGTGGTGCCCAGCCCCACCCCTTGCTGTGCCCTGTCCGTAACTTCAGACTTTGACCCTGAGCTCCAGTCCCAGCTGAGGACAGGACGCCCCAGCCTCAGGAGCCTCCCTTTAGGAGATAGGACCCTGCACCCGTAGCAGCTGCCTCTTTTCTCCAGAAATTTGGCACGCCAGGTGAGTGGGGGCAGGGGTGGTGGCGCAGCAGATCTGAGTGTCCTCCCAGGGTCGACAGAGAAGGTCCACGTTAGAGCCTGACGCAAGTGACCACCTTACAGGGACCACAGGTAAGTGCCTTCACTTCTCCAAGCCTCAGTTTCCTCGTCTGGAAGATAAGGGTCATAACTCACCTCTTCCAGGGTTAATCTGAGTATGAAAAGAGGTGAGGACTATAGGGGCTTAGCACAGAACTGGCACATAGCAAGTACTCAATAAATGGTCTTTGTTACCGTTTGGGGGGCTGGGAGCTGGTAGCCTGGTTTTCCAGCGTTTACAGAATCTGTCCCATTTTAAAGATAGACTCTGAAGCTTCATAGGGGTTAGCCACACGGAGCTGATTACATTCATTCAAATACCTCACCCGTGACTTGTTCATTTTTTTAAAAAAAGCAAGTCTTTCCTATTTTTTGCACATGTAGCCATCAAAGGCATGAGCTGCTTCAAGGTTCGCTCTAGGGGAAGTTATAAGCAAACAAATACAAGACTGAAAAGTAAGCGGAAGGTGTGAGCTGCCAATTTCTTGCCGGCCGCCAATTTCTTGCCGGCCGCCTAAAGAGCTCTATGGCGCAGCACGGAAAAGCTCAGATAGAACTGGGTCCAGATCCGAACGCTGTCCCACACTGGTTGTGTGACTTCGGGGGAGCAACTTCCTCTCCCTGAACCTCAGTCCTGCGTCCCTAGAATTTCTTAGAGCAGTCGAGAGGATAAAGTAAGAGGATGTCTGTACTGCATCTATATGTGTCGGGCAAGTGGCAGGCGGCCAAAATTCCCTTCCCACTCCACAAATACATAGACGTTACAATTACACACACACAAGCACACGTAATAACCCCAGCTGTTTGCATCTTCCTGAATGCACACTCCAAGCACGCTTGTTTGAAGTAATGGCATAAAGCAGAAGACAGCAACACTAATAAAAACGTCAGCAACAGCAAGAAAATGGTTGAATGATAACAGAGCTGTGTGCAGACGAGTCCAGGAGTTCATTACCCACATGCATGAATGATTTTACCCGAGGCTGGGTCTGTCAGATCCTACAGTCTGACTGCCAATTCTGATAAGAACCTTATGCATTTATATTCCACTTAAATGCATGCACACACACATGGTTGCTACAATCAGTATCAAATCTGATTCATTTACTTAACTAAGATAATTGACTTAGGACACACATTTTCCCTTTTCAGTTCTATGCCTACCACCAACACAATAAAATTCCTGCACTCGTTGTATTTTGTGTTTTTTTTCAACGCAGGACTCGGAAGCCTTGACTGTTTTTCTTCACCTGCTTGACTTGATGGTTTTTCAAATTGTGGGATTAGCACGGGGTGTAAGCACACAGCCTTGAGAGTCAGCCGGCCTGGGCTCTGCTTCTCACCAGCTGGTGCCTAAGCCTCAGTTGCCTCATCTGTAAAATGGGCATAAGGACAACCCTGAGGGTTGTTAGAAGATTAAAGTAGATAATGCATGTCAATTTCTTTTTATTTATTTATTCTTGGCTGCGTTGGGTCTTCATTGCTGCGTGCGGGCTTTCTCTAGTTGCGGCAGGCGGGGGTTACTCTTTGTTGTGGTGCACGGGCTTCCCATTGTGGTGGCTTCTCTTGTTGCGGAGCACGGGCTGGCTCTAGGCGCGAGGGCTTCAGTAGTTGTGGCACACGGGCTCAGTACTTGTGGCTCACGGGCTTAGTTGCTCCGCGGCATGTGGGATCTTCCCGAACCAGGGCTCAAACCCATGTCCCCTGCATTGGCAGACAGACTCCTAACCACTGTGCCACCAGGGAAGTCCCACATGCCAAGTTCTTAGCACAACGAGTAACACATCATTGTGTTACTCACATCATACTAGAAGTCGAAAAGCTAGCAGCTGCTATTGTAATCTCCCCACTGCCAGGTCTTTTCTTTCACAGAGACTTTTAAACCCCAAGACTCTACAGGTTTTTTGATCACAAACATGTGACTTTGACTGAGTGGCTCCCCTTCTGTGAACCTCAGTTTCCCCTTCTGCACGATGCCATCTTGCTTATCTTTAGAATTTTAGACATTGGAGAAACTGAGCCCTATGCTGCTACCTGTCCCTCTTTGTCTTGGCCAGTTGGTTCTAGAAGTTGCTCTGGGTTCCCCCGTCATGATCTTCTCTTGGGCATGTGCCACCATTTCTAACCAGAGGCTTTGCCACAGCCTTGTTATTGGAGACGTGCCATGTGATGGCTTCGGTCCGAAGTCTCTTTCTCCCTGCTCAGAAACCTCTTGCTCAGTCAAGTGAAGTGACTTACCCAGGGTCACACAGCTGGTGTGTGCCAGAGCCAGGCTGTCTAACCCCCAGCCTGGGCTGTTACTGCCACCTCTCCAAGCCACACCGCCTCCTGGGTTCATTATGGGGAATTTGGAAAATACAGGAAAACCCTCTATTCCTGCCTTCTTACTGTCAATGTCAAAAGTGGTCAAGGGCTTCCCTGGTGGCGCAGTGGTTGAGAGTCCGCCTGCCGATGCAGGAGACACGGGTTCATGCCCCGGTCCGGGAAGATCCCACATGCCGCGGAGTGGCTGGGCCCGTGAGCCATGGCCGCTGAGCCTGCGCTTCCGGAGCCTGTGCTCTGCAACGGGAGAGGCCACAACAGTGAGAGGCCCGCGTACCACAAAAAAAAAAAAAAAAGTGATCAAATTTCCAGAGGATATGCAGAGACAGAAAGCCCAGAGAAGGGAAGTAACTTGGCCAAGGTCACACAGCAAGCTGGCAGTGAAGCCAGGTCTGACTCTCCCTCCTTCCTCTCCCCTCCTCTCCACAGCCAGTGTTTTTCCCATTGTTATTTTCAAGGTGCTAGGGGACAGAAGGAGGCCACCACAGACTGAGGCCAGGCCCTGTACCAGGAACTTTGACCAGGCTAGTCATTTAACCTTCACGCTGACCCCATGAGATGGGGTTAACCCTATTTCACAGCTGAGGAGATTGCATCTCCTGAGGCAAAGGATGGGGGAGGAGGCGAGGGGTCTCTGAGAGGGTCCCCCTGCAACTAAGCCCAGGCTCGAGCCTGGAAGCAGAATCACCCAGAGGAACGAGGCTTTTCCGCTTTTTGGTTTTATCTCCAACTTGGCTGCTGAAACCCCAACAGAGTCCAGTTCTTGTGGGCTGGAGCCATTTTCCCCTTTACAAAACTAGGACATATTGAGAATGTCCTGCCGTTCAGGGCCATGGGCCGCAGTTGCCAGGAGGCGAGGTCTGTGGGAGGAGAGCTGTGAGCAGAGAGGAGGGAAAGTTGAATTTGGCCCTTCCGGGCACAAAAAGTCCCCTTGTTCTGCCTTAGCAGGAGCCTGCACAATATTTCCCTGCTGTGCAGTCCCAAGCAGCTTCAAGGTCAAAAGCTGGTAGGTCTTCTAAACTTCTGAGGACCCAGCCAGCCAAGCACCCCAAGGCAGGCCTGGAGGGGATGTGCCGAAGATCTGAGCTCTGAGGCCAGACATTGCATCTGACTGGCTCACAGCTGCATCCACTAGCGGCCAGCTTAGCGCACACTAGGTGTGCAGTGTGTATCAAGTTTACCTGAATTAAAATTAAATCCTGGCAGCACCATTTACTGGCTGTGTGACTTCAGGTTAGTTACTCCACCTCTTTGAGCCTTCGTTTCCTCATCTGTAGAATGGGGCCAATAACACCAGCCCCTACTTTCTAAGAATGTGAGAGACTTAGACGAAATGACGCTTGAGAAGCGCTTAGTGCAGGGGCTGACACACAGTAGGTGCTCCGCAATGTCAGGAAGTCACTTCTTCTGCACTAGACACTGTGTTAAGCTTTTTACGTTTGCCATCTTGCAGAAAACTCCCATCTACTCTCCGGGGCATGAGTTATTTTTCTCATTTTCCAGAAGAAGAATTTGAGGCTTGAGAAGCATCTTGGCCAAAGTCATGGCCAGCAGGGAGCAGAGCTGAGAGCTGAGATTTGAAGCCCATTGTCCTAACCATTAGACTAACCAGACTACAGCTGGCCAGGCACGCTGCTGGGCCCTTTTTTTTTCCCCAGCCTGGGGACAGGGTATTCGAGGAGAGTCCCCAGAGAAAGCTGCATCACTTACTGGCTGTGTGACCTTAGGCAAGTTGCTTTGCCTCTCTGTGCCTCAATTTTCCCATATATAAGGGCCACTGAGGGAATCAAGTATAAAAAGGGCTGGGCGGTGTCCGGCATCTTCTAAGCCGTCAGTGGATGGTAGCAATGGTGCTGGTGGCATGCCTCAACCCTGACTTCCCCCCGCAGGCTGGCACGATGCGCGTGGTAGTGATCGGAGCGGGCGTCATCGGGCTGTCCACCGCCCTCTGCATCCATGAGCGCTACCACTCGGTCCTGCAGTCGCTGGACGTGAAGGTCTACGCAGAACGCTTCACCCCGCTCACCAACACTGATGTGGCTGCTGGCCTCTGGCAGCCCTACCTCTCCGAGCCCAGCAACCCACAGGAGGCGTGAGTGAGGGTCCCAGAGGGTGGCCTGGGGCCAGAGGGGCTGAGTCTGCAGAGAGGATGTTCCCTCTCAGGGTTTCCGTCACCAATTACAAGCTTTTGTGGAGGCTCTGGCCTGACATGCTATAAAGACAATACGCATAAATATTGTCCCTGCTGTGGGCCAGAGAGATGCTATACTTGATCGTGGCCAAAAGGCTGAGAAGCCATGTGTGCCAGACAGATGGAGACTTTGTCTCCATCCCTCACCTAAACTGGGTGGCTGGGATGCTCAATGCATCTGTCCATCAGGAATGCCTCTAAGTGGGTGGATGGATGTTCAAGTTTAGCAAAGTGGCAGAGGTCATTGTCAGTTTAGAAACCACCAGCTGCTTCAACAAAGGAACCCTCAAATGAGTAATGGCTCAAACAGAAGTTTCATTCTCATGCCCATAAATTCCAAAACCAGTATTCCTGATCAGTAGGTGGCAATTCAGGGGCCCGGGCTCCTTCCATCTCATGGCTCTGCCATCCTCCTTGTGGCTTCTGATGTTGCCACGGGCCAGTGCCTGTAGAAGGAGCACAGCATGAGGACCACCTGGGAGGAGACGTTAGGGTCAGTTGGCAAGAACGCAGCCACATGGTCACACCTATCTGCAAGGGAGTCTAGGAAATGTTGTTGAGCTGTATGCCCAGGGAGGGGAGAGAAAGTATTCAGAAGAGTAAGTGATGCCTGCCACTGGCATTTACGGTGGGGGGTGCCCAGAGTGAGCCTGAACCACGGGGTTCACAGTCCCCAAAGCAGTCAAAGCTTTCATTTAAACTCGCAGCTACGTGATCCCAAGCCAGAGGTAGGCTCCAAATAGTTACGATGGAGCATCCTTTTTTTTTTTATTTGAAGTATAGTTGATTTACAATGTTAATTTCTGCTGTACAGCGAAGTGATTCAGTTATACATATATATACATTCTTTATTTATATTCTTTTCCATTATGGTTTATCATAGGATATTGAATACAGTTCTCTGTGCTATACAGTAGGACCTTGCTGTTTATCCATTCTGTATACAATAGCTTACATCTGCTATCCCCCAACCTTCCACTCCATCCCTCCCCCAACCAACCCCCTCCCCCCTGGCAACAACAAGACTGTTCTCTATGTTGATGGAGCATCCTTTGTTACCCCTCTCCTCTATCCTATTAATAGGAAAATATTAGAAAGTCTGGGGAGGGGGAAGACCCGTAGCATTTGGGGCACTGCAGAGTGAACGTGGTGGATTTCTAGATCTGGACACATCCCACTAACCTGATCACAGCCCCATGCAAGCCAACCCTTGGAGCTTTCATTAGGTGACTGAGATCTGGGGGATCCTTCTAGCCGCTGGAACCAGCAGACCTTCAACTATCTCCTGAGCCACATCGGTTCTCCCAACGCTGCAGACATGGGCCTGGCCCCAGTCTCAGGCTACAACCTCTTCCGTGAAGCCGTTCCGGTGAGTGAGGAGTCCCTGACCATAAACCATAGGGCAGAGCCTTGATCAGAGACCAGGGGGTGGGGGGTGGTGGTACTTTGAGCCTCTTAGGCAAAGTCTCCTGTGTTCAAAACAGGTTTACTTTAATTTCTATCTTTGCTTTCAAAATCATTTTCATTTTCAACTTTGTTATTAAATTGGCAGAGACCAAAGAATCTTCTGATGAACCAGGGAAACTAGCCCTTCTTGAGGGGTATGGGTGAAATACAGACACATCCTGGAGTGGGAGGCACTTGACGCTGAAGCCAAAAGGTTTCCTGCTCCCCTGGAGGTTCCAGGACTTTCCATCAAGATGGACTAAAACACTCACCCTGGCACAGACTTCTAAAGTACTTACTATGTGCCAGGCCCTGTCCTAACCACTTTATAACTAATGACTCATTAAATTTTCATCATAACCAGGAAGTTAAGTGCTATCATGGTCCTCATTTTGCAGATGAGAAACTAGAGGCTCCAAGAATTGGGGTAACTTACTTGAGCTCACAAAGCTTTAAGTGGCAAAGCTCGAATTTGAACCCAGCTCGAATGAAAGGCAAAGCCATGGGGGAATGTTCTCAGGTTGTTTGGAGAGGGTGGTCTGGCTGGGTGCCCAGAATCCCACGCCAGTTCTCCCAGGCTTATTCAATGTCTAGCACTGTGCTAAGGGCGTTACTTTCATTATCTGTTACCTTCCAAGAGTGATTATTAGCTCCATTATACAGATAAGAAAACTGAGTCTCAGAGAATTCAAAGTGGTCAGTGGTGAGGCCAAAATCTCCCTCCAGGTTGTCTGACCCTCCACTCTGCTACCTCCCACTCTCATCCTTTGGTGACCTTCACTGTCGCCCCTTTTTTTCTCCCCTATTTATGACCCTTACCCTATCACTCATCCTTAGCCTTATTCTTACCCTTCATATAGCATCATGGTTAAGAACATGGACTCTGAAGCCAAACTGTGTGGGTTTGAATCTCAGCTCCACCATTTATTAGCTGTGTGACCTTAGACAAGTTACTTAACCTCTCTGAGCCTCAATGGGCCCATGTGCAAAATGGAACTAAAAATAGTATCTACCTCAATGGGTTGTTGTAAAGATTGGATTGGTATGAGTAAAATGCTTGGAACAGCGTCTTCCACACAGAAAACATTATATAAGTTTTTGTTATTATCATTCTTATTGATGTCCATCCATCCCTGTGCCGCCTTCTCTCCTTCTAAAGGACCCTTACTGGAAGGATGTCGTTCTGGGATTTCGGAAGCTGACTCCGAGAGAGCTGGACATGTTTCCCGATTACAGGTAAGGTTACTGCCATGGGTGAAGGAGCTGAGGCCCCACAGTTCAGATAGACTTGTCCAAAAGATGGAGGCATCAAATTTCCTGTTCCATCCCTGGTCTAGAGCCCCATACTCTGGTCTCCCAGTGCTCTGTCCAGCTCTTTCAGAGAGCCCCCCCACCCAAACTGCACCTTAGACTAGGGAGGTAGGGGATACGGAATCATAGATCTCAAGCCCCGAAGTTCCATAACACTATCCTATTTTGTAGATGAGGAAACTGAGCTTCAGAGAGGCCAAGTCACTTCCCCAGGTCACACAGCTAAGTGACCAGAATGGGATTCCAACCCAGTCCAAACCCCTCTATTCTTTTCACTATAGCCTGATGCCTCTCTGGTCCTCTCTTCACCTCACCCCATGCCTAAACCCTCTCTACAGATGCACAGTAATCTCCACTTGCACACCCCAATGTCAGGAATGGCTTCGTCTGATAGAAAATTTTCCCTTGCTTCGAGCTGAAAACCACTTCCTCCTTGAATGTCACCCAGTGGTCCTTGCTCCACCCTTTGGGGGCCCAAAGAATGTGACAGCTCCCACCTCCATATGACAGCCTTCAAATAGAGCTGTGATTCTGATCCTTTATTCCCACCTTTCGCCTCCTGTGACTCTAGCTATGGCTGGTTCAACACAAGCCTGATTCTGGAGGGAAGGAAGTATCTGCAGTGGCTGACCGAAAGGTGAGATTTTCAGCTTCACTTTGAGGAAAGCACCTCCCAGGGACCAGGGCTGTAGTGGATGACTGTTCGTGGGATTTGTCTTTATATTGACCAACCCCAAATGTTGATGAAAACCTTTAGGTTTGGTGGGAGCTATCCTTGTTCCTGACCGCCTCTGTGCACTAAGACAGTGGCTTCCACACCTTGTTGGAACCACCTGGGAAGCTTTTTATATGTGATACAGTATTTATTATCAGCCTTACTAAAATCTGTGATGGCTGTGTAATAGCTTTAAATAGATTCTCTTAAGTTTTCCAGATATATTTACATCATCTACAAAACATAAGTTGGTTTTTTTTTAATTTTTAAAATTTTAATTAATTAATTTATTTATTGGCTGCATTGGGTCTTCGTGGCTGCGCGTGGGCTTTCTCTAGCTGCGGTGAGCAGGGGCTACTCTTCATTGCGTTGCACAGGCTTCTCATTGTGGCGGCTTCTCTTATTGCAGAGCACGGGCTCTAGGCACATAGGCTTCAGTACCTGTGGCACGCAGGCTCAGTAGTTGTGGCTCACGGGCTCTAGAGTGCAGGCTCAGTAGTTGTGGCACACGGGCTTAGTTGTTCTGTAGCATGTGGGATCTTCCCGGACCAGGGCTCGAACCCGTGTCCCCTGCATTGGCAGGAGGATACTTAACCATTGCGCCACCAGGGGAGTCCAGTTTTTATTTTTATACTCATTTTTTTTCTTGTCTAATTGCTGTACCTCTAGAATAACACTAACTAATACAGATGATAGAGGATGTCCCTGTCTTGTTCCTTATGTTGATAGGAACCTTGTAGTGTTCTAAATTAGCGAACATTAGCTTGAAAGATACAATTTGCACTCATATTCACATATATGCATATTAAGGAAGATTCCATATATTTCCTATATATTATTATTTTATTAAGATTTAAAAAAAACTGGAATGGATGGTGGCTTTTATCGAATGACTTGGGGAGGTTTTTAAAAATATAGATTTCAGGACCTCACTTTGTATCTACTGAATCAGATTCTCTGGAGTGGGGCTCAGAAATTTGTATTGTAAGAAGTTCCCTGAGTGATTGTAACTATCAGCCAGGTTTGGAAACCACTGTATTAAAACATGGTTATGTCTCTTAACCTTGGGACACTTATGACTCTTATCCAGCCCATTCCAGGAAAGAATGCTCCCAGTTTTTCCATCTTGAGGAAACCATGTGGATAAAATAATCCTGATGTTATGCTTTAGCTCGCATGTGGTTTACTTCCGATTCTTTTAATGTTTCTACTATATTTCTAATAGTGACATACATTTTTTTCTCTGTGAAATTTAGGGAGGGGGTGGGTGTCCCCAGCCCACCTCCTTCCTCATGCTCCGCTTCAGATAAAGAAGCAACTGGGCTTTGTCCCAGCCCTGCCTCTCCTCCACCCTGCATCTCATTCCCTTTGATAATACAAAGCAGGGTGGTGGTAGTAAGAGGCCTGGGTCTGAGTCCTAATCCCATCATAGACTCACTGTATGACTTTCAGCAAGGCCCTTCTCCCATCTCCATCTGCCCAACGTGGGGCTTGGACCATCTCAGGTTTCCCAAGGGACATTTCATGGACCACTAGTCCATCAAGGTGCTCATGAACTGGACTACACAGCCATATTCTCAAGGAGCATCCTGTGGGACTAACACCCACAAAAGGTTCTTTGGGAAATGTCCCCCACGCCATCCTCTTGCAGGGATGGGACAGAGAACTGAATACTGGATTTTTTTTTATGTGTTTGATCATCCCAGGTTAACTGAGAGAGGCGTGAAATTCCTCCTAAGGAAGGTGGAGTCTTTTGAGGAGGTGAGCTGCCGGGCTGGAAGGGGCTGGATGTGGGAGAGAGGAGAAGAGGGGAGGCCTTTGCTTCCTGTTGCAGGGTTGGGGGGTCCCTTCTCAGGCTCCTAGCATCCCTTTGAGGTCTGTCCCAGATTCTAGGTCTATTTTTAATCCCAGAAGGACTCAGGCATTCTGCCTTGATGTTGGTGTCAGAAGCAAAGGGGCAGTGGGATCATGGTGGCCATTGGGGGCTATATCTATATCTGAGCCTCAGTGAGTTTTAGGGCCAGAGAGCTGGCTGCCTCTTCTCAATATCAGCTGTACCACACGCCCAAGTTCCAGATGCTTGGTTGCTTCTTACCAACATCTGAGATGCTGTTCCTACAAAGTCAAGGCCCTCCACTGACTTACCTCCAGAGTGACGCCACTATCAATAATAATGACAGTAGCGGCTACCATCAGCAGGTACCGGCTAGGTACCAGGAGATTTGCTGTATGACCTCACTCAATCTCAGTACCCAGAATAGCGCTTGGCACATGGAAGACTCTTGTACTTGCAGCCACTAACGTGTACGAGCATCTGCTCTAGGTCAAGCCCTGAGGGGCACTTGGAATACATACTTGACTTAGACACAGTTCTCAATCCCAAGGGGCTCACAGCCCAGTGTGGCAAACACTGGTTCATGAAAAATAGCAGTGCGACCCAGGACTGACCTGTGAGGGGGTCACTGGGGCTGGGCTGGGAGTTTGGGTGCCCATGTGCTACATCCTTGAGCTGTGGGGCTTCCCATACAATGCACGGAGCTGGGGCTTCCAATGTGCCTTCCTCAGATGTCTTGGCAGAGCAGAAGACAAGAGAATGAAATAAAAAGGAGTCAGAAGGAGGGAGAAGATTATCTCTGTGTCCTTTCTGACTTCTTCTAGAAGGTTCCAAGAAGGTTTCCCCCTTCCGTAGTATTCTTTTCCAAACACTTTTCTAGGCAGAGTCATACTGGAGCCTCACAGCACACTATGAACAGATGTTACCGGCCCCATGTTATAGCTAAGGAATCTGATCTGAAACTTGAGGTGATGGGACATTTCTGAGGTCACACAGTAGGTAAACGGCAGAGCGGAATTTGGAGGCAGGTCCATGGGTTCCTCACTGAGTCCCCTCCTGGCTGTTCCACAGGGAGCAGAGAGTTGCAGGCTGGGAGGATGCAAGGGATACTAAGGTCCTCATCCCCTTCCATCCCACCTGCCCTGTTGGTTGCTACCAGGTGGCAAGAGGAGACGCTGATGTGATTATCAACTGCACTGGGGTGTGGGCTGGGGCTTTGCAACCAGATCCCCTGCTGCAGCCAGGCCGGGGGCAGACCATTAAGGTGAGTCTGAAGGTGAGGGATGAGCTTCCAAAGATAGAGGCTGAATCGGGGGACATCTGTCAGAGGAACCCCCCAGTGTTCAGGGAATTTGCATGTTAAAGAAACAAGAAGAACCAACACGACCCTCCCAAACATACTCTTTCTTGGGCAGGGTTCTTCTTAATAGCAAAGCGTGTGTGTGTGTGTGTGTGTGTGTGTGTGTGTGTGTGTGTGTGTGCGTGTGCATGTGTGTGTGTGTGTCTGTCTGTCTATATGTGGAAGCTGCCTATGCCCGCCATAATAAAAAGAGCAAACATTTATGGAATGCCTACTAAGTGCCAGGCACAGACCCAAGTACTTCATTGTGTTAATTAATTTCATCCTCGCTGCAACCCTTTGAGATGGGTTCTATCACATCACCATCACCATCTTACAGATGGGGAAACCGAGGCACGGAGTTAAGTAACATGCATAAGTTCACATGACAGTAAGTGATGGAACTGGGATTAGAACAGGTAACCTGGTTTAAGAGCCCAGGTGTGTAAGCATCGTTCCACACCACCTCTCACTGTGTGTGTGTGCATGTGTCTGAGGCATGCCTATTTGTGGGTATGTGTGCATGTGTGTGCCCCTGTGAGTACTGGAGTGCATTCATAGGTATGTGTGTTCCCGAGGTGGGCTAATGTATACGTGCATTTACACGTGTTGGGCTTTTCTGTGGATGAGAATGTGTGATGCTTCAGGGACTGGGGTGGCTCTCAATCAGGGCAGCTCTTCCCACAAAAGCAAGCAGTCTGGCGCAGACTTGGGACAGAGGGGTCATTGAGGGCTAAGGAATGACTTTGCCACTGTTGTCAGAACATCTGGTCATAGAGGGGAGCAGGCGATGGGAGCCCACTGATTTAACTCTTCTGATGAGACTTCTCTGTCTTCAATCAACAGGTGGATGCCCCATGGATGAAGCACTTCATTATCACCCATGACCCAGAGAGAGGCATCTATAAGTCCCCGTACATCATCCCAGGGTAAAAATCTGATATTGTAGGGCAGAAGAGGGAGCACCTTCCTGCTCTTTTTATGCCCCCGCTGCCTGCTCCAGGGCTCTTTCTTAAGTCTTTTCAGGTTTTTTCCTCCAATGCTTTTAAGTGAGGTTGAGCCATTAAACCTCTGGGAAGGCAGGACTCAGCCTTAACTGCCACATCGCGCAGCTTATGGGATCCCCGACCAGGGATCGAACCCAGCTCCTCGGTAGTGAAAGTGCAGAGTCCTAACCACTGGACCACCAGGGAATTCCCCTGGGCTCCTGGCTTCTATCTTGAACATAATCTGGGATGACAGTAGTGGTGATGCTGGAGACAAAGGTAGTGGATGTGATGGCAGTGACACCAGCAGTGTTGTGAATGGCAGTAATGGTGGTGGTGATGGGGTTGATGATGATCATAATGTGGATAGAGGAATGGTGGTAGTGGAGATAGTATTGTTACAGCAGAGGAGATCAGTGTTGATGGTGGTGGTGAGTGGGAGTTCGGGGTGGCAGTTGGTGCTGATGAAGATGACACTTATCAATGATGACTTTTAATAATATGGCAGAGAGGACAGTCTCAAAGGCCATGTTAATGTTGTGACTGTGCTGACTGCCTCAATGGCGATGTTAGTGGTGTGGCAGAGATGATAGTATCAATGGCAATGCTAATGGTGGTGGTGGAAATGGTGAATGGGATTGATCATGATATATTAATGGTAGCAAAGAAGGCAGTAGTGAAGATGATGTTGTTGATGGAGATGACAATGTTTTTCCCAGATTTATTGAGATATAATTGACATATAACATTGTGTACATTTAAAATGTACAACATGATGATTTAATATATGTATATATTGTGAAATGATTATCACAATAAGGTTAGTTAATGCATCCATCAACTCACATAACTATAGTTTTTTTGTGGGTGTGGTGAGAACATTAAAGATCTACTCTCTTAGCAACTTTCAAGTATATAATACAGTATTGTTAACTATCATTACTATGCTGTACATTAGAAGGGATAACAATGATGACAGTGATGTTAATGGTGATGGTGGAGGTGGTGGTGTTTGATGGTAATGACAATGGCAGTTGCAGTGATTTTTCTTTGAATTTTATTTTTTTTATACAGCAGGTTCTTCTTAGTTATCTATTTTATACATATTAGTATATATATGTCAATCCCAATCTCCCAGTTCATCCCCCCACCACCACCCCCGCTTTCCCCCCTTGGTGTCCGTACGTTTGTTCTCTACATCTGTGTCTCTATTTCTGCCTTGCAAACCGGTTTATCTGTAGCATTTTTCTAGATTTCACATGTATGCGTTAATATATGATATTTGTTTTTCTCTTTCTGACTTACGTCACTCTGTATGACAGTCTCTAGGTCCATCCACGTCTCTACAAATGACCCAACTTTATTCCTTTTTATGGCTGAGTAATATTCCATTGTATATATGTGACACATCTTCTTTATCCATTCGTCTGTCGATGGACATTTTGGTTGCTTCCATGACCTGGCTATTGTAAATAGTGCTGCAATGAACATTGGGGTGCATGTGTCTTTTTGAATTATGGTTTTCTCTGGGTATATGCCCAGTAGTGGGATTGCTGGGTCATATGGTAATTCTATGTTTAGTTTTTTAAGGAACCTCCATACTGTTCTCCATAGTGGCTGTATCAATCTACATTCCCACCAACAGTCAAGAGGGTTCCCTTTTCTCCACACCCTCTCCAGCATTTGTTGTTTGTACCTTTTCTGATGATGCCCATTCTAACCAGTGTGAGGTGATACCTCATTGTACTTTGGATTTGCATTTCTCTAATAATTAGTGATGTTGAGCAGCTTTTCATGTGCCTCTTGGCTATCTGTATGTCTTCTTTGGAGAAATGTCTATTTAGGTGTTCTGCCCATTCTCTGATTGGGTTGTTTGTTTTTTTTAATATTGAGCTGCATGAGCTGTTTATATATTTTGGAGATTAATCCTTTGTCCGTTGATTTGTTTGCAAATATTTTCTCCCGTTCTGAGGGTTGTCTTTTCGTCTTGTTTATAGTTTCCTTTGCGGTTTATAGTTTGCTTTTGCTTAAAAGCAAAAGCTTTTAAGTTTCATGAGGTCCCATTTGTTTATTTTTGTTTTTATTTCCATTATTCTAGGAGGTGGGTCAAAAAAGATCTTGCTGTGATTTATGTCAAAGAGTGTTCTTCCTATGTTTTCCTCTAAGAGTTTTACAGTGTCCAGTCTTACATTTAGGTGTTTAATCCATTTTGAGTTTATTTTTGTGTATGGTGTTAGGGAGTGTTCTAATTTCATTCTTTTACATGTAGCTCTCCAGTTTTCCCAGCACCACTTACTGAAGAGACTGTCTTTTCTCCATCGTATATCCTTGCCTCCTTTGTCAGAGATTAGTTGACCATAGGTGCATGGCTTTATGTCTGCTTTCTATCCTGCTCCATTGATCTATACTTCTGTTTTTGTGCCAGTACCATATTTTCTTGATGACTGTAGCTTTGTAGTATAGTCTGAAGTCAGGGAGTCTGATTCCTCCAGCTCCATTATTTTCCCTCAAGATTGCTTTGGCAATTCGGGGTCTTTTGTGTCTCCATACAAATTTTAAGATTTTTTTGTTCTAGTTCTGTAAAAAATGCCATTGTTAATTTGATAGGGATTGCATTGAATCTGTAGATTGCTTTGGGTAGTATAGTCATTTTCACAATATTGATTCTTGCAATCCAAGAACATGGTATATCTGTCCATCTGTTTGTGTCATCTTTGATTTCTTTCATCAGTGTCTTATAGTTTTCTGAATACAGGTCTTTTACCTCCTTACATAGGTTTATTCCTAGGTATTTTATTCCTTTTGACGGTATTATGAGCACAGATTATAATGTTTTTTAAGTTTATTTAATATTTTAATTTTTTTGGAGTATAGTTGATTTACAATATTGTGTTAGTTTCAGGTATACAGCAAAGTGATTCATTTATACATATACATGTTCATTCTTTTTTAGATACTTTTCTTATATAGGTTATTGCAGACTATTGAGTAGTCTGCAATAACCTATTGCTACACAATAGGTTACACATCCCTGTGCTACACAGTAGGTCCTTGTTAGTTATCTATCTTATATATAGTAGTGTGTGTGTGTTCATCCCAAGCTCCTGACTTACCACTCCCCGCTATGTTTCCCCTTTGGTAACCATAAGTTTGTTTTTGACACCTGTGGGATGATAATGTTGAAGTTGATTTAGGCAAACATGGTGGTAAGGGTGAGCATGGCAATGACCCTCCCCCCGTTATCTCAAAGGCTTTGTTTTCCTTCATCCTTGACCCTGCCCACTTTTACCAAGGATCCAGGCAGTGACTCTTGGAGGCATCTTCCAGCTGGGGAACTGGAGTGAGACAAACAATATCCAGGACCACAACACCATTTGGGAAGGCTGCTGCAGACTGGAGCCCACACTGAAGGTAAGGTGGGGAGAGATATCAGTGCCCTAGACCAGGATCCTAGCAGCTTGATGACCAAAAGGACACTTGAAGATGGGAAGATATCATGACTGGGATAACTGGGCAAAATAATTCCAACACGGGGCTCTGGATTATCCCAGAATTGGACAATGTACAGGGAAGTCCTGCTGTGGGTTGATGAAACCTATCTGGTCATGGCTAAGAGTTGCTCTCTCTTGAGGTGACATCCCTTAAACACCTTAGTCTGTCTTCACAAGGAGCAGATGTATTTGTTGCAGAAATCTCAGTCTTCACAACTGCCTGCTAGTGGTGATAACAATAGTGATGGTCATGAAGACAGGATGGAAGTAGTGGTTGGTGTTGATGGTGATGAAAACGCTGAGAGTGGTGATAATGATGGTGATGAGGCGATATTATGGTGGTGGCTGGTGGGGACGGTGACCGATAAAGATGGGATAGTTGATAGAACTGGTGGTGAGATGGTAGTAGTACAGTAATGATGTTGGTGGCCGATAAAGGTGGTGATGATCTTAGTGGTAATTAACAGAAGTGACTATGATAGTGCTGGTGGCGGTGACGGTAATGAAGTTCCAAAAGTTAACTCTCTATCACCTAAAAATGGCATCAGAAAAAAGTAAAATCCAGAGATGAACTACCAACAATTTTCTTTCCAGGATGCAAAAATTGTTAGTGAATGCACTGGCTTCCGGCCAGTACGCCCCCAGGTTCGACTAGAAAGAGAACAGCTTCATGTTGGATCTTCAAACACAGAGGTATGCTCTCCCGGCAAGGAAAGCAATGCCATCCCCCAACTCCTAAGAAGTCTCTGGCATTTTCGGGGGAACAGTCATGCTGACCTGAGGTGGGGGCAGTGGTGGCTAATATTCCCTCCTCTATAAATGGGGAAACTGAGGCTCAGTGATGGTAAAGGGCCTGCTCAAGTTTACATAGAGGGCAGTGCCTCGATTTGCTAGAGCCTGTGGTCGAATAGAAGGAAAAGGGGACTTTATTGAGCATCTGCTTTGTGTCCACGACATGAATGACCTAACTGAATCTCCCCTACAGCTCTTTGGGATAGGGACTGTTCACCCCATGCTTCAGATGAGCAAACTGGGGTTCCCAGAAGTGGAAGTCAACTTGCCTACATCAGACCAGTGGTGAGGGGCAAGGCTGGGATGTGGTTTGAATCTGAGTCCAGAGCCATTTCCCAGATGTCCACGTTGTGGCTGCTCCATCATCTCTCTGGGTTCCCCTCTTGTGTCCTGTCTCATGGGGTAGGAACTGGCCTTATTGAAAAGGCAGGGGTTGTCCTGGGCTGAAGGAATCTAGGTCACCCTTCCTCCTTTATTCTGATCCTTTGGAGGTGGGGTGTATAGAAGAGTTTTGTATATGTGTCATGAGAGGGTTGTGTGTCTGTCTGTAGAGAGGTCATGTGTGTGTGTGTGTGTGTGTGTGCGTGTATGTGTGCATGTGCGTGTACGTGTGTATGTGTGTGTGTGTGTGTATGGCAGTGGGGTTGGGGGGAGGGTCACAGATAGAGTTGAACTCCCTGCTGATGGTTTTAGCTTTGAAAAACCCCCCTAGCGTCTTGCCTCTCTCCAGGGTCCATCCATACAGCACCCCTTCTTTTCTTTGGTGGGTAGAAGAGTCTACCTATTAACATCCTGTCTAGAGCAGGATGGGAACAAGGAAAGTGATTTAGGGAACTTCAAATGATTTGACGTGGTGGGGGAATCACAGACCTCAGGTTCCAGGTGATTCTACTGTTTCTGTGTTGACTGCTTAAAGCAGGTCTGCCTCCTAAACAGAAGAGGAGTCTAGGGTGTTGACCTCCAACTCCCCAAACACTCCCCTTGACTACCCTTCCAGGGGTTCCCACATCCCACCAGGGATGGTACCAAGAGGAGCTCTGGTACCACCAGGCTTACCTAGGATACTTCAGGAAGCTCCTGAATCTTCTAGGGACCTTCTCTCTTGCCTCTCCCAGGTCATCCACAACTATGGCCACGGAGGCTATGGGCTCACCATCCACTGGGGCTGTGCCCTGGAGGTGGCCAAGATCTTTGGGAAAATCCTGGAAGAAAGGAATTTGCTCAGGATGCCACCATCCCACCTCTGAAGATGCCAGTGACCTCCGCCTCCCCCACAAAAACTCCCTGCTCCCCTCAGCCAACTAATCATCGCACCCATCGTTAACCCCCCACTCCACCTGACTCCTCTTTGCAAGAAGCACAAGGTGAGAGGAAACCACGGGGTCAATTCCTGAAGGACAGTCCTGTTATCCCATGAGTCCTCAGAGGAAGGAAAACTCAGAATATCCAAGTGGCGAAGGAGCTCTGAGCGAGGGAGAGTGTGAGGGAGCCCCGAGTGAGGGAGATCTGGGTGACGGAGGCTGTTGCCACCTTGGTTCCCTAAGGCCACAGAATGCACTTGACGTAACTGGTATCAGATTTCACTGCAGGAGTTTATACATAGAACTGGGGTATAGAGAAGACAGAAGAGGAGAGCCATTGAACTAGCAACATGGGATGCCTGTTCCACATCCAGCACTCCTAAAGGCTTCAGCTGCCCACTAGCGGCCCCATGGGCACTATGTAACCCTTGAGGAGGACCCCTTGGGGGTCGTCCCCAAAGGAACCCCTTTATAGATAACTAAATTCACCAAGCAGATTGAACGTGTCCCTTACCTTCTGGCTAGTACACTCTGGGAGAGCAAACAGGCTTCCAGATGTTTCTGAGAGCTTTGAAGGAGCCCAGATGGCACCTTAGCATCTTTATCCCTAATTACCTGCCTCAGCCTCTGAGGTGAATTTTTATCTCTCCGGGGCTTTGGTAAAAACCAGAGCCTAGTATTCCTCATGCATCTGGGACCAGTGACACCCTATGTGCTGTGAGGGGGTCTTGATGGGCCCGTGCCATCTATATCCATGTCATTTCACCTGATGGGCTCTTCATGGAGCATATGCCATGAAGATTTTGGCTGGCCCTAAGCTAAGCAGGGTATGAGAGCCAAGATCTCAGAATTCCTGCCCTAATAATAATAACAATTATTATTTTTATTAGTTATAATTTTTTGCATTCTAACGGGCTACTGGTGCTCAACTCTTACAAACATTATGCATTTATTCCTTACAACCTACCCCCACCCCCCCCAGGAAGTATCTATTATTCCCATTTCGTAGGTGAGAAGACCAAGGCACAGAGAGGCAATACAAGGCCAGCAGCTGGGAAGGGGTAGAATGGAGATTCAGGGCCAGAAATTATGTGGTTCCAGTGGCTCACTTTCAACCACCGTGAAACACTGAATCCCAGGTTGGGGGGAAATACATAGTTACGAAGGAATTGGTTGGCCTCCTCCCCAACTACTGCAAACACACTGTAAAGGAACCAGGTCTCTCCTCCTCACAGCCACATTTGGGCCAAGATCAGGGGACTCTCACCAGATTGGAGTCAGGGACACTTCCTGGTGCTTGGAGTGGAACACCATTTTTGACTAAAGTGATTGCCTATCCTAAAATTCCCCAGGGAAAGTGACCCTTACCGCTCGAGGTTCATTGTCAGCAGGAACACTACAGGGCCCAGAACACAGTGAACTCACAAAAATACATGGCCAGGGCTTCCCTGGTGGCGCAGTGGTTGAGAGTCCGCCTGCCGATGCAGGGGACGTGGTTTCGTGCCCCGGTCCGGGAAGATCCCACATGCCGCGGAGCGGCTGGGCCCGTGAGCCATGGCCGCTGAGCCTGCGCATCCGGAGCCTGTGCTCCGCAACAGGAGAGGCCACAACAGTGAGAGGCCCGTCTATCGCAAAAAAAAAAAAAAACAAACATGGCCAGGAAAGTCTCTATTCAGACCCAAAGTGACCCTCCTTTTTTTAAATAGTAAAGACCTCTTTGCAATGTGGTTTCCTCTTGATTCCATCCCAAAATTCAGAATAGAAGGAACATAGGGAAAGTCTGCAATCCACATGGCGCTGTAGGACATTTGCCTTGATGTCTTCATTCTTCTTCACTTAACATTCCTGCTCCTTCCCCGGTGGTGATCTACAACCATATTTACAATGAATGCTCGGCCACTTGCTGAGTTTATAAAAGTTTACCTTTTCTCATTGAATTGTTTTGGAACTTTGGTGAAAAATCAATTGACCATAAATGTATGGGTTTATTTTTAGACTCTCCTTTCTATTCTATTCATCTGTATATCTACCCTTATGCCAGGACCACACTGTCTTTCTTAATTTTTAATACATCTTTATTAGAGTATAATTACTTTACAATGTTGTGTTAGTTTCTGCTGTACAAGGACCACACTGTCTTGGTTACTTGTAGCTTTGTAGTTAAGTTTTAAAATCAGGAAGTGTGAGTCCTCCAACTTTACTCTTCTTTTTCAAGATATTTTTGGGCTACTCTGGGTCCTTTTAGTTCCATATGCATTTTACGATCAGCTTGCCGATTTCTGCCCCAAAAAGCCAGCTGGGAATTCGACAGGGATTGTGTTGAATTTATAAGGTTAATTTTGGGAGTACTGATTGACACCTTAACAATTTTAAGTCTTCTGATCCATGGTCATGGAATGTCTCTCCAGGTATTCAGATCTCTGATTTCTTTCAGTAATGTTTTGTAGTTTGCAAAAGTCTTGCACTCCTTTTGTTAAATTCATTCCTAAGCGTTTTATCCTTTTTGATGCTATTGCGGGTGGAACTGTGTTCTTACTGATGAATCTGGGAAGCGCTCTGTTCTCTGGCATGGTGGGGGTAGGGGTACTTGAAGTGGTTCATCATCAAAATACTCTTGATTAATTTAGAATGATTACACGTGATGTATCCAGATGTTCCAATGTCAAGGAATCAGAATATAGTAAAGTACCAACGGTGACTAAATCCGGCTGTAACCACTGAATCTTTGAAGAGCTGGAAGGTGCTTCAGAATGTTCTAGAGCTTTGGGATTGGCATCCTGTGTGCCTCCCACAATACTCTGCATCCCTCCATTAGCGCCCATATCAATCTGTGTCCCACCCATCTACGTTCCCCCCACTACGCTGTGAGTGCATGAAGACAAGGACCACGTCTCAATTCTTTTTCGCAACCTCTGTGTTAAATACCATGCCGATACGTGGTGGATACTCCATGTATACTGACCACATGCCATGCCATGACCCAAAATACAGTTATAATGAACAGACTCCAAAGTCTACCTATGTGCTGCTGTGGGTTCTAGGCATACCATTAATTGTCTGTGCCACCAGTAGTTGTCACGGCCAAAGCTGCCATGTTCATGCCTCTTGATCCCACCTCTCCCTGACCCAACTGATTGGACCAGGATTGGAACCAACACTGAACTGGGCCAATCAGCTTTCTCTCCTGAGACTTTAGAAGTGGGACACTGAACAGCTGAGTCAGATGTGTTTGCAGAGCCGAGCCCTGGTGAGCCCGAGCTGTATGCATAGTCAGTCAGGCATATGCAGCAGCCGTGAGGGGTCCGGAGCAAGCCAGCCTGCAGAGAGGGACAGAAACCAGGGCCACGGACCCAGAGAGAGGGCTGCCTCAGGGCCTGGTGGCTCTCCAGGTCCCCGTTCCCTTTATTTCAGCGATCTTTCTAACCTTTCAGAGGCTGCAAACTGGTCGCCCGTCAACCAAACCTGGCCTACAGATGAATTTTATTGGAGCCACACATTCAAAAATTTAAACAATCCAACATAATAAAATTAAAAAAAAAATTGATCTAACATACTAAAATTTGGAGATTTCACATAAGAATCCAGATTCTTGTCTTGAAAATCAGGCGATTCTATGGTACAACAAAATCAACTGGAGCTGAGTCGTAGCCGCCCCCTATGTCCCACACTCTGCCACAACCTTCCCCTCTTCCTGGTGTTCCTTACACTTCCGTTTCCCGCATTTATAGTCCCCAGGAAATTAACTACTGTTCCCAGCCTTATATTAAAGCTGTACTGCTTGATTTGAATTAATCTGAGTACAATTTCTATTCCTTGCAACTAAAACAGCCTTGATGAGAACTCTGTCAAGGTTTCTCTCCACTATCTCCCATCCCACCACTATTGTCTTCCTTCTACCAGAATCTCAATTTTGTGTTCAAGAGGCTGTGGGTATCTCTTGATCCTGTGGGAGATCGTAGGCCGTTCCTTCCCCAGCCCTAGGGGAGGGCTCATGCTGGGATGGGCATGCGACCCAGGTTTGACCAGTGCAAAGCAATGGTAAATCTGCTGCGGGATTTCCCTTTCCAACCAAAAACAACAGACCCTTTAGAAAGAAAACCTTCTGTGACTGCTCCTTCCCCATTCTAACATCTTGGAAAAAAACTTGATGCCTGGCACTTTGACAGCTATTTTGTGACCATGAGGTTTCACACATAGGGTCAACGGGCAACATGCAGAGGACGGTAGAGAGGAAAGGCAAAAAGAAGCTGGGTCCTTGATGACATTGTTGAGCTGCTGAACCTTCCCTGGAACTCTCTGACTCTGGGCTTGTCGTCAAGTGAACAATTAATATTCTAATGGGTTAAACTACTATTGGTAGGTTTTACTGTTGCTTGCAGCTCAAGGTTATCCCAGTCCTTTGATGTTTACTATAGTAACCAAGGGATGATCTTATCCTTCAAGCCTCTCTGTTGCTTAACATTATTTAAAAATAATGCACATCCATATTCATTTCAAAGCCCATCTCTAAGATACTCTTATCTAACTGCCAGCGCATCCCATTTATGTATTCCTGAGCATACTTGAAGGGAAAGAAAGAAACCATATAACCCTAGCTACACTGAGCATCTTTTGCCATTTTCTAAAATCTTTCCTAACACTGAGAGAAACAGGTGACATTTCCAGTACTGAAAAGGGGAGCTTCTGGACAGTTCAAAATTAGATACAAAGGTCTTCAGCTAAAGGTCTCACGCATTTCAGAGGTTTGGGCAACTTCTGTGGCAGCTCTTGTAGCATTCAATAATATCGATTTTATACAAGGGCAGGCAGTTTACAAGGCCAAGAGTTTTCACCTTTCATTTTCTCAACAAGAGAAAACCCACAACTACAAGCCTCTTTACTCCAGCCCCTGGAAAACATCTCCGCGCACCAAGCCCTCCTTCCCCACGGCAGCCCCCAGATCCTCCAGGTTATTTGAGGGTGAAGCAAGTGGACTTGCTCATCCGGCAGTGTCTGGCCAGCTGGAAGGCAAAACAGACAAGCATAGGCTCTTAGTTACCCAGGAGAGCTCAGCAGACCAGAAAGAATTAAAGCTTTAGCCACTCATGGTCCAGGGAGATGTGGGTGCCAGAGAAAGGAAGCTCTGCCACGCTGCCCCCTCTGACTGCCTGGGCTTAGAGGGCTGCAGTACATATATTCAGGGATGTGGGAGGATTTGCAGTCGATCTAGGACCTGGGCCTGAAGAAGTCACCCACTGCGACCTCCACACCATTAGAAGCAAGTGTTGCTTCCAACAGACTCAAAGTTGGCCGCCAACTGTGCACCTTTTCCCCCTTGCTGGAAAGACTGTCATATTAAAGCAAATGAAAGCACTGAGCTTACCCTACATGGATAAAGTGGGCAACACCGTTAAGCTGAACCATCACTAGGACGTTGTGACAAACGAACAAACTTCAACCCTTGCAACGTCCATCACCAACATGTTTTAATAAAGGTGAACGTACACATTTGGCTTCCCCGGAATGTTCACTTCAAGCAGGTATCTCCAAGCAGACGGTCAGTCTTCTCTGGCCTTTGATGGGATCTGGCATCTCCGTCTCTCCTTCCCTAAGTTCCTGCCTTCACGGCGGGGAAAAGGCTCGTGGAAACCAAATCCTGGAGGTGGATGTTGTCTGCTGAGACACAGCCATCAGCCCTTCCTCTGGAGGCCAACCCCCAAATCCAGTTGACCTCCCTTCTCTTTCTTTGAAAATGTACATGTTTCACACATCTGGGCCCGCCCGTTCCTCCCTACCCATGGTATCCATGCCGTGGGGTCCATTGCTGGAACCCCAGGAGCTGCCTCTATGGAAAGACCAAGCCACCCCTTGACAGCAGGGGTGGCAGAGAATCCAGGGAGGAAGGATTCCTGGTCCCCTGGCCCGCACGGGAGCAGGTGGCTGGGGGGAGCATCTTTCTGTTTCTCGGTCCGTTTGGCCACCCACCGCGCTCAAACTCCAAAGCACTGAAACCTGACTTAACTGTTTTCTTGCCCCAAGAGTCACCAATCAGCCTGACCAATGAGGGGGCCAGAAAAGAAGCCCCCTGGCGCGACTTCTGCTGCTTCCGAAGGGGAGGCCCCTGCTTTGGTCGTGGGCTTGGTTCTCACCTCCCTTTTGCCTCCATCCCCAATTCCTGGGGGTAAAAGTTTTCTGAGGCTGTCATCTAGTGCAAGCCCAGCTGTCCTCGTGGCCACATTTGGATCCCCTGGAGCCAGGGACAGCAACTCCAAGAGGGGGCCAGGTGGAGGCACGTGGCTCAAGTTCAAATGCATGTCCATCGGCCAGAGTCTCCGCTACTCAGCCCTGGGAAGGCAAAGCGAGGGGCCCCTTCCCTGGGAGCATTTCTCAGACCCGAGAAAAAGCTGCTCAGGCCACACCCAGGTCACCTGCAATTTCAAAGAAGAAAGCCTGGGGCCGAGGATGCAGGAGAAACCTAAGAACAGGTCCAGCGGGTGAGTGGCAGGTCTCACAGGGGTCCCGGCCTGGAGTGTATCTACAAAGAGCTTCCGGTTGTTGTTCACCGAGGCGGTGACCGGCTGACTCTGGATGGTGTCCAGCTGGCTACCGGCGTCACCAGGCACTGCTGAGGTGGCAGTTTTCCCATGCAGGTCCACAGGTTATTAACAACCCCCCACACACATATACGGAGAACCCCCCAGAGCAAATGCCTCCCCAGCCCCGGATGGATCTTGATAAATATGAGAAAACAGTCAAGACACAAAACCTCGTCGGTCCAGGTGGCACCCTTGGGTGAGTTCTTGACGTGGGCAGTGACGATCGGTGCCCCAGCCGGGCTCCAGCAGCTCCCCGCTCTCCACAGCCTCAAAAACCAGCTCAGCCCCCCATCGGTCACTACTCCTGAGAGCCCGAGTTCGACCTAGCGACACCTGTGCCGTGCGTCCCTCGGCCGACCATCTCCTGGCCCCACTCCCGATGGCTGGACTCCTGCAGTCCACGGCCTTTGGTCTCAATGGGCAAAAAGCAGGAGGCCAGGGCAGCCAGGAGGCAGCAGCCGCTGTAAACCGCCAGCGTCAGGTACACGGACGATTCCAGCATCACCTGGGGGGAGGGAGATGCACGCCGGTGAGAGCATCCCTTCTGATGCACAGGCACCACCAACCACACAGATAATATTGAGAACGCCAGGCCCTCTGGTAAGCCCTCTTTATCACTGGACAGTTTTATCAGGTATGTCCTCCACCCCCATTTTACAGAGGGAAAAACTGAGGCTCAAAGAGGATTAAGCAGCATACCCAAGTTCATACAAAGACTAAGGATGGGGCTGATATTTGAACCCAGACCCCATCAGGCTCAAGAGTCTATTTAAGTCTCTCCCAAAGCAGCATGTCTGCTGACTTCCTAGCTTTACGTCCCAGGGCACGTCACGCAGCAGAGCTAAACCTCATTTCCTCATCTGCCGAACGGGCAGAAGAGCAGTAGCCATCTCCCAATGAGAAGATGCCTCACTTGACACCATGCAGGCACATGGCAAGCTGTCAACCAGTGCTAGTTAATAGTGACGTACAATGGCCAAACACAACGGTACCGGGACGGAATGACTTGGCTAAAACACGTGTTGGAATTCTATTTACACAAAATACCCAGAAGAGGTAAAATTCATCCAGACAGAACGCAGACCAGTGGTTCCCAGGGGCTGGAGGAGGGGGAGCTGGGGAGTGACTGCTGAATGGATACGGAGGTTTATTTTGGGGAGAGGAAAATGTTTTGGAACTCGATAAGAGATGGTGGTTGCCCATCATTGTGAATGTGCTACATGCCACGGAATTGTTCACTTTATTTTTAAAATTGTATTTATTTATTTGGCCGCGCTGCGCAGCTTGCAGGATCTTAGTTCCCCGAGCAGCGTTTGAACCTGGGCCCCAGTATTGGAAGCGCGGAGTCCTAACCACTGGACAGCCAAGGAATTCCCCAAATCATTCACCACCAGGGAGTTCCCTGAATTAAAATGGCTAATTTTATGTGAGGTGACTTTTACCTCAATTTTTAAAAAGTGATAAAAACAGGAAAAAACGAACTGGATATTAAAAAAGCAAAACGATTCCCAAACAAGCTCCCCCCAAAAGGAAAGAAATGCTTCAAGACACAAAGAGCTGCAAAATTCTGCAACGACACCAAATCAACCAACTCAGAAACCAGGGCCTGGGACATTTGTTTCCCACTAAGGCATGGCGGCCTGTTTATTCTCATCCAAATTGTTTTCGGCCAAATCATCGGAAAGACCTGAGTTTGATTCCCAGCTCCTCTACTTCACAGCTGTGCGACCTTGGACAAGTCCCTTGACCCTTCTGAGCCTCAGTTTTCTCATCTGCAAGCAATACTTCTTCGTAGGATGGGCTGCTAGGATGAGATCAGGTAATGCACACCAAGGGCAGGGCAAAGGCTCAGGGTCCAGTAACAGCCTGCCACGCAATGGCTTTTGTCACGCCCACCCCCTCTGTATTTGGGGTGACACCTACCTGAGCAATGAACGGGGTGATGAGCGCACCCACCCTTGCCATGCCGCTGCAGGTGCCCAGGCCCAGAGCTCGGGTCGCCGTGGGGTAGACCTGAAACACAGCCGCCAAAGTGGCCGCACTGAGAAAATGCAGGCCCCTCCCTCCTCTCTGGCTCGGGAATGATGGGAATCCCAACCACCGCCCCACACCCTGCCCCCGGGGGCAGGTGGGCCTGAATTAGGGTCAATCCCTCAGGGGTTGGTGATACCAAGAAGGGGTGGGAGGGCAGGGTGGGGAGTCTCACCCCGAAGGGGACAGGAAACTCAACCGATGAGGAGGGCAAGACGCCAAGCTGGGGGTGGGAACCTAGGAAGGGGGTCCTCCCTGCCCTGGGTGGTTATATCCAAATGAATAAATGAATAAATACTAAATTCCTATTTTTTCTTTCTTTCTATCATGGAGAATTTCAAGCACAGACTAAAGTAGAATGGTGTAATCAGTCGTCTAGGACCAAACCTAGAGGACCTGTGTTAGTTTCAATCATATTCTCTCACCTCCTTCCCCTCCTAAATAACCAAATCCTAGCGGTGGTATAATGTCATCCACTAGATATTTCTGTATATGCTGCTTTGAAGAATTTTTCCTCTTAGAAAAAGACTGCAGACATTTCCCATGTCCATATTTGGTCTTCGCCAGTAGCATAATTTTTACTGGCTGCACAGGATTCTATCATTAGGATCAATCCTCATTTATTGAACCAATTCTTCATTGTTAGGAATAGCCAGCTGGATTACTTTAAGCCAGGAGTCAGCAAATTTTGTCTTAAAGGGCCACAGAGTAAATAATTTGGGCTCTGTGGACCATCTGGTCTCCGGCAACTACTCAGCTCTGCCCCTGTAACACAAAAGCAGTTGTAGACAACGACAGCACCACGTGAAGGGCTGAGGCGTGTTCCAGTAAAGCTTTATTAATGAACACTGACATTTAAATTTCATATAATTTTCATATGTCAAGAAATATCCTTTTGATTTTGCTTTCAACCGTTTAAAAATATAAAAACCATTCTTAGCTTTTGGGCTATCCAAACACAGGCAGCAGGTTGGATATGGCCCGCGGGTCGTAGTTTGCTGAGCCCTGGTATTTGCCCTTGTAGAACTTGGGCCTCCCAGTCCCTGCAGGGCAGGCAGCCTTCTCCTGGTACTCTTCTGGGAGGCTGCAGCAATCAATCCACAAGCCTTTGTTGAGGGTACACTAGGCCAGATGAGAGTCACAGAGTAGGAGACCCAGGCCCTGCCCATAGGGAGCCTTAGTCGGAGTCTCCCTGGGGGACAAGCAAGGTGGCATGACTAAAAAAATACCAAAGAGGCACACAGACACTGAGGGCAAAATGAAGTTGGGGGGGTGGATCCTGGAGGGCTTCCCGGAGGAGGCAGCATTGGAGCTGGGCCTGGAAGGTGGGGTGAAGGGAGCAGGGCTCAGAATGATGACTCAAAGTGAGGGCTCTGGAGTGCTGTGCAGACCTGAGGGACAATCTAGATGGCTTCTTCCCCTGGCACAGCACCTGGTACATACTACCCTCTCCCTCCCTTTGACCCCATCTAAAATAAGATGAGATAAAATAAATACGAAACAAGTAACCCATAATCCCCGAGTGTGGGAAAATGGACACTCTGAGGCGCTGTTGCATGGAGCGCAAGTTCAGGCAACATTTTAGAGGTTGATTTTTTGTTTTCAATCTTTCTCAATGTTTGTAATGTTTATTATAGGCTTTAATTCAGAAATTCCACATCTTATTTATTCTAAAGAAACCACACATGTGCACAAGGATAGGTAAAGCTATTTACCTCCACACTATAATAGTGAAAAGTTGGAAAATGATTCAAATATCCATTGGTAGAATTGTTACAAAATTATGATTTGCCCATACTATACTATATAATATAGTATAGTATGTAATATATATGATATAGTATAATAAAGTATATTATATAATATAAAGTATATATATTCTATAACAAAGTACAGTATAGAATATAGATATATAGCATATATATTATATAGTATAGTAAAGGAATGTACCTAATAATATAGTATATAGATTACCATATAGTACAGTACAGAACAGTATAGTACAGCAGCTATTAAAACGAACAAAGAAGGTCCATATGTCCTGTGTTCCTTGTCTTCCATCTTCCCCTCCAGAACCTCTCTCTACCCCTCCCCACCTCATTCTCTGCCCTGGGGGCTGGCCACTGTGGACCACCAAGGGCTCCTAGGCTCTCTGCCTTACGGTTGGGTTCTGCCAATGGGAAGCCACAGTGGGAGATGGGCGGGAGGTGGGAGAGAGAGGCCAGGGTATTTATTCTCCTGCTCCTTCCGGTCTAGGTTGCCTAAGGGCACATGTGTCCCTCAACTAAAGGTCGCAGCTTTTCTCTGCACAGCTCCCTCCTGGGACCCTGTAACACCCCATCTCCTCACCCCACAGGCCTTGGGTGGTAGCTGTGTCCCCAGCCACCTCCACCTCATTGTGAGCTCTGGGCGCTGCTCCATCACTTTTTGGTTTCCCTAAGCCCTATCCTACACCACTGTAATCCGTCCTTTATTAAACTCATCTCAGTTGCTCAGTTACCCAATTTGATACATGCACTAACATAAATTAGGAAAAAATCTGGAAGAATATACACTGAACCATTCAAGAAGGTGGTCTCTAGGAAGGCAGAAGGTGAGGCCCTTTAGTTTGGGGGTTTTATACAGTTCTGTAACATTTGGAACTTGTACACTGACCATAAGTTTTTATAAGCAGAAAACAATGACTGAACGAAAGCCTGAAATAATGAAGGCCTTCACAGCCGCCTCTCAGACTCAAGGACAAATTTCACTCAGAGGAGCCCAGGCTGGGTGTTTCTGGAGAAAACACCCGCCCCCTTCCCACCCCGGCTGCTCCCAGGCATCCCTCCTACCTCAGGTGTGTAAACATAGGCTGCTTGGAAGCCTCCAGAAATAAACGCTCTTGCAATGAAGAGTAACAGAGTGAGCATATTTCTAGGAAGAGAAAAAAAAAGCAGATGAGCAAGTATTTTTTCTGACGGTTTCTTTCAGCCAAGTTTTATCTGCCCAGGTAGAATTGACACCCTAGACACTGGCAAAGCCCACCTCACCCAACACACCATCAGGCAGCACGCAGACACACGCATCCCAGTGGTCTCTCGGAAGACCTGCTTTTATAAGTTCATCATTCTCCAAGGTTCCAGGCTGAGATGGTGGTGCCCAGGGTGGGGCACGGCTGGGGTGAAGTGATGTAAATAATGCAGTCTAGATAGGACCTAGTGGGGGCAGGAATTGAGCCAGGAACCAGCTGAACCAGGGAAAGGCAACTTCTCTTCAGTATTATGAGGATAATCGTGATCTCCAGCCCTCTGTTCCATTGTTCCCAGAATGTCTTTGAATATCAACATTTCCAGATCTAAGCGACATCTCCAGACCTTTCACAGACCTCTCATCTGTGGTTCGGTCTGGGGCCTCTTGGAGATCAACACAGGCCAGTTCCATATTTTGAGGCTCTTGATAGATGGAAAAAATGGAGAAATGCCAGAAGGGGATTATAAAACAAGACCTTGAGATATTGCCATGGAACAAATGAACACTGTTAACCCATATATGAATTAAACAGCTATATGCATGATCTTACTGGGAGATGATGTCAAAAGTCTACAGGTAACGGTGTCGGAGCAAAATTTGGACCAAAGTGCCCTCCTACCCTCACTCCCATCAGAGGCCCCAACTTTGAGCCCAATCTGTTGTCCAGTTATGAAGCAGCCAAGAGCCTCAGGCTTTGTGAGGGGCTGGGGGGGATCCTTCAGGTACCCCAGGGGGTGTAATCCACAGTCTGCAGGCACAAAGACCTGACCGCGAGCTGAGAAGTAAGCCTGCTGGCCAGAGAGCTGAGTTCGTGACCCACCTTCCAACACAAATAAACAGCAGGAGGCTGCAGAGGGAGAAGATGACGAAGCACAGGGCCATGGTCTTCTTGCGGCCCAGGCGGTCGATAATCCAGAGGGTCACAAGGACACCTGCAAGGGAGCAGGGGAGCCATGGGAGGCAGCATCTGACGTGAGCCCCAATAACCCCACCTCCTGGTGCCGCACGCTGTGTAATCCCCTCCTCTTGCGAGTGGGCTGGACCTCATGACTCGCTTCTAATGACTAGAATATGGCAGAAGTGATGGGATGTCACTTCTTTGTTTGAGTCAAAAAATTTTATATCGGGAATTCCCTGGCAGTCCAGTTAGAATTCTGTGCTTTCACTGCTGAGGGTCCGGGTTTGATGATCCCTGGTTGGCGAACAAAGATCCCATAAGCCACGTGGCATGGCCAAAAAAAAAAAAAGTTTTTATATCAATATTTATGACAAAAAGACTTACAATAGCGTAAAAGCAATCACTTAAAATTATACTTTCCATAAATGTCATTAATGTAACTAGATGCTGACAAACTGCTTAAAATGCCTTGAGGGACTTCCCTGGTGGTGCAGTGGTTAAGAATCCGCCCACCAATGCAGGCGACACAGGTTCGAGCCCTGCTCCGGGAAGATCCCACATGCCGCGGAGCAACTAAGCCGGCACGCCGCAACTACTGAGCCTGTGCTCTAGAGCCTGCTGGCCACAACTACTGAGCCCGTGCGCTGCAACTACTGAAGCCCACGCACCTAGAGCCCGTGCTCCGCAACAAGAGAAGCCACTGCAATGAGAAGCACGCACACCGCAACAAAGAGTAGCCCCCGCTCGCCACAACTAGAGAAAGCCCGTGTGCAGCAACAAAGACCCAACACAGCCAAAAATTAAATAAATAAATTTATTAAAAAAAGAAAAAATGTATTGAGTTATATGTCTACTGCAAAGTATATCCGTGAATCTTAGTGATTAGGATTACAGCTTTTTAAAATCAATTTATGCCAGTCTTAAAGACATGTATCCATATGTCACTAGGGAGGTCACTTCTGAGATAAGCTTATGCAAGACTGACGTCTGTCTTGCTGGCATTTGCCCTCTCCCTGGCTCTTCTCATGAACTTGCCTTGATGGAGAAGGCCACCTGGCAAGAAACTGAAGGTGGTCTCTGGCCAACAGGCAGCGGGGAACAACCGGGGGAGTGAGCATGAAGCAGACTCTGCCTCAGCTGAGCTTTCAGATGAGACCACAGACCCTGGGCCAACACCTCCATTGCAGCCTTGTGAAATACACTGAAGCAGAGGACCCAGGGAAGCCCAGGTTCCTGACTCACAGAAACTGTAATAAATATGTGTTGTGTTAAGCCACTAAATTTTGGAATAATTTGTTACACAGCAATGGATAACTAATACAGGCACCAAGGGGAGCCTGAATAGTGGCATTCACTGAAACCAGGCAGCAGACACCTGGGCAGGGCGTCAGAAACACGTAGGTTCTAAGGCCTCATCTTGCCTCTAGCTTGTCATGTGGTCTTAGGTTAGTCCCTTGCCTTCTCTGAACATCAATCTTCCTTTTTTTTTTTTGGCCATGCCCGGCAGCATGTGAGATCTTAGTTCCCCAACCAGGAATCAAACCCATGACCCCTGCAGTGGAAGCATGCAGTCCTAACCACTGGACTACCAGGGAATTCCCTGAACATCAATTTCTTCATTGGAGAAGTAGGACTAAATAAAAATAACATTCTCTACCTCAGTAGAGGTGGTATAGCATATTGCTTGATAATAATAATAATATAATAATAAAATCTGGACCAAGCACTTTTACATCTATTATCTTGTTCAATCATCAAAACAAACCTCTAAACTATAATGGAAGAGAATAAAGAAAAGAATATAGACATACACACACATATATATGAATAACCAAATCACTTTGCTGTATACTTGAAACTAACACAATATTGTAAATCAATTAGACTTCAGTTAAAAAATAAAACCTCTACAAAGCATGCTAATAGCCCATTTCCCACTTTTATTCAATCAATACATTAAGTACCTACTGTGTGTCAGGAGCTGTTCTAGAAGCTTGGGATGTATCAGTGAACAAAACAACAAAACAATACATGTAATAATAGGGAGGAAGAATCTGAGTTTCACAAAGGTAAAATCATAGAAATGGTAAACGCCTGAAGTCCCGAAAACGGCAGCTGGCAATGCTGGGTTTAACTCCAGAGGCTTTAATGTTACCTGCTAAGCTATGTGGGAAAGATAGACAATGTAGTATAGGAGTGGACTCTGGGCTCTGGGGGTGGGAACACAGGTCTTAGCTCTGCCAGCTGTAGGACACAGTGTCTTAGTTGGGTTTTCCCAGAAGCAGACCCCAGGACAAGGGTCCGAGTGCAAGGTGTTTACTTGGGAGGTCATCCAAGGAAGCACCAGTAGGAGAGTGGAGAAGTGAAACGGGGAAGGGACGCAACTAATAAGGGTGCATATCAAGCAAGTTACCACCATGGGAAATTGCTACTGGATTCCACTGGAGGGCTCTGGGAGTCAGTGTGGAACGCGCGCCTTAGAATTCTACCTGATAGGTGAGGAAATTGGGGTATTTATACACTGGTTGAAGGCTGTTCCCAGGTGTTAACTCCCTGGCACCTGCAGCCACCTTTCTTGCTTCTAGACACTGAGGCTTTCAATTCCTTCTGAGATAGCCCTCAGGCACAGAGATGCAGAAATTGGCAGCTACAATTGGCAGGAACCATTTTTGCTACACCTCTCCAATCCTCAGTTTCTTCAGATGCGAAATGGGAATGATACTACTTCACAAGATGAAATGAGACCATATCCGTAAACTATTTAGCATAGTGCCTGATATATATACAGTAAGCAATCAGTAAATACCAGATATTATTATTGTTGTAATAATACTATTTTTTAAAGGAAAAAGATAGATCACCTTTGCTCTATGTACAGGTTTGGATTTTTAATACCCCACCAATCCTTTCCAGTGTGACTGGTGCTGGGGAACAATTCTCCACGGGTCTCTTGTATTTCTGCACAGCTTGTGAGCGGAGGCCCTAGCTGCCCTTTGGTTCCAGGCTAGCACTTCAAGGTTGTTTGTAGAGCCAACAGTCTTGGAAGACAGAGATACTGCCTCCTTCTAGAGCAAGGGGAAGGTCTGTTTACTGCCCAATGTAGTAAAGATGATGTCTCTCTCCAAGGCAAAGGCTGAGCAGGTTTCCGGCAGCCCATTATAAAAGATTTGGGTTCCTGAAGTGTGAGATGCCCGAGCTGTGTTGCAAATCCATTGCACGTGTAAGATTCACCTGGACCCATCCTCATCATCCCCAGGGGACTTGAGGGCAAGAGGAGCCAGCGCTAACATACTACTCAGGCTGCCTGCTGTGCCGTGAGTAATGGTCTTTTGTCTCTGACCCAGGGGTCTTGTGTCTTCTGCCAGTGTGTGTGTGTGTGTGTGTGTGTGTGTGTGTGTGTGTGTGTGTGTGTGTGTGAAGCTGGGCAGCTTAACTTGTTAGCCTTCAAATAGAGTAAAATGTCAGCCTCTTCACAGTTCTTGCCAACTTGTAGCTAAGGGTTGAAAACAAATCCCCAGCTTCCCTTAGAAGTGGGATTTGCGGGCTTCCCTGGTGGCGCAGTGGATGAGAGTCCGCCTGCCACTGCAGGGGACACGGGTTCGTGTCCCCGTCCGGGAAGATCCCACATGCCGCAGAGCGGCTGGGCCCGTGAGCCATGGCTGCTGAGCCTGCGCGTCCGGAGCCTGTGCTCCGCAACGGGAGAGGCCACGACAGTGAGAGGCCCGCGTACCGCAAAAAAAAAAAGAAATGGGATTTGCTTCCAGGCGGCCCCAGGTAAAGCCGCATTCCCAGGAGGCCCTGCCCCAGCCCACGTGGCACAGGTCCCTCACCTGGGAACTCAGACAGGGTGGTCCACAGCAGGTCCATGTAATCCTCCTCACTCAGGTACTCACAGGCCAGGCTGCATTTTGCCTCTACCGCCTTCTTCCGGCTGGAGACTGGAAGGTGGAGAGAGAGAGAGAAAGAGCAAGAGGCATGCGCAGTCTTGGGGTGCAGCCTCCTGCTCTCCACACCTTCCCTGGGTATGATTTGGTTGGGATGCCAGGGAAGGAGCATGGGCTCAGGACTCAGACAGACTCAGGTGTGAATCCCAACCAGCAGTGTTAGAGCTTCATCTCTTTAAGCCCCAGGTTCCTCATAATCCTGGGGCTAATAAACCCTGGGGCAAGGCGGTTGAGACACTGAAAGCAGGTTGTGCATATGAATGTGCTTAGCCCAGAACTGGCACATACGAGGTGCTTTTGTGGCAGACAGACTCTAGGGTGGCCCCAACGACCCCCACCTATATTATCTGGCCCCCATTACTTCCTCAATCGCACCTTCTCTCTCCCTCGCTCTGCTCATACTACTCCAGCCACACTGGTCTCCTTGCTGTCCCTTCAATACACAAGGCATGTTCCTGCCTCAGGACCTTTGCACTGGCTGCTCTCGTCCTCCATTGCACTTTATATATCCCCATGACTAATTTCCTCACCCCTTTCGAGTCTTTCTTTAAATCTCACCTTCTAACTGAAGCCATCCTGACCACCCCACTTAAAACTCTGACTCGCCCACGGCCACTTACTCTGCTCCACACTTCTGACATCCCTTACCTTGCTTTATCTTTTTTCCCCCAAATCATTTGTTAGGAAACAGAGTCAAAGACTTTGAAATGGGCAAAATGTCCTGTCTTGTGAACCCTTATAGGTTATCTCAGCTTTCATGATCTTTAAGCTCTTTCACAACTTCGCATTATAGAATACCAGTGCAAATGATTCTTGTGCATAAAAATGCAAGCGGTGTCTGGTGGTGATGCGATTATTGCCTTACGCACACTGCCAATTTTTGCCTCTAAGTGTAAGTCCATTTCAGCTTTTCTGATTGCCTATATACATGTGTGTTTTGAATTCTCCTTTGAACCAACTGTAACCTCTTACTGGTGTTAGCAGACAATTCCCCATGGGTCTCTCATGTTCTCTGCCTGTTTTATAAGCAGAGGCACTGACTGCCTTTGTTCTGGACTATCTTTTCAAGGATTTTAGTTTAGCAAACAGCCTTGAAAGATAGAGAGGATCTCCCTTTGGTGCAAAGGGCAGGTTTCCTTATGGCCTTTGAAGATAGAGCATCTTTCTGCAGAACAAAGAGCTGGCAGGCTTATTATCTGGTATAAAAGATCTGGGGGCCCTAAGTTCAGAGTTCCTCTCATAACACAATCCACTGCTCCTTCCCTATCACTTTCCCACCCAGGTGTAACAGTGAGGCTTTTTTTTTTTTTTTTTTTGTGGTACGCGGGCCTCTCACTGTTGCGGCCTCTCCCGTTGCGGGGCACAGGCTCCGGACGCGCAGGCTCAGCGGCCATCACTCACGGGCCCAGCCGCTCCGCGGCACGTGGGATCTTCCCGGACCGGGGCACGAAGCCGTATCCCCTGCATCGGCAGGCGGACTCTCAACCACTGCGCCACCAGGGAAGCCCAAGAGTGAGCTTTTAACACGGGGTGGCAAACGACCGCCTGCAGGCCAAATCTGGTCCCCTGCCTGTTTCTGCCTGGCCAGCAGGCTAAGAATGGTTTTTACATTTTTTAATGATTTTTAAAATCAAAAGAAGAATAACATTTCATGACATAAAAATGACATGAAATTCAAATTTGTGGTCGTAAAAAAGATTTCCTCGGTGGGAAGTCCCTGGAGGTCCAGTGGTTAGGACTTCGCGCTCTCACTGCCGAGGGCCCGGGTTCGATCCCTGGCTGAGGAACTAAGATCCCACAAGCTGTGCTGCGTGGCCAAAATAAAAAAAAAGGTTTCCTTGCAACACAAGCAAGCCTTGCTTGTTTACATATTATCCATAGCTGCTTTTCTGCTACAATGGCAGAGCCGTTTGGCCCACAGAGCCTAAAATATTTACTATCTGGCTGTTTATAGAAAAACTCTGCCAACCCTTCCTCTATAACATCCCAATGGATCCTCTGCTTTGGTTAAGCAGGTCCACTGTTACGGTGAAACCAAGCAGGAGGCTGTGGGGCAAATCCTGGGTACGAATCCTTTCCATGCTCCCCGTTTCTTGCTTGTAGGAAATAGGCTTCATTCAAGCCTCCTAGACCTTCCCTGAGTTCCAAAGGGCAGGTTCAAACAGTTGCTAATCAGGGAAGGGAGGGGATGCAGAGAAAGGGGAAGAGCTGTCAAGAAACAATAGTGCAGACTTGGGGCAGAGTCCTGGTTCCTCCTCAAGGAATATACATAACAATATCTTTGAATTCTTCTGCAGGAACTAAGGCCCTCACCCAGGTTGAGGATGGTAACTTCAGGCTGAGCACAAGATTCCTGGAACATCACCCTGTTCCCTCACCACCAACGAATCTGAAGAAAGTCACATACCCTGCGGCCGTCCCCCCCCCACCAAATTCTGCCTCTAAAAACTTCTCCCCCCACCAAGCCATCGGAGAGTTCAGGGTTTTTGAGCACAAGTCACCCGTCCTCCTTGCTCAGCCCTGCCATAAACCTTTCTCTGCTCCAAACTACGATGGTTTCAGTTTGTTTGGCCTCACTGTGTGTCAGGCACACGAACTTGTATTCGGCCACAGAGGCAAAGGATTTAGGCTCCATCAATACCAAACCCAGAATTTATAACTGAACTGCTTCTCAGGGCGGTTAAGGCTCTCCCACACCTCCCAGCGAGATATGATTCCGCTGTATTATTAAATCCTTATACCAATAAACAAAACTATTAACTCAGATTATAGGGGCTTCATATGAAAAAGATAATTGGACAAATCCCACAAACAGGCAAGAACTTGATCCCTTTATCCCCCATCCCGGGTTCAATGCTAGGAATCTAATATTCCCTTAAAGACAGATTGGTTTGAAGTCCAGATATCTGTGTAGAGACTTTGCTCTTTATTCATTCCTTTTGTCCAGTGCTTTCCACCTCCAGCTCTACAACAGAATCACCTAGGGAGCTTTTCAAACCCACTCATGCCTGGGCCCTCCCCCCAAAGCCGCTGATTAAATTGGCCTGGGCATTGTTTAAATGGCACTGCCTTTGTGGAAAAGCTCCCCCAGGTGATTCTGTCGTGTGGCCAGGATCAAGCTCCAACCTGATGCTCAGACTTGATGCACACGCAGAGGATGGCTACACAGGGTCACAGCCATAAAACTCAGGGCTGTACTTCATGGACCTCTTTAGGGGACATAAGATGTGATTCTGCTCTAATGTCAGGTCTACCGTGACAAGAAGGTCCAGGTTTCTACAGAGCGCCTTGGAAACCACAACCCAGCTCTTTCATGCTCAGATTTTGCAAAAACTTTCTCCCTGGAGTTTGTGCAAGGCCAGGCCCTGTGAGGGCAGGACCTGGGCTGGGGGTGTGTGTGTATGACCTCGTATGTTGGAAGTGGGGAGGGGGCGGGAGGGGACGGTGTTAACTGCGAAAGAGCTGTTGATACTCACTGCTGCAGACATCTCCTGCCTGGAAGAGCTCAGTGGTGAGCAGAACTAATCCATAGTAAGAGAATGCATTGGAAAACCTGCCAGGAAGGAAGCAAGAAAGGTAAGGAAATGATGGGAGAAATGCAGGTCCCCATTCCCTAACCCCTCTGGAAGGACTTGCAGCTCTAGCAGCAGAGACTAGGCTTTGGGCTCAGGCCACACTGGGCCTTTGCGGGGCTTTCCTGGGCTGCTTGAGCAGGAAGATGGTGGGTACGAAGCATAATGATGCGATAAAGGGAAGTGATCCTGTGTCCTTTGAAAGATCAAGAACTGAATTCTATCACAGATAAAGCTGCCTCCAAGGCTGTTCAGTCAACTGGCAAAAGGAGGGGGAAAAAATGGGGGAACCAAAATTTGGTAGAAAACAGTCATTTTGACAGATGCCAACAGATGTCAGGGCTTCTGGGTTGAGTTGAATAGGGAGGAGGAGGGAGATATATTTAATAATACAGGTAGCCCCTACTTTTTCAAAAGTTTGCTTTACTGCACTTCGCTTTTACGAAAGACCTACATTAGTACCTGGTTTTGCTCGCCAGAAGAAATCCGAAGAGGATTTTCACTTTTACGAAAAAAGGGAAAAGCGAAAATAGCATCCAACGCTTATTTTATAGAGGCAGCACCTGCCCCAAGCAGCGAGAGTAGCGCCACCAAGCCCCTTTCCCGGGAACTACACTCAGCACCTCAGCATCAAGCTGCCATTAGCTTTTTTTTTTCAATTTATTTTATTGAAGTATAACTGATTTACAATGTTGTGTTAATTTCCGCTGTACAGAAAAGTGATTCAGTTATACCTATATATACATTCTTTTTCAGATTCAAGCTGCCATTAGCTTTGAACTGTGTCTATGAGCATCTGTGCTTTACCTCCATTTATTTTATTTCTTTTATTAGCAAGACATGTCCTCAGGTAATTACTTCTCTTTACGCCACTTCAGCTTAGGAAAGCTTTCATTGGAACGCTCTACTTTTGAATAGCAGGGGGAAAACTGTATGCAGAACTGGGCTCCAGCTTTGCCCCCCGCCCCGCATTCCTGAGAGCTACATCAACTCACCAAGCATTTATTAAACACCTGCTGTGTGCCCAGTCAAATGCGGAGTCTGCAGACTTCTTGAGCATTTCAGATCAGAATGACGCAGTTAACTAATTCCCGACTGTCCTTGGAACCAGAATACTCAAGTCTGTAGGGCCGGAATATTCTCATCCTGTGGTACAGTTATGTGGGAGCTCAGTCATAATCAGAAGCCGATGATTACTTTCCTTGAGTTACAACATGTGCTCGCAAATGTGATTTCTATAGTGTTCTAAAATTAGTCTCTCATTAATTGCTTAGTATTTAAGTAGTGTCAGCCCAACAGAATCACATGCACTCAAAGATAGATACTCTCAATTCTGTTTCCCCACCTTTTAAAATATCCTGCCAGCTCCATGCTTGTACTGGGCACACAGCAGGTGTTTAATAAAGGCGTGGTGAGTTGATTCAGCTCTCAGGAATGCGGGGGGCAGAGCTGGAGCCCCGGTGCTTTGTATTATCAAAGCTTTCCCCTCCTCTTCCCTGCAGTTGACCTCTTTGAGGTCACTCCCCTGCTAATTAGCACCTCTGCTCAAAGGTGAATAGGAAAAGTGAGAACGGTTGAAAACAGGACACATAGCCTCAACCGGGGTAATTTTGTGCACTGTTAATGCTGTTGAAATTACAGCATTAATGGTAGAAAGAATTGAAAGAAGGGCTGAAATTTGACTAGCTGCGGACTATAAGTTAATTACTCACTACAAATGCCCTCCAGCCAATGCCAAGGTTGTTATTTAAGAAAAAGTGGATCAAGAACTGAAAGTTCTCAGAATGCCCATGTTGACCAAATCAGTGGTTCCCAAGATATTGGCCCTGTGCTGCTGGTGGTACCCGAGGCAATATGAATGGAGAGGGATGGATACAGCAAAAGTATTCAATCTTTTTGTGAAAAGAAGAGATTCCTTTAAGTTTCCTTTCAATTCTTTAATTGTATCTCAGTCTTATTTACGGGCTAACGAGTCCCTAACACCTCCCCTCTCTGTCTTTTTTTGTTTTGTTTTGTAATTTAAGGCAAATCTTAACAGATTTATAAAAGTCGTATATACAAAATACATTTAAACTAACCCCCGTAGCTATACAATACACTTTTTACACTGCATCATGTATCTCTTAACCTGGAACACAGCATCCGTAAACCGAGGCCTGTTTCCCACTGTCGGTGCCATTATAGGGGCGGGTGTGGAGCTGCAGCGACACCCCAGGGGCGGTGCCAGTGACCCAGCACTCGGCTGTTGCCCTTGAATTTCCTTTCTGAGTGTAGAGACCCCGGAAGAGCTCAGAGCGCCGTTTCTGCAGCCGCCGCCTCCTCCGATCGCCCCTGCAGCCCTGCCCCCTCTGCGGGGTCCCCCACGTGCTACAGGGGACACAGCACAGCACAGCGGAGGACGTGGCAGAGAGGAGGGGGCCGAGCACACTGCACTGAACTTCCTGGCTGCAGTGGTGTCAACAGAGAATAACGTGCTTGCCAATTTTAGCAGGTTCGATTGGAGTGAAGGAAAAGACACTTGGAATGTTTTGCCATTTGCATAACAGGTCAAAAGCTAATGCTTTAAGATCCTAGAGATGGGCAGACTCAATAGAGATCTATTTTAAATTTCTCGATAAACAGGCTTGTTAGAGAATCTAACAGTGAAGATGATGGGGAGAAAGTTTCACAGGCTGCCCGTGAGCCCTCCTGGGACGGGCCTCGTCCCCGGCTTCCACAGACTCCGCAGCGAGAGCTCTGGCCACCTGTTTGCAGGTGAACCTGGAAAAGGTGCCCGGGCTCATCCAGAAAGCTTGGGTGAGGAGGGAAGCCACAGAGAACTGGCTTTGTTAGCCCGACTGTCAGATCAAGGCTGGTTCCACGTTTGTGACCTGAGTTCCAGAGTCTCCTAGGTGACAGTGCTCTCTGCCCACCGTGGGCACCGATCTTTTTTGAGGGCAGCTTGACAGGCGGTGGTGGGGAGACCTCCAGCGTTACCCCGAGGCTTCGGGAGGCTTCCCCGGGGGCCCGGCCACTGAACGGAGGGGGTGGGGCCCAGGGACATGTGGCGGCTCCGTGAGATGCCTTAAAGCACCCAGGCTGCCACGGCGGCTCACCGGGCCTGTCACCACTCAGGGTGGGCGCTGCGCATCACAAAATGGGGCCTCCCGGAACCCCATTCTCAGTTCCTTCCCGACTGGAGAAATTCTGAAGTCGGCTGAAAAGCTGAGCCCCTGGACCAGCTCCAGGAAGCACCAGAACCCAGAGCTGAGGGCCTGTTTCCCACGACTCACAAGGGTCATGCTCTCAGCTGCCTCTACGTTGGACTTCCCTCGGCCGGACTCCGGGTCAGCCTCACCAGGTGGGATGCGCGATCCACGCCTCCCCGGTCACCAGAGCGGTCTGGCTCTGCGACCTGCCGGGAAATTCGGTCCCGTGGGAAACCTCCACCTTGGCTGTGAATAGCTGGGGTTATGTTCATTTGGGGGAATTAATCAGCTTCGGAAAGCACAAAATAAAGTGAATTCAGTGTTAATAAAAAGGCGCCTGAGTGACAAGCCTGGAACAGACTGACCAGGACGACTGTGACCCCGTGCGGCTCAGCCCTGTCTACCCTCTGCGGGCTGTGCAATCAGAGTGCCGGCCACTCGCCCGCCCAGGAGGAAACTCGGGCTGGTCCAGGAACACCCAGTAGCTGCTCTAGTGTTTCACTGTGGTTTGTGTTACACACACACACACACAAAAGAAAACCACCAGAATAAAAACACTACCTTCATAACCAGATCAGAAGCGGAGAACCCAATTTCCAGGGGGAGCCAGGTGTGCGCTTCTCTGTGAAGCGAGCCACAGGGCCGCGTTTACGGCAACAGATGCAAAGTCTTCGGGTCCCTGTAATAAGAACCTCACAGTGACGTGCCAAGGTCATTGCTGGATTTGAGGAGGACGAGGGAGTCACCACAGGTCAGGATGGGATACAACAGCAGTTCCCTCCTCTTCTCATCTACTCCACACCCTAATTGCTCGCTTCCGGGGAGGGCCCTGCTGCCTACGAGTACTGTGTTTTGGGGCAGGAATCTCATGGTCTATTTCTGAGTTCCACCCCATTTCCTACCCCTTGCTATACTCAGATGCCAATTCCCAGGAACATCCATCCTGCCAGGATGTCTGAGAACTCACTCGGGCCCGGCAACATCGCGCTCCTTCCTGCTGTGACCTGGGGTGGGAGCCTCGCGTAGGAAGTTCCCACGTTGAGCAGCGCTCCACTCTCCTAGGGGCTCACAACCACCGTCAGGGTCAGCAGAACCCCTGCAGGTGTGCGGTCCACACCGAGGAGCTGCTCTGGGTAAGAAGCATCCCATGTTATCCAGCAAGAGGCAGGCACTGGGGGTGCTTCGGGCAGGTAGCAACCTGTTGTGCTTTAAAGTAGTTTTCACCTGAAGAGATGCCAACATGGTGTGGAAACCAAAACCACCTATTTCGATATGCCATCTTGAGCACGAGTGGACACCCAGCCTCGAAGTTCTAGCGGGTTCTGGAGGGCAAGGCCTGGCAGGAGAGCAAGGGCCCACACGAGCAGCCGGGCCTTGCGTGACCTGAAGTCCTCCTCCAGCAGAAGGTAGGAACCAGACACCGACAGCAGGACCGAGGAGGCGGAGTGGCCCTTCCACGTCCCACGGGCTCCACTCCACCCACAGCAAGTCTCGCCACTTCCCTGAACTCAGCGCGTACCATGTGCCACCTGCCGTTAAGGGCCGTTAACACAGCAAGTGCCGGCCTCTGAGCCGCCTTAACCAAGCAGCTCCTTCCTCTGGGGACTCGCCACCACCCTCTTCAAGGCCCAGGAGGTGCTTCACAAATGCAGTCAGTAAAAGCAGCCCCTGCTCGGGGGGGCTGAGCTCTCAGCCCTCCCAGCTGCAGGCCCAGCACCAACCTTGGCACCAGGGCCTGCGCCCGGAACGCCGAGTCCACGAAATGCAGAATCCCACACACAAGGCCCACCTCTGCCTAGGGCTGCCAGAAGGACTTTAAAAGGGCTTGTCTTCTTCTTCAAACACAGCTCCCTAAATCTCCAGGCATCACTGAAGAATGGGGTTGCTGAGCGCATCTGATGTACCTTACGGAGAAGGTGGCGTCAAAAGGCCCGGAAGGACAACCCGACACACAGTCGAAAGCTTAGTGGGAACTTGCTGCTCTTCACTTAAACCACAACAGAAAACCCAGCGTCACTTTCTTCCTGAGGCAGGTCGCAGGTCACAGTGATGGGAGGATTCGGGGGCCATTACGTTGTGGACCACAACTCCAGCAGCCTGGTGGGAGTCCTCCATGGTCCTCTGCTTCATGGTTCCTAAGCCCGGCGGCACAGCAACCACCCAGGAAACCAAGAGGGCATCCGTGTGATGCCTGTACTGCACGGCCTCGGAGTGGCTCAGCCCAGGGCTTTGCCAAGCCCCTCAGGTGACCAGACCGCAGCGCCAGAGCTGAGCATCATGATCTAGTCCAACTTTTACAAATGGGGAGACTGGAACCCAAAGAGCTTGGCCCTCAGCCACGTGGATAATGACGAGTGCACGTTTCTCTGGGGTGGAGGTGCGCTTCTGCCTTCCCCACTGTGGGCAGTTTAGGGGCCCACACGTGGACGCACACAACGCCTACCCGGGCAGCGGCCACTGGACAATACAGATGTGCCTTTTCTACATGAGAATCCTGAGCTCCATGAGCTCTGTCGACTGGGAATCGTTCACACTTTGCGTCAGTGGTTTCTTCGTTTTGTGATGGGGAAAGTCACCCCACGGGGTTGCAGAGAAAGAGTTCCCACCCCTCCCTTCCCTTGGGCTTCCTCCAGCCTCCGGTCTCTGGACATGTCCACGTCCATCACCAGGTCCTCTCCTCGGGCTCCCAGGTCTCAGGGCAGCAGGATCCCTCCCTCACACACACACACGTGTCTTTACATGTATTTGCCGCTGTTCCTTGTCCTGAAGTCGTGTTCCAGAGGCATCCACACAGCAGTGTTGGTGACAGCGCTCCTGTGTCCCATGTGGAAGTAAAAACTGTGATTGACAAGTAATGAACCTTCAAGGAACATTAGGGTTTGAGTTATCCAACTGCTCTGAATTTTGGGGACTGAAAAATTAATGTTGGCTTCAAATGCTGAGTTGATATTTTCTATTAAGCAAAGGAAAACTAAGGATTTATCTTAATAAACATCCAGAAACTGAAGGTGGTCAGATCATCAAACCAGCCCCTCCTGCCAATGCTAAAATGCTGTGCAATGTGTAAGCGGTGAGCAATTCACCCCGACTGCTCTCATCCTAATGGTGCCTTTACTCACAATAGCAAGTTAGTGTCTGTTCCCAGGATGCCCAAGTTAGTCAGTCATAACTAGTAATCTTGTTTCAAGATTATTTCCTGATCTTGGAGTTAAAATAAACTGACTCATTTTTATCAAAGAAGTAAAAATATTGCAAGAATAAGGAGTCTAGAGATCTCTATAAATTACAAAGCTGCAATGCAATATCTCTGAAACAATTTCTCTACAAACTGAAGGGTTAAAAAAATATTTCAGTAAAAAACGTACATGTGTTCTTACGTGTCCTTATGTGAGGAAAATATCTTAGTTTGAGGAAGTTTATTGTTACACTTTTGTAATAATTTAGATGAGGCACAACTATCTCCTGCTTCTCTAACATCTCAATTTAAAAAAAGACAAGAATCGAGGGTAACAGTGAAATTAAAATAAAATAGAAAAGCCTAAGGTTTTGGAGAGAAAAGTGACTATAATCTTTGTGTAGAAAGGCTGTAAATGGTTTCAGGTGACCTTGCAAAGAGGCATCTTCTTCTCGGATGCCAACGAATCACGGAATTGAGGGCTGGGAGCCGTGAAGAGAGGGGAGCCCGGCCACAGCGGGGAGAGCGGGTCCGTTCTTGGCGGAGCAGGGCCCACCCCCCTCGGGCTGTCCCCGCTGCTTCCCAGTCCGCTCGGCTTCCCTGTCTATACCAACTCGCTTCCGCCTCTGAAAGCAAACCAGCAACCGCGTCAGAAGGTTTAAAGGACAAACGGCGCTTGCCGACCGTGCCGACTCCAACTCTCCAGCAAGCCTCAGGCACCTCCACCGGCTACGCCGACCGCGAGGGCCGCCGCCGCCTCCTCCGCCAGGGCCACGGGGAGTGTTTCCAGGCTGGTGAGGAAGCGCGTGGGTCCCAACACACGTGTGAGACCTGGAGCCCGGCGGGCGAGGAGCGCTCGCGCCCCGGGACAGGGTCCTCTGAGCAGTGACAGCGGGGTCTCGGGCCGCCCTGACGCAGCCCATTGAGAATGTTCTTTTTCCTTTAAACCTCGGTCATCGGCCCCGATCCCGCGGCACATCCTTTCAGTTCATGAAGAGCCAGAGGAAGCAGTACAAAACCAGCAGCTTTTCTCCAGCCAAAAAAAAGAGCCGAACCCCCAGCAAACACCCACCGGAAGCTCTGAGCGCCCAGAGAGACGGGATTTCATGTTGTCTCCTCATTAAAACCCTGTGATAACAAGGCTGACTCAGAAGCAGTTTTTTTCCTCCCTTTCCTTCTGGGTCAGCATCCGCCACAAGATCCCTGTTTATCTGCTGGGTGAAGGCGAGCGAGTCACTCACCAGGGACACAGGACTGGGAACAGTGTGGCCTGGGGATGGGGCCCAGGGACGGTTACTAAACCACAGGAACATTCTGGTGCCACTGACAGAGGAAGCTTTTTTCTCTTTTAAATGCTAGGCAGAGTCCTCAACATGCCAGGCACTCTTGAGTAGAGTAATACACAGCAGGGACCAGTTTGGAATGCAATGTATTTTTAAACACAGTGAAAGACACCTGGACAGAGTAACCGGTCAAGTTAACTGAGTGCAAGATTGACCAGCTCGCGTCAACATTCACAGCCTCTGCAGTTTCACTCAGAGGAGATCACGTCCGACAGTTTTCCTGCGACGTGTGTATGTTAGTAGAAGCGAGAGACCTTGATGAGATCCTCGATTCTCGGCCGGCCACCGGAAGGCAGCGTGGAGCCGGGCGGTGTTAACGAAGGCTCTGCTGGCAATGCCGCCAGCTCTTGAAAGCCCCTGAGCGGATAGGAGCTCTCTGCTTCCTCCAAAAAAGAAAAGGCTCCCTGCAGCGGACTGCAGGTGTCTCTCGGAGACAACTCATCTGCAAGGCCAGTTGGTTTAAGTCTTTGCCGAGGGGCGGGCGAGGGGTGGGCGAGGGGCGGGGAGGGTGGGCACAGAGGCAGCAGGCACTGCCCTGTGCAGAGGGGAGGGGGCCATTCACGGCAGCGTCCGTGTGCACACCTTCCACCCCGTGTCCTCTCGTGTCGTGGGGTGATCTGACAGGGCGGGAAGAAAGCGCAGGTTGTGGGCACATTAAGTCAAGTCCACACCGCCAGCTCTCACTCCCACCCTCTCATCTAACAGCCGGGACCAACTGGCACAAGAGACTTAAAAGGCAACGCGCTCCCCTGGGGAGGTGGCGGGGACAGCCCGAGATTCACCTCCTTTCACCTCCTACAAACCTCCACCAGGTAATGCTCCTCACGAAGCACTCACGAGTTAGAGACAAAAGCCATCTGCAAAGACGTCGGGTTTTGTGTTTCTGTCATTAAAGACAGAGCATGCGTGCACACACACACGCAGTCCTCAATTACATTGTGTCAGAGAAGGAATAGTTTCTGTAAAAAGAAAGAAAGCTGTGTTATTAGGCATTACACATTAATACCAAAGTGATCGCTGGGGTTTTCAGTAGTTTCACTAGTCCCCAGGATTCAGTAGCTAACATCAAAGTGTCACATCCTTTGGCCTAGAGCGCAGCGGCGTGGCGGGCCTCACAGCATCCCTGAGCCAGGTGTTGAGGGCACAGATTCGGGAAACCCGCTCCGGGACACCGGGGAGATCTGGCCTGTGGCCAGCCAGGCTGCTCAAGGACCACAAGAGTGAGGGGCATCCTCTTTCACTGCAACATAATATTCTTTCAGGTTCTCTTGCAGGATGGTGTCCTTCACAGCGTGAAACACAAAGCAGATGTTCTCCGTGTCTATGGCAGTGGTGAGGTGGATGGCTGCGATTCCGTCTCTTCTGGTTGAAATACTGGACCAGGTAGCACTGGACATCCTCCAGCCTGTGGGGGTCGCCCTTGAAGTCTGAGAAGTGCTTCTTCTTCTTTCTTTTTTTTAATATAAATTTATTTATTTATTTTTGGCTGCATTGCGTCTTCGGTTGCTGTGCGCGGGCTTTCGCTAGTTGCGGCGAGCGGGCGCTACTCTTTGTTGCGGTGCACGGGCTTCATCATCCAGGTGGCGTCTCTTGTTGCAGAGCACAGGCTTTAGGCGCGGGGGCTTCAGTAGTTGTGGCATGCGGGCTCAGCAGTTGTGGATCCCGGGCTCTAGAGCGCAGGCTCACGTTGCGGCACTCAGGCTTAGTTGCTCTGCCGCATGTGGGATCTTCCCGGACCAGGGCTCAAACCCGTGTCCCCTGCATTGGCAGACGGATTCTTAACCACTGCACCACCAGGGAAGCCCTGGGAAGTGCTTCTTGATGCCGATGGTCTTCACTTTCTCCACCAGGAGGTCCATCTTGTTGAGAGGCAGGACGATGGAGACGTCGAAGAAGAGCTTGTTGTTAACGATGGTCTCAAAGATGTTCATGGGCTCCACCAGGCGGTTGGTGCGCCTGTCCTCCGTGAGGACCGGTCGTACTCACTGGATGAGACCATGAACAGGATCAAGGTGATCCCATCAAAGCACTGGAACCACTTCTGGCGCTGAGACCTCTGGCCACCCACATCCACCATCTTGAAAGGGACTTTTTCTATGACGAAGCAATGCTCCACTTTGCCCTTGGTGGCTTTCCTCGCCAGCAGGATGTCCTGCTTGCTAGGGAAAGTAATTCAGCTGGCCAATCCGATCCAAGTTATCCAGGAAGTACTTCACTGATTCACCCAGCTGAAACTCCCTCCGGCTGAAAGCCTCCCTGATGCCAGAATCCCTGCAGAGCGCGGTCAGAGCAGGTACATAACAGCTGAAAGGTGGCCAACTCCACGGGCAGCCCCGCTTTGTTCTCAAAGGCCATAAGGTACATCCCCTGCTTCTCATTTTCAGAATACTGCCAAGGAACACCAAGCCTGTCTCATGCATCAACCAGAAGCCTTGAGCCCTTGAGGATGTTGTTGAAGATGGCGTCGCGGAACTCCAGAAGCGCACTCTGGTCGAACTCGCGGCCGTGGACGATGCGCATCCGCTTGAGGAAGGTGGACTTGCCGCTCTCGCGGGGCCCAGCAGCAGGATCCTGACGACGCGCCGCACGGCGCGCAGCTCGCGGTCCAGCCCCGCGTAGATGTCCCGGTTGCGCCTGCGCTGCCGCGCCTCGCGCTCCGCATCGCCGGCGGCGTCGGCCTCGGGCGGCAGCAGGCCACGACTGAGGGTCCGCACCGCACCGGACACGGCTGCTGAGGCCATAGACCCCGCGGCGGGCGAGGCGGCAGCCGGCCGCTCCCTCAGGCCACGTCCACTGCCACTGTCCCGAGGTCCCTCTGTCTGGCTCTTAAATACAGTGGTTCTGTCCCCTGGCAAACCATCAGTCTAGCTACTTTTTTTTTTTTTGGCTGCGTTGGGTCTTCGTTGCTGTGCGCGGGCTTTCTCTAGTTGCGGCGAGCGGGAGCTACTCTTCCTTGCGTTGCGTGGGCTTCTCATTGCGGTAGCTTCTCTTGTTGCGGAGCACGGGCTCTAGGCGCGTGGGCTTCAGTAGTTGTGGCACGCGGGCTCAGTAGTTGTGGCTCACGGGCTTAGTTGCTCTGCAGCATGTGGGATCTTCCTGGATCAGGGATTGAACCCATGTCCCCTGCACTGGCAGGCGATTCTTAACCACTGCGCCCCCAGGCAAGTCGCAATCTAGCTTTTTACTGTACGGTCACTTCTCGGTATCCGTGGGGGATGGGTTCCAGCACCCCCTGTGGATACCAAAATCCATGGACGCTCAAGTCCCTCATATAAAATGGCATAGTATTTGCATATAACCTACACAATCCTGCCATATAGTTTAAATCATCTCTAGATTACTTATAATACCTATACAGTGTAAGTGCTATGTGAATAGTCGCTGGTGCACAGCAAATTCAAGTTTTGCTTTTTAGAACTTCCTGGAATTTTTTTTTTTTTTTTCCATCTGTGGTTTGGTTGAATCCATGAACACAGAACCCGAGGCTAGGGAGGGCCACTTTTTTATCTTTAAAAGTGAGTTCTGGGGGAGGGATGGACTTCGAGTTTGGGGTTAGTAGATGCAAATTATGACATATAGAATCAATGGACAACCAGGTCCTACTGTGTAATACAGGGAACTATATTCAATGTCCTGGGATAAACCATAATGGAAAAGAATATGAAAAAGAATGTATATATATGTATAACTGAGTCACTTTGCTGTACAGCAGAAATTAACACAACATTGTAAATCAACTATACTTCAATAAGAATTAATTAATTAATCAAAGCGACTTCTGTCTATGGCCTGCAATTAAAATTTTTCCTTAAAGCAGGTATACAGAGTTTCCCTTTAAAAGACATTTATCTGAGAAAAAGTGAGTCAAATTTTTAAAAAGGCTAAGAAAATAATAGTATAGAAAATAATTTTTTTTTTTTTTTTTTTTTTTTTGGTGGTACGTGGGCCTCTCACTGTTGTGGCCTCTCCCGTTGCGGAGCACAGGCTCCGGACGCGCAGGCTCGGCGGCCATGGCTCACAAGCCCAGCCGCTCCGCGGCATGTGGGATCTTCCCGGACCGGGGCACGAACCCGTGTCCCCTGCATCGGCAGGCGGACTCTCAACCACTGCGCCACCAGGGAAGCCCAGAAAATAATTTTTAAAAGGCTAAGAAAATAATAATAACAGGAGGACACAGAAGTGAGGAAAGTGATGCTCAGTTTTGCAAATGCTGCTCAAGATGGAAGAGTTCTCTGTCCTCCAAGTGAAAACCCAAAACAGGGCGCAGAGGAGGGGGACCCGAGAATCAGCAAACAGCTCTTACCATATAAACCACAGCAGCAGGGTTGTCCATCTAAAATGGGGTGTGAAGAGGTCCCTCATTTTGCCTCGGTCTTCCTGTTTCAAGACAAAGAACACCATTTGCTCTCCTCCCCTGTGGATGTGCGGGCACAGGTTGGTAGCCTGAGACCAGCGGACACCCGAGGCTGGGAGGGAGGTTTCTGGTGGGCAGGACACTCAGGTCCCGAGAACCCGGGACTCAGATCCACGGTACTCAGCGCCCCCCAGCCCAGGGAGGCCTTCAGCCAGGACTCACTGATGTCCAGAGGTGGAGACAGTCCACACCCCACCCCAGCCTGGAATCCTGGAGCTGGGAAGCAGGCCCCTCAGGCTCGGCCCCTCTGAGGCCTCTTGGGCGATCCCATGGACCAGGGAGCAAACACCCAGTCCAAGATGCCTCCCGCCATTTCACACCCTCCCCACCCAAAGCCAGCTCTAGGTCAAGGTAACAGAAATTAATGTGCTGAAAATCAATTCACCAAGAGCCAACTTGCCAAAAGACCAATTAGCTAAATGACTCACTTGCCAATTTTATATAATTTACTAATTTATCAGATCTCTGCTTTACAATGTTCTATTTTAAAACATATATTCTGGTGGGGGGAGGGATAAATCGGGAGATTGGGATTGACACATACACACTACTATATATAAAACAGATAACTAATAAGGACCTACTATATAGCACAGGGAACTCTACTCAATACTCCGTAATGGCCTATATGGGAAAAGAATCTAAAAAAGAGTGTATATATGTATATGTATAACTGAGTCAGTTTGCTGTACACCTGAAACTAACACAACGTTGTAAATCCATTATACTCCAATAAAAAAATTTTTTAAAGCATCAACAAGAAAAATAATTTAAAAAATATATTCATAGAATCTATATTCTACAGATTATCTTCTTAGATTTATTTAATGAACATATTATTCTTAGCAGTTTGAGAAGTGCTCACTTATTTAAACATGCTAAAAGCTTTTTAAAAAAAGATTATGGGTTATAGGTGGTTTAATCTACCCATGAATATTGTCTTTGTGAATAAAAATATTTTGTAATATATTCTGGAATAAAAAGACGATACTCATTAATATGCTTATTGAATATATTTGCGCATGTTTGTATTTATTGACTATATTTTAGAATAGATTCATTCACTAATATACGTAAGAATGAATTCATTAATATAGTTATTGAGGAATATATTATATGCATTAATATAAACACAGGAAAAATATATTCTTATGTGTTAATATATGTATTAGTATATACATAGGAAAAATCTCTCCCTATTTACTAAATATATTCAAAAAGAATAATCCTTAAAACACGTTTTTGGTAAACTGATACACTGGCAAGAAAAATTGGCTTTTGGAGAATTGGTCTGCTTTCTGGAAAATCCTTCTCTTCTCTTTTTAGTGATGGGGGATTCACCACCTTCTTGGAGCCTTCCTGGACCTGAGAGAACTCTCTCTCTGGGCCTGGCTGCTCCTGGCTGCATCAGCTACGCACCTGCCCCAGTGACCTCCATAAAAAAAACCAAAAAAACAAAAACAGGCCCCGCTGCCGGGCACCCTGGAACACAGAGAGGCCCCTGCGGCAGCAGCTCCTTTCCAAAGAGAAGCCCACAACTGGAGCATCCAGCCTTGCCGCTGTCACTTTGCAACACACATTTGAAATCACTGTATGCTTTCTCCACCCAGAGCATCTTCCCACAGGAGGGACGGGGGAGAATGCAGTCCCTCCCCAAAGGCAACTAAATGAGCCTCCTGCACCCCAGACTCTCTGGGATGCCCCCTACCCCAACCCTGTGCTTCCCAAAGCAAATTTGGGGTATGTCTCCTGGTTTCTATGTTGTCAGACCCTGCCTAGCACTTCCTCTCAATCTGGTGAAATTCCATTCAGTTCTTTTTGCCTAATATAGAAACAGTCAGAAAAATGATATTATTTTTAAAAAATAGGGCTTCCCCAGTGGCGCAGTGGTTAAGAATCCTCCTGCCAAGGCAGGAGACATGGGTTCAAGCCCTGGTCTGGGAAGATCCCACATGCCGCGGAGCAACTAAGCCTGTGCGCCACAGCTACTGAGCCCGTGTGCCACAACTACGGAAGCCTGCAGGCCTAGAGCCTGTGCTCCGCAGCAAGAGAAGCCACCGCAATGAGAAGCCCGCGCATCACAACGAAGAGTAGCCTCCGCTCACCACAACTAGAGAAAGCCCGCTGCAGCAACAAAGACCCAATGCAGCCAAAAATAAATAAATAAATGTATAAATAATAATAATAATTTCCTCGTAGGGTCTGTTGTTTGCTTAAGGGTATTTGTGATGTTTCTCTAAGCCACAGGCTTGATTCTTGAGGGCAGGGACTGCAGCCCTTCATCTGGCTCCCTTCTCCCCAGTTGCACCTGCAGTAAGTGCTCATCAGTTTGTAGTGTGGTGGATTCCCTGATGGTGTTGCCTGTGGAGTGATGCACCACCCATTAAGGATGTCTACACAGGGGCGGTTTGGTGTCTTGGATCTAAGTCTATCGTGGCACTTTCTAATGTGATTTTACTGTCAAGCCTTTGCCAATCATTCACATTTGCTAATCAGACTTCATGGGTGCTGAAAGATGAAACTGAAGCAGTAGTTACGGGACCCATTATGGGACATTCTATTACATTTATCTAATCACTTCTCCAGGTGGTGCTTTTAGGACTTGGCAGTGAAAGTACACAGGCTGAAGTTGCCAAATTCCCTTTGCAGATCCTGCCCACTGCACCCCTCACCCACTCACATATACATGCTCCCGGCACGTGCAGCAACATGCACAGTCAGTCCGCCAGGCACTGACCTGTCTGGAGATGATGAGTTTCCCCAGAGGCATGGGGGCTCCGTTTTCTGTGGCTATCCTCTTTAAGGTGGCGATGGCCTTTTCCTGGTTTCCGGACAGCACATCATACCTTGCGCTCTCTGGCAGCCACTATGAGGACAGGAGACCGAGACGTGGCCAGTTAGGGCAGAACAGAATGCTCGGTCACAGCCATACACTCTCATGTGTGTGTGGAGTCCTTAAGGCCGGAGGCTCTGGGGCCAGAAGCCTGGCTTCAAATCCTGGCACTGCCATTGATTATAATGGCTCTGTGACCTTGAGCAATAACTTGACCTCTCTGTGCCTCCATTTCCTCATCCATAAAATGGGGATAATAATAGATCCTCCCTCTTAGGGTTGTTGAGAGGATTAAATGGGATAATCCAAACAAAGTGCTTAGCACAGTGCCCGGAATGGGTTAATATATCTGTTCCTGTTGCCGTTGCTATTACTGTAATTTGGTGCTGCTGAGTTGCAGGTGACAGCTGAACTAAATTAAGACTGCCACCAAAAAAGAAAAACAGTCCGCCACTCTCACCATCATCATCATTATCCCTATCTCTCAAGAAACTACACCTCACCTGTGTTTAGCATCGTCTTGCAAACTCAGTCTAAGAGACAGAAAGAAATCACAAAGACCTTTAGGCCTACTAAAGTCCCAACCCCAAGTGACTAGATAGAGATCTCTCCATAAAACAAAGCAACAGCAATCTGTGAAATGAGAGAGTGTGAGACTTGGAGTCAGAAGATTTGGTTCAAATGAGTTCTGTTGTTTATTTGCTGTGTGTCTTCTGACAAGTCAATCAACCTTTCTGGGCCTCAGTTTCCTCATCAGTAAAATGAGAATATAGCAGAGATTGCTAGCATCCAGTAAAATTCATGCTTCCCTTTCCATAGCATAGAGTTGTCCTTGGATATGGCTGCCCAGCCAGAAACTACATTTCCCAGCACCTCTTGCATCTAGGCATGGCCATGTGACATGCTTTCACCAATGGCACGAGAGCAGAATATTCCCGGCCAAGTTATTTAAGTATACATCTCTATTTGCCCTTCTTCAGTCTACATGTAGAAGATTCCAAAGCCCCAGACAGTGGCAGAGCTACAAGCTGGAAGGAACCCTGGGCCCAGAATCACACCTGTCAAATGGAAGCACCCATTCTGGACTGTTCTGTGAATGAGACATAAACTCCTATTGTGTTAAGTTACTGAATGTGTCGGCTTTATTTGTTACAGCAGCTGGTATCATCCTAACTAATATAGGGGTTCATCATAGTCCTACCTCCTGTGGTTATTGGGAGGAATAACTATGATAACGCATATAAAGAGCCTGGCATAGGGCCTGCTACACTGTTACGCTAATAATTATTAACACCTATTGTCATTACCAGTAATTATTATGTTATTTATCATAGATGAGACCTCCCTCCCTACAGGCTTATTTTGGGGCCCACTGGCTGTAAAGCATTTCATGGATGTGGTCTTCACATGAAATGATAAACGTGTGGTCTGATCTTGCCGTGTGTGCGGGGTAGTTTATGCAGAGATGAGACGGCGGGATCATGTGAGCCCTTGGACCCAGCCATGCCTGAAGCCAGATATTTAATATTCTCTCATATGTCTCTTTCACTCAAGCCAGTTTGAACTGGGTTTTGTCACTTGCAACTTAAGAATCGCAACTATTCCAAATACACTCACCTTAAGTGTAGCTCTTGTAGTGCAGGGAGAGGGAGCAAGGTATCCCCCATCCCCTTGATATCTCCCTCAAGAATATCCCAGCAGTGTCTGCCTGGAGGAAACCCAACACCCCATACTGGGCCCACCCCAGGCCCTGTACCTTTGTCTCATTTCCTGATTCAAAGAAATAATCTTAAAAGTGGCTTTGGTACCCTCCTCCACACCCTCCCCACCAAAATATAATGAACGGCAGGAGACCAAGTAACAAAGGCTGAGATGTCTTAAAGGATACCTACAAAACACAGAACAGCAAAGAGGAGGAGTGGGACAGCCGAGAGGATGAGCAGCCAACGCCAGCCCAGGCTGGGCATCACAAACACAGCCAGGACAACCTCGAACACTGTCCCGATGGCCCAGAACACCTGGCATGGGAGAATGGGGGTCAGTAATGGGGCAGCATTGGTCAACACAGTGAGCAATTTCAGGATCATTGTAGACAACGTTATCCATGTTGGTAAGGGGGTCCTTGGGGGTCAGGAAAGTCAGAATGGCCATCACTTCTCCTGTGGTTCATATGGTTGGGCCAGGGCCTCCATGTTGCCTATCTCCTGAGGGTACCATCCACACTGTATGATATTTGCATGGTGCCCACTGGAGTGTGCAATGTGGCAGCTCTGGTTAAGGAGATCAATATGATCAATATTGTGTGAGGCCAGTAGAGCAGTGGACACATTGGTTTTTGTCTACTCACAACCATCTCCCTTGCCCAACAGTGCCCCGGTATCCTTTATCAGAATGGTCTCTCCCCTGTGGGGCTGAATATCTTCTGTCTGTTTCTCTGAATCACATTCCATCCTTTTCCACCTTGCCCTTTGTATGGACTGCATCCACAGTCCCCCTGTCCTCTGGCTTCACATTGGGTGCAGCCAATGGGGAGCCACACAGAAGATGGGGAGGAAAGAGGGATTCGGGTACTTATTCCTCTGGCTCCTTCTCTGCAGGGTGGTCATGCGCTGGCTGCATCCCTTAGTTGAAGGTCACAGCTCCTTTCCAAGAACCTTTGCCATACAACTCTCTCTTTCTCTCTCTCTCTCTGTCTCTCTCTGGGCTGCTAATTACTCTCTCCCTTTGCCCCTTCAGGGACCTTATAAATAGTCCCTTTATGAAACCCTCTTCAGCCAAAGCAATATTGAGGGAAAAAAATGGAGCTGGAGGAATCAGACTCCCTGACTTCAGACTATACTACAAAGCTACAGTCATCAAGACAATATGGTACTGGCACAAAAACAGAAATATAGATCAACGGAACAGTATAGAAAAACCTGAGATAAAGCCACGCACCTATGGTTAACTAATCTCTGACAAAGGAGGCAAGGATATACAATGGAGAAAAGACAGTCTCTTCAGTAAGTGGTGCTGGGAAAACTGGACAGCTACATGTAAAAGAATGAAATTAGAACACTCCCTAACACGATACACACAAATAAACTCAAAATGGATTAAACACCTAAATGTAAGATTGGACACTATAAAACTCTTAGAGGAAAACATAGGAAGAGCACTCTTTGACATAAATCACAGCAAGATCTTTTTTGACCCACCTCCTAGAATAATGGAAATAAAAACAAAAATAAACAAATGGGACCTCATGAAACTTAAAAGCTTTTGCTTTTAAGCAAAAGCAAACTATAAACCGCAAAGGAAACTATAAACAAGACGAAAAGACAACCCTCAGAATGGGAGAAAATATTTGCAAACAAATCAACGGACAAAGGATTAATCTCCAAAATATATTTGCAAACAAATCAACGGACAAAGGATTAATCTCCAAAATATATAAACAGCTCATGCAGCTCAATATTAAAAAAACAAACAACCCAATCAGAAAATGGGCAGAAGACCTAAATAGACATTTCTCCAAAGAAGACATACAGATGGCCAAGAGGCACATGAAAAGCTGCTCAACATCACTAATTATTAGAGAAATGCAAATCCAAAGTACAATGAGGTATCACCTCACACTGGTTAGAATGGGCATCATCAGAAAAGGTACAAACAACAAATGCTGGAGAGGGTGTGGAGAAAAGGGAACTCTCTTGATTGTTGGTGGGAATGTAAATTGATACAGCCACTATGGAGGACAGTATGGAGGTTCCTTAAAAAACTAAACATAGAATTACCATATGACCCAGCAATCCCACTACTGGGCATATACCCAGAAAAAACCATAATTCAAAAAGACACATGCACCCCAATGTTCATTGCAGCACTATTTACAATAGCCAGGTCATGGAAGCAACCAAAATGCCCATTGACAGACGAATGGATAAAGAAGATGTGTCACATATATACAATGGAATATTACTCAGCCATAAAAAGGAATAAAGTTGGGTCATTTGTAGAGACGTGGATGGACCTAGAGACTGTCATACAGAGCGAAGTAAGTCAGAAAGAGAAAAACAAATATCATATATTAACGCATACATGTGAAATCTAGAAAAATGCTACAGATGAACCACTTTGCAAGGCAGAAATAGAGACACAGATATAGAGAACAAACGTACGGACACCAAGCGGGGATATCGGAGGTGGTGGTGGGGGGATGAATTGGGAGATTGGGATTGACATATATACACTAATATGTATAAAATAGATAACTAATAAGAACCTGCTGTATAAAAAATTAAATTAAATTAAAAAAAAAAAGAAAAACCCTCTTCAAATTATCCTAATGTGAGTATGTTGTTTCCTACTGCAACTTTCAGTCTACAACCATTGTCCATTCCAAAACATCGTCCTTCATCTTCTCCATCTGGGAGCCCCCAAGAGCCTTCCTAAATCCCCTTTCGCTTAAAGTAACCACAGTCCATTTCAATTGCTGACAACCAGAGGGACAGTCAAAATGGCTAACAATTTATAAACTGACCAATCAGAGTGTACACCATACAGTATTGGCCAATCAGAATGAACCCTGGTCACACACCTCCCCCAACCCTCACCAGACTTCAGTTGCTGCATCATGGGGAGCTCTAGGGAGTCCTTAGAAAGGACAGCGTGTCAGGCAGTGAGGGCCAGTCAGGGTTCAGGATCATCTGGCAGATGCATTTCAATATTAAACTGGTTCATCCACACCAGTGTGGACCAGCTGACTACCACCCTGATCGGTCAGGGGTAGACACAGTCAGGATGGTTAAGTTGGGCTGTGGGTCAGTGTGAACAATACTGTCATGTAATCATGGTGATTAGGGATAGTCGTGACTGTGGACCTAAGTGTCCACCAGGGACAAATAATACTGCCACTGCATGGAGGAGGGCTGTTGGGCAGCTATGTATTTGCCCTGAGATCTTCCAGATCATGGTTGGAAAATGGGTCACAGGACCCTGGCAGAGGGAGGGCTTGAGAGGGACTGGATGGTCCAAGAGAGTTTTAAGGCAGCCTACTGGCCACAGACGTGGCCATGAATAGCGATCTCACACAAGACACGAGTCAATCTGGTGAGGGGGGCAGGAGTTTGGTCCACTCAAGCTACAATGTTCAGCACCAACTTTCAGATAAAAGTCATTTCTAGTTCAGGAAGGACATACTACCTGCCTGCTACCATTTTTTTTCAGGGGTCGTAGATTGAATTTCTTGTCAATGGAAGAATTTATCCATATTGCAAAACAACCATGTTGAAATCAACATACATGATCCATTTAAATCCTTGCATAATGGATCTGTTATATTTTTCTTAAACTCCCTTTCCTTGTCCTATGGCTCAAGAAACCTGAGAATCTCCTGCTCAGAGACCGAGTAATATCCAGAATCCCAGACCATCCTCCTTACCTCAATCAGCAAAATACACTTAGCTCTGGCTTTCATGGGAAGGAACTCAGCATACAGCGTCACCCTGGGAATGCAAAAGACAGAAAGGGCGTTAAGGTCGGGACTGAGTGGGAAGATTGCTATGGTCTTCTGAATTTCTCGGCCAACTTTCCTCCAAGGGTGGTCTGTGGACCACTTACATCAGGATTTCTGGGGATGATGGCTAAATAGGCAGGGTCCAGACCAGACCTTCAGAAACAGACTCTCAGGGGTGGGGTCCTGGCATCAGCATTTTTAACCAACTTCCCCCCGCCACCCCATATGATTCTCAAATTTAATACCTACTATCATTGAGCATTCCCCAAAACCCAGTAAATGTAGGTGAAAAAAGAGTGGTGGGATGATGGGCAGCTTCAATCTAGAACCGTTCCTTAGATTTTCCCTATCACTCAAGTCCTGAATAGTCTTGGAGTAGGGGCCTTTCATACGGCAGGATGCCCCTCATCCCGGGTCCATCTGATGTCTCCCTGTGACTAGACTCAGCCCATGTCTTCTTGGCAAGAACCTCACAGAAATGATGCTGAACTCTTCCCAGTGCCTCACACTGGGGACATGACGTCAAGCAGTCCCATCATTGGTGATATTAACTTTCATCACCAGGTCAAGTTTTCTGATAGATATTTCCATCCTAAAGTTATCAATTTTCCATTTGTGATTAAGAAGTACTTTATGGGGGAACATTCAGAGATTATGTCAAAATCCTCCTCCCCAAAGAACCTCTACTCACCAGCTTTAGCATTCCATCTTTTGACTATTTCTGCCTGAATCAACCACCACTATGATGACAAACTGTATTTATTATTTCCATAACTCCTTCTACATTTATTGGTTGACATTCCACTGTAAGGAAGAGCTTTCTTTTCTCCTGTCTCATTTATCTATCCATCCATATATCTATCTACCTACCCACCTATCCATTCATTTCATCAGTATGGACTTGAGGATTCCTGTTTTATTCAATGGGTTGTAATCCATTACTGTCTTTATTATTTTGATGCTCAGACTGTCCTAGATCTGGTCAGCGGAAGCCCTTTCAAGATGATTCCTATGTCTTTTTGACACGTCTCCATCATTCCTTGAGCTCTTTCTTACTTTCTTGTACAAAAAGATGTCCAGGCTCATCGAGTACTTTCTTTGCCCCAACCATGGGGTCAGACATTTTTCTAAGAAGTCCTGGTTCCTTTTGGCAGAAGATGGTGTTTAGAAACCAAGATCTGAGTGTTCAGTGTGCTCATTGCTATGGGGGTTCCCATTGCTTCTAGGCCCTCCCAGTGGACACAGCTAAGAGATCTATCATCCATCTATCTATCTATCTATCTATCTATCATCTATTCATCCATCCTTTCTCTGGGCGTCTCTATTTCTCGCTCTCTCTCTCTTCCCACATGCACACCATACATCTATATCTATTTCAATACCTGTGTATATGTATTTTTAAAAACAATGAGTTCATACTGATACTTTCAGTACCAGTCCAACACTTCAGGATTCTTTCTAACCTTTAAATTTCCAATTTCTTCTTCTTCTTCCATGCAATTTTCTTTTCCAACATTGAGAATTCCGTGTCTCATTATCCTCAAAATATTTCCCATCTACTCCATCAATTCACTTGTTTACTCAATGTAACCAATGTCGCAACCATATTGGCTGCCTCCTCCATCTACCTCCACATCCTCCTCCCCTCCCTTTCACTTGCTCAGCTAATGGGCATGCTGGGAAGAAAAGGAAACTTCTAAACTACTCCCCATGCTCCCTTCCATTGTGCTAGGAAGATAAGCCCTTCTCTTTCCCCTCATCTCCCACCTAAGCCAGACAACCGAGCTACTAGATGACCTCGTCTTACTTACTCTCCTGGCTCCTCATAAGGGAGGAGGGGTAGAGGGAGGCTTATTTCCATTAACCCTTTTGAGGCAGATGGTGTATCTCGATCTCCTGGGATCCCTTCACGAGATCATGGGGCCCATCTATCTGATGCTGCTTCTAACAGCTCATACCTGCAACCCTCTCTTAGGACTGCTTTTGAGTAATTGGAGTGGCCTCACCGCAGAGATATCTGGGAGTTATGCCCTTTCTCTCCAGGGCAGGCTGAAGACTAGTGTTGGGTACAAAAGGCTCATTCCCTGCCTCAAGATGGGACAGACCCTATGAGACAATGAATACTCCAGCTCCCTATGGGATCAAGCTGAGTCTAGATGTCACCTGAAACCACATCCTTGCTTAATTTCTTCCCTTCACCTTTCTTGCCTCTTTCACTCTTTTACAGAATCCTCCTGAGAGCATTCCCTGAATAAATTACCTGTACAAAAATCTCTGCCTCAGTCTGTCTACTTCTATGAAACCCAACCCATGACACCTTTCCCTGCAAAGCATCTATCTTTTTAAATGCTGGCCTCAGCAATACCATTAAGATCTAGAAATAGTTCTATCACTGGTAAAAGTCTTTCTTAGGGTTATGATAAAAGATGCCTCTGTCCAGAGAAGGAAGAATTCTCAGGAGCCTCAGAGGGATAGCTAGGGCTTTAGTAGTTCAGCTATACTCTATGTAGAGAAAAGCATGGAGAAAAAGTCAATGTCATTTAGTCTTACTTCGCAGTGCGTTTTAGTAAATCCTCTCTCTCTGTTTTGGTGTTCTGTCTCTCTCTTTCTCTCTCTCTTTTCTTCATCTCTCTCTTTCTCTCTGTTTGAACCCCTATCTGAGATCATATTCAAGAATTTTGAACCCATTTTTATTGACTTTATAAATAGTATTTCCATGCCATTTTAAATCCTCTTACACACATACATTCTATCATATTCATGAACCATATTTTCCTTAATAATAGCTACCTTTTATTGAGGATCTACTATGTGCCCAAACATTCTTCTAGATATTTTACATGAATTATCTCACTCAATAAATGCTGCAAGTCAATGGGGTAGGTAATTATAATTCCCATTGTGTGTGTCTATCTTTAATCCTTATTTTCATCTTTATATCTGTGTCAGATAAGTTGTTATTTGACCAGGATCACGTAGCTAGTAAGTTGGTCAGTAGAAGAGCCAAAATTTTAACCTAGGTCTGTCTATATTATGCAGCCCATCACTCGCTTCCCTATTTAGGTGGTTTCACAATTATAAACAATACTTCAATAAGCATCCTTCGTCTTAAATCTTTGTTTGCATGTGGTTTCCTTAGGGTATATTCCTGTAAAAGAATTTGAGTCAAAGGGTACACATTTTAAGGCTTTTGATATATATCATCAAAGTGCTTCCTAAAAAGTTGTTCCAGTGTATAGTCCTACAAGTGCCTCTCCAACAAAAACCATGAGGAATTTCATTCACTCAGCTCTGAGAATGGAGACCAATTGCAGTGGTTGTAAAAGATTACAGTGATTACCGTGAATGACTCGGAAATTTTATTCTATTCTCCAAATGGTGTGCTTATATTATTTTAAAAACATCAATACTGATAATAAAATAGGAAGCATGTTTACATTTTCCCCACCAAATTAAAATCAAATTACTAACCATGAAAAAAATGTGTAGCATATTCTAAGGGCAAAGCTAATCCTGTCCTTAGATGTCAAGGATTTGTTTTTATAATGAACTTACAACATGCAGTCTTTTTTTCTTTTTTAGGCACAGAATTAGTACATGAATACATTCTCATTGTAAATAAGTTAGCAATATGCAAGAAGACAGAGTGTATGATGAATTTTCCTCTTCCTCCTTACCCCTGCTTCCATTCCCCTTCCCCAAAGCCATGACTAATAGCAGTTTGCTTTGCAACCTTCCAGCCCCTTTTCTATGTAAATGAATATATAAATTTAAAACTGAATAGACATTTTTCCAAAGAAGACATAACAGATGGCAACAGGTGCATGAAAAGATGTTCAGCATCACAAATCATCAGGGAAATGCAAATCAAAACCACAGTGAGCTATCACCTCACACCTGTCAGAATGGCCATCATCAAAAAGACAAGGAATAAGCGTTGGCAAGGATGAAGGAAAAGAGAACCCTCGTGCACTGTTGGTAGGAATGTAAATTGGTGCAGCCACTACGGAAAACAGTATGGAGGTGCCTCAAAAAATTAAAAATAGAACTACCATATGCCAGCAATTCCACTCCTGGGTATTCATCTGAAGAAAATGAAAACACTAATTCGAAAAGGCATGTACACCCCTATGTTCATTGCAGCATTATTTACAGTAGCCAAGATGTAGAAGCAACCTAAGCGTCCATCAACAGATAAATGGATAAAGAAGATGTGGCATTTATATCAATATATATATATACACAATAGAATATCAACCACAAAAAAGAATGAAATCTTGCCATTTGTGACAACATGGATGAACCTAGAGGGTGTTATGCTAAGAGAAATAAGTCAGACAGAGAAAGACAAACGCTGTATGATTCCACTCACATGTGGAATCTAAACACCAAAACAAATGAACAAACATAACAAGACAGAAACAGAGTCACAGATACAGTACAGAGAATAGACAGGTGGTTCCTGGGGCCGTGGGGAGGGGAGGCGAGCAGAGAATTAGGTGAAGGACGTGAAGAGGCACAAACTTGAGCTGCAAAATAAATGGGTCACAGGTATGAAATGTACAGTATGGGGAATATATGCTGGAATTAATTATATAATAATAACAGTAATAATAAATTTAAACAACAGAGTATCTTTTTTTCCCTTCCCTTCCCCTCTCTCCCTCCTTCCCCCTCCTTCCCTCCCCCTCCCTCCCCCCTCCCTCCTTCCCCCCTCTCTCCCTCCCTCCCTTCTTCCCTCTCTCCCTCCCTCCCTCCCCTCCCCCCTCCTTCTCTCCCTCCCCCTGCCTCCCTCCCTCTCCCTCCCCTCCCCCTCCCTCCCCTCCCCTCCCCCTCTCTCCCTCCTCCCTCCCTCCCTCCCTCTCCCCTCCCTCCCCCTCCCTCCTCCCTCTCTCCCTCCTTCCCCTTCTCTCCCTCCCTCCCTCCCCCTCCCCCTCCCTCCTCCCTCTCTCCCTCCCTCCCTCCCTCCTTCCCTTTCTCCCTCCCTCCCTCCCTCCCCTCCCCCTCCCTCCCTCCCTCCTTCCCTTTCTCCCTCCCTCCCTCCCTCCCCTCCCCCTCCCTCCTTCTCTCCCTCCCTCCCTCCCCCTCCCTCCCTCCCCTCCCCCTCCCTCCCTCCCCCTCCCCTCCCCCTCTCTCCCTCTCTCCCTCCCTCCCTCCCTTCCTTCCTTCCCTTCTGCTCACACATGCAGCATACTGCCAGTGCTCCACCCATACAAATGCCCCGATTCTCACCACCTCTGGCTATGCCAGTCCACCTTCCAACTGCCAGCACTCGCACCTCTTCCCTGAGCGCTTTCTCTGGTCATTAAAGCTTGCCTTGCCAACCCATGTGGCAGACCAGAAGTGCCTAGGAAGTTAAACTTCCCAGGAGCAGCTCTTAACAAATGACAGTTGCCTCGTCGCTCGAACGGGACAATTTGGAGGATGTGTTGCAGTGTCTCCCAGAGGAAACTCCTTGCTTTTGAATTTCTGTGTCAGGATCTGCTCCTGATAAGACAGTCTGGAAATCTTTCCATAGTAATCTATGTAGAGCTACCAGATTATTTTTTAATAGCCGTGACCTATTAATTAATACTTAGGTCATTTTCAACTTCTTGTTTTTGCAACCTATGCCACAAGGAACATCTTTTCCTGTAATTGTTGTGCCCCATGTTTGGCCATTATTTATAGCAGTTCATGATGAGAAAGAGTCGCTTCACCCAAAAAGTATGGGGATTATTACAATCACATTGAAGAGCTGAAGAATAAGCAATGAAATTAGCAATGCCAAGAAACAGCTGATACGGGCACAAACAACTCCCCACTGCAAATAACTGCATTTACAGCACTTGGCAGTTAGAGATTTGCCATTTGGATCACATGCCTGGGAAGGAAATGACCTGTGATCTCCATCTGGCATTTCTGCTTGGTCTTTGGGGGAGACAGCAGCGCCAAGGACAGATTTGTGAACCAGCTTATTCTAGACACCAATCTGAAGCAACTTCTGAGACAGGTCTCAAGGCAGAACAGGTGGGCGGCTACCTGGGGTATTCATCTTTAAGAGCGGCTAAAACACTCACTCGTAGGATGCCAGGTAGGGCAGGCTTCCATCTCAAAGGTAAGTGGCATTTCTGCTGAAATACACAGCACCCTCTACTGGAAATAATAAACCATCTGCCCTGGTGCCAACCTGTGTCTTGTATATTTTTTGTGAGGCAGTATGTGCAATTAGAGGTGATTATTATTTTTCGGTGCCTATTTGCATTTTCTAAAACAAAAATGTACTGTTTGTAATGATAAAGTTACATTTAACTCTTTTGCTTGGATTAAAGTCTCTTCCTTCTTGTGGGAATGTAAATTGGTACAGCCACTATGGAGAACAGCATGGAGATTCCTTAACAAACTAAAAATAGAGGTACCCTATGATCCTTCAATCACACTCCTGGGCATATACCCAGAGAAAACCATAATCCAAAAAGATACATGCACCCCAGTGTTCACTGCAGCACTATTTACAATAGCCAAGACATGGAAGCAACCTAAATGTCCACTGACAGAGGAATGGATAAAGAAGATGTGATATATTTATACAATAGAATATTATTCAGTCATAAAAAAGAATGAAACAATGCCATCTACAGCAGCATGGATGGACCTAGAGATTACCATACTAAGTGAAATGAGTCAGACAGAGAAAGACAAATACCATATGATATCGCTTATATGTGGCATTTTAAAAAAGGTGCAGGGCTTCCCTGGTGGCGCAGTGGTTGAGAGTCCGCCTGCCGACACAGGGGACACAGGTTCGTGCCCCGATCCTGGAGGATCCCACGTGCCGCGGAGCGGCTGGGCCCGTGAGCCATGGCTGCTGAGCCTGCGCGTCCGGAGCCTGTGCTCCGCAACGGGAGAGGCCACAACAGTGAGACGCCCGCATACCGCAAAAAAAAAAAACAACAAAGAAAAAGGTGCAAATGAACTTATATACGAAACAAAAACAGACTCAGAGACATAGAAAAAAAACTTATGGTTACCAAAGGGGAAGGCAGGTGAGAGGCTTGTGGAGCAGAGGTGAGTCAGCTGTGGCGATAGTAGCCTAGCCAGTCCCCATCCAACTCACCAGCAGACAAAAGACACAAGAGTAAAAGCCCTGCAGAGACCAGAACAAGCAAATGGCCAAACTGCAGTATCGTGAATTAAATAAATTGTTACCATTTTAAGCCATAAGTGTTGCGGTGGTTTGTTACAAAGCAAAAGGTAACTCTACATTCCACTTAAAAACCATCTGACCTTAAGCAAATCCCTCAGGATCTCTGAGCCTTAGTTTTCTCAGCTGTAAAATGGGGATAGTAGGGCTGTCCAATGGACAAGAAGAGGTAGTGTGAAGAGAGAGCTTAGCATGGGCCCTGCACCTGGCAAGCACTCCACTGACATTATTATTATCACCATAACTACTACTGTTAGTGTTACCACCAAGGACCAATGTGAACACCTACTCTGAGGGAAGAGAGAAAAGAAAGAAGAAATAAAGGGAGAGGAGGAGTTAGAAAGGCAAAAATTAGGGCAGAGGGATGGGTTCCTTATTAACAATGTAATTTCTATATGAATTGGTGGATGTTAGCTAAACTTACTGTGTTAATCATTTGCAAGATATATGTCATTACACTGTACACCTTAAACTTATACAGTGCTGAATGTCAATTCCATCTCAATAAAACTGAAAGAGAAACAATTTTTCAATTAAAAAGTTTTAATAATATAATTTGTATTTATACTAAAAATTTGAGTACATTATAAGGACTTGTGATTGTTGAGCTTGTAACAATTATATAGCAAAATCTTATTCACTTGGTTTTGTGAGGTGGCAACTGGGTAAAGTCCTTCTGAATGAATGGAAACTCTTAGTTACATTTAATTACACAAAAAATATCTTCGACTAAATGTTTCCAAATAATGAACTTAGGGGAGCCATTTTTATAATTAGATAAGAGCTTTGCATAATTAAGACATGATTATTTTTATGTAAATAGCTGGCGTGAAAGTGCTGGGGAACCAGTGAGTCTCTTGGGTGGCTAAATATTTCTTCTGTAATTTTTTTTTTGGGGGGGCCTCGCCACCCGGCATGTGGGATCTTAGTTCCCCAACCAGGGATCAAACCCGTGCCCCCTGCAATGGAAGTGCTGGGTCTTAACCACTGGACCACCAGGGAAGTCCCTCTTCTGTAATTTTGTTCGTGGTTTTTATTTGCCCTCCTTTTACTAACCGTGTGATCTTACACGTTACTGCTTTAAAGCCTCAGTTTTCTTACCTGTAAAATGGAGGTAATCATATCTACGTCTTAAGGTTTTGTGGGTTTAAAATGGTCATGTGCCTGGAATGCAGTAATAGCTCAATAAACAGACAGAAGGGCTATAGCAGCATTAAGTAAATGAACAGCTAAATGGGGAGGCAAGACATTTGGGGTGTGGGGGAAGGGAGCAGGTAGGCAAGCTCAGAACCCTCACGACATCAGGTAAGGGGGTAAAGGCCCTTCCAGCTGCTCTGTGTCCTTAATTTTATTTCCCTGGTGTCCTGTACTCTCTGCCTGAAGATCTCTTCCCTTCACTGTTTTAGGGGATTTTTTTTTTTCTCTCCTCAGTTATTCTGTCATTGGAATCCCATCTGCTTACAGTCTTCCAGAGGTTCCTCAAAATTTCTGTTCTGCTGATAGCACCTTTTTCTTGCTTTCCAGCACTCTTCAAGATTTATTTCTTATACCTTTTATGTCACTTCCAGAAAATGCGGAAGAAGAGGACGTAGAAAAGAGCGTTTCTCATGGCACCATCTTGAAAAAGAATCACTGTGGACATTCTGAATCCCTGGTTCCTTTCCCTTTCGTCATATGGAAAGAAAATCCAGGGGGCTGTTTGGAGGCTGTTCTGTTGCCATCTCCCCGAGCATCCCTGGGAAAGGAATTTAATGTGTACCTCTGTGATCTCATTCCTTCCAGCATGAGGGGAAAATGGTCCCCTAGTCAATGAATGGCTCATGAATGAATGGGACAGTGGCTATAACTACAGGAATTCGTGGAGTCGGGCCAGAAGTGGAGCACATTGGCCACAAGCCCCTGCCAGCCCAGATTAATGGACTGGGCTTAATGGCCTCTGCTTTAAGCTCCAGTGGTTTCTAAGCTCATCCCAGATCCAGGAGTCCATGTCAAATGCCTACTGAGCACAGCCCTGGAAGATCAATAATGAAAAAGGGAGGGAAGGACGGAGTTGAACTGAGAGCCTCTAAGTGGCAGACAGTCTGGATTTGTCCCTGTGTTAAGTCCATGTTCTCACATCTCCTTTCCTCTACATTTGTTGTTTCCATAATTATACACCGAGTCCATCGTCCATCTCACTGATGCCTCAGCCTCTTACCAAAGCCTTCAGCAGACGAGCTGCTTCACATGTGTTGCCATTTAACATTCTAAGTGACCCATGGGGTAGGTCTGCTATTATCCCCATTTTAGAGATGAGAAAACTGAGGTGTAGAAAGGCTTAATGACTTGCCTAAGGATGCACAGCTATTATGTGACAGGGCCAGGGGAGCCTGGTTTTGGAGCCCATGATCCAAGCACCCTGCTTCAGTATTAGCGTTCTCCTTTGAGATCACCTCTCCCAGCCTCCCCAAACCGTGACCCTCCAGAGGCTCAAGAAGTCAATCACTGAGCTGTTGACCCTCGGAGGGCAGGGGCTGCAGTGGTGCACCACCCCAATCTTCACCCACCAGAGCCAATCCTGCCGTTTCTGCTGCCAAAAAGCCAGTCTGCCAGCAACAGAGACCAACATGGAGCCCTCAGGGTGGAACCATCCCATGTCACTTGGTGGCGAGCTTTTTACATTGGACATCTTCCATTTGGGAAGAAGCAGTGATTCATCTTGACCGGAAATGGCACATATTCTGGGTATTGGTTTGCCTTTCCTGCCTACAGGGTCTCAGGCAGCATTACTATCTGAGGGCTTTCCAAGTATTTGACCCATTGACACAGGATCCCCTAGTGCATGGGACCAAGGGAGCCGATGTATAACAAAGGAGATGCAGCAGTGGGTATATGACCATGGAATCCACTGGTCCTTTCACATAACATGCCACCCTGGAGCTGCTGGCCTGAGTGACGGAGCAGCCTTTTGTAGGTGCCGTGGAGGTGTCAGCTTGGAGATGATACCCTGTGAGGACGGGGCACTATCTTCTAGGACACAATATACCCTTAAATCAATGATTATTACATGGTGCTGTGTAGAAAGAAGACATGGTTCTGGAAATCTAAGAGTCGAAGTAGACTTCAATGCCATCATTCCCGGTGACCCACTTGGGGGGATCTGTGCTTCCTCCATTCTGCATCTTCTAGGCTCTGTGGGTCTGGAGGTCCTGGTTCCCAGAGAGAATATGCTTCCACCAGGGTACGCAGCAAGAATCCAATAACTTTAAGCAATAGCTATCACCTAGTGACTTTGGGTTCCTTGTGTCAAGAAATGAGTAGCCATGAAAGAGAGTCATCATTCTGTCCCAGGAATTGATTCTAAGCATCAGGAGGTGGTAGGATTACTGTTACCTACTTGGGTACCTAGGTGATACACGGGACATCGCTTGGTAATCCCCCTGCCCAGTCTTGGTGTTAAATGGACGGGCAGCAGCAATGACCTGAGAAGGGTGTGGTAACAAGGGGCCTCATCTAGATCAGCAGAGGTACTAGCCAAAGGTGAGGAGAATCTAGAATAGGTGGCAGAGGGCAGAGAATAATACACATCGGTTGTAGTCATGAGGCCAGCAGCCAGAGCAGGGACTGTAGGTTGTCTCACTAGCCATCCTTTTATAAGTTTTTTCAGGGAAAAGACCAGCCAGAATCCTGGAGGAGCTGTTCCCAGACGGGGTGAACTTATCATACGATGCGAACACATCCAAAGGGTCCAGGGAAGGGACTGTAGTGGACGCTGTGATGCAGCGCCTGGATTCCCCCTTCAGGGCTGAGGCATACGGTCCCTCTGGAATGACCAGGAGTACTGCCTGCTAAGAGCTCAGAATTGAGGCCCTTGCAGGAATTGCCTTGGCCAAAAATAGCTGACTTCCCCAAGGTCATGTTCCCTCCTTGCGGACAGCCCACATCCAAGGTGGCTGATGTGTGGGTACAAAGGCCCAGCCCCCATGCCTCAATTTGGAACAACCCTAAAAAGCCATCCCAGTTTCCGAACCCCTACAGGATTGGCTGAGGCCCCCATCAGCTGTTACAATCGCATTGCCACTCAGCTTCTCCCTCTGCCCGTGCCCGTTTTTCTCACTCCCTTACAGGTGTTGATCCTGGCCCCCTCTTGCACACAAATCTCTATCTCAGTCTGTTTCCCAGGACGCCAGCCTGTAACAGGAACCATGCCTGTTTGGCTCACTGCTGTACGCCCAGGACGTAGCACTGGCCCACGTCATAGCAGAAGCTCAAGAAATATTGGTTGAATGAATGAATAAACTAGAAAGAAACCACCTGGTCCTTGTGCAAAATTTTCCTCAATTATTGCAGTAGGGTTCCTTATCTCCAACCTGTCCAACCCACCACTGCCAGATTAATACTTTTAAAGTACCTCTCCTGCTCAAGAACTTTCAGTGGCTCCCACTGTCTATAGACAATCCCTTTGGTCTGGGATTCAAGACCTTTAAGAAGCTTGCCCCGGTCTATTTGTCCCATCTCAGTTTTCAATTCTCATGTATCTCAGCCTAACAAGCTACCTGAACTGGACCATTAGCCTTCCTCAGACTCAGCTACGGCTTCCTCTTTTCATGAAATTCCCTTCCTATGAGATATCCTACATCTTCCCCAGTCTCCTCTGGGTCTTTCCAAATCCTTTTAATCCTTCATAGCAAGGCAGTAAAATGCAATGGTTAGAGCCCAGGCTCTGCAGTTAGAGGGAGTGGGTTCAGATTCCACCTCTGCCTCTTGTAGCTGTGTCACCTGGGGCAAGTTACTTTACCTCTCTGTGCCTCAGTTTCTGTATCTGTAAAATGGGGTTAATAATGGAATCTACCTCATAGGGAAATTTGGGGGATTAAATGAGACAATCTGGGCAAACTGTTTAGAACAGCACCTGCTCCTTAATAAACACTAAATATTGGCTATTAATCATCATCCTTGAGAGTGGGGTCAACACACTTTTTTTTTTTTTTTTTTTGCCACACTGCCGCTTTCAGGATCTTAGTTCCCCAACTAGGGATGGAACCCAGGCCCTCGGCAGTGAAAGCGCAGAGTCCTAACCACTGGGCCGCCAGAGAATTCCTAAACACACTCTTTCTATGAAGGGCTGAATAGTAAATATGTCAGGTTTGCAGGCCATACAGTCTCTACTGAGACAACTCAACTCTGTTGCTGTAGCATGAAAACAGGCGTAGATAATACATAAATGTATGGTGCGGCTGTGTTCCAATAAAACTTTATTTAGAGACCCAGTAATCAGGTCAGATTCGGTCCACCTGCCACCACCTGCCAACCTCTGCTTCAGGATTCCCCAGTCTCCCAGGAGACAGTGACCTCTTCCTACACGTCCGACTACTCTCAGCATCTTAACAACAGCAACAACAAAATAACACATAACTTACAGATAATTAGCACCATCCCCTGCCTCCTGGTTAGGTTAGAAGAGGGTAAGAGGCAGCACGCAGTGTAGTTAAGGGCACAGATGTTACAGGCGGACAGACTCAGGTTCTTAGTTCCACCTGCAGCCTGTGTGACTTGGGCAAATGATTTCACCCGCTGAGACTCAGTTTTCTCAGCTGTAAAGTGGAGACTGCACTAATTCAACACGCCCCCGCAACATCTTCTGGTGCTGCTGTGCTGTGTCAAAGAGAAACGTCCAATCAATGCTACCTCTATTATCTTTATTATCATTTCACATCTACGACCTTCCAGCTACCGTGTTGCTTTTGCTGTTGGTAATCATTATAATACTGACAATGACACCATTCTCTGGCTCCATCCAGAGCCCCTGGATACCAGAAGCCCTAGCGTATGTACCATCTTTGCACCCCTCTGAGGCCATGAACATAGTTGGCTGGCTGCCTGGCTGGGTGGCCAGAGCTGGGTCTTTACTTACGACTGGGGGACCCCTCCGATCCCGAAGCCCACCAGGCCCCGGAGCACCAGGATCCAGCTGTACACGGGTGCGAAAGCACTGAGGATGCCATAGTACAGGGTCCAGAGCACACTGATCTTCAGCCCCTGCGGAGAAGGAAGACACAGGGTTTCTCAGCATCTCCAGGTCACATGTCCCCTGCACATGTTCAAAGTCACCAACAGGGTCATGGTAAAGGGTGAGCCACACAGCCAAGGGGATGCTTGGGGTTCTCTGCATGGGTGGCATCCACCCTGAGGGGGTGTGGGGGAAAACTGTGGGTCATTCTTGGTTGTCCCAATGATTGGCATTTAACAGATACATCCCAGAGATGTTAGATGTCTCACAGCGCGTGAGACCTAATAAAGACTTATCCTGTGTCCCGCACCAGCTCGAATCAAACTTCCCACCCGACCATCGTGCAGTTGAAAACTGTGTATGGTTATCAGCGCCTAGATCTTCACTCTAGTTTACATAGAAACAGGATTTTGGAAGGTGGGTCACGTGATTTTTCAGGAATGCAACTTCTAGGTAAATCAAAGGAGGATACACTTTGTTTTATCCAGAATTTTACAAAATGGTTAATCATTTCCGAAAATCGTGTTGCCAATGGCAACGCTGCGTGTGATAGTTGAGTGACTGAGGGAACACTTCGGCATCTGTCTGCATTTATGGGGCTTCTATGTGTATCTATGAATAGATTGATCTGAATCTTATTTCAAAACGTCAGATATAAAGAAAAAGCATTGACAAGATTCCATTAAATCCAAACTTATTTATAATTGGGGCAAATAGTAACTACTTCCTTTTAGGATCTAGGCAGAGTTGTGTGTGAATATTTGCATACTGAAAGTAAATTTATTAATTACCTCCTTTAAAAATGTTCTCCCTTGTGTCATAGTTAGAGCATTATAACTGATTTTTTAATTATTTTTATTTTTTAATTTAATTTTTTTTGGCCGCACCACGAGGCTTGTGAGATCTTAGTTCTCTGGCCAAGGATTGAACCCCGGCCTCTGGCAGTGCAAGCATGAAGTCCCAACCACTGGACCACCAGGGAAGTCCCTGACTTCTTTTTTAAAACTGTGTAAGCAGCTAGGTTATTTTATCTTTGAAATTATTTCTGGATTATTAGGGGCACTATTAAAAATTTTATAATTTTTTTAAATAAAGGGGACACTGTAGGGAATTCCCTGGCAGTCCAGTGGTTAGGACCCAGTGCTTTCACTGCCATGCCCCACATTCGATCCCTGGTCAGGGAACTAAGATCCCGCAAGTCGCGTGGTGCAGCCAAAAACAAAAAGACATTGTATTTGATGGGGTTGAAAACCACCTAGGAACACAGTACTGCAGGACAAACCTGGTACATATTCCTGGAGAGTCAATTACCCTTAGAGACTGAGAAAAAATTAAGGGTGAATGTAATTTAAAATAGAGTTTTTATAACACAACCAACATCAAATGTATTATGGAGTAGAATGCAAATTTAACATGAATTTTAGACCCGCCACATGAGGTCTGAGCAGACCTCCCTCTGCAGCACTCTTCCTAAATCTGTAGGATTGAGTTCACCCTTCTGCCAGCTCCCCATACCCCCATGCTTCAGGGAGAAAGTGTAAGACATACTAATTTTAGCTTTAAAATGAAAATGAATTAAAAGGGACTAGAGAGGGAATTTGGAGATCTACCAGATGATTTCAGGTCTTTTGGAAAACAATTTTAGGTGGAAGAGAGAATGTTTTAAATAACTTTGCATCACCTTGCAAGCAGGCGATCTCCTTTTCATTTGAACCTTCACTTGTCTGATTACGCCCAAGAGGAAGTATCCATGTGGTGCTGGTCTGCCTTTCTTTTCTAAATTTATTTATTTACTTTTGGCTACATTGGGTCTTCGTTGCTGCCCGCCGGCTTTCTCCAGTTGCGGCGAGCAGGGGCTACTCTTCGCTGTGGTGCGCGGGCTTCTCACTGCGGTGGCTTCTCTTGTGCGGAGCAAGGGCTCTATTCACACAGGCTTCAGTAGTTGTGGCTCATGGGCTTAGCTGTTCTAATGGCATGTGGGATCTTCCCGGACCAGAGCTTGAACCCGTGTTCCCTGCATTGGCAGGTGGATTCTTAACCCAGCTGGTCTGTCTTTAACACCTTTTTAAACATCTGCTAATCTCTCACTTTAACAGAGAGGGCAGTGGGGCAACCATACCAGCTAGAATTTTTTTTCAATTAATTAATTAATTTATTTATTTTGGGCTGTGTTGGGTCTTCGTTGCTGCGCATGGGCTTTCTCTAGTTGACGCGAGCAGGGGCTACTCTTCGTTGTGGCGTGTGGGCTTCTTATTGCGGAGCACGGGCTCTAGGCGCGTGGGTTTCAATAGTTGTGGTACAAGGGCTCAGTAGTTGTGGCTCGCGGGCTCTAGAGCGCAGGCTCAGTAGTTGTGGCTCAGGGGCTTAGTTGCTCCACACCATGTGGGATCTTCCCGGACCAGAGCTTGAACCCGTGTCCCCTGCATTGGCAGGCAGATTCTTAACCACTGCGCCACCAGGGAAGTCCCCCAGCTAGAATTTTATAACATTGTTTTCTTTGTATTTATTTTTGCAGATACTTCCTATTTAGTGCAGTTGCTATTGATTTCCCATTTAAGACTCTCTATCAAGTTTCCTTTTCAAAAAACATGCATTTGAGGATTTTAAAAAATGTTGATATAAAGAGAGATATTAAGTATATAAGAGAACAGGTGGAGCAGGAATTATTCAAGCCCAGGAAAACCTGGATCTATTGTAATCATGAATAACAATAATAATTAATAAATAATAAAGCAACCTTTCTGTTCCCCTAAACCCAGGGCTATGATATTGGTACCTGCCACACATATACTTGGTTCCTTTCTTTTGGCTTAAGCTAACTTAATAGGGATTTTCTTTCTTGGAACCCAACGAGTCTTGAATCAGTAACAAGACATCATTAGCAGCAGAGAAAATAAAAGAACAGAAGGAAAACAGCAGGAGAAGAGGAGAGGGGAGAGAGGAGGGCACCCAGACTGGCACATGGCAGCCAAGCCTCTCTCACGGGGCTGCCCGGCAACTGTGCTATCCCAGTGAGGTCACCGGGTGCCCCGATACCAGGCAGCAAAGACAAGCAGGCTGATCTGTCCTGTCAGGTCATAGCAGGGTATAGCTGGCTCTGCATTTGCCCGCCTATGCCAGGGCTTTCCAGCTGCCCAGAAAATGAGGACTCAGCAACCGTTTGGAAGTACTGTTATAGCTATTGCAAAGGCACCGGCAGTGCCAACAAGCCCCATCTAAGCACTGCTTGGGGACTCTGCAGAAATGTCCTTTGGGCTTCTCATGACCTACAGTTGTCATTCTACCTAACATCTGTTCTGCCTTTTAGATTGTTACCCCTCCCTCCCTTCCTCCTTCCCTCCCTTCCTTTCTTCCTTCCATATTTATTAAGCATCCTCTGTATACCAGGCTCTAGAGATAGATGGATAGATATTATACATTCATTAATTTGCTGATTCAGTTATTCATTCAACAATCAGCATGTATTGAGTGACTGCAGTATACCAGACACTTAGAGATACTGATATATATTATTCAATACACAGGCATCGAACACCTGCTGTGTGCCCAGCACTAGAGGTACTGAAATGTATCATTCATTCATTCACTCATTTGTTCACTATACATGTATTGAGCACCTGTTGTGTGCCTGGCAGTTGAGGTCCTAATATACATTATTCATTCATTCATCCATTCACTCTGCACACATTGACAGCCTACTGCTTGCTAAGCACTTGGCTTTGTCCTGGGCTAGGGGAGGCCACATGACAGCCAGAGTCTCTGACTTCATGGAACTTCCATTTGCATTTCTTAAATCGCAGCCCCATCATTACACTGGATCCTCACAGTGGCCTGTGGAAAGACGTTATTTTCATGACCACTTTATGAATCAGCACGTTGAGGGCCGACGGAGCTGAGTGATTCGTTCAGGATCAGCAGAGTCAAAACTGGAGCCGGGATGTCTAATGCCCGAAGCTGTACTTTGAATGAGCCACTCCCCTCCTCCAGGACCTTTGACGGCTCCCCATTACCCCTGGCAGAGAACATACACACATGATGCAGGTGTAAATGCAGCGAGGACAGGTGGGCCTGGGTGAATGAAAGAGAACTTGCCCTGCCTTGCCAGCCTCAGCTCCAGACGAAAGCTAACATCACAGAGTGTGGATCCCAAGCTGCCGGATAACGCAGCTTTCCAAAAACCCACACCTCTTTTTACTTTTATGCAAAAATATGTGATTTTTGAAACGGAGGCAACTGATTCAAAATCCCATAAAGCACTGCATGGGATAAATCATACACATCTGGGGGCCACATTTGGCTCATGGCCCACCTGTTTGCCACCTGGAGCCTGGAAAGGCTTTCATCTTGCTGCCACTTGGATGCCAGGCCTGCAACCCCAGAGGAGCATGCTGATCTCATCGCCATGAGCATTGCTCAGTCTCCTGCAGGACTGTCTGGCTCAAGTCTCCTGGTACTCTCCAATCTTTCTCAAGCACAAGGAAAATAGTCACAGGCAGGGAAACCCGAGGATCTTCAAAATATTGAAAAGAGAGGCCCAGTGCCTGCCAGCCACCTCCTTTTCCTCCTTAGAGATAACGTGGTCCTGTAGCCTTTGAACTAGAGGATGATCTGATCACAGTCTAAATCTTTCTTTTTCGAGTCCCAACCAAAAGTAGTTACCATTAATCACGGGCTAACCATGCATCTGTAAATACTGTTCTAAGTGTATTATATACATTTTCTTTTTTTTTTTTCGGTACGCGGGCCTCTCACCATTGTGGCCTCTCCCGCTGCGGAGCACAGGCTCCGGAAGCACAGGCTCAGCGGCCATGGCCCACGGGCCCAGCCGCTCCGTGGCATGTGGGATCTTCCCAGACCGGGGCATGAACCCGCGTCCCCTGCATCGGCAGGCGGACTCTCAACCACTGCGCCACCAGGGAAGCCCTACATTTTCTTATTTAATCCTCCCAGCAATCCTTTGAGCTCCTACTGTTGTCAACCCTATCTTGCCGATGGGAAAACTGAGGCTCAGAGAGGTAAAGCAGCTGTCTCAAGGTTACCTCGCTCGACAGGGGGCGCTACGTTATGAACCCGGATGCATTTATCTCCATCTGTGCAAGGCCACACACCCACAGTTGCCCTTCCTTTCTGCGGCTGCCACAAGCCCCCAGGCTGTATAAACTTCTGTAGGAATCAAAGCATTCTCGGGGCTTCCCTAGTGGCGCAGTGGTTGAGAGTCCGCCTGCCGATGCAGGGGACGCGGGTTCGTGCCCCGGTCCGGGAAGATCCCGCATGCCGCGGAGCAGCTGGGCCCGTCAGCCATGGCCGCTGAGCCTGTGCGTCCAGAGCCTGTGCTCCGCAACGGGAGAGGCCACAACGGTGAGAGGCCCGCGTACCGCAAAAAAAAAAAAGCGTTCCACCGAGTCCTAACCCCATATGTGATCCTCCTGCAAAGTCACGCAGCAGACGCCCTCACAGAAACCTCCCTGCTGAGCCAAGGAAGATCAGGGAGCTAAGAGGAGGTTCTCCGAGCTTGCCAAGACTCGCCAGCTGTCTGGCTCGCCTGCTGGTCCTGGAGGAGTTCTGGGGAAGCTTTATTATTAGAGCCGGATCCATCCTCCACGAGGTTGGGCCAGAATTCCATGCTGGGGAGAAGGAGGCTCTTCAATCTGGCGGCGCTTTCTCGCTCTCTCTCCGGTCACGCCAGCTTTATGTTGGGTGTGGTATTTAGCAAGCTGCTCAGGAGATCTGGAGGAACCCTCTGCAGACAGCCCCCTCCAGGCTTCATCTATCTGGGGTGGATGAATGTTCAACTAATCAACTGAATTCCAGGGAATCGTTCAGTGATGTCTCCCAGCAGCCAAAGTCAAGGTGATGGATGTGAACTCTAGAGCCAGATGCACCTGCATTTTAACACTGGCCTTGCCATTTATTGGCACCGTGAGCTTGGCAAATAGGAAGGATAATGGAAATTGAAGAAACATTTCCTCTGTGTCAAAAGCTTTCTGTCACAAGGGTCATTTACTCCCCGTAACAGCCCTATGGGGAAGACTATTATTATACCATTGACAGATGAGGAAACTGTGGCACAGACAGATTGAGCGCCAAGGGGATGGGGGTGGGCACCACCAGCATCTTCTACGTTCTGAAATGCACATCCTTGGGTCCCACTAGGGATATGTGATTTCAAGAGTCCACAGCCTCAGAGCAACATCTTCTCTTTGCCCTTCAGTGTATCCCTGAATTAATTAGACCCCCACCAAATGCTCAGTCAGCATAAGTTTTGGTACTTTGTCAATGCCATCACAAAGATAACCCAGAGGACACGAGCTTAGGAGAAGTTGCCTTACTGTTTTCCTGCCATACTGGTCTGAGATGTTTCCCCAGAGGGTAGAACTGGACATCATGCCGACAAAGACCACCTGTGTGGGCAAAGACAGTTTCTGTTAGATAATGACACAGAGCATCGTGGAGAAAAGGAACACCAAATTGAAAGTGTGACATCACACTCCTGTAATAAGAATGAAGCAAGCTTTACTGAGAACGTGTTGAGATGCAAATACTAGTCTACATGCTTCATGTTACTGTTTAAGCCTCACAACAATCCTATGGGGCGGGTGCTATTATTATCCCCATTTCACAGATGAGGAAACAGAGACTCAGAGAGGGGAGGTCACATGGCCTGGGTCACACAAGTGGTGATGCAGCCTGGGCTGGAATCAGGCTGCATGGCTGCAGAGCTAGTATTTTACCAATTTCTCATCAAACCCAAGAAATGTCTTATGGCTAAAAAAATGTTAAAGGTTGCAAGGTAGAGTTTGGAGGATATGAAAACAGGAGACAGGAGGTGAGGATGGGAGTTGTAAGCCATTAGCAAGAGACAGCAACCATGGAGTGCTCACTGTGTGCTGGGCAAAGTCCTTGTTCCGTTGTTAACCCTTGATCAGAGCAGATGAGTTATAAATGCTCATACCCATTTTATAGATGGGTAGCTTGAGGTTTAGAAGTTTTAAGAAACCTGCTCTTATCCCAGGGAGGAGAGGGTAGAGATAGGTCTTAAACCCAAACAGGCCGACTAGAGCTCTCTTCACTGTTCTATCCTTTCCAGAACACTCACCAAGTGTCAGACACCACACTGAATGCTTTTTACATATGTCTTACCTAATTCTCACAGCAGCCCTAAGGAGTGGGTACTGTTATTATCCCCAGTTTACATATAAGGCCACCGAGGCCCAGAGACGGGAATGGCACTGCTTAGTGTGGTCTGAACCCAAAAGCATTCCTCCAGGCATGGTCTAGAGCAGAGGGCTCCAAACCGGCTACACAGAGGTGTTCTAAGGGAGAAGCAGATTTGGATAGTTTTAAAGGAATTCATTTCCAGGTCCTCAACTTCCATAGAGATTCTTTCCTGAGAACAGGTTAGGGGTCTCACCAGTTCCCTCCTCCCTTTCTCAACCACCCCTCCCCCACTTCTCCCTACCGCATCCTCCCAATGCACCTCACAGCACATTGCTTTGAGGTTAAACCCTCCAGGATGCCTCCAAAAGGACACCAATGACACAGTTACAAATCCTTTCGCAAGTCATCTTGATTCCAATTCCATTTTATTATTATTATTTTTTATTTTATTTATTTATTTTTTTTTGCGGTACGCTGGCCTGTCACTGCTGTGGCCTCTCCCGTTGTGGAGCACAGGCTCTGGACGCGCAGGCTCAGCGGCTATGGCTCACGGGCCCAGCCGCTCCGCGGCATGTGGGATCTTCCCGGACCGGGGCACGAACCCGCGTCCCCTGCATCGGCAGGCGGACTCTCAACCACTGTGCCACCAGGGAAGCCCCATTTTATTATTTTTAACCAAAATGCAGGAGAGCCTAATCAAGCTGTCAGCAAATTAGATCACTAAAAATAATTTTTCATAAACGACTGCTGTGTGCTCTTCAGCACGATACTTGGAAGTTGTTGAAAAACATCAAGTGGCATTAGTTTATTGAGTTATTACAAAACTCCTTCAGTTTCCTCCCCCCAAAGTTTTTATATGTGAACAAAGCCTTTCATATTCGTATCCATTCAATAAATATGAAAAGTAGGAGTAGCCTAGTGGCTGAACCCTGTCGCATTTTAGCAATAAGTAATGATTCAAGAATGCATGACATAATTGGGAAACACTCCGTAGCCCTCATGAAGAGGTGTGTTCCTGATAAGGTGACTTATGTTTAGCAATTATTTATCAAAATTAATTCTATCTTGTTTTGATCTGTTGTTTATTACTAAAAATTATCATGATAACTTACTGCAGGAGAAAAATGTTAATACTCAGAACCTTATGATCTCAGAAAATTAAAAACAATAACTTAAAATGTCACAAAAACTATGATAGGGTGACAAATGAAGTACTTTCAAGCATAATAAAACATTACATTAAGATAAAATTATATGGAGAAATGGAATGAAAATACCAGTTCAAGAAGAAAAGAAAACAATGCAAAATTTCCAAATTCTTCTGAAGAGCTTATTCATGTTATTTTTACACAGGTGATGGTGGGTAGCAGATAAATATTTCAATTCCATTGGACACATTAAAAAGAGTGATATGGGACTCCCCTGGTGGCGCAGTGGTTAAGAATCTGCCTGCCAGTGTAGGGGACATGGGTTTGAGCCCTGGTCTGGGAAGATCCCACATGACGCCAAACAGCTAAGCTCATGCGCTACCGAGCCTGCGCTCTAGAGCCCGTGAGCCACAACTACTGAAACCCGCGCGCCTAGAGCCATGCTCCGCAACAAGAGAAGCCACCGCAATGAGAAGCCCACACACCACAACAATGAGCAGCCCCCGCTCGCCGCAACTAGAAGAAGCCCACGCGCAGCAACGGAGACCTGACGCAGCCAAAAATAAATAGATAGATAAATAAATAAATAAATTTTTAAAAAATAAAAAATGTGATATGAAAATTTAATTTGAACTTTTAATATTTCAATACTCCAGAAATTATATAAGCTGCAACTATAATTTTAAAGTTTTAACGTCAATTTAAAAACTTGTGAGACTCCTGGGGGCTGCATAGTTTTTACACAATTCTTTTCTAGATTAGCGAGAGCAAAAGTGTTTGATGATTACTGTCTTGGGGTAAAGTGTGGCCTTAGTCACGTGCTAAATGATATCCTTACATCCCGAAAGAGTCAAGCATCCCTGTAAACACCCGTTTTCCCCCATTCTCACTCTCCCAGGGGAGACCTAGGCACCGCAGAGTACTGGTTATATATCACAGTAATTACGGTAATCTCACACAGTATTGCCTGTGACAGCAACGATGGTCAGTCTCATCCTTCTTATGTACTTTATGCAGCTGAAGCAGCTCCTGCAGTGCCCTAACTTTTCTGAAGAAAACTTGGCCATGGAACTTCACTGCTTTACTAGCCCATGAGTCCAAACCTGATACCATAGGAAAGTGATCCAGGGCAGTAAGCTGGGGGCAGGGGCTCTGAGTCTGCCTGGCCTTGATTTCAATCCTGCCTCTGCCTCTGATAGGCTGTGTGAGTTTGGGCAAGTCATCGCACCTGTCTGAGACTTAGTGTCCTTATCTGTAGAAATGGGAGGAGTAATAACAGCACCTCTTTCATAGGTTGAGAGGGATAAAGAGGTAAAGCATGGAAAACCCCTAGCACAGATGCTGGCATATAAGTGCTCGTTGATAAATGGTGGCTGTTAGGAACCAATGACAAGGGATCAAAAAGGCCTCGCATCACAAAAACACAGACCTGTGATTATTCCTCAGGAGGTATTAGTGAGAATGAGGAATATAAGAAAGAAGTATCATCTACCCGACCTCTACCATGGGCTAGGCACTCTAGGGATTTTGTTGACCATCCGAAGTCAAACAGGCGTTATCACCCCTATTTTGCAGATGATGAAATAGAGCCGAAAGTGTCTCATTCAAGGTCACACATCTCAAGGTAACTAAACCACAAAAATCCAGATGTATGCGCTTATGAAGTTCCTTATTGCCTTGTTGCCAAAGGCCAAAGGCACTCAGGCCATTCTAGAACAGTTGTCCATAGAAAAACAGCATTCTGGGAGGCATTCCTAGTCAGCAATGACTCTGCCACTAGCTAGGCTGTGTGAGCTTTTGTGAGTGACTTAACCTCTCTGCACTCATCTTCCTCAGCTCATAATAGTACCTACCTCATAGCACTGTGAGGATTAAAAAGCACAATGTATATTGCACATATATTGTATACAGTGTATATAAAGCCATTTGCACTGTAAATGCTCAATAAACATTAGCTTTTGTGGGTATCATTATTTTTATCCTCTTATCCAGCCTGGCCATTCCCCTCCCTTTTAGAAGATTGCCGTTGAACTATCTCTGACAAAAATTAAGCGTCTGACTCATGCTCCTCCAAGCCTGAGTTCCAGGGAGTAGCAGCTCCTACAATTTATTGAACATGTACTATGTTGTTTCCAATCCTCAAGTTACCCTCATGTGGGAGGAACTGGCATCTTTTTGGAAGAGTGAGGCTTATAAGGTTTAAGTGATACGATCAGGCGCATTCCAGCTTCCTGGCAATTGAACAGGATATCTGGGGCCCCCAGGTAGCTGGAACCCCCAGGAGAGGTTAGAGTTGGCTGCAAAGCTGCCAGGATACATGAGATGGAGAAGGCAGGAGGAATCTGAGGTAATGGTGTTTCCATTCAGGGTTTAAGTCTTTTCTGTTGAGTCCTTGGCAGCAGAAGGAAGAGGGGGACATCCTACAGAAACCACCCCTCCCCCCGGGGGGACCAGAAATGTGCACAACAGGAAAGAGCTGCTGGGCTGCCTACCGAGGTCAGCAACGCCACCTGCCAGCTGGGCAGCCGCCACTCGCAGTGCAGCTGCGGCGCAAGGATGCTGAGGATCATCATCTCCATGGCGTCGGCCATCTGCAGGGAGCAAGCAAACATCATGAGGCCAGGATGCTGCCCGGGCAGGGGACGGCTGGCCCTTCCCCAAGTCCACGACCCCAAGCGAGTGTGTACAAAAATCCCTCTTCTACTTTCTGCTGAGTGCCCTATCACACATCAAAACACACTGAAAGTTGGGACTTCCCTGGAGGTCCAGTGGTTAAGACTCCACCCTCCCAACGCAGGGGGCGCGGGTTTGACCAGGGCGGGGAAGTAAGATCCTGCATGCCGATCCCGCATGCCGCTGCAGAGCGGTCAAAAATACAATAGATAAATTAAATTTTAAAAACACACTGAAACAAAGCACCGCCTGGAAGGGTGGGATAGGGAGGGTGGGAGGGAGGGAGATGCAAGAGGGAAGAGATATGGGAACATATGTATATGTATAACTGATTCACTTTGTTGTAAAGCAGAAACTAACACACCATTGTAAAGCAGTTATACCCCAATAAAGATGTTAAAAAAAAACACAAAACAACACTGAAAGCTCCAGTAGTTAAAACAGTGTGGTGCCATGCAGGAATTGACAACTAGACATTCAACATTCTTTGTGTGTGTGTGTTCTCCCGTGTTTGGAAAAACTTAGGGGCACTCCCCGAATGACGTGGTAAGATATCATATTTCGAAAATCAGAAAAACATTTTTATAGAGGTAGAGAGACAATGACCTTTTTCTCTTATAGCTCAATTAAAAACTAGTTTCTCTTTGGTCATCGTTCATGTAGAATTGTCAGTATAGTTAATGAGTGACCTTTTAACATTATTAAAACATACTGGGAAGCCCTGGTAATTAAATATAGTGGTACCTTTACTGGATTAAACAGACAGAGCAATGGCACAGAAATGAGAGTCAAGAAGCAAACCCATGTAGCCGTGGGAATGTGGTGGAGGATAAAGGCGGCTCTGCAAATTAGTGGGAAAAATGATGTGGGGAAATTGAAGACTGTTTGGAAAACTATGTAGTTAAATCTCAGTCTTGCACTAGTCACAAAAATCAATTTCAATTGTATTAACGGTCCAGATGCATTATTTGCTTTAGGTAGATTAAGGGAGTTTGACGAGGGCTCATGAGCCCCTTAAAACAAAGGCACATTTTGATCTGTGCATGTTTTTCTAGGGTGAGCCTCACAGATGACATCAGAATCTTAATAGAAGCCCTGAGCCTCAAAGGGTTGAGAACCACTTAATTAACCAGAAGCTTCAACTTCTCCTTGAGGGCAACTGTCAACCACACCTAACCTCCGCAGCCCCCAACCCCCAGACCTTCATTATCACCCAGGGTCACTCAACCCAAACTCTGCTGATTCAAGCAAAGGCTCTATGTGGAAGGAGCTGTGTCCTTCCATGTAGACCATGGAAAGCCAGTTGAGCAGCACAGGTGTTCCTTGGAAACTGAAGGTGAGGTCACTGTCCCCAGAGATACTTGCCCAAGCCAAGCCGGTGAGAACAGAGAGCTTCCATTGAAATTTTCCAAAACCAATGGCTTCCACCGCATCTTCCACCATGAAAGTATCTGGGAAGGAGAAGGGGGAGGTGGAGGAAGGAGTCAGTGCCTCTTGCAGTTGTCCTAGTGTGTGGGGCCTGGGTGGGGGGCGGGGGGGTCCCTGGCCAAGCTCTTTAAAGGCAGTGCGTGCTGCTTCTAGAACTTATCCTAGAAAAACCTTCCAGCAAGCATGAAGGTATATCTTGCTGCAAAGTCCAACGCAACACTGTTTCTACAAAAGGAAAAACTGGACAACCCAGAATGTCTATCAACAGGGAATTGGTTAAATTATTTTATATATTATATTTAAATGTTTATATATCTACATTATGAAATACAACCCATCTGTTTAAAAATGGGCAGATATAGAAAGATGCATACAGTATATATTGCTAATTTTAAGAAAACAAAGCAAGATGGACCACGGGAAGCAAGATTAAGTGTCCACAGACTGTCGACAGGGTTATCTGTCAGCATTCACTTTTGTGTACATTTCGATCATGTCTGAATGCTTCCTAAATAAACACATATTATTTGTATACTCAGAAAAAAATAAGGATATAATTTAGAAACTCATAAATGTTTTGAGAAAGACGAAAAGACTAAATGCAATGTGGTGTGCTGGATTGGTTCCTGTAACAGCACTGCTGGGAAAACTGGTGAAATCTGAATGAAGTCTGGAGTTTCCTGGATAGTATTGCACCGGTGTTAATTTCTTAGTTTTGACAAGTGTGCCATGGTTAAGTAAGATGTTAACTTTAGGGGAAGCTGCATGAAGAGTATATGAAAAAATAACAAACAGACAAAAAAGATTTTGAGAAAGACAAAAAGAGTATACGAGAACTCTCTGTGCTATCTTTGCAAATTTTCTGTAAATTTAAAATAATCCAAGGACTTCCCTGACAGTCCAGTGGTTAAGACTCTGCGCTCCCAATGCAGGGGGCACAGGTTCAATCCCTGGTCGGAGAACCAAGGTTCGCATGCTGCACAGCAAGGCCAAAAAAAAAAAAAGTCCAAAATAAAAAGTTAACTAAAAAATAAAAATACTGGGCTTCCCTGGTGGCGCAGTGGTTGGGAGTTCGCTTGCCGATGCAGGGGACGTGGGTTTGTGCCCCGGTCCGGGAGGATCCCACGTGCTGCGGAGCGGCTGGGCCCGTGAGCCATGGCCGCTGAGCCTGCGCTCCGCAACGGGAGAGGCCACAGCAGTGAGAGGCCCGCGTACCGCAAAAAAAAAATAAATAAAATAAAAAAATAATAAAAAAATAAAAATACTAAAGGAGCATACTGGGTGGCCTTCCTGTGGGGCCTCTGAGGATCTCATCAGCCTCTGCTGGGAGTTGTCATCTTATTAGAATTTCAATCATGGGCCCCTTATAGCAATCATAATTTTCTCTAGAAGTATGAGCTGGTGTTTATCACCCCAGCAGGGTCTGGTTTCCTTCAGTAAAAATACTGAGGAGAAAGCAGAGTAAGTTCTATCACATCATCAATAATAAGAACAGTAATAGTAATAATATAATGGTGTCTTTATGGAGTGCTCCCTGTGGGCCAGGCACTGCCCTAAGACCTTGATGTACATTATCTCATTTACTCCCTGTCACAACTACTAGTTAAGGCTCAGTCTTAGCCCCATTTTACAGAGGAGGACACGATCTTGCCCACTGTTAACGTAGCTGGCACACTGCGATCTGGGAACTGAGCCCAGATCAGCCCGAGCCTGAAGCCACTGCTTCTAACCTCTGCCTCCCCTTCCTCCCCAGGCATTGCCTCCTTAGATCTGCCAACAACAGGCCTTGGGCTCAAGCCATTAATCCTCTCTCTTGTTGGGAATCCCTTTCAGGAATGCATAGAATGTTTTCATCCATCAGCATCGTCAGGTGGTGAGGGGAGACCAGGTCCCCTAGCACCGCTTCAAGTCTCTTGTTTGACCATCTGTATTCAGAGGGAGCACAGGGTCATGGGTAGGAATGTGGGCTCTGAGGCCAGATTTCCTGGGTGTAAATCCAGCTTGGCTAAGTTCTAGCTGTGTGACCCTGGGCAAGACACTTAACCTTCTGTACTTCCGTGTCCTCTCCTGGAAAATGGGAAAGATAATCGTAATACTTCCAATTGGAACTGTTGTGAAGATTAAATGGGTAATATGTGTAAAGTGCTTAGAACAGTGCCTGGCACAGAGTAAATCCTCAGCCTGTGTCTGCTGCTCTAATCACTACTGTCAGTTTCACAATCACCATTGCCACCATCATCATTACATTATCATCAGCACCATCATCATCTCTAGCATCATCATCATCGTCACCATCACCATCATCATCACCATCTCATCCTCATCATCATTATCATCTCTATCACCATCATCATCATCCTCAGCGAAGTGTTAGTCAATGTTGTTGACTGTCAGGGATTATGATATAACCTTGCCTGCTGAAGAAAGCCATGTAGGTCCAGCCCCACACTTCCAGTGTCACCCCTGGCCTCCAGGCCCTCCTACCTGCCCCTTCACAAGATCCCTCTGAGCATACCACCTGGAGAGGCAACCCTGGTACCTCAGAGCCCCTGACTGTGGACTGGGCCAACGCTCCAAATTCAGGGTCCCCTCACCGTCAGTGGGATTGGCAAACTCCTTAGGCACAGCTGCCCCATCATCCAGCTCGACGGCCTCTAGGCCTGCACGGACCCCTTCAATCTGGACCTCATGCTCTCCCGAAGCCGTGTCGTCCTCTGACCTTGCACTCTCGCCTGTGCGACGGAATTTCACCACCCTAGAGGACAGAGCAAATCTGGTCATGATGGCTAGAACTCCTCCTCAACGGCCTTGCAGTATAGCTGTTGTGTCCAAGACAGGTGACAAGCTTTCTCTCATGGTCTAGAGAGTTGAATGGGTGGAGGAGAGGTGGGGGTGGGCATTTCTGTTGAGTTGGACTGTGGGGAGGGTGACAACTTTAAGGGCTGCCTAGTACAGTTGGATGGGTTGGGCACTGCACAACTCCAGGGGGAGCCCTGTTCACATGGTAAGTTATGTGAATGAGGATATCCTTGCGCTAGACCTAAAAACTGGTTGGAAGTACATGTGTTTCAGAATTTACATTCCTCTATATCTAATGGACGTAACAATTTGGTCACCTAAGGGTAACATTATGCCCACCAAAAGTTGCCCATACAGTATTTTTTTTTTAAATTTAAATTGGATGCCAATGTTTTAAAATTAGGAGAATTCACATAAAAATCCAGATTCCCGACATCTCTTTCAAAAGTAGAATATCTGGCCACCTGGGGCACACATTCTAATAAGGGACCAACGTGGCTAGACCAGGGCAGTGTATCCCCTGTAGATGGGACACACGATGCACAGGTGACCACAGTCTTGTCCTCTCCAAATAACCACCAGCCCTGACAGTCTCCTGCCACTTATCTTCACACTTGCTCTGTGTTCCACTCACTTGGCACTTTGTCCCCTTTGTCTGGCTCTGTAGGCATTTGAGTTCGAGACCCCGTGGACTCCACTCTCTACACAATACATTCCTTCACACTGTGCTGCTTCTTGTTACTGTGGGAAACGCCTTGACTTCTCTGAGCAGCAACTTCTTAATCTGGGACTCAGAGGCAAAAATACATGTCTCCTCCAACTTCCTCACCCCCAAACACAAATCTCCTGCTCTCTGCCAGCCCTGTGGTGAGTTTCAGGGTGACAGCAGCAACAGGAGAGATGAGTCCCTACCCTCCCAGGAGAGAGTCATATGGAATGAGTAATGCCCATTTCTCCCAGAGCTTTGAAAAACGGAGTCTGCGATGACATGGGCATGAAGGGCAGAGGGCTGATGAGGGACTGGAGGGCAAATCTGGGCAACGTTTTTAAAAGGTAAAAATGGAGACATTTCTAAGTAAAAAGTATTGCTATCAACATCATCATCAATTAATTATTGCATTATTCCATACATTTCACCAAGAATAACTGGTACTCTGGCATAGAAAGGGTAAATCTTCAGATTCCAGAAGGCTGGGGAACATTCCCTGCTTGTGAATTTGGAGAAAAGACAGATGAAATCACGGCAGTTTTGTAAATACCTGAAACTCCATTTGATGGCAAGGCTGGGCCTGGAAAGCTCCAGCTGTTAATCTCATCTTGTGTTGGAAATACGCGGCAGAGCGTAGAGCACAGGGTTTGCAGGCGGATCGGCTGGGATTGAAGCTTGGAGCAAACGCTCCATCCCATCCACTACCACCACTGCACTCTCCACCACGCCCACCACCGTCTAGCAGCACCTGTGCCTCGTTCTAGGTGTTGCTTTCCATGCACTTGCTCTGCACGACAGCTCTATTAGGTTGGTATTATTATCACCATTTTACAGATAAGAAAACTGAGGCCCCAGAAGTCACAGGACTTACCCCTGGTCACAGAGCTAAAAAGGCATGGAGCCAGGGTTCACCCCCAGGTCTGTCTGATCAAAACCTTGCGTTTCTGGCCAAAGACAGGATACCATTCAAACCCTTCCATTACTCCCCATTTACTCCATTCCCCCCATCCAAAATCTTTTATTTTGAAATATTTAAAGAATATAAGATTGAATAGATAACAATGACAGAAATGTCTTTGATTCTGCTGTCCAGCTTAAAGACTAGACACTACTAGTAGGCTGAACCATATGAAATTGCCAACATTTGACCATAAGTCAGTTGAAGCCACCATGTCTCTTTTCCAGTCTCTCTCTCTCACGTTTTCATCGTTAATACTCTTCCTTGATCAGTACTCTTTACAGGCATCGTTATTGGACTTCACCCTCACAATAACCCTGAGACGTGGTGACCTTTTCCATCCCCACAGCATAAGATATACCTATAGTCACTCTGAGCCTCAGTTTACCTTGCTATAAATTAGGTGTAATAGTTTTGTCATAGGTCGAATTCCTTAGAAGCAGAGCCTAAACTGGGATTCTCTTTTTTTCACCTGTGGTAAAATACACGTAACATTAAATTCAACATTGTAACCCTGTTTAAGTGTAGAGTTCTGTGGCATTAAATACATTTACATATCGTGCAACCGTCACCACTGTCCATTTCCAGAACTTTTTCATCTTCCCAAACTGAAACTCCGTACCCACTAAACACTAACTTCCAATCCCCTTTCCCCACCAGCCCCTGGCAAGAACGATTCTACTTTTTGCCTCTATGAATTTGACTACTCTAGGGACCCCACATAAGTGGAATCACACAGTAGTTGTCTTTTCGTGATTGGCTTATTTCACTTAACATCTTCAAGGTTCATTCATGTTGTTACATGTGTCAGAATTTCCATCCTTTTAAAGGCTGGATAATGTTCCATTGTATGAAATGTGATCCACAGGGAGCTCTGGAGTGTGAATTGTACCGTGGAGATTGTCCCACCCAGAGGTCTGGGGGCTTGGCTCGAATCAGTCAATCACTGGTCATGCCACCCCAGGGATGGAAGGCATAACTTCCCAGGTATCCCCAGGTGAAGTGGCTCCCCTCAGTCAAGGGACACCCTCCAGAGGTGACTGCAGCTGTGAGCTGTGAGCACCCATGATTGGCAGCAGCTGGGGGATGATCAATCTGGTAAAGGGAATCTGGACAGGCACCAAGGGTATCTGCTACAAATAATAGCCCTCCAACCATACAGCTATTTATTGAGCACTTACTAAATGCTAAGAGCTATGCCTTTTACATTATCTCCTGTTAGTTACCCTGATGATCAACCTATGAGTGAGTTAATGTTATTATCCCCATTGTACAGATGAGAAAACAAATGCTCAGAGAGGTTAAGACACTTGCCTGAGGTCACACAGCTTGAAAGAACTGAGGCTTCAGCCTAGATGTCTTTGGTATTAGAGCCCTGGGTCCTAATCACTAAGCATCAGCGCCTCTCGCGAGCATTCACCTGTGTCTGGGGAATGAATGTGAAGCCCGAACCCAGCTGCCCTGTGTGGGTGGGCTTGCCAGAGAGTGGATAACGACGTGACCTGGCGCAGGAACAGAAAGGCACAGCTCGATTCCAGCCTGGCTGACAGCTCTTCAGGTCGTCACATTCGTGCAGGGGCTCTTGAGCTGGATGGAACTTCGAAATCCCTGCGGAGCTGGTCACAACACAGAAGTCGGGGCCCCACTCCAAGAGGGTGTGACTCAGAAAGTCGAGGCTGGAGACTGAGATTTTGCATTTCCAACACGTTCCCAGGTGGTGCTGCTCTGGCTGATCCAGAGACCGAATTAGCGCATTAGAGGCAGGCGAACAATTCTGCCCCCCCCCCACCTTCCCCACCCCGAGTGCCGTGCCGAGGGGCGGAGGCTCCTACTCTGTTGGCTGAGCTGGGTGCCTGCAGCTTACGCTCCTCACCCCACCCGAGAGGCCCAGAACCCCTGTGGTACAGGACTCAGACAAACATCCCCGCAGTCCAGAGCTGGGGCTTCCTTTGCAGCTGGAAGGCAGGTGTCACCTGGGAACAAAGGCCAGGAGACAGACTGCCTTAGGCTTAGATATCCGGCATGAAGTTGGAATCTGGGGCTTCATTTAAGCAACACTTTTACAGCAAGAGCACCATTTTATTCACAGTATGTATTGTGTTGGCCAAAAAGTTCGTTCGGGTTCTTTGCAGAACATGGGGGAATCCGAACGAACTTTTTGGCCACCCCAAAATTTATTTGGGGGTAGCTCTGGAGGGATGCTGATGGGGATTATGGGGATGCTCTGAAGCCAGTGCCTACAAACTGAGTCTCAAAGCCCCCAAACCATACTGATGTGTAGCATTTGCCAATATCTGTGGGGTAAATACTCCCACTGTGACCAATTTTAAGCTCTCAATGGTTAAATAACAGGCTCTGAGATGTTCTGAATATTTCACAATCTGCTCACTAGAGCTTCTGTGAGCAGCCTCCAGCATAACTACTGTAAAAAGTCCTCAGATCGCTGTCACAAGCTACAACACAGATGAACCTTGAAACACGATGCTGAGTGAAAGAAGCCAGACACAGAGAGTCACACATGTATGATTCCATTTATGTGAAGCAACTTCATAGAGACAGAAAACAGATCAGTGGTTGCCAGGGGCTGGGGAAAGAGGGATGGGGAGTGACTGCCTAATGGGTACAGAATTTCCTTTTGCGGTGATGAAAATGTTCCGGAATTAGATAGAGGTGAAGGTTGTACGACACTGTGAATGTACGTCCATGTTCCCAGCAGCACTATTCACGACAGCCCAAAGGTGAAAACAACCCAGGTGTCCATCAGTGGATGAGTGGATAAGCGAAATACAGTCTATACATAAAATGGAATATTATTCAGTTTCAAAAAGGAAGGGAAAGGGGAATTCCCCGGTGGTCCAGTGGTTAGGTCTCCGTGCTTTCACGGTCAAGGGCCCAGGTTCAATCCCTGGTGAGGGAACTGAGATCCCACAAGCTGCACAGCCAAAAAACAAACAAAAAACAGGAACAAAAAAGGAAGGAAATTCTGACACATGCTATAATATGGATGAACCTTGAAGACATGCTAATAAGTGAAATATGCCAGTCCCCAAAAGACAAATACTGCATGATTCCACTTACATAAGATACTTAGAGGAGTCAAATTCAGAGACAGAAAGTAGAATGGTGGTTTCAGGGGTTGGGAGAGGAAGGAATGGGGACTTAGTGTTTAATAGGTACAGTTTCAGTTTGGGAAGGTGAAAACTTTCCGGAGATGGATGGTTGCACAACAATGTGAAGCACTTAATGCCACAGAACTGTCCTCTTAAAAATGGTTAAAATGGTAAATTTTATCTTATGTGTATTTTGCCATTCCCCCTCCCCCCAAAAGCCCCAAACCCTCAACCCTTAGCACTGCCATGGATATTATTACTTCTTAGTGAAATAAGTCTGACAGAGAAAGACAAATACTGTATGTTATCACTTATATGTGGCATCTAAAAGATGAAACAAACTAGTGAATGTAACAAAAAAGAAACAGACCTGTGGATATAGAGAACAAACAAGTGGTTACCAGTGGGGAGAGGGAAGGGGGTAGGGACAAGACAGGGGTATGGGATTGAGATATAAACTACTATGTATAAAATAGATAAGCAACAAGGATATATTATACAGCACAGGGAATACAGCCAATATTTTATAATAATATAAATGGAGTCTAACCTTTAAAAGTTGTCAATCACTATGTTGTACACCTGAAACCAACATAATATTGTAAATCAACGATACCTCAATAAAAAATTTTATGTATATATCCACATGTATTTTGTAATTTTTATATGTAAATAATTACATACGTATATAAATATATATTTGTATATAGTTATAAATTTATATATAATATTTATACATTTATAGATCAATATATAAATTAATGTTTCTAAATATATTTGTAAATATAAATAAATATGTATTTAAATATAATACATGTGGATGTATATATTACTACATAGATATTCCTGCACATTGTGAGAAAAGCTGCAAATAAAACGAACCTGATGCAGTGAGAGGCTAGCGGGGGCGGGGGGTGACATTTCAACTCTGCAAGCCACCAAGGGGTGGTGCGAAGTGGGTTCCAGGGAGGGAACGACAAAGGAGTAGGACACCCTGTCCCCAGGAAGCAACCTCCCAAATCAAAAACATAAACAGTCCCCCAAGGTATTTGTAGAAGATAGAAATGTAGAGAATTATTAAGCGCAGTAAGGAAATGAACATTTATGGGCATTATCAATGCCTTTTCAGGGGTGAGGGGAAGGCGCATGGCTCGCCCTTGACTCTGCAGGTAACGTCACAGAAGGAGATAGCTATGTGGCCTGACACTCTCCCTCTCATCACACCCTCTCCTCCAGGACCATCCAAGACTCTGTGCTTCCTTCTGTGACTAACAGCGACCACTGCAACATTTTGGGAAGGTAATCCGCGTTATCTTTCAAATTTTTCAGTGCTTTGAGCTCCCACCCAGAATGCGTTCTGCAGGCAGTTCATTGTGGGGACGGGCACAGTAGGCAACGATTTACCCTACAAATAACGGCAGATATGGATTGCTGGCTTGCGCGTGTCAAGTCTAGTGTTTGCACTGTGCATCGATTATCTTATTTATTCCCACTTTCATGGTCCCCTTTTTACAGATGAGGACACTCAAGCACAGAGGGGCTGGGAGCTCGCCCAAGGTCACACAGTAAGTGTCTAGGCTTTGGCAAAGCCACTGGATTTCAGTGTCCCTGCTCCCAGCCACTCTGCTGTAGTCTCTTCTGGTGCTAGCACACTCCCTGCAGCTTTGCTGCGGTGACACCAAACCAGAAACAATCTTCAGGAAAGGAGTAATTAGATAGACGATGGCACATCCACTAAAGAAAATGTTAAAAAAAAAATTTATTTATATTGATCTGTACCACATTAGCCGAAGGTGGAAACAACTTAAGTGGTCATCAGTGGATGAATGGAGAAACAAAGTGTGGTCTATCCATACAATGGAATATTATTCAGTCTTAAAAAGGATGGAAATTCTGACCCGTGCTACAACATGGATGTACTTTGAAGACATAGTGCTAAGTGAAATAAGCCCAGCACGAAAGGACAATTACTGTACGAGTCCACCTATCTGAGAGGGCCTAGAATAGTCAAATTCACAGAGAGAGAAAGTACAACAGTGGTCACCAGGTGATGGGGGGTGGTGCGGTGGGGAATGGGGAGTTAGCGGTTAATGGGTACAGAGTTTCAGTTGCAAAAGATAAGAAAATTCTGGAGATGGATGGCGGGAAAGGTAACACAACATTGTGAACGTAATTCATACCGCTAACTGTACAAGTTAAATTGTTGAAATGGTAAATTTTATTATGTATATTTTAACACACTAAACACACACACACTAAACACACACACACGTTGGTTGCAAGAACCAACAGGAAAAGATTGCTGGGGCTCATTTTTTTTTGGGGGGGGGCTGCACCATGCAGCTTGCGGATCTTAGTTCCTCAGCCGGGTATCAAACCTAGGCTTCCGGCAGTGAGAGAGCTGAGTCCTAATCACTGGACCACCAGGGAATCCCCGCTGGGGCTCCTTATTAAATGTGCTAGACTATGGTCCCGTGATCTAGGTCCTCGGTACTAAGACTTAAGTGTGGTCTCGAACCAGAGGCCCCAGCCTCCCCTAGGGACGTGGCAGAAATGCTGAGTCTCGGGCCCTGACCCAGATCTACTGAATCAGCATCTGCATTTTAACCAGGTCCCTAGTGAATCTGTGTGCATGTTCAAGTGGGCTCAAGAATATTTTTGCTTCTACAGTCGAACATTCTGGAAGGATACTTAAGAAGCCTAAGACTGGTTGCTTCTGGGAAGGAGGATTGGATGGGAATGGGGAGTTTTAAGGAAAAGAAATTTTTTTTTTTAACTTTTCATTTTGGATCCCGCTGCAATATGTAAATTTTTTAACCTGCACATCTATTAGTTAAATAATCAATATAAATCGCAATAGCGACTATTCACAGAGCTCTTGTTGGTCTTGTAACATCAGCCAAGCATGTTACAGACTCGTTCGGCTGTGAAATGGGATGAGGACAGGCTTGCAGGACGGCCGTGAAGATTAACCGAGATTGATGAACGGGAAACTGAGGGGCATGGTGTCAATATTGGCTTTCCTCCAACCCAGCTTGGTTCAAGTCACCTTTCTGCTTTGAGCGTGGAGTACACTGACCTTTGTGAAATTCGACTTTGAGAAAATGGCTTAGCTCCCTGGAGTTTTAAACCAGGATGTGTTCACCTTCCTTCTCTGGCAGTTCACTAGAAGCCAGGGCCCTTTATTTACTACAACTTGTTTTAAGACGAATGTAAAGAGAGACCTCTGACATGAAATTATAGTCCGAAAGCCAGACTACATTTTGAATCGGCTGGGTTCCTGAAAGCAGTTATCAGCTACAGGAGCCAAGATTTCCCAAGGGAAAAAAAAAAAGTAATAAGACAGAAAAAGAAAATAGCAGTGGCATATGTTAAATATAGGAGGGCTTCAAAACAAGCTGGCTAATTTCTTGGCATTTGTTGTGTATATATAGCATATCGTTTACCAAAATAGCAGGGAACATTTGTTTTACATAATTTTGCTATTGAAAGAAGATAAGAGCTGGAGGAAATGGCTGTGAACCCAAAGACCTCGCTTGTACCATGATGTAATTCACCTCCGTACCTTCAGTTAGGGTCTGAGACTTGATTAGGGTAAAGGCTTGATTTCTTTTCATCTCAGCTTCTGGATACTTATCCACTGAGTTCGTGAATCTATCAGACTGAAAAGGAAGCTTGTACCTAAGTGTGACTATTACAGGGTAGCATTTACTGTCTGAAGAGAGGGGGATTGTCATAGAAAGAAGAGCCCCACTCTGCAGACAGACTGATTTGGGTGTGAATCTCCTGCCCACCGCATTCAGTAGCTATGAGGTTAGGTTACTTTACTTCTCTGGGTCTCAGTTTCCTGCTGGGAGAAGGGAAATGGTAATTCCTATCTCACGGGGTTGCCATGGAGACTAAAGGAGTTAACAGAACATCTCAAAGAGCTTGGCCCCATCATTCTTCAGTATTTTAATAAGTTTATTGAGTGCTGACTATGTGCTGAAGGCTGGGATACAATAGGAGATAAAATACACCTGCCCTCCTGAAGTAGATGCCCTAGCTGGGAAGACGGTTAATGTACTAGTAACAAGAAATCATTATACATCTGCAAATCAATGAATCTTGAGAGGGAAACAGACAGGGAATAGAGAATGATTGGAGGGAAGAGTAGTCAGGATAGAGAATGATTGGAGGGAAGAGTAGTCAGGTTAGACTTCCCTGAGGTCTGAGAACCAGGAGAGTCCCACACAGACGGGGGGGAGGAGAGAGAACAGCCAGTGCAAAGGCCCAGAGGTAGGACCAAGGAGTAGAGGTCAGAGAAACAGGCTGAATTATAGAGAGCTCTGGAGACCACAGGGAGGATTTTTCATGCTATCCTAAGACCAATGGGATGCCACTGAAAGGTTTCAAGTAGGGGTGACACAGTGGAAGATGATCAGAGTTGATTTAGGGAAGATCATTCAGGCACATTTTTCTACAAGAAGAGGAATAGATTGGGGAGACTGTTTTAAAATATAGGTTTAAAAAAATGTTTTTGTGTGTCACACTTTTATTTATTTATTGGCCCCGCAGTATGTGGGATCTTAGTTCCCTGACCAGTGATCGAACCCGTGCCCCCTGAATTGGAAGGGCACAGTCTTAACCACTGCACTGCCAGGGAAGTCCCTAAAATACAGGTTTTATTATTATTTAGGCGTGGCAAGGCAAACAGATCAGGAGACAACTGCCTTTGAAAAGATTAGACTCTGTTATACTCACAGATTCCAAGAAGAGGGGGTACACCACACCTGGGAAGCCAAATGGGAAAGCACCAGGGTCAATAACGAGGCAAGAGTGAGGGGAAAATGTGGGCAAGAGTCTTTATTGTGGTTTCCATAGGAAGGAAAAGGTGACGCAGGGTCACCAGGCTGAGGACTGGCTCGTCTGAGTAATTTCTCCAGGCTCTGAGCGTAGGGACTGTCTCCGGTTGTCTGGGATTTGGCTGTGGCGTGATTAGGGCAGGTGGATTAATGGGTCTGGATTGCTTGGTTTGCACATGAAAAGTACACTGGCGGGTGAGTTATTTACTAATTAACCCTGGTGCCCTCCAGGACCTTTGAGGCCCTAAGATGTCAAAACATCAGAACATAGAAAATAAAAAGCCTGATTAACACACAAAGATGGGGAGAGAAAGCAGGGAGACTGTGTGGTCAGCTGAGTGAGAAGCGATGGTGGCTCGGACCAGGGGGTACAGCAGGGTGGGTGGGTGGGCAGTGGGGTGCTGAAGCTTTTATTATTCACCTCCCCACCCTGACCCCCCCATTCTTCCAATCAGTAGAGGAAAACAGCCACACAGGGAGGCCCATCTGCAAAGCTAAACAGCAAAGGGCCGAGTTAGAACAAGTGTCCTCAGATTTGGGGAACTCAGTCAACAAAACTGATGACCAGGGCTTCCCTGGTGGCGCAGTGGTTGAGAGTCCGCCTGCCAATGCAGGGGACACGGGTTCGTGCCCCGGTCCGGGAGGATCCCACGTGCCGTGTAGCTGCTGGGCCCGTGAGCCATGGCCACTGAGCCTGTGCGTCCAGAGCCTGTGCTCCGCAACGGGAGAGGCCACAGCAGTGAGAGGCCCGCGTACCGCAAAAAAACAAAACAAAACAAAACAAAACTGATGACCAGCGCCCCTTAGCTCCGTCCCAGGTACTCAGCTACATCACACTGGGACTTCTTTGGAATCTGAAACCTACTGACAAATGGGGTTAGAGGCTGTGGGCCTGGAGCAGAGAAACTGCCAGGGTCACTGACAAATGGACTTGCTTTGTCTCCTTCAGGATAAGACCTGGGGACTCGCTGATCTGTCTGATTTGGTTAGAGTCTTCTCAGGGGCTGAACCTCTGTCTTCCAATATGTGAACTTCTGGCATGTGAAAGAAGGTGCTTGTGCAAGTTGGACCCTGAGGATAGAGCTTGAACTGCTGGATATAAAGAGGGAAACAGATTTCAACAAAATATAAGGAGGCTTCTCGGGTAGAGAAGTCCAGAGATGAAAAAGGCTGCTTTAGATGGTAGTGGGCTCCCCTCCATGAAAAGTCTAGGAAAGGCAGGTGTCCACGTGTATGGACTCAGGAGTAATGATGTTTAATACATAGCACTCAGCATGCCGAGGGCAAGCCTACATGCTATATATAATTATATACAGTAAATATATAGATAGCATATATATCTTTTTTTTTGAGTTTTTGTGGCATTATATTTAGTCATCTTGGCTGGTTTAGTCACATTGTTGTTGTTTATTTTTTGGCTGCCGCTGCATGGCATATGGGACCTCAGTCCCCCGACCAGGGATCAAACCCACACCACCTCCATTGGAAGCATGGAGTCATAACCACTGGACCGCCAGGGAAGTCCCTAGCATATGTATATCTTATATAATCTCTTCAGCAACCCTAGGAGGGAGGGTTATTAATATCCCCAGTTTATAGACAAGTAAACTGAGGCTCTGGTCCAAGTCCCCTAGAGTGTATATAGTATCCTAGGTTCCTGGCCTGAGTAGCTCCAGAACCCATGATCTTAACCAGTAGCAGATGCTCCTCTGAGGCCAAGAGTACCCCCTAGGGAACCAATTACAATGCCGATTCCTGGCCATTCTCCAGACCTAAAGCTTTTGCATCTCTGCAGAGCAGGACCCATGAATCTGAATTTTAATGAGATGTTGATGGTGGCCACAGATGTTTAGAAGCCACCACTTGGATCCCCTCTTGCGTGGAATTGAGAATATGAGGTATAAGGGGTTGGAGTGATGACTTTTAAGGTCCTTTCCGTTCCTGAATGTCTAGAAGTCTATAATTAATGGAAAATATTGTTCTCTGTGGATTTTATTTTTCTGTATTTTCCTGCCACCCCCCATTGACCTGAATAGCACTGAGCTTGTTCCCTGGATAATGGACCAATGGCTTATATTCTAGACAAAAGGCAATGAACACAAATAAATAATAGTTAAAATTTGTTAAGCCCTCACTACATGCTGGGAGCTCCACTAAGTATTTTATGAGCCTTATGCCCTGTGAGGTGGACGCTATTACTATCCCCACTTTACAGATGATGAAACTGAGGCCCGGAGAAGAAAAGTAACTTGCCCAAGGTTACCTTCCAAGTCAGTAGGAAAGTCAGAATTCAAATCCAGGTCTACTTGAGCAGAGAGGCCACACACTTAATCATTCTGTGATGTGGCCTCAGTGGGGGGATGGGTAACTTCTAACTGGGGGAACTGAAAGCCTGGGGGACAACTTTCCAGGCAACTTATTTATCCACTCCTTCATTCAACAAGCAGTGGTTCTCAATGGGGCAGTCATTCAGTCTCCCAGGAGACACCGGCAATGTCTGGAGACAGTTTTGATTGTCACAACTTGGAGGGGCAGTTGGTGGTTGTGACATCCTGTGGGTAGAGGCCAGGGATGCTGCTAAACACCCTATAATGTCTAGGACAGCCCCTCATGACAAAGTGTCATCTGGTCTAAAATGTGAATAGCGTTGAGGTTAAAACCCCCTGTTAAAGAAAGAGATGCTCTTAATAATGACACCAGAATAATCACCATAAGCCAGATGGTACCAGGCACATCCACCTAGAGAGCTTAGGATCACAGTCTTTTAAAGCCAAAAATGGGGACTTCCCTGGTGGTCCAGTGGGTAAGACTCCACGCTCCCAAGGCAGGGGGCCTGGGTTTGATCCCTGGTCGGGGAACTAGATCCTGCATGCATGCCACAACTAAGAAGCCCGCATGCCTCAACGAAGATCCCGTGTGCTGCAACTAAGATGAGGCGCAGCCAAAATAAAATAAAATAAATAAATATTTTCTTAAAAAGCCAAAAATGCCCTTGAAGGTGGCCCAGGCACCCTCTTATGTCTCAGGGAAGTTAAATGAATTGCCCAAGATCACATAATGATTCACATTCAGATCTGTTATTCTTTTAGACAGCCCAGAGAAGAGCTTGGCTGGGCTGTAAAGCCACTGTCAGGGTCAGTAGGCCCTTGAACAACCCTCTCTAAGGCCTAAGACCACCGAAGCAATGGCCTCTTTGCAAGGAGATTTTCTTTCTTTGGCCTCCAGACTGTTCCACTTAAGTCACTGAAACACATATTCCCTAGAGGTGAAGCTGGCTGGCATGTGTTTGAAATGATGGGGTGTGAGCAGCTTTGAGCCCGAGAGTTGTTTTTTTTTTTTTTTAAATTGAAGTATAGTTGATTTACAATGTTGTGTTAGTTTCTGGTGTACAGCAAAGTGATTCAGTTATACATATATATACATATTCTTTTTCATATTTTTTCCATTACGGTTCATTACAGGACATTGAATATAGTTCCCTGTGCTATACAGTAGGACCTTGTTTATCTATTTCATATACAGTAGTGTGTATCTGCTAATGCCAAACTCCTAATTTATGCCTCCCCCACTCCCTTTCCCCTTTGGTAACCGTAAGTTTGTTTTCTATGTCTGAGTCTGTTTTTGTTTTGCAAATAAGTTCATTTCTATCATATTTTAGATTCCACATCTAAGTGATATCATATGGTATTTGTCTTTCTCCTTCTGACTTACTTTGCTTAGTATGATAATCTCTAGGTCCATCCACGTTGCTGCAAATGGCATTATTTCATTCCTTTTTAATGCCCGAGTAATATTCCAATTTGTATATATACACCACATCTTCTTTATCCATTCATCTATCGATGGACACTTAAGTTATTTCCATGTCTTGGCTATTGTAAATAGTGCTGCTATGAACATTGGGGTGCATGTATCTTTTCGAATTATGGTTTTCTCTGTGTATATGCCCAGGAGTGGGATTGCAGGATCATACGGTAACTCTATTTTTAGTTTTTTAAGGAACCTCCATACTGTTCTCCAGAGTGGCTGCACCAATGTATAGTCCTACCAACAATGTAGGAGGGTTCCCTTTTCTCCACACCCTCTCCAGCATTTGTTATTTGTAGACTTTTTGATGATGGCCATTCTGACCGTGTGAATACCTCACTGTAGTTGTTTTGTTTTGTTTTGCTTTAAGAAACTTAGTATTATCTTTATTTTCATTTATTTATTTATTTTGCTGCTCAGCATGTCGGATCTTAGTTCCCCGACCAGGGATCGAACCCATGCCCCCTGTATTGGAAGCTCGGAGTCTTAACCACTGGACTGCCAGGGAAGTCCCCTCATCATAGTTTTGATTTGCATTTCTCTACTAATGAGCAATGCTGAGCATCTTTTCATGTGCCTATTGGCCATCTGTATGTCTTCTTTGGAGGAATGTCTGTTTAGGTCTTCTGCCCATTTTTGGATTGGGTTGTTTGGTTTTTTGTTACTGAGCTGTATGGAGCTTGAGTTTTTAAAAGCCTGTGGTGGGTTAACCTTGAGGATTCCTAGGCTATTACAATAACTCCCTACTTTTTGCCTGAGGTGGGTGACAATGAAACTCCCATCTCTCCTCCTTGGCCAGGAATCCTTTCCTTTTGCCCCGATGAGCCTCAGGGGGATGGGAGCCAACATGAAGCCCCACGTGTGCCTTAGCCGCCTACTCTGGTCCTGTCTCTGTGCAGCAGTCTCCTCATTTAGAGGAAACAAAACCTGCTTCCAGTTCCTTCCCTAGAACCAAGAATGAATCCTTATGGGCACAAAGAACTTGCCTGGGACAACTTCAAGAACGTAGTCATGTAATCAGTAAGTCAAACTGCATTCTCTCAACCTCCCTGATTTAATGGTAGGGGATGGGGAGGCAGAATGGCAAATAGGATGAAACAAGGTTATGTGTGATCTTTCCATGCGGACTCAGTGCTTTAGCTGCTAAAACTTAATAATGGTGGCCCCCACTGTTAAGGAGAATGATTAAGCTGATGGACAGATTTTTCTGATTTTTTCATTCATATAGTTTTTGTTGTTGTTGTTGTTTTTGCGGTACGCGGGCCTCTCACTGTTGTGGCCTCTCCCGTTGCAGAGCACAGGCTCCGGACGCACAGGCTCAGTGGCCATGGCTCACGGGCCCAGCCGCTCTGCGGCATGTGGGATCCTCCCGGACCGGGGCACGAACCCGCGTCGCCTGCATCGGCAGGCGGACTCTCAACCACTGCGCCACCAGGGAAGCCCTCATACAGTTTTTATTTAATCCTTCGGCCTGGTCTATACTGAAATCCAGTATCAGATGGAATCTAGGCAATGCCCCACCTTCTTGGGATACATTAGACCCCCGCCGTGTGTGAAGCTTTCACACTAGTAAGTAAAGACAGACACTAAACAATAAGTAAGCAAATTACATGGTGCGTTAGTAGGTGATAAGCGCTATAAAAAAAGAAAAAGCTGAACACGGTCTGGAAGATGGGGGAAACGGGCTGCAGTTTTTTTCAATTATGGTAAAATACACATAAGATAAAATTTATCATTTTAACCATGTTTTTAAAGAGTACAGTTCAGTGGTATTAACTATATTCACAATGTTGCACAACAATTACCACTGTCCATCCACAGAACTCTTTTCCTCTTGTAAAACTGAAACTCTGTACCCACTACGCAGATCCCCCTACTCCACTTCGCCAGCCTCTGGCAACTGCCAGTCGACTTTATGTCTCCATGAATTTGATTACTTTAGGAACCTCATATAGTGGAATCATACACCAGCTGTCCTTCGGTGTCTGGCTTATTTCACTTAGCATAATGTCCTCAAGGTTTATCCATGTTGTAGCACGTGTCAGCATTTCCTTCCTTTTTCAGACTAAACAATATTCCACTGTATGGATAGACCACATTTGTTTATCCACTCATCCATGAAGGGACACTTGGGCTGCTTCCACCTTTTGGCTATTGCAAATGCTGCTGCTATGACATTGGCTGTACAGATATCTCCTCAGTACTCTGCTTTCAATTCCTTTGTGGGTATATACCCAGAAGTGGAATTGCTGGGTCATATGGTAATTCTATTTTTAATTTTTTGAGGAACCACCCTACTGTTTTCCATGGAGGCTGCACCATTTGTGACTCTCGCCAACAGTCAGTGTGTAAGAATTCCAATTTCCCCACATCCTCACCAACACCTGCTATTTTTATTTACTTTTGGTAGTTGCCATCCTAATGGCTGTGAGAGAGGGCTGCAAATTTTAAGGAGGTGGTCAGGGTAGGCTTTGGTGAGATGGTGGCATTTGAGACTTGACAAAGGTGAAGCAGATACTCTGCAGAAGAGCTTTCTAGGTAGACAGAACAGTGGGTCCTGGGGCAGAAGCCTACATGGTGTGTTTGAGGCAAAACAAGGAGACAGAATGGCTGCATGAGGGGGTGGGAGAGGAGAAGAGCCCTGGAGGGTTTTGAACAGAGGAGGGATGTGACCTGACTTTTAAAGAATCCCTCTGGTGCTGTGTTGAGAATGGGCTGTAGGGAGACAAGGGCAGGAACAGGAGGACCAGAAAGATGACCACTGGAATCAACCCAGGTGAGAGGTGATGGAGGCTTGAACCAAGGACTAGCAGTAGAGGTGGAGAGAAGTGGTAGGAGTTTAGATGTAGCTCAAAGGCAGGACCAGTAGAATCTCCCGATGGATTGAAGTGAAATATGAGAGGGAAAGAGGGGTCAAAATTGACTCCAAATGGGATGGACAGAGTTACCATCAACTGGTATGGGTGAGGCTGAAAGAGGAGCAGAGTGCAGGAGAGATCAGGAGTTCAAGTTTGGACATGTGCTTCCATGAGCTAGCATTAGGACATTCCTTAGTATTCTGAAAAGGAGACCATGGCTTCTAGGTACTCTGCTACCTGAATAAGCTGGAGGATAAGGGAAACAAGTCCAGAGTCAGGAAGACAAAAAACACCAGCACAACTGGTTGAGCCCTTACGTAGAGCCAGCCACTGTACTGGGAGCTTCCCAGTGGTGACGTCCCTCATTCTCACAACAGCCCTGCCATGCAGATACCGCCATTATCCCAACTTTACCGATGAGCACCCAACCTTGGGGAGATGAAGTCATTAGTCCAAGGCCACCCAGATGCTAAGTGGCAGAGCCAGGGTTTGAAACCAGATCTGCCTGACTCAAGAGTCCACACTTTTACCCCTGCTGCTGCTGAAGCCCAGGAGATTCATGGAGGTGATGGACTTAAGCTCAGTCTTGAAAGACGGGGTTGGTAAGAAAGGAGAGAGAGTGGATTGAGCAAACACAGGATGAAGTTCCAATGTCTTGTCCTCATTCCAGGGCCCTGTGTGGCCGGGTCCCTGCCATCCTCTGCATCCTTCCCTCACGCCACTTGCTCGTGAAGCTCCACTGGCCTGATTGCGAGCTTTTCCCACACACAATTCCCTCTATTTGAAATGCTCCATCCTAGCTCTTTTTCTGGCTGACTCCTACACATGTCTGGGGGTTCAGCTCCAAGGTCACTTCCTCCAGGAAGCCTTCTCTGATTCTCCCCTCCACTATCTAGAACTACTCTTGTTGCATCATGCACTTGTCCTTTGTAGCCCTTAAAACAATTCTCATAATTATTGTGCAATTGTGTGTTCTACATCCGCTTCTCCCATCGAACCAGTGCCGTCCAATAGAACCTTCTGCAGTTCCGGAAATGTTTTGGACCCATGCTGTCACAACGCAACTACAGCAGCCACTGGCCACATGTAGCTACTGAGCACTTGAAATGTGGCTAAGGCAACCAAGGAACGGATTTTTCAAACATCACCTACGTTACTTATAAGTCAAATTTTATATTGTGTATTATATATGAAAATTATTTCACATACTAATTACATAAGTTAAATTTAAATAGCCACATGTGGCTAGTGGCTACTGTATTGGACATTGAAGCTCTAGACTGTGAGCTCCTTGAGGGCAAAGACCATGTATCTTATTTGGTTGTAGAATCCCTTGACCTAGGATGGTACCCAGGAAAATCACTGAATGAACGAATGAGTCAATCAATCAATCAATCAATGTAGTCTGCATAACTTGCTTTCAAGAAATCATCCTAGAAAGGAGAGACCCAGGAAAATCTGACTTGCATAAGATCGCACAGTAAGGCAGAACTAGATATAAAATCTCAGCTTTCTGAATCTCCTGTGCCTGAGTGGACAGCAGGTGAAAGGCAGAGGTTGTTTGTGGTCTCAAATGACCCATCCTAGAGCTGTGTGAAGGTGCCTCTAACTGCAGGAAAGGACTATTTCTTAGACACCCTCATCCCTCTTCCCCCTCCCCTGACCCTGTTAACTACTTAGCAGCTTATAATCTATTAACACTTGGCCTCCTGTGGGACTGAGCCTGTTCCAAGGTCCACTCTTGCCCACCCCTCTACAAGGCACTCTGATTTTTTAAAAATCCATATTGCTCTCAGGCAGTCTGTTGCCAGCAATCTGTGAATAATATATATAGGGTGTGGTTTAAAAAACACCTATGTCGTGATGTGTAACCCACTCAGATTCACATGGCTGCTCCTTTTCTTCTATTCTTTTTTATAAATGGAGGTTAACATATTTCAGGGCTAATTTTGACATCGTTCAAATGTACTTTGGGGTTTGCAGATTACATTTTGGGGGAGTCCAGCATAAGGAGTCTACAGATTTTGTTTTTATAAATTCTTTTTCAGATGTCATAATAATAATAGTTAATATGTGTGACTTCTTTGTATCTGCCAGGCATTAGCACACATTATCTCATTTGAGCTTCCCCATAACCCTCTGAATCAAGTACTATTATGATTCCCATTTTATGGCTAAGGAAACTGAGTCTCAGAAAGGTTAAGTCACTTGCTCGAAGTCACACAGCCAGGAAGTGGCACAGTCAGGATTTGAAGCCAAGTCTGTCTTCTCAAGAGTCAGTGCTCTTAACCAGCACACAATTTGGCTTCTCTAATAGATATTATATGTATTTATGTGTATAAAAATCAGAAAAATAATCAAGAAACTTAACACTGGGGTTTGGGAAGAGAGAGACTTACTTTTATTTTTGTGCTTCTTTCTGAACTTTATTTTCCCTATCTATATATTATATTAGTACATTATATTATATATTAGTATAAAAACTAAATTAATTTAAAGCTGAAGTAAAAAATTCTTATTAATTTTACTTTTTTAAATTAAGGAAGGAATTGTCATTCTAGTGTCATGTCTATATATTAGATTAAATATACATGAATCTTTGAGTAATTTGCAAAGTTCACATGCTCTGACAGCATTTGAAAATTTATCCCAGTAAAACTGCAGTTCCAATATGTATTCTTATTCTGAGTACCAAATTTCATATTTTAGTTTCTGAATTATTTTTTATTTAGAGATAATATGATAATATTATTATCATAGATAATATGATAATATTAAACATGATATTTATTTTCAATGAACGTGGTATGTTTTCCTTGAGATATCTGCACTCAGATATGTACATTTTTATGCATTCACACATCAGCTTTGGATATTATAACTGAGTGTCCTTTAGCATTTGTGAAATAATGCTGTGTTACATAAGATATGCTATTTGAGGATCAATTAATAAAAGCTTAAAAGTAAAAATTTAATTAATTAAAAATATTAATGAAAATTAATTTTATACTGATTGAGAAGCAGACACCACAATACCCTTCAGTACTTATAGCTTCAGAGAGCTGTATCAGTCACGCTAAAATTCACTTGGGAGAATTCCTCAGTGGCTTAGACAGAAAAAAACATTTAAGTCAAGAAAATACACACATACTAACAACAATGTATCCTTTCCAACAATTCCAAATGGTGTCTAGTTTTACCATCCAAATGGCTAGTCCTTCTAAAAATTAAAACAAAACCCCCATTAATGTTCTTTTTAATGCCCCATCTCATACTCTTGGAATTTGCTTAACAAATCACCATCAGCTTGTGGTAGGAGACATTTGGAAGCCCCTTTACAAGCTCCCTATACTTGCCACGCTTGATTGTATTCCCCCAAGATTTTCAGAGCAAATTTGGCATCCCTGAAAAATTCCAGTCCTCTAAGCAGTGTATTCCTGAGTTCCCAAGGAGAGCCGACAGTGAGTCTCACTCTAGCTAGCTGTTACAAAAGCCGTTCATTCAGAAGGCAAGAGGTTTCAGCAACGATGCACAGCCCTCTCATTCACACACTTCATAAACAACAAGACTGCAGAAGCCTCCTCTCTAGGAAGGAATCCCTGCTTTTTAGAAACCAGTTTGCAACATCAGTATGATTCCCTTCTAAAAGACCTTGCGGGAAAATTAGGAATTTCACAGCATAGGAGAAGGACTGGAAAGGACCGATGTCATTGCATGGACTCATCAATTCAGTCCGCATTTCAAAACAGCAGCTAATGCTTTCTTAAAACACAAACCTCAAAATGCCTTTAGGATTGAGAGCCATTATAAGGGAAAACATAACATGGGTAGGTCCCCATAAGATTCCGACGGATCTGAAAAATCGAACTGAGTCAGAGATACAGATACTGAGCTGATGGGGTAGGAAAATGGCTTGTCTCCTCCAGGCCTAATTCTCTCCTCTGAAACAGTTCCCTTTAAATTCAGGAAGCCACGCTGAGACGCCCCTCTGCAGGTTTTCCTTTTTTAAAGGAAAACCTGTCTGCGTCTCACTCGCCCCCAGGATACTCACGGCAGCTGCCTTAGCTGGAATAAGTCCTCCTCCATGTCCGCGCTGCGCCAGGACGAGCCCTTTTCATGGCCCTTACATGGTGGTGGTGGATGACGAGGGCTCGGGGGCTTCAGCACTAGGGCTCTGGACCGCGCGGCTTCCTCCCTCGGTGGCAGCTGTTCCGGGGAGGGAGTCGCCAGGGGCCAGCCCAAGAGACAAAGCCGCCGCCGCCAGGAGACCGCGGCGAGAGTGGGCGGAGAGGAGGAGGTGAAGGGCAGGGCTAGCTGCGCGGGGAGAGGGGGCGGGGAGAGCCCTTCTGGTTAGCGGAATTTACAGGCTGTCTGTGGCTGGTGGTGTTTTACTGAGATGCCTGTGGGGCACACCAGCCTGTGAAATGGCTGTCTAGGTACCAATGAGCACTCTTTGCTTGACGAAGCCCCTCTAAATGTTTATTTGTAGGGATTCATTAAGGTTGTTACTGGTATAATATTCTTGCAACCCAGGCTGCTATAACAAATGCAGAGAATGAAAACATTGTATACGTACTCATGCATTGAAGCATTGTTTATTGAGCACCTACTGTGTGCCAGGCACTGTAAGACTCACCGGGCATATGACAGAGAACAAGTTAGAAGTGACATTGTCATCACAGAGCTGAGGTCTTTTATTTTATTTTACATATTTATTTATGTTGGCTGCACCGGGTCTTAGTTGCAGCATACAGCCTTCTTAGTTGTGGCATGCGGACTCTTAGTTGCGGCATGCATGCGGGATCTACTTCCCTGACCAGGGATGGAATCCAGGCCCCCAGCATTGGAAGCACAGAGTCTTACCCACTGGATCACCAGGGAAGTCCCACAGAGCTGAGGTCTTGTGAAATGAATCACACACAAAAAAATGTACGTTGAGTAGGAGAAAGCTACTCATTCATTCATTCAACAAGCATTAGTGAGTGACTTCTACAGTTCTGGGGAATCAAAGATTAATAAAACCAAATCCCTGCCTTCAAAATCCTCTTCATCTTGTTTAATGGCTCTCCCATCCCCCTTCCAATAGAATGTCTCCCCCACTCTCTTTAGCATTTAAGCTCCATAAAGGTTTGTTGATGTACCCCAAGGGCCTGGAACAATAAAATTTATTTATGGACACTGAAATTGGAATTTTATATTCCTAGCTACACTCAACCCCAGGGCTTTGCATTTTGAGCACTCAATAAATGATTGGTAAACTGAAAACAAACATCTTTCATTCAAGTGAGGAGATTCAGTATCTATTTTAAGCCCTAGAGAGTAGGGATAATAATTTATATCAGGGTTGGCAAGTTGGAGGTCTATTGGTAATGGATCCAACTCACCCTGGTTTGTTCAGGACTTGAGTTATAGCACTGAAAGTTCCATGTCCTGGAAAGTGCTGGGCTCCAAGCAAACCTTGACAGTTGGTTACTCAACTCCATACAAACCGAAAGCCAGATCCAACATAGAGATGCTTAAAAGGTTTTGAATACTTTTAAGTGCAAGATTTCAAACTACACAACTCTTAGATAAAACTCTAAGACTCATAGGAATAAGTCTTTATGACTTGGAATTAGGCAGTGCTTTCATAGACATGACATCAAAAAGCATAAGGGACACAAGAAAAATCACAAAACAGATATATTGGACCATATCCAAGTTAAATGCCTTTATGCTGCAAATGATACCATGGAGAAAGTGAAAAGACAACCCACCGAATGAGAGAAATATTTGAAAATCGTATAACTAATAAGAGATTTACATTCAAAATATGTAAAGAGCCCTTACAACTCAGTAAAAGACAAATAACCCAATTTAAACGTGGGCAAAGGATATGAATAGACATTTCTTCAAAGAAGATGTATAAATAGCCCATATGCCCTTGCAAAGAAAAAGTGTAACAACACCGCAATCAAGATACAGAATGTTTCCATCACCCCAAAAGTTCATCTCCGGCTCCAGACAGCCACTAAGCTGCTTTTATTACTATAGATTAATTTGCATTTTCTAGAATTTATATAAACAGAAGCATAAAGTACATATTCTTTTGTGTCTCAACTTCTTTCACTCAGCATGGCTTTGAGATTCTTAAGTGTTACTGTGTTGTTTTAGTAGTGCATTCTTATCACTGAGTAATAGTCTATTGTATGGGTATGCCACATTTTATTTACCTGTTCATCAATTAATGACCATTTTGGATTTTCTAAATTCGGAGTTATTATGAATGAAGTAGCTGTGAACATTCATGTACAAGTCTTTGTGTAGATTTTCATTTTCATTTCTCTTGGATAAATAAATAGGGAAGAGTGAAATGGCTGGGTCATTGAGGTAAGATTATGTTTATCTTTATAGGAAACTGCCGGCTTTCCAAAGTGTATGTATCATTTTACATTCCCGTCAGTGATGTATGAGAATTCCAGTTGCTCCAAATCCTCACTAACACACAGCATTGATAGTTTCTTTAACTGTCACCATTCTAATTGGTGTATAGTGGTATGGCATTGTGGTGTTCATTTTTCTTTCTCTCATGACAAATTATGTTGACCATATTTTCATGTGCCTATTGGCCATTTATATCTCTTTTTTGTGCAGTGTCTTGTCTGTCCAAATATCTTGACTGTTTGAGGGGAATTGTGTGTCTTCTTACTAAATTGTAAGAGTTCTTTACACGTTATGGATACAGGTCTTTGTTAGATATATGTATTATAAATTTTTCTGAAATTTGTGGCATACTTTTTCATTTTCTTAACAGTATCTTTCAAAGAGGAAAAATTTAAATTTTGATAAGATTGAGGTTATCAGATTGTTTTTCTTTTATGATTTGTGTTTTTTGTGACATAAGAAATCTTTGTTTACCCCAAGGTTGCAAAGATTTTTCTCCTATGAAAAAACTCCTCAGAGAGTTTTATCGTTTTCGCTTTTACACTTAGGTCTATGATCCAGTTCCAGTAAATTTGTGTGTTTTGTAACATTCGTTCACAATAGTATTCCCTCTATATTTTTAGGTGTCCTTCCCTTTCTCTAGATCTCTATGGGTTATTGGCCACGGAGGAATAGTGTATCTTGCAAAAAAGTTTGAGCAGGAAGACAGGAGACAGGGCTTGCATTCAAGCATTGTGACCTTAGACCGGCCTCTCCACCTCCATGTGGCTGTGTTCTCATCTGTAAAAGTGGCACTAATCATACATTACCCTGCCTGCTGTCCAAGAGTGTGGTGAGAATGGAAGGAGATGCTACAGATGCCAGCGCTTAGAACTGGTCCAGTTCCAGAGAACATGTGGGGTGCTGTAACTCTCATCATTTCCAAATGACCTCTGTTCCGCTGTCTCAGTGTTCTACCAAGTATAGAGTGTTTACTTTTGAGTGTAATGGAGATGACTTTAGGTGATACATGGGATAAACATTTAGCCTACTTAAATGATCAAATACAGATACTTATTTTTATGTATATTAGAAAAATATGGTTTTTTCCAAATGTGAAAACAATCTAAAACCAAAAGAAATTTAAAAATATTTGTGATATAGATAAAAAAACTAAACTAATTAAACAAATTGGGAGATTAGGATGGACATATATACACTACCATGCATAAAATAGGTAGCTAGTGGGAACCTGCTATAAAGCACAGGAAGCTCAGCTCGGTGCTCTGTGATGACCTGGATGGGTGGGATGGGGGCAATGTGAGGGAGGTTCAAGAGGGAGGGGATATATGTATACATACAGCTGATTTACTTCATTGTACAGCAGAAACTAACACAACATTGTAAAGCAATTATACGCCAATAAAAAAATAAAATGAAAAGAAAATAAAGTGACTTCTACAGACAAAAAGAAAATTAAATTAAAAGTAAAGGTGACATCTGGATATGGCCAAAAAAATTTAGGATGCTATCCAAATAGCTGAAGCTTGTCAAAATGCAGATGTATGGGCATCACACTGATACATTCTGATCCATTTGGCTGGGATGGAGCCAGGAGCCTACACTTTTAACCAGGAAGTCAGGGGATTTTTGAGCTAAGCTGTGTAAGGCCCACATTTTGAGGAACATTGCTCCTAGTGTCTTAGTTATCTATAGCTGCATAACAAATTACCCCAAAACTTAGCATCTTTGAAAAATATTAACAATTATTATCTTGCACAGTTTCTGTAGGTCGGGAATCCAAAAGCAGGTTATCTGGGTGGTTGTAGCTCAGGGTCTCTCATGAGGTTGCAGACAGATATCAGCCAGGGCTGCAGTCTCATATGAAGACTCGAATGAGACAGGAAGGTCCACTTTCAAGATGGCGGACTCACATGGTTGGTAAGTTGGTGATGACTGTTGGCAGGAGGCCTCAGTTCTTTGACAAGTAGACTTCTCCATAAGAAGATCCTCTCCTGAGCATCTTCACAGCTAATTTGGTCAGTGGCTTCTCCCAAAGCAAGTGGTCCAAGAGAAAGCAAAGTTGATGTGAGAATGTCTTTTATGACCTGGCCTTGAAATTTACATACTGTCCTTATCACAATAATCTTTTGGTTACACATGTCAGCCTTATTTGATGTGGGATCACATCAAATATAAGGGGGTCTTTGGGGCATATCTTGGAGGCTGGCTACTACACTCAGCTTCCCTTCTGTATTGTTCCCCATGTTTGAAACTCTCAGAAAAGACAGTAGAGAAAAAACACAAGAGTCTCTGCCAGGAAATGGGGTGACTAGTTTAATTGATGGCAGAAGTTAATTCTGTTATCGATTAACTCTTCTGGGCCTCAGTTTCCTCACGAGTCAGATGAGCTGGCCTCTCATGGCCTCTTCGGTTAAGGTCCTTCCTGATTAGAAAAATAAATAATTGTGACTTTTAAGATGTTATGATCAGATGTTCTGGGAAGCAATGGGCTAAAGTCTTACAGGGCTTCTGTCTGAACAGGAGGAAGTGACGTTTAAGCTAATCTCATTCTTACTGGAAAGTAAAAAAGGAATCCAGGCACTGTTTGACAACATAAAAAGTAACATCAAATAGGAGGAGACATGCAAAAAACCATATCCAAGTTCTTGGAAACTTGCATGGGCTTGCTGATTTAAGAACACGAATGTATGTGAAATATGAACTGATCAACCATATAAATTAGGTAATAATTCCCACAATTACTTATTGCAAATCAATTATTTTTATAAAGGATTTATATTGAAGAGCTCCCAAGAAGGCTTAAAGGCGGGTTTATTGTGAGGATCTGAGAGGTAAAGCAAGCTTAAAAGCTGATTTTAGGATCTCTCTGGAGATTGGAGATCAATCAGAAAAGGAGGGTTTGAGTTACAAAGGCTGCAACAATTCAGAACTACTGCATAAAGAAAGATAGACTTATATAGTCATCTCTTAAAAATGTTTCTAATTATGAAAGAAATAAATGATCATGGTAGAAACTCAGATAACATAGAAAAGCATTCAGAAGAAACTAAAACTTACTACTAATCTACCACAAAGAGATAACCAGAGTTACCATTTGGGGGGTATAGCTTTCCAGCCATTTTTTGATGCAGGGACACATACACAGTCGTCTTCTTACAAATTTGGAATCATATTTATCCTATTAGGTGGCCTGTTTTTTCACTTTTCATGAGCTTCTAATGAGCATTTTTTACCAGAAGGAGTAACAATTTTGATGCTATATTTCCCCTGTGTTTTGATGATGCTTTTCAAGTTTAAAATTTTAAATTATTTTTTTGAATAATAATTCATGCACATAGCACAAAATTCTCAAAGGACAAAAGGTGGCCTCAGTCACACAGTTCCCTTACCAGAGGCCAGCAGTTCCCCAGTCTCTTAATTATCTCTATATTTATAAACACTGAATCTTATTCTCACACAAATAATAGCATTCTCTTCCATTGCCCTGCCCCTTACTGTTTTCCCTTAACAACACATCTTAGAATCTCCCTTATTAGTACACAAGAGCTGGTGCATTATTTTCATAGCACATAGTACTCCACTACACGGGATTACTATAATTTTTCTAGGTATTTAGATGCTTCTAGTCTTTTATTACTAGCAACAATGCTGCAATACATATCTTCATTCTTATGTGTGTGTGATAAATATGTAGGTCACAGAGTATGCAGATTTGTCATTTTTGTAAATAGTCCAAATTGCCCAGGGTGAAGATGGCACCCATTTACTCTCGCACAGGGATGCCCAAGAGTGTCTGTTTCCCCATATACTTACCATCACTGTGTATTGTATTTTTCATGCTTTGTCAATCTGATGGGTGGAAAAAAATGTTTTCTGATTGGAGTTTTAATTTGCATTTCTTTCATTACCAAGTAAGGTGGAGCATCTTTTCAAAGGTGTAAGAACCAGTTATGCTTCCTTCCTAACTACCCCAGCTGGAATCAAGACCATGTGCCCAAGTGGGTACTTGAAACCAACACAATGTGGAGTACTGATCACAGTGTGGGGTAGTAATGGTCCCATCTTGATGGACTCAAGTCTGAGGCAGAAGTGTCCAGCCTAAGACACAGACCTTAGATCCACACAGATCTGCCTGACATCCTGTCCGGTCACAAACCAGTTGTGTGACCTTGGCCAAGTCATTTTACTTCTCTGGGCTTTCCTCTTCTGTGAAGTGGAGATTTCTTTTTAATACATTACACTTTATGCACATGTAACACAACTTTCTAGCAAGTCATCTTTTTAAAAAAATAATTATTTGTTTTTATTTTTGGCTGTGTTGGGTCTTCGTTGCTGTGCGTGGGCCTTCTCTAGTTGTGGCGAGCGGGGGCTACTCTTTGTTGCAGTGCACAGGCCTCTCATTGCGGTGGCTTCTCTTGTTGTGGCGCACAGGGTCTAGGCACGTGGGCTTCAGTAGTTGTGGCACACGGGCTTAGTCGTTCCGCAGCATGTGGGATCTTCCCGGACCAGGGCTCGAACCCGTGTTCCCTGCATTGGCAGGCAGATTCTCAACCACTGCACCACCAGGGAAGCCCCTGAAGTGGAGATTTTAATAGAACCTACTTGGTGGGGTTGTTGAGAGGATGAAATAGGACAGCGCACGTAGGTACTTAGCACAGGGATCTAGCCGCTAGCAAGTGTTTGGCAAGCGGTTTCAATTATTATGTTTACAGCAAGGAAAGTGTGAAACCCAGTGTATGAGTCAGGATTCTCCATATTCCTCAATTTTAATTTTTAATAGTATAAGTATAGTTAGGTATAATCCACTTAAACAAAACTCTCTATAATTTATAAGCGTATAAAGGGGTCCTGAGACCAAAAACCACCAAGAACCACTGAGCTAGAACTTTGATTTCCTTACTAAAGCAGTTGAAACTACTTGCTCTGGAGTTGGGGGAAGTGATTAAACGGGAGGGCAAATCCTCTCTGGCTCCAGTGCTGTCCAGCGCAGTAGCTGCTGGCCACTTGTGACTATAGAGTACACGAAAAACGGCTGGTTCAAATTGAGAGGTACTTAGTACAAAAGAAGAATGTAAATTATCTCAATAATTTTTCCATATAAATGACAATATTTTGGACACATTGGGTCAAGTAAGAGATATTGATAAAATAAATTTTATCTGTTGTTTTTCACTTTAATGTGGCTACTAGAAAATTTTAAATGTTTACTTCCATATATTTCTATTGGACACTGCTATTCTGGAGACACACAGACTTGCCTGCCAATCTTGTTTCCACCACTTACAAGCTGTGTCAAAAGACTTTTTCTCTAAATTTCTTGTATTTCCTGGGATGTAAAAACTGTGAAGACTGAATATGAATAATGCATGTGACGTACTTAGCAATGCATTTAAGTAAACAATAAGTTTGGTGGCTGTTATTATTAAAGGTCTCGGTTTCTCTATAGGTGTCGTCAGAGATGTGCCCCATGCTCATTAAAGGCCCTTCCTCTGAGATCCATTTCCACTCCGACGACAATTATAACTAAAGGTGGCCAAGTTGTGATCCCGTTTCCAGGCGGGGGTCGCCCTCTTTACACCGAAAAATAAAAATGACCCAGAGTCCCTTCTGCAAATGGGATATGTGTAACTATGAACAGGGCCCGAGCAAAACTTGAAAACCAAGCGACCCCGGGCCGCACGGTCTCCCTTAGTAACCGACGAAGACGCCCGTGACTAAGGGGGAAAAGGAAAAACAAGGCGGTGGTCCGTCGACTCCAGTCCTCCGGCGAGAACCACTTCCGTTTCTTCCGGGAGCCCGTCCTTCTGTGTACCCTCCCCGGAGGAGCTGGGACTTTGGCCGCGGGTTCCGCCGTCTCGGGAGCCCCCGGAGCCCCGGGTCCGGCCGCGGAGATCGCGGCGGGGGTGGCGGCAGGCCTCCCGCGCAGCCGCGATGCTGAGCTGCCGGGCTGAGGCGGCGATGACCGCGGCCGACAGGGCCATCCAGCGCTTCCTACGGACCGGGGCGGCCGTCAGGTGAGCTTTTGGGGGCGGGACGGCCGGGGAGTCCGGGACCAGAGGGACCAGGGTACCGAGGCTGGCCTGTGGCGGCCCTTTCACGCCCTAGTAAGGGTCCCCAGGGGCCGGAGTGCGCATTCCAGAGGTTTCTGCGTCCCGAAGTGTTGGAGGCCCAGGCCTTGGGGCGGGAAGGGCGACGGGCCTCCAGGGCCTCCAGGCAACTGCGATTCTGTCGGCACTCCCCAATTGTGCTGGCGCTCCCAGTTTTATCAATGCCCCCTCCACCCCCCTCCTCCGCCTGCCAGTGCCTCCTGTAATCCTGTCATTGTCCCCAGAATTTGCAGGGATCCTCAGCCTTGTCAGTGGCCCCCTCGGAGCTCTCAGCGCCTCGCAGGCCTTACCGGACCCCTTCATCCTTTCAAGACACCCCCAATCCTTCTGGGCTCCCTAGTCATGTCAGTACCTGGCCTGCTAGGGTTCCCCAACCTGTCAAGCTCCCCAGTCCTGCCATGGTTCTCACAACCCTGTAAAGTGCCCCGGGCTTGCTAGCGCCCCCCACCCGCACTTTGTCAGTACCCGTCTTCCTGTCACACCCCCCCACACACTTTTGCCAGGGATCCCTTAGTCTGTATGGGTCCCTAATCTAATTAGTGGCTCCTTATCTTGCAAGGGCACCTAAACCAATCAGGACCCCTTAACCTGTTAAGGCTCCCAGTCCTGTTAAGATCCCACATTCCTGCTAGGACCCCCAATAGTACGGGTTCTCAACCCTGTCAGTGTCCCTATGTGCCTTTTCTTATCCACCCTCCCTCGGGCTCCGGCTTCAGAGCTGAGCAGTGTGGCTCCGTCCCTCCCCGCAAGCCCCCTTCCTGACCCTAAATGACTGAGATCCATTGCTCAGGTCAGCTTCCTCCCTCTGGAACTGGAGCAGTCTAAAGAGCTTATCATCCCAGGGTTGGAAGTCCTCAGTGGCGATCCTGTCCAGTGCCCCCATTCTGTAGTTGGGACACGGGCCTTGCAGTGGCCATGCCTGTGGTCCTACAGCTGAGCTGACAGCAGAGCTGCGGGGAGAAGCCAGATCTTTTCACTCCCAGGCTCCACTACTCTCCTCATGTTGTGGAGTTTCCAGAGTTGGCCCTGGGTTTTTTATCCATGCCCTACATAGGACCTAGGCAGGCCCTCTCTCCCATCCTTTTGACATTCTGTCCTTCAATTTCCCCATGAGCTTCCTGGTTTGAAGCACAGACTTGGCAACCCAACAGACATGAGTTCAGATCCACGTGGCCTCACGTGAATATACCTATTGTGTAAAAATCAGCACAATGTTGCATTAAGAAACTTCAAGAATAACTTTCATGAATGAAGCTGAGATTATAATACTTGATAATTGCAGCAGCTAATATTTGTTAGGCTCTTACTATGCACCCCATGCATTAGCACTTATTCAGTCTTTACAATAATTCTGTAAGGTAGGTCTCACAATTGTCCCCATTGTACAGATGAGGAAGCTGAGGCTTAGAAGGTGCAGTGACACCGTAGGGAATAGCAGAACCAGAACTGAACCAGATTATGGAATTCCACTTTCTTAACCAAGTTCTGTGCACATTCTACCGACACTGTCTTGGGAGAACAAAGATTTATTTGAAATTCAGTCATCAGTTGTGTATCACATCAGCCGTGACACTGGAAAAATGTTGGTTGCTGTAGACAGAGTTACTAGTATTACCAGTGGCTCTTCCCTGAGTTAATGTTGACTGAGTTGAGGTCAAAACAATATTCACATGATCCATACATGGGGATAAGGATATTTTAAACATACACACACACATATATGTAGCTAACACATATATATAGGTATATATTGCACAGATATATGTAGGGGCATATATTGGTTGCCTTATTTAGTGGAAATACATAACTGTGTATGAAGACAGTGTTGTAAGTTACTGGTGAAATTTCTTTATTTGTAGTAAAAGAATAACTTCAGTATTCGAGTCAAGCCTCAAATGAAGAAAACTGTAATATAATAAATATTTAGAAGATCTTTTATACTATTGTATGCCTCTCCCTTACCCCGTTTAATAACCTACAAGATAAATCCATTTCTATATGTCTCCAGGTCCCAATCATTCAATAAGTATTATCAAGAACCTACTATGTGATCTAAATACTTGGAAACACTTGGGATATGTTAGTGTGTAAAACAAAGATCCCTGCCTGTGGGGACTTTGCATTTCAGTTGCGGGAGACCGAAAATAAACGTGGTGAATAAGTGAAAGTTAGGTTGGAAGGTGGTGAGCTCTGTGGTAAAAAGAAAACGTAGAACTGGGTAAAAGGGCCACGAGTGCAGGTTCTAGTAGTTTGTTAGAAGTGAAGGGATGGGGAGGGAGTGAGCCAAGCAGTGGGACCTGGGGAAACAGCATCTGAGGCAGAGGGAGCGCAGTGCAGAGGCCCTGGGGTGGGAGCTTGGCTGTGGCCGGGGTGGCGGGGCCGGTATGGCAGCAGAATGAAAGGCAGAGCAGGAGGAATGCCCTGGCCGGTGGGGCTCTGGGGAGGTTGTGCTCTGACTTAGGTTTCAAATCCTAATGTCTAAATGTGCTGATTTTCAAGACATAATCCTATACTGTATATTACTTTAATCTGAAAGCAAGGTATTTGGCAGGCCAGTGGTTATTTTGATGAAATGTTATTTCTGTGTACCTGTACCTGTATATACACATATTGCATTTGTGATGAGGAAAGACAGTAAACTTATTTTCTTTTTTAGATATAAACTCATGAAGAACTGGGGTGTTATAGGTGGAATTGCCGCTGCACTAGCAGCAGGAATATATGTTATTTGGGGTCCCATTACAGAAAGAAAGAAGCGTAGAAAAGGTAAGAATGAAGCCTTTGGATCATGGTCTATAGACTGGACCCAAACTCTTATTGTTTAAAAACAGTACAGAAAGGGGAAGACATTTTTGGTTCTCTTGTATCTTCAGTTTTGTCAGTAGTACTTTCTTTTAAACAGAAGTTAATTTTAATGACTCATTATGTTATACCCCCTAGTAAAAAGATTTATATTTCACCCGCACTAAGGTCATGAGTTTGAGACATGCTTCGTAATGAAAAATTTCAAGTGGCTTAATTGTCTAAGTGTTCTCATTGCTATGGCCATTGTGTTTTTCAGTTGTACAGTTGCCTAATTGTGTGACGCCTTTGTGCTTTCACTGAATAGCTGCTAGTCACTAGTAAATGTTTCAAGTTTGTTTCTTCACTAACACAAAAATCTATTTCCTTATTTTTAAAAATTCCCCCCTTTGTCCATGTTGCTCTACTTATATTGATTAAAATTCAGCCAAAATAAATAAATATATAAAAGGGACAGGTGTAGCAAAATGTTGATCACTGTTAATTCTGGGGATGGTTGTAACTGGGGTTCATTAGATATCTACTCTTCTTTTGTGCATGTTTGAGAACTCTCATAATAAAAAGTTGTTTTTGTTTGTTTTTGTTTTTTAATTTCAGCGGAAGAGGGAAGTGTGTCAGATTTTGTTGATCTCTTTGCAGAAGGACTGATCAGAATGGCAGTAGTGGTGTCTTTCCCACTGATTATAAGAACAAAATCATTGTCCTGGGGAACAGGAACAGAACAATTGTTTTCTTCTGTTGTGAGAAACATTGCTTTCTTAACAAAGAAGAGAGAGAGTGAGGGAGAGAAAGAGAGAGAGAGGTTACTAAGTGTCTCTGAACATTCAATGGAAGCCAGGCTGTGCCAGACACTCTGGTGCATTTCAGTAGTCACACGCGGCCCGGACTTGTCCTTCTGCGGCTTACGGTCCCCTGAAGGAGCAGTGGTAGGACTGGGCCTCGGCTAGGACAGGATGCCTGGCCCCCTGCTCTCTGTGGATGAGGACTTTCTGAGGTAGGGGTTTTCAATCCAAGGCCACGGTGCAGGAATTCTGGGTCCCAAATGGGAGAAGATAAAGGAGATGGTCCAATGCGATGCGCTGTTCTCTTGTTCCCCCCACTTTTTTAGGGCTTGTGCCTGGCCTTGTCAACCTGGGGAACACCTGCTTCATGAACTCCCTGCTGCAAGGCCTGTCTGCCTGCCCCACCTTCATCAAGTGGCTGGAAGAGTTCACCACCCAGTACACCAGGGGTCAGGAGGAGTCCCCCCAACACCAGCGCTTGTCCTTGACACTGTTGCATCTCTTGAAAGGTACCTACCTGGAAATGTAAAGGGCGTGCTGTGCGTTTTCAAAGCAGCAGCCCAGATGGCAGGCAAAAGGTTAATAGCCTTTATGTAGAAAAAGATCATACCTATCATTATGATAAAAGCACTAAGGGCCCAATAGATAGAGACAGGTGTTTTTTTTTTTAATCAAAGCTGTAATCGTTTATTTTAAAACTTGTCAGTTTAGTAACAGCTTTTTAGGGAAGGAGAAAAATCCACTTCCATTTAAGCATTTTGACTATAAGAAGTACTCTGGTTTCACAAACATCAAAGTTTAAAAACAAAAAGTGTCTTAGCCTAGGAAATAAGGTAATTCATAAAAGAAATAATACAGATTGTATTGAGATAGATACAGAATGCATCTAACAAACAAAATAAGCAATTTGGCCATCATCAAAGAAATATAAATAACATAATAGTGAGGTACCATTTTTTTGGCCTGTAAGCAAAGATTGGAAAATCCACAATCCTGACCAGCTAGCGGTTGGGTGACACGTTCATAAATGCTGGTGGTGGTGTAACTTGGGGCAGCCTTTCTGGAAAACAGTGGAACCACACAGTAATAGCTTGCAAAATGTTCAGTACCGTTTGACCAAGTAATTGGTGGACTATGATTTACACTAGCCTGCAGTGGAGTTCTCAGGGCAAACAGGTGTGGGACTGGCCCGATACTGGCCCCGAGCTTGGAGAGTCACAGTGTACACGGGCTTGGTAAAGGTTTTAGGAAGCCACCAATCTAACTTCATTCTGAAACCACTTTTTTTGACTGTAGAGCTGGGTTTCCTCCTGTAGCATCTGGACAACCCCACACGCAGATACCAAAATCTGCAGATGCTCAAGTCCCTTATATGAAATGGTGTAGTGTTTGTGTATAACCTATGTACATCCTCCCATAAGCTTTAAATCATCTCTATGCTACTTACAATACCCGATCCAATGTAAATGCTATGTCAGTAGTTGCCGGTGCCTGGCAAATTCAAATTTTGCTTTGGGGAACTTTCTGGAATTTGTTTTCCTGAGTATTTTCTTTTTTGGGGGCTGCACTGTGCAGCGGGATCTTAGTTCCCCGACTAGGGATTGAACCTGGGCCCCTGGCAGTGGAAGCGCGGAGTCTTAACCACTGGACCACCAGGGAATTCCCTTCCGTAGTATTTTCAATCCTTGGTTGAATCTGAGGATGCTGAACCAGTGGGTATGGATGGCCGACTATATGTGCAAAGATCTCCAACGCCTAGTGGTAATGGGGGGGAAAGGAAAGAATATGGTTATCCAGCAGTAGAATGATTAAGCAATCAATGGAATGTTGCATAGCCATTAAGCATCATCTTTATGAAATGTTTCTGTTTTCTTTTTAATTTGGGAGAGGGCATAGGCTATCCTATTAAGTTTGAAAGAGTGGGGTACGAAATATGGTATAATTATACTTCAGCCAAAGCAAAAATTTCCACAGATAAAGGCTGGACAGAAAAAGCCAAAATGTTAGCCATGGCTCTTTTGGCATGGTGCAGGTGACAGTTTAAAAACATGAAAAAAAAAAAACAACTTTCAATAATAAGCGTGTATTACATAGTCAGAAAAACAATTGGATTTTAAAAACACTCAGCTAAATATTGCTTCACTGAGGTATGATCTCAGCTTGACACAGAAACCAGTATGAAAAGTAAGTTCTGCTCTTCTGTATAAGAGGCAACTTGAAAAAAAAAAGAGGCAACTTGGAAATAATTTCTTTTACTGCCCTGTTAAAAAAAAACCATACCATCCCAAAGACTGTGTTAAGAACTGACACGTCCACATAGGTGTCATAATGTAGGGTTAGGTGTTGTCCTTCCATTATATCCTTCCTTCTCTGCTTCTGCTTCTCAGTGTCTTTTATTTTGGTTTTTAGAAATAGTTTTTCATTATATAAGTAATTCATGAGTAAATTCTTCTTGTTGAAAAATTAAAGCATTAGGGCTTCCCTGGTGGCGCAGTGGTTGAGAGTCCGCCTTGCGATGCAGAGGACACGGGTTCGTGCCCCCGTCCGGGAAGATCCCACATGCCGCGGAGCGGCTGGGCCAGTGAGCCATGGCCGCTGAGCCTGCGCGTCCGGAGCCTGTGCTCCGCAACGGGAGAGGCCACAACAGTGAGAGGCCCGTGTACCGCCAAAAAAAAAAAAAAAAAAATTAAAGCATTACAAATAAGGCTAAAATTCTCTTTATCACTACCCGCTCCTTTCCTTCCTTCCCAAAAGTAAAAGATAAGTGTAACCTTCCAAACCACTTTCTGTGCATTTAACTATGTTTCTAAATACCCACAGAAATGATATATTGTTTTGTTTGTTTTTTCATGACCAAATAACATGATATGTATTAGAAAAATGGCCATTTCATTACTTGTAGCTCTGCCTCATTCACCTTTTTTTTTTCTTTTTGTGAGTTTACTGGTCTCATGTATTTTGTCTTCTGTGAACTGCCAACTCATATCCTTTGCCCATTTTTAAAAATTGAGGCGAAGGGGCTTCCCTGGTGGCGCAATGGTTAAGAATCTGCCTGCCAATGCAGGGGACACGGGTTTGAGCCCTGGTCCGGGAAGATCCCACATGCCACAGAGCAACTAAGCCTGTACACCACAACTACTGAAGCCTGCGCGCCTAGAGCCCGTGCTCCACCACAAGAGAAGCCATTGCGATGAGAAACCCGCGCACCGCAACGAAGAGTAGCCCCCGCTCTCCACAACTAGAGAAAGCCCGTGCGCAGAAACGAAGGCCACATGCAGCCAAAGATAAAATAAATACATAAATAAATAAATAATAAATAAATAAATATGTGAGGTAAAATATTCATAATGTAAAATTTACCACCATAACCATTTTCAAGTAAACAGTTCTGTAGTATTAAGTATATTCACATTGTTGTGCAACCATGACCACTATTCATCTCCAGAAAGTTTGCATCTTCCCATTTTGCAACTCTGTATCCATTAAACAATAACTTTCCATTTTCCACTACCCCCAGACCCTGGTAACTACTATTCTATTTTCTGTCTCTATGAGTTTGACTATGTACCATATTTAAGTGGAATCATACAATATTTGTCCTTTTACGTCTGGTTTGTTTCGCTTAGCATAATGTCCTTGAGGTTCATCCACATTGTAGCATGTGTCAGAATTTCACTCCTTTTTAAGGCTGGATATGAGTAATATTCCGCTGTGTGTGTATATATATACACACTACATTTTGTTTATCCATTTATAGGTCAGTGGATGCTTGGGTTGTTTCCACCTTTTGGCCATTGTGAATAATGCTGCTGTGGAGACTGGTGTACAGATATCTGTTCAAGCCCGTGCTTTTAACTTTGGGGGGTATAGACCCAGAAGTGGAATTGCTGGATCAAATGGTAATTCTGTTTACTATTTTGAGGAATCACCATACTGCATTCCACAGCAGCCTTGGCATGTTACATTCCCACCAGCAGTGCACAGATGTTCCAGCTCTCCACATCCTCACCAGCACTTGTTATTGTCTTTTTTTTTTTTTTTGCGGTACGCGGGCCTCTCACTGTTGTGGCCTCTCCCGTTGCGGAGCACAGGCTCCGGACGTGCAGGCTTAGCGGCCATGGCTCACGGGACCAGCCGTTCCACGGCATGTGGGATCTTCCCGGACCGGGGCACGAACCCATGTCCCCTGCATTGGCAGGCGGACTCTGAACCACTGCGCCACCAGGGAAGCCCCTTGTCTTTTTGATGAATGTGAAAGTGATATCTCATTGTGGTCTTGATTTGCATTTCCCTAATCATAGGTTATGTTGAGCATCTTTTCATGTGTTTATTGGCCATTTCTAGGGGTTTTTGTGGGGTTTTTTTATGAAACGTCTATTCAGATCTTTTGTCCATTTTTTAATTTGGTTTTCTGTATTTTTGTTGTTGTTGAGTTTTAGGAGTTCCTTATATATTTTGGGACTCAAGCCCTTATCAAACGTGTGATTTACAGACGTCACACACCTTTACAGCAGCATAGCATCCATAATCGCAAGACATCCCGGTTTAATTAGCCATTTGCTCCCGGTGCCTTGTCTGCATAAACAGGCTGCAGTGAGCATCCTTGTACGTGCCCATCGTGCACATAGGCACCTCTTTCCCTGAGGTAGATCCTGAGAAAGTCATACTGCTGGATTGTAGGATATGAAAATTAGTAGACATCGCCACATTGCCGCACAGCATTTTAGGCAAAATTGGGCTGATGGGGACATTCAGATTTTCCTTGGACGGTAAAAGCTAACAGAAGGGCTGCCTCGGAATGCAGGAGGAAGAAGGAAGGAGCAGGACCTCTCCTGACGGGTCTCCTTCATACTGGAGGGTAAAGGTCTGACCTCAGGGTTTATTTGCACTGATAACTGGCTACTGGCTGCCAACGCTGCTGCTTCTCCACCGCAGGTCACCACCCACGGCACCAGCCATGTTCTGAGAGGGGTGGCGTTGGCAATGTTCAGACCCTCCAGAGTCAGAGTCTGAAGTATTCAGAGCTATCTCTCAAGTTCACTGACTGCAAATCAAGGAGGAGAAACAGGCTGGCTTAGTTTATCTGGAGAATCACTGAGCTCCCAGAAACTGCATTGAGAGGGCAGGCTCCTGTATTTTTATCTCCTCTGCACTAGCAGTACTGGCCCAGTGTGATATACTGGTCCATAATAATATGCTGTGGGACGGGGGGGTGGTCAAGATCAGGAATTAACAAACATGGCCCTTGGGCCAAATTTGGCCTACCACCTGTTTTTTTTTTAAATAACTTTATTTATTTATTTTTGGCTGCATTGGGTCTTTGTTGCTGCGCATGGGCTTTCTATAGTTGCGGCGAGCGGGGGCTACTCTTAGTTGCGGTGCGCGGGCTTCTCATTGCAGTGGCTTCTCTTGTTGTGGAGCACAGGCTCTAGGTGTGCGGACTTCGGTAGTTGTGGCTCACGGGCTTAGTTGTTCCGTGGCATGTGGGATCTTCCCGGACCAGGGCTCGAACCCATGTCCCCTGCATTGGCAGGCGGATTCTTAACCACTGCACCACCAGGGAAGTCCCACTGCCTGGTTTTTGTTTTTTTTTTTTCCACCGCCTGTTTTTGTGAATAAAGTTTTATTGAAACACAGCCATGGTCATTTGTTTACATATTATCTATGTAATATGTAATATTACATATTATTTATGTAATATGTAATATTACTTATCTGTCGTCTATGGCTGCTTTTTGTGCTACATGGGCAGAGATGAGTAGTTGCTACAGACACCTGCAAAGCCTAAAATGTTCACTAGCTGACCCCTTACAGAAAAAGCTTGCCAACCCCCATCTAGATGTAATTGTAATATAAATTCATAAGCCCATCAGACTTTTATTTTTGTCTGTTAGGCTTGATTCTACCTTGATTGAAAAGTAAACAACTCAGAAGACCGTTTCAGGCTGCCTCATAGAGCTTGATGCTCTGCGGTGATAATCAGAAACTCAAATGCAAACGAATCCCAAAGAAGGCCTTATGGCCACAGGAGAGAGTCCTGTAGAGAGGGGTTAGGGCAGTGAGTGTAGGGTTGGACCAGATGGTTGTTTAAAGGCTGGTGGTTTAAAGGCCCTCCTGTCCCTCAGAGTTGTGAGTTAAAATCATTTTATTCACTACAAATCTTGCAACAGTAAATTTATATTGATGATAGTAATTCAGATATCTGAAAGTCAATTACTTCATTTAAATGGTGCAGCCTCATGAAAAATTACATTCATTCGACAAACACGAAGTGTCTACTAGTGTACTAAGCATTGGGTAAGGCTACAAGGAAGAATAATGAAAGAGATATAATTCCAAGGTGAATTTTACAGTCCTTACATTATTAATTAGCTTTGACACGTTGTGCTGTGCAGCTTTTCTGGTTGGTTGTCATGCTGGTTCACTTAATAACTGTGCTCCTTTTTTGTTCCCAGCTTTATCCTGCCAAGAAGTCACTGATGAAGAGGTCTTGGATGCAAGCTGCTTGTTGGACGTCTTAAGAATGTACAGATGGCAGATCTCTTCGTTTGAAGAGCAGGTGAACACAACATTCAAAGCAGGTTTCCTTGGAGAACGTTTCCCACTAATGAGGTGGGGCCTGAGCTCCAGAAACAGCTGCATTGCTGCAGCGGGAAGAATAAACGCCAGCATTGACCTTGCAGTTGTCTGACCTGCGTGGACATTTCTGTGACATTTTAGACAGCCTTAGTGTCCCGAGACCAGATTGTGAACTTTATTCCTGCTCTCGCAATCAGGGGAGAGGGAAGGTTCACAGGATAGGGCGTGAGCACAGCTGCCAAGGAGGGAAAAGCTTTTCAGTTCCTGAGTGACTTTGCATTTCAGTGGATGGTGGGGACACCTGGGGCCTGTTACAGAGAAGCAGGTGGCTTTACCTTAGAGGCTCAGAGGTTTGGGTGAGACTCTTTTTTAGACTATACTTTCATTAAAAAAAAAAAATCAGTCTTCGGAGGCTGGGTTAAAGTGGCCGCAAACCTTGAGCAGCTGTCACATGCAGTCCCAGGGCCTTCCTCCAGCCACTCCCACCCCCCTTTTCCACGACTACAGCTTCCTTGTCTTCTTTGGTACTGGCCACCCTCCTCCTCTTCCCCAGAGGACGAGGCTGAGGCTGAGAGAGTGAAGCTCTAGGGACCAAAACTTTCGCTTCTGTTTGTGTACACTTCGGCGGTCCATCCCCGCCGCCACATTTCCAGGCTGGCCCTGGCCAGCGTTGGGTTGGCTGCTTCTGCCTCCCCCAGGGAGCCCCTGGACCAGAGCCCCTGGGCTCCCAAAACTGTGGGGCTGAAGCAGGAGGCATGTAAAAACGGAGAAGTGAGGCGGGAAGGCTTCCTCTCTCCCCTCTTCTTTAGAGATGATCTCTGTTTCCACTTTCATCTGAAGCCATGTGTGTGTTACTTCTTAAACACGACGTTGAGAGTATCCTATACTTTCTTAACAGTGCTTCTCGATTGATCCATTATATGTTGAAATATTTTTCCATTTAGAGAATACTTTTTAAATCCTCCTCTGGTAACTGGAATTATTTAGCTACATTTTACATTTCTCTAAACTGAGACAGTGACTGAGATTTAGTCCTTAACGTCAGATACCTGTTGGCTGAAAAAAAAATGCACAACCTCAAAGTTGAGAATTAGGTTTTATTTGACAGACGTCCTGAGGACTTAAGCCCGGGAGGCAGCCTCTCAGATAGCTCTGAGGGACTGCTCCCAAGAGGTGAGGGAGGAGCAGGATATATCAAGTGTTTGCAAAATCAACAAAAACAAAAACAAATAGTCAGAACATCAGAATATTACTGTTAATTAAAGAAAAAACAGACATGTCAAGTTAATGAATTTAGCATTTTTCTGTGTAAGGGAAGATGCAAGTGTCTGAGTTCATTGAAATCATTCCTTGGAGATGCCCCTTAGCTGTCTAGGGCCGGTATCCTGCTTTTCTCCATCTTGAATCCTCTCAGAGGACACAGTAGGGGGCGGCTGCAAGAGCTGATGGCTTGGTGGCCAGCAACGTCCTTTGTTTACTGATATGTCAGGCGACATTCTTTGCCCACGTTCCTTTTCTAAGTCCTGCTCTTCTGTCAAGGACCCACTTAAGTCCCAGTTGCTCCTGGGGAGTATTTCCAGTGTCTGACACTGAGCCACAGAGTGCCGTAGTATGTGTGGGAAGGAGAAAGCATGTCTGTCTCTGGTTCTGTTCCTCTTTGAAGGTACTCAGAGCATCTAGCATGGGGCCTTGTCCACACCTTCACTATTAATGATCTGGTCATCCAACCGCTTTTCAGTGTCTAAAGCTAGAGCTGTGGGGTGCTTTGGGCCAGGTATGTGAATTATCTGATTGAATCCTCACCACAGCCCCGTAAGGAGTTACTGTTACTATCCCCATTTTACAGAAGAGAACACCGAGGTTCAGAGCAGCCAAGTGACTTGCCCAAAGTCACACAGCTATTTGAGTGACAGAGCCAGGATTCAAGCCAGTCTGGCGCTAAAGTGGCTGCTCTTCAGCTCTTCTGCGATACTGTTCCTTTTCTCAAGGCCAAGTAACCACATGGCTGACGGTGACAGAATAGGTTTTGGATCCGCCTCCGTCCTGTCTTGGGATTTTTCTCTGTGGTGAGCCCTTGCTCATGCTTCATGGGCTGGCCCAGAGGCCTGGTCTGCCAAGGCTCCCCGAGCCTTGCAGGAAGAGATGATCCTCCCTCAGCTCCATGTCCAGGGCTCACCGGTCATAACAGGGCCATAGCATTGCACTGCTAGATAGTAGCAAGGCTGCCATGTCTGCCCCTGGGTTGTGAGTCCCTGAGGGCAAGAGCCTTGCCTTACTTACCTTGGACTCTCCATCACTCTCTCGCCAACTGCTGGTCACAGCCTCAGAGGGGATTCATTTATATGTGCAACAAATGTTTATTGAATGCCGGCCTCGGGAAGGGCCTGCTGAGGGCGCTGGGTGGTAGTATCAAGCGTGACTTGCAGGGACCCTGTGCTCAAGGAGCTCGCGGTGTAGTGAGGGTGGGGCTGCAGACCGTCCACAGGTGACTTTAACATGTGCTAAGAAGGTGACGTGAGAAAGTGTGGGGAGGACGGGCGGTGAGAGGAAAGCGGCGGGGGGACTCCTTTAGAGGGGGCGGCTTCTCTAGAGACCTGAGGTTTCAGCTGAGACCTGGAGTCTAACGAGGAGCGAGGCCCGGGGTGCTGTGGGCGCAGCGTGCCAGCCGGAGGAACAGAGCCGGGGCAAAAGCCTCGAGCAGCTGCAAGGACGCAGAGTTGAGAAGGGCAGGAAGGGCAGGGCAAGCAGCGGAGGAGAGGGGGCTGTGGGGACTGCAGGGCCTGGGAGGCCAAGGGCTGGAGCTGGGCTTCTGCCCTGCGTGCAGGGGGAGCTACTCGGAGCTTTGGCAGGGGACCGCTTTGGCCCGACCTGACATGTGAACAGGACCATGCCGGCCTCTGTGTACAGGAGGGGTGCAGGGGGGCAGGATGGGAGCAGAGAGGAAAGCTGGCGGTGTGCAGACACCCAGGCCGGGGAGGGTCCAGCTCAGGCTGGGGCTGAGGCAGGGCAGTGGAGAGACCTCAGGGATTCAGCGGGTGGTTTGGAGGGAGAGCCTGCGGGGCCGCTGCTGAATGGCCGGGGGTGAGGTTAGGTCAGGGAGGGCTGGTGACGGAGGGTTCCCTGAGGAGCCCTGAAGGATGAGAGAGAGGCGGCCGCGTGAAGGCGTGAAGACCCGGGCGCGGGAAAGACCCAGGTCTGAGGTGGGAGCCGGCTTGGCACATTCAGGGAGCAAGAGAAGGCCAGGGGCTGAGGCGCGGCGGGGCGGGGAGAAGGTTCTAGGGCCGGGGCGTGTCAGGGCTGGCCAGCCAGCTAAGAAGGGAGCCGTTCACTGCAGCAGTGGAGGCCATCGGGAGGTTGAAAGCAGAAGAGAAAAGTCATTTGCCTTTAGAAACAGATCGCTCTGGTGACTGTGGACGGAGTCAAGAGTGGCAGCCCAATGAGTATCCGCCGCATCAGAGTTCAGGGGGGACGGGCTGCCCATCCCAGGAGAGTCTGGGTGGCTTTGGCTTTTGGGGAGAGGGGCGTTTGAGTTGATCCTTAAAAAATAGTCCCCTGCCACATGAGGCAGCAATTCTGCTCTGGGTGTACGCCCGAAAGAGTTGAAAGCAGGGACTCAGATATTCTGTGTAGCCCGGTTCACAGCAGCATCATTCACGACAGCTGAAAGGCGGAAGCAGCTCACCTGCCCATCGATGGCTGATGGATAAACAAGATGTGATAGGTGTGCATAGTGGAGTATTACTCAGCCTTTAAAAGGAAGGAAATTCTGTGCTACGTCATAGATGAATCGGCATATCGTGCTAAGTGAAACAAGTCAGTCACAAAAGGACAGATACTGTATGATTCCACTTATCTGAGGATAAGCGGAATTCATAGACAACAGAGCAGAACAGTGGGTGCCCAGGGGTGCGGGGGATTGGGGAGTTAGTGTTTAGTGGGCGTGGAGTTTCCATTTGGGAAGATGAAAAAAGTTCTGAAGATGGACGGTGGTGATGGTAGCACAACAGTGTGAATGTGCTTAGTGCCAATGAGCTGTACACGTAAAAAGCTTCAATTGGATGAGTGTTCTACCACAATGAAAACAAAACAGTAGTCAGGTAGAGCAGAGGTCAGAGCCGTCTCAGTAAAGCTAAACCAGGCTCAGAGATGGCTCAGATCAGCGTGAATGAAGCCTGCCCACCCAGCGTTCGTTCCTTCTCTCTCTCCTTGGGCCTCTCCCTTGAGGGCCTTTACTCGTGAAGATGTCTAGGATGTAACCATTTCCATTTAACGCACTGGGCCTTGAGAAGGTGGAAAGCAAACTCTGCCCACCTTAGCCATAGGGGGTCTTCCTGGTGGTCCACACAGGGGTGGTTCTGACGTTGCCGCGGCCTCTTCGGGCCACTCTGAAGAATGCTTTGCCCTTTGACAGGACGCTCATGAGTTATTCCATGTCATTACCTCGTCTTTGGAGGATGAACGGGACCACCAGCCCCGGGTCACACATCTGTTTGACGTGCATTCCCTAGAGGTAAACCATTGACACTCTCGATACAATGAATGCGGTCTGTGCATATCGAACAGGTACAGGGAATACAAATGTAATGTTCGTGTAACTTTAAACTCAAAAGTAAGATTCGATGAAAACCCAGTAGTGGGAGTGAGGCTGGGGGAGGGTCTTAAACGTCACGCTTGGCAGCCGGTGACTTTGGTTAGAGGTGTCGAGCTCTTAACAACGATTCCCTGCTTCAGTCTGTGTTGGGCTTGAGATGAAAGAATGTATTTCCCCCCCCTATTTAATACAGGAGAACAAGGAGCCACAGGAATGCTAAATGAATCTTATTTCTCTGGCACATTATAAATGTTAGGGAGTTGATAAAAGTTAATTAGTAAAAGGGGGGGAGTATTCCGGAGAGGCAGTATGTTCAATTGCATTTGGTGGAGGAACAGGTACAGTAACCAACCAGAGAGCATAATTAAGGCCCCTTTTAGGAAGCTTGGTTTAAAGTTGACTTTGAGGGACTTCCCTGGTGGTCCAGTGGTTAAGCCTCCATGCTCCTAAGGCAGAGGGCTCGGGTTTGATCCCTGGTCGGGGAGCTAAGATCCCACGTGCCGAGCGGCATGGCCTAAAAGTAAAGAAATATATAAATAAATAAAGTTGATTTTGAACTGTGCAGTCAGCACAGAAACTTGTGAGATTTAGGAGTGGGGTGAGGGTGGGTGATCAGAGAGATTGCAGTAGGGTTTTCAGCCTCTCTCTTTTTCGTCCCCTACAGCAGCAGTCAGAAATGACTCCCAGACAGATCACCTGCCACACCAGAGGTAGTCATTTTCCATTGAACTGTAACACGTGAGATATGTACTTTTTAGAAATGACAATAATTTGCTTTACGTTTTCTAAAAATAATGTTTTTTCTGGTGACACCCATTCTGACTTGGAGTGTGTGTACTTGAAAGGAACCTGTGTTTTGGGAACAGTTTTAAACTGTCCCCCTGGTGAACATTTTGAATTGTTCCATCACACCCGAGCCCTGCTCAGTTTCCTCTGAACGGACTTACTTCTCCCTCAGACTAGGGTTTTTCTTGACCTTCTTGAATTGGTCCTCTGGTGAACTCAATAAGCTGAAACTGCCGTGTCCTCAGCATCTACACTTTGGCCAACTATTCCTGCAAATGATCCCTTCCTCCTTGGAAGGAAATTATTGTTTTCTTAACACTTAAAAAAAAATGACGTATCAATTCCTTTGCACACTGGTGGTAATGAGAACAATTCTCTTTTGGGTCCATACCGTGTGCCAGGCACCGTAATATCTCACTTAAGCCTCCCAACAGCTCTATGAAGTTGGCGGTATGGAGGATAGTGGGGTCATAATTATCCCCATTTCCGGCAAACTGAGGCTTACAGGGATGAAGTCTCTGGCTCTGGTCACGTGGCTAATAAGCAAAGCCAGGACCCAGCCCAGGCTGGCCTGACCTGGCGCCCGTGGTTCCAACTAGCACACCACGCTGCTGTGTTTATTCCGCTAGCCCCCATCCTATCCCCCCCAAAGCTCGTGTTTTTCAGAACTTGCTTATTCTGATGATTTCAGAGGTTTATCTCACTTTATGGAATGTTCACCAGTGGTATCATTCTTGTGACATCTCAAACATTTGAAGCAAATGTTTGTAAAAAGACATTATCAAACACAGATTTCTTTTTTAAATGTGGCTGTGCCTATTATATAGAAACCACATTTAAGGACCTGTGTAAATTCTCCTGTGAAGGGAACTGGTTGTGTTTTTGATGGATTTCAACAAGGGAAGCTCTTTCAGTGTCCTTTTCAGGAACTTGTTTTTTTTTTTCTAAAGAAGGTGTGTCTACCACATACTAAGAAGGGGGGTGAATTTTGAGGTTGGTGCCAGAGGGCTAGAGGTGGCCTATCCAAAGGTGTTCTGTATTCCAGGGTCACCTCATCCCACATCCAGCCACTGGAAGTCCCAGCATCCTTTTCATGGAAGACTTACTAGTAACATGGTCTGCAAACACTGTGAGCACCAGGTAAATGCTATACCAATACTTGATATTTTCTGGCAAGGTTTTATTTAAGTTAAGATTCATGGGGCTTCCCTGGTGGCGCAGTGGTTGAGAGTCCGCCTGCCGATGCAGGGGACTCGGGTTCGTGCCCCGGTCCGGGAAGATCCTACATGCCGTGGAGCGGCTGGGCCCGTGAGCCATGGCTGCTGGGCCTGCGCCTCCAGAGCCTGTGCTCCGCAACGGGAGGGGCCACAACAGTGAGAGGCCCGCGTACCGCAAAAAAAAAAAGATTCATGAAGGGTCCAGAGCATGAGGACTGACATTGGTGTCTGGCTTCTGTGATTTTTCTGGGGTCTGTAGGCTTGGTGGACCCACTGCCCCGCCTTGGTCAGTGCTGACATATCAGTTGATTCTCAGATGGCATCTTCTGTACCAAGAGCAGCAGACCCATTGTGATTGGCAGTGTTTTGAGTCCTAAGGTTGGGTCTCTACCCATGGTGAACACAACAGATTCTAGGGCTGTTTTTTGGGTGTGTGTGTGTGTGTGTGTGTGTGTGTTTTGCTTTTGAGATTTTAAATTTTTATTATGCAAAATTTTGAGCATGATGCAAAAATAGAGAATTGTACAACTGTCACCTCAGTCAGTTTTAGAATATTTTTCATCACCCACCCCTCGCTCCCGCACACACAAAAAAACCACCCCTGTACCCGTTAGCAGTCATTTCTCATTTCTCCCCACACTCTGTCAGCCCTAGGAAACCACTAATCTACTTTCTGTCTCTATATAGTTTGTCTATTCTGGACGTTTCATATAAATGGAATCATATGGTGCTTTGAGACTAGCTTCTTTCACTCAGCATCATGTTTTCAGGGTTCTTCCACATGTTGTATCATGTATCAGTACTTCATTCCTGTTTATTACCAAATAATATTCCATTGTATGGGTAGATCACATTTTGTTTATCCATTCATCAGCGGATGGACATTGGGTTGTTTCCACTTTTGCCTTGTTTCAAATCTTAAGAAACAAATATTTGGTGTTTCGTAATTAAGTATGATGTTATCTTTGAGTTTTTATATTCTCCTTTTATCACACTGAGAAAGTTCTTTTCTATTCCTAGTTTGCTGAGAGTTTTTATCATGACTAATAATTGGATTTTGTCTTGCTTTTTCTACATATATTTTATTCTGTTAATATGGTGAATTACAGTGATTGATTTTTCTAATGTTAAACTACCTTTGTGTTTCTGGGATAAATTTCATTTTATTGTGATGTCATTCTTTTTATATATTACTAGATTTGGTTTGCTAACATTTTCTGAAGGCTATTCGTGTTTTATGTTTATGATTTTCTTGTAATGTCTTTCTCAGGTTTTATTATAAGGGTTATGCTAACCTCATAAAATAAGCTGGGAAGTATTCCTGCCTCTATTTCCTCAAGGTCTTTGGGTAATTTTGGTATTGCTTTTTCCTTAAGTGTTTGCTAGAATTTGTTTCTTTTTATTTCTTTAGTTCTATTTTTGCTGAATTTCTTTTGAGACTTTGCTGTTAGGCACATACACATGAATTAATTATGATGAGTTGACTCTTACTGTCGTGATAAAATGTCCCTCCTTATCTCTAGTAAGACTCCTTGTCTGGAAGTCTATTTTGTCTGTTTAGTTTCCATCTAACTAGTGTTTCTATGGTATGTCTCTTTCTGTGCTCTTATTTTTGACCTATCTTTTGTCTTTGTATTTAAAGTGTGGCTTTTGTAGAGAGCATATAATCGGGTCTTGCCTTTTTATCCAGCTTCCTATCTGCCTTTTATTCGGTGTGTTTAGTCCATTTACATTTAACGTAGGTATTTATAGGGTGGATTTAGGTCTGCTGTTTCACCGTTGGTTTTCTACTTGTCTCATATAGTTTTTGTTTCTCTGTTCCTCCATTCCTCCCTTCTTTTGGGTTAATTGAATACTTTTTAGTATTCCATTGTAATTCCTCTGTTAGCTTTTTAGCTACATTTTTTTTTACATTTGTGTGTGTGTGATTACATCGTGCAGTGTTAACTTATCACAGTTTATTTAGAGTTAATATCATATTCCTTTGTGTAAAATGTAGGAACATTATGAAAGTATAGTTCTGTTACCCCATCTTTTGTGCTTTGTCGTATATATTATTTACATGTACATACATTATAAACCCCACAACACTGTCATAAAAATTTTTACTCTAAACAGTTATATGTGTTTAAAAGAAATTAAAAGAAAAAAATTTCACGTTTACCATTTTCAGTATTCCTCAGTGCCTTCTGTAGCTCCAGGTCCATTTGATGTTTTTTTCCCTTCAGTCTAAAAATATTCCTTTAACATTTCTTGCAGGTCTGTTGACAAATTCACGTAGATTTCATTTATATAAAAATGGTTTTGTTTTGCCCTTCCTTTTGAAGACTGGTTCGGCTGTGTATAGAATTTTGGGTTGACAGTGTTGCTGTTGTTTTGGTTTGGTTACATTTATGTACATTATTTTCACCAACTTTGAACATTTTTTTGGCCACTGTTTTTTTCAAAAAAATCTATGCCCCATTCTCGACTTGTTAGTCCATTTCATATTGTCCCACAGGTCACTGAGGCCTGGTTCTTTTTTCTTCAGTCTTTCTCCTCCGTGTCCTTCAATTTAGATAATTTCTATTGACCTATCTTCAAATTTCCTGACTGTCTTTCCCATCTTCAATCTCTGTTTGCTTGCCCAGTGAATTTTTCATTTTAGTTATTGTTCCTTTTAATTATCTATTTCTTTCGGTTCTCTATAATTTCCATTTCTCTGCTGAGATCCTCTCTTTGTCCTCCGCTAGATCTGAATAACTCTCTCTTCCTATATGTCCTTGGGCATATTTATAATATACTCCTTTAGGGTCCTTGTGCCAATTGCACCATCCAGGTCCTCACCTCCTCTTCCCTACACACCACGGGTCGCACTTTCTTCTTTCTTTGTACTGTATGTCTAGTACTTTTTTAATATTGACACTGTAGTAGAGACTCTGGATTCTGGTATGTCTCTCTGAGAAATAATGAACTCTGTCCTAGCAGGCAGTTGCCTTGGCTGAGCTTAAACTCCAATCCCCCTCTCCAACACTGGGCGGCAGACTCTCCGCTCAGTTTTCTCAGCCTGCGGCCGCAGCTTCTTACCGAATCCCTGGAGTCTCTTCCGTGTCTGTGCGCTTTAGGGATCAGCCATGGAATCAGGCAGGGCTTATACACAGATTGCAGGGCCTATCCTCTCCTGGCTCCTCTCTTTCTGGGATTTCCTCCAGCCTCTGTACCAGCCCTGAACTCTGCCTCCTGATACCTTAATTCTGTAAGACTGCTGCTTTTTCCCACCCAACACTGAACTGCATGGATTAGGGGGGACCCTCAGGCAAAGAAGCCACACGTAGCAAATCTCACCCACCGAGGTCCTGTTTCTCCACAAATTGACTTCTCCATTTCCGCCTGCTTTTGGTAGCCCTCCAGTTGTTCAATTTGTTTTGTTTTGGTCCAGATTTTACAATTGTTATGTCAAGGAGAGTTAGTCTAGCCAACCTACTGTGCCATAATTGAAAGCAGGAACTCTTTTTTTTTTAAAAATAAATTTATTTATTTATGTATTTATTTTTGGCTGTGTTGGGTCTTCGTTGCTGCGCGTGGGCTTCCTCTAGTTGTTGGGAGCGGGGGCTACTCTTCGTTGCGGTGCGCGCGCTTCTCATTGCGGTGGCTTCTCTTGTTGTGGAGCACGGGCTGTAGAGTGCAGGCTTAGTAGATGTGGCACATGGGCTTAGTTACTCCACGGCCTGTGTGATCTTCCCGGACCAGGGCTCGAACCTGTGTCCCCTGCATTGGCAGGCAGATTCTTAACCACTGCACCACCTGGGAAGTCCGAAAGCAGGACCTCTTAACCCTGTTTTATCATTTGTTGTTTTGGGGCTTTTTTTGCAGTTAATAATATAACATGCACATCTTTCCATATAATCATGTGTAGTTCTACTACACTATTTTTTTTTTTTTTTTTTTTTTTTGCGGTACACGTGCCTCTCACTGCTGTGGCCTCTCCCATTGCAGAGCACAGGCTCTGGACGCGCAGGCTCAGCGGCCATGGATCACGGGCCCAGCCACTCCGCGGCATGTGGGATCTTCCCGGACTGGGGCATGAACCCGTGTCCCCTGCATTGGCCACTGCGCCCCCGGGAAGCCCCTCTAATGCACTATTTTTAATATAGTATTCCATTCTCTAATATATGGATATGATATAATTTATTTAATCACCCCCTAGAATTTTCACCCATTCACATTTTGCCGTCATAAATGATGCTGTGATAACCACATCCTTGTAGTTATATTATCCATGGTTATTTCCTTAGGATAAAAATCCCAAAATTGCTGGGACAGGTATGCTATTGTATAGTTTTCCCAAGATATCCTTTAGTATTATTGTAGTTCTTATGTTTACAAGGTTGTTCTTAATAGAATTTGCTTCTAGGTAAGTACATTATGTTTGACTATGTTACTGTTGGGCATGTAAATATTAAACTGTTTTATAGGCATATATCTTCCCATCTATAAAGCTTTGAATTGAACCTAAGTCCTTTCTGGTTTTTGCTGCAATATGTGTTTCAGAGTCCCGTTCGATTTGATACCTTCGATAGCCTTTCACTAAGTATTCCAGCTGCCACATGGGTATGTACTGATCTGTGGTTTACTTGGGGTCTGTTTTGGAGACATTTGAATCTGAAAGGGCTTTGAGACATTTCGTGTAGCTCAGCTACTACACATGACTCAGACACATGGTTGGTTGAACCCATCTTAGTTTTAATCTGTGGTACCATGGCCTGTCTTGGGGGAAGAGGTGGGCATTTTCTCTCTTGCTGCAGAAATTTTGGCTTTTTTGAACACACACACACACACACACACACATTAATCTCAAATTCAAAGCTATCTACAAGAACATGGAAGCCCATAATTTTCTGCAGTGTTACGTCCTCATACCCTTGAATCCATCCATAAGAGCAAATCCAAGATGCTCTGGGCTCCCCATTTGTTCAGGAAACACCCAGTTGTGTCTGTGAAGCCTCACTGCCTGCCTAAGCAGAATAAAGCTCTGGGCTTCACACTGTTAACAGTTTCAGTCTAGCTCTCCTTGAATTGTAATCATGAATGTCCTTCTTGTGCTGTAGGGTCATCCACTGACCCTGGACCACTGCCTTCACCACTTCATCTCGTCGGAATCCGTGCGGGATGTCGTATGTGACAACTGTACGAAGGTATGGCTTTAACCCCAAGTGCCATTTCCTGAGCCGGCCCACGTGTCCTGATACAGCGCTTCCCACACCGTCGGCCCTGAGCTCTGCCGACTACCCCCAGAGGCTCTCTGCAGCCACAGGCACGTCCATCTAAGTTGCTGAGGAAATTGGCAGCCCACGGACCAAATCTTTTTCCCAGATGAGTTTGGTTTCATCCACAAAATGTTTAAAGAAAAAAATTTGAATGCCATGCTTTGAGGTGGGACAGGCCCGCTCCAATTCACTGCAGTTCCCTCCGCACCCGCCTGTTTCACATCTGCTTCAGCTGAGCGACCTGCCCGACTCCCCCAAGCAATTAAACATCACCCTCTGAATTAAGAGGAAGTGTGGGGGCCAGAAATTTTGAAGACACAGAACGAAACAGATGACATGCTAGTGTCAGTTTCAGTGCGGCCTCTTTACTTCTTTTGCCTCCACGGTCACCATTAGTTAATGACTAAAAGAGTGAAGACAACTCACAGATAACTGGGCAGCTGAGTTCCTTCAGCAGGTGGACGTCAAGTGCCCAGTGAATGCACTTGTAACGCCAGCCTGACCCGCAGCTCTCCCTAGGGGTCCTGTTTCAAGAATTTCTGCAGAGGGACTTCCCTAGCGGTCCAGTGGTTAGGACTCCGTGCTTTCATTGCCGAGGGCGTGGGTTCGATCCCTGGTCGGGGAACTAAGATCCTGCAAGCTGCGCAACGCTGCCAAAAAAAAAAAAAAAAAAAAAGAATTGCTGCAGAGAGATGTTTCCTTTATTTCAGATTGAAGCGAAAGGGACGCTGAATGGGGAGAAGGTGGAACACCAGAGGACCACGTTTGTCAAACAGTTAAAACTAGGGAAGGTGAGCCCATGCCGCATGCTTGGCCGGCTCTGCTCCCGAGGGCCCCCCGGGTCCCGCTCCCGACCCGCGGCTCTTTCCGTCTCTCCCACCCGCAGCTCCCCCAGTGTCTGTGCATCCACCTCCAGCGGCTGAGCTGGTCCAGCCATGGCACACCCCTGAAGCGGCACGAGCACGTGCAGTTCAACGAGTTCCTGATGATGGACATCTACAAGTATCACCTCCTCGGACACAAACCCGTTCACCGCAGCCCCGAGCTGCACGAGAAGGCAGGGCCTGCGCTGGAGCTGCAGGACGGGCCGGCAGCCCCCAAGCCAGGTGCCTGCCCGAGGGGCCAACGCAGCTGGAATTGGCGGGTTCCTTGTGCCACAAGGGCCAGGCTCACCCGACGGCTGCTTAAATTCTTGAGAACAGCAGGATTGGGGGTGGGAGAGGAAAGGTTTTGTAAAAGAGGTTTAACTGGCACAGTCACGAGATGTCTAGTTTTTAAAAACTCTCTGACAAATGAAAAACTGTAGGCAGGAAAGCAAAATGTTGCTTTCTGGTCTTCTGACTAAACAATAATTGGCTCAACTCATTCCAGTGAATTTCTTCTCTTTTCTTCTCCCCAGTACAGTCACCTCGTTTAGACAGGAACTGTGGGGAGGAATGTCCTGGCTGAAGATCCCTGAACATCTTATTTGGGTTGATACTTCTTTGCTGAATTGCTTTTTGTCTGATCCCATTACCATCCTCCCTTGAAGCTAATTATTGATCGGGTCCCAGTGAAGCCAGGTAGCTATTATCACTCTGTCTCACTGAAGAGAAAACCGAGGCTCCCAGAGGCTGATTGGTCCAGGGGCAAACAGCAGATGGGGGATCTGGTACTGGAATGAAGTGTCGGGACAGTTTTTTGTGTTTTTTTTTTAAATTTATTTGTTTTTGGCTGTGTTGGGTCTTCGTTTCTGTGCGAGGGCTTTCTCTAGTTGTGGCGAGCGGGGGCCACTCTTCATTGCGGTGCGCGGGCCTCTCACTGTTGCGGCCTCTGTTGTTGTGGAGCACAGGCTCCAGACGCGCAGGCTCGGTAGTTGTGGCTCACGGGCCTAGTTGCTCTGCGGCATGTGGGATCTTCCCAGACCAGGGCTCGAACCCGTGTCCGCTGCATTGGCAGGCAGATTCTTAACCACTGCGCCACCAGGGAAGCCCCGTTGGGACAGTTTTGTAAAGGTGTTGTATGTAATATGTTCAGTTCTTTGTAAATGAGGAAAACTCACCGACTTTCAAGGCTCCAAGCCTGAACTCGCCACCCGTGTGCCAGGACTGTCTTCCCTGCACCCCAGACTTTCCCCACCTAACACCCCTTACTACCATTATTCTTTCCTACATCCATTTGTGTGGCCTGGCAGGACATCATTCACAGGGAGACCGAGCTTTGTCCTTTCTCAGAAGGTCAATAGTTTAACATTGGGAGCAGCTGGGGTGGGAAGAGGGCCCAGTTTTAAATCCAGAACCTCCTTGCCCTGGCTTCCTCTTCTCCCTGGCAGGGGTGCAGGTCTTTAGCAAACAGGGCTGGGAATCTCAAAGACTCACAGAGTTGTCAAAGTGAGCAGGAGGCTAGGAGCTGGGTACATTTTTCCTATTTGGGGATTAAAACAGGCAGAGACAAAAAGGAAGTTTTATGAATCAGCATAGGACAAAATCACGTCTCTGTTTTTCCTCTGTAGCCTTACTGGGGAGTTAAATTTCAAGCTAATCCAAACCATGTCTTGTTTACCCAAAGCTGCTGCTCACTTTCATTGCCTTCGGCCTTTTTCTCTTGCAGTTCGGAGTCACCCGGGGGGCCCCAAAACACAGATTTTCATGAACGGCGCCTGCTCCCCATCTTTCTTGCCCACGCTGCCAACCCCGATGCCCTTCCCCCTCCCAGCTGTTCCTGACTACAGGTGAGCCACTTTTTAGACGCATATGCCTCATTCACTGATGGCTTTAAAAATAAGAATTATGAAGTCCATAAAATGTAAATGTTATGTGTATGTGTGTATACATGTACATATGTATGAAAGTATGTACATAGAATATAAAGAAAGAAATTTTAAAAATTTTGGGGACACCACCTAAAGATAGATCACCAATTAAATCTTTGTCTTCCACTCTGTAAAGCTGTATGTGTGTGTGTGTGTGTGTGTGTGTGTGTGTGTGTGTGCACGCATATACTACACAACATACATACACTCACAGAATGGACAGTTTACCAGGCCAGTAAATACAGGTCTCTATTTCAGTGCGCGCATAGTATTCAGTTGTATAGCTGTACCATTGTGTCAGTCCCTATTGTTGAACATCTAGTACTTTGTACTCTTTGCTTTTTTTTTTTGGCGGTACGCGGGCCTCTCACTGTTGTGGCCTCTCCCGTTGCGGAGCACAGGCTCCGGATGCGCAGGCTCAGCGCCCATGGCTCACGGGCCCAGCCGCTCCGCGGCATGTGGGATCTTCCCGGACCAGGGCATGAACCCGTGTCCCCTGCATCGGCAGGCAGACGCTCATCCACTGCGCCACCAGGGAAGCCCTCCTTTTTGCTTTGCCTCTAAACCTTCCTTGTTGTATTTGTAAACCACTGGCATTTGTTCCTACCGTTCAGCTCCTCCACGTACCTCTTCCAGCTGGTGGCAGTTGTTGTCCACCACGGAGACATGCACTCGGGACACTTCGTGACCTACCGACGGTCCCCGCCTTCGGCCAAGAACCCTCTCTCCACCAGCAACCAGTGGCTGTGGATTTCTGACGACACCGTCCGCAAGGCCAGCCTGCAGGAGGTGCTGTCCTCCAGCGCCTACCTGCTGTTTTACGAGCGTGTTCTTTCCAAGATGCAGCACCAGAGTCAGGAGTGCAAGTCTGAAGAATGACTCTGCCCTGGCCCCGAAGCTAGAGCTGATGGCTCCGTCCAAGCTGTGTGTGTGTGCGTGTGCGTGTGTGCTGTGGTGTGTACGTGCAAGCAGCCCCACTAGAGTCCTGCAGCCTTCTGGCGTGTTCTAAGAGCAGGCTCCACACAGGAGCTGGTGGCCCCGATTCAAACGAGGTCAGGCTCCCCGCACAGCTCTGCCCGTGCGTACCAGGGCAGCGGTGCCGGGCTAGGAAAACAGTCATTGCGTCTAGAGCGTGTCTTGTCACTCACCTGATCCAGGTAATTAAAAGAAACCAGACTCCAGAAGCCACCTTTTTTAGATTGCTACATTAGGTGTTCTCAGAGGGGAGTTAACTTTGTCTGATCCTCCAGCGTTTCAGCATAGATCTTTTATTTTTAATAAGCAGTCCCATAAAAATGGTTGAATTAGTGAAATTACTAAAGGCAACAACTTCGAAGAAAAAGTGCCTTTCACTCTCAATTGCTTTCGTAGCACGTCCCTTCTGGAAAACACACCTCATCTGGGAATCATATCAACAATTTTTGAAAAGCTCTGTACCTTCCAAAGTTACCGAATAGAGAGCAACAGAACAGTTAACAGACGCCTGATGCGCACCCGCCTTCCCTTTTTATATGTCTTTTTCTAACCTTTCGATTCTTTATATGTAGTAAAAGCTCATGTGCCAAATCCGCCCTCGGGGAAACTCTTTCTCTACTTTGTCAGTTACCAGTGACCAGCTTTCTCTTTGCTGTTATCTTTTGTATCCTGGACTCCCAAGTGTGATTATCGCGTATTATATAACTGTGTGAACAGCCAGAACTCGGTGGCCTGTGTGCCACACCTAGGACTCCTCCGCTCTGTAGAAAACCCTTTCTCACACAAGGACCCCACGGTGGACAGCTATTCTCATCTATTTATTTATTGCCCATGAAGAGCTCCTGAGGTTTACAGGTGGAGCCGGGGGCTGTGTCAGAAAGACAATCCTGGCCTCCATTTGAGAGCTGGATTCTGAAAGAAGGGCACTGACCTTGGGGCTGCTGCCTCTCTGGACCTCAGTTTCCTCATCTGTAAAGTGATGAGTTAGATTCCATAACCATCCAAGTCCAGCCCTTCCCACAAAAAAGATGTTTAAAAGAACTTTTTGAACATAAAATTATGGCTGATATCTAGTACTGTCATTCTGTTCTAGGTCCATATTCTAAATGTATTCGTTTCCAGTAGCCTCATACAAAAGGCCTCTCTTGGGCATCCTCCCCTCTCTTCAGGTAAGTCTAATGAAGGCAGCCCAGGGCCGAAGGAATGTTGATGACACAGGGGTATCTATGTTTTAGCTAGGCTCTTTTATTTAAAACAAAAAACAAATGCAGACTGACTCTTCAGAGATAAGATTTGGAATCAGACGTGTCCAAAAGGTCACCTGAGGTCAGGCTGAGGACTGTGCTTCCCCTGGTGGGGACCAGCTGGCAGACACTTCCAGACAAGGCCCTGGTGTCAGCTGAAAGCGCTAGAGGCCCAGGTGATCCCCATTCCCCCAGGCCCAGCGTGCATCCTGAGGACTCGGAACTCTCGCTATTGACAGAACGGACTGTGAAGTTCTCCAGGCCACACACCTCAGGGAGAAAGGAGCCGCACAAAGCTTCTGGTCTGTTCACGGCAGACGTCCCTTCCCGACTTCTTACAGACCCCGGCTTTGACGGCGAAAGGCACGTCCCCGTGGTACCCGCGGTCTGGGGGAAACAAATGCTCAATCACGTGACCTTAACCTGCCTGGCAAAGTTGTAGCTTGGAGCAACTGCTGCTCTGCCGCTGCTTACGCTTTGCAATCTGCCATTAAAGAGAGATGAACGGGGCTCATCCTTTTAGCGTTCAGTTGTAAGCAGATCTTTGGTCGGAGGGATTGAGCCACAGTTGTAAATGTGAATGATCTCCGTGCAAAGTCTCCTCCCCTGACTTAAAGGTGACTTTCTCATTTTTTGTAAACCATTAGGCGTTAAGTAGCAGCCAAACACTCTTACTTCTAGCTTTAAGTTATTTACAAAGTCGCTTCTTTTTGCAAAAACTGAAGTTAAACTCGTAGTTTATGCCATAATAACTGCTGATTTATGTTTTTGCTAAAGGTACCTTTTGTATCTGCTGTGTATTATAGCAATAAAAGAATCATTTTGTTAGGAAAAAAATCAACTGGTCTTCTTTCATAATTCACTGACTCGAAACAAACATCCTCTTTCTGAGTTCAGCATTGTATGTAAGAAGCCCTGCGCTTGGGTTCAACCTTTTCCATGTTCCCTGTTGGTAAAGGAAATGCCAGCTCCCTCTTGGAGTAGAGAAGGAAGGAACTAACAGAAGTACTAGCTGTTAAAAACGTTTTTACTTTGTAATAGGCAGGATTTTCCGAAATGTCAGGTTGACCCGGGGAGCCAGAACATTCTTTCGGACGGGGAGACTGTGGTACCAGTGAGTGTTGGTTGGGTGGTTCATCATAAGTAAGCTTCCGTGGGCCAGCTGGAGCCTGACCACCCCCAGCCTCCGGGAGGGGTGCTTCCCCCGGGAGTCCTTATGCCGGAAGAAGAAGTCTCTGCAAGCCCCAAAGGAGACAGAGGCGATGGGGCTCCCAGGAGCCAGCTCTCTCTCATCATCTCTGTGCTCACCAATGTGGTCAAGGCCGTCTTTGTACCTGCAGTGAGAAAACAAGCAGAGTTCACAGAACAGCCCTCTGTGGAAACACGCCCACACCTCGTTTGCCTGCAGGGAAACAGTGCCATGAGCACAGGTTTCTGCAGGGGCTGGAGGGCTGCATCTGGTCAACAGATGAGGCAAGCCTTTCACTTTGTTATCAGCCCTCTTTGATCACACGCTTTAAAACCAATAAGGAATTCCCTGGCGGTCCAATGGTTAGGACTCTGCGCTTCCACTGCAGGGGGCCCAGGTTTGATCCCTGGTCAGGAAACTAAGATCCCACAAGCCATCAAACAAACAAAGCACACCAACAGAGGCCAAACACGAGTCTTAGAGTTCGCCTGCAGGGTTCGTATGTGTAAACCTTCATCGCGTAAGACGGTTTCTCCCTACACTTAAAACCCGTATTCCTCGCACAGTCTGGCCCCCGCCGGCCTCTGAGCTCATCACTGCTTTCCAGCACCACCAGCGGGATTTCCACTCGAGACACTCCAAGCTCCCTCTGCTCTCCCTCCAGGTGCCTGTGTGGCTCCCACTCTCTCTTGGTTTAGCTATCAGCTCGGACGTCACCCCTCCGTGAACCCTCCTCTAACCATCTTTCCTTAAGCCCAGAGTTCTCAACCAGGGTGACTCTGCCCCCCAGGGGGCACTAGGCGATGTCTGGAGACATTCTGGTTGCTCTGACCAAAGGGACCCCCGAAAAAAATGCACAGTCTAAAAGGAGGCAGCCTCTCAGCCAGCTCTGGGGGACTGCTCCGAAGAGGTAAGGGGGGAGCCGACAAAACACGGTCGTTAGAACATCAAAAGGTTACTGATAATTAAAAGAAAACCAGACATCTCGAGCTAATGAATTTAGTGCCTTTCTGTGTAGGGGACAGTCTGGGCTCACTGAAGTCATTCCTTTGAGATGCACCTCAGCTCTCTGGGGCCAGTATCCTGTCCTCTCCCATCCCGAGTCCCCTCAGGGGGCACCCTGGTGGTGGCTGCGGGGCTGAGGGCTTGGCAAGGGGTATGTCTCCATCCTGAATTCCCTCAGGGCTACAGTGGCTTGATGGCCCCACATCCTGTTGGATGATAAGGCAGGCAACGTTCTTCATTCACAGGGTGGGCCTGGCATCTGGTGGGTGGAGGCTAGGGAGGCTGCCCGACATCCTGCAGTGCACAGGTCAGCTCCAGAAGGAGGATTATCTGGCCCAAAGCATCAGGAGTGTTGCTGTTGAGAAACCCAGACTCCTTCCTCCCAGCCTTTCTTAGATCAGCCTGTTTAATTTTCTAGGAGACACTTATCAACGTCTGAAGTTATCTTGTTCACCTGTTCATCAGTTTGCGGCCTCTCACTCCCGCCATGGTGAGAGCTCCATGAAGACTAACTGCTTATGTTCCACTACTACTCCCCTAACTACACTGAAGGGTTATTTGTTGTACAAATGAGTAAAGTACGGTGGAATCCTAAACTCTTCTTTTTGGAAGAGACAGGTTTATAAAATTCAGTCCACTGTCCTAAAAAGTAAAAGGTACAAACAGTTAGGGGGTCACCTGTTGACAAGCACGAAGTTGAAGTTCTGTCCAGTCACTACAGAAACACGATCCCGGATGCGCTCTAGGACAGGGACCCAGGGCTTTGGAGACAGAGTAAGGCCCGAAAAGGTGTAGGTCAGCCCAGTGTCACCGTATGTCGCCTGCTTCCTTGGGACATTGTGCCACTTCCCAAACACCTGGATCCTGGCCAGCGCACCTGTGCAGGGGAAACACGGCAGCGCCTCAGACGATCCACACTCACTCCCTGGGTATTCAGAAAAGGAAGTAAAACAGGAATAACATCTAATACCCCGACCAGGGACCCCCTCCTCAAAAATCATTGTGGCTCGTCCAAAACGTTCACGTAAGGACAGTGATTCTTGTCCGACACTTGGAGAAACACAGCCCTAGTCCAAGTTTTTTATAAAAACACCCTAACTTAATTGCTCACTAGAACCGTAATACAGAGGCTGAAATTGGAGCAAAATGAAGTCAGGTTACACGCTAGCACGGTGATTTTGCCAACTGTGGGGACAAAGGGCATCGATGGAAGATGGTGCTAATTCAGCTCAGGATGGAGGCTGGGTCTCCCGTGGGCATTTCTACGTCTCCCCGTCCCTGTGCTCTGCCACATTGCAGCGGTTCTCAGTGTGTGGTCCCCGGATCAGTAGCACCCGGAAACTCCGGACACTAGACTGCAGGGGCAGGGCAAGCCATGGTGTTCTCACAAGCAACAAAGTCCTCCAGGTGATGCTGAGAACCTCGTGCATAGGAATTACCTGGTAATTTACCATCTCTCCGCTCTCAGCGGACAGGAGATCCCTGTTGTTAAGTCTGTATCCCAAGCACCCAGCAAGTTGCTTGGCTCAGAGGTGCCCGGAATATGTGTTCAGTCAATTAACAAACTCATCTGTAATTAATGGCTCCTGGGTTCAGATTTCCCTAAACACGGACCACTAGTTTTATCCAACAAGCCTTCCACACACACCCCACCGTCCCCTGCTTACCTGTAAAATATTCCACTTCTTTCTCCAACTCTTGGAAAATCCCATCTGCTTCGGCTTTGCCAAACAGGACTGTGTAATCGCAGTCCAGGCCCTCGGCTGCAATGTGCCTCCAGCTGAGGCCTGCCGAGTGGACTCCATTCCCCGGGGCTGCTCTCCTGGGCTTTTTCCTGCTGGTCCCCTCCTCTTCTGCCAACCCTGCTGGGCCTCCTCCGGTCTGCTCTTGCCCCCTCTTTCCCATAAGGCCCCTGACAGCCCCCTTCACCAGGAATCTGTCCATCTAGTCTCCACAAAGCGAACACCTGGTAGCCAGTGGCCAGGCCGAGAGAGAGAGAGAGAGATTGCCCAGGCTCTGTCCCCAATGCCAAAATCCACTCTGCAAAGTGGTCTCACAGTGGCATTCCTCCAGTTTTTAAGTTTCCATTTTAAAGTTTAACACCATGTCCTATAAAGGAAGTAAGAGGAGGTTAAAGCTGGAAGGATCCCTCCCACACCTGGGTAGGTATTAGAATCAGCCGCCTAGCTTGCAACACCCACGTGTGCCTGCCCTCCACCCGCAAATATCCGAATTTTTAAAGAAACACCCACCCCCCGGAATTCGCACGCCAATGGCAAACTTGGAAACTGCAACCCAAACCCTCACTTTACATATGGGGAAACTGACACACTGAGAGGGGGAGAGGTTTGCTCAAAGTCACCCAGAAAAGCATGTCTCTCTCTCCCTTCCACCCTGCAAAGGACAGGCTGGGGGGTGGGGGGTAGATAACTGGCCGGCCTCCCACGCAAGTATTAAAACAGGTAAGTATTGCGATCCTTACACGGACAAGATTCTGAATCTAAATGTAACAACGGTTAAACGTGGTCATACACCAGGCACGCCGAATTCTGATAGAAAATAAGAATTGTAACACGTGCGGGGGGTGGGTGGTGCCTAGGGGTCTCTTTAAAATCTCAGCTCCCGCGAAGCTCCGCTTCTCCCAGACACTGTAGAAAGGTCCTGCGGGAAAGAGGAAACACTTACCCCCTCTACAGAACTGCTTCCGGGTAGATTTCAGCCGTGAACTGGAGAAAATCCAGGCAAATCTGCAAAACAAAGCGGTGGGCGGCCTCCGGGCGCCACCTGTTGGCCCTCCGGGCGCGTTGCAAGCACCGCCGTATTTTTGGGTAACGTTATTTGTTCCGCAGCAGTGCAGGGTCCCCGGTGGTTTGGCAGCTGTTGTTCGGTATCATCTCTCCCTGGGGATTAATTTCGTTTCCTGACAGGGAGTTGGGCCAACCAGCATATTGTCGCAGATAGGAGCACGAATTCTACAATCAGACCCCGTAACTTCCATTTCTGTCTCCTCAACTGTAGCTGTGCGGCTCCTACAGGTCACTTAACCCTTCTGGGCTTGAACTGCCTTCCCGAAACAGTGGGGACTACAAAACCTATGCCATGAGAACACCATGAGGAGTAAATGAGAGGATGTGTGAGAAGGGCTTCTGTGCTTCAAACAAATGTCAGCTTTTATTATCACCAATTTTTATTTACTCTCTCTCTTGGCCAATGGAATGAAAAGAGGTTGGGGGCTTTGTTTTGAATCTTCTTAGCGTCCAGCTCTGCAGATTTTTTTTTTTTTTTCAGCTCTGCAGATTTTGACAAAGGTAAACAGTTGTGTGACCACACCACAATCAAGATCTAGAATTCTATCATCCCATAAAATTCCCCCAAGTCTCCTAGTTATCAACTCGCCCCCTTACCCAGCCCCTGGCAACCACTGATGTGTTTTCTGTCCCTAGAGTTTTACCTTTTCCAGAATTTCTTGTAGATGAAATGATACAATATATAGGCTTTGTGTCTGGCTTCTTTCACTTAGCCTAACGCTTTTAAGATGTATCCATGTTGTTCGTATCAGTTTATTCCTTTTTATTGCTGAGTAAGCTGCCCTTGTACTCATGCCCTACAATTTGTCCACCCACTTGCCACTTGAGGGGCATTTGGGTTGTTTCCAGTTTGGGGAAAATACAAATAAGGTCACTATTCATGTACAAGCTCTCATGTGAATATAGAGTCCAATTTCACTTGGGTAAATACGTAGGAGTGGGATCGCAGGGGCACATGGTAAGAGTATATGTCAGTTTATACAAAGCTGCCAAACTTTTTCACAGTGGCTTTTATTTTCTTATTTTAAAAGTAATTTTAAATTATGAACATCTCTTCTTCTTACACATCAAGCTCCTTGTCCTAGGCGCTGGAACACAACAGTAACAAGAATCAAGTCCCTGCCCTCACCCAGGTTACGTGTTGGAGACGGAGACAGAAATAAACAAGGAGAGAATAAATAAGATTATTTTATTTTATTTTGCCACACCACAAGGCATGCGGGATCTTAGTTCCCTGACCAGGGATCAAACCCATGTGCCCTGCAGTGGAAGCGCAGAGCCTTAATCACTGGACCTCCAGGGAAGTCCCAATAAGATCATCTTAGATAGTACAGAAGCTGTAAATAGAGTGACCTGCTAGAAAGTGGGGCAGGAGGAGAAGGCCCTTCAGAGGCAGGGTCTCGAGCTGAGACCTGAGGTTTTCCAGGCAGGGGGACAGTGCGTGCAAGGTGTAAGACCACACAAGGGACAGCTGGGTATGCCTGGTGACTGTGCTGAGAACCAGACTCATCATGTCACAGCAGCTGGGCTTCCGTGAGAGGGTGAAGCAGACTTGCCAACTGGTAAGAAGCAGGGATTTTTTTAAAAACCATTTTTAAAAGTTGAAGTATAGTTTATTTACAATGTTGTGTTAGTTTCAGGTGTACCGCAAAGTGATTCAGTTATACATATATACATATATTCTCTTTTCAGATTATTTTCCATTATAGGTTCCATTGAATATAGTTCCCTGTGCTATACAGTAGATCCTTGTTGTTTATCTATTTCATATATAGTACTGTGTACATGTTAACCCCAAACTCCTAATTTATCTCTGCCCCATCCCCTCTGGTAACCATAAATTTGTTTTGTATGTCTGTGAGTCTATTTCTGTTTTGTAAATACGTTTATTTCTATCATGTTTTTAGATTCCACATATAAGTGATATGATATTTGTCTTTCTCTGACTTCACTTAGTTTGATAATCTCTAGGTCCATCCATGTTGCTGCAGATGGCATTATTTTGTTCTTTGTTACGGCTAATATTCCATTGTGTGTATATACCACAGCTTCTTTATCCATTTATCTGTCTATGGACGTTTAGGTTGCTTCCATGTCTTGGCTATTGTAAATAGTGCTGCTATGAACATTGGGGTGCATATACCTTTTTGAATTAGAGTTTTTTCCCTATATATGCCCAGGAGTGGGATTGTTGGATCATATGATAACTTTATTTTTAGTTTCTTTAGGGAACCTCCATACTGGTCTCCATAGTGGCTGCACCAATTTACATTCCCACCAACAGTGTAGGAGGGGTCCTTTTTCTCCACACCATCTCCGGCATTTACTATTTGTAGACACTTTAATGATGACCATTCTGACTGGTGTGAGGTGATACCTCATTGTAGTTTTAATTTGCATTTCTCTAATAATTAGAGATGTTGAGCATCTTTTCCTGTGCCTGTTGACCATCTGTATGTATGTAGAAGCAAGGATTTTATTCCAAACATATTTGGAAACTATAGGATTTTAACCTGGGGATTATTATGGTGTAATTTACATTTCAAAAAGATGATTAGGTAGGAAAAGAGAAGACCCGCTGGGATTGTATAGTAGACCAGAGATTGAGAACAGCATTTGAATTTGGGCTTTATTATGGAGATGGACCCAAGAGGACCTGTCCACAGTTTGGATGTGGGGAGGGAGGGAGAGGGGAAGAATCCCAGGTGTATGGGGATGTCTTTCAGAGGATGACTAGTTTGGAGTTTAACCTTAATGACCTCTGTTAAAGTCTCCCCCAAACCTTACAGGTTAGGCTTCTAGGCCTTAGTTTGTCGTCAGTAAAACAGGTTGTGAAAATTAGACAACTAAAAGCAAAACAATTACTTTTTTAACAATTACTATTTTAAAGCTAATTTCACTCCCACAAAAAACCCCACGGGGCGGGTACTTTTAAGTTCTTTCACCGGCTGAGAGGTGGAGGGACTTGCCCAAGGCAGAGGTATGATGGGTGAGAAGAATGAATGAAAGAGTAAACATCTGAGTGAACCGACCTAAGCAACCCCGCCCGCTCTAAAGACCTTTCTGAGCCCCACTTCGCCTCAGGGACCTTGCCCAGCGGCCCCTCCCACACATGCGCACTAGGACCTCCGCTGCCCCCTCGCCCACCCCCCACCCCCGGTCAGAGCATGCGCGGGTTGCTTGGCGCCAATTGCTGACCGCCGCGGCTAGCGCCAAGCTCGCGGGTCCCCGGGCAGCGCGCGTTCGTTCCCTCCTCGGCTCCAGGATGATTGGCCAGAAGACCCTCTACTCCTTCTTCTCCCCGAGCCCCTCCGGGAAGCGACGTGCCTGCAGCTCCGAGCCGGCCGAGCAGTGGAACGGCGTGGCGGCGGTAGCTGAGAGCGGGGATGCGGCGGTAAGACGCGGCGGGGACCGCTCGTGGGGCCGGGGGTCAGGGGGAAGGGAGGGTGAGGAGGGCGAAGAGGGCGAGGAGGGCGGCGGACCCCGCGCGACCGAGGGGTTGCAGGAACATGGGGCTGACTGGGTAAACTGGGGCCTCCACGTGTTCAAAACAGCCGCCGTGGCGCCTCATCGGCGGCCATGCTGAGGGGTCAGCCAATGGAGGCGAACCTTGGGGCCCACGGCGCCAATCAGAGGCGAGGGGCCCGGCCCACCCTCCAATCAGAGGAGGGAGGGGGTGGGTCCTGGAGGGGAGGGTTTTTGCCGCGAAAAGACCACGTGGGAACGCTAGTGGCGGGACCCGCGGGGTGGGGCCCTGGGTGCTGGGCCCCTTCTCCGCGAACCCCTAGCGAGGCGCTGCGGGCCTTGCTCACAGACCTTTTTCCTGCCCTGTTTTGGTACCAAACTCGAAATTTGGGGCAGTGGCCTGTTAGTGCCGGACTGGGATCAGCCCTGGGTTTCCAGAGTCCGGTTTTGTACGTACCTGCCGAGCGGGGCTGAAACCCCAAGAATGGGTGTCCTCTACCCTGGGCTGTTGGGTTGGGGACGGAAGCTGCGGGCTTCCGGGAGAGGTCCGCTGCAGCTCGTGACCCGTTTCTGCGGGGACCACTTGCAGGCCAGCTCCGCCAAGAAGATCCGGGCCGGGCAGGAGGAGCCCGGCACGCCGCCCTCGTCGCCACTGAGCCCCGAGCAGTTGGTCCGCATCCAGAAGAACAAAGCCGCCGCACTGCTCAGACTCGCAGCGCGCAATGTGCCTGTAGGTTTTGGTGAGAGTTGGAAGAAGCACCTCAGCGGGGAGTTCGGGAAACCATATTTTATTAAGGTAAAGTTGGAGACTGCGGGCCCTTGTAAATATAGCAGGCCAAGCCCACGTTTATAGGATATTGCTTTCGTGAGCTCCTACTTTCCCTCCTTCAACATACAGCCATGATGTTTTGAATCTGCCCAGTTTAAGATTTTTAAAAGACTATGAGGTGATATCATAGCTTCTTTTTTTTTTTTTTTTGCGGTACGCGGGCCTCTCACTGTTGTGGCTTCTCCCATCGCGGAGCACAGGCTCCGGACGCGCAGGCTCAGCGGCCATGGCTCACGGGCCCAGCCGCTCCGCGGCATGTGGGATCTTCCAGGATCGGGGCACGAACCCGTGTCCCCTGCATCGGCAGGCGGACTCTCAACCACTGCGCCCCCAGGGAAGCCCTCATAGCTTCTTTTAACCCGTTTGTTTAGTCTGCTCCCAAGGAAAGAGTGGCCTGGTAAAACCACAAACCCGACTGAATGAAACCTGCCCTTTAAACAAAAGAGGGAGGGGTTGGCACCCGCAGGAAATCAAGGCTGTCAGGCCAATCAACTTTGACGCAGCCCAAAGAAAGGGGAAAGGAATTAAAATGTCGGGAGGGGAACTGTTTTGATTTTTACGCAGAATTTGGATATAAAACTTGGCAAAGAGCTAGCTAAAAGCTCTTCCAGTAGCTTTCATTGGAAGCTTTTTTATTGAATTCTTATGCTTTCCAGTGAGAATCTGATTGTAAATCTAGTTTATCTTTCCATCAGCTTATGGGATTTGTTGCAGAAGAAAGAAAACATTACACTGTTTACCCACCCCCGCAGCAAGTCTTCACATGGACCCAAATGTGTGACATAAGAGATGTAAGTACAAGTTGTGGATGAATTTTACTAAAAGGGGAGTAGGACTCAAATGGTAGTTTTTAATTAGGGACACTGGAGTTAAGCCACTGTCCATAATTCAGTAATAAATAAAATACTGAAATTGTGAGGTTTGGCGGGCCGTATTTTAGCCTGTACGTACCCTGTTTAACTTTTACTGTGTGCCGTTCATATGGCAAAAAAAGAAAAGTATGTACGTAAACCATGGGTCTGTATGCTCTCACTTGTATTTTATTTTATCCTTAAACCGACCCCATGCCCATGAGAGGTAAAGTGTGGTGGTGAGGAAACTGAGGCACGAAGCAGTTAAGTCTTTTTCAAGTGGTTGTTGGGGGTCCCATCTTGACTTGCGGCTCAGTGTTCTTTCTGTCTGACCACACCATCCTTTACCGTTGATGCTTTCAAACTCTTGACTTGTGGCCTGAACACATCTCCTGTTAAGATTCCTTTGCTTTGGTTCAGCGTATATACAAATGGCTGCTCGCTGTCAGAAGCTTGTTTGTGGCTTCCCACGGTGCAAACTATGAAAGCTGAGGGTGAATACGGCCACTTCCTGCTTCCCAGCCTCACCTCCACCTTCCATTCTCCTCCTTTGGAGCTGGACAGGGCGGTGACCCTCTCCTCACTTCTGTCTTTTGAAAACCAACTAGAGGCATCTCTGGCACCTCCCGGAAGGAGGCCTGTCCCCCACTTATTTGTGGTGTGGGTTTCCTTTGTGATGTGGGGTTTTAGTATCTGCTTGCATTGGAGGTGTTCCATTTTTTTGTTCTCCTTTTGCCTTACTGATTTTGTAAGCTGAGGGTAGGAATCCCGTGATTTAATAAGCACCTGTTAAATCAAAGAGAAGTGAAATTGTTGAAGAAGCCATCGTGATAAGGCTGACACTCCTAATACTTAGCAGACTTCACAATTTTCATTTCAGAGCAAGCACTTTGAACGTACCTCCTTGTTTATAAAGTTAAAAGAAAACAAGTCCTATTAAATTCAGTACTAGTTTGCCCCTTGTTTGAAGTATGTCCTGTTTTGAGTACCAATGAGCAATATTGTAAAGAAAGACTAAGAAAAGTGCATGAGACTTCTGAGGATCAGATGGCCCGGTGGGGCTTCTTTGCCAATGAGCATGTGGAGGGTAGGGGATGTTACCTGGCTCCTCTGAGGTCCTTATCCAGGACCAGAACTGGAAAGCTTCCCCGCTCGGACAGGTTGCTTCATGTTGGGGAATATGCCAGGGGCAGTGTGAGTACCAACCGGAGGAATGGAGAGGCCCATGAAAGCTGCCTGATTGTGGGAACGTCTGAAGCTGGATTTTGAAGGATAAAGTGTATGTTGGCTACGGAAGGAGAGTCTTAAGAAGGAACACGGCAAAAGTGTGGGAATGAAGAGAGGTGGGTGGGCGGGCACCCGATCAAAAGGCCTAGTAGTATTTTCACACCACTGACGGTGACAGTGACCTCATTCTCCTCTGGTTCCATCCCTTAAGAGGACACAGGCAGACCTTGTTTTATTGCGCTTCGCAGATCCAGCGATTTTTACGAATCGAAGGTTTGTGGCAACCTTTAATTGTCAGATGATGGTTAGCATTTTTTAAGCAATAAAGTACTTTCTAATTAAGATACGTACTTTTTTTTGACATGCAATTGCACACTTAATAGACTACCATATCGTGTATGCGCTAGGAGACCAAAAAGTTTACGTCACTTGTTTTATCGCGATGTTTGCTTAATGAGACAGTCTGGAGCTGAACCCACGGTGTCTCCGCGGCGTACCCGTCCAGGGGAGCAGGCTCCTTCATATGCTGCTGCTGGGCAACTGGAGTTTCTTCAGCTCGTGGAAAAGCGATTTGGCATATGTCAATGAAAATTTTAAATACACTTAATACTGTGACCAGCAACTCCACTCTTCTGAATCTATTCCATAGAAATGAAAGCAGCAGTATGTAAAGATACATGTAGTAGGATGTTTACTGCGTTGTTTTTTTAAGGGAAAAAACTGGGAAACCAGCTGACTGCCCATCAACAGCTGAGCTCTGTTGACTTAAAGGAGGCCTACAGTGTATGATGTGAGAAACACAAAAATGTAGGGTGATGAGTACAATGACCCTCGTTATATATCAATAGGTGATTATAAATGGTTGGATCAGGACGGGGTAGGGATGACCGGGAGATCTTGATATATTTCTGGATGGACGTACTTGTGACAAGGGCGTATTTCCTTTTGTAATTTGAAAAACGAAGGGGATGAAAGCAAAGTTGACCCCAGCTTGTTTCAAACACGTGGGTCAGAGAAGGGAGGGGGCACTGCAGCAGGTGACTGAGGGAAGGATAACTGGGCAATGCAGTGATGGTGCCAAGTCACCTGCTCCCTTCTGGGGAGCTCTTAGTTGGGCCGGGAGGGGGGCCTGCCCTTGTCCTCATAGTATAAGGAGTCCTTTGTAGAAGTTATCAGCCAGCCAAGGTGTCCGTTCAGACTGCCTATACTATAGTGTTTGACCCTCGCCATCTGGTGTTCACAGGTGAAGGTTGTCGTCCTGGGACAGGATCCATATCACGGACCCAATCAAGCTCATGGGCTCTGCTTTAGTGTTCAAAGGCCCGTGCCACCCCCGCCCAGGTACGCAGGCTCTACAGGTGGCTCAGCTCCAACTGTGATCACGTTCAAATTACAGGTGCACCTGTTTGTGGGACCGTCACTAGCCTTTGGAGCAGGATTTCTCAGTTTCTGCACTACTGACATGTGGGGCTGGGTCTTTGTGGTCGGGGGGCTGCCGTGTGCGTGGTGAGATGTTTAGCAGCACCCTTGGCCTCGAGATGCCAGCAGCACGCCCCACCCCCACCCCATTTGTGACAATGAAAAATGTCTTCAGACGTTTTCAGCAGTCCCTTGTGGGGCCACATCACGCCTGGTTAAGAACCCCTGCCTTAGAGGATTTTACATATCATTTACAAATATAATGAACATTAAAGGTATAAACTAAATCCATCACTTGGGAGTGGGGTGGTAACTCCTGGGCTAACTTGCTTAGGTTTTCCAAAGTTCTCTTCCTTAAACCCAAGCACTGACCGAAGTAAAGGTGTTTGGCAGGTGTGCCTGTCTAAAGGAAGGGCAGCGTTTCCCATGAATCAGTGCAGTGCGCCTGCTGTCCGCCCCGAGGACTGGCTTTGCAGACTAACTCGCGTGTGTGCTGGAGGGTCCTGGACTTTCCGAATTGTGCTTAAGATGCTGTTTTTCTGTTTGTTTTTCTTCTGGCTTGCTTTCAGTTTGGAAAACATTTATAAAGAACTGTCTACAGACATAGATGGTTTTGTTCATCCTGGTCATGGAGATTTATCCGGATGGGCCAGGCAAGGTAAACCAGCCACTGCTAGATGTGTTTTGGATGGATTTCAACTGTCTTTTCTGTCTAGCTTGCTTATATTTTTAAAAGATACCCGTGAGGAACCAGAGAGCTCTAATAAAATGGCTAAGTTTATGTAAGTCAAAGAATGTATCTCACCACCCCCTGATATCCAGGGAGAGGAGATGGGCTGGAGGTTGAATCCATTGCCAGTGGCCAGTGATTTAATCAATCATGCTTATGTAATGAAGCCTCCATAAAACCCCCAAAGGATGACATTTGGAGAGCTTCTGGGTTGGTGCACGCATGGAGATCGGAGAGAGAGGCACGCTGAGAGAGGGCATGGAAGCCACGTGCCCTTTCCCTCTGTCTTGCCCTTTGCACCTCTTCATCCGACTTGACTGCATCCTTTAATATCCTTTGTAATAAACCAGTAATCTAATCTAGTGAAAAAAAATGTATCTCGCTTTTATCCTGCAGCCAGTGTTTTTCATGTTTTAGTCATAGCATGAAAGGGAAAAGTTGGTTCCTCGTCATTCATATTTTACGTTGAACCACTCGACTTCGACCATTCAGAAGGTGGCCTCAAGTTTTCTCATTTTGACACACGGGTTATGTTGTGTGTTTTTAATACCTATCTGTGGGACGTCTTTCTCCTTTTTTAACAAACTATAATCAGGATAAGGAAAGAATATCTGATCTTTCCTTGCAGTGAGATTTTTGTTTCAGTGAAACGTCTTGGCCTCCTTGTGTTACTTTCCAGGGTTATTTCATATCAGTTAGGGTATTTTTTTTGTGTGTGTGTGGTATGCGGGCGTCTCACTGTCGTGGCCTCTCCCGTTACGGAGCACAGGCTCCGGACACGCAGGCTCAGCGGCCATGGCTCACGGGCCCAGCCGCTCCACGGCATGTGGGATCCTCTCGGACCGGGGCACGAACCTGTATCCCCTGCATCGGCAGGCAGACTCTCAACCACTGCGCCACCAGGGAAGCCCAGGGTATATTTTTTTAAACAATTCTTTCTGATGATGGATATAATGCACGGCACTGTTGCAAACTCAGAAGTTCGGTCTTGAAAGTGCAGAGGTGAAAATGAATCTCGCACAGAGGCACCAGCTGGTCACATCCTAATACTTTCTCCACCACCTGATTTCAGGTGGCTGCACCAGCTTACATCTCGGGGTGGTTTCGTCATGTGTTGAGCCCATTATTGGGTGTTTAGGCCAACTCGTTTCAGTCTCCCGCTTTTTTTTTCTTTTAATTTTATTGAAGTATAGTTGATTTACGATGTTAATTTCTGCTGTACAGCAAAGTGATTCCATTATACATATACATATTCTTTTTCATATTCTTTTTAATTACGGTTTATCAAAGGATATTGAAGAGTTTTCTGTGCTATACATCCTATATATAATAGTTTGCATCTGTTAACCCCAAACTTCCAGTCCATCCCTCCCTCATCCCCCCCCATGACAAGCACAAGTCCGTTCTCTATTATCTGTGAGTCAGTTTGTTTCGTAGATGTGTTCATTTGTGTTGAATTTTAGATTCCACGTTTCAGCCCCCCTTGAACCTCCTTCTTCGCTGTGTGCTCGCAGGTGTTCTCCTGCTCAACGCCGTCCTCACCGTCCGGGCGCATCAGGCCAATTCTCATAAAGAGAGAGGTTGGGAGCAGTTCACCGATGCTGTTGTGTCCTGGCTCAATCAGAACTCGAACGGCCTTGTCTTCCTGCTCTGGGGCTCTTATGCTCAGAAGAAAGGCAGTGCCATTGATAGGGTATGTTTTGGGTTTTTTTTTTTTTAAAACAGGTTAGAGAATTCTAGCAGTCCCTTTATGTGGTCCTAGAAAGATCATGTCCTAAAATGAAGCTTATTTTCCCTTAAAACTGTGATAATTAGGATTAGGTTTCCCATCGAAAACTGAACAGAATTCAGGGACTTCCCTGGCGGTCCAGGGGTTAAGAGTCCGTGCTCCCAACGCAGGGGCACAGGTTCTATCCCTGGTCAGGGAACTAAGATCCTGCAAGCCACACAGCGCAGCCAAAAAAAAAAAAGGAAAGAAAGAAAATTGCACAGAACTCAGACGAAATGATTAGTTGTGTATGAGGAGAGCAGCTGGCCAGCTTCTGCTTAGATGCAGTTGGTAACACTGGCATAAACTTGCTGCATACACAGAAAGATAACACAGGTCCCCAGGTTCCATTCATGTAACAAACGATGCAGTAGATGATGAGCGAGGTAAGTCTCTTGCTTTCAACAAGTTTGAGGGTATATGGAAAACATGAAGAGTTCCACTTAATCGCAAATGTAACCTCCCCCCATGAAAACACCATCAGCGATAATTAAACCTGCGCCCTGTTTGCTGGTCCCCAACACCAACCCAGCTCTTCAGTCTCTGCCCACCCCACCGCATCCTCCCCCGACCCACCTGCGTATACTTGGTTGCTGAGATTAAAAACCGGAAGTCATCCTTGAATGCCCTCCCTCATCCCCTTAAACCCAGTCCTAAAACCATCCTAATCATGCCTCCCCTCTGTGCTGAGCACTGGCATTTCTCTCTGGGATGCCTGTGACCGGACTGGAGGTGATGCTGGTATGAAGGAGACTGGCAAGGGGAGGAGGGGGCATGGGGCTGGGAGGGAGGGAGACGGGAAGGAGGAGTGTTTAGCTTGGGCTACTGGGAGGCACTGAATTGGGCAGTGAGGGTGGGGGGAGAAATCATAGCATAAACACGTCATAAGTGAGGTAAAGGGATGAACCAAGGCGATATGGCAGTAGCTTATGGTGTATCAGATACGTGCAAACAGGTGTCAGGAGCAAGTCCAGCACTTTTCACACAGCATCTCTCCTGACCTCGACGCAGGCTGTTGCGGGTGGGAGGGATACGCTGACCCCGCTTTGTACTGGGGCTCAGGGAGGCGAGGTCACTTGCCCACTTGGGGTGAATGGAGCTTCGGACTCTGATCCGAGCAGCCAGCTCACCTGGGCGGGCCTGTGGGGAGGCCCGCCCAGCCCACGGGCGAGGGTGGCAGGGTTCCAAGCCAGCCATCAGCTTTAGAGACTTGACTCACATGCCAGTTATCTCCTCCATTTTCTCTTAAGTGGAGTTCTACCTTTATTTCATAATTTAGGCCTTTTTTAAGGTAGTAGGTTCACATGGTTAGAAACTGAAGGATTTCAAGGCCTCCCCTCCCGGTCCGCATCCGCTCCAACTCTTCTTGGCCTCGGGTAGGCACTGGGCTTTACTGTCTGACATCTCCGGCCAGTGTCTTTTTTTTTTTTTTTTTGCGGTACGTGGGCCTCTCACTGCTGTGGCCTCTCCCATTGCGGGGCACAGGCTCCGGATGCGCAGGCTCGGTGGCCATGGCTCACGGGCCCAGCCGCTCCGCGGCATGTGGGATCTTCCCGGACTGGGGCACGAACCCATGTCCTCTGCATCGGCAGGTGGACTCTCAACCACTGCGCCACCAGGGAAGCCCCGTCCAGTGTCTATACACATGGATGCAAGCAGCAAGGGGGCGTGTGGGTCAGATGGAAGAGCTGCTTTCTCTATAAAGGTTCTCTGTGAATGAACAGGATGTTTTCAGGTGTTTTTCTTTTCAGGAAGGGAATAGTAGGAATAAAACCTGGCATGAACGAACTAACTGCTAAGATCTGATTATCTCGGTAATGAAGTGTGTGTGGGAGTGATTTCCAGTCTGTGTCTTAGGGAGGTTTGTGGTCAGAAGCGCCCTTACTCAGTGTATCTGTAATCTTAATAATGGTTCAGTTTGAAAGTAAACAGTTGTTAAAGTAGCTTGACCATTAAAAACCAGACTTCCCTGGCGGTCCAGTGGTTGGGACTCCGCGCTTCCATTGCAGAGGGCCTGGGTTTGATCCCTGGTTGGGGAACTAGGATCCTGCATGCTGCATGGCACAACCAAAAAAAAAAAAAAAAAAAAACTGGTAGATTGACCATTAAAAATCAAGTTGCACATCTGTAACCGGGGTGTCTCCTGAGCACTAGACCTATATATTCAGCTGCTGCCTTACTAGGGACCTGGAAGCACATCAAATGCAACATTTTCCCATTCTCCTTTCCTCGTCCATCCCTCACTAAACTTGGGCCCCTGGATGCCCAAGGATAAAAAGGACCGCTGTCTACCCAGTTGCCCAACCAGAAATCGCATATCATTCTTGACCCCTCCCTTTCTTTCCCCCTCTCCTTCCCCCTCTCCACCCTTTGTATCTATCCCCACCTCCTGCAACCAGTCATACACAGACTTTCTTCTCTCAGCCCCCCCCCCACCTGCCCAACTTAGCCTCAGGTCAGCCCCATCTCATCTTGCCCAGAGCAGAGCGTTCAGACGCCTTCTCCTTGGAAGGCCTTGACCTGGGCTCATGAGCTGGGGTCTGGGCACGGCCCCGGCCTGCCTGTCACCCTCTGTGAACTCCAGGCCCCCTGAACCACCTGGACTTCTCCCCGCCCCCTACTCCCCTGCCTGCCTTTGAACGTCCTGCTTCCTGTGTCCAGCATGTAGAGGTCTTTTCCTTCCCTGGAGGCTGGCTGACTGGTCCTTTATAATGCACACAGCTCTCATGTTCAGGGGCCTGCCCCATATGCTGTACCCTGTGCTGAGCACCCGGCCTGCATCCCTTCCCGGGATGCTCTGCGCGCACGACCCATCTTTTGTTCTTCACGGCATCTTCCTGAGCTGGCACTGCTGTTAACTTCCAGTCCACAGGTGAAAAGTGACCTGTGGCCTAGGGAGGGTCAGTGACTTCCCTGGGGCTGCGACACTGTTGAGTGGCAGGGCCAGGACCTGAAGGAACCCAGGTTCCATGCCCTGACCCACACTGGGCTGCCCGGCTTCACTGATGGCCCCTCCTCAACCCAGCCTTGAAGGCAGGGGTATCTTGAAAGACGATTATTTGTTGGGTGATTTTTTTTTTAATTTTTATTTATTTTTGGCTGCGTTGGGTCTTCATTGCTGCGTGCGGGTTTTCTCTAGTTGTGGCTTGTGGGCTCTAGAGCGCAGGCTCAGTAGTTGTGGCGCTCGGGCTTAGCTGCTCCACGGCATGTGGGATCTTCCTGGACCAGGGCTCGAACCTGTGTCCCCTGCATTGGCAGGCAGATTCTTAACCACTGCACCACCAGGGAAGCCCTGTTGGGTGATTTTTATTTAAATACAGGAAAGAATAAAGAAGAAAACAAAAATGGTCCAGAATCTTCCTACTAAGTTAACTACAGTTGACATTTAAAAAAATTTTAAGTATTCTATTTTGGTGGTGAGATAATGCAAACAGCATAGAAAGGTACAATCTTTCACCTAAAGGAAATACTATAAATAGTGTCTTGGGTCTTATCCCCCCTACCAAAGAATTTTTTTTAATTTAATGCATTTATCACTTTTCTTGCTTTTTTTTCCCCACTTGACATATTTTAGAGGTCTCCCTGTGTCAGCATATGTAGCTTGATCTTGTTCTTCTAGTAGCTGTGTGGTGTTGCGTTAACAGAACTTTAGAAAAATATTTGTAATCTGTTGCATAACACTGGATTTATAGTAGGTTTTACCTGATAGGAGCCGTGCACCTCCTCATGCCTGCATCTTTATGGAGATGTGTGCATCATGGCGTCCTTTACCAAATAACAGTCTCAGCAGTGGGACTGCTGTGTCATAGGACAAGGGCACCTACGAGTCCTATCGAGAGTGCCCAGTGGAGGGCAGAGACGGGTGCTCTGCATCCTTAGGGCCTAGCCCAGGTAGTGGCTCTACCAACCAGTGGAGGATGAACGCACGGACCTGTGTGGATGCTGCCAAGTAAACCAACACCGTGAGGAAAGTGGGCGAATTTAGAGCGGTCACAGGGGAGCGGCAGAGCTGACAGAAAGCGCCACAGCCAGAGTGGTTTTTTTTTAAAGTCCTGAGAGTGTCCCCACAATCTCACTCCCCATCTCCTCCTCTTTCAGAAGCGGCACCACGTGCTGCAGACCGCGCATCCCTCGCCGTTTTCGGTGTACAGGGGGTTCTTCGGATGCAGGCATTTCTCTAAAACCAATGAGCTGCTGCAGAAGTCCGGCAAAGAGCCCATCAACTGGAAGGATCTGTGACCTTGACCCTTGGGGGTCAGGGGTCTTTGAGTGGTTTTCTAGAAGCTGTGATTGAAGTATCTATCATTTACGAAGTCAAAGTCAAAAAACAATTTCCCTCCTAATTCTTCAGCACCCTGCACAAGGGCACACATTTTCCGAGGAGCAGCAGTGAACCAGGCAGCCTGGGAGCAGCTTTACCTGGCCAGAAGCACAAAAATCTCCCTGGGACCTCTGGCCTGGAGTATGCTGCCTGTGGGTCAAGGTTCTTGGAAGGGAGATGAGGTCAAATACTCTGGACTCTGTTCCCCTTTGTTATTACTTTCAAGCAGGGAGGAGATAAGCACCTTTTTGGTACAGCCAGCTTCTACTTGTTTTTACCTGGCAGGTTAGACTTTAGGTTTTGTGGTGTTGGGTGTTTTTATTTGGAAAGGCCCCCTTTCTTTACCCAGCCTGGCGTTCCAGTCTTGGTCAGGTACACTGGCCCGTGATCTTTCACGGAGCCCTCAGGAAGCCTGAGGTTTTTGCAAGTTCCCAGAAATTAGGGATCGAGTTCCTGACCGTCGTACTGGCAAAAATTGCTAAGGAACCATCCTTGGTGTGAACTTTCACTTCTGGAGGCTGGGGAAAGTGAACTGGGTCTAGTCTATGCAATTAGTTATGTAATTCTTTGGGTGTTTCTGGGAATAAGGTATGGAGGTTGAACAGAAAGGAGGAGAAAAGTTTTTGTTTTTTTTAAGAGGAAAGATGCTTTTTTTCCTAGCTGCATCTCGTCTGGGGTTTGTGCCAGCATACACTGCCAATGTTTTTTCGTGTGTGGGGGGTAGGGGTGCGGTTAGACTGAAATCACTTTGGGATTTTTTTTCGGCAACACTGGTGACTTTTGCTTTTTTGAAAAAGATACTTAACGCAGATGTGTACATATATATATATATATTTTTTTAAATCCTTTTTTTAAGAGGCAGTCTTTATTAGGTGTGCACCTCCATCCCAGATGCCGTTAGAGCGCTGTTTTGCTGTTAGCTGGGTTAAAGGGTTAACCCCGCGAGAGTTTGGTAATAAAAGATTGTTGAAGTTTCGCTCCTTGCCTGGTCCTTCTGGGCCCTGGGCGGACGCCCTTCAGGCTGCTCTTGGCTTGGGGCGGCCCGCGGTCGCCATGACAACCAATGTGGGCCGGAAGGGCCGCCTCCGTGCCGCCCTTCCTCCTTCCCCTCTCCCCCCCGCCCCTCCGCGCCAGGCCTCGGTAAGCCCTGGGCCGGGTTCCCGGGAGGGGCGCGCGCAGGAGTCGGCGAGGGCGCTGTGGAGGGGGTATGGGGGCTGAACGGGGTCGGGGTCTGCTGGGACCCTAAAGGAGCCACTTCGGACTGGAAAAAGCATTTCTCCACGGATCTTGGCATGCTCACCATGGCTGCGTGTCCTGCCCAAGCCCTGCGACAGTGCGAGGGCAGCTTCCCCCCACCCTCCCTCTGCTAGTTTTCCAGACTCTTCTCTGGGCTTGAGGTGTGAGGCCAAGGCACTGGGAAGACCCCCTGATGGTGGCCCACTGACCTGGCAGCACTTGGCTCCAGTAGCTGGGGTGGAACATCCAGAGAAAAGGTCGGTGTCCCCTGCTGTCTGATGAAGGGAGCAAAAAGAATAAAGAAGTCTTGGGAACGCGGGTGCTCGTGTTTAAGTGGGCGAGAAGGGCCGCATCCAGTGAGAACGTCCAGTCTAACACGTTTCTTAGGAGGGCAGGGATTTGGAAACTTGCTTGAGAAGATTACTTCCCCTCTGGGCCTCAGTTGTCTCATGTCTGAAAAGAAGGGTTTATGATCTCACATTGTGCAAAATCAGCACGAAGATGCATTTGCAGTTTTCCCTCTGGTAACTTTGGGGTCCTCCACTAAGCGTTCCAACGGATTCCCTTTATCCAAAGAAGAAGTGAGAGAAGAATGTTTATCAGTGAGGTTTTAACACCGATCTCCTAATGCAGTGCTGTGAGTAGGGAGGAAGCAGAAAGCTCTGAGGTACCACAGACAATTGAAAAGCAAACTAATGTTTTTTTTGTGTGTGTGTGTGTTAGGCGGGCCCCTCACTGCTGTGGCCCCTCCCGTTGCGGAGCACAGGCTCCGGACGCGCAGGCTCAGCGGCCATGGCTCACGGGCCCAGCCGCTCCGCGGCATGTGGGATCTTCCTGGCCCGGGGCACAAACCCGTGTCCCCTGCATCGGCAGGCAGACTCTCAACCACTGCGCCACCAGGGAAGCCCCTGCAAACTAATTTTTTAAGAAATTATATTGAACCTTGGAAGTGTAGTGACACTTTAAACAGAACACAGAGCAGCATCTTAAATGGTCTATGACCACCCCCGCCCCCGAAAAAGAAATACAAATTCGATCACTGATTTTTTTAGAAACAAGGTTAATTTTGATGAACTTTTAGCTGTGTAGTTGTAACTGTTTTTCACGTGTTTTCAGATTTGCTATGATTATAGCACTGGGTCACTGGGTATGCAGAGATGTGTAAAAGGTGTTAAAAAGTTAAGCTGAGTAAATGAAGATCTAATTGGCGTCATTAAAAGATTCATGAGTCACGCACCATCTCATCTAGCAGAGACATACTCTGACGGGTGGAAGGCATTTGTAGAAAGGAGGGTGGAACAAGGAAATCATCGAGAAAAGTGAAAGTTCATTGGAGGAAAGTCAGTTCAAGTGACAGTGGCTTCTCACTGGGGTTTGTGATTGACACTTTGGGGTAACTGACCAGAGTCAGTTACCAGAGGGCATAAGAGCGTCCTCTCCAGGCCTTCCCAACTCCAGTTTTAGTTGAGGTTTCCTTTTATTAATTTTCAGTTACCGCCTTTTGATCAAGATCTTCCTCGAAAAGCATTGCTGATCCAGAGACAGGCTTTCCAAATTCAGCCTTCACTCCTCGGTGCCAGGAAAGACCTTTTCTGGGTGTCATGTCCCACACTGGAGGGAAAGTGCACTGACCAGAAACTGCCTGAGGCCACATTTGAGTAACAAGAGACAGTAGTAGGGAGAACTCGCAGGCATTTCTTATCCCAAGTCTGTATTTTGTCAAGGTTGTAAGCATTGGAAATCATCTCAAAGCGCTGAGCTAGCATCACCTCATTAAGCACATCATTTTCACTAAGGTCCAACAAACAGGAGGTAGAAAACTTAACAAGTATGCAGAGCAGAATTTAAAACAACATAACAAAACCATCTTTACACAGACCCATAAAGATGGTTCTAAACCAAAACCTTCACATACAAAGATGTAGCCAGGAGGTGTGCATAAGGCTCCTGCGTAAGTGACAGTATCTGTGGACCCGTTCATTGTTACAGAGGCATTAGCATCATTCAACCAAGGCTCATAGACTGTATTATTACCTATTGAAAGGCTGTCTAAATACATGGGTATGTCAGTAAGCTTACAAATGGCCTGATTACATTGGCTGCCCCAGAGTTTCTTATATAGATACTCGAGAGACCTCATTTTCCCATCCCAGGGTCGGGTTAGATTGAAGCAAAGAACAAGGTTAGGTGGGCTTAGTACCCTCACTTTATAAAACGGGCCCTTGGAACAATTTAAACACAGTGGCATTTGGGATTCCATTGAAATTACTTCTAGGGTGGAGCCAGGCCAAGTGGCAGTTGAATGAAGTCCAGCTGCAGGTGTTCAAGGGTCTCAGGGCTCCAGGAGCAAGAATATTTTTTCCGGGATTATGGACCTGGCAGATCAGAATTGTTGGTAGTCTGTTTTTTTGCAGTTTTGTAGACGTCTCCCCACCAATGGTGATTCATAATTTGAGTCATCTTAAATGTACAATGGTGGATGAAGGAATGTAAACACAAACGAAAAACAAAAAAAGGGATTTGCCAGGGTTCCAGGAAGAACCAGGCAGCCGTCTTGGGTTTTTCCAAGAGCCCTGACCATTCATTTAGTTTACAGCCATTGTTTACCCACCTTAATTTCTCTGATTCAGGAGCAGACCGTTGCCATTTTACAAGGACATCAGGATGGCAGAAGTCTGGCAGTGAGGGATGATTTTTTGCAGAAGCAGAACGGATTGCATCCACATGTGTTAACAATCTTTATAGATTCTGTTGCTGTTGCCTTTGAATGAGAGTCATCCAGGACATTTCCCTGATACTCAGGTTCAGTCCTTTTAGTGTGAGTCTTAATTTTGATGACAGCAATTTCAGAAAGTAAGAGAATAGCAGTAAGAAGATCGTTTACTTGTTGCCCATTTTCTGTTGGGGTCCCAGAGGATGTCATACAACATTTTAAGATAATAACTAGAATTACAAGTGATAATCATTATACCAGGTCCTATCAGATTTCTAGGAATTTCACACAATTTCTGGAACACTTACATACCTGTACAAACACAACATAGAAAAAGCTTAGTGGGGACTTCCCTGGTGGTCCAGCAGTTACGACTCTGCACTCCCAATGCATGGGGCCCAGGTTTGATCTCTGGTCAGGGAACTAGATCCCGCATGCCGCACCTAAGAGCCTGCATGCCGCAACTAAAGATCCCACACGCCACGACGAAGATCCCACACACGGCAATGAAGATCCCTAATGCCGCCATTAAGACCTGGCGCAGCCAAATAAATATTTTTTTTAAAAAAGGTTTAGTACTATTTCTTGTTTGACAGTGCTTCTCGTGTAATTTAACATATCAAATAAGCCTAATTAGTTTAACAAATATTTTGGTAAGTTCCAGGGGCCCTGTGGGAAAATCCCAAAGTTTCTTCCAGGTCAAAAAGACTTCATTTAGAATTTGATTTGGGGAAGCTTGTTAAAAATATGAAAAAAAAAAAGGTTTAAAAACGCTGCATAGATAGGATCACAGGTTACTGTAAAACATTACTTAGTTATCTATTTAACCAAAGTGACAAAAATAAAATTAACAAGAAAATATAGAAGGTTATACAGGTGTTAGCAAAACTTTAGCTCTTTTAATATTAAGAAGACTCAGTTTTCCTGAGTAACCAAGGACCTGATGACAAAGAGCACAGGAGATCACTGTGATAAAACACAAAATCTTTGCTTTCTAGGCAAATTACTTTTAAAGAAAAAGATTTTACAATCTTTTATCAGGAGCAGATCAACAATCCCAGAAAACTTGTTCTTTCAGCAGATGAAAGAAAATTAAGCTTTAATTTTACATAATATTGAAGCCTATTTCCAGAACCCTTCTGGTAGCAATCCAAATTTTAAACCACTTGGCTACAGAAGGTAAATTTGTCCTTCATAAGCAGAAGTTCTAGTTTAGACAAAATTACTCTCACTTCCCTTAACAGAAATGCATCTTTATTCTTCATGCCTTTTCTTACCCAAAACACATCCTTTCCTTGCATACAGGGTTGTTTCCCTTATTATTTCTAGTAGTTTCAATAACATGTTAGAATTTTTAGCCCTGAGAAATCTTTAATTTCTAGTGAAAACTAAGAAGCAAGTAATTATGAACTGTCTTTAATATTAGCATTCTGTGGCTTGGCAAATTTATAAATACTTTTAATAGTTTATAGAAACATGCTTTTTGGTGTGGCTTAAAACATGTTTACTAATAGATCCACTTCGTTTCTCTGCAGTGGGAATTCAAAAGCAGATAAACCTATGATCAGTAATTAATATTCAATATTTTATCTTACATGGGAATGATCCATATATTCAATAAGTTTCTATCATTTAATTTAACTTAGCAAAATTCTAAAGTTTCAGGTTGCCGGAAAGATTTGTGAAACTTATCTGAAAAGTTCACCTAAAAAACCTTTAATCTTACATTTATTTAATTTACTTGCCCTTAGCAGTTATGTTTAGATTACTTATGAAAATTTCATCATACCGAGTTATTTTTCTTGACAAATTTGTAAGCCTAGGTAGAATAAAAGTATTATATTTAATGCTAAAAACTCTAAAGACATGCCTGTTTTATTTAAGCCAACAAACTTAAACTAGCTTTTATTTACTGAAGATTATCCCAGATCACATGAGGCATTTGGGTTAGTTTCTGTTTTTCTGAGAATTTAGAATGCCCAATCTTTAAAAATGTTTGACCTTCAAACCAACTAAATAGAGCTCTTTTACAAAATAATTTTAGCAATACCATCCGGAAGTAGAAAAACATCTCACATTTAATATCTATATCTATCTACCTATTTATCTCTCTATATCTATCTAGATACCTTTATATACATGTACACAAATATATAAACAGATGCAAACAGATTATAAGTTTTCCTTCTTTTGTGCAGGACAGCTCTATAATGTCCTGATCTATTACAATAGGGGAGGTTTGGGGATTGGCAAAAAAGGATGGACAGACCCCTCCACTTATTGTTGGACTGTTTCTTTCTCTCTGGGTACACAGTTCATTTTAACTTAGGGGAGGAGCCTAAAAAAATTACATCAGGCTCTGAATATCAGCTTCCACTTTTCTGATCATAAAGTTATTGAATCCTTTCAAACATCTTGTCAAGATTTAGCCAGGGCAAACAATAAATACTACTGGCAGTGCGAACATGAGTTGTATTTGTAGTTTCCCCTTGGCTGTTAAAGGGAATAACACAGCAGTTTACCAGAAAATCCCTCAGCGTCCCGTCAACTTTGGTAGGGGCCCATATGGGGGCATTTAAGTTGATGTTGAAGAATTTGCATAAAGTTTTAAGGACAACCACTGTCCCAGGTGATTACAATTGAGACATCAAGTTCTCTGCCAGTGTTTTTTCTTTTTAATATTTATATATTTATTTATTTGGGGTACTCGGGATCTTTGTTGCGGTATGCGGGATCTAGTTCCCTGACCAGGGAAGTGAACCTGGGCCCCCTGCATTGGGAGCTCGGAGTCTTAACCACTGGACCACCAGGGAAGTCCCTGGGCCAGTGTTTTGATAATGAACTGCTAAGAGGGTGAAAAGGGGGGAGGCCTAGGTGTTGTTTTAGATACTTTTGCATCTTTAATTGTTTTAATTATCCTTTTGCAATGAATCTTCCAGTGAAACTATTTTGGAATCCTGAAGCATTTTGGTAGCTTCCACATACCATTTGAAATAGGTGTCCCATCTGTTTGTTCAACTTGGGATCCCTTTCTCTCTAGCGTATTTCTTTTTTTTTTTTTATCTAGCGTATTTCTTAAATGAACAATCTTGTCTGACTGGAACATTCCCCAGGATGGCCATTGTAATTCTATGTAGTCTTTATTAAGACTTTGCCATTTTTGTAGATATCTACAGCTCCTGGGACCACAGTTCTTAGACAGAATAAGCAGGTGTGTTGGAAGGTGGTGAGCTCACCTCTTTGGATATAAAGGATCTGTTTCTTTTAGCTAAGTCTTTGGGTTTCTTGGAGCCTCACTGATAATCTGGGGAGTGGGGAAAGGGTTTAACCTCCAGGCCCCAAAGAATGAGGACTGTGGGTTGATTCCAAACAAATGAGCTGCAGCTGCTACCAGGAGTTCCCAAGGTGGAATCTGGGGGAGGATTCCAAATAAATGGGGAATTGTAGAGTAAACTGTTAACAGTTCCCAAAGTGGAATCCAGAAGGGAGTTTAAGGGCTGGGTTTTTCCATCTGGGAAATTGTGGTCTTAAAGGCTAGGGACTTAGCTTCAGGTAGAACCACCTGCCAGCTCAAGATGACCTGCCCTGTAAAGGAAAGCCAATGGGGTTGCGAGCTTGAACGCAAAGAGGGTGGAGCCCAAACAGAGGGGAACTTAACCAATGGCCCTCGCAAAGGCAAGAAAGACAGTGAACGCAAACCATTGCTCATTGTCCCCGATTGTCATCAGGAGTTTGCTTTGGATCCCCTCACTGCCACCAATCTGTTAAAAAACAAATTTAAACTGAGTAAATTTGAAGATCTAATTGGCTTTATTAAGTGATTCACAAATCGGGCAGCATCTCATCTAGCAAGCAGAGAGATACTTAAGTTGTACAAAACGGCAGGTTTTTATAGAAAGGAGGGTGGGACAAGGAAATCAACACGAGAAAAATGAAAGTTCATTGGAGGAAAGTGAAAGTTCAGGTGATAACAGCTTCTCATTGGCTGAGTTGTGGCCATTTCCATTGGCTGGGCTTGTTACCGGGCGGGAAGAAAATCTTCCTCCTGCTGGAGTAGTAAAGTAGTTGTATTTGGGAGTGCCAGGTATGTCTCTTCTGGTTGGGATCTGTAATTGATGTCTTCCTGTTTGGGGTAATTGATGAGGAATGGGAGGGTGTGAGAGCTCCCTCTACAGGCCTTCCAATTTCAGTTGCGGTTTCCTCTTACTAATTTTCACAAAGGCAGTCTTGGCTTTATAGAGCAGGGATCAGCATACTTTTTCTATAAAGGGTCAGATAGTAAATATTTTAGGCTTTGCAGTCATCCCGTCTCTGGGAAATACTCAACTCTTCATTTACACGTACAAAATGTAAATGAATGGTGTGGCTGTGTTCCAATAAAACTTTATGGACACTGCAGTTGGCATTTAATATGATTTGTGAGTGTCACAATCTTTTGATTTTTTAAATAAAGCATTTCACAAATGTAAAAACCACTCTTAGCCCGGGAGCCATAGGAAAACAGGCAACACGGGCCATAGATTTTGGCTCCCTGCTCTAGTACTTCCACTCAGATGGCAGCAGTGATGGGGCCCATCTGTTGCGTCCTCCCACTGCCTGGCCAGTTCCGCGTGGCTTGCTGTGGGAGCCTGTGAGAGCCCAGCCAACAAATGATTCCCTTCTCAGGCAAGGAGAGTAGTATCTATCTGCTGAGGGCTTTTGGAAACACGAGACATTCAGTTATGCAAAACGTTGTTCTGGGAACCCCAAGTTATAAATTAATCGTGTGAAAGCTACTATCTTGTTTGTGACTTAAGTCCAGTGGGGCAAGGACAGGGAGTGGGAATTTTTTTTTTTAAACTGTAGCATGTTGTGGGTATGCTTCCATTATTAGACAATACATTCTCTCCCTCTTAAAATTCCTCTTCGGCTTCAGTTTGCTCCTGGTATAAAAAGCCTTAAGAGTTTTGGATTGGAGAAGCAAACTTTGTGGTGTCTGTGTGTGTGACAGTGGCTTTTCATCCTTGTCAAAGCTTCAAGGCGTACAAGAAAGAACTGGTGGGGGCTCTGGGCTACTGGAAGGAGGGTCCTGGTAAATGACCTTGTTTGATCTCAGTGGGAACCAGTTTTAAAATTTCTGAAGTATGTTTGGAAATGCAGATATTCGTGAGAGGGGCAGCCCCAGAGATCAATACATTGCTCCTCAATTGTGTACTTCCTGTGTCCTTATGTCCCTCTCAGTTAGTGGTATTTGGGGTGATGAAGGGGGGATCTGGCTTCTAGAAAATGCTATGCCGTAAACAGAGTGTCCAGGGAAAACTGAGACACAGAAAGAGATCTTTGTGTGTGTGGAACAGGAGGGGGACGTGTTTCTAGTCTTTTGAGAATAAGGAATTTCATAAAAAAAAAAATTAAGTGCCTGTTCTGAGCAAGCCACCATGCTAGAAGTTCAGTGCACGCCATTTCGTTTAATTTTCTCAACCACATGGTGAAGTAATTAGATGAAGAAACAGGCTTGGCTATTTGCCCAAAGCCACAGGTGACAGAGCAAGGATTCAAACTCAAGTCAACCTGATTTCAAAGCCCAATAGCCTTACCACTCCTGACACTCTGCCCAGATCACAATTATTTGGAGTCATCGAGGAGGGATTTTCAATGGAGTGTTAACGCAATTTCCCTGAGTCACAGATGGCTCTCCCCGGAGACATAGGAGACCATGTCTATATTTTGAGAGATGCTTCTTCCGAAGGGTTGTATGAGCTGCTCTAGAGTGAAGCAGGCTTGATAAATAATCTAAGTACCGTCATCGGCTGAGTCCTCGAGCTGCATTATTTCATCCCCAGCTCCTATAAAACACATGTGCTGCTCTCCCAGGCTCGCGCTGTGATACCCAGGCTCCGAGAGGACACGGCAGCAGGTGAGAAATACGCTTCCCGCTTACAAGTCCAATGAAGAAAATTCCAAGAAGTCCACTATTTGATAACTCTTCCTTCTTGGAAAACAAGCCCAGAAAGGAAGTTGCTCTGGCATGGTGAAGGCTGCACCTGCACAGTCACTGTTGAAATCATTTTTGCATCAGTTCAGGGCCCTTACAGATGTTTCCACTTGCCGAGCCACTGAACTGCGGTCCCCTTAGCTTTTCTTGGAGCACAATGCAATGCCACCCCCACTTACTGGAGTATGGTTGCTTTACAATGTTGTGTTAGCCTCCACTGCACAACAAAATTCATCAGCCATACACGTACAGATATCCCCTCCCTTTTGGACTTCCCTCCCATTTAGGTTACCACAGTGCATTAGGTAGAGTTCCCTGTGATATACAGTATGTTCCCATCGGTTGTTGCAATGCCCTTTTGTGTGGCCTCTGCTTTCCCTGCTCTGGCTTGGACCTGGACGTGACCTTTATCCTACATGCCTCAGGCTCTCCTCGAGCTGTAGAACACTCTGTCACTGTGGCATAGGCTGGATTTCTGTCTTCCCCGCCAGCCCGAGCGAGAGCCAGCTGACCCTGGCTGGGAACGGAGCTGTTTTGTTTCTTTTTCCCCCACAAGTCCCGAAAAATAGGAAACATTTCATCAAGTGGCATCTTCCTGGAGAGGGTTTTACAAAATCTCTTCCGGGGAGAGGAGCCAGAAGAGTTTTTGATAACGATCATTTATTAACCCAGAAGCCATTTCTCAAACACCCAACAACCTGCATGGGGTTAATTTTCAGCATGTCACAGGAGGGCCAGAATGACTTTGGACTTTAGCTGCGCCGTGGCTTAGATATCTAGGGATTTTGAAATAAAGCGAGTGATGGGATTAAAAGGAGGGAGGCAGAACTGCTCCCACTTCACCTGGGTTATGCCTCCTCTTCAGAGTCTTGAAAGTTAAGCGCTCTGGGGATATTTTTAAATGGCAGGGGCCAGTTAATCTAAAAGTGACATTTACAGTCACGGCAGTAAGCAACTAGCTGGCTGGGATGCAGGTCCTCGGCTAACAGGGAACCCGGAAAACCTCAGCCTGAACGCACAATTGAGAGGACACGGGGAAAGGAAAGGTAGTGGTAAGTGAGTTCCCCCCCTCCCTGGGGTCACTGACCATTCAGCCAGCAGCCATGTGAATAGGAATTTAACACATAGCGAGGGCAGCCCCTGGACAGAGACTTGCCTGCGGGCACAGAGGCACGGCTGTTTGCGGGAAGCTGATGTAAAGGGCTCGAAATGTAAGGTAGATGAAGGACCTTTTCTTTGCTTCTGTAAATGGTTATGTTGCTGGGGATCCCTGTGCAAACTTTCATCAGCTCCACACACCAAAATAGTTTAGGCTTTAGTTTTACCTACAAGGCAATTCTGGGAGATTTTGGCCCCCAAAGCTTCTGTCTTCAAGAAGAGAATTCTGGGGCTTCCCTGGTGGCGCAGTGGTTGAGAGTCCGCCTGCCGATGCAGGGGACGCGGGTTCGTGCCCCGGTCCGGGAGGATCCCACATGCCGCGGAGCGGCTGGGCCCGTGAGCCATGGCCGCTGAGCCTGCGCGTCCGGAGCTTGTGCTCCGCAACGGGAGGGACCACAGCAGTGAGAGGCCCGCGTACCGCAAAAAAAAAAAAAAAAAAAAAAGAAGAGAATTCTGTTTCTTATAGATGTCCAATCTCTCAGACTGTTGTTCATTTTTTTTTAAAAAAGCAGACTCTGAGAGTAAAGCATTTCTGGTGGTCCTCTGTTGCTAGAAAGACACAATTTTCTTTCATTTTTAAAAAGCGTAGTACAGAGTAAAAGCCTTGAAGCAGCACAAAGATGAGGCGTCTTTGTGAACCGTCCTCTGTCCCTCCTCCTCCCGGGAGGCACTATCCCCTCACCTTTTACAAGGCACAGTTTGGTATAAAGCTTCCCAGGACTTGTTTCCTTCAGACGTTTTGTTCTGGGCATTCACTGTGTGCGTAATCATATCTCTCACGTCAATCATTACTGTTATTTTAACATAAACAGGCAGGACTGAGGGGGAGTTCCCGGGAAGCAGGTCTTTCAGTTTAAAAGCTGAAAGGTATAGACATTGTTTTCTAAATAATTTTTCCTTCTAACAGTGTCTTGGGGGATCTTTACAAGATGTGATTTCTTTACTGACTTCTCCAGATTTTAAATGGAAAGACCCAGCCAATCCTAAGTCAGGTGGTCAGAGGTGCAAACATCCCCAGATCGTGACATTATTTGAAGAGCTCTCGGAAGGCGTTTTATATTCATGCAAAAGAGTTTTATTTGCTCCTGCTCTGGTGTCACGTGAACTCCCTCAGACTCTAATCACCTTCAGATCTGAGACAGAATTTAGACTATGAGGTTGTATGAGATACTTGATTTTTTTTTAAAAAATAAATTTATTTATTTATTTTTGGCTGCGTTGGGTCTTCGTTGCTGCGCACGGACCTTCTCTAGTTGCAGCGAGCGGGGGCTACTCTTTGTTGCGGTGCGCGGGCTTCTCATTGTGGTGGCTTATCTTGTTGTGGAGCACGGGCTCTAGGCACACAGGCTTCAGTAGTTGTGGTACACGGGCTCAGTAGTTGTGGCTCGTGGGCTCTAGAGCGCAGGCTCAGTAGTTGTGAGTTGTGAGTTGTGAGTTGTGAGTGCCAGGAGGGCGAGGGCAGGGAGTCATGAGGGCGCAGAGCAGATGCTGGGCATTCTAGGTGTTCTATCTCCTGCAGTCCCTTATATCACAGGGAGGGGGAGCAGGGTGCCTGTCCAGGTGGTAGCCCCAAGCCTCAACTTGGCACTCACACCCTTGGGGCAGGAGGACTGCGCCGGGAGGCAGGAGGGCTGGGCGATCAGACACACCTGAGCCAGGTGCGGGCATCCATGCGTCCTAGAGGTACTTACCAATCCTTCCGTGTGTGAGGCACTGCACTGGGGAGCGGAGAGCAAGACAAAGCTGGTCCTTGTCCTCAGGGAGCTTACATGCCACTGGGGCAGATGGACGAGAGTATGAGTGAAAATATGGTATCATTTCAGCAGGTGATAATTGACAAGGGAAGGGATGTGTCATAGAGAATAAGACAGACCCATAGGGGGTCAGGGCACGCCTAGTGGGGGAACACTGGAGCCAAAGACAAAAATAAAGGAGCAAGAGATAACCATGCCAGGAGGCAGAAGGAGGCAGGGAAGGGAAGAGCATTCCAGAACATGGGCCAACGCCTCTGGGACTGAAGGGGACCACTGTGACCAGATCACCAGGGCCACGTGGACCATGGGAAGCAGTGCAAGTTCAGTTCAGCTGCTCACTGCCAGCATGACCTTGGGTGAGTTTTTTTTGTTTTTTGGCTTGGGTCTTCGTTGCTGTGCACAGGCTTTCTCTAGTTGCGGCGAGCGGGGGCTACTCTTCGTTGCGGTGCGCAGGCTTCTCGTTGTGGTGGCTTCTCTTGTTGTGGAGCATGGGCTTCAGTAGTTGTGGCATGTGTGCTCAGTAGTTGTGGCACACAAGCGTAGTTGCTCTGTGGCATGTGGGATCTTCCCGAACCAGGGCTCGAACCCGTGGCTCCTGCATTGGCAGGCGGATTCTTAACCACTGTGCCACTGGGGAAGTCCCCTTGGGCGAGTTTAACTTCTCTAACCCTGAGTTTCTTCCTCAATAAAATATGGCTTCTGGTGACACTGATCTCACAGGGCAGAGTGAGGTCATGATTAGAAAATGCCCAGTACAAGGCATATATCCAGAAAAGATGAAAACTCTAATTCGAAAAGATCCATGCACCCCAATGTTTGAAGCAGCACTATTTACAATAGCTAAGACATGGAAGCAACCTAAATGTTCACTGACAAAGGATGGATAAAGAAGATGTGGTACATTTAGGTTGGTTCCATGTCCTGGCTATTGTAAATAGTTAGCTAGTGGGAAGCAGCCGCATAGCACAGGGATATCAGCTCGGTGCTTTGTGACTGCCTGGAGGGGTGGGATAGGGAGGGTGGGAGGGAGGGAGACACAAGAGGGAGGGGATATGGGGACGTGTGTATGCCTATGGCTGATTCACTTTGGTGTACAACAGAAACTAACACAGTATTGTGAAGCAGTTATACTCCAATAAAGATCTATTAAAAAATAAAAGATGTGGTACCTATAAAAAGAGTGAAATAATGCCATCTGCAGCAACACGGATGGACCTAGAGATTTTAAAACTAAGTGAAGTAAGTCAGACGAAGACAAATATCATATGATATCACTTATATGTGGAATCTAAAAGAATGATACAAATAAACTTATTTACAAAACAAATAGGCTCACAGACATAGAAAACATGGTTACCAAAGGGGAAAGGTGGGGGAGGGATAAATTAAGAGTTTGGGGTATGTACTATATAGAGAATAAATAAAGAACTAGGGCCTACTGTATAGCACAGGGAAGTATATTCAATATCTTGTAATAACCTTTAATAAAAGAGAATCTGAAAAAGAATATATATATAACTGATTATATAATTGACATCCTTATATAATTATATAATATATAATTGACATCCCTTCCCTATGTCTGTATATATATAAACTGATTATATATAATCAGTTTTTATATATATATATATAACCAATTCACTTTGCTGTACACCGGAAACTAACACAACATTGTAAATCAACTACACTTCAATTAAAAAAAAAGAAAAGAAAAAAAAAAGAAAGAAAATGCTCAGTACAGAACCTGACACATAGTATTAGTAAGTATTAACTACTGGTATTGACGTTCTAACCAGCAGGCTGGGTGCCTTACATCTTGCTTTATGTGTTTTTAAACTTTTTAGTATAGAAAATTAACCTTTTTGAAAAACACATTCAGAGGTAGAGTGAATAGCACAACAAGCTGCTACATGTTCACCACCCACCTTCAATAACTATCGACTTTCTGCTCCTCTAGTTTCTCCTAGTCACACATACACCTTTTCCCCTGTATTTTTCCTCCCAACATTTTATTATGAACATTTTCAGACATACAACAACGTTGAAAGAATTTTACAGCAAGCACCCATAAACCCACCACTTAGATTCTGCCATTAACAATTTACTCAGGACTTCCCTGGTGGCTCAGTGGCTAAGAATCCACCTGCCAGTGCAGGGAACACGGGTTCGAGCCCTGGTCCGGGAAGATCTCACATGACGTGGAGCAACTAAGCCCCTGCACCACAACTACTGAGCCTGTGCTCTAGAGCCTGCGAGCCACAACTACTGAAGCCCATGTGCCTAGAGCCCGTGCTCCACAACAAGAGAAGCCACCGCAATGAGAAGCCCGAGGGCTGCAACGAAGAGTAGCCCCCACTCGCCGCAACTAGAGGAAGCCCACGCACAGCAACAGAGATCCAACACAGACAAAAATAAAATAAATTAATTTAAAAAAAATTTTTAAAAACCCAATTTACTCTATTTGCTTGGTCACATGTCTGTTTCTCTACCTACACTTTTTTTTTTTTTTTTTTGCGGTACGCGGGCCGCTAGCTGTTGTGGCCTCTCCCGTTGCGGAGCACAGGCTCTGGACGCGCAGGCTCAGCGGCCATGGCTCACGGGCCCAGCCGCTCCGCGGCATGTGGGATCTTCCCGGACCGGGGCACGAACCCGTGTCCCCTGCATCGGCAGGTGGACTCTCAACCACTGCGCCACCAGGGAAGCCCTCTACCTACACTTTTTACACATTTCTGTTTTTTTTCTTTTTGGCCACGCCACGCGGCATGCGGGATCTTAGTTCCGCGATCAGGGAATTACACATTTCTTATAAATTGCAAACATCAGTACCTTTCCCCCTGAATACTTCAGTGTACATATCAGTAGCTCGAGTTCTGTTTTTCTGGAGTATTTTCAAGCAAATCTCAGAGCCAGATAAATACTTTAGTACATATCTCTAAAAGAGATGAGGACTTTTTAAATTTATTTATTTATTTATTTGTGGCTGCGTTGGGTCTTCGTTGCTGTGCGCAGGCTTTCTCTAGTTTCGGTGAGCGGGGGCTACTCTTCGTTGCGGTGCACGGTCTTCTCATTGCGGTGGCTTCTCTTGTCATGGAGCAACGGGCTCTAGGCATGCGGGCTTCAGTAGTTGTGGCACGTGGGCTCCGTAGTCGTGGCTCATGGGCTCTAGAGCGCAGGCTCAGTAGTTGTGGTGCACAGGCTTAGTTGCTCTATGGCATGTGGGATCTTCCCGGACCAGGGCTCGAACCAGTGTCCCCTGCATTGGCAGGCGGATTCTTAACCACCGTGCCACCAGGGTAGCCCTATAAGGACTTTTTAAAAAAGCCATTGCCATGATTATCTACCTCCAGCACCATTATTTATTTATTTATTTAGGCTGCGCTGGGTCTTAGCCGCGGCACACAGGATCTTTTTAGTTGTGGCATGCGGCATCTTTTAGTTGCAGCATGCGGGCTTCTTAGTTGGGGCATACGGACTCTTAGTTGCAGCATGCAAGTGGGATCTAGTTCCCCGACCAGGGATCAAACCCAGGCCCCCTGCATTGGGAGCGCGGAGTCTTACCCACTGGACCACCAGGGAAGTCCCGTACCGCCAGCACAATTAATGCTATTTCCTTAATCTAGTATCCTGCTCATGCTCAGTGTCTTCCAGTTGTCTCAAAGGTGTCTTCGAGGTTGTTTTGTTCAAATCGGGACCCTCAAAACGTCCTATTGTCTCTTTTAATCTATAATAATCACCACCATTATTTATTTATTTTTTCACCACCATTATTAAATGCCAGTTACTTATTGAAGAAATGGAGTCATTTGTCCTGTAGAATTCTCCCCATCCTGGGTTTGGCTGATTAAGTATCCTCCAAGTGTCTTTTAGCACGTTCCTCTGTCCCTGTTTTTTTTTTTTTTTTGGCCGCACTATGCGGCTTGTGGGATTTCAGTTCCCCGACCAGGGATTGAGCCCAGGCCATGGTAGTGAAAGCCCAGAATCCAACCACTAGGCCACCAGGGAGCTCATCCTCTGTCCCTCTTAATAAGTATTAAGTCTAGAGGTTTGAATCAACTCAGGTCCAAATCCAGTGCATTGTGTCATGTCACATGACTAGAACAGAATGTCTAGTCATCTCACTTTTTTAAAAATTTTTATTTAATTTATTTTTTTTATAGAGCATGTTCTTATTAGTTATCTATTTTATACATATTAGTGTATATATGTCAGTCTCAATCTCGCAATTCATCCCCCCCCCCAGCTTTCCCCCCTTGGTGTCCATATATTTGTTCTCTACATCTGCATCTCTATTTCTGCCTTGTAAACCAGTTCATCTGTACCATTTTTCTAGATTCCACATATATGTGTTAATATACGATATTTGTTTTTCTCTTTCTGACTGACTTCACTCTGTATGATAGTCTCTAGGTCCATCCGTGTCTCTACAAATGACCCAATTGCGTTCCTTTTTATGACTGAGTAATATTCCACTGTATATATGTACCACATCTTTTTTTTTTTTTTTTTTTTTTTTGCGGTACGCCGGCCTCTCACTGTTGTGGCCTCTCCCGTTGCGGAGCACAGGCTCCGGACGCGCAGGCTCAGCGGCCATGGCTCAACGGGCCCAGCCGCTCCGCGGCATGCGAGATCCTCCCAGATCGGGGCACGAACCCGCGTCCCAGGCATCGGCAGGCGGACTCTCAACCACTGCGCCACCAGGGAAGCCCCATCTTCTTTATCTGTTCATCTGTCGATGAGCATTGAGGTTGATTCCGTGACCTGGCTATTGTAAATAGTGCTGCAGTGAACATTGGGGTGCATGTGTCTTTTTGAATTATGGTTTTCTCTGGGTATATGCCCAGTAGTGGGATTGCTGGGTCATATGGTAATTCTATTTTTAGTTTTTTAAGGAACCTCCATACTGTTCTCCATAGTAGCTGTATCAGTTTACATTCCCACCAACAGTGCAAGAGGGTTCCCTTTTCTCCGCACCCTTTCCATAGTCATCCCACTTTTAGTGATGTTGACTCATCAGAGAGTTTGGGGATGGCAGCCTGATCTCCATTGTGAAAATCCCCATCAACCTTTCACCAGATGGTTTTACAAGCCACTGATAGTCGGAGCCTAAAACATTTTATTTCATTGCTGATTGTGGATGGTGGTTTTCTACCTCTACCAATCCTTCTGCGTTTATTAGCTATAACTTACAACTTTCACCCACCGTTTGGTAACCTTGAAATATACAGGGTCTTTTCCTATAGGAAAGGCAGGATAAATACTTGATTACACCCTGTATTTTGTAAGTCAATTTCCAAAGTACTAAGTGGTGCCATGGCAACCTTCCAGTGTGTCAATGAGGTCGTTTTCGTGTTTGTTTTCAGTAACATTATGACCTCATGATTTCGAAAATATATTTGATGTATTTCAATCCACTGCAATTGTCATCTTTTTTTGGCCCCAAATATCTTTTCTTTGGCAGGGAAGCCCATTCACGTGGTGCCTTCTGTGTTTCCATTTCTGCCCCAGCCCTGGAGTCAGCCATTTCTCCAAGGGGTCCTGGTTCCTTTTAGTAGGAATCATAATCCAGACACTAGGGAAGCCTGTGAACATTTTACACGCTCCCTGTGGTTTCTCTGTGCACAGTGGACTGGAAGGACATGACAGGGGCAGCCAGATGGGTTAGGAGGCTGGTGCAATGGTCCATGTGAGAGATAACAGTGGCTTGAACTTGATCTTAGGGAAAGCCCTTAGCACAAGGCTGATACATCATGGAAAGTGCAACCAATGTTAAATGAATAAATGAAACGTTCTTTCATGATTTGCATTGTTTAGGTATTAGTGAATTGAAACCTCACCAAAACTATGAGGAAGGTGTTCTTACCATCCCCACTGAATCCTCAAGAAAACCAAGGCTCAGAGAGGCGAGGAAAGTTGCTCAAGGTCACACAGGAAATGTAGAATCTAGCGCCTCCGGATCCTGTGCTCCAGCCAATACACTGTGCTGCCCATGGGGGTCTTAGTTTCAAACTCAAAAATGAGCTAGATTGGGCTTCCCTGGTGGCGCAGTGGTTGAGAGTCTGACTGCCAATGCAGGGGACATGGGTTCGTGCCCCGGTCCGGGAAGATCCCACATGCCGCGGAGTGGCTGGGCCCGTGAGCCATGGCCTCTGAGCCTGCGCGTCCGGAGCCTGTGCTCCGCAACGGGAGAGACCACAACAGTGAGAGGCCTGCGTACCGCAAAAAAAAAAAAAAAGACCTAGATTAATTGTTGGCACAAAACCTGATCCATCAGTGAGGCCGACCTGCTTACACTTCATGAGACTGTAAACTGAGATTCCGGTGTGGGGGTGCGTCCCAAGGGCTGGACCATCCCTCAGACCGTCTCCCTGCCCTTTGACCTCTCTGTGTCGCTGTACCTTAGCAGGAAGTGGCCCTCGAGACTGCTACTGCTACTGCTCTCCACACAACCTACGAGCTCTCCCAAGCGTTCTCATTATTCAGTCTTTGCAGGAGCCCCGTGAGGCTGGCATGTTTCAAAACTGGGAAGTTAAGGTCCCAAGAGTCAAATACAAACCATTAAAGATTTTCCTCATGATGGCACCAGGGCTTGAACCCCCAGATTCTCTGATTCTGTATCTACAGCCGTTGTTGCTTTTCGGTCTGGACAGAGGAGAGGTTGCTTCTTTTTAGGGAACAAATCATCCTTGGGGCTCAGTCGATTCTGCTCCGACATTTGCAACCAGATTTCCAAAGCTGGCAGGAAGCTGTGGGGCAGCCTTGGAGGGGAGCCGCTATCCCCAGGGTGGTGTATGACTCCAGTGGGGAGGAGGACGCCTCCTCCTGAGTTACACCACTGCCTTTCAGTCTGGATGCTGCAATGGCCCTGCCCTGGGCTAGTCTGGGTGGAGGCCCTCAGCCGGCAGAGCCAGGGCAACAGGGGAAGAGGTGCCCATCACATAACAGCTAGACATCAGGGGAAAGTGTTGCATAGGATCCCTGGTCCCCAAGGCAGGGACCGTCAGCACTGCTGCTCTAGCAATCACGGCAGCTCCTCCCGGTTGCCTGCTTCATGTATGCCAGCCTAAGCAATCTACCTGTGTGAGTGCATTTAATCGCCCCAGTGGGCTGCTTGGGCTGGGGAAACTAAGGCTCGGGTTAACCGCTCTGCTTGTAGGTGGCACAGCCAAGATCCCACCCCAGGCGGCCGGACTGTAGCATGTGCTCTCGGCTCCCACGCTGTAGCTGTCCCTCCATAGCTCCAAGAAGGAGCTTGGACTCCCTTAAGCATCTCATGGCCCTGCCTCAGTCTCCATCCCTGTCTGCTGCCCCACACCCACCTCACTGTTTTCTCAGGGCCAGGCCGATTGTGGGGTTCTTGGAGAGGTTCTGTCTCCTCCCGATTCCGGGCTTCTGTATCTCCTGCTCCGTCTGTCTCCAACACTATTCCTCCTCCTTCCTGCCCTGGCACCTTCGCCTGGTGAAATCACACTCCCTCCGTCTCAGCAGAGATACTCCTGAGAAAGCTTTCCCTTGCAGACCCAGACCGGGGCCTCTGTTACTGGCTCTTCAAGCGCTTCTCCTTTGTGGTGATTCTCCTGGTCGTGCCCTTACAGTCCTCCGTGATCTTACTTGCTTCCCCGTGAGACTGTAAACCCTGCGTGGGCAGGACCATTCCTGCACTGTTTGGCCCGTATCTATGGCAGTCAGCACCATGCCTGGCAGGTGCCCAGGAATTACCCGCCGGTGAACGAGTGATGGTTGAAGAACGCAGATTCCCGGCACAGAAAGAATAGAGGGGAAGGAGGGTAGAATTCCATCTGCGAAGGTGGCAGGGGACCAGGACCTCAGGCGTGTGGGACACTTGACTTCGGCAGTTTCTACAGGGATGACTCAAGTGAGACAGGCTTGGAACATATGAGCCCTATAGGCCTTTGAGACAGCAGAGTAAGTTTTCCATTGGAGGCGGGGGACCCGCTCCTCTTACATTTCTTCGAGGCAGGGGCCAATCTGGAACCGTTCGGGCTGGGTTTGCCTGGGCCCCCGCACAGGTCAACCCTATCAAAAGCTTGGCTTGGCTCCCCAGGTGTTAATCAAGCACCTGCAATGCGACAGGCACCGAAGAAGTGCCCCTTTCTAGGTCAGCAGTCCTGGAGGACCCTGGGACTTGTGGTATCTGAACCTTTTCTGAACTGGGGGAGAACTGAAATTCACAGACTTTTCTCAAATGTGTTTTCCTACTGGAAGCTGTTCTCAAATCGGTGGCCCCTGAGGCTGCATACCTGCTCGATTCTAGGATCAAGTGGTTGTAGATATTTTAGGCTTGCTCTAAAGGCTTTTGTTTTAGGCTTACTTTAGGCTTTTCAGTATTCGCTGAAAATTTTCCAGAGACCTAGATGTTCTGACAGGTTGTAAGTCTCAGAACTGCTGACCCTCCCTGGGTCTCTTTCAGGCTTCTGATTCCCCCCATCCAAGAGGGTAGCCGGTTAATCAATTGAATCAATAGTCTGCTCACCTCCACCTCTTATCAATCTAGGCTTTGGAGCCAGGCAGAGCAGGGCTGGATTCTATCTACCTCCAAAGCTGTGTGACTTTGGGAAATTCACTTCCCCTCTCTGGGCATTGGATTCTCAACGCCTGGTTGGATTCTCATGCCTGGTCTGTGAAACAGGATAAGAATAGTACTTCCCTTGTAGGGATGCTGTGAGGAGTAAATGAGATCCTGAATGCAAGGTGCTCATTATAATGGGAGGTGTAGTTGTTGTTATTTATTAGTTAATGTTTGTAGTTAAAGAATAACAGAGAACAGAATCTGTTCTTAGAGGTGAGGGTTGCAGTTCTCTTCCTGTCTCTGAGCATTGATTGGTTCCTCTGGGGTAAGGAAACATGACCTTGTACCAATGCCTTCAGCCATAATTTCAGGGGAAGGTGACGTTTTTAGATTACACAGGGTGTGTGACTTCTCAAGTCTCTCAGTTTTTAGGGAGCTACACCTCCCTCTCCTGTCACCCGAAATGTTGTCATATTTCTTCTTCAGATGCCAAAATACTAAAGAAAACAAATGACTATCCTTCATGATGGAACCAATTTGCTAATCGCTGCTCCTGGTTTAGTAACTTTGGCCGAATCCCTATCTTTATTTTATTTATTTATTTATGTCTGTGTTGGGTCTTTGTTGCTGCGCGTGGGATTTCTCTAGTTACGGCGAGCGTGGGCCACTCTTCGTTGCGGTGCGCGGGCTTCTCACTGCGGTGGCTTCTCTTGTTGTGGAGCACGGACTTTAGGCATGCGGGCTTCAGTAGTTGCAGCACGTGGGCTCAGTAGTTGTGTCTCGCGGGCTCTAGTAGCAGGCTCAGCAGGTGTGCCTCACGGGCTTAGTTGCTCTGTAGCATGTGGGATTTTCCTGGTCCACGGCTCGAACCTGTGTCCCCTGAATTGGCAGGTGGATTCTTAACCACTGCGTGGTGGCTAAATCTTGATTTGAAAAGCTTTTTTTTTTTTTCCTTTGGGTTGAACTCTCCTGTTTCCCCCAAAGCCTTTCCCAGGAGAAAAACCCCAAGGCTAGAGAAGTAGTTTTGTTACTTATTTCTTGTTTGCATTTTCGTTTCTTCGGGGAGTGGACTCAGAGATTTAAAAACAAACCCGTGGCTCTAAGAAACCAAGCAGTACCCCCTGGCACTCACTTCTCAGGTCCGCGGATTTAGGACCTTTCTCAGGGTTTATAGAAGGAAATTCTGCGCAGAGAGCGGAGGGCGTGAAGATTAGGAGTGTGGGCTACAAAGGGAGGCCACCTGGGTCCTAAAAGAGTGAACCTGGGGAGTGATGGAGCCTATAACAGGGGAGGAAGAAGCGGGACCTCTTGCAGGGGTTGCAGGGAGTTGATGAGATCATGTGTGTGAAGCTCTTAGCACCAGAAAATGCTGGTGGCAGGAAAACACTCCCTCTGACTTATTAGAGGGATAACCTCCTTCCCCTACCACCCTCCTCTCCTTAACTTATCCTTTCTTCCCCTTTTTTTTTCTAAACTCATTTATTAGTTTTATTTTTTCGTATAGATTCTATTCTTTTCTTCCTTTTTAAAAATTTTTAAAAATTTATTTATTTACTTATTTGGCTGCATTGAGTCTTCGTTGCTGCATGCAGGTTTTCTCTAGTTGTGGCGCACGGGGGCTACTCTTCGATGCGGTGCATGGGCTTCTCATTGCGGTGGCTTCTCTTGTTGCAGAGCATGGGCTCTAGGCACGCAGGCTTCAGTAGTTGTGGTTCGCAGGTTCTAGAGTGCAGGCTCAGTAGTTGTGGTGCACGGGCTTAGTTGCTCCATGGCATGTGGGATCTTCCCGGACCAGGGCTCGAACCATGTCCCTTGCATTGGCAGGCGGATTCTTAACCACTGCACCACCAGGGAAGTCCCCTTTCTTCCATTTTTTAACCCCTGTATTGGCATTTAAGAATATCCTCTCTCTGAATAACGTAAAAAGTCACACACACACACACACACACACACACACACACACTCTCTCTCTCTCTCTCACACACACACACACACACACACACACACACACACACACACACTTCTCAGGACCATCTCCACTGATCAGGGAACAGACAGAATTTAATTTACAGAATTTAATTCAGCCTGACGCAGGCTGCTGAAGCCCCAGAGATGCCTCCCCTTTGGGAAAGCACCTGCCCTGCGGGGCTGAAAAGCTGAAGTGAGTCCAAGGACTGTTTCTGATGTGAGTATCTGCCTGTCCCATCCAGGCACCTGACCAGTGTCGGACGGGTGCCCCCACCCACGTGAATCCATTTCTGTCCCTTGGTGGAAGAGGACCCTTACTCACCATCACCAGCTGCATTCTTTCCATCCTGGCTCACCAGGAAAGGGAAGGTGGTGTTTAGCGACCAAACAGATCTTGGTTGATCCTGCCAGTAATCCTGTGAGGTGGGTGAGGCTGGGGATTCTCCCTCCTCTTCTAACATCTTACGGAAAAACCTGAACGAACTTTTTGGCCAACCCAGTAGATGGGGAAACTGAGGTTCAGAGAGGGGACATGATTTAGCCGAGACAACACTCTGTGGGTAGCAGAGTGTCACCACGCGGTGACTTATCCTGCCTGAGGCTCTCAGCTCAGATCGCTAATGACGATCGCTAAGATGACCTGCGCCTGGCCCTGTGCTCAGCGCCCTGCATGGGTGACCACTTTGGACTGTCGAGAACTCCATCTTGGAGCTGCGTCCTTATGCTGCTTTGCATAGCATAGAACTCTATCCCAGCTCTGCAGCAGAGCTGACGTGAGAACCCAGATCAGGGCACCCAACAAGGTACCCAAGGACAGTGGCTCTTTTTTTTTTTTGCGGTACGCGGGCCCCTCATTGCTGTGGCCTCTCCCGTTGCGGAGCACAGGCTCCGGACACACAGGCTCAGCAGCCATGGCTCACGGGCCCAGCCGCTCTGCGGCATGTGGGATCTTCCCGGACCAGGGCACGAACCCGTGTCCCCTGCATCGACAGGCAGACTCTCAACCACTGCACCACCAGGGAAGCCCGACAGTGGTTCTTTACTGTGAATATCACCCCACACAGGCCTGGAGCAGGGGACCTTGGTGCTAGTCACGGCTGTGTCGTTAACTTCACATGTGACCTCTGGCCTCTGCTCACCTACAAAGCAAGGACACTGGACACGCCAAGTGTCCCCCTCTTAGGCTGCAGGTTGGAGGCTAAGTGGCTTTTTGGGAAACGCAGGGTGACCTGTGATGCCCCCTGCCCTGTGGACTGGAGTGCAGGTTGAAGTATCCACCTGGCAGCTTTGACCACACTGGCGGCCCGGCATAGCTTCCTCTATCACTTTAATGATCTCTGAATTTGCAAAACGTCGTTGCACCGTCGCCTGCCAGCCAGAGGGTCCTCGAACTTCGTCCTGATGCTTTTGCTTCTCTTTCCATCAATATCACCTTGGCCAAACCCAGGTTCTGCTGGGACTCATGCTCCCCTTCTAGCAGGTGTCTTACAGATGAACACATGGGAACAGGAGGCTGGCGTGATTATGGGAGTGTTTAAAACTCATAGAGTGTTTAAAACTCTATGCTTAGCACAGGGAGATCAGCACAGTGCCTTGTGACCACCTAGAGGGGCGGGATAGGGAGGGTGGGAGGGAGACTCAAAAGGGAGGGGATATGGGGACATATGTATGCATATGGCTGATACACTTTGTTATACAGCAGAGACTAACACACCATTGTAAAGCAGTTACACTCCAATAAAGATGTTTAAAAACAAACAAACTCTAGAGGCTCAGCGTTGGGCTAAGGGGTGGCTGATCACACGAGCAGCTAAGTAGGCTCTAAGTCCAGGAGTGTGGCAAGCCAGAGGGAGGTGGCCCTGTGGGCCAGAGAGTATACACAGCCTCTTAAGTACTTGAGCTTGAAGCTGGGGGAGGGGGAAGGGCGAGGACCTTGGCAAATGGCTTATATTTGTGGATGACAGATAAGGGCACCTGACTTGGGGGAAAACTCACTCGTGTCCAGCGTGAGCTGGTCCAAACTCCTCCCCATGGACTGATGCATGACACCAGCCTCCTGCTGAAAGGTGACACTCCACGGCCCCAGTTCCGTCAGGCACCCTGTGGGAGCCTGTCAGACCCACATGAGAATGGAGCCGGTGGCCGTGGCCACAGTGGCGGTAAGTGGCAGCGAGCAATCGGGAGTTCATCTTGGCGGGAGGAAACATCCTAGTGGGGAACAGGATGGCTGGTTTAATGCTGACATTCTGCCCTTCTCTGTCCCTCAAAGGCCAGGCCAGGTATGGGTGGCTGTGTTGGAGGCGGGCGGCTGGAGAACAAACTCCCGACCCCCATCCCTCTCCAGCCCTTGCTTGGCTGCCAGCCAGCACCTGCTGGAAGCGAGCAGTTTCCTGCGTTCGTTATGGTCAGGGCCACGATTGCTCTGCACCAGGCAGCTGTTGCTTGAGTTCGGTTTGCAACAAACAAAAATAGCTTCGGCCCTCGCTGGGTTTTCAGGTCAGCTGGGTTGTTTCAGCAAAGGGCAGCAGCTCGGCATGGCATGTCCACAGGGTTCACTGGAAGGACTTCTCTGGCCTTGACTGTCCGTGGATTTGAACCACATGCACGGTGCTCCTTCTAGACCACTGTGCACATCTGGCTCCACCCTCCAGGTACACAGCCAGGTATCTGATTTTAGGGTCGTATCCAGGTGCTTGTGGGAACACCCTCTGCTTTATGGAATTTATTTTTATCCAGTTTCAATGGTGGAGCAGTGGGAAAGGTATGAGCACTGGGCCTGGATGTGAGCAAAGTCAAGGAACCGAACTTCTCTGAGCCACAGTTTACCGAAGTGTAAAATGGGACTGTAATAAAGACCGTAGCAATCGTAAGATCCACCAAGTTGTTCTGAGGATTGGAAGCTTGAAGGCACTGTACGTGCTTGGTGGCTTTTTGATGCTTCTGATAGCATTGACACAATGCTATATAGGTGATTCGAAGAGCAACTGTGGGACAGGTAAAGGGGGCAAGACTCAGCATCCCCATTTTACAGACGAGGAAACTGAGGCTCAGAGGGTTTCTTTGGGAGCTTTCTCAGAGAGTTCCCCGTTTGTCTCTATGTACTTACTTGGGAAAAGTTCTCATGTGGTGGCCTGTGGGTCCACCATCATCACACTGCCAAGAAATGGGAAAGACCCTGAGGTTTTTTGTGCGGGTAACCTCTGCAAGGTAGGTTTGGGATGTTTGACCCACTGGCTCCTATCAGAGTAACAGCAGATCATAAAGGATTTGTCAAGTGAGGGAGGGGGCTGAACTGGGGAGAATTGCCGGTCCCTCTATTCATTAGAACTTCCAATTTAGAGCTTGGTAACTTCACCCACCAACCCTCAATTGCTTACCATGCATGTGTCTCGCCATCTTGCCAACCTGGCCATCCACTCAACCCCTCTCCAAGCACCACCTATCTATCCTTCCACCCACAGTCCCAATCCACCATCCATTCATCCAACCAGCAAGTTCCCAAAGTGCTTGTGTTATGCAAAACCGCATAGTTTCATTGGTTTTCCAATGGAAATCAATGTAAAGTATTCATTCTCAGGGTTCCCAAACTCTGAACCATTGTAGCATATTTTTTCTCTCTTATTTCCTCAGCAATAACTCAAGTATTTTTCTATTTGGGGTAGGGGGAAGCTCAGCATTTCAATGTAATGCACTTAGTATTTCTTATTTCTCAGAATTTCCAATGCGTACATTTAAAGTGTACCTAAAATTGGCCACATTTGTATGAGGTCTTCTGCTTGGCACTCTACTTCAGAACTGCCATGGAGACACCCAGCTTGTTCCCCTGGTGTTCCTGAATGCAGCTTCAGAAATGAGATCCTGAAACCAAAATTCCTGCCTGCCTCAAGCCATCTGCTGGTGCTCAGTGGGTGTGCATGGGTTTATCATTCATTCGGTACATACTTTTTGAGGACCTACTATGCACCAAGCACTGCTAGCCTGGGCACAAGGATCCAGAAATGAGTGACAATTGGTCTGTGTTTCCAAAGGTCTCTGAGTTGGCCGGGGAAGACCAGTGAACAGGCTGTTTCCATGGTGGAGGTCTGTACCCACTGGCTGACTTGCAGGGGGTGGGCAGTGGAGCTGTGAAAGCACTTGGCCCATGTGGCCAGCAGAGGGTGTGAGGGGGGAAGTGGCCAGTCGGCACAGTCTTGAATAACTTCACGCACTACCATAACCTCCTGCTTGGGGAGGATGTAGGGCTTTAAGCTGTCGGGCCTCCAGTAAAGCCAGGATAGCCTTTGCACCATTTTTGGCAATGCCATCTGCCAATTACCAGAGAACACGTGTGAGTCAGTAATTTCAGGACTCTGACCTTTCTTGCTGGTGCTTTTTAAACTTGTCTTGAGAACTTACTGTATGCAAGAGGTGAGTAAGAAATACACCTTTTCCCCAGAAGCTCCCGTCTCACAGTCTAGAAGCAGGGGGGAAGGAGTGCAGAGGTATAGGAGTTAAGACCAGGGGTTCTCACGTGAGGGCAATTTTACCCCCCAGGGACATTTGTCAATGTCTGGAGATAGTTTTGGTTGTCGCAGCTGAGAGGGAGGAGGGTGCTACTGGCATCAAGTGGGTAGAGGCCAGGGATGCTCCTCGATATCCAACGATGCACAGGACAGTCCCCACCACAAAGACTTATCCAGCCCCAGATGTCAGTAGTGCACTGACTGAGAAACCCAGAAGTAGGAACAAGGCTTGAGCGTCAGGAAGGTGGGGTGCCGTCGTGAACACGTGCGTTTATGTATTTGTTTGTCCTTGTTTTCAATTCTTTGGGGATATGCCTAGGAGTAAAATCCCCGGGTTGTATAGTGATTCTATGTTCAACTTTTTGAGGAACCCCCAAACCATTTTCCATAGCAGTTGAATTATTTTACATTCCCCCTAGTCACTTACAACGTCTCCACATTCTCACCAACACTTGATACTGTCTTTCCTCCTTTCTTTCTCCCTTCTTCCCTCCCTCCCCCCTCCCTCCCTCTTTCTTTTCCTTCCTTCCTTCCTTCCTTCCTCCCTCCCTCCCTCCCTCCCTCCCTCCCTCCCTCCTTTCATCCTAGTGGGTGTGAAGTGGTACATTGTAGTTTTGATTTGCGTTTCCATAATCACTAAGGATTCATGTTTTCATGAGCTCTTTGTATATCTTCTTGGGAGAAATTTCGATTCAAGTTCTTTGCTCGTTTTAAAATCAGGTTGTCTGTCTTTTGGTTGCTGAATTGTAAGAGTTCTTTATGTTCTGGATACTAGGCCCTTACCAGATATATGGTTTGTAAACATCCTCTCCCATTCTGTGCATTGTTTTGCACTTTCTTGACAATGCCCTTTGCTGCACAGAAGGTTTTAATTTTGATGAGTCTGATTTATCTATTTTGAAGTTTGTTGCTCATGCTTTTGGTGTCACATCTAAGAATCCATTGCCAACTCCAAGGTCATGAAGATTTACCCCTATGTTTTCTTCTAAGCGTTTTATGGTTTTAGCTCTTGTATTTAGGTCGTTGATCCTTTTTTTTTTTTTGCGGTACGCAGGCCTCTCACTGTTGTGGCCTCTCCCGTTGCGGAGCACAGGCTCGGGACGTGCAGGCTCAGCGGCCATGGCTCACTGGCCCAGCCGCTCCGCGGCATGTGGGATCTTCCCGGACCGGGGCACGAACCTGTGTCCCCTGCATCAGCAGGCGGACTCCCAACCACTGCACCACCAGGGAAGCCCCTATATGTCTGTCTTTATTCTAATACCACACTGACTATAGTTTTGTAGTAAATTTTGAAATTGGAAAGTGTGAGTCCTCTGATTTGTTTTGCTTTTTTAACATTGCTTTGGTTATTGGGGGCCCCTTGCAGTTCCATATGAATCTGTAGATTGCTTTGGGTAGCGTGGCCATCCTAGCAATAGTAAGTCTTCCAATCCATGAGGATGGGATGTCTTGCCATTTATTTAGGTCTTCTTTTTTTTTTTTTTTTTTTTTTTTTGCGGTACGCGGGCCTCTCAGCGTTGTGGCCTCTCTCGTTGCGGAGCACAGGCTCCAGACGCGCAGGCTCAGCGGCCATGGCTCACTGGCCCAGCCGCTCCGCGGCATGTGGGATCTTCCCAGACCGGGGCACGAACCCGTGTCCCCTGCATTGGCAGGCAGACTCTCAACCACTGCACCACCAGGGAAGCCCCTATTTAGGTCTTCTTTAATTTCTTTCAGCAATGTTTCATAGTTTTCAGTCTATAGGTCTTTCACCTTCTTGATTAAATTTATTCCTAGATATTTTATTCTTCTGGATGTGATTATAAATGGAGTTATTTTCTTAATTTCCTTTTCAGATTGTTCATTGTTGGTGTATAGAAACAACTGATTTTTGCATATTGATCTTGTAGCCACCAACTACTTAATTTATTACCTCTATTAGTGTTTTTTGGTGGTCCTTTAGGATTTTCTATATAAAGAATCATGTCACCTATGAATAGAAATGATTTTATGTCTTTTCAATTTGGATGCGTTTTATTTCTTTTTCTTGTTTAATTGCTCTGGCTAGGACTTTCAGTATGATGTTGAATAGCAGTGGTGAAAGTGGGCATCCTTGTCTTGTTCCAGATCTTAGGGGAAAGCTTCCCATCTTTCAACATTGAGTATATATTTTCTGTGGTTTTTCTTCATTAATGTGCCTTATTCTTTTGAAGTTCTTTCCTATTCCTACTTTTCTGAATGTTGTTATTAATGGATGTTGGATTTTTTTTTTTTTTTTTTTTTTGGCTGTGCTGTGCAGCTTGTGGGATCTTAGTTCCCCAACCAGGGATTGAACCCGGGGCCTTGGCTGTGAAACCGCAGATTCCTAGCCACTGGTCCATCAGGGAATTCCCAAGGGTGTTGGATTTTTGTCAAATGCTTTTTCTGTGTTCTTTGAGAGGATCATGTGTTTTTTCCCTTTGTTCTATTAATATGGTTTGTTCATTGATATTGAACAACCCCTGGACTAACTTTTTTTTAAAAGGAAACTTGATCTCAAAAGAAAAAAATCTCCTGACCCTTTGTTCTATTAATGTGGTTTGTTCATTGATATTGAACAAACCCTTGACTGACTTTTTTTTAAAAGGAAACTTGATGATCTTAAAAGAAAAAATCTCCTGACCCTGTGTATTACCTAGAAAATACCCCTGACAACATTTCAGCAAATTCTGTTGCCCAAACTGTGCAAGAAGTACTTGGACCATGTAGTTCTGGGAAATCTTGAGAACTTTTCCACTTCCCTTAAGAGTGTTGTATTGAAATTTAAAAAGAAAATGCAGGACTTCCCTGGTGGCACAGTGGTTAAGACTCTGTGTTCCCAATACAGGGGGCCTGGGTTCGATCCCTGGTCAGGGAACTAGATCCCACGTGCATGCCTCAACTAAGAGTTCGCATGCTGGAACTAAGAGTTTGCATGCCACAACTAAGGAGCCCACCTGCCGTAACTAAGACCGGTGCAGCTAAATAAATAGATAAATAAATAAATAAAAAGAAAATGCCTTTTAGATACTAAAGTGATAAGCTTGAGTTTTGTGGTCCTCCTTTTTTTTTTAAATTTATTTATTTTTGGCTGCGTTGGGTCTTTGTTGCTGCGCGCAGGCTTTCTCTAGTTGTGGTGAGTGGGGGCTACTCTTCATTGCGGTGTGCAGCCTTCTCATTGCGGTGGCTTCTCTTGTTGCAGAGCACAGGCTCTAGAGCGCGTGGGCTTCAGTAGTTGTGGCTCGCGGGCTCTAGAGCACAGGCTCAGTAGTTGTGGCGCACGAGCTTAGTTGCGGCATGTGGGATCTTCCCAGACCAGAGCTCAAACCCATGTCCCCCTGCATTGGCAGGCAGATTCTTAACCACTGCGCCACCAGGGAAGCCCTGGTCCCGCTTTTTTAATGCTTCTACTGGATAATTATGGCAAAATTGGGTCAGAAATCTCAATACGTTCAGGTTGCGTTTTCATTTGTTTGCTTTTTAAGCTATTTCCTGCAAATAATAATCATCTGTTCATTAATAGGGTAGAGTTAGTGTGGTGGTCAGAGGCATGGGTTAGAAATCGGAATAGCTGAATTCATGTATTCAACAAAATGAATTTCTGTCCATTGTTAAGCTCTCACTCTGTACCAGGTGCTGTTCTAGACCCTGGAACAGAACAGACCCTCCTTGGTCTTGCTGAACTTTCTTTCTAGCTATGAGCATACCTGCATCAGGTGTACTAGCACTACAAAGAAAATGCGACAAGGTGCCCATTCCTCTTTCCAAGGCCGTGATGATGACTGTGATAATAATACAGTGACACTGATGGTCCTGGTAGTGATGAAGATGATGATCAGAGAAGCCAGCCATCCTTTGCATCTACAAATTGGAATATAATGAAGTCTTTTTTTAAGATAAGCTTTGTTGAGATGTAACTCATATACTGTTTGACTCATGTAAAGCGCAAAATTCAATGGTTTTTAGTCTATTCAAAGAGTTGTACAACCGTCACCACAGTCAGCTTTGGAACATTTTCATCACTCCAGACAGAAACCTTGTACCCTTTAGCTTTCACCCCCATCCCATTAGCCCCAGGCAACCACCGATCTTTCCATCTCTATGAATTTGCCTAATCTGGGCATATTATCTAAATACATGGAATCATACAATATGTGGTCTTTTGGGACTGGCTTCTTTCACTTAGCATGGTGTTTTCGAATTCAGCCATGTTGTAGCATGACCAGTGGTTCATTCCTTTTTGTGGCTGAACAATATTCCACTGTATGGATAGACCCCATCTTGTCTATCCATTCATCAGTTATTGGGCATTTAGATTGTTTCCGCTCTGGGGATATTATGATTAATGATGCTCTAACAGAGTCTTTTAATGTACCTGACCTCATTCAGTTCTCTCTCACATGCATGTTTATGATTTATGGTGAGTGTGTGTTAGTTTATTCAGAGGTGGGAAACTGAGATCCAGAGAGGTTAAGAAACGTGTCCCAGGGACTTCCCTGGCAGTCCAGTGGTTAAGACTTTGCCTTCCAATGAAGGGGGTGCAGGTTTGATCCCTGGTTGGGGAGCTGAGGTCCCACATGCCTCGTGGCCATAAAACCAAAACATGAAACAGAAGCAATATAGTAACAAATTCAATAAAGACTTTGAAAATGGTCCACGTCAAAAAAAAAAAAAATCTTAAAAAAAAGAAACATGCCGCAGACCACAGAGCATGTAAGCCGGGAGGAGCACCCCTTCTCTGCTCCCTGTCTAGTGCTTTTCCCGTCCAGCTCTCTCAGCCGAATACACAGAACCTTAACTGGCTCTCACCTCCTTTAAGAGCTAGATAACACGATTACATAAATCCTAAAACGTCTCTCTTATTCCCTTACAGATTTTGTGAATGATCCTGCTTCTTTTTCTATCTTATCTGATTTTCTCCTGCCTGATCTTTTCCTGGTTAAAAAGCTGGGGGAAAATGACGGACTCCAAGGAAGTCACCAAGAGTAAATTGAAGGTGAGCTTCATCACAAGTCAGGAGCCTCTTCCAGCCTCAGACAGCTCCAGGGAGCCACTGCAGGAAAATTGCAGCAGCAGCTCTCTGCCAGAGACCCCTGACCAGGCTGAGCCAGCCTCCCACAAAGGTCCCAAAGACACCTGCCAGCAAAGAAACTCCCAGCCACCCCTGCTGCAGAATCCCCAAGGAAACCCCCTTTCCTCCGATGACCCCTTCCCAACACGCCAAGCTAACAGGACAGAGAACGAAGTCCTGGAGACCCCAAATACCAGTGGCCTGTCCGTGCTAGCCAGACCCCAGGGCCAGCGAGCCAGAACCCTCTCCAAAGAAGACAGGAAGCGGGCGCACATCAAGAAGCAACTGATGACCAACTTCATCCTGGGCTCTTTTGACGACAACTCTTCCGATGAGGACTCTGGCACTGGCTTGTTCAGAGAATCTTCCCGGAAGGGCAGCCGAGCCAGCCTGGGGACCCTGTCCCTGGAGGCTGCTCAGACCGCAGGCGAGACTGAGACCCCTGTCCCCACTATAAGGTAACGTACCCTCTGTCCTCGTAACCAGGAGGCGCAGAGTTAGGGTGGGGTCCACACCCTTCCCTGCTCAGCCCAGCTCCCCGCTCATGCCAATGCTTTGAGGGTAGCTATGTGCCGAGCAGAAGACATGAGCCTCCCTGCTTCCTTCCCTCCCTCCTATCAAAGTCATTTATTGAGCATCTACTGCGTGGACAGGGCCCCAGGCCAGGAAACTGGCTTTCTAGAAGATCGCGGTCTGGTTGGGGAGGATGACCTCGTATGCAACAACTAGTTATAATTTAAGCAGAATGAGCTCAGGTTGGCAAGAGCCAAAGCAATGATGGGAACCCAAAGGGAGGGACAGTTTCCCTGACTCCTGATGAGACATTCATTCACTTGTTCGTTCATTTGTTCATTCATCCAATAGGTAATTAACAACTGTAAAACATGCCTTCCCCCAGTGATGCCTTAAAAGCAGAAATTCAAGGGAATTCCCTGGCTGTCCAGTGGTTAAGACTCTGCACTCTCACTGCTGAGGGCCTGGGTTCAATCCCTGGTCAAGGAACTAAGATCCCACAAGCCATGTGGCACGGCCAAAAAAAAAAAAAAAGGGGGCAGAAATTCAAATACTATTACACATCCATCAGACTGATTGTTGGAAACAAATACCTGCGGGTCCATCACAGGTGGGACTGTCCCGGGAGTGTAGTCAGTGGCTTCATTTCTGTTGTTCTTGTTATCAGACTTTGCCACCCCCCACTCCCAAATTACAAATGGAATACGGTAATTCCAGGTAGAAAACATGGAAAATATGGGAGAGCAGAGAGTACAAAAGAGCCACCAGCCATGACTTTGCCAGCCGGAAAGAACCTCTGCTGTGTTCTAGTGTTTGTTCCTGCTTCCAGTCTGTTCTTCTGCCCTGGGAGTGGAATCTTGTTGGCTCTTTTAAGCAGCTCTTGCACGCTCTCTGCTAAAACGAGGAAAACCTGGACTAGGACATGGGCTCTTACAAAGGCACCATGTTCCCGGTGAGCATGGTTGCTGGACCATTTATAACCCTGGTTACTGGAAATTGGAGATAGAGAAAAGAGAAAAATGCAAATATTCCCTATGCTGATGATCTTAGGGGAAGACTGTTTTGAGTTTCTGGAAGGGTTAAAGGAACAGTCAGATGTCAGAGTTGAGTTCCACCCTGGCTCTGCCGCCCCGCACTGTGTGACCTTGGGCGTGGCACATCGCCTCTCCTGGCCCAGGTCCCTCATCTGTAAAATTCTGAAGGATTAAATCGGATAATGTTTATAAAGTATGCACAGAGTTTGGTATACAGGAGGTGCTCAATAAGCAGTAAATTCCTCCCCAGCTCCTTTCCCACCAGCACCCACTTCACCCAGCACTCGAATTCACCCAGAGCTTCCCCACTTCTACCTACCCCTCTTCTACCTACAGTTTATATAAATTACCCAGTTATCCTTTATAACAATGGTACAAGGCTGGTGGTGGATCCCTATTCTGCAGATGAGAAAACTGAGGCTCCGAGAGGTGAAATAAATACTACTCAGCTTTAAAAAATAATGAAATAATGCCATTTGCAGCAACATGGATGGACCTAGAGATTATCATATTAAGTGAAGTAAGTCAGACAGAAAAAGACAAATATCATATGATATCACTTACATGTGGAATCTAAAAAAATGATACAAATGAACTTATTTACAAAAGAGAAACAGACTCACAGACATAGAAAACAAACTTATGGCTACCAAAGGGGATAGCGGGGGGGAAATAAATTAGGAGTTTGAGATTAACATACACACACTACTATATATAAAACAGATAAACAGCAAGGACCTACTGTATAGCACAGGGAATGATACTCAGTATATTGTAATAACCTATAATGGAAAAGGATCTGAAAAAGAATATATATATATATATGTGTGTGTGTGTGTGTGTAATCACTTTGCTGCACACCTGAAACTAACACAACACAGTAAATCTACTGTACTTCAATTTTTAAAAATGGTTAAAAAAAAAGAGGCAAAGTACCTTTTCCAAGATCACGCAGCTAGGAAGTGGCAGAGCGAAGTTTTGAGGCCAGATCTGTTGGACAGCAGGATTCATTCCACTGTGTCACAGTGTGTTCTCCAGTAATCTCCAACATTCTCTTCCTTCCAGACCCTTCTTTCCCTCATTATGACAGTTTCAGCAGGGATTAGGGAAAAACAGTTTATTAAACCAATTCACCCAAATGAAAAAGCATCAGAGATTATGTTAGATGTGGATGTCCACTGAGGGGTTGCTAAGTGGCATCTAAGGAGGAGGAATGGTGAGATACATTTCCCAGGCTGGCTCCAGCAGGAAACAAGATGCAGAGTCCTAGCAGGGAGATAGGAAATGTACAGATAAACAGGTAAACTGATAAGATAGTTTCCAAGTATGTTCAACGCCAGGAAGGAAACAGGCTACAGAAGAAATACCTGTGGGGATGTTTTAGAAAGATGTGGTCAGGTCAGGGAAGAGCTCTTGGAAGAGGCAACTTTCAAGCCAGAACAGAGCAGTCCAACAGAACTCTCTGCCACATTGGGATGTTCCAGAATGGAATGTTCTAGAACTCTGCTGTTCAATATGGCAGCCACTCATCATATGTGACTATTGAGCACTTGAAATGTGGCTAGTGTGGCTAAAGAGCTGAATTTTATTTATTTATGTCTTTGTTTGTTTGTCTTTGGCTGCACTGCATAGCTTGTGGGATCTTAGTTCCCTGACCGGGGATCGAACCCACGTCCTCAGCAATGAAAGTGCAGAGTCCTAACCACTGGACTGACAGGGAATTCCCAGAACTGAATTTTAAATTTAAGTTTTAATTAATTTAAATTTAAATAGCCTCGTGGCTGGTGGCTGTTGTCTTGTATGGCACAGACCCAGCCCTAATTGATAAAAAGGAAACAACTGTGTGAATTCTTCCTACTGGTGCTAATTAAGAACTTATCAAGCAAATAGGCTTGCCAAAATAATAAATGTTACATTATTATTTTCTCCTGAGTCTTGGATTCCAAGAAAGTTCTGAAGATTAAAATCAACTCATATTTCTAAGGTGCTTAGCAAGAGAATAAAGCACTTAATAAATGGTAGATTAAAATGGTAGGGCGGGGGGAAGACTCCCAAGTTTCTTCTCCCCGTCTTCCACTACTATTTTGAGGGGTCTTTGCTGGTTTGTTCTTAAAAAAACAGCTTTTCTGGACTGGCAAATTTATAAAGGTAAATGATACTTAACTGAGGGCCTATCTTTGCATATGGCTGTGGGCCAAAACAGGAAGTGAATTTTCTGCCCTGGTATCTTCATTGCATAAAACTTAGCATTGTAGGTGAATCATTTTTCCTGCCTTGTCCCAGCAAAGGACTGGGGGAGGGGTAGAAGGATCTTGGATTTTATAAACCAGAGGCACCGAAACATAGAGATGAAGGTGCATTGTGGGGTGATGGGGCACAGGGAGGGCCAATGTGCTGTGTGACCTTGGGTAGCCCTCTTCCCCTCTCTGAGCCTCCAATGCCTCATCTGCAGCATGAGGAGGCTGGACCAGACTCCTGAAAGCTCACAGGGCACACGGTTCTTTTGCCCCCAGTACATGTGCTTTTCAAAGTTGAGAATTTTGAATTTTAGTACCAGGGGCAACTCAGGTGGTTCTGCTGGTGCTTCCCAAAATCCTGGTATTTCCATTAGAACATTTCCAGCCCTAGCTGAGTCCCCGAGTCCGGGGCCTCTGATGGAGGGGACTCGCACGTGTTCGCTGTTTCTAATGACCTGGCACGAGAATCCCATGTGGAAGTATCTCCTGGGAGTCAAGGCCCACCTTTACAGTATTGCCCACGTGCCCCTAGTTTCTTGATCGATCACCCTGATGTGTCGTGAAAACTTAATCACTCCTTGAGATCATGTCTTTAGTTTCTCTATTTGTTTACTTGGTTGTTACCTGTCTCCTGCATTGGACCACAAGCTCCATGAAAATAGGACCATATTTTTGGGGTCTCTGCTTTTCTCCACTGCCTAGCCTAGTGTGGGTTCATGGTAGACTTTGAAGAAATACTCACCAAATGCGTGAATGAAACAAGCAACCCAAACCTGCCAAAGACAGAATTCTGAATTTCTGGGGCAAGCAAGACACTTTGTGAATGAGTCTGGGGATGAATGAATGAATGAATGAATGAATAAATGGATGGATGGGTGGATGGACAGATGGGTTGGTGGATGGATGGATGGATGAACAGATGACTAGGCGTTTTGTTGTCCCTCTTTAGAAGCAGTAGAATTTCTGTTTTCATAAAATCCTTTTTGTATAAATCTTGTGATTTGTAGACTAGTTCTGAGGTTAAACTCCAATTTCAAATGTTTCTTCTCCCTTTAATACAGTTAATGCAACCTCGCACTTTGCTTCCATTTTCCAACTGGACAAGGGCTGGCTACGATTATAGATTGATTACAGATTCAGTGACTGTGCTATCTGCTCAGGGCTTCCCTCCTGTCTCTTTCCTTTTGGGTTCATCTCAAACCAGGAGTTGGAACTTGGTCTTTCTTTGGACTTGGAAACAGTCCCCCATGCAACCTTTCAAAACAGAGCTGATGAGAACATTACATGATGTTAATAGCAAAATAGTTGCTCACATATTGTGAAATGAAGGTTACAGGGCAATCCCACATGTTTAACAAGCAGCAAAGTGGTTAGTACACGATGGACCTGGGCCAAGACACCAGGTTCAAAGCCGCCTCTTACTATCGTGTAACCCTAATAATCCTACCCTATGGGGTGCATATGTGGATCGAGTGGGATGGGACGCATTCAGGATCACGCAATTGCAGTCCTGAAATTTAAAGTTCTGAAACCTAAGTTTATAAGTTGGCAGTGAACTCACTAGCAAAACCTGCCTCGATGCAAAGTTATTTATAGTCTTGTCCCGTTTTGTGTGAATATTTATGCCTTCTGCTGGTGAAATATTAACACCATAACGTGCCACATAAGGCTTTACCTTCCTAGAAAAATTTCCAAATTCTAAAATACATTGGGCCCTGGGAATTTCTGGTAAGGGATTGTGGGCACATGTATGTCATGTGCTGAGAATATTCCCTGGTGCATAATAAGCACAAAAATACTCATCCTTAATAAATGTGTGTGTGTGTGTGTGTGTGTGTGTGTGTGTGTGTGTGTGTGGCTGGAGAGACTGTAAGGAATGTCTCCAAATAGTTAGTAATCATTGTCTAACTATAGTAATAATTGTCGAATTATGTGGTACACTTATGCGTCATCTAAATTTTCTTCTGCATTTTCTAACTTTCTGCTGTAAATATCATTGTTATAAGAAGTTTTAACAATGTTTAATAATAAAACAGTATAAAAATTACGGGGAGGAAAAAGCAAATCAGTCATCTCACTTCCTAGATAAGAAGCTGAAACCCAGAGAGGTGCAGGGGTCTGTCTGAGGCCTCCCAACAGGATATCACAGGCCCTTCAGCCATTCAAACCCAGACCCTCAGCAGAGGCAGATCAGAAAGTGGTCTTCAAACTCCCAGTGTTGATGCTGCCGCCTAACCTGGGCCCCAGAAGAAGTACCTCCACCTTCCTCCCAACTTGTTCTTTCTATAAATGGGAAGCGTGAGGAGATGAGGCAGTTTATCAGGCAGCCTTCAGCTGTGCATTCGTGGCATTGTCACCTACCCTCTCCACGGCTGGACTGGATGCTCTAAGTCCTCTGTGGCTCTCATAGTCTTTGCTTTTGTGTGGAGGGTTAGACAGGTCTGGGTTCAGATCTCAGACCAGTCCCATGCCCTCTCCGCTGCAATTTCCTCCTCTCTTGAAGGGGGATAACATCAGTATCTACCTCAGAAGGGTGCAGAGATCAGGAGAGCGGAAGTGCTGGGAGTGGACAGCCCAGAGGCTGCCTCGGTCGCCATCATTTGCTTTTTTTTCAATTGAAGTATACTTGATTTACAATGTTGTGTTAATTTCTGCTCTACAGCAGAGTGACTCATACATATATTTATACATTCTTTTTCATTGTTGTTTATCTCAGGATGTTGAATAGTTTCCTGCGCTATACAGTAGGACCTAATTGTTTATCCATTCAATGTATAATAGTTTGCATCTACTAATCCCAAACTCCCAGTCCATCCTTCAGTTGCCATCATTTAAATGGGCATCTCCCAAAGTTCTTACATGTGGCCACGGCTATTTCCAAGCCCCACCGGGCATACACCTTTAAGGTAGAGCAACCTGTGTCCACAGAGGAAGATGGACTGAAGAGGCAGGTCAAGCTCTCTGATCGAAGGATACAATGCAAAGCAGAGAAGTTGAAATATCCAGTGTCAATGAGTATTGGGGTTTGTCAATAGAGAGTAAATATCTAGAAAAACGTGAGTAAACTGGAGAGCCTAACTGACTTGGGGTAGGGTAGGGTGTTTTGAAATACCTTCATTTTCTGATTTTAATTGTTTTTCCTGTTTTGAGGTGGTTACGTGGAAGTGTGGGCCATTTGGGTCATGAGTACTTTGGGGTTTTTATTTGAAACTTAAAAAAAAAAAATCAGCCTACGGCAGGTTTTTTTTTTTTTTTGGAGGGACTAAAGATAAAGCCATGAAGAGCTTCCCTGGTGGCGCCATGGTTGAGAGTCCACCTGCCGATGCAGGGGACACGGGTTCGTGCCCCGGTCCGGGAAGATCCCACATGCCGCGGAGCAGCTGGGCCCGTGAGCCATGGCCGCTGAGCCTGCGCATCCGGAGCCTGTGCCCCGCAACGGGAGAGGCCACAACAGTGAGAGGCCTGCATACCGCAAAAAAAAAAAAAAAGAAAAAGATAAAGCCATGAAGAAGCTTCTGGAAACTCTGAAGAACTAAGAATTTTGTTCATCTGTTTTATTTATGAAAAAAATTTTTTGTTGTTGTTGAAGTATAGTTGATTTACAATATTATGTTAGTTTCAGGTGTACAGCAAAGTGATTCAGTTATACATATACTCTTTTCCATATTTTTTCCGTTATAGATTATTACAAGATATTGAATATATATATTTTAAAACTATTGTTGAAATGTTGTTGAATGTATAGTTAGAGGACTAACCAGCTAACCAGTGCCCTCAGGCAAGGCTGCTTACACGACTCCAGGGAAAGGTTACTGTTCACTTTGTGGCCGCCTGGATGGTGCCCCCTGGACGTGTGGCCCTAGCTGTGCCTTTAGAAGAGAATTCCTTTGCATTTATTTTATTTCTAATTTTTCGGGTTTGCTATCCACATAAGCTACATTTACTACTATTGCAATGCTTGCTAGGCAGTGTGTCGGGTCCTTTTTATTTATTATAACTACTTGGAGAAGTATTCATTCATTCACTCATTCTAACTGGAATCAGATTGCCTGGGTTCAAGTCGCCAGCTGTGGCACCTTGGGCGATAGACATCTCTGCGTCTTCTTTCCTTATCTGTATTACGGAAATAAAACAGTAGGATTGCTGCGACGATTAAATGAGACAGAGGCAAATACCTTATCAGAAGAGGTAAATACCTTATCAGAAGGAAACTTACTTAGGGTCACAGGGCATCTGCGTCTTTCCTGTCTTGGAGGCCCTTATGTTAGCTGGGGACCCAGGTGGTTCCAAGTGTGTTGTAGAAGCTCACTGAGGGGAGGGGAGGCATGGAGCAGACACGTCCCTGGAAGTATAGGTGAAAGAATAAGCAAAAACCGGAAATTGGAAGCCAGAAGTTGACTGCGGGGGCTTTTACCAGGCACCGTGGTGACATCTGACTCACATTTTAAATAACCCATATTTTCCACCACTTCCCTATTGTGTGCGTATTCCAGCACGTGAATTGCTTGCAAGTTTTTCCCAGCTGCCAGTCTGTAGGGGGGGATGCCATCCTGGAATTGTTCTACTTCAGTCCGGGGAGCTGGGGAGCCAAGAGGCTTCTTAAAGTCTCGGGCCACACTCTCCCGGCGCCCAAGGTCAGCGGTGGCTGCGCTACTGGCTGGTCCGGGGCGGGGTGGGGGGGGAGGCGGGACCCGGTGTGGGAGATGGCGGGGTCCGTGTCCTGTCCCGGGACAGGAGGCGGGACCTCTAGGGAGGCGGGGTCCGCTTGGTCGGGGCGGGGCCTGGGCGGGCGCGTCTGCCCCGGACACAGGAGGTCAGGACGCCTTTCGGGATGGAGGAAGATTCGCGCCGAGTTGGGCTTCTGCAGGGTGGTGCGCCGCCCGGCCCGAGGCGCTCTACGACCGCGCTTCCGCCTCCCTGTCGCTACCTGGCTGGGCCCCGGGACAGGGGTCTGCCTCACAGGGGTAGGGGGTGCATGCTGTGTATCCGAGCAGGAGCCTGGTGGGCGGCGGGAGGGTCAACATGAGTCCCGCCAAGGGCAAGGTCTGTTTCCCCGATCGCAAAGTAAAGTAAGTAAGACTTCAACTTTAATGACCGTTGTTATCTTTTTTTAAAAAAAAATTTATTGGGGGATAATTGACTTACAATGTTGTGTTAGTTTCAGGTGTACAGCAAGTTATCTTTTTATAAACTCCTGCAGGGTCCCTCCCACCCCCCACTCCCCGCCCCCAGCCGAAGAAAGGCCGGCTTCAGTTTGGCAGCTGGGGAGACGGAGCCTGCCTCACAAACTCTAGCTGGTCTTGACGGTGCAGGTGGTTGCCAGATTTGGCAGTGATGTTGATTGGAGAAGGGCTCTCGGGAGCGCACAGGTGCCTCAAGGTTGGCTGGCCGGCTGGGCCCGCGCTTTCCCCCTCCTCCTCCCCTTAGCCTCGATAAAGGTGATGGTTGCCTGACAGCAGGTCGTTTTGAAGCCTGGTGCTCGTGAAGCCCGGGGCGAATCCACGTACCCTTGGGCAGGCATCCCACTTACGGTTATTTTCTGAGCAGTTTAAGTGTAGGCATTTCTGTGCCTGAGCCCTTCTTAGCACCACCTGCTTCATTTCATTTCTTTTTTTTTTTGTCTTCATTTTATTGCCTTTTTTAAGGTTACCAAAGTGATGCTAACTGTGTTTGTTGTTGAAAATTCAGAAAATTATAGATAAGCAAAAAGGAAGAACAAACTCACCCATACACCTCCCCTCCATTTGATCTTTATTAACAGCTGCTCTATAGTCTTTCAGCCTTTTTTTATTTTTGGTGCAGGTGTGCTTTAATTTATGAACTCGAATCATACAGAACATACTATATTGTAACTTGCTCTTTCACTGGGCATTAAGTAGTCTACCAGTGGACTCAGCTCACTGTGGCCCACAGCCTGTTTTTGTGTGGCCTGCAAGCAAAGAATAGTTTGTAACTTACTTACTTTCTTATTTATATGTTTTTTGGCTGTGCTGGGTCTTTGTTGCTTCGCACAGGTTTTTCTCTCTAGTTGCTGCGAGTGGAGCTACTCTTCATTGTGGTGCACGGGCTTCGCATTGCAGCGGCTTATCTTTGTTGCGGAGCACGGGCTCTAGGCGCGCAGGCTCAGTAGTTGTGGCTCGCGGACTCTAGAACGCAGGCTCGGTAGTTGGGCGTAGGGGCTTAGCTGCTCCACGGCATGGGGGATCTTCCCGGACTAGGGATTGAACCCGTGTCCGCTGCATTGGCGGGTGGATTCTAAACCACTGCGCCACCAGGGAAGTCCCAGTTTTTAACTTTTAAATGGTTGAAAAAAAATCAGGGAATTCCCTGGCGGTCCAGCAGTTAGGATGCTTTCACTGTGGCGGCCTGGGTTCAATTCCTGGTCAGAGAACTAAGATCCTGCAAGCAGCGCGGCACGGCAAAAAAAAAAAAGTAAAAAGACAGTTGAAAAAATTCAAAAGAAGGCTACTATTTAGTGAGATGTGAAAATTACATGAAGTTCAGATTTCAATGTCTACAAATAAGGTTTTACTGAAACATAGCCACGTTATGTATCATCTGTGGCTGCTTTTGTGCTTCAAGGGCAGTATTTAGTAGTGGAATAGAGACCGAATGGACTCCAAAAGCTGAAGTATTTACTGTCTGGTCCTTTACAGAAAGCATTTGCCGACGCTTGTTCCGCATGGTGCATTCTAGGGGTCCATAGTGTTCCTTTAAATGGATACACTTTAAAATTTATAAACAGTCTCCTACAGAGAGTGGATATTTGGGCTCTTTCTCCCTTTTTGTTATTATAACTAACACAGTGAAGAACAGCCTTGTAGCTAAGCCTCTCCCTATCCTTTGTTCTTTTCCCAGGATGTATCCATCTGGTCCATAAACATTACCTGACTATCTCCTGAGTGTAAGGCCTGCATCTGGAACCAGGAAGGGACACAAAACTGTTCAGGACACATGACCTCTGCCTTTTAGGAACTCTTTTTTCTTTTTCTTTTTTTTTAATTTATTTATTTTGGCCGCGCTGGGTCTTTGTTGCAGCTTGTGGGCTCTTTTTTTGTGGCTTTTGGGCTCGTTTTTGCAGCGCGCGGGCCTCTCTAGTTGTGGCATGTGGGATCTTAGTTCCCCGACCAGGGATCGAACCTGGGCCCCCTGCATTGGGAGCATGGAGTCTTAACCACTGGACCACCAGGGAAGTCCCTAGGAACTCTTGATCTAATGGGGGAAGCAGGTGTTTTCTTAGTAATTCAAATTCAAGGCCCATGGGAGCAACAGTAATTAACTGCTACCCTTCATGGGGTGCTTTCAGGATGCCAGGCTGAACCTTTGTACGTGTGATCTCATGCCAAATTTACAACAGCACCGTGGGACACTCAGTGGGTGCTGTCATCTCCATTTTACAGATGAGGAAACTGAGGATGTCAGTGCTGGTGATAGCGTAACGGGGATTCCGCTCAGGCTCTTGCCCAAAGGGCTCTTCATGGGCAGCCAGGTTTTAATGCATAATGTGCTTGAATAGACTCTTTCCAAATATAAGCCCTTCCTAATGTTGGACTAGTCAGAAGACTAAAGGACTCGACTGGTAACTAGTTACTGTGGCTGGTGAGCGTGCCAGGGAAGTGAAGCCTCTTAGAGCCAGAAGGGCCTCAGTGGTTGTTTAGTTTCTCGGATGCAGGGTTCACAGAGGGCAAGAGATCCAGATGTGTGGCCAGCCCACCAGGAGGGAGGCTGACCCTCCAGTTTTTTTGGTTTTTCCGCAGAGGAGACTAACAGAGCCTTCAGGGGCACCCTCCTTGGAGTGCTCAGAGCATGTCTGAGCAAAGGGCCCACAGAAGGATAGGGGTCCCAGATTTGAATCACAGTCATTCTTGTGCACTAAGTTTTTTGTGGAGCATGGTAGTCACATTCCTTCCACATTTGGAGCCTTGATCTAACCCATCTGGCCAAAACCCTCAAGTCTTACAGGCACGAAAGCAGGCCACGTGGTCTACAAAGGATACCTTTTTTCTGATCTATAAAACTATTAGCACAAAAAGTTTAACCTATAACTCTTGAATCACATTTAATTGTACACTTTAATCCAAAAGAATAGCTTTCACAAACCACTTTATTTTTTATTTTTATTTTTTAAAATTTATTTTTATTTATTTATTTTTGGCTGCATTGGGTCTTTGTTGTCGCATGCGGGCTTTCTCTAGTTGCGGTGAGGGGGGGCTACTCTTCGTTGTGGTGCGTGGGCTTCTCATTGCGGTGGCTTCTCTTCTGTTGCAGAGAACAGTCTCTAGATGCATGGGCTTCAGTAGTTGTGGTGCGTGGGCTCAGTAGTTGTGGCTCGCGGGCTTAGTTGCTCTGCGGCATGTGGGGTCTTCCCGGGCCGGGCTTGAACCCATGTCCCCTGCATGGGTAGGCGGATTCTTAACTGCTGCGCCACCAGGGAAGCCCCGACACAAACCACTGTAATCCAAAAGAATGAACTTGCACGAAATTGGAATTGTCCCGGCAAGTTCAGACCATGTGACCACTGTATATATAATAATATGAAGATGCTTTATTGGGTCACTGCATGGCTCCTCTCTTAGCTTAAAGTCGCTAAAAAGATGGAGATAGACAGCTGCACTCTGCCGCTGAGCTCTGTAGCCTTGAAAAGTGCCGTCAACCCTTTGAACCCCGGTTTCCTCCTCTATCAATGGGGCTGATTCTAATTGGCCTTTCCAGGGGTTCTTATGCCTAGCACTCAGGGCTGTGGGTGCGGTCCTAAGTCAGCACAAACATTTGCACAACTGATAACAGTGATGACAGAATTCTGTTGCAAAAGAGGCCTATGCAGTTAAGACGCATTTGGGATCCTGTCCTGGAGGCCTGGACCATCTACTAAGGAACCAGAAATAATAGGCAGGCAAGGTCCCAAGTGCTGGCCAGCATTCCTTGGTGTGCAAACAGGGCCAGAGTTCAGAGAACAGAGAAGTGAATGTGGGTCGGAGTGGTTGGAGGACATCTCAAGAAAAGACTTGAGTCTCTGTTGGGGTGAAATAAAGTTGAGGACCGGAAGGCAGAAGAGTCTGGTCTTCAGTGAGCCCCACAATATCCCGTTATGATGTCACTGCTGAGGGAATCCTGCTCAGGACCGAGGCCCGCTGCCCATGTTGAAATGTTGGTTGTTGATCTGTGGGTAGTCTCACTCCTATGTCATGCACATTAGAATTTCCTGAGGGGCTTTTGAAAAACCAAAGTCTGCAAAGTTTTTTTTTTTTTTTTGCGGTACGTGGCCTCTCACTGTTGTAGCCTCTCCCGTTGCGGAGCACAGGCTCCGGACGCGCAGGCTCAGCGGCCATGGCTCACGGGCCCAGCCGCTCTGCGGCATGTGGGATCTTCCCGGACCGGGGCACGAACCCGTGTCCCCTGCATCGGCAGGTGGACTCTCAACCACTGCGCAACCAGGGGAGCCCTGCAAACTTTTTATAAAGGGCCAAATAATCAATCTTTTCGGCATTGTGACAGTATGGTCTCTGTCACAGCTACTCAGCCCTGCCTTTTACTGCCCCAGCTCCCACAGGCAATGTGTAATTGAATGGGCCTGAGTGTATTCCAGTCATGATTTACAGACACTGAAATTTGAATTTCATATAATTTGCACGTGTCACAAGGTACGATTCTTTTTCAACCATTCAAAAATGTAAAAACCTTTATTAGTTTGTGGGAGGTACAGAAGCAGGTGACAGACTGGATTATTTGGCCCTTGGGCCCTAGTTTGCTGACCCCTGGCCCAGCTGAAGTGGCCATCTCTGGAGGCACCGAGGGGGCAGTTGGCCTGAGAAATTTCCAAGCGTCCACTTATCTGGGGGTCCAAAGATGAGTTCAAAGCTATCGACCTTTCCTGGGCTATGCAATGTCCTTTCTTGCTTACTTGCTGGGTGATGATAGTAAGGCCTTTACTTCCATCAGGGCATCAGCTCAGAGCAGTGACCATCCCTGTTTTATGAAAGAAATGGTAGGGTAAGGGATTTAAGAGCTGGTTAACGCCAGAGCCTTAGCCTGGTGGCCTCACGCTGGGGCTTTTATACTGGCTCCCATGCAGAGAGGCACCTCAGCTAAAGCTCTTTCCTGCAGGCCGGGCCCAGTGGTGAACCCTGGACACATGCTCTAGGCGGCAGATCCTATTCATATTATAAATATTCACATCCTATCAGGGAGGCAAGGCACAGAATATTGAAGCAACTTTCCCAAGATTACACAGGTCATAAGTAGTAGATTTTGGATTCAAAGCCTGGGAGGACGGTTCTAGTCTACTGGGCTTTCTCACTTGTGGCACTGTTCACATTTGGGGCCCTGTAATTCTTTGTTGAGGGCTGTCCTGGGCTTTGCAGGGTGTTGAGTGGCATCCAGGCTTTTTATCCACTAGATGCCAGGAGTACACTCCACTCTGCGATGACCAAAAATGGCTGCAGACAGTGCTGTGCGTCCCCAAGGGAGCAAAGTTGCACCCAGTTGAGAACCCCGGATTACCATATCGTCTCTCAAATGTTAAGTGCTTGTTTTTGAAAGTCCAGACCATAGAGTTACTTCCATTTATCTCAGATAGCTTTGTGCCTTGAAATTAGATCCCGGGGGTCAGATAGAATTGGATTGGAAGCCCAGCTCTGCCACTTGCCAGCTGTGTGACTTGAGGTCAGTGGGCCTCTCTGAGCCTCCGTTTCTTCATCGTGAGCAGGAGATGATGGTCTCCCCTGCATAAGGCTGTGGGGATTCAGGGAGGAGCCCCCCTGTGCCCAATATATGGTGACATTTGAGGATGTTTATTCCTTCCTTCCCAGTGCAGTCCTGCCTGGTCTCATGCCTGGGCAGCTCATGGTGTTGGGTGTTTGGCTGACAGCTCTGTTGTGTAGTTGACCGCACCTGAAGCCACTTCCAAAGTCACCGTGGAATATTTCAGCCTCCACACTTGCCTTGGAACGAATACCAGCCAAAGGTCAGTCCCCCAGAGCCAACGTTGATTGGCCTCCAACTTCATCAAAAACAGATAAAAATAGCCACTAGCCTCAGGCTGGCCCCACTGAAGCAAAGCCACACCAGGATTGTGTGTTCACCCATGTGCTTTGCTGGGATGGGTTTGGGACCCTTCTGGTGGAGGGGCTGTGTCACCAGTTTTGAAGTCAAAATGGCGCCGTGAATGGTTTTTCCCAGGCCACAGAATGGTGTTTGTCTAATGGTTGAGTTTTTCTTTGTTGCTCTTTAGGTCAAATTGCTGAGTTTTAATGTTGTGTGTATAAAAGTAGGATGTCTCAGACTTTCTGAAGCCACAGGATCAAGCCAGCCAGTTGGGGAAGACCATGGACAGAGTGGGGAGGGTGGATGGTTGGGGAGGAGGCCATGGGCAGAGGAGTGGCCTGATGCCATTCTTGGTTAGATTGGGAGATCAGTAGCCCCTGATCCTCCTGGAATCACTGCATTGAAATAATATAGAGTTTGCCGTGTGCCAGATGCCATCTTTTACTGTCTATGTATTGATATGAGCTTATTTAATCCTCGCAATCCAATGAGGTACATGTTATTATCCTCATTTTACAGTGGAGGATACTGAGTGCCTTACCGAATGGATACCAAAATGACCATGGCTTTCAATGTCCCTATTACAAAGTTAATAGCTTTTTCTTCTGACTGAAAATAATATATCATGGCAGAAAATTTAACAAAGATAGGCAAAGAGGAGAAAACAGAAACCACCCATAATTCAACCACTTTGAGAAAGCTGCTCTTGACATTTTGGTATCTGTTTCCCTAAATCAGGGGTCTGCAAACGACGGCCCTCAGGCCGAATGCCTGTTTTCTAAAGAAATAAAGAAAATAAAGTTCTTGGGCTTCCCTGGTGGCGCAGTGGTTGAGAGTCCGCCTGCCGTTGCAGGGGACACGGGTTCGTTCCCCGGTCCGGGAAGATCCCACATGCAGCTGAGCCTGTGCGTCTGGAGCCTGTGCTCCGCAACGGGAGAGACCACAACAGTGAGAGGCCCGCGTACCGCAAAAAAAAAAAAAAAAAAAGAAAGAAAGAAAGTTCTTAAAAACAAACTGAACTGCTTGTTGGTTAATGGACTGTAATTATGATGAAAGCACTGTTCATATTTGTAAGATGATATTGACCTTCAGAGTCCTTTGCTAAGTCCTGTTTCGTTTCAGCAGTTCAGTCCTAGGAGGTTTTAGAAGAAAAGCTGCTTGCAGTTTGTGGGAGGCAGGAAGGCCAGTTCAGGGGCCGTAAGTCATTTGTTCATTTGTTTGTTCTTTTGGACAACATGCATAAGCCTTGTTGAACGGAGACAGTCTTAATTGAAAATACAAATCCTGTGGTGGCATAGCATCATTATTGGTTTCTGTCATTCATTTCTGGTTTTGTTTCCTGGCCAACAAGTCCGTTTTTTCATTTCTGATAGGCAGGGCTTGGGTTGGGGCAGGGGTGAGGGGGACAGACTGCAGGTTTGTAGAAGGCTTTTCCCACGGGGAACTGTCCTGCATGGATAGACTTTATACAACAGAAAATGCCCACACCCAACATTTCCTGGTATGATGGAAAGAGCCCCAGTCCCGCTGACTTGCTGGGTGATTCCCTTTGCCTGACGGGACCTCAGTTTGCCCATCTGTAAACTGGGCTTTCTCTGCCCACAGTGGCTTATTGGCTTCCGGCTTTGCTTTTCCCGGTGACGTGCTGGCAGTGTTCCTTAGGGTCTATCAGTTCTTTTTTTTTTTTTTTTTTTTAAATATTTATTTATTTATTTGGCTGCACCGGGTCTTAGTTGCGGCACGTGGGATCTTCGTTGCTGCGTGTGGGATCTTTTGTTGCAGGATGCGAACTCCTAGTTGCAGCATGTGGGATCTAGTTCCCTGACTAGGGATCGAACCCAGGCCCCCTGCATTGGGAGCACGGAGTCTTAGCCACTGGACCACCAGGGAAGTCCCGGGTCTATCAGTTCTTCACCAAAACTTTTGGCCCCCCAAACCCACTCAGCCCCAGCCTCCCAAAATGCCTGGTGACACAGTTGCTGGATGCACCCCTGGGTGGCAAACCTCTAACTTAATGCCTGGCAGGTGGCTTGGCAGGTGGCTATCTCCTTGCTTGAATAGCCCATTTCCGGGTTGAAAGAGTGGGCTGAATGCCTGATTCTGCACCTGTGAAAACCCCACCAAATGACAGCAGAGATTTTCTTTTCTTTTTTTTTTTTTTTCCATACGCGGGCCTCTCACTGTCGCGGCCTCTTCCGTGGTGGAGCACAGGCTCAGCGGCCATGGCTCATGGGCCCAGCCGCTCCGCGGCATGTGGGATCTTCCCGGACCGGGGCACGAACCCGTGTCCCCTGCATCGGCAGGCGGACTCCCAACCACTGCGCCACCAGGGAAGCCCAACAGAGATTTTCTTAAAGAGCTGGAAACCCATCAAGGCCCTGGAAGAACAGGAGGGGAAGTTAGCAGCAACATTTTGGAAGCCAGAAAAGCAGAAGAACAAGCAGCCACTGGCTGAGCAGAACCAAGACGGCTGAGCCGTAAGGCAGCAGTGAGGGAAGCTGAGAACCTGTACCCCAGAAGGCGCAGGGATTGGCAACATTGGGTGCCTCCGTGTCTGGGAGCATCTACATGAGAAGGATTGGGTGAAAGAATCCCGGACCCCTCATCTGCTCCAGGTGGCTGGGAGCTTCCCACTTCCACCCCAGTAGCAGGCAGGCGGTTTGATCTCTGGAGAGGGAAAGGCAGAGGGTCTTTGGGCTGGAGACCGATGGGCACTATGGAGCCCAAACCAGAGGATGGGTGCTGTGTGCGTGCTGAATCCTGAAAGCTGCCCTGCCCCCCAGACCTGTCCCAACACTTCTCCCACTTCCCCCTGGTCCCTAGGCTCCTGGCCAACCTTTATCCTCCAGGCAGAAGACCCCAAAACTTTTCCTTACTGGGGGAATTGGACCAGCCAGGGAGGATGACTCTAAAAATACTTGGGGTTCCCCAACACACAGTCCTCCCAGATCACCCTGCATTGAGGTCAGGGTCTAGTGACCCCAGCACATGCTCAGTACTTCTCATCAGCCCTCTAGTTCCTGCTCTTGGTCATGAGGAAGCAACCACAGCTTATGAAACATTTGGGTGCAGTTTCTAAGATGGAAGGCAGGCCCCAAACATACCAACAAAGGGGACACAGGAAATGTGGGAGACACAGAAACCACATCAGGAGAAGAGAACTTGGAGAAGCTATCATAAATACCCTCATCGGGGGCAGGGAGGATATTATACACATAGGAACAGGATGTATAGAAAAGGGGATATTGACAGACCAAAACCAAGCTCTTAGATGTTAAAGACTCCACTGAACAGTTAGGAGATAAGGCTGAGGGAATCGCCCAGAAGGTAGAAGAAAAGAGAGAGAAAATAGGAGAGGGGAAAAATACATAAACTAGTGGGCAGTCCAGGAATTTCAACATCCAGGTAATAGGAGAGAATGGAGAAAAAAGAGGCAGGGAAGTCACCAAGGACATTTTTTTTTTTTTTTTCCGGTATGCGGGCTTCTCACTGTTGTGGCCTCTCCCATTGCGGAGCACAGGCTCCGGATGCGCAGCCTCAGCGGCCATGGCTCATGGGCTTAGCCGCTCTGCGGCATGTGGGATCTTCCCGGACCGGGGCACGAACCCGTGTCGTCTGCATTGGCAGGCAGAGTCTCAACCACTGCGCCACCAGGGAAGCCCACCAAGGACATATTTGAAGATAAATTCCCAGACCTCAGTTTCTAGATTGAAGGAGCCTGACAGCTTCCCAGCCTTACTGATGGAAGTAGGCACACACCTCAGCGCATCACTAAAATCATCCCCTAAAATTGTAGAATACTGGGGCAAAGAGAAGATCCTATAAGCTTCTGGTTATGAAAAAACAGGTCACCTACAAAAGGATCAAGGATCATCATGGCTCTGGTTCTAGCATTCTTGGAAGCCACAACAACAGTGACATAAGGCTTCCAAAATTCTAAAGGAGAAGGTTTTCCCTCTTAGAATTCCATGCACAGCCAAATGATCGGGTCCAATGTGATGGCAGAGGAAGACAGTTTTAGAACATGCAAGGCCACAAAACGTTTACTCCCCTGAACACCTTCTCTTAGAAAGCTACTGAAGGATGTCTTCCATTGAAACAAGAGAGTAAACCAAAGAGGAGCAAGACACGGAGGACAGAAAAAAGGGATCCGAGAGAGCCAAAAGGAGTCTCCGAGGTGATAGTGGCAAGGGAACCCTATGCAGCCAGGCTAAGACAGGCATGTTGGGGGCATTATTGTCATGTGTCCTGCTATTGTACCATCTTTTTAACTGGATGAAACTACTGGCAGATATACCCCAGGAAAACATGGGAGTCCATCAAGAAAGAGGGAGCCATGTGGTCCCTCATTCAGGATCAAACCCCAAGGAAATGCAAAGGGAATCCTAAGGATGCCAGTGAAGGGAAGTCCCAGTTGATGGTTGCCTAGGGGTTTAGAGAACAGCATCTGGATGAAAGGAGAGTTGAGGCCTTCAGGAATGATGTGGTCCATGGAAAACAATGGAACTGATCAATTATCTTACGTGTACTAAGAGGCTGAGGAGTGAGATGAATTAGCGACAGATGCAAGGAAAACCAAGTCAAAGAAAAAAAATCATTACAGGAAATAAAAAAAGGAACATCTGGTATACCACAGCCCCTCACCTGTGAATAATGATCCCGGACTCATAAAACACCAAATACTGAATTTACCAAATTGCAGTGTACCTGTATTGAGAGGTTGGGGAAAGGGGAGCAGATGGGATGGCTGCTTAAGAGCACTAATTCCACATCTGTCAAGATAAGACGTTCATAGATGGATGGTGTCTTAAATGGATGACTCACGAGATAATGTACACATATTGTTCAGAACCGTGGAGATGTGTAAATGCCAGAAAGCGTCAAACGTGATTTCCTCTGGGGTGGGGTTCTAGAGGGGGATGAGGCAAGGACCCTCTATTTGTTACACATTTTTTTGTTTACAGTTTTTTCAAAAAATTTGATATACACGTACAGAAAAGCACATGAAAGATACAAACTGTTGAACAAGTGTAAAGTATTAGAATGTGGGAACTTCCCTGATCATAAACTTGCACCCCTGTTCTAAGCTTTTTTGTATTATTTGAGCTCCTAAATTATGGGCATATAAAGTAAGAATGACTCTAAGATGAAAAATGTGATCGTGCAGCTTGGAGCAGGTCAGGGGGTCGTTCCTACTTCATTTGTGATCTGACCTCTCGAGTCTCCTAGTAAAGTGTTTCAGGCTCCCCGGAGAGGGACTGCAACGCGGCAGGGGTCTGGTGGGCTTTGGCTTCTCTGTGGATGTGCATTTCATAGCTGCCGGGTGCCCGACCCCCTCCCCGAGCATCCCAGACCTGCTTGCTCACGGGTCAGTCCTGTTCCCTGGCAGGCCCAGCATGTCCGGACTCCACCTGGCGAGAAGAGGCCGAGAACAGAAGAAGCCGGACCTGCACAGAGACTTTACCGTGGCTTCCCCTGCCGAGTTCGTCGTGCGCTTTGGGGGGGATCGGGTCATCGAGAAGGTACAGATGGGATCCCGGCACTCGGTGTGGGGTGAGGTGGGCCAACCAGCCTCAGGCTGCAGAGAAAAAGTCCTGCCCCTTTGTGAGCACTTGCAAAGGGCTGGGCGCTGGGGTTCATCAGATTTTCACCCTCACGACAGCTTAAGTGACAGGTGCGTGACCCCGTGTCACAGAGGAGGAGACTGGGGCCTCTGAGAAGGGTGGGGAGGCAAAGACCCTTCGTGCAGGGGGCTGCTTTCTGGGTTTCTAGGAGGGGAGCCTAAAACCCAGCCCTGCCCTCTCGAGGGGTATAGCTCCTTACAGGAGAGCAGACCCAGATACTAGAATGACAGGGATGGAAGGAAACAGCTAAAATTGGTGGTTTGTGAAGGCTTTTCACACTGTTTCCTGTTCTAGCTGGTAAAGGCCCTGACCTCGTGCTGTTTGATCATTCCTGTCGTATTCACGGAGAAGCTAGAGCTCAGGGATCTGACACTGGTTGTCCAAAGTCACGTAGGTAGTAAGTGCTGAAGTCAGGACTTGAACCCAGCTCAGTCTGACTGAAAGGCCTTTTGCTTTTCCATTTTATTTGAGGGTGGTAATAATAATGATAACAGCAACAACAACGGCAGCAGCTACCATTGATTGAGGGTCTCCTCTGGGCCAGGCATCCTGTTAACTGCTTACATTGTTGTGTCTCATTGAACCATCCCCACAGCGTTGTCAGTGGGTATTACTTTACAGATGAGGAAACTGAGGCCCAGACAGGGGAAGTGGCTTGCCTGGGTCTCACAGCTAATCAGTGGCGGAGCTGGAAACCAGAGCCCATGCCCTCACCCCAGCATCCTAAGTACAGCATTGAGCCACAGAGACTCATATAGGTTCCCCAACCTGGCTGCCACCAGTCTCCCTGGCTGAAAATGCACACACCCACACGCCCCCCACCCGACCGGCCCCAAAGCCTTGATCTGATAATTAGGTTGAGGAAGCATAGCCCAGCCGTTCTATCATCACTCACGGGAGGCATTTTTGAAAGGCGAAAAGGAACGCAAAAACTACGGTGGCCACTCGCGGGATGTGATGTCTGGGCTCGCATTCCCTTCTGTAAAATAGAGGCGATCACATCCCAAATCTCCAACGGGACTTGTCCTTCAGGGCCATCATGAAGATTAGTCAGAGATGGAAGGACCTTAAAATTATGGATTTGGTACAGAAGTTGGAGCTTTGAACCTATACACCTAATTTTTTTTTTTTTAACAAGAAAACTAGAGCTTGGTTTTATAGAGACCAAACCAGGAGGTTTACCAGTCTGAGCTCCTCATATGAAGATGAAGCACAGAGTGGGAAGGGATCTGCCTAAGGCCACACAGCAAGTTCACAACACAGTGAGAACTGAAACTAGGACCCCTCTGTTGCTGGGGACAGCCAGCCTCACTGCCTTTCTTCCTTCCCAAATCTGGGACCTTTAACCTTCTGGACACAGAAGCAGTCACCGGGGACAGTTCAGAGCATAGGTCATACTGTGGAGGGCCCAGCTCTGCCACTTACTAGCTGTTTGATCTTGGGCAAGTGCCTTAACTCCTCTGGGTTTTAATGTCTTTAACCCCAAATAGTGATACAAATACAACCTCTTTCAAAGGGCTGTTGTGAGGTTGAAATGAAATGGGGCCGGTAAAGTACCCTGTACTGTAGCTTGGTGCATACTAAACGCTCAAACAACGTTACATGAACATGATGGTGCCAAACAGAGGAATCAACACTCATTCATCCATCCGTCCATCCACCTGGTCATCCATCCTCCCATCATGCATTCAACCATCCATCCATTGGGTCATCCGTTCATGCATCCAGCAGACTTTAAGTACCTGCTCTGTGCTGGGCTGAGTGCCATAGAACTACGAAGAGGGGCCGTGGGAGGCTCACAGAGGTGAGATGAACCCTGGGGCAGCACTCGGCCTCCAGCACAGGTAGATGTGCAGCTCTGGCCCCTCCCTCGTTTTCCCCTGTCCAGGTGCTCATCGCCAACAATGGTATCGCCGCCGTGAAATGTATGCGCTCCATCCGTAGGTGGGCCTATGAGATGTTCCGAAATGAGCGGGCCATCCGGTTTGTAGTCTTGGTAACCCCCGAGGACCTCAAAGCCAACGCAGGTATTGATACTTGGGCCCTGACTTTCTTCCCCTCTGCCACGTCCCCGCGTCCTTACCTGCGCTCACCTCCTTCACCCCACCTGGGCCAAGTCCATCCTGGACCCCAAACAGCATCGCAGGGGACCTCTCCTGAGCTCGTGTTTATTTCCCCTTTCTTTATTTAATTAAAATTTCTGCTGACAACAAGAGTGACCCATATGTCTTATAAAAATGCAAGTGCTTAACATGCAAAGCGGAAATCTCGCCTTTGAGAAATGTTACAGTAGGTTGGTGTTTCTTCCTCCATATGTTTTCTTCTTGCACTTGTATGTACTGTTTTTCAGTCATTCCTTCATTTTTCTATTTCTTTACCTCTCCATGTCTGTTACCATTGATCATTCTGTTAATAACTATAGGACAATTTGCTTTTTTCCCTGAACAATTGTATCCCTTTACAGACCCTGCACACAGCAGCCAAACAGATCTTTTAAAAACACAGCTCAGGTCCCATCAGCCCCTCCTGTGTCCAGCACCAGCTACCTCAGCCCCCTGAGGCTCCCCAGAGTTCAGGCCCTCGGCTCTGCTCTGCACAGACGTGGCCTCCTTTTTGCTCACTACAGTGAGGACAGGTTTCCTTGTTAGCCCCATTTTACAGATGAGATAATCGAGGCATGAGCGTATAACTCACTTGCCCGGGGTCATGCAACCAGTATGTGATGCAGGTGGGCTTGAAACACTGGGCTGAGTCCACAGCCTTAGGCTGTCGGGTCTCCCATCGTGCTCAGGCTAAAATTCCAGAACCTCACTCAGGCCAATTAAGGCCCACATGACTTGGCCACTGCTGGCCTCCTGGACCCCCATCTCCCACCTCTAGACATCCATCCCTGGGCCCCAGTCACACTGGCCTCGTCAGTTTTGGCCTCGCTCTTTCCTGTTGCAGAGGCTTGGAATGTTCTGGACCTTCTGCTGGCAGTGCTTCCCTGAAGCTCTTTGTACAGCAGGTCTCCACCCCTCCACGCACGACTTGGGTCTCATAGTCCTCCTGGGCAGCGCTATCAGAGAGCCCCGGTGCTGTTCACACCCTGTAGTTATCATGTCTGTCTCTTGTTTATCTTCTCCAACATGATAGTAAAATTCAGTGAGGAGAGGGTCATGGTCTGACTTCTCGCTTTATAATCTCTGGGACCTCTCCAGTCGCCAGCACAACGTGTTCGGTAAACATCAGAGGCCGGCGGGCCCAGAAGGAAGCATGGCTCTCGAGTTTCTTTCCAAGTCTGCACATAAAGTTCGACATCATTTCTTTTCAGGTCTTCAAGAATTTCATAGTACAGATGTACCAACTCCCAACTTTTGATTGAGTCTAGCTTTTCACAGTTCAGAACACTGCCCCGTGAACACCCTCTTACATAAGTCTTTGGCCTCGTCGATGAGTGTTTCCTTAGAACATATTTCTAGAAGTGGGATTCTGGTTTTAAAGAACATGAATATTTTTAAATCAAAACATTGTATTGTATTCAGCTTTGAAAAGGAAGGAAATCCTGTCTCATGTTACAGCAGGGATGAACCTTGAGGACATTATGCTCAGTGAAATAAGCCAGTCAAATGCTCTATGATTCCACTTATATGGGGCACCGAGAGTAGTCAGATTCATAGAGACAGAAAGTAGAATGGTGGTTGCCAGGGGCTTCGGGGAGGGGGATGGGGAATTGTCATTTTATGGGTATCGAGTTTGAGATGCGTGAGATGAAAAAGTTCTGGAGATTTGTTTCACAACAATGTGAATACTCGACAGTACTGAGCTGTACACTTCAAAAATGATTAGATGGTAGATTTTGTTATGTGTTGTTTTTTTTGTTTTGTTGTTTTGGGGTACACGGGCCTCTCACTGCTGTGGCCTCTCCTGTTGCAGAGCAGAGGCTCCGGACGCGCAGGCTCAGCGGCCATGGCTCACGGGCCCAGCCGCTCCGCGGCATGTGGGATCCTCCCAGACCAGGCCTCGAACCCGTGTCCCTTGCATTGGCAGGCAGATTCTCAACCACTGCACCACCAGGGAAGCCCTAATCCGACTATCTTGATAGCTTGTTTCCTTCTTTTTTGTTGCCTTCCAGGCCTTGTCCAGACACCCATGTGTTTTCTTTTTTTTTTTTTTTTTAAGTATCTATTGTTTATGTTTTGGGTTTTTTTGGCCATGAGGCATGTGGGATCTTAGCTCCCCGACCAGGGGTCGAACCACACCCCCTGCATTGGAAGCACAGAGTCTTAACTACTGGACTGCCAGGGAAGTCCCCAGATACACATATATTTTCACATGATTAAAGTCATACTCAGTTTTCTTTGAGCTGTCATATACATTTGTCCATTGTTGCCCTAGAATCTTCATGGTTATCCTTTCCGTATTGGTGCGTGGTTGCATCCTGCAGATGTCCTGTCCTCGACTTCAGTCTCTCAGCCCTTCTTTTTTTTTTTTTTTTTTTGCGGTTACGCGGGCCTCTCACTGTTGTGGCCTCTCCTGTTGCGGTGCTCCGGACGTGCAGGCTCAGCAGCCATGGCTCACGGGCCCAGCCACTCCACGGCATGTGGGATCCTCCCGGACCAGGGCATGAACCCGTGTCCCCTGCATCGGCAGGTGGACTCTTAACCACTGCGCCACCAGGGAAGCCCAGCCCTTCTTTTCTTTTCTCTCCTGTTTAATCCCAGAGTATATCAAGATGGCAGATCAGTATGTCCCCGTCCCAGGAGGGCCCAACAACAACAATTATGCCAACGTGGAGCTGATTGTGGACATTGCCAAGAGGATCCCCGTGCAGGTAAGTCAGATGCGACACCCCAGTCTACCCACGGCGGGGGTGATGCCCTGAGCTCTGGAGCAACCTGATTCCACAGTTTGGAAGGGATGAAGGAGCTGGGTCCTAGGAGACCCTGAAATCCCGGGCTGATGTGACCCAGCAAAGAGCTTCTGGGGTGTGATGGGAGGCGGGTTCTTGAAGAAAGACCTTTGTTCATGCCTCTTTGTGTTTGCAGGCGGTGTGGGCTGGCTGGGGCCATGCTTCTGAAAACCCCAAACTTCCGGAGCTCCTACACAAGCACGAGATTGCTTTCTTAGGTAGAGTGCGCCTCCATCAGATGCGTGGGAATTGGGGTGTTGATGGGATGCTCAGTGGGTCAGATTCTCTTTAATACAGCCCTGTAAGGAGGGGACCAGTTTGATATCCCCACATCACACTTTCATGGTCAGGAGCAAATGAATCCAGGGGTGGGAGGTCACATGGATAGGTCGGCCAGCCCAGGGAAATAGGCGCTATTACCATGGATACCACAGCAGAATAATGCCGGGCAAGCAGAACCCTCTGCTGGTGTTCCTGTTGGCACTGAGATACCAGTCATGTTCAGATTTCTAACTAGGTTTGGAAACCTTTCTGATAAGGCCACACCTTTTCCTGGGCTGTTCTCAGACCTTTGGAATGCCCTCACCCCTTGGGACCAGAGCCTGTCATCTCTACTACTTATTAGGTAAAATGATACTTATTGTCTATGGCATCTGTTTGTTTCAGGATTTGGATTTGAAATTTGTAAACTTTGCTCAGTTACACTATCTGTTACGTGTGATAGGAATCATTTACCATCCCCAATAAATCCCTATTGCTGCTCCTTATCTCTGGGCCCACAGCCCAGACTCACATATAAAGCAGCTTGGTGCTAAGTCAATACCTGATATTCACCTAAGGGTCTGCCTGGTGACCTGTGCTCGCTGATGTATTCTTTGTCCATGACCTCTGATTGGCTGTCACATGGGACTCTCATTATCTCTCATGTTTAATTCTGGAGATTGATGATCCAGCCCCAGAGCCAGCTAACTACAGCCCAGGCCAAATCTGGCCTACTGCCTGCTTTTGTAAATAAAGTTTTATTGAAACATGGCCCTGCCCATTCATTTATGTATTGCTTATGGCTCGTTATAGAAAAAGTTTGCGTGGTCTAGTGTTTTGAGGTGCTGGCTTGCCCCCTTGGTCTAGCTTTTTGCTAGTGAACTTTGTATAGGCCACAGAGCTTAGGTTGTAAATCATGTTTACAATCCACATGTATTGAAAGTTGACTGGTAAAGTAGCAGACTAATAGATTTTTTTCTTCCCCAACTTGATGTTAAATCCTTGGAAGCTGAGACTTGGGGACTTTTCTTTGTGCACCTGGTTGGCACCTGGCTTCCAGGGCCTTGTGGCTGACTTGAGTCTGCCTTCCCCTTTGCCCCAATCCCTCAGGCCCTCCCAGCGAGGCCATGTGGGCACTGGGAGACAAGATCGCCTCCACCATCGTGGCCCAGACGCTGCAGATCCCAACACTGCCCTGGAGCGGAAGCGGTAAGGGACCCTGAACCTCACATCGGGGGAACTCCTGGGCCCAATCTTGCTAATGTGAGCAGAGGGAGTGACAGGAGTATAGTTTTTTAATTCTTTCATTAAAAAATTTTTAAATGATCATGAAAGTGGTCCTATGTCATTGTAGACAACTTAGAAACTAGGAGAAGTACAGAAGAAGAAATAGAAATCCTTTATAATCGACTGACCCGGTTTTGATCATTTGTTATATTGTTCCAGCCTTTTTTCTAGGCACATCCTTTAAAAAACCAGAGCTCTTACATTTAATAGTTTGTGACTTGTTTTTTCTCACTAATCTTTCTATGTCAGTAAATACACTTTACAACATTTAAAATGCCTGCATAGGACTATATTATACAGATGTACCGTAATTGACTTAACAATCCTCTATAGCTATACATTTAGGTTGTTTCCGACGAATTTTTTTCTAATTTTGAAAATATTAAAAGCTTTGATAGTCCTGTACCTAACTCTCTATGTCCATTTTAATCACGTCCTTAGGATAAATTCCTAAAAGTGGAATTTCTAGGATAAATTAAAAAAATAAACAGGAAAAACGTCTCAAGAGTTTCTTACTCAGTTTGATTTTTTTCCTCCAAAGATTGAATTTTAAATTTAGAATGAAAAGTTTGTTTCTGTTTTTGTTTTTTAATCTTCACAGGGTTTTGGAAAGTAATGATTCACATACGAATGACTCCATAGGGTAGAGCTGGAGTTGGGATTTTTTTGGATTCAGGTTAATATGGCTGTTCTTGGTAGACTCAGTCTGAATTTTCTTAAGCTTGGTTTCCCATTCAGGGTTGAGTCAGTCCTTAAGGAAATTAAAATCCACTGCAGGAAGCTGAAGGGCTGTGTCTGAATTCTGCTGGTCCAGAGGCCAGGTCTAGAGTGGCTTTGGTGGGAAGAGGCCCTGTGTTTCTGTGTCGTGTCTATGCTCTTTTGGGGAAGATTCAGTTTTCTTTGTGACCCTCCAGGTCTGACGGTGGAGTGGACGGAAGATAGTCTGCAGCAGGGGCAAAGGATCAGCGTCCCAGAGTACATTTACAACGATGGTTGCGTGAAAGATGTCGATGAGGGCTTGGAGGTAAACACTCCTGGGGGGTCAGGTGCCAGAACCTTCTTGTCATCCTGGTAGCAGCGGAAACCTCTAAAGTGGTCTGTTTGTCCTTTGCCCCCAGGCAGCAGAAAAAATTGGTTTTCCCTTGATGATCAAAGCTTCTGAAGGCGGTGGAGGGAAAGGCATCCGGAAGGTGGAGACTGCTGAGGACTTCCCAATACTTTTCAGACAAGTGAGCTGTTCGCGCTGCGTATTTTTCCATGTGTCTTTGGGAACTGTGTTTATTCAGTTGGTGGCCACCAGATTCTTTCCACTAACATTATTGTGTCACAATCAAGAGGACACTTGCGGGAGCTGCAATATTGCTGTGTTGTGTTGCAAAACAAATGTATACAGTTTTTCTCGCAGAAGTCCAAGGTTTTTGTTGATCTGTACACTGTGTCCTTAAGATGGTTTGATTCTATGAATCAGTGTGTCTCTAAAGGATTTCAGAGGTATCTGTTTGTGAGAATATCTGTTTGTGTCAATATTTGTCTATCGAGAGATGGGATAGTTTGTACATTTTAGCAGTTTCAGTATTTCTAACATTTCTAGACAATTGATTTTTATTGTCTGAACGAATCGTATATTTACTTATTTGTAGCTGGTTTTCCACTTTTAAAACATACGCAGGGGGTGGGGGAAGGGATAAATTAGGAGCCTGGGATTAACATATACACACTACTACGTATAAAATAGATAACCAACAAGGGCCTACTGTATAGCATGGGAACTATACTTAATATTATGTAATAACCTATAAGGGAAAAGAATCTGAAAGAGAAAAAAATGTACATATAAAACTGAGTTGGGCTTCTCTGGTGGCACAGTGGTTAAGAATCCACCTGCCAATGCAGGGGACACGGGTTCAAGCCCTGGTCTGGGAAGATCCCGAATGCCGCGGAGCAACTAAGCCTGTGCGCCACAACTACTGAAGCCCGTGCACCTAGAGCCCGTGCTCCAGAACAATAGAGGTCACCGCAGTGAGAAGCCCGCGCACCACAACGAGTAGCCCCCGCTCACTGCAACTAGAGAGAGTTTGTGCGCATCAACAAAGACCCAATGCAGCCAAAAATAAAATTAAAAACACAAAAAACACTGAATTGCTGTGCTGTACACTTGAAACATACATGATAGAGTAAATCAACTATACTTCAATTAAAAATTTTTTTAAAAGGTCACCTAACTATAGATTAAAGAAAAACCCGTTATGCCCATTGTTGGCAATGTTTATAAAAATTCATACCGGTAATCTTCCCGTTCTGAACCCAACTATTTTAATATTTCTAGGCTTTCTTGTAGACCTTGCTCACGTGTATATTTAGTTTATTTTATTATTTAAATTTTTAGTTTTTTATTGAAGTATAGTGATGTACGATGTTTCAGGTGTACAGCGAAGTGATTCAGTTATACATATATATCTCTTCTTTTTCACATTCTTTCCTCTTATAGGTTATTACAAAATATTCACATGTATATTTTAAAGAGTTGTCTTTGGCCTACACAGTATTTTGTTCTACGTTTAAAAAATTTCAAATTGTGGATCATAAACAGTTTTACCCTGTCCAGTCCTTAGAGTTATTCTGACGATTGCACAGCACTCCCTATGTGGCCATTGTCTCATTTATCAAACGTTTCCTTTTTTGTGAAATGTGAAGCTTGCTTTCATTATTATGCACAGTTCCACTCTAGTATAATATGGTAGTTAATACTATAAATAATATTTAGCTTCTTTTTCTTCTTCTGAATTATTTTCTTGGGTAAAGACCGTAAGAAAGGGGGAAGAAGGATTTAGTTAAATAGCATGTACTTTACATGCACTGACAAATACATACCAGTAAATTGCGTTCTCTAAAGGTTTACCGTTTATACAGCTGTGGGCCATGTGTGAGTATTATATAAAGTGGTGGTTTCACTACCACATGTCCCTATTGGGGTGTACTGGTTTGGGAGTATTTTGGGGGGAAGAATTTATGTTTTCGGGAAAGTTGCAACAGCAGTACAGAGTCCCCATCTATCCTTCACCTCCTTTCCCCTATTGTTAACATCTTTTGTAACAGTACCATGATTGTCACAACGAAGAGATTAATTTCATTAATCCATGTCTATTAAGTGAACTCCAGACTTGATTTGAATCACCCCACTTCTCCCCACTAATATCCCCTTTCTGTTTCAGGATCCAGTCCTGGATCCTACCTTGCATTTAGGGGTTGTACAGATTTTAAAGCTTTTTTCTTTCTTTTTTTAAAAAACAGGCTTTACTCTTTAGGGTAGTTTTTAATTCACAGCAAAATTAAGTGGAAAGGACAGAGTTCCCATATACCCCCCTGTTCCCCAACTGCATGCAGAGCCTCCCCCAAGCTTCCTTTTTTTAATTACATGAGTGCAATATGAAAATATTCTCGGTGTCAACATTCAGGCAATTCAGTAATACGTTACGAATAAAAAAGGAAAGGTCCCTTTCGCAACATCACCTCTCAACCCCTTACCCCTTCTCAGATGTAACCCCTGTTAGCCACTGGGTTTCTTTCCAGTACTTTTACTGTAGTATAGACTTTTACATAGACCTTCATATAATTCTGTTTTATTATTTTTCACATAGGTGGGATCATCCCATGTGTTATTGCAACTTGCTCTTACAAAGAATTTGTCTTAGAAATAATTCCATGTGAACACTTATTTTTACCTCATTTTTAAGGGTCTCTGGACAGCACGCCTATGAGACAATGCCTGTCAGGTGTTAAAAGTATGGAGTAAGTCGGTCTGTAGGTTCCACCGAGGAGAGCTAGCTGAGAGAGTGAATTAAGTGGGAGGAAGAGAAGCCTACAGAGTAGGGTGTTTTGGTTCTATTTTTGTTTCAAGAAACATTTTCTCTGTACGCATAGAAGAAAACCCATTTGTACCCAACTCTTAACAGCATATTATCCTTAGGAGATGTTGTTGCAGGAGAATTTCAGTTTCTGCTTTATGTATTTTCACATATTTGACTTAAAAACCACGATAATGTAATGTCTTTGAGGGAGGTAAAACTGAAAGATCGGCAAAACCGCGGGCATCCCTGCCATCGTTTTGCGCCCCCTTTGGAGAACTTCCTGCTCCAGTCCTGCTTCCCCAGGGAGGAGCCAGCCACCCTGCCGTCCCCCCAGGTGCAGAGCGAGATCCCCGGCTCCCCAGTCTTTCTCATGAAGCTGGCCCAGCACGCCCATCACCTGGAGGTCCAGCTCCTCGCTGACCAGTATGGGAACGCCGTGTCCTTGTTTGGGCGCGACTGTTCCATCCAGCGGAGGCATCAGAAGATCATAGAGGAGGCGCCGGCCACCATTGCCACGCCAGCCGTGTTCGAGATCATGGAGCAGGTGGGCTCTGGGGAGTTCGGGGGGAGGCATCTCAGCTCAGAACCATCAAGAGCTCTCAAGAGTCCAAGTTGCCAAAGTGGGGTGGGTGTCCAAGAGGAGACCAATTGGCGTGGGGGGGCCCATCGTGGAGATGATTTCAGCCTCACACGGGGTTACTGGAGTACGATCTCAGAGGTCCCAAGGCAGTTTACACACAGCAGGTCCTCAGCCTGCCTTTAGTGAGGGAGCTAGTACGTTTTCCCCGAGAAAACCGCTGGAAGCCCCTCGCCCACCTCCGTCTCTCTGCAGTGTGCCGTGCGCCTGGCCAAGACCGTGGGCTACGTGAGTGCGGGGACCGTTGAATACCTCTACAGCCAGGATGGCAGCTTCCACTTCTTGGAGCTGAATCCCCGCCTGCAGGTGGAACATCCCTGCACGGAAATGATCGCCGATGTCAACCTGCCGGCCGCCCAGCTACAGGCAAGGAAATGGGCTCCGAACCCTGGGGCTTCTTCTGCCCAGAGTGGGGATCCCCTGTCCTGCTCAGATTAGACCTCCCTGCTCGTCTCTTGGCTGGTGTCCTGGGGAGGGACTGTTTTAATGTGTGGGTAGCACGGAGAGCCATGCAGTGGTTTGTCACCTTCGTCTGGCCATGTAGCCCTTGGAGAAACTGGCAAAAGCCATGGCCCTTCACCCTGGAAAAATCTATTTTATACAATTTGGGAGCATTTGTAGACCTCCCCAGTACCCATTCATAGACCTTTTTTTCATCACAGCCTCCTCATGGAGCCCTTTTAGACATTTCCGCCCCTAATTTCTCCCCTATGAAATGTTAATATCACAGATATACTGTATATCGGTTTGGATACTGTAGATATAGCTGTGCGTTATACAGGCATACCTTGTTTTATTGCACTTTGCTTTATTGCATTTTTTGTTTTTGTTTTACAAATTGAAGCTTTGTGGCAACCTGTGTCGAGCAAGTTATAATGGTGCCATTTTTCCAGCAGCATTTGCTTGTTTCGTGTCCGTGTCACATTTTGCTAATTCTTGCAATATCTCAAACCCTCCACTAGCAAAAAGATTAAGACTCTCTGAAGGCTCAGGTGATGATTAGCATTTTTTAGCAATAAAGTATTTTTTATTTAAGGTGCGCACATTGTTCTTTCAGACATACTGCTATCGCACACTCAATAGACTACAGTATAGTGTAAATGGAACTTTTATATGTGCTGGGAATCCAAAAAATTTGTGTGACTTGCTTTATTGCAATATTCGCTTTATTGTGGTGGTCGGAATTCAACCCCCAATATCTCCAAGGTCTGCCTGTACATAGAAAGAGTAAGATTATTTTCACCCCCAAGAACAAATGTTTGCCCTCTTGGGCTCACCCCTGCTAAGAACATGTCACCCAGAGTTAGGAACTCTTGCATTAACAGAAACTCTTTCATTTTTTAATTAATATCTCCTTCCTTCCTCCCTTTCTTTCTTTCTTGAAAATTTCTTTTAAATTTTTAAAAATTTAAATTTTGATTAAATTTCATTAACTGAAAATTTAATTTAATTAGTTTTACTTTGATTTAATTAGAATTTAACTTTAATTTCTTAAAAATCCTCCCAGAGTTTTTATTCCGTTTTTTATTTTGTTTATTTTTTTCAGTTTGAAAAATTTCAAAAAAGTTGCAAAAATAATACAATTAACACCCATACCCTGCACCTCGGTCCACCACTTGTTAGCATCTGACCACATTTGCTTCCTCTCTCTCTATTAGTGTTTTTGTATAATTTTTGTTTTTTCTTCGCTCAACCTTTTGAGAGATGTTTTGGCTTGAACTTCATGCCACTTTGCCTCTAACTCTTTCAGATGAGAACCTCCTGGGAATAATACCGTGATAGGATCGCCCCACTCCAGAAATAGAGCTTTGACACCCTCCACTTACCTATCTAATGTTACTTACTGTCTATATGAAAGTTTTCCCTGTTGTCCCAATAATTTGTTGCTGTCCTTTGTTTTTCAAGTCCAGGATCCAATCCAGGACCCATACATCCCTTTCCATTTTCATGTCTCCTAATCTCTTTAATCTGGAACCGTTCCCCAGTCTTATTTTTTTGTCCTGGATGTTGACATTTGTGAAGTGTTCAGGCAGAATGTCCTTCCATTTGGATTTGCCTGGTCATTTCTTCCTGCTGGAAGTCACTTAAACACTTTGGCAGGATATTACACAGGTACCATTGGGTCCCTTTTAGTGTGTCACATCCAAAGACCCAGCAGATTCAGTTTGATCTTTTGGTTCACCTGGTGTCCGTCACTGTCTGTTTTTCACTTGGTCCTCCAGCCCAGCTTTCCCGGTGTCCTTCACAAAACCTTCTTTGACTCTGCAGCTGGACACCACCATTCCCCCACTCCTTCCACAGCGCTAAGGATCTGTAACTTTTATTTGATGCTTGCGATGTTGTTCTGTGGCTGTCGCTTCTTTTCCCAGCCACACAGTTCACTCCTTGGGGGCAGGGTCAAGCCATCTGTCTTTCTGTCTCCGTGCCCCCCCTCCACCATGTCGCCCGGTCTGGTGGGCACAGGAGGAGCTCAGTATATCCGAAATCATTCACCCCCTACCACCACCTGCATCGCCTCTAGCACTGGCCTCCACGTTTGGGGACTGACCCTCTTTTGGGATGGATTTCTTGATTTCAGATCGCCATGGGCGTGCCTCTGCACCGGCTGAAGGATATCCGGCTTCTCTATGGAGAGTCCCCATGGGGGGTGACGCCCATTTCTTTTGAGACCCCTTCCAACCCTCCCATCGCCCGAGGCCACGTCATTGCGGCCAGAATCACCAGCGAAAACCCAGATGAGGCAAGTCTGAGGGCCCTGAGTTTCCACCATCTCCGACCTCTCAGCGTGTGGCAGACCTCGAACCTTAGCCTGCTGAGACACCCAGGTTCACAGTTTATAGGCGAGGACGCAGGGATGCGGGAAGGGACATGCCACAGTTTATCCACATGTGATGTGTCCCAGGTACCAGGCAGATGCCTTCTTATGTCAGTTACATGACAGCCCTGCCGCTGGGCATTGTGACCCCACATTACAGCTCGAGAGGTTGGGGTGACCACCTTCACACCCGGGACTTGGTGAGGCCATGGCCAAGGCCCACTGGTGGACTTTATAGACCACGTCCATCTTTGGGACAAACAGCCAGGTTTAGAGCACAGGCCCTTGGATTTCTGGCCCCATGAACTTTTTGCTGCAACATACAATCTAGTTCATTCTAAGGAGTCCCTATGTGACTTGTTCCTACTGTGCCTTGAGATACCAACCAGCTGGCATCTATCAAGTTTACATGCTTACTGACAGTTGATGGTCACATAATCTCCATAACCCACCACAATTTAGTTGTTTAATAACTACATTTAAGAAATTTGGGATAAGAGAGGTTTGGGGTTTTTTATTTTACCCCCCCCCCACCTTTTTTTTTTTGGTAAATTTATTTATTTATTTTCGGCTGCACTGGATCTTCGTTGCTGTGCCTGGGCTTCCTCTAGTTGTGGAGAGCAGGGGCTACTCTTCGTTGCGGTGCGCGGGCTTCTCATTGTGGTGGCTTCTCTTGTTGCAGAGCACGGGCTCTAGGCTCGCGGGCTTCAGTAGTTGTGGCACGTGGGCTCTAGAGCACAGGCTCAGTAGTTGTGGCGCACGGGCTTAGTTGCTCTGCGGCATGTGGGATCTTCCCGGACCAGGGCTCGAACCCATGTCCCCTGCATTGGCAGGCAGATTCTTAACCACTGCGCCACCAGGGAAGTCCTCCCACCCCACCCCCACCTTTTTAATGAAAGAATTTTAAACTATGGTGACTGTATTAGTTTGGGATCTTTGGCTGCAGGTGAACAGTCAGTTCTGATGGTGGACAAGCAAAAGGGGAAATTTTCAGAGGGCTGATGCCTTGTTCACAGGTGCCTGGGAGGATGGAGGATCACATGTAGAAATAGCCCAGGCACCTGGAACTTTCCATCTCTTGCATCCAGGCATGTCTGCCAAAACGAATGCCTCCATCACAAGCTTCAAGGGTTCTAATCCCAGCAAGAAGATCCAACCCACCCCTCCCTTTACCACAGTTATACTCAGAAGGGGATGGGTCATCCCCGCAAAGGGAATTATGTGTGTGTTAGCATCAGCAAGGGCTAACACTGGATTTCCTTACCTGCTGAAATTTTCATAATCTGGAATTGGAAATCCAACTCCTCTTTTTTTTTTTGGCTGCGCCGCACAGCATGTGGGATCTTAGCTCCCTGACCAGGGATTGAACCCGTGGCCCCTGCAGTGGAAGCGTGGAGTCTTAACCACTGGACCACCAGGGAAATCCCGCCAACTCCTCTTTTATTTACACTTTTTATTATCAACAATGGCAAACATTTAAAATCAGTATGTACCTTCGCTCAGCTCCATCAGTGGTCACCGGTCCCACTTGGTGGTGGTTTTTTGACTTTTTTTTTTTTTTAAGTAAAAATGACACACATTGACGTGCTCACCTGGAAACACCTGCACCCCTAGTGAGAAGTATCAGTGTTTTATTCGTCACGCTAAGCTCTTGGGTGTGGGGGGGCGGGGCTCTTGGGTTTTCCTAGGATTTAATTCTGATGAAAATATATCTGGAGTAACTATTTCTTCCATTTTGCTTTTTCTGTCTGGGCTCCAGGGGTTTAAGCCGAGCTCTGGAACGGTCCAGGAGTTGAATTTCCGCAGCAGCAAGAACGTGTGGGGTTATTTCAGCGTGGCTGCCACTGGAGGCTTACATGAATTTGCCGATTCCCAGTTTGGGCACTGCTTCTCCTGGGGAGAGAACCGGGAAGAGGCCATTTCGTCAGTATCTCCCTGCCTCCCTTCCTTCCCTCCCTCCCTCCCTTTGAGAAACTAAAAATTAACCTGCTGCTTCAGATGTAGCAGCACTTTAGGAGATGGGGAGCAGATCCTATTTTATTTTATTTTATTTTATTAATTTTTTTTTTTGCGGTACGTGGGCCTCTCACTGTTGTGGCCTCTCCCGTTGCGGAGCACAGGCTCCGGACGCGCAGGCTCGGCGGCCATGGCTCACGGGCCCATGTGGGATCTTCCCGGACCGGGGCACGAACCCGTGTCCCCTGCATCGGCAGGCGGACTCTCAACCACTGCGCCACAAGGGAAGCCCCATGTATCTTTTTAAATTGGAGTTTTGTCCAGATATATGCCCGGGAGTGGGATTGCTAGATCTTATAGTAATTTTATTTTTAGTTTTCTGAGGAACCTCCATACTGTTTCCCACAGTGGCTGCACCAACTTACATTCCCACCAACAGTGTAGGAGGGTTTCCCTTTTCTCCACACCCGCTCTAGCATTTCTTATTTGTAGACTGTTTAATGATGGCCATTCTGACCCATGTGAGGTGGTACCTCACTGTAGTTTTGATTTGCATTTCCCTAAAAATTAGTGATCCAAACCCCCTCATCTTAACATTTCTCCTGCCTTGACCTGGGAACAAAAAGGTAAGCACCAGTTCAGTTTGTAAAATTAAACATTCTTGTGGAGGTGTCTTCTAGAGTGAAAGACATTTCATTTGAAAAGCGTTTAAATCCGTCTGGGCTGGGGCACTTAGCCATGAATTAAATGGCGTTTGCTGCTTTGAGGGAGAGAGTTTCTTTGCCAGCTTTGAATAATTCATCTTAATCAGTGAAAAATTGAGACGCTTGGAGCAAATAAGGATTAATAAAAGGTGGGATGGTGGTCAGCCAGCCCAGCTGTCTCTGAGTGAAGGGACCTGTGTCTTGTCCCACACCGTGAGTGGCCAGTAATCACTTCAGCAGAATAGGAAGGAAAAATTCCAGCTCTTATTGCTGTCAGTGTCCAAGAGGGGGATCAACTGTCCCTGTTTTCCCAGGACTGAGTGTTTCCCGGGATGTGGGATTTCTCAGTGCTAAAACTGGGGAAGTCCTGAGCCAACCGGGACAAGTTGGTCACCTTTGAATCCAGTGACTCAGCCTGTAGATGCAGGTTCAGGTCCCATACCCAACTTGCAGTAGCCTATTTGACACCCTCATTTAACCTCACTGTGTCTTCATTTTCTCTCCCTCCCGCTGGGGTCTCGTGGCCCCTTTGTCACACCTGCTGGCAGCATGCAAGAGCGTCGTAACTGGTGTGGAAGCTCTCCTCCCCCAGGAAGGGTTCCTACGCCCCCTCTTCCTCTGGTGCCTTTCCCCATAACTTTCTCCCTATTATTTCATGGAGAGCGGAGGTTTCTGCCCTTTGGACTGGACACCCTGTTTGGGGGGAGGCAGCCCCTCTGGGAAACTGCAGGTAGTTACAGCCAAGCACGTGTGGGCTGGTGACCGCCATGCCCCGAGGGGGGCACTGGTGTTAGCCACCTACTCGTGCAGCCCAGGCACACCGGACAGCTGTGTGGACAGGTAAAGAGCGGCTCATTCTTGGGACACTGGGGGACTTTGGTAGGTCCAGCGGGAGAGGGAGTCAGAGCAGCTGGCATGGTTAATAACAATTAGAATCACTGTGATAAACCATTTCATAGCAGTTAAGGTTTATTGATCAGTGACCGTGTGCTTTATACAGACTGTCTCATTTTAATCCCCAAGCATCTGTGTGAAGGCAGGGTTATTCCCCCATCTTCCAGATGAGGAAACTGAGGCCCAGGCATTTAAGCCACTGGCCCAAGATTTGCTGTACCAGTCAGTGCTGGAGCTGACATTGCCCCAAGCCGTCTGACTCAGGGCCCTCCCTAAACTTCTGTGTGGTTCTGACTCACTGGAAACCACTCTGGAACTCTGATGACGTGTACGTTAACTGGGAAAACAATCCGTGTGCCTTCCCTTCAAGGAACATGGTGGTGGCTCTGAAGGAACTCTCCATCCGGGGCGACTTCAGGACTACCGTGGAATATCTCACCAACCTCCTGGAGACCGAGAGCTTCCAGAACAACGACATTGACACCAGCTGGTTGGATAATCTCATCGCCGAGAAAGTGCAGGTGGGGAGCTGCACGTGTCTCCCCTGGGGGTCCTGGAGCCCTCCTGGCTCCCCGTGGCTTTGGTCACTGTGGATACTGATGTGCAGAGTCTCTCCCAGGCCGAGAAGCCGGATATCATGCTCGGGGTGGTGTGCGGAGCCTTGAACGTGGCCGACTCGATGTTCAGGACCTGCATGACGGATTTCTTACACTCGCTGGAGAGGTGGGGCCCGCGGGTACTTCCTTTCCCCTCTTGGGATACGTGCTGGTGGCAAGTAAGGCAGAAACACGCTTTGTTTGGGTGTAAATCCATCAGCAAGCAATCAGTGACCCTCTCCTACGTGCTTGCCTCTGTGGAATTCCTTGGACAAACCTGGGCTGCCCTAGAAGACGCTGGGGCAGGGGGCGGGAGGGGAGGGATACTCGAGGCCAACGCAGCCATCATCCTATAGACAGCGGTGCGCTTATTCGTGCTGACCTGTGCAAGGTACGTCGTAACACTCAGGAGTCCGGAGAGGAGGAGGTGGATTTGAGAAGCAAAGCAGGTTATAGGTCACCTCTACAAATGGTCCTTTCCCAGACCCTCACCTGAATCAGATGACCAGTGAAATGGACCCTGTGGAAGTAGCCAGGAGCTCCCTCTTGGGATAGACCAGGGTTTCCCAACCTCAGCACCACTGACCTTTTGGGCTGGGTCATCTTTTGTGGTGAGGGCTGTCCTGTGGGACAGGGTAGGAAGTTAGCAGCATCCCTGGTCCCATCCACAGCATCCCCTCTCCCCCTGGAAGTCAGAACAATCACGTATGTCTCCAGATATTGCCAGATGTCCTCGGGGTAGAGGCAGAGCCCACCTTGAAAACCACTGTGGTGGGCAAAGGAAGCTACTGAAAGGGAACTAGGGCGAAAGTTCTTAGTGCTTGGATAATCTGCTTTTGGATGGTAATAGAATCCCAATCCGTGCATTCGTTTCTTTCATAAGCGGGTGGCAGAATTCCCACATAAGGAATTTTTTCAAGAAGAAGCAATATGATTATTGCTTCTTAGAGGAGCCTTTTGGAAATGTCACATCCTGTAGCAAGAGCAGTTTCCTTAAGTTCTAAGGGATGTCAGGTTCCTTGGGACTCTCCATTCCTTGCCTTTTATCAATCAGGTGTGTTGATAGTTAGAAGAGGCAAAGAGTGGGTGGATTTTCATATCCAGGGGATGGATGGCTGCGGAGTTCTTGGTCACTCCCAAACTGACCACAGGTCTGTCTTCTCTCTCAGGGGCCAGGTCCTCCCCGCAGACTCTCTGCTGAACATTGTGGATGTAGAATTAATCTACGGAGGCGTTAAATACATCCTCAAGGTAAAGGTCCCTGTTAGATGTCTCCCACACTCTGGTGGCTCAAGGAAGTTTTATTTCTGCAGTGGGCCATCCCTGCAGTGGATTTTCTCATGCTTGGTCCCAGGACTCCCCGTGCAGTCCCGTGACCTTGAAATCTAAGGTCTTTGGATTCCAGAACCCGTAGGCTTGAGCCACGCACACAAGGCACGTTAGAGCATGTGTTGGTTTCCCGTGGCTGCCGTAATGAAGTCCCATAAACTGGTGTCACTTCAAACAACAGAAATTTATAGTCTCTCAGTTCTGGAGGCCGGAAGTCCAAAATCAAGGTGTTGGCTGGGCCATGGTCTCTTTGAAGGCTCCCAGGGAGCATGCATTCCTAGCTTCTGGTAGTTGTGGGCAGTCCTTGGTGTTCCTTAGCTTGTAGGTTGTCACTCCAGTCTCTACCAGTCTCTGGCTTTGTACGGCCACCTTCTCTGAGTGTGTCTGTGTCTGTCTGTCTGTCTTCACATCCTCATCCTTCTGTGCCTGTCTCTCTGGGTCTCTTCTCTTACAAGAACACCAGTCAGACTGGATTTAGGGTTCAGCCTAATCTGGCACAACCCCTCCTTAACTAACTACATCTGCAAAGACCCTATTTCCATTAAGGTCACAAGCTGAGGTTCCAGGGAGGACTTGAATTTGGGGGGACGTAATTCAACCCCTTACACAGTGTGAGCCGGACCACTGCTCAAGAGCAGAGCGTCTGGCTGCACTTCCCAGGGCTGTGAGACTGGCTTTGTCCAGCGTCTCTGCACCGAGAATCAATGTGTGGATTTCTGACTGCTTCCGGGTCTATCACCGGCATCCCTGGAACTTGTCAGTGTCGCTCTTCTCTGTTGGAAATATCTAGTTACCCGTCCTGAGCCGTCCCAGGCCAATTCAGCAGAGTATCAAAGAATGTTTGAGATGTGCGAGCACAGGGTGAGCCCCCCGGGTCCAAGTCGGGGTGACCTTTGGAGCGATGTGTCCCTGGGAAGCCAGGGCCTCCCCAGCACTTCCCAGCCTCACATTCCATGGAAAAGGCAACAGAATTTTTATTTTCTCTTACTTGATTTTGAACATTGCTGAGCATACATTGAACTTTCAACTTTGGAGAGTCTCAGGCTTCGTTCAGCCACACGAGTGTGTTATCCACGTAACGTGTGTAAAATCGCTTCCCTTTTGCCTCTGATGCTTCCTGGCTACCTCTGGGGGCCTGGGTCCCCTCAACTTGATTTTAAATATGACACATGCTCGTTGCAGAACATTTCAAGACAGCAAACAAGCATGAAGCGTCAGAAAAACAGTCCACCATGGGGGAGCTCCCTGGTGGTCTAGTGGTTAGGATTCGGCGCTTTCACTGCTGTGGCCCGGGTGCAGACATTTTAGCAGACTTCTTTTCAGTTATTTTTTTCCTTATGCATTGCTTTTATAAAGTTAAGATCATAGTGCAGATGTTTTTACTGCTTTGATATTGTCATGGCCTATAGTTTCCCCCTGTTATTAGCAAGTTTTCCTAACATCAGTTTAGAGTCTGCAGCATGATCCAATAGTACTTTCCGCAGGTATGGAAATGTTCTAAATGTGCTCTGTCCAGTATGGGCCACCTGGGGCTATGGAGTACTTGAAATGTGGCGAGTGTAACTGAGGAGCTGAATTCTATCTTTCATTTAATTTTAATTAACTTACATTTGAACATCTGGCTAGGGGCTACCATATTTGACAGTGTAGTCTAGAACATTCCATGGCAGCACCCACTGTTGGAGAGCTCGTTTGATTCTAGGTTTTCCCATAAATAACGTGGCAATAAATATTCCTCTATTTCTTGCCATCTTTTGTCACTATATATATATTTTAGAGGTTGAGGGCTCTTTAGGGTGTTAGTTTTCTGAGAGAGAGCACATACTTTGAACTGAGGGCCAGGTGGGGGCTGGTATTTCAGATTGAAATGCAGAGCTGAGGCCAGGGCCTGGCCGTATATGTCTCCTTCCAGTGTCCCAGATCCATTGTGTGCCCCTGGGCAGGGCCAGGTCTAGCGGGCAGAGCCCAAGTCCATGTCCAGGCCACTGATGGAGGCCCCAGGTCTGCCTCACCCAGAGCAAGACCCCCATCTCCCTGGCTCCCAGGGCAACCCTGCTTGGAGACAGGATCAGAAGAAAGCCCCCAGCCCTCAAGGGCACACAATGGACAGTGATGCCCGGCCTGGGGCTACACCTGCGGCCGGCAGCCACTAGCCCACCCACAGTGCAGGTGTGGCTCGCTGACCCCGGGCTCCCTCCCCGTCGCTGCTCCCTTGGGTTGAGCGAGGGCTGGGCCTCGAGAGGTGAGGTGTCCACCCCAGCACTCCCGCTGTGGACACTAGCCTTTGCTTGTGGTCAGGGGGGCCAGGTGATGCTCTGGGGGCACAGGGTCAAGCAGGCATCCTCATTTCAGGTGGGGACGTTGAACTGTCCCCACAGGTGGCCCGGCAGTCTCCAACCATGTTCGTCCTCATCATGAACGGCTGTCATATCGAGATCGACGCCCACCGGCTGAACGACGGGGGACTGCTGCTGTCCTACAGTGGCAGCAGCTACACCACGTACCTGAAGGAGGAGGTCGACAGGTGTGTGGTCGTGGAGGGCACACAGAGCCAGCTCTCCCCTGCAGGTCTGAGGGTCTTAGCTAAGGCACCTTCTCTGGAACGTTCTGGGGCTCCTGGAGAGGTTAATCTCTCGGCTGGAATTCCATGCAGCTGGCAGGCATTTATGGGAGGCTCCCAGGGGGCCCTTTTCTAGTGACTTGGGAGGATTCAGAGCCGAATGGGACGTGACTCCCAGCTCCACGGCCTGCAAGGTGTGTGCTGAGTGCCAGAGGCTCCGGGTCTGAGCTGCAGTGTCCACACCCATCAGATCAAGGCTTGGAGAAGATGAGGTCGTCCGATTAGGGAAGGGGCTATTTATTGAGCATCTGCTTACACCAGATGCTGCGCTAGGTGTTAGGATACAGCCGTGGTCATGACTCATGGAGTCTGTGGGGGAAGAGACACATCGAACGAGCAGATGGCGGCAGGAAAGCTTGCTCTGTGTCTGGATGGGTGGAGGGCGGGATGATCCGGAAGCACTTTGCACGGGGGCATCGCGTGTCCTCCTGGTCCAGCGTTTCTGACCACCCTGAGCTCACATGATGAAACAGACCCGCCCACCCCCACGGAAAGGCAGCAAAGACCCCCCCCCCCCCGACCAAGAGAATAAGATGGGGAGGAGTGGGGTTCCAGAGGCCCCGTGCCTGAAAAAGCTCCAGTTAGATTCCCTTCCGAATCCTCGATGGAAGAAGGTGGACTAGATTCATCCCAGATCGGTGTTTCTTTTACCTCTTTTTAACCTGTGTTCTGTCTGCCAAGAATGTTCAAGATGATGATAAGGCATGCTCTTCCCAATTCTAAGGTGAAGGCTTTCAGTGGGTCAGTATTTACTGAATAATAGTGATTGATCGCTTTCTCTATGCCAGAGCCTGTTGGAATTATGTCATGAAAAGGAACTAGTTTTCAGCCAGTAAAGGGTCCCACCCAGCTCACTCCCAAAGCCTCTGCGGTAACTGTCAAATGCTACCATTTGGGAAAAATGGAGTAAGTCCCTCAAACCACACACAGGGTGATGCTCCCGGCTGCCTTTAGGAAGGGAAGAGGCTGTCGAAACCCTGACTCGGGCACCTGGGTCGACGGTCCTCCCCAGTCTCCCCACCACCTCCCCACTCCTTCTCTCTCCAGTTACCGAATCACCATCGGCAACAAGACGTGTGTGTTTGAGAAGGAGAATGATCCCACGGTCCTGAGAGCCCCTTCGACGGGGAAACTGATACAGTACATGGTGGAGGACGGGGACCACATCGAGGCTGGGGGCAGCTATGCTGAGATAGAGGTGACTGCAGAGCTAGCCCCCTGGGAGGGAGGTAGGGCTGCAGCCAGGTCTCTCTTACACCCCCTCCCCCAGGGAGGGCCATCTGCCAATGCTGCTTCATCTAAGCCAACAGACCTACCCTCTCACCTGGGCTGTCATCTGCAGATTCCTAAGAGAGCCATGTGTGTGGGGTTCAGCCCCAATTCCCTGCAATATCCGAAGGGAAAAAAAAATCTCAGAAATATATACCTCCCCAGGAGTGAGTAAGAACCGATGAATGATCATGATGCGGACAATTAAAAAGTGGTAAGCCGGGCTTCCCTGGTGGCGCAGTGGTTGAGAGCCCGCCTGCCGATGCAGGGGACATGGGTTCGTGCCCCGGTCCGGGAAGATCCCACATGCAGCGGAGCGGCTGGGCCCGTGAGCCATGGCCGCTGAGCCTGCGCGTCCGGAGCCTGTTGCTTCGCAACGGGAGAGGCCACAATAGTGAGAGGCCCGCGTACCGCAAAAAAAAAACAAAACAAAAAACCAAAAAGTGGTAAGCCAACAGAAGCAAAGCACTTCCCACGTGGCAAGCACTATTCTAAGCATTTTATCTGTCTTTAATTACCTTCTTTAATCTTCCCAGCAATCATATAAGTTGGACACAGATGGGACCCCCATTTTGTACATGAAGACACGGGGCCCAGACAGTCTAAGGAACTCACTCAAGGTCACATCAAGCCAGGATTCAAACCTGGCCTCCATTCTCTGCTGTCCAGGAAAACAGTGATTTTTGTAATGAAAATATAGCAACGGTAGTAGCTGACGCTTGTCGGCCTCCGACTATGTGCCATCCTGCTTCATCCTTATCAGCGCCCTGTGAGGCAAGACTGTCATTTCCTCCCATTTTACTGTTGGGAAAACTGAGGCTCAGAGAGGGGAAGGCACGTGTGGAGATCACAGAGTGATGGGTGGGAGCAGGATTCCATCCCAGGCCTGGCTGACTTGGGTGCCCAAGCTGTGAACTTCTGAGCAAAGGGTGGGACAGTCCTGTCGGTCTGCAGCCCACACGTGATAACAAAACTCATCACGTCCACACGGCCCGACTCTCAGACCAGTTCAAGGGGCTGATGACTGTACTGCAGTCATGTTCTTCATTCCCCAGAGGGTTTTCTCACTGCCTTTAAAAACCGGAGCTGGTCACAAAATGCACCGCATTTTAGGAATGTGTGTGTCAGTCACCCTACATCATATGATTCATCTGTATTTCTAAGAGAGAGGCCTTCCTTTGGAAATAAAGATCAGTTTCCATGTCTGTAAAATGGGCACAATGAACACCTGCCTCTCTGGCTGGCTTTGCAGATGGAAAAAATTTATGCCCAGCACTGTGCCTGGTACACAACAGATTGTGTAAATGCTGGTTCCCTCTCTCCCCTCCGCTTGAACTCTGCCCACGGAGTCATTCAATGTAAATGACACGGTCCCTGCTCCAGAGTTACTAGTTTGGGGTGACACCGGCCAGTCCTAGTGGGCTCCATCTAATTTCTTCTTTCTGCAAAACAGGTGATGAAGATGATCACGACCCTGAATGTGCAGGAAAGTGGCCGGGTGAAGTACGTCAAGCGCCCAGGGGCTGTGTTGGAAGCAGGCTGTGTGGTGGCCAGGCTGGACCTCGATGACCCTTCTAAAGTGCACCCGGTATGTGGCACCCGGCACAGCTACCCCGTGAGCCAGATAGGCTTGTGGCCCCGGATCTCCCGCCACCACCCGCTCCCAGCAGCCAGCACGATGGGCATAAGGGTGTGTCTGCCTGTGCTCACATCCTTCTCAGCAGCTTCCCATCCCACTTAGAATGAAAGCCATGTGTTTCCGATGATCTCCAAGACCCCCCCTTGAGCTGTGCCCTGCTTTCTTCCCTGGCTTCATCTCCTCCCCCACTACCCCTCCCTTAAACTAATGCTCCAGACCCGTCCCCCTGGGGCCAGCTCCCTCTGCCTGGAAGAACTTTCTCCCAGACGCTTACAGGGGAAGTGTTCTTCCTGTGAACTTTGATGAAAACATCATCCCCCCAGTGCGTTATATAGAGCTGTCAGGTCTCCGTGACGTGACATGACTTACCCTCCTAGAGTGAGCCAGGCCTGCGGGGAGGTGGCTTGCCATCTATGCATGTAATTTTGTTTTCTCTACAATAATTAGTGTATATGCCGGGGGAAAAAGAAAAGCTAGAAAAGCATTTTTTAAAAAAATCAAATCGACTCTTTTCTTCAGACTATTCTATTAGTTTCATTTGTTTTCTTCTCCTTCTTTTCATTATTCTTTTTAGAGGGTTCCCAAAGCTAGAAATAGACTGAGCTTTGTTAGATCACCAGGAAGGTCTATGCTTGCTTTGTGATTCCTTTTAGCAAACGTTTCCCGGGCTAGGTTCTTGAGACAGCGCCCAGCCACAGGTCAGGAGGCTCACAGATGCCCGTGAGGAAGACAGGCAGATAAGCCTTTGTAATTCAGCTCAGTAAGTGCAGTCAGAGGGACTGCGCTTGGCCGCTGGCTGTGTGGGCCCAGGTGGAGAAGCCAGCAGCAGATTGTGGAGAGGGGAAACCCTCCGGTTAATCTTCAAGGGTGAGAGAAGCCTGCAGGGTTGGGAGTGGAGTCCAGGGACAGGAAGCTGAGGGTTCTGGGCCAGCAGAATAGCATGCCCCAGCTCCTGGGTCCCAGCGCCTCCCACAGTTGGTGTTGAGTGGATATTTGTAGAATAAATTAACAGACGAATGGATACATTAAGTCAGTGTTGCCCCTTTGGGGAGCTTTTTATTTGGGGATCCTTTAAGGCTAAATGTTTATGATTTACAAAAAGCACGTACACGGGCTTCCCTGGTGGCGCAGTGGTTGAGAGTCCGCCTGCCGATGCAGGGGACACGGGTTTGTGCCCCAGTCCGGGAAGATCCCACATGCCGCGGAGCAGCTGGGCCTATGAGCCATGGCCGCTGAGCCTGCGCGTCCGGAGCCTGTGCTCCGCAACGGGAGAGGCCACAACAGTGAGAGGCCCGCGTACCGCAAAAAAAAAAAAAAAAAAAAAAGCACGTACACTTGCATGACAGTTTCCTAAATTTTCACCTTGCTAGGCATTCATCTTTGGGGTTCGAGTGAGACTGAAATAAATGGAAAAAAACAGGAAGATGATCTTGGTTTGAAAGCAAAGCAAAACAAAAACATCTGTCGACAAAAATAATAAACAGTCTTTAATAGGAATAGAAAAAGTTTTATTTGAACCAAACTGAGGACCATAGCCCGAAAGACAACCTTTCAGATAACTCTGAGGAACTGCTCCCAAGGAGCATTTTTTTCAGAACAGTTTTATGTCTTGTCAGAACAAAGAACATGAAACAAGTCAGGGATACATTCCTTCAAGGTTTCAGGACACACACACACACACACACACAAACAGAACAGATCAGCAGGTACACAGCGAGTCCATATGGCCTTGGCACCTGGGAAGGGAATCTTATCATCAGAGGAGAACCAGCATGGGCGTCCGAGGAAGGGAGGCATTTCATCTTTATTTTTAACGTGGACATTCTTTACTTCTGGTCAGTGCGCCCTTTTCTTTAATAATTAAAGCTTATGTACAGTGTATGTTTGATTGGCTACAAACTGGCTGCTCTAGTTAGCATGAAATTCAAGTTAACTCATGTAGAAGCCAGAATGACTTCCCCAGATCTCAACATGTGAACATTTTGTTTTCAATCACATCTAATGCCCTCCAGAATTATTTGGGGCACATAATTGACTCTGACATTTGTAAAGGGGAAGATTTGGAAACCTCACACAGGGGTGTGAATGTAGCAATTTTAACTTTCCAATACAATGTTTTCTTCTGTTCCCCCCTCCCCCGCAGGCTTCATGATAACCGCATTATGTGTATTGTGTATATTGTGTGTTGGTAGCTCTGCCTCAGCCCTTGGCTTGCGTGTCTCATTCAGAGGCCACAGTGGCCTTGACCTCTGACTCCTGTGGTGTCCCATCAGGCTGAGCCATTCACGGGAGAGCTCCCCTCCCAACCAACGCTGCCCATCCTCGGAGAGAAACTGCACCAGGTTTTTCGCAGTGTCCTGGAAAATCTGAGGAACGTCATGAAGGGCTACTGTCTGCCGGAGCCTATTTTTAGCATCAAGGTGGGTCACGTGGGCAGGGTAGGTGTGTATCACACACACGTGCATAGGTCCGTATGAGAGCCAGAAGATCCCAGAGATCTTTATTGAGGTAAGAAATGAGAAAATGATTCATCCTCTGGTGTTTCTATCAAGGACCCGTTCTCAGGAAGTTCCTCAGTTTCATTGTAAACATCAGTGTATGTTTCTCTCTGATTATAAACTGTTGTAAAGGTGACATTGCTTTTTGGGGTTGGGTTCAGCTCAACACTGAGAATGTTCACATAGTAAGTTAAGAAAGGAGTCGATGTGGGTCACCCTCTTAAAGAGACAGCGAGGAAGGGCTTTGTCCAGAAACACAACTCTGTTCATCATCCCAGGGTCCCGTTGTCTGTAGAGAAACAAGTCCTCAAATTTTCAGACCTCCGTGAAAGACCCATGCTGCTAAACTCAACGTCAGTAACTATAAAACTGTGCCACATCCCATTCCATCCCAGAAAAGCCAATCACAGTGTTGGTGGTCATAGTAATAACTCAGCCCTTGTCCTGTACATGCTATGTGCCATCTACTACTCTAAGTACTTGAACCTTATTAAGTCATTTCACCGTCCCAGCAACCTAGGAGGTAAGAACTGTTATTATTTCCATTTTACAGGTGAGGAAACTGAGGCACAGAGAGGCTACAAAATTTGCCTGGTTTCACCCATGAAGAGGCAAAGAGGGGACTTGAACCCTGGCCCCCTAGCTTCAGAGTCCATGCACTTAGCCCCTAGGTTATGCTGCTTAACTGCTAGAATTACAACTTTTTTTTAAGTCTTTGCACTTGCCTGTGTGTGCATGGTTTCATTTTTAAACCTTACAACCACATTATGGGGTTGGCGCCATTATCCTCCCCATTCAAAGACCATCAACAGTTCTGCTTCCGGGTGAGCCGGAAGCAGTGCAATGCAGCTGTTAAGAGTCTCTGAGTCTGCCTGAGTTTGCATCCTGGCTTTGCTTCCTACTAGCTGGGTGACTTTGGGTAACTTAATTAACCTCTCTGTGTTTCAGTTTCCTCAACTGGAAAATGCAAATAATGATTATTCCTACTTTGTGGGGTTGTCTCTGAGGATCAATGAGAATATGCAAATCCAGGACCTAAGACAGTGTCTGGCACAAAGCCAGTGTCCCACAAATGTTCGTTTTTCCCAGGGCCTGGTGTTCTATCCCCACACCAGGCTGGCTGTTTGGATGCATGGAGAGGGGAGTGGGGCCTTCCTGGGTCGGGAAACTGGGTGTTCATTCCCCCTGTGGTCAGGGGGCCATTCTACTCTGGACTGTTCCACAGGCCACTGGGTCTAGATCTTTGGCCACTCACGTGCACGGGGCCTGGATGGGCTGAGTGTGTCAGCCGCCCCGTGGTGGGCGGCCGTGCCCATGCCCCCAGCACAGCCTTGGGCTGACTCTGTGCTCCCCGCTGCAGCTGAAGGACTGGGTGCAGAAACTCCTGATGACCCTGCGGCACCCAACGCTGCCACTGCTGGATCTGCAGGAGATCATGACCAGCGTGTCGGGCCGCATCCCCGCCCCCGTGGAGAAGGCTGTCCGCAGGGTGATGGCCCAGTACGCCAGCAACATCACCTCGGTGCTGTGCCAGTTCCCCAGCCAGCAGGTGGGTGCCCCCCACCCCCACCCCAGCCCCGCTGGGAACCCGTCTCCCCACCAGTGGGGACGTCCGGTCTCTGATCAAATCGGGCTTCACGAGACCCACTTACAGCCGAGATGCTGGGGACTGAGAGTTTTCTTTCACGCCTTCTCTGCAGGATCGCAGCATTTCCCCCAAAACAACAGTTGTTTAGAGGAACATAAACAGTTATTAGGCCTCACTCTGTATAACTCGGCTGCGGAACAGGAGTAAGCAGTTGGTGCAAACAGAGTGAGCGTTTTCCAAAAATACGCTGGCTGACACAGTAGAGGACATTGTGAGTTCTTCTTGCCAGTGTGTAGTACTGATTCTGCCCCTCTGCTTTGTGTAAGGTGACGAACTTGGGGCTATACATATATATAATATTATTTAAGAATGGAAACCATTCCCGGGTAGTATCAGAAATCTCTAATAATTCTACAATGGCCTCGTTTTGTTCTTTTTTGGGGTCGCTTTTATCAGGCGTTTTAAAGGAAATCTGCATTTTGAAGAGCCATCTCTTTTTTATCTTCATGCCCTCTGCCTGGTTATAAGGGCTGCCTCCCACCATCACCCCACCCACATGTCAGCAATTTGGGGCGCCCGAGGTCAGTGTAAGTCAGTTTATTCCCAGAGGTCAACCTCTAGGTTGGAGTATCGTTCGGCCATAAAAAGGAATGAAATACTGATTCATGCTACCCCAGGGATGAACCTTGAGAACATGATGCGCAGTGAAAGAAGCCAATCATTAAAGACCACGTGTTGCCTGATTCCATTTATATGAAACATTCAGAACTGGCAAATCCACGGAGAAGAGGAAGTAGATCAGTGGTTGCCAGGGGCTGGGGGCGGGGGGGTTGGCGAGTAGCTGCTAATGGTTATAGGATTTCTTTGGGGAAGAAGAAAACGCTCTGAAATTGGATAGCGGTGGTGGTTGCACAACTCTGTGAATATACTAAAAGCACGGAATTAATTGTACACTTTAAAAGAAGGGGGGCGGAAGAGGATGGTATATGAATTCTATCTCAACTAAAAAATAATGAAAATAAAGCTCTCAGGGACCCCAGTTGAGAAAAATACATGTTGGAACCTTCTGGGAATTTGTTATTGATGCAGGTTTTTCATTACATGTTTTTTTTGTCGCCACAGACAATATGCCGATCGCATTAAATCTAACTGTAAAAATAGGACCCCCATAGCCAACACCCTCATGCTCCCTGGGGTTGGAAATTCCCTTCTCCTCTTTCCCCAGGGCATTTGTATTTGTGGAGAGGGATGATACAGTGGTGCGTGTCTTTATGTGATTGTTGTCATTCTGAGCTCTTGAGTCTTCAAGCCACGTGTTGAGTGGGGTGTGCAGAGCTGTTTCTGGGTGGCCAGAGGGCTTTGGGGCTGGAATTTTAAATTTTTGAACGGGATCCCCATGGGAGCCTGTGGTGGGTCCTTCTGGTGACTTCTGCGTGGCAACCAGATTGTGTGGTTTGAGTGGCCTGTGACCTGTCCTGTTTTCCCATGCAGATAGCCACCATCCTGGACTGCCATGCGGCCACCCTGCAGCGGAAGGCTGATCGGGAGGTCTTCTTCATGAACACCCAGAGCATTGTGCAGCTGGTCCAGAAGTGAGTCCTGGGCCCTCCTTGGGGTGTGGTTATCACACTCAGTTATCCATGTATTGCCCCAGGGTGGTGCTATCTTAAGGGCAGGCTCAAACTGAGAGACAGTGCCTGGGGTCCGATACCCCACTTACAGCCCCAGCACAGCCCTTCCTAACAGCAGAACAAAGCAACACCCTTTACCTCCGTGAATCTCAGTTTGCCAGTCTGTAAAATGGGGATAAAAACACTTCACACACCATAAGTCATTTTGAGCTATGAGCAGATTGATTTTTGTAAAGTGCTGACACATAGTGAGTCCAAGTGGTAGCTTTGATTATGAGACAGTGGGATGAGATGGCTATACAGGCTGTAAAGGATTATACAGATTATCCTTGCGGTTTTGGGGGATCCTTGCAAAGGAGGAGTTGGCGAAGAATTTGTATTTTATCTTAAGTAGTTCTTGAGCAGGGAGAACTATTCTGATGATAAAAAGAACTTCCCTTTTGCTTGAAAACTCTACCCAGCAAGAAAGCTTTGCCTATAAGGACAGAATCCAAACATTCTCAGACTTCAGCGAATTAATTCAGCGCATGTTAGCCATGGGGCAGAAACTATCAGAGGTACAGAGGATATAGGACTATAGGAAAATGCCGACCTTTTCAGGGCGCTCCCTGGCTCATGGGGACCTATACTAACAATATAGGATCGCAGCTGAGGAAGGAGATTGGAGTTTGGATTCCCCACCAAGTGAGAGTCACAGCTGGATGTGCAGGATCACTTTGCCTCCCTTAGACTGCTAACACGAACCCATCCTTCAGCAATGGAAATGCCTAGGAGAAATGACAAACGAATCGAATTCCATAGCAGGATTTTGTGTGTTAAATATAAATCTCAAAGCTCTGTCTTATGTTGTGTTCGTGTGTGTTTTTAAAATCACATCTGAATAAGAGAGTATTTTAGGTTCTTCCTCTCTTTCGTTGCCCTTTGGTGATGCTGGGGTGAAGCTGCTTTCAGCTTCCCTAAAACTCAGCATCACATTCTCTTACACACTCAATTCCCTGTGTTCTGAAATAGTTTAGGAGAGGAAATGGTTTAAGGAACATCCAGGTTACCGTTTGGTTTTAAAAGGGACGTGAAATTTACACAGGGATCTTTTGGTAAATGTCCTTCAAGTTTTGTTTTGTTTTGTTTTCCAATCTGTCTTTATACACTGAGTGGTTAATTGAAAATTTTTGCTTTGCAACCATGCATGCAAGGCTGACCCCTTTCAGCATCCCAACTCTGTAAGTGTTTTTCCTTCTCTCTGGGGACGGGCAGGCATCATCCAAAGGCTCAGGCTTGGCCTCGCATTGGATGTGTGACCTTGGGCAAGTCACTGCTCTCCCTGGCCTGCGGAGTTATTAGCACAAATGAACTAACTCACACATCCCTCCCAGGCCTAAAGATTAGAGGGAGCAGCCTCCAGTTTCTTTATTAGTGTTTTCTCCTTATTCAAATCATAAAAGTCCTGGCTGTGGATAACTCCGGCACCCCAGGAAGTAGAGTTGATCACTAAGCCAGCCTTCCCTTCCTCCCCAGATACCGCAGTGGGACCCGGGGCTACATGAAGGCGGTGGTGTTGGATCTCCTGCGAAGATATTTACTGGTTGAGCACCATTTCCAACAAGGCAAGAGTCGCCACCGCAAGCATTGGTGACAAGCCCACGGGGGCAGGAGGGGCCCCGAGCCTTACCCCACGTGGCCTTTTATCTCCCTGCAGCCCACTACGACAAGTGTGTGATAAACCTCAGGGAGCAGCTGAAACCAGACATGTCCCAGGTGTTGGACTGCATCTTCTCCCATGCGCAGGTGGCCAAGAAGAACCAGCTGGTGATCATGTTGATCGTAAGCAAGAAAAGTCACCCTTTACCCAGAGTGGGGGTAGCTCAGGGCTCCACCGACTTTTTCTGGAAAGGGCCAGGGAGTAAATATATTAGATTTAGCCCGGGATATGGTCTCTGCCCTGACCTCTCAATGCTGCTGTGGCACAGTGTAAGCAAATGGGCATGGCTGTGTCCCAATAAAACTTTGCTTATAAAACTAGGCAGTAGGTAGGATTTGTTGACCCCTGGGGGGAGGTCATGAATAACCCACAAAGCCCCTACTGTGTGCCAGGCACTCCTGACATGCTTTACAAATACTAACTTGTTTAATTCCCTAAGCAGCCCTAGGAGGTCGGTACCGTTCTCATCCTCCTTTGACAGAGCACAGAGAGGTGAAACCACTTTCCCAAGGGTACTCAGCTTATAAGTGCATTATAAGTGTGTGCATTATAAGGGTACTCAGCTTATAAGTGTGGATTTGAACCCACAGCATGGTTCCAGAGTCATGAGCTATGATTAGTCAAGGGGTATTGGATTCCGAGTCTTCTGGTAGGGCTTTCATTTTGCCTTCTTGGTGAAGCGTGGAATGTCTTTGTTCTTATTTCTCCTCCTACCGGGTGATGATTAGCAATCCTTTATAGCTAAAGATTTTTTTCCTTGACGTGACTTAGAAAATATAGTATCAGCAGATAGTAGCAGAGACTTGGGCTTGGCTTATAGCAGGAAGGGGTCGGCAGAGTAAAGGGGCCAGAGAGTAAATATTTCAGGCTTTGGCCATGCAGCCTATGTTGAAACTACTCAGTCCTGCCATTGTAGCGTGAAAGTGGCCATAGACAATATGTGAATGAATGAGTGTGGCTCTGTGCCAATAAAACTTTATTTACAAAACTGGGCAGTGGGCCAGATTTGGGCCTGGGCTTATAGGGCAGTTAACACCCTAACAAAATGGATTCATAAATATTGATATTTTTGTAAAGAATCATTTAAAAATCTCCTAATGCAGCATGAGATTCTCTTAATCCAGGCTGTACTTGAGAACCACCTGGGGTGGGGGTGGGGGAGCTTTTAAAAAATACAGATGCCCAGGCCCCGCCCTTGGTCCATTAACTCAGGCTTTCTGTGGATGGGGCCCAGGCATTAGTACTTTCTGAAAGCTTCTCCAATGGGAAGTTTAAACGGGGACTGTATATTAGATAATAATATTGGTCTAGTGTTCAATTTTTGGAGTGTTTTAACAGTTCTACAGTTAGCTGGGGAGAGATCTTTTTTCTCAAGGGGGTACATTCTGAAGTAGTGGAAAGGATCATGGTGTCTGCAACTGAAAGAGAGAAAGAGAAAAGAGTGAGAGAGTGTGTTTGTGTGTACAGGCATGCACGTATGCTTACTAGAAAAGCAAATGTGAAAGTTTAGCAATTGCTGAATCTGGATAATTTTTGATGTACTGATCTCCTGTAGTTTTGAAGTTCTTCAAAATTAAATTTGGGGGACTTCCCTGGTGGCGCAGGGGTTAAGAATCTGCCTGCCAGTGCAGGGGACACGGGTTCATTCCCTGGTCCAGGAAGATCCCACATTTCACGGAGCAACTAAGCACATGCGCCACAACTACTGAAGCCTGCGAGCCACAACTACTGAGCCCGCATGCCACAACTACTGAAGCCCACGTGGCTAGAGCCCGTGCTCCACGATAAGAGAAGCCACTGCAGTGAGAAGCCCACGCACCGCAACGAAGAGTAGCCCCCGCTTGCTGCAACTAGAGAAAGCCCGCGCACAGCAACAAAGACCCAATGCAGCCAAAAATAAATAAAATTTAAAAAAAAATTAAATTTGGGAGGAAGGATCCCCAAGTGATTGCAATATGCAGCCAGGATTGGGAACTTAAGACCAAGGACATATCTAGTCTTGGGGGGAATTTCATTGCTAAAATAATATAACCCTTTTCTCAAAGTACCTCCTTTGGATGGAGTCTTCTTAAGTGTGAGTGTCTGTAAAACAAAGGATGCCTATAATTTATTACAGTCCACTCACCATTTGTTCATAGGCCAGGGCTTGGGTCTGTGGGTTATTCTGCTGTTTGCTATTCTTTGTGTACATAATAACTCTCTTTTGGGCGTGAAGTTCTTAAAAATAATGTTCATCAGAGGATGGCCTGGGGAAGAGGACGGCCTGGTGGAATGGCCCCCAGATCAGAGACCTAGGGCACTGCCAGGGGCTTCTTGGTGAAGGAGGCTAAAAATGTTGTAGCAGGTGTGGTTTGGGGGTTGTATGTGAGATTCATTATTCTTCTGGCTCTCTTGTTTCCATTTGCTAGAAAATGGTGAGTTCTTTGCATTTGACGGTATTTGATGCTTTGGAGATTTTGAGCAAAGACTTGTTAATTGAGTGATTACTTGGAAATGAAATTTTTTTGAGTCTTTACAGGAAACCTCATTTCTGAACATCAATTCAGTGGTTATAGGACTTTGCTAATGACAAAACAGAGAAAACAAAACATGATGCTGTGAACTAAAATATACACCATGGGACCACTTCACAAAAGTTAATAAGAAAGAGAGAGAGTATTTTAGACTTTTGTGTGTAGAGTGTGGTGGCCAGATTTTAAAATTTTTCATACAAAACTTGTCTTGAGTCTTTCCTCTCTTATTTATTTTTTATTCCTATCTTTGGCCATGCCACACGGCTTGCAAGATCTTTCCCAACCAGGGATTGAACCCAGGCCACAGCAGTGAAAGCCCAGTATCCTAACCACTAGGCCACAGGGAACTCCTGAGTCTTTCCTCTCTTAGAAAACCACTAGCCTGGTTGTTGGACAGTGCCTACGTTCTGTGCTATCCTTGGAGTCACAGGCTGGTGGAATGATGGAGACTAATGCCACCGCCACTTGATAAAGCAAATCAGAATTTGGGAGGGAGAGAAAGTTTAGAATAATTTCCCACGAGATTTCTTCAGCACTGACATGCTATGTGTTTGTGTACAAGTGTGAAATATTAATATGTTAAAAAAAAATTTTCTGACTGTAAAAACAGTGTGGTCTCATTCTAATTAGGAAAATGCAGATGCGGAAAAGAATGACCCCTGGCACCACCACCTGGTGACCACTTGGAGAACGGCCTGGTGCAAGGAAGCGGGGGTGTGATGCCCAGGCATTCAGATTCCCAGCATTCATTGTTCTGTCTCTGTGGGTATTGAGGGAGTATAAGCTCTGAGCCATTACCAAGCCCTTCTTGCATTTAGGGCATAAGAGGAGTTGCAAAGACCAGTCGCATGCGGCCCTGGTCTCCAGCAGAAAGGTCCCTTGTTCAGAAGCAGAGAGGAGGGATGCACGTAGGAACCCTCATCCCTGCCTCTTCTGCAAGTTCCACCTCTAGATCTTCTCTCTTGCAGGAAGCCTCCCTTGACCTCTCCAGGCCCTAGATGCTCCCCTCACACTGGGGCTCCTGGAGGGTAGCTTACACACCCTCACCAAAGCCTCCCATGTGGCCCTTACTCTTTGTTCATACCTGCCTCTATTTCCCCTCATCCCTCTTCTCTGAAACTGAGCTCCATAAGTCAGGCAACAACGTTTAGAGGAAAGAGGCCATAGCGACAGGAGAGCCCTGGGTTCAAATGTGGATCTGCCTCGCACGTGCTTGGTAGCCTTGGGGCAAGGCGCGTTGCCTCTCCGAGCCTCAGTTTCCTCATCTGTAAAATGGGAATCATATAGTAACTTGTCAGTGGGTTGGGGGCATTTGAGGAAATGAGTGGAAAGGGTCTAGCTGCTTGCCCGGCCATAGTAAGTACCTGATAAGTGCCGGCCATTAACAGTGATGCAGGCAGAGACTTTGTTGTCTTTTTCTTCATGCCAGGAATTTAGGGCATGTTTTGGGGTGGATGAATGGGAGAGTGAATGAATAGGGGGGTACTTGGTGGAGAGTGGCCAAGGGTATGTGTATCACACTGTGCAGGTTTGCGGGGGCAGCCACACCCCCACCCCCCTGGCCAAGGGTGAATGCTGGCCTGTTTCCTTCTGTAGAACAGAGAGCCATTTGGATTTTGTTTCTCTCCCCCGAAGGATGAGCTCTGTGGCCCAGACCCTTCCCTGTCAGATGAGCTGACCTCCATCCTCAGCGAACTCACTCAGCTGAGCAAAAGCAAGCACTGCAAAGTGGCCCTCAGAGCCAGGCAGGTAGGGTCGCCAGCCGTGGTCCCCACCGTGCATGACGTCACAGGGTGCCGCCCTTCCCCACACGCGGCCCCCACCGTGCATGTCCCCTCTGCTGCAGGACCCGCCCCTTGGCTCCTCCCCATGAGGATGGCTCACCCCAGCCCCTCTGTCCCCTCCCCCTGCAGGTCCTGATTGCCTCCCACCTCCCCTCCTATGAGCTGAGGCACAACCAGGTGGAGTCCATTTTCCTGTCTGCCATCGATATGTATGGCCACCAGTTCTGCCCGGAAAACCTCAAGGTGAGGCCACCTCCATCCATGTACTTGGCGGAGAGCATACGCCATGGCCCACGTGGGGCCTGGGGGTGTGGAAGCGGGCTCCCCCTTCCCTCGATGGGCTGGCACTCGGGTGCAAGGCACAGCTGCCAACTCCAGTGGTTTAGTCCAGTGTGGCCAGGGCTGCCCAGGGGAGGCTCTGGGAGAGGTTGAGTCCTGCAGGATGGACAGAGCCTCAGGCAGCAAGGCTCTCCCCAGAGGTGTGATGTTAAAAGTTCATGTGTCGTGGAGCTTATTGGAAGCTGGGAGCACTCACATGGTTGGGTCATGGCTTCATCTTCCCAGGGCTCCCCCACCTCCTAAATCTGCCTCATTCACAGGCTTCCAGGCACCCCCTCCACATCTGGAACTGGGAGCCCTGGGAGCAGTCACCCCAGAACTGCCTCCATGTTCAGATCTCGTGGGCCTGGGAAATGGGCAACGTTTTGTGATAACAATACGACCAGCCTCCTTCCCTGCCCCCATCCCTCCTGCTTATCTGACTGCTGGTTAGAACTCGTTAACATTCCCTTTTCCTTCTTTTTCCCACTTCCATTTTCTGTAGAAATTAATACTCTCAGAAACGACCATATTTGACGTCCTGCCCACTTTCTTCTATCATGCTAACAAAGTCGTCTGCATGGCATCCTTGGAGGTAAGTAGGAGAGAGGCCCCCGTAACAGCACCAGTACTGACCATGCCGGTCCTAACATCCACTACCCGCCTGCCACATGCCTGACCCTGGACCACGTGCCTGGCAAACGTGATCTTATCATTCTCTGTACAAGGTAGGTCCTGTTACTTACACCTGTCTCACGGAGAAGAGAACGGAGGCTCAGAGAGGTGAAGCAACTTGCTCAAGGTCACACAGCTAGGAAGTAGCAAAACCAGGATTCACATTAGGTCTGTCTTAGTCCAGAGTCCTTGCTGGTAAGCCCTGCTATCTTGTGTGCCATTCTAGCCTCCTCCGGACCAGGCACAGTTAAATATGAACCCCCAAGGGCCAAGTCTGAGGCACTTCATCCAAACTTTCCAACTCACCTGCCTTAGATACCTTTGAAAGACTTTTCCACTTGGAACTATGAGAGCCGGAAGGAGCCTAGGTGACAGTTTAAGGTGACCTCCCTGTGTGTCAGGCAGAGATGAACACCAGCAGTGGCAAAACCTGGATTAGAGCCAGGTTGTCTGCTTCCGCTCTGGTCTTCCTGAATTCAGGGGCTGAGAGGTGTTTGGTTAATTTCAGGACATCACGACGTTCCATCTGCTCTTTCAGAATCCTTTCAAGGAGTTATGAGATGATGGGTGTTTTCAACTTGACCGTCTTCCCCTGGTGATTTCTCCTCATTTCTTTACCCTCTGAACTTGGAGTCTCAGTCCCCTGTGGTGCCCACTCTTCTGCCATCTTTTAGACCCCATGGGTCACCCATCCTGATGCCAGAAGGTTGACTGGGTCTCCATGGAGACTATTTTGGGCTTGTAAGCATGTTACAGCCAGTGTCTCTGGGCCTGCAATTTTTACCCCTCCCCTGGTTTCGACTCCAAGAACCCCTCCAGGCCCCACTCTTTGTTCGCAGCAGTGAGACCTAATACAGCTCTTAAGTAGCTACCAAGTGTTTTCCCCCCGTCTTCAGTTTTCACCAGTAACTATTGAGACCTACTGTATTCCAGCTGCTGGGGATACATTAGAGAATAACCATAGTCTCTGCCTTAGTGGAGCCTCTCTGGCTGGGGAGAGACACGCACTCAGTATTTCTTTAATTATACATGTGATAGGGCCACAGAGGGAAAATGCAGGCCATGATGAGAATTGCACAGCAGTACTTAACCTTACCAGGAGGTTCGACTCAGACTTTGATGAGAAAGTAACATGAAAGTGTCTGAAGAGCAAGTAGGAATTTGTGGGAGGGAGAAGCAGAGAGATTCCAGTCAGTGGCGTGTGCAAAGGTCCAAGCTGTGTGACCTCTGGCAAGTTGCTTTCCTTCTCTGGACTCTTAGATTCTTGTACTTTAGATAAGGATAGTAATGCTGACCTCACAGGATGAGTAAGCATCAGATGTGAGTATTGATCACCACTGTCACCCATCATCCAAACACCTGTCCTATTTAGGGGGTCCTAAGTCTAGGGGTCCTAAGTCAGATAGAAAGCAGCAGCCCACCTTCCCCACTTAATAAAGTGCTGAATCCCATTTATTTCTGTTAGTGATTTTTCTAGGATGCTTTCTTAACACGTTCCATCACTTGGTTGGGCAGTTTTATTGAATAGAATCCAACCTTTTCTTCACGACTCACGATGAGCATTGTAAACATAAGGTTTTTCACTTGGCCTCTTGAGTTGTGTAGAGTTTTGTCCCCGCTTAAAATGTGTCTGGTCCTCCCAGACCATGCCCAGGGTCACTGATTCTCTAGGAAGACTCCAGGACTCAGCATATAGATGTGCTCACAGTTGTGGTTTATTACAGCAAAAGGATACAAAGCACAGTCAGCAGAGAGAAAGGGCTCATGGGGTGAAGGCCAGAGGACACCATGCACAAGCTTCCAGTGGTCCTCCAGGCACTTTTAATTCCTTGAGAAACAAATTGTGGCAACACATGTAAAAGTTGTCTACCACAGAAGCTCATTAGAGACTTAACACCCACAGTTTTATTGGGGGCTGGTCACATAGGCACTCTCTGCCTGACACATACCAAAATTCTAAACCCCAGGAAGAAAACACATGTTCAACATAAATCGTACTGTTTGCATAGATTAGGCAACGTCAACCATTCTTATCTGGGAATGGTGGGAATCCTCCCTAAATCTGGGTTCTTAGTTGCTAGCAAAAGGCCAACCTTGCAAGCAGGCCTTTCAAAGGATAGCAATTAGGCCTGCTGTGTTAACTTTTGCTGCACAGTCCCTGGCTTCCCTATTCAATTAAAAAAATTCCCAATGCTTAGACTCTAGAACCATGTGGTCCAATATGGCAGCCACTGGCCACACATGGCTTTTGAGCACTTGCAGTGTGGCCAGTCTGATTGAGCTGTGCTTGAAGTGTAAGATACACACTGGATTCCAAAGACTCAGTATGGAGAAAGAATTTAAAATATCTTAATTTTTTTAAATTGATTACATGTTGAAATGATAATGTTTTAGGTATTGGGGATGACATGAAATATATTATTAAAATTATATTTAACCTCTTGCCTTTTTTTAAGTATCAACTGGAAAAATCTGAAATTGATTTAAAATTGCCTACGTGGCCTGTGTTGTATTTCTGTTGGACAGTGTTACTCTAGAGCAGGGGTCAGCAAACTATAGTCCGTGGGCCACATCTGGCCCACTGCCTGGTTTTGTAAATAAAGTTTTATTGGAACACAGCCATGCCCGCTCATTTACGTACTGTCAGTGGCACGAATGTATGCCCCCTGTAGTGGAAGCGTGGAGTCTTAACCACTGGTCCGCCGGGGAAGTCCCTACAACAGCAGACTTGAGTAGTTGTGATAAAGATATATTCCACAAAAGCCTGAAATATTTACTATCTGGTCCTTTGCAGAGAAAGTAGCATCCTGAAGAGTGAGCAAATTTGCTGTTAGCTACCACTTTAGGGATCATATTTCAAGATCGTTTCTGGGACCCTTCAGCCTGAGTTTTCTCAGGTGTTGAGGGCACTCCGTCAGCTGTGCTTCTGTTTCATTAGGTTTATGTGCGGAGGGGCTACATCGCCTACGAGTTAACCAGCCTGCAGCACCGGCAGCTCCGGGACGGCACCTGCGTGGTGGAATTCCAGTTCATGCTGCCCTCCTCCCACCCAAACCGGTACAGAGTGGTACCCACCTGGGGGGCCAGCTTGTGCTGCCTTTCTCCCTGACCACTGTAGCCCTGTTTCTGGAGGGACCCAGCAGGGATGTCTGGGAACTGCTGGGAAGACGTCAGGTGCACCACTTCCCCACCCTGGCATCTCCCCCCATCTTTGTTCTCTCGTCTGTAAAATGGAGATAGCCCAGTGCTTATCTCCGGTAGCCACTGCCCACCTGTGGGATATTGAAATTAAAACGCATTACAGTTAAATTAAAAATTCAGTTCCTCGGTTGTACCAGCTGCATTCAAAGTGTGCACTAGCCACAAGCTCACATGTGACTTGTGGCTGCCATGTTGGACGTTGTGGTTCTAGAACATTCTGTCATGCAGAAAGTTCTATTGGACAGAGTTGTCCAAGACCATGATGAAAAGTAAGTGAAATAAGGCAAAGACAGCATTCAGGGCTGTGTCTGGCGTGCAGAAAGTTGATGAATATTAAGGGTCCCTTTGAAGATCATGACTGATACTGTTATTACTGTCCGATGGCATGACGTGGGTCGGGCTCTATGCTGAGTGCTTCCACACTCTATTTCATTCAGACTTATTCCCCACCCCCAAAAAAGAATTGTGACATTTTCCCAATTGAGAGAAAAGGGGACTGACTCTTTGGGGGCCTGGAATCATTTTGGGGGTCTGTGGGAGGGGTGGTGTAAGAACTTTTGAACTTGTCCGCCCCTGAGGAGGAATTCTTTCCCTTTGGATTTCATTGTCACAGCAGTTCAACCCCGTTAGGAAAGGGGGGCCGCCCTCTGAAGGCCGGGGGTCACTCACGCCTTGTTTCTTGCAAGAACTTACACGGCTGTCCAGGTTATTGGTTGTGACCCTCAGTATAGACACAGGGTGTTATTATCAGCCAGGGAGACGTTGAGGACCCTAGCGGGCTTCCCCGACTGTCTCAGGCCCTTGCCATTGCTGTCGGCTGGGAGGGCCAGGAGCTTACTTGGGACCTGTGGCCTCAGCTGCCTCCACAGCCCTGCTCTTGCAGGCCTCTGGGAAGGTCATGAGGGGTGAGGTCTCACCGCCCAGCAGGGCCTGGCTGGACCCTCCACACCTGTGTCTGTAGAGCCAGGCACGTTGTGAACTGGGTCGTGAGACCAGAGGAGAGGTCAGGCGAGAGGCCAGCAGGACTTAGGTCCAGGCCCAGGGGGCGCTGAGCATGGCCAGAGCGGGGGAACTCAAGAACACGGCCATGCCTGAGGGGCTGTTGTCCTAGTTCCAGAAAAGTAGCGGGTGAGGCCAAACCTTTCCATGTTTTTGCCAAGAGAAGCAGGAAAGCTAGGCTTTAAAAAGAAAATCAAATCCTCAGCTTTTCAGTGTGGACAGGTAGTCAGTGTATAAGGAATATATTAAAAGTGATGCGTGCACCAGCGTCTGTCTGGAGCCACAGGTCCATCTGTGGGCCGAATTCAGCCCGTGCCGCCACACCAGTGTGTTACCCCTGCCTTCAGCTGTCTGGGAGCAGGGGACCTGGCGGATGCTTTCAGGGGTATCCAACAGGAAGGCACACACAGGCCCTGCCCCACCTGGATTGGGGGTCCCCAAGAGCATCCGTGGTTTCTAGAATTCACTAGGAAAATGTCCAGGATTCAGTATATTCATGCTTGTGACTGTGATTTATTATAATGAAAGACACAAAGCCCAATTAGCAAAGGGAAAAGGGGCACGGGGTCAAGTTCAGAGGAAGCCAGCGCAAGGTCCCAAGAGTTCTCTCCCAGTGGAATCACCCAGGACATGCTTCATTCTCCCAGCAGGGAGCTGTGATGGTGTGTGTGCAGTGTCGTCCAGCAGCGGGCTACAGGCTCAGCGCCCAGGGTTTTCACAGGGAGCTGGTCCCGTGGGCACCCTCTGCTGAGCATGTACCAACTCCTAGAGTCCAGAAGGAAAGCTCAGCGTGAACCACGCTGTACGAGCAACGGGGCGCAGTGAGCCTCCCTCATCATTTAGGGAAGGGGGCAGCCCCAACTTCCTGGACGCCAGCCAAGGGCCGGCCTTGCAATACGTCCCTTTTCCAGGAGAGCAACTCAGGCCTGCTCTGTTGACTCTCTTCTGCCCCCATCTGATGAGCAGCCCCTCCTTTGCTTGATTCCGGGGCCCTATCCTAACTCCCCGGGGGACCCATTTGGATTTGCCCCTGGTGTGCAGCCAGTTCTGGGGGCAATGGCCACCTAAACTCCAGTGGGCTGCTGGCCTGGGGGTCAGTTTTGGCTTCTGGCCCTGTCCGTAGGGCGGGTTTGATGGAGGGGAGGGGTTAGGGGAGCAGAGGCCTGGGATGTCTTTCAGAACCAAGGCTGGCCCTTCCCCAGCCTCCGGGGGCTGGGGCTCTCCAGGAGGAATTGGCGCTGAGTGCATTCTTACTCTGGGCTGAGTTCACTACTATGGATTTATCAGGCGACCATGTTGGAATTGGACTTGCATGCATGCACGTACCGTTCATTCATTTATTCATTCACGTGTGGAGCTCTTGCTCTATACCAGGTCCTGAGGAATCAGATGAGACTCCCCAGCCCCTGTCGCTCTACCCCGTCCCTTCCACCCCGATTCTAAGCCCCCCTCTTTCAGAAGGCTCTAATGTGGCGCTGGCTCACCGAAGCTTCCAGGGCAGGAACAGCTCTTGGGGCTAGATCCACGGGTGGCTGCCTCACCCCCTCCTTCCCACTCCTCTGCAGGATGGCCGTACCCATCAGCATCACCAACCCTGAACTGCTGAGGCACAGCACGGAGCTCTTCATGGACAGTGGCTTCTCCCCCAAGTCCCAGCGGATGGGGGCCATGGTTGCCTTCCAGAGATTCGAGGATTTCACCAGGTACCCAGTGTGGCTCAGTCTCCCCAGAACACCCCATGCACAGGGGTTGAGTGAGCTTCCCCTGACCCCCACCCATTCATTGCACACACAGGTGGGGGTGGCCCAGACACATGGCACGGCGAGTTAATAATAACAGAATAATAATATCATCAAAAGCGTGGGCTTTTGTGTCAGCACCTCCTGCTCTTGAATTCTGGCTCTGCACTGCTTCCTGACTATAAGACTCTGAACAAATGATTTCTCTCTGTACCTTCGTTTTCTCATCTGTATAATGGGCATAAGAGAAGGACTTACTTCGTAGGGTCACAAGGAAAATTAAATGAGATAATACATATAAAATATTGTATTTAAGCTATAGTTAATATGTAAATAACGTGCTCAGAAATGTCAGCGTCGTTGCCCTTTTTTCAACTTGGTCCTGTATGTTATGCATCGTGCTTGGATTATCTATGTTTGCAGCAGCCTTGGGAGGTGTAGTGGTTACTTTTGTTATCCTCAGTTGACTCAGAGGAGTGAGATGAGGTTGCAAGGGTCTACCGGCCAGTAAAAGGGGGACCCCAGCCATGCCCCCAAAGTGTTGGGAATCATTTCTTTTATTCAGCATCTCAAATCACATAGGTTCATCCTTCCCTTTTGGGAAAGACCCCATCGATGGTGCCTTGGACCTAGTCAGGAGCCACAGGAATTCTGCACAGACTTGGATGTGCTTGCAGAGTGGTGGTTGGGAAAGAGTGAGGGTCAGGCCTGACCTATCGCCTTGTGGGGCAGCGGCCCCTCAGCCCTCCCTCTCTGCTCCGTGCCTCCAGGAACTTTGATGAGGTCATTTCCTGCTTTGCCAACGTGCCTAAGGACGTTCCTCTCTTCAGCAAGGTCCGTACTTCCCTGTACTCCGAGGATGACGGCAAGGTGAGTGTCTGAGCAGGGAGCAAGCCGAGGAGGGGACGGGCTGGGGCAGTGGCCACCTGGGCCGTTCTACTGCCTACCCTTGGTTTTCTCTCCCAGAGCCTCCGAGAAGAGCCGATCCACATCCTGAACGTGGCCATCCAGTACGCAGACTACCTGGAGGACGAGCAGCTGGTGCCTGTTTTCCGGACATTCGTTCAGTCCAAGGTGTGCTGGGCAGCCTCTGGTTCTGGGTCCCTGGAGAAGGAGGAAGGGCTCTCTTGGTGAGGTGTCCATGTGCCCAAGTCACTTACATAAACAACCATGTACGCATATACCTGTGGGTTGGTTTTATAAACATGTGGTGTCCATTGCCGGCATGGACTCTTACCCAGCAGTAGGGACAGCTGTTACATATGCTTAATGACCCCAGCTGCAGACAGATGTGGAGCAGCTTGGCAAGTGTAGGTAGTAGAACTATGGGGCAGGTGCTGTGTGACCTCCAGCAGGTTACTTTATCTCTCTGATCCTTAAGTTTTCCCATCTGTAAAATGGGACACTTAAGCTCATACATTAATCACATCTGCCAGGCACACTGTATAGCTGTTAGTTCTTTACCCTCCTGACTTGGTCTCAACTTTAAGAACACTTGGAAATTTTCGGCTGTCGCTTTGTAGTGTGTTTATCTGTACATGTGTTGTATCCCCCATGTTATTCTGGTGGGAGGGACACCTCTTACCTCCTCTGACTTGGTGTCCCTCAGAGGACCTGGCCTGGTGCTTCCTAGGCAGGAGGTGTTGGGTGAAAAATGCACGGATGATGCCATGAAAGCTTAGGGACATTATTGTTAGTGATGTACTCAGCCTTATGTGATTGATTAATCAACAGTGTAACGACGTACATTGTAGAAAATGTTGAAGGGGCGGACGGATCTGAAAAGCTTGCCCCACCATCCAGGGCAGTGACTGTGGTATATTTCCCTCTAGCCTGTTTCTTAACAGAGCTGATGTCCTTACTGGACTTTGAGCTTGGCATCCCATGGCTTAGATAAGGCAACGTTTGAGCTGTTGGCAGTTTGCCTGCCCCCTAACCAAATCAGAGGAGGCTCAAGATACTTGGTGGTTCTTCCCCCGAGGGGGCAGTGGAGGGGTGTCAGAATCACCTGTGAACAGCCGTGCTATGGGGGGCAACGTGGCTGTGTGTGGGAAGGAGACAGTTCTCTACATATCGACCCAGGAGGATATGCATGAACTAGAAAAGATTAAACGTATGTGTCTCTGTACAAATAAGTGTTTATATACAGCATACCAAAGAGAGGAAAGTTAGCAGAATATACACCTACCAGGAGAGTGGAAGACATTTTAATGTTACATATTTCTATATTATTTAAAAACTTTTGCACTAAGAAGATACATACGTACACATTCGCAGACACATACACACACCTGTACATTCACGCACACCTGTACATTCACGCACACCTTTAATTGAGAACAGTAATCAGGCTCCCAGTAGAATCCTCTTCATTTTCCAATTTCTCCTGTTTTCTTTGCAACCTGCATTCTGTTAAGTGCCTTACCTCTTTCTGAAATGGGCTAAGGCTCTTCATTTCTCCTAGTAATTTTCCTTATCACATGGAGAAATTTAAAAATATCCTTGTTTTCTGGTCTTCTGGGTGTTTTTCCTTTCCCCAGAGAACTATACAGAATAGTATTTATTTCGTTTAGGGAGCAACTAAAAACAGTTTAGTACTTTCCTTGGGTAATTTTTGACTGAAGTTGAATATACACAGCAGTGCACAAATCATTAATGTACAGCCTGATGAATTTGCACAGGGAATTCCCAAGTGTGACCAACATTCAGATCAAGAAATGACTGCTCTGGCCCCTTCTTGAGCCTCTTCCCATCACTACGTCTCCCCCGCCAGAGATAACCAGCCAGTAGCCTGACTTCTAATAGTAGAGATTAGTTTTGTCTATTTTAGAGTTCTGTATAAACTAAAGCATATGGTTTGTACTTTTTTGTGTCAGGCTTTTTTATTCAGCTTGTCATCTTTTTTTTTTAAATACAGCAGTGCCCCATCCCACCAATTTCATTAAAGAGTTCATGAAATGTTAAGAGATACATGTATATATATGTAATATGTATGTATATATTAATAGCTTTACTGAATATAATTCACTTAGCACACCATTCCCCCATTTAAAGTGTACAATTCAGTGCTTATCAGTACAGTAGTCCCCTTTTCTGCAGTTTTGTTTTCTGCAGTCTCAGTTTCCCACAGTCCACCGCAGTCTTAAATGGAAAATTCCAGAAATTTTTAAGTTTAAGCAATTTGTAAGTTTTAAGTTGTGTGCCATCCTGCTCCGTCCTGCCCGGATGTGAATCATCCCTCTGTCCAAGCGTAGCCGCCCGTTAGTCACTTAGTAGTCAGCTCGGTTATCCCATCAACTGTCATGGTGTTGCAGTACTCATGTTAAGTCACCCTTATCTTACTTAATTATGCCCCCAAAGCACAAGTGATGCTGGCAACTCGGACATGCCGAAGAGAAGCTGTCAAGTGCTTCCTTTAAATGAAAAGGTGAAAATTCTTGACTTAATAAGGAAGGAAAAAAAATGTATGCTGAGTTGCTAAGATCTATGGTAAAACCAAGTCTTCTATCCATGAAATTGTGAACGAGGAGAAAAGAAATGTGTGCTAATTTTGCTGTCACGCCCTAAATTGCAAACATTACGGCCACAGTGAGTGATAAGTGCCTAGTTAAGACGGAAAAGGCATTAAATTTGTACAGGAAAATATCTTGAGAGCCCACATTCACGTAACTTTTATTACAGTATATGGCTGTAATTGTTCTATTTTGTTATAATTATTGTTAATCTCTTACTGTGCCTAATCTATAAATTAAACTTTATCAGAAGTATGTATATATAGGAAAAAACGTAGTATGTATAGCGTTTGGTACTGTCTGTGGTTCCAGGCATCCACTGGGGATTTTGGAACGTACAGCTCATGGATAAGAAGGGACTACTATGTATTCACAGAGTTGTGTAGCCATCATTATGATCATTATGTTTTAGAACATTTTCACCACTCCCACCAAGATACCCATTAGCAGTCACCCCACGTTCCCTCCACCCCAAACCCTTTCCCCTGCCCTAGGCAACCGCTAATGTACTTTCTGTCTCTATAGATTGGCCTGTTCTGGGTGTTTCCTATCAATGGGATAAATGGAATTTCATACACTCTGAGGTCTTTGGGGACGGGCCTCTTTCACTCGGCATGCTTTCAAGGTTGATCCGGGTGGTGACATATATCATTCCTTTTTGTGGCCAAATATGATCCCACTGTGTTTTTGGTTTTTAATGCAGAAAAACATCCTTGTGGAGTATGGACTCCGAAGAATTACGTTCCTGATTGCCCAAGAGGTCAGTCCGATTCTCAGCGCATCTGAGTTTTTCGCATTCTTCAAGACTGGGTGCCATTTGTTTGATGTTTACTATGTAGATTGGGGTGGAAAAAAATCAGTCCCTAGAGAAGAGGTGGCTTTCCAAACGATTCATTCTAGAAGTGGACTGGGTTAGGGTTAAAAATCACAGAACAGGTCTATAAATATTTAAATGAGTCTTGCTTGATTTGTCTTTCATATGGATTTCTTTTTGCAGAAAGAATTTCCCAAGTTTTTCACATTCAGAGCAAGAGACGAGGTATGGTGAAGAGCAATGAACTGGTTCTGGCTTCCCTGGGAGATTTGATATTCAGCAAGAATATGGTTCTTAGTCCTTGTGGTGTCCCATATTCTAGAACATGCAACTTTTGTGTAGATTCCAGCCTTCCTCTGGGCTGGTATTTCCAGTGAGAGCCCTGTGTTGCTCTGTGGAGCTCAGACCCCACGTTTCCCTCCCTTTCAGCCTTCACTACAGGTTTCTGTCTCACCTGGATACTTTTTGTACTTGCCGGTGTAACTCTGTAAGACGGTTCTCCCAACCTCTTTTTCTTTTCTTTTCTTTTTTTTAATATCTTTATTGGAGTATAATTGTTTACAATGTTATGTTAGTTTCTACTGTACAACAAAATGAATCAGCCATACATATACATATATCCCCATATGCCCTCCCTCTTGAGCCTGCCTCCCACCATCCCTATCCCACTGCTCTAGGTGGTCACAGAGCACCAAGCTGATCTCCCTGTGCTATGCGGCTGCTTCCCACTAACTATCTATTTTACATTCGGTAGTGTATATATGTCAGTGCCACTCTCTCACTTCATCCCAGCTTACCCTTCCCCCTCCCCGTGTCCTCACGTCCATTCTCTACGTCTGCGTCTTTATTCCTGCCCTGCCACTATGTTCATCAGTACTGTTTTTTTAGATTCCACATATATGCGTTAGCATACGGTATTTGTTTTTCTCTTTCTGACTTACTTCAGTCTGTATGACAGACCCTATGTCCATCCACCTCACTATAGATAACTCAATTTCGTTCCTTTTTATGGCTGAGTAATATTCTGTTGTATATATGTGCCACACCTTCTTTATCCATTCATCTGTCAATGGACATTTGGCCAACCTCTTTTTCTTATGTTCTTCCAGAACAGTGGTTGGCAAACTATGGCTTGCAGGCCAGCCCCCTGTTTTTATAACCACAGTTTGATTGGGACGGAGGCCACACCCATTAATCACTTACTGTCTCCTGTAGCTTTCTTGCTCCAGCAGCTGAATCGAGTACAGTTGGCCCTCCAAGTTCACGGATTCCACATTCGTGGATTCACCCAACCATGGATGGAATCATCACAGTTGGTTGTGTCCGCGGATGCAGAACCCGCGGATTCGGAAGGTGGACTGCAGTTGTGACCGACCGTATACTCCATCAGTCCTCTGGCCTTTTAAGAAAAAGTTTGCTCATCCTTATTCTAGAACAGGTGGGCTTGGTCCCAGCACAAATCCAGTCTCCACTAAACAGTATTTTAATTTATCCAAAGCCTTACTTTCCTAGTTACGCATCCTTTCTTCAGCTTCTTCATTTTCTCTTCAGTCTCCAGCACTGTCAGTCGCCTCCTTCTGAGGACCGATTTCCACAAGGAAGCTAAGGCTTAGTGACTTCTTGAGAAATACTCTGTGTGGTGGCAGATAGAGAACAGCCTGGTGGTGCCAGCAGGTGCTGGGGACTAGCTGGGCTTCCCTGTGGCCAAGAGGCTTATGCCAGCACAAGGTTCCATGCTCGTGGCTCTCCTCTGGACCATCACAAAGTCCCAAATCTCTTGAGCTCCCAATTAGAAGACATCATGAATGCTTCATTCCTGAGTTCTAAACCCGCGAACACCAGGGATCTGCAGGACAGGGCGTGGATCAAGCAGGCACGCAGCCCCAGTGTCCAACGCCACCTGTGTCTGTGTGTCCATCTGTTTTCTCTCTCTGGTCGGCCCACAGTTTGCAGAAGATCGCATTTACCGTCACTTGGAGCCGGCCCTGGCCTTCCAGCTGGAGCTCAGCCGGTTGCGTAACTTTGACATAACTGCCATGCCCTGCGCCAACCACAAGATGCATTTGTACCTGGGCGCTGCCAGAGTGAAAGAGGGCGCAGAGGTCACGGACCACAGGTTCTTCATCCGCGTCATCATCAGGCATTCGGACCTGATCACCAAGGTAGGATGTCATGGGGTGTTTCTTTCTCCCTCTGAACTTGTCACTCACGTGCTGCCCTTGCCTTCGTTGAGTTCCTGCTCTGGGTCAGGCCCTGGGCTGCACTCTGGGGATCTCAGGGTGCACAGGGCACCCACAGCCCTGCCCTTGTGACTGACCCTCCAGTCTGGGGACAGAGTGGGAGGTGGAAAATGAAGTGGTCTGTTTTCATGGTCTGTTTTCAAGTGGTCTGTTGTCCTGTGGATTCTTCCTTCTGTCACAGCGATCTCCCTGCATGAGGAGAGAATTGGGAGGATGGAAAAGAAATACCCTGATTTGTCAAGGGGATGTTTTTGTACGCTCATTGCGTCCCATTGTTTCTTGCATTTAGAAAAGTAATTCATGATTATATTGTGAAGATTGCAAAACATACTGAAAATATTTTTAAAAATTAAGGAAAAGGACCAGAATCCTGCCATTCAGGGGTCAGCCCTGTTGGTGACCCTTTCTAGGCCTAACTCCATATATGTATTGGGACTGGGTTGTAGGTGTAATGTTACAGATAGGAGCTCAGGCTGGACAAATCATTTAAAGGCTTTTTTTTGTTTTTCCACTGTAGACCTCTTTCCATGTTAATGAAGATGATTTCCTTCATGCAATTCCCTTGCATGGATGTATATCTTGTGTGTGTAATGTTTTTGAACACATCCCCTAGTGATGGATGTTAAGCTAATCAGTATTTTGCTGCCTCTGTCACCCAGATATTTTAATAGCTTTTATGATTATCCAGGTACGGTAAGGCCGACAGATCAGGAGACAGTTATGATCGAAAAGATGGTTTATTTCTTATCACAGATTCCAAGAGGAGGGGGCATGCTGAGCCGTGGGGGCCACATGGGGAAGCACCAGGGCTGCTCAGGAGGCAGAGGGAGGGGGGATACATGGACAGGAGCCTTTATTGTGGATTCCGCAGGAAGGAATGGGTGAGGCAGGGTGAGCAGGCTTGGGACTGGCTAGCCTGAGTAATTTCAGCAGGCTGTGAGCATAGGGACTGTCTCTACTTGTCTGGTACCTGGCCCTGGGGTGATTAGGGCCAGTGGATAGTGGCCTGGAGGGTGAGAGCCTGACAAGGAGGTCGTTGGGGTGTGGGGTCTGGATTGGTTGGTTTGCCTGAAACGCATGCTCATGGCTGAGTTGTTTACAAGCTCTAGGAATTGGCTAACCTGGGAGGGGCAGTCCCTCCAGGGTCAGCAAAGCCCAGCTGTCAAAGCATCAGAATACAGAAAATAACAGAGGTGCTGAATACACGAGACAGCCTTGGACATCCCGTTACCTCTGGAGGCAGGGCTCTGCTGTCTGACCTGGCACGCCTTTTGGAGGAGGGGGATGCTCTCCTTTCCCTTTGACTCTCTGGGCCCTGCGCCCCTGGCCTAGCGGCTGCCCCTCTCCCCCTTTGACAGGAAGCCTCCTTCGAGTACCTGCAGAACGAAGGCGAGCGGCTGCTTCTGGAGGCCATGGACGAGCTGGAGGTGGCGTTCAACAACACCAGCGTGCGCACCGACTGCAACCACATCTTCCTCAACTTCGTGCCCACCGTCATCATGGACCCCTCTAAGGTCTCACCTCTGGGGGTGGGGCTCTCACCAGGCTCCAGGTTCACCTTCACTGGGACCTTCCTGCTTCAGGGTATCGTCTCCTGGTGCTCGAGACCTGAGCTCCAGGATGCGTATGTGCATGTCTGAGCCTCACTTGCTGCAGGTGGAGAACAAACCTTCCATCGATTAATTGTAGAGCCGTTTTTCAGCCACCACCCTTAGGACTGTCCCTAAGGATGTTCCCCCTCCGTGGGTACGCTTCACGTTTCGGAAGACACAGATGCCCAAAATGTCCTTTACAAAACAAAATTTTGTCCTCTCCCTAGTTCCAGGCTCTGTTGGGGGCTGCATGTGGGTGGGGGAAGGGGGGTGAGAATCTGAGGTCTGTGGCTCAGCCATTCTCCATTGGCTGGTTCTTCACGAGCAGGCAGAGTCTGTGGTGGTGATTCTGGATGAAAGAAGTTCTAGTCCATCTGCTTGGCATGTGTGGGGTGCAGAGGCCCATGCTGATTCCCCAGCTCCACCAGTTCACATAGTTCCTTGAAGAAGAAAATGCATAAGCTTGGGATGCATGATGGAGAGAAAGACAGGGTAACATAGGGGCACTAGCTCTTACCAGCCTCAGTTTCCACATCTGTCAGTGGGGGACAAAAATACCAGCCTCTCTGAGTAATGATGGGGGCAGAGTGAGATAATGAGCTTAAATGCTTAGCATGATACCTTTGATTATTATCAGCTTAGAGTTAATGGATACATGCTACGTATTGCTCTGCTATATACATGCAGTGCATTTTGCATTCAGTATATCTCATCTTTCTGTTATAATCAGAGCTAGAACTATTACGAGTGTGCGCGGAATGGGTCCTGAAATTGAATTGCTGTGGTATGCTGCAGATTGAGGAGTCAGTGCGGTCCATGGTGATGCGCTACGGCAGCCGGTTGTGGAAACTCCGCGTGCTCCAGGCTGAGGTCAAGATCAACATCCGCCAGACCACCACCGACCGCGCCGTTCCCATCCGCCTGTTCATCACCAACGAGTCAGGCTACTACCTGGACATCAGCCTCTACAAAGAAGTGACCGACCCCAGATCTGGAAACGTAAGGCCGGGCTGGCTCACAGAGGTCAAGTCAAAGTGGAGGCAGGCTGCCCGGAGAGCAAGACGTAGATTAAAATGGCACTTGGAAGCTTTGCTGTGTCAGACTGGGGCTGCTCCTCTGAGTTTTATGATAAACGTGTTAGCTTCTGAATCCCAGTTGTTCAGTCCTTTAGGAAGGAGATTGAATCCAAAGTTTAATCCAGTCTAGAACCATGTTTGGGATAAGATGTGGAGTATTACGGCTGATTATAATACAGTTCCCAAGTTAGTTCAGTTAGGGAAATGGTATTTTCCCCAACCGTGTTTTGGAATAGACTTTTGTAAAATGAATCAAGTTTCCTATTGACTACTATATATACATGTAGTAGATTACATGTATATGTATATAATCGTTTTATTTTGAAACACTTAAAGACTCTCAAAAAGTTGCAAAAATAGCACAGAGGAGAAAATTTAGGACAGAGAATACTCATGTACCCTTCACCCAGCTTTCCCCAATGATAGCATCTTTTTTAACCAGAGACATTGTCAAGACAGGAAGTTGACACTGGTCCACTTCCTGTCTTGACAAGTCTATTAACTCAAATGCAGACCTTATTTGGGTTTCACCAATTTTTACATGCACTCTGGTTTGTTTGGGGGGTGTGTGTGTGTGTGTGTGTGTTAGTAGTATGATAATTACAGTTTTGGAGCTGTGTCTCCACATCTGTTTCCCACAGTGGCAGAGAAGAGATTACTCTCCCGGGCACTCACTTTGTTATGTGATACGTGCTATGCTTCCCCTCATTATATTTTTTATTGAAATATAGTTGATTCACAATGTTGTGTTAATTTCTGCTATACAGCAGAGTGATTCAGTTATACATATATATACACACATTATTTTTTTAATATTCTATTTCATTATGGTTTATCACAGAATACTGAATATAGTTCCCTGTGCTGTACACTAGGACCTTGTTGTTTATCCATTCTATATATAATAACTTGCACCTACTAACCCCAAACTCCCAGTCCGTCCCTCTCCCACACACCCTCCCCCTTCACAACCACCAGTCTATTCTCTATGTCTGTGGGTCTGTTTCTGTTTCATAAAAGTTCCTTTGTGTCATATGTTAGATTCCACATATAAGTGATACCGTATGGTATTTGTCTTTCTCTTTCTGACTTTCTTCGCTTAGCATGATAATCTCTAGGTCCATCCATGTTGCTGCAAATGGCATTATTTCATTCTTTGTTCCGGCTGAGTAGTATTCCCTCGTTGCATTTTCACTGAGGACTGGGAAGAAATAAATTGGGCAGGAGTGTGGTTCTCTGAGACTTGCCCTCCTCACTCTCTGTTTTTCTTTCTTTCTGGTCCAGATCATGTTTCACTCCTTCGGCAACAAACAAGGGCCCCAGCACGGGATGCTGATCAATACTCCCTACGTCACCAAGGATCTGCTCCAGGCTAAGCGATTCCAGGCCCAGTCCCTGGGTACCACCTATGTGTATGACTTCCCGGAAATGTTCAGGCAGGCAAGTCCTGAGGCTGAGACTCAGCACTGCCCAGGGTCCCCTTAGGGACTCCACTGGCATCCACACCCCCCATCCTTAGTTACTCTTTTTTTTTTTTGGCCACACTGTGCGGCTTGTGGGATCTTAGTTCCCTGACCAGGGATTGAACCTGGGCCCACGGCAGTGAAAGCACCAAGTCTCAACCACCAGGGCACCAGGGAATTCCCCTTAGTTACTCTTCTGAAGACCCCACTCTAAAGAACACAGTATTCGTGAAGGAAAAGAAGCTAATATTGAGAATGACTTCATAGTATATTTTTCTAAAACAAACCTAATTTCATCCCAGTGATAAAAAGGAATATAATATAGAAACTTTGGAAGGTAAAGGAGAATGGAAAGAAGGAAAAAGTGACTCCTTGTTCCACGTACTAAAGACAAATTGTTTACCACTTCCTTTTGGTCTTTTTAATGCTTATATTAAGTGCTGGCTACATGCCAGGAACCGTTCTAAGGGTAGATAGACCATGAGGAAGAGGATGGGGTCACTGCCTTTGAGGACTTTTTGGTCTACTTAAAAAAATAATGTTTTATGTTTTTATGATTATTAAATATACACTGGATACAGAAAAATAGGAATAAGCAAATAAAATTTCACTCATAGGTAATCACTTGTCTACCATTGAGGACTGCAATACCATTTTAGTGTATTTCCTTCAAGTATGCTTTCTATGCCTTTATTTTTTTTACGTAGAAGGGCCTTTCAAGGAGACTGAGCACACTGGCATTGGTGATATGGGTGCCTGTGTACATCTTCTCCGTTGCCTTGTGAATGACGTTCATGAAACTGAGGTCGTGGACTTCTACTGTCCGCAGGAAAGCATCAGTGTACTTTAGGCATAGGAGATGCAGGATAGTAGGAAAAGCTGCCGTTTAGGGTCCGTAAGGCCTGGGCCTGAGTTCCAAATCTGTCCTTTGCTTCCTGTGTGTCCCTGGGCAAGTTCCTTCACCTCTCTGGGCCTCACTTTCCTCCTCTGTAAAATGAGGCTAATAATATTACCTACTTCCCCAGGTTGTGGTAAGAATATATATAAAGTATTCAGTAGAATGGAAACTTTTATAATTAAGAATGTCATTGTCTGTATCCTTTTGCCTCAGAAGTCACAGGCCATAAGAATAGGAAACAGACAAATCAGGAATAAATCCATCCACTTTCTTTTAGATAAAGAAACAGTATGGTAGACAACACATAAATTTGAAAACAGATGAAAATTTCTGAGAAAAATATATCTTATCAAAACTGACTCAAGAAGAAATAGAAAATGTAAATAGATTATAAGGATTAATGAAATTGAATTAATAGTTCAAAAACATCCATCTACTAAAATTGGGCCCAGCCAGGGACTTCCCTGGTGGCACAGTGGTTAAGAATCCGCCTGCCAATGCAGGGGACACGGGTTCGAGTCCTGGTCCGGGAAGATCGCACATGCCGTGGAGCAACTAAGCCCATGCGCCACAACTACTGAGCCTGCGCTCTAGAGCCCTCAAGCCACAACTACTGAAGCCCGCGTGCCTAGAGCCCATGCTCCGCAACGAGAAAAGCCACAGCAATGAGAAGGCCGTGCACAGCAACAAAGAGTAGCCCCCGCTCGCTGCAACTAGAGAAAGCCCGCGCACAACGAAGACCCAAAGCAGCCATAAATAAATAAATAAATAAATTTGAAAAAAAGCATTAATGAAATTGAATTTGTAGGTCAGAAACACCCATCTACTAAAATTGGTCCTAGACAGTTTTACAACAATTGTTGTCAAACCTTCAAGGGACAGATAATTCCCTTTGTATACAAACTGTTTAGAGAATAGAAAAAACAAAGGGAATGCTTCTTAACTCATTTTATCAGGTTATTATTACTTTAATATTAATCCAAGATAAGAACATTAGGAGAAAGGAAGTTTATTGTCTCATTTATGAACACAGACATGAATCATAATTAAAATATTAGCAAATGAAACCCAGTAATGATTTTTTTAAAAAAAATTTAGACTAAGTAGTATTTATCTTGTGACAGCTTGTATGGTATTAGGAAGTCTATAGTTTACCATGTTAATAGATTAAGAACGAACTTAAATTTCTCAATAGGTGCAAAAAATGTATTTGAAAAGATAGTATCTATTTATAATAAAAGCTTTTAATAAACTAGGACTAGAAGGGGATTTTTTTTTAAATTCATTTCTGGCTGCATCAGGTCTTCGTTGCTGCACGCGGGCTTTCTCTAGTTGCAGCAAGCAGGGGCTACTCTTCGTTGTGGTGGGCAGGCTTCTCCTTGCGGTGGCTTCTCTTGTTGCGGAGCATGGGTTGTAGGCACATGGGCTTCAGTAGTTGTGGCACGCAGGCTCAGTAGTTGTGGCTCGCGGGCTGTAGAGCACACCCTCAGTAGTTATGACGCATAGGCTTAGTTGTTCCACAGCATGTGGGATCTTCCCGGACCAGGGCTCAAACCCGTGTCCCCAGCATTGGCAGGGGGATTCTTAACCACTGTGCCACCAGGGAAGCCTCGAATTTGTTTATCTTGATAAAAGACATCCACCTAAAATTAATAGCAGCTAATGGTGAAATGTTAGAAGTATTCGCTTCAAAGATAGGTACAGATAGAAATATCCATTAACACCCCTTCTATTCAACTTTTTTTTACTAGAGTTCTTGGCCAATGCAAAAATATGAGAAAAAGAAATAAAAGGTATAAAGACTAGAAAGAAGGAAGCAAAGTTACGTTTTTCATAGATGATATAAACGCCTATACAAGAAATCCAAGAGAATTTATGGAACCAATTAGATAATACAGCAAGATCGCTAGATACCAGAGCAATATACAAAACTTAATTGTACTCTCATAGACCAGCAATAATTGTAAAATCTAATTGGAAAAAATGCCATTTACAATATTAAGATCAACCCCAAGTTTAGGGATAAATCAAACAAAAAACATACAAGACCTTTATGGAGGAAATTTTGAAACTTTACGGAAATACTTTAAGCCTAAATAGAGAGATATATCATGCTTATGTATGATGGGAAGATTCAATATTGTAAAGATAATAGTTCCCCCCAAATTAATACATTCAGTATAATTCTGGAGTTTTGGTGCAACTTAAAAACTCATAGGGAAAGCAAAAGTTCATGAATAGCAAAAACACTTCTGAAAAAGAACAAAATCAGGAGGACTTGTCTTAGCCATCCTTTAAAATAAGTCATTATTTGGGCTTCCCTGGTGGCGCAGTGGTTGAGAGTCCGCCTGCCGATGCAGGGGACGCGGGTTCGTGCCCCGGTCCAGGAAGATCCCACATGCCGCGGAGCAGCTAGGCCCGTGAGCCATGGCCGCTGAGCCTGCACGTCCGGAGCCTGTGCTCCACAACAGGAGAGGCCACAATAGTGAGAGGCCCACGTACCGCAAAAAAAATAAATAAATAAATAAAAAAAAGAATTAAAAAAAAGTCATTATTTACTTTCAAGCAGTAGTACGTACTACAGTGTGTAATATTATTGTAACAGAGCTAAACAAATAGACCAATGGAACAGAATAGAGTCTAGAGTCAGACCCACTCACAGACAGAACCTTGATTGAATGCAGAGGTGGGATTCTGAATCAAGGGAATAAATTTCACTAAAAGGTACAAAGAAATTTCTTATCTAATTGGGAAAAAAATTTTTCGATTTCTACCTCATCTGGTGTACAGAAATAAATTTCGAGAGGATTAAAACTGCTCGGAGTGAGTTGAAAGCGTAAGCATAGGAAAACCCCATGAATGTGACTATGTTAAAATTTAGAAGTTATTTATGTAAAAGAGAAAAGACAAACCCCAGATTGGGAGAATATGTTTAAATATCTGTTTCCAGCAAGGGATTAAAGCGATATTATCTACAGAGCATTTATAAATCAGTTGGAAAAAAAAAAACCAAGCAAAACTATAAAAAATATGGGCAAGAGTTATAAATAGGAAATTGACCAAAAAAAAAGAGAAACTTACAAGATCAATCAATATATTCTAAGGTGCTCACCTCACTGATAATCAGTGAAGTACCGACCAATATCACAGTACAAAAAAAAAAAATCACAGTACAGTTTCACACCCAGCAGATGGGTAAACATTAAAATATTTGCCAAAGCCAAGTGTGGACAAGTATATGGAGCAAAGGAGCTCTCACACATTCTTACTAGAACTGTAAAAACAATTTGACAATATCCAGTAAATCTGAATTTTCACATACCCTATGACCCAGCAATTTCATTCCTAGGTATGCACCCATTGAAACACTCATCCGTGTTTATTTAAAAAAAAAAAAAAAGACCATAAAAATGTTGATTACAGCATTGTTGGTGTAGAATTGGAAACCTAAATGTTCCTAAAAAGGGTTATGAATAAATAAATTGTGATATGTTCATATCATGGAAAACTGAACAGCAGGGAAAATGAATAAACCAGAGCTAAATTTATCAATATGGATAAATCTCTCAAATATATTGGAGAACTAGAAAAATAAGTTGTGGAAGAACGTGTCCAGTGCAATACCATTATTTAAAGTATAAGTCATGCAAAATAATGCTATGTTTTTTGGGGGGGGTTATTTTTATTTTATTTATTGTTTTTGGCCGCGTTGGGTCTTCGTTGCTGTGTGCGGGCTTTCTCTAGTGTGGCGAGCGGGGGCTACTTTTTGTTGTGGTGCGTGGGCTTCTCACTGCGGTGGCTTCTCTTGTTGCGGAGCCTGGGTTCTAGGCACGCGGGCTTCAGTAGTTTTGGTGCGCGGGCTCTAGAGGACAGGCTCAGTAGTTATGGCACACGGGCTTAGGTGCTCCGCGGCATGTGGGATCTTCCTGGACCAGGGCTTGAACCCGTGTCCCCTGCTTTGGCAGGCGGATTCCCAACCACTGCGCCACCAGGGAAGCCCAATGCTATGTTTTAAATGTCTGCACACATGATGAAATAAAAATGTAAAAGCATACAGAGGACTGATGGACAGTAATTCAGGATAATAGTTACCTGAGGGGAGCAGCAGGGAGGAGGGATGGGAATGGGATGGGGAGGGGTACACCAGGGACTTCAACTGCATTTTTCTTATTTCTTTAAAAAAATCTTAAGCTACTGTGGAAAAATTCTGATTTGACAGAGCCATGAGATAGATGCTTGGGTATTTATTTTTCTGCATGTATGCTTTAAATAGTTCATGATTGAAAAAGAGAGAAAGCAGTAGAAAATGTACTTCCTTACTGATGACTTCAGGTTTTTCTCTTTCCTGTCCTCTCTGTAGGCTCTTTTTAAAATGTGGGGTTCCCCGGACAAGTACCCCAAAGACATCCTGACATACACCGAACTAGTGCTGGACCCGCAGGGCCAGCTGGTGGAGATGAACCGACTTCCTGGAGGAAATGAGGTAAAGAACTGAGTCGCTTTGCTGTACAGGAGAAATGAACACAACATTGTAAGTCAACTATACTTCAATAAAATTAAAAAAAAAAAACCTCACAGAGCCCAGCCCCTGGCCGGAATCACCCTTTAAAACAATTTCCTCCTGGGGGACTTCCCTGGCCGTCCAGTGGTTAAGACCCTGTACTTCCACTGCAGGGGACATGGGTTCAATCCCTGGTCGGGGTACTTAGGTCCTGCATGCTGTGCAGTGCGGCCAAAGATAAATAAATAAGTTCCTCCTGAAGAAACAAGCCCGTTTTCTTGTGCATTCGTGTCCTCGCCAGGTGGGCATGGTGGCCTTCAAAATGAGGTTTAAGACCCTTGAGTACCCAGAAGGGCGCGACGTTATCCTCATCAGCAATGACATCACCTTCCGGATAGGATCCTTTGGCCTTGGAGAAGACCTTCTGTACCTGCGGGCATCCGAGATGGCCCGGGCAGAGGGCATCCCCAAAATCTACCTCGCTGCCAACAGTGGGGCCCGTATCGGCCTTGCGGAGGAGATCAAACACATGTTCCAGGTGGCTTGGGTGGACCGGGAAGACCCCCACAAGGTACGTCATAAAGCTGGGGTGGCAGTGTGACTGCGCTAAGCTCATGTTGTATTTTCTGTGCGGGTGACAGCACCTCCAAGGGGGCGGACAAAATCTTCTCGCTCTTTGTGTAGACAGCATAGATATCCATAAAGTACATAAACAGGCAGTAAAATTTCATGGGAGGGGGTGACGATTAGGAAAAAAGGTCTAAATGGGATCCTTAGGGGGACAATAATGAAAAAAAGTCATTTTTTATGTAAACACAGAGTTAATACATGCTGAGCATCTCTTGGCACGCAGTGCACACCGAGGATGCAAATGTGAATGACAGCATAATCCCTGGCCTCAGGAAGTTCTTAAAAATCATCCAGGAGACCTAGAGACACCAGCTACCATAAAAGGCAAAGTGAATAGAGAAAAGCATACATCTTGTGATGTGAAAATGCAGGGGACAGAGTCATTCTTTGCAACCGGAGCATGAGTTCTCAAGGGGGTGGTATTGCCCCCGCCATGGGGGCAAAAATGATTCTTTTCATGTAAAAAGCATACACACACACACATATATGTATACATACATACACACATAAACAATATATCTACAATAAAATTTTATTGGTGGGGGGTGGGGGGGTTGGCATTAAGAAAAAAAATCTCCGTAGGGGAAAGAGAATGAAAAGATGATTAAAAAACATTAAATCAGAGAGCCCAGGAAGAAAGTGAAGTTGTATTGTAAGGACCAGTGGAAAGCACAGAGCAGACCTTCAGTTTATTACTGTTATTAACATGGTATTAACATCAGACAGGTGACTGTGTTATTAACATGGTGTTATTAACACCCCCGCCCCCACCCACCCAAACCAGTGTTGACATTAAAACAAAACAGTGGCTGTTGAGTGCAGGAAGCTGGACTCATAGCCTTACTGAAGTATATATTTTTAAGGGAATTAAATACCTGTACCTGACTCCCCAAGACTACACCACAGTCAGCTCCCTGAACTCCGTCCATTGTAAACACGTCGAGGAAGAAGGAGAATCCAGGTAAATAACTGACCAGGCAGCGCCTTCATTTTGCCTGTGGTTAATTTCAGCTACTCCCAGGGGAATCTGCCTCTTCGCCTCTGGGCTTGTGACAGTATATCAAGCAGGTGGTAGTGTTTGTACAATGGGACCCCCGAGCTCCACTGGGGGCACTGATAGCTCAGACACCTGGGGCATCCTTTAGGGTGAGCCCATCCTTGTCATCCCCAAATGAGGCACGTCCTTCGCAAAAATACCACATCATGCAAGGAGAATTAGGTTGGATTCCCATAGTGTCCCCATAGCTGCAGGTTCACATTTTGTGACCAAATTAGCCAGACTGACTCAGCGGTGACTTGGTGAGCTGGGAAGATGCCGGGAGGGCCTGCTTCGTGAGAACGTCAAGGGCAATACCGGCTTGTGGGTTGTGGGTTTTTAAAATCAGCTTCTGATTTAAATCAGAATTTCCCAGGCTGAGTTTCCTGGAATGTTAGTTGGTGATTTGGGAGGATGGGAGGGAGTGAAAATTTTCCGTAGTCAAGTAAGTTTGGGAAGCACTGGGTTACATGAGATCCAACAAGCGTCTTTATCGCAGGCCTTCTCAGAACATTTAATGCACTGAAATGCCGTGTGAATCCCTAATGGGTTAGGCTGTACAGTGTACTTATATGGCCATGGAATCTTGACTGATTGATTATGAACCACGTGGCTTCTCCTTGTAGACCCCCATGTCTCTGTAGACCAAAGGCTATTCTAGATTGCTTCTGGAGGAATGCAGGGTGGGGTGACATTTCATTAGGACAGCCTCTGAATAGGCAAACTTTATCTTTCGTTGGAGGGGTGATGATTATCGATGCTGTACTTGCCCTTCTAGAAACTTTAGGGCCAGTCATCAGGGGCCTAGACCCCCGCCTTCATCTCACCTCTGGCTGCTTTATCACCTTCCAATCCCTCACCTTGCTTAGCCTTCCTTCCTCGGGTCCTTGGGAAACGCATCAGCCTTGGATTTTTCTGGGCTAGAGCTCAGTGTTTAACTCGCATTTGGTTCTTGAAGGTATGTCATCACGGATATCATTGGGAAGGAGGATGGCCTGGGCATAGAGAACCTGAGGGGCTCAGGCATGATTGCTGGGGAGACCTCCCTGGATTATGATGAGATTGTCACCATCAGCTTGGTGAGTCCCCTCCTATTTTCTTTTCCATCTCAACTTTTTATTATAGAAACTTTCAAATAGTCAAGAAAGCAAAGAGAATTGCTAATGAGCCCTATGTAGTCATCACCAGCTCCAACAATTATCAACGTGTAACCATGCCTATGTCCCCAGTCCCTCTGCCCCCCTGTTCTGGAATATTCTAAAGCAAACTCCACTTATATCTTTCCATCTGTAAGTACCCCAATGTGGATCTTGACTAGATTAATTTTTTAAAAACATAACCACGGTACTGTTACACCCAACAGTATCGGTGGCAATTCTTTAATATCATCAGAACACAGTTTGGGTTCAGTTTGAAGTGTTATCTCAAAAATATCTTGTTAAGAGTTGGTTGGTTTGAATCAGGGGCCAATCACCTCTTATTTAATAGGTACTGAGTATTTAGAAGAACTTTTGTCCGATTTTAACTGGTACTAAATGACTCTCTTCCCGCTCCCCAGTTTGGCCTTTTCAAAAATATTTTCTGTTTCTGGTAGAGTCATAGTAATAGTACTTTTCAATGGTAAACTGTCCCTCAAGATACGATTTTTACCTTCAGTGTTGTATCTTCAGTTTCCAAGGTGGAAGATGTTGGCCATGAGTGTCTTCCTTAGGCTTGTTTTCCAGATGTCATTTAAATATGTTTCATATATATTTCAAAATAAAAAGATTTATGCATATATTTACATATTCCAAAATATTTTTATTTTGAAGGATATAAAAAGATATGTATGTCTTTATATATTCCAAAAATATATAAACATATATGTATCTTTTATTTATATATATACAGACAGGCACACCTCAGAGATGTTGCAGGTTTGGTTCCAGACCTCTACCATAAAGCAAATGTTGCAATAAGGTGGATATAGCAATAAACGTCACACAGATTTTTTGGTTTTTCAGTCCATGTAAAAGTTATGTTTACACTATATTGTAGTCTATTAAGTGTGCAATAATCGCATTAATGTCTTTTTTAAATGTACACACCTTAATTAAAAAATCCTTTATTGCTAGAAAATGCTAACCATCATCTGACACACAGGGTTGCCAGAAACCTTAAGTTTGTTATAAAAAAAAAAAAAAGCAATATCCGTGAAGTGCAATAAAACGAGATCTGCCTCTATGTCTTTTTATTTTTATTTTTTTTAAATTTTTTTGTGTGTGTATGTCTTTTTATTTTGAAATAGTTTAGGACACACCAGATACGAGATAGCATAGGCAGGTCCTATGTACCCATCACCCAGCTTCCCCCATGACAGTATAACCATCGGACGTGATCGACATTGACGTTGACACAATACTGTTAACTCGGTACAGACCTTGCTCGGATTTTTCCAGTTTCACACGCCCTCCTAGGCCTCCTTTGGTTGAGTGAACGGCTACAATGTCTCAGGAGTGACCAAGCTCGGAAGAGCCACAGACATGCCTCTTGAAGCAAGAACCAGAACATTCCACTTCCGCTGTCTTTACAACACTCCTCTTTGCTAACCCCATTCTTTCTGGTTAGGAGGCCGAGGTCAGGCACCCTGAAGGAAGGCTTGTGTCACGCTGTTTGGCCTCCAATCAGGTTGCCAGTGGCCAAGCTTAGCTTCCGTTGGTGCCCAGCGGGTCCCTGGGCTGTCCCCACTGTGGGAGGCGGGGCGCGTGGCCCTGGGGAATGCAGGAGGGATCCTGTCTCCACAGGTGACCTGCCGAGCCCTTGGGATCGGGGCCTACCTGGTAAGGCTGGGCCAGCGAGTGATCCAGGTGGAGAATTCCCACATCATCCTGACAGGGGCAATGGCTCTCAACAAGGTGACCTTGAAGGGGCCACTGGGGAGTGGACATGTAGGGGTGGGGTGGGGGAGGGGTCATTTTAACTTTCCCAGTGTCCCTGATGGGGGATTTTTCTCAACCTGAAACCAGTTTCATGCCTACTGATGTAAGAGCTGTTTTTCCACTTTCCAGCTATATGGGCCTCTTATGAGCCAGAAAAAATACGTACATATATTAGGCTCTTCTGGTGGAACTAACTCTGTATTACTGTAATTTAAATTTTTAAATATTTTTGAAATGTTAAAAGTTATTAAAATGGCATTACACATTGCAGAAAATTGGAAAAAGACCCCCAAAAAGTAATTTTGCTCCTACTATAATTTTGGTGTATTTTCCTCTCGTCTTATATCTTAACATGGTTAGACTCCTAGTGAGTGCAGTTTCATTCGACATTTTTCCCTGTATTAAAATGCTTTCCACATTGCTGTAAAGCCTCCATAACATAATATCTGCTAAAACCCCACTGAGGGTCTCAAAGTCCGGCCCCTGAACCGGCAGCATCACCTGGGATCACCTAAAAATGCAAATTCTCAGGCCACACTGCAGACCTGCTGCATCAGAAATGTTAGGTAGGGTTTTGCTTTGGAGTTGACTAGAGTAATCAGCTGGATCACTGGTTCTGAAATTGTGCTACATGTTGGAATTTTCTGGAAGTTAAAAAGGAAAATACCAAAGATTCTGATGTAATAGGTCTGGGTACAGCCGGGGCATCGGGACTTTTGAAAGCTCCCAGATGATTCTAACATGCAGCCAGGGTTGAGGACCACTGAGGGAGATGACTTCCGAACAGGTGGAAGGGCCCCGGGCCGGGCAGAACCTTGCTAACCCTGCCATGTCAAAGCAGGTCCTGGGCAGAGAGGTTTACACATCCAACAACCAGCTGGGCGGCGTGCAGATCATGCATTACAATGGTGTCTCCCATGTCACCGTGCCGGACGACTTCGAGGGTGTTTGTACCATCCTGGAGTGGCTGTCCTATATGCCAAAGGTGCAGTATCCCCCCCTGCAGCTAAGAGCCTGGAAGACTCTGTTGTCAAGTTCATTTGCCAGATGGTGTGGGAAACAGGGAGCACTAAAGATGTGTCTGGGTTTAATTTTTCTTTACTCCTCCCTCCTTCCCTCTCTGATACCAAGCCCTGTACTTGCTGTTCTTTGCTATTTTTTAAATGCCACTGTAAGGATGCTCTCTGTCAATCCTTTAGAAAGAGGTGGCAATTTCAGTGTGGGTGGACATGTGTTAAATGTGGAATGATGTATGTAATGAATTTAAAAACAAAATAGAGTTCTTACAACTCCTACACCAAGACCAAGATTTAAGAGTCATCACTAATATTTGCTGAGCACTTACTAAAGCCATTATGTGAAGCCCTTTATCTTCATGATGTTGTTAAATCCTCACAACAGCTGTATCGGAGAGCTGCTATTATTATTACCACTTTACAGATAAGGAAATTGAGATTTAAAGAAATGCAGTACCTTGTCCAAGGTAATATGGCCAGTAAGTGGGTGGAAACAAGCCTCTAAAATGCACATGCCATCCTGTATGACAGTTACTAGCAAACTAATTACCCTGAGATAATACAGCTAGAATTTTACACACAAGGTGCTTTGAATTTTAATGTCAAACATCAACAACTTTAATATTTATTTTTAAATCTTTGTTTGTTAATCGCACAACTCAGAAAGTTAATTGCTAAATATCCTCTTTATACCCAGGGAAATAGTTTATACTATTTACAAAAAAATAATTTACAAAAAAATAATTTTTTGTAATAATAATTACAAAATAATTTTGAAATAATTTACAAAAAAAATCACCTCTGTACTATTACCGTGTCATTGTAAATTCTCTAAGGGAACAGTCGATGGTTGGTGCCTGAACAAACAGAATAAAAGGCTGTTCTCAAACAACAACAAAAACTAGGTGGCATTTCCTCTCATCAAAAGAGGTAACATTGGACAACAGAGAATCCTCAAGCTTTGCAGTCAGGCTCGATTTGATTCTTGGCTTCCTCCTCCATAGTAATGAGGCCTCAGGACCATCTCTTAATCTTCCTGAGCCTCGGTTTCCTCATCTGTGAAATGGGAGTAACAATAGCACCCACCCCAGGGTGTTATCGTGATGGTTAAGTGACATGATGTGTAGAGCCTGGCGCTTACTAGCCCCCCCTCACCAAATGCTACTCATAAAAGTGATGATGAGCTATTTGGGGTTGAGCTTCTGTCACGTAACCAGGCATCACCACCAGAGGAGGAGAGGAGGGCAAAGAGCAGGCTGCAGACGTTACTGACAAGCACAGAGGACTGAGTTGGAGACCTGGCTTTCTTTTCTAGGATAATCGCAGCCCTGTCCCAATCATCACACCCACTGACCCCATTGACAGAGAGATTGAATTCCAGCCATCTCGCTCACCCTATGATCCCCGGTGGTTGCTTGCAGGAAGGCCTCACCCAAGTAAGTCCTAAAGGGCTTTGCCTGAGACCTGGGTCTTGGGGCTTCTTTTCTGCACCTGGGATAAAGGAACGTGTCGATAGAAGCACTGTTACTTGGTCAGATATTCCAGAGGGATACACCTGAGATCGAATGCAAAGGGGGTGGAGGAATGGAGATTTTTCTCTAAGCTTTTCCTGAGCTATTGACCAAGAAGGGGTGGAAACAGCCTCCAGTTTCTGGAGCTGATGGATGGAGGTGAAGGGTAGCAGAGGTCATGGCCTCCCTCCCCAAGTTTCCCCAAATGTGGTTACATAGGTAGAAACTCTGGTGCTGTGACATCAGGGTTTCAAAGAGAAGAATGCTTCTCTCTCTCCCTCTCTCTCTCTTTCTTTCTTTTTCTATTTGGCTAAACCTAATAAGGTAATTCTCCATGAGTTTACTCAGGACGAGCAACTTAGCCTCTTCTGTCCCCACGTTTGCAGATTCACGTGGATAGATGTGCACACACATGTTCAAACACCCCCGTGTGCACCCACATGCTTTCACACACACAATTCTTTCTCTCTCGCTTTCTCTTTCTCTCTCTCTCTCTCTCTCTGAAAGGGACAGGTACGCCTCCTGGAAGGATTTGATTACATTCGGAGCAACCAGAACAGGAAAGCTGAGCCGCCCCTGTTACCACAATCCCGAGTCTAGAATTTCACACGCTGTCCCCTTTAGAACTTGGCCTCCCCATCCAGCTGTGTGGGGCAGGGGACGTGCTGCCAGGAGCGTGCCAGGCCTTGCCAGCAGAAGAAGCCCCAGGCCCTGCTTCTCCCTCTGCCATTTCTCTTGGGCTCTCTCGCCTGTGAGCACTGGCTTTATCTTGATTTAAAAAACGCCTGATACATTACTGACAGTTTTCTCTGGCTAGTCGGGCCAGCCCCCAGGCAGACACTGAGGCTGGGCTGCTTTGTTCCCAGAAGCCCAACCTCCCGCTCCTGCAACTTGAGATCTCTTGTGCTACCTGGCACCTCGTGTCCGAACTGCAGTCATTTACACCGTGGTGTGGATTCCTGGCCCCACGTCCTCTCCAGGGATGGCTGCAGTTGACATCATCATATTCATTCTCTCTCTCTCTCTCTCTCTCTCTCTCTCTCTCTCTCTCAAATTGAACACTTTCTTCCCAGTTAAAGGGTTTTGAAGCTGCAGCCACCATGTCAGGGATGAGTTTTTTGGGGCAGGTGGTCCCTTCTTGAAATCCTACCTTCCGAAAGCATCCATCAGCTCTCTTTGCCTCTTGGGAAGAAAAGGCAGAGACGGTGATTAGGGTCTTGGCCTTGTCTTTGGCCTTGACAGGAGTTGATGTATATAGTTGGATGTTCTATATGGACTGAATTCCTGACTTGCTGTATTTTTTGCAGCCCTGGTTTTGGGTGTTGGGGGGCGGGGGAAGGGTCGGTATCTGTGTAGTTTTCTAGGAAAAAAGGTATTTGGGCTGTCAAGGTCAGGCTGTCCTTAGAGAGACGGGAGAGCAGTCAGCTCCTCCAGGCGGATGCTGGGGGACCCTTATCAACCCAGCCCCTGGCCTGGACTTCTGCCCTTCTGCCCACAGCCCTGAAGGGATCCTGGCAGAGTGGATTCTTCGACCAGGGCAGTTTCAAGGAAATCATGGTGCCCTGGGCCCAGACCGTGGTCACGGGACGAGCAAGGTAACCCTGAGGATGGGGCAGGCAGCACACACCTGGCCTCCCCAGGTATTGGGACTCCCAGGTACAAAGCCAGGGGTTCTTTCCTCCTAGGTGGCCCCTAGGGACACTTTTTTCCTGGCCCCAGGATTTTCTGAAAGAAAAGCCAGTGGGGGGCAGGGGGGATGGTTTTCTGGGTGATGAACTTCTTCATAAAGTCTGGATTTGTCTGTGGCTTTAGGCATCTCAGCCAACCTCTTGCTGGGGGCCAGCACCCTTGCCCCTCGTGTCTGCCCCTGGGGCGGGGCTCCCTAGCCAGTGGGGCCATGGACCCTTTGGGAATCAGAAGGTGGTACTCCCCTCGGAAACTGCGCAGACAGTCAGAACTGTGAATTCCCATTTCAGGAGGGCCACAGGCAGGAACCCCTGTTGTAGACCATAGCTGGCAGAAGGCTTAAATGCTTGAATGCTTTGAAAGCGGAGCCTCTCATTCCTCAGTGGTGTAGCCCGTATCTTTTTGGATCACTCCAGCTGCCCAAAAGTTCCTCTTTATGTGGAGCCCAAAGCAGCATCCTCATAATTTACCACTCAGATTCCTGACACGATGTAGTTGCTTCCAGTCCAGGTTTGGAGTTGGACCTGAGCTCTGTCATTCACCCTCTCTGGGCCTTTACATCCTCATCTGTAAAATGGAGGTAATAATTCGACACCTCCCCCACCCCAAAGGATTGCGGTGATGATTAGAAGAGATAACATACGTTAGGCACTTAAAATATAAAAAAGGAGTTCCCTGGCGGTCGAGTGGTTAAGACTCCACGCTTCCACCGCAGGGGGCGCAGGTTTGCTCCCTGGTCAGGGAACTAAGATCCCGCATGCCACACAACGCGGCCAAAAAATTAAAAAATAAATAAATAAAAAGCCTTTAAAAAATCATAACCACTCCACAGGTGGTAGCAGCTTCCATCACTGTCATTATTGTTGTTATTATTTACCTCCCTGCAATTACTATGAAAATACTAAGCCTAGTATTGGAACCTTAGCTGCTTCTCCATAAGTGTTTTATTTTTTTTAATATGTTTTTTAAACATGAGATGAAATCTACTCCTCCCTCCATAAGGAAGCTCTTTATCTGAAGACTGCTCTCCCCAAACCTGCCTCATACAACTGTTGGGAGTGTAAATGAGAGTAATTAAGCGCTGCATGTGGCTGGGGGCAGCCAGTGGTAAGCGGTGATAGATACGGATGCCACGGACTCCCCATGACTGAAGCTCCTTCAGGCTCAGCATCCCTCAGCCCTTTTCCAGATGTGACGTGGTGTCCGGACCCACGCTGGCCACACGTGACAGTTCAAATTCAGATGAGTTACAGTGAAAGAGCATGACACATATTCAGTTCCTCCGCTGTCTCTGCCGCATTCCAAATGCTCAGTGGTCACGTGTAGCTCGCAGCTGCCACACTGGTCAGGCAGATGGAGAACGTGGCCATCATCAAGGAAAGTTCTAGTGGACAGTGCTGCCCCCGTCCCTGCACTGGCCTGACCCTCCCCCCAAACATGGCTGCTGTTGCCCCAACAAGGTCACCCAGAGGACCTTGCCAGCCTGCTAGTTTGTGAGGCTTTTCACTGCTTTGGGGCTGCTGCTTTGCCTTCCGGTAGAATAACCTGCCGGACTGAAAACAGCACTCTCTTCTGTATGCCCTCATCCCGGCCACCCAGGACCCAGCCCCACGTGTAGAATACCATCTCGGGCTGGCTGGACCCACCGGTCCCCGAATCTGCCTGGGATGCTGCCCAGCGCCCCAGTTCCCTTGTGCTCCACCTTGCAGGCTGGGGGGGATCCCCGTCGGAGTGATCGCTGCAGAGACACGGACAGTGGAGTTGGCTGTGCCCGCGGACCCTGCCAACCTGGATTCCGAGGCCAAGGTTAGGGGCCAGGGAGCTGGGGCTGCTATTTTCGTGTTGTTTTGGGTTTTTTTTTAATTGAAGTGCAGTGTACTTACATTATCATATTCATTTCAGGTGTACAGCACAGTGATTCAGCATTTTTACAGATTATGCTCCATTAAAAGTTATTACAAGATAATGGCTATAGTTCCCTGTGCTATACAATAGATCCTTGTTGCTTATCTATTTTATACACTGCAGTTTGTATCTCTTAATCCCATACCCCTAACATGCCCCTCCCACCTTCCCTTTCACCTTCGGTAACCACTAGTTTGTTTCCTATCTGTGAGCCTGTTTCTGTTTTGCGTATATGTTCATCTGTATTATTTTTTAGATTCTACATATAAGTGATATCATCCTGTGTTTGTCTTTCTCTCTCTGACTTATTTCACTAAGTATAATATTCTCTAGGTCCATCCACATGGCTGCAAATGTCAGAATTTCATTCTTTTTAATGGTTGAATAGTATTCCATTGTATAAATAGACCACATCTTCTTTATCCATTCATCTGTTGGTGGGCACTTGGGTTGCTTCCATGTCTTGACTATTGTAAATAGTGCTGCTATGAACACTGGGGTGCGTGTATCTTTTCAAATGAGTGTCTTTGTTTTCTTTGGATATATACCCAGGAGTAGAAGTGCCGGATTGTATGCTAGTTCTATTTTTAGCTTTTTGAGAAACGTCCTTACTGTTTTCCAGAGTAGCTGCACCAATTAACATTCCCACCAGCATCGTACGACGGTTCCCCTTCGTCCACATCCTCACCAACATTTGTTATTGTAGACTTTTTGATGATAGCCATTCTGACAGGTGTGAGGTGACAGCTCGCGGTAGTTTTGCTGGGGCTGCTGTGTTGGCTGGCTCAGCTGACAAGGGTGGGTCCTAGGTGGTCACACGTCTGTCTTTCCCGCTCAGAGACTCAGGGGAGCCCTTGGCCCTGGGGGGGCTTCAGCACACTCTATGGGGTGCATAATGCTCTGCACTGTCTTCCTCAGGATGACGGGTCCCTAGGAATCCCTCCCACCTCCAGCCGCCATCGCTGTTGCTATTTCTAGGGTGGGCCACACCGCATACTGGGAGGAGTTCAGAAGTCAGAGGGCAGGTCCTCGGACCCCACTCAGTGGCCTCTTCTAGCTTGGTGCCTGTCAGTGGGCAACGGGAACCTCCCCGGGCTGCAGCGTGAGGGTCACGTGTCTGAGGGTTACAGACGAGCTGTTGGCTTGGTGCCAACTCAGATCAGACTGCCTGTCCTCTGGGGTGAAGTGTGCGGCCGTCCCGTGTTCCGGGGCTGCCCTTGCACAGAGGAATCGGACCCAGGCCACTCTGTGTTGCAGATAATCCAGCAGGCCGGCCAGGTGTGGTTCCCAGACTCGGCCTACAAGACGGCGCAGGCCATCCAGGATTTCAACCGGGAGAAGTTGCCCCTCATGATCTTTGCCAACTGGAGGGGGTTTTCCGGTGGCATGAAAGGTAAAGTGGTCTTCCTTGTGGATGCCCTGAAGCCTCGGGGTCAGCACTCAGGACAGCCCCCTCGGCGTCCCACCATCACTTTAGCTCAGCTCCCCCAACCCTGAGCCATTCAGGTAACGCTGCCCGTTTTACAGTTGAGGAACTGAGGGTGCCTGGTGTGACTTGCTAGAGGTCACGGTCACACCAGGAGTGGCAGGAGAGGCAGGGGCGGCCCCGGGAAGCTGCCCAGTGACCTGGGCTGTCACCTCCCTGCTTGGTAAGATGGGGAGGAGGCGCCTGCCCTCCCAGGGGGCTGCTGTGAGCATCAGTGACCTGACAGTCAGGCAAGTGCTTCTGAAGCCACCAAGCGCATTTCAAGATACAGTGACCATCAGTGGGATGTTGAGGAAGGAGCCGGACGGGGGCCGGCAGACCTGGTCTGAATCCTTGCTGGGTGGGTGACTGCTCCGAGCCGCAGTTTCCTTCCTCTGTGAGGGGAGTAAGAATAGGACCAACTCAAGGGCCAAGGTGAGGACTCGCTGAGCCCATCACTGGCACGTGGTGTTTACTCTCAGTGTGATTATGGTGGATTTTGTTATGGTGCTGTTGTTACCATGTAGGGTGCCTGGTACTGGATGGACGCCTCTTGGTAGAGAATAAGGACCATCTGCCTGTGGACAGGAGGGAAGGGCCTGTGTTATTGTTGGGGAGGGTTCTGTTCTGGGAATAGTGGGACAGGCCAGGTGCATCTCAGAGTCAGAGCTGGAAGGAATCTTAGAAATCGTTCTGTGCCTCCTTTTCCAGGTGCGGACACTGAGGCCCAGGAAGGGAGGGGGACCCGTCCAAGGTCCCGTGAGCACTTAGGGAGCAATCTGTGCCTGGGCCGGTTCCTGCCTCTCGGCCCAGTGAGAGTCTTTCCGTAGCGCTGTACAGCCTCCCAGCTGACCACGCTCTCCCAGAACCCCCAGGACAGCGAAGACCGGGGCCTGCAGTCACCTCACCGGGCGGCTGCCTTGCCTTTCAGACATGTACGACCAGGTGCTGAAGTTTGGAGCCTACATCGTGGATGGCCTCCGGAAGTACAAACAGCCTGTCCTGATCTACATCCCGCCCTGCGCGGAGCTGCGGGGAGGCTCCTGGGCGGTCATGGACACCTCCATCAACCCACTGTGCATAGAAATATACGCGGACAGAGAGAGCAGGTGGATGCGCCACCCCCAACCCACCTTAGCCTTTTCTTGTTCTCACTCCCAGTCCTTAGGCCCCATCACCTTTGAGCCACTGGTTTGAGGATCACAGGGGTGTTCTGAGTTTCTGAAGGGACAGAGAGCCTCCAGTTCTACCAATCTGAAACTAGCATCCAGTCTGCGACTGGATGGTCTCAGTAGAATTAGTGGCTGGAGCCCAGAAGTGGTGGAGGAATTGTCTCTTCTTTCATCACTTATACTCACCTGCTTCCCAAGGAAGTTTGCAATCAAATTAAGAAAGACCCAAAGCATCTGAGCTTCCTGGCAGCCAGGATGAAAAGGGAAATATGACCAGTCATCTAGTTCTTACTAGACTCTGAGTCTCTCCCAAAGCTCTTCTGTAGAGACTGGGTTTTTTTCAGTTTTATATAACCCAGGGCCCAGTACAGTGCCTGACTCCTAGTGGGTGCTTGGGAAATACTGGCCAAACAAATGACTGAATGAATACTTGCATGAGAGGATACCAGTTCTTCAGGGGAGAGAAACCTTCTTGGCACTTTTTTTTTTTTTTGAATCAGGAATTCATCCCAGGAACTCTTACAGAAAGGATAATTACAATAATACTTGCAACTCAGTGTTTGAGTGCCTTCGAAATGAAGACTATGCCAAATGCTGTGTAGACTCCAAAGGCTTCAAGAGTAGTTCTGCCCAAAATATAGATAGGCACCTTCTTCCTGTGTCTATTCCCTTATTCATTCTTTAATCCAATGAATATTTATTAGGTACCTCCTATGTCTCAGGCGGTGGGTTAGGCATTGTGATATGGTGCAGATGAGCCAAACCTGCCCTGCCTTCAGTGGCCCTCGACCTTCATGCAAGGCTGCTGAGATCACCCTCCTGGAAGACTCAGGATGAGAACAGCCTTGAATGTGGTCATCATTAACTTTTCACTCTGGCCACCAGGAAGCTCAGAGCTACATATAGTATTGCTCAGGGTTTCCAAGCTATCAAAAGAAAAGGGGGCAGGGGGAGCCTGAGGGGTGAGTGAGAGAGTTGGGAATGAGAGGGTCACTCATACCTTGTATCCCTCTGTGTGCCTTTGTGTGCTTTAAGGAGATCAGAAACAGTACCCTGGCCCTAGGAGAGCAGAGATTAGGAAGGCCACAAAGGACTGTGGCTGAAGAGCTCGAGGCTTATGTTGTTCTGGAGAAAGTCATACGCTCTTGGAGCTGAAAGGGCCTTCCAGAGTTCAGAATAGTCCATTCCATTTTTTACTTTTTGGCCTCACCATGAGGCATGTGAGATCTTAGTTCCCCGACCAGGAATCAAACCCGCACCCCCTGCAGTGGAAGCACGGAGTGTGAACCGCTGGACGGCCAGGGAAGTCCCAGAACACTTCATTTTAAAAGCTGGTTTAGTTCTTCATTCTATGGATGTAGAAGCAGATGACCAGAGAGGGGAAGTGACTTGCCCAGGGTCACACAGTGAGTCAATGAAAAAGCAGAGGACTGACACCAGATTTCCTGGCTGTCTTGCCTCCCCCTGCCGTGTCCTCTGGCTGTCGCTTGCTGGGGGACACCTCACACACCACCCCCCCTGCTGCTGTTTTTTTCAGAGCGAGTGTTCTGGAGCCAGAGGGGACAGTGGAGATTAAGTACCGGAAGAAAGATCTGGTAAAGACCATGAGAAGAATCGACCCAATTTACCAGAAGCTTGTGGAACAGCTAGGTGAGTGGGTCTGAAATGAATCACTTCTCAGAGGTCAGCAGAGGCTCAGCCCTCTCATTGCTGGAGGTTTCTGGTATGTTAAAAATAGTGAAGACATACCAAAACACAGCAGCAAAAATTATGAGGTATTTTAAATGTTCACATACAGTGTATCAACTCCTTTAACATTAAAAAATATACACTATGCCTTAGTGAATGTATTTCTTGGCACACACAAGATATAATAATTGAAGTATTTCGAGCCAGTAAGAAACATTAGAATTTTGGTAGCAAAATTACCCTTTAGAATTTTTCCATCAGACATATTTTTGTTTGAGTGACAGCTTTGTTTCACTTGTAACTTTAGGTGTAATTCTCTTTAAAAGTCCATGTTAGGTGTCAGTGTCTTTATAACTGATCTGTGTCATCATAAATTCACAGGATTTATGATGATGGTGGTGACGGGTGTATAATTTCTTTGATTTGGTATCAGGGTAATGCTGATATCACAGGGCGAGTTGAGAAGTGTTTCCTATTTTCTGAGTTTGAATTGGCACTATGTCTTTAAATCTTTGATCGCAGGTTTCTAACTACAAATTCAACTTCTTTATTATATATAGGAATGTTCGGTTTAATCTGTTTCCTCTTAGGTGAGCTTTCATAGTTTGTATATTTCAAGGAATTGGTCTGTTTCATCTAAATTATCGAATTGGCATAGACTTGTTTATAATATTCCCCCTTAGATTTTACCATATATATTAAAAATGGTAACTGATAGTGTCCTGTGAGCACAGCGGGCCTGATAAAAGGGGATAAATTTGAAGTTGCGTGTTGAATGTTGTCTTGCAACCCTGGGTGCATTTTTGAGGCTGCACGAGTGACGTGACTTCTGGGCATTATCAGAGTTAAAGCTGAGGCCTGTCTTGCCCACCCTGGTTCTTGCCCTTGCCTGCAGGAATGTCTGAGCTCTCCGACAAGCACCGCAAGGAGCTGGAGGGCCAGCTGAAGGCCCGGGAGGACCTGCTGCTGCCCATCTACCACCAGGTGGCGGTGCAGTTCGCCGACCTCCACGACAAGCCCAGCAGGATGCTGGAGAAGGGTACCATCTCTGTAAGAGCCTGCAGCTCTAGGGTCGGCGCGAATGGCCCATCCTAAGGTCACCTGGTTTCCAACACACAGAGGATATTTGGGCTCAGGGCTTTGGGATGAGTCAAATGCCACACGTTAGAATCACCTGGGGAGCTTTAAAACAAAAAAATCCTAGTGCCTAGGTGGCTCTGCAGACCAATTAAATCAGAATATGGGTGGTGGGAGTGGGGAGAAGCCAGACATCAGTATTTTTTTTTTTCAGATCCCCAAGAGATTCCAATAGGTAGCCAAGTTTGGGAACCACCAGTCTAACCTCTGTGTGTGTTTAGAACTGCTGGTCCAGATTTGGGAACCATTGTTCCCACCCTGCATTCACCCACCACTGACCATCACAACCCCGCCCTATTGCCCTGTCCCCACGAGGACATCCCCAGTCCTGCTCCCCCTGCGTCCCGTGCTCCTTCCTACCTCGCCTAAGCCCTCCGTACTTCTGGTGAGCCCGTGTTCTGTGTCTGGAGGTGGACGTGGGCGCCAGGTTTGTTCCCCAGGAGAGGCAGCCTAGAGACCTGGCAGTGTCCTGCCTCTGCTGCCTCTCCAAGCCTCAGTTTCCCAGCCTGTAAGATGGGAATGGTCCCAGAGCCTTCCCCAGCACAGGGCTGGGCCCCGGCAGCCTCCCGAGTCCCCCGCCCCACCGTTTCTGGGGGCTCAGGCCCGGGGCTTGTCCACAGGACATCCTGGATTGGAAGACCGCCCGCACCTTCCTGTACTGGCGTCTGCGTCGCCTGCTGCTGGAGGACCAGGTCAAGCAGGAGGTCCTGCAGGCCTGCAGCGACCTCAGCCATGTGCACGTCCAGTCCATGCTGCGCCGCTGGTTCATGGAGATGGAGGGGGCCGTCAAGGTGGGCCTGGGGCAGAGATGGGTGGGCTGGCAGGCGGGGGCCAAGGGGGGCCCGAGGGGGAGCCCCGCCCGGCAGGGTGTCCCTCCCTGATGCAGCCTCTGTTCGCTCCCCAGGCCTACCTATGGGACAACAACCAGACGGCGGTGCAGTGGCTGGAGCAGCACTGGCAGGCGGGGGAGGGGCTGCGCTCCACCATCCGCGAGAACATAGAGTACTTGAAGCGAGACTCTGTCCTCAAGACCATCCGAGGGTGAGTGCCCGCCCCGCCTGCCCACCCACCTCTTGGACTTGTCAGCGAGCGCAAAAGCCAGGACTCGTGTGACAGTGACCACAGCAGGAAGAGTGTTGGGAGCTCTGGGTGGTTGGCTGCCCCCCGCCCCAGGAATGGGAAGGGGCCCTGCACAGGGATCTGGGGCTGCCGTAGGGCCCATTGAACTCAGGGGCAGGAATGACCTCACCCTTCTTTCCCCTCCCATGCAGCCTGGTTCAAGAAAACCCCGAGGTGGCCGTGGACTCCGTGGTGTACATATGTCAGCACGTCAGCCCGGCCGAGCGGGCCCAGATCATTCACCTCCTGTCCACCATGGACAGCCCAGCCTCCACCTGACCCCGGTCCTGCCGGCCACTTGCAGGTCCACGGGCAAGAGAAACCACACTGATCTGCTGACTGCAGGCCCTCGCCTGCACCTTGGGAGTTTGCTTTTTAAAATTGCTGCAAGGCTGCTGACCCCCAAGTCGCTCCTGTTTCAATAAAAGTCTCAGAAGTGGCCCCTTCCAAGCAGAAATCACCTCCTCTCCATTGTTGGCAAGTCTGTGTTTTGTCTCTTAAGACATTTTGCTGCGTCACTGATTTGAATTGAACCCAAACACCCCAGTTTCCAGCCACTTTCCGGTGCCTGCTTTGTGGGATCCAGGTGTTCTTTTTAGGCTCATTTTATATCAGAGCATAGAATCTTATTATTATTATTATTTTTACTCTGAGACCAGCTCATGATGTAATCATCTTATAGCAGCATAACAGAGCAAGAAAAATAGAGACAAGACAAGAGAAAACCTATTTTTGTAATGGTGCTTATTCGGATCCTGTTGAGTCACCCAGGAAAGGGTATGAAGGATTTTTTATTAAGAGCGTAAAATGGTATTTTGCTCCCCACGTGGCCCCTAGTAGTGAATCACTAGCAACGTCCCATCACCAGGCTTAGTTCTCTCATTAGCAGAGAATTGCATAGCCGTAGGTTCAAGGGCATTGGGAGACTTCTTTTATGTGATTCACAGCCCTCTGCCTGCCCCTTCCCTCCGAGGAGGAGAGGACGAACCCTCCCATGTCCTGGAGGGTGCATGAAGAGGCAGGCATCCTCCAGCCCAGGTTGGGAGGACAAAGAAGAGAAGGAAAGCCTTCTCCAAACTCGCAGCCCATCTTGCTCACAGGTGTCACCGCTGTGCTTGCTATCACCTGCCTTGGAGGGCCCTTCGGGTCACCTTCACTGTTTCGCCTCTTGCCTCAATGTCCGTCGGTGGGATCTGGCCCTGACGGACAGAGCTGTTGGTTCCCGAGGACTGGAGCACGAGGACCACACTGATTCACTCAGGGAGGGCTTCGCACTGCATCCGCCAGTACCCAGCTCTGAAGGCCGCACAGCGTCAGGACCTGCGACCCTTCTGGCCCCGTCCATCTGTCCCTGGGTGCCAGTGATGGGAGGGAGTTGGCCACCCTCCACTGCTGTGATGGGCAGTTTGAGGACACCAAACATTACACCTGTCCAACTTGGAGGCCAGCGAGGTTGCCCGGGGAAGCCCCTACAAGCTGGGCCACTGGAGGATGTTTGAGGCCGTCGGCCAATGACACCTCTGGCCGATGAAGTTGGTGTGGGTGCAGTGAGGGGTGGGAGAAAGATAAATTAGCCGTTGTCGCATCCTGAGACTGGAGGGGGCAGGGAAGAGTCCATGCTGCTTTGGGAACTGAATGCTTTCTGTTTGGGGGAGGCCCTGCTGGTTTGGGAGGGATGATAAGTCGATGACTAGCTGCCACCCAGGAACAGTGGGCGGAGGAACCTGCCGGGAAATGTGTGGAATGAATAATTTTTTGAAGGAAGTACTTTGACCTTGGCTTATTTGGACCAGAGAAAGCAGGCCGCCTCACTGGGGAATCACTGCCCATTCTCCGACAACCACTGAGATCTTGTGCAAGCCCCCATCTCAGGAGGACAAAGCTCTGATTTGACTTCCCCTCCCGAAGGCCACCGGGGGAGCGGGGGACCACTTCATGCTTGCAGCTCAATTTCAAACATGGACACAAGCTGCTGTCTGCCGGCAGCTGAACAGACTTTCCCTAATGGGGTCGACTTTTCTTCCCTCGAGAGACTTAGCACAGGCGCCTCCAGGGAAGGGAGAAAGGATCAGACCCCTGAGTGTGCACAGAGGCCTGGGTGGGCAGCCCGGGTCTAAACTGAATGCTCAGGGTGACGGCCACTGGCTACCTCCAGTGCCCTGGCCTCGTCCCGTGCAATCCCATGAGCTTTTGAGGTGGATGCTACAATTCTGTCTACTTTCTGTCTCTCTGAACTTAGCTATTCTAGGTGCCTCATATAAGTAGAATCATACAGTATTTGTCTTTTTGTGACTGGCTTATTTCATTTCGTATAATGTACTCAAGGTTCATTTATGCTGTAGCAGGTGTCAGGATTGCCTTCCTTTTTGAGGTTGAATAATTCCATCGTATATATAGATCACATTTTGTTTATCCATCATCCGTCGATGGACACTTGGGCTGCTGTGAGTAGTACTGCTATGAACATGAATGGCAAATGTCTGTTCGAGTCTCTACTCTCACTTCTTTTCTTTTGGGTATATTCCCAGAGGGGAATTGCTGGGTCATGTGGCAAATCTGTATTTAAGTGTTTGAGGAACAGTCGCCGTTTTCCGTGGGGCAACACCATTTTACATTCCCACCGTCACTGCACGAGGGTTCTGATGTGTTCGCATCCTCATTAACCCATGTTGTTTTCTGTTTGTTGTTTTTTTATGGTAGCCATCCTATTGGGTGGAGCCTAGAAGCCATTTTAACGCAAAAGACATTGAACCTTTTTCCTTGCATCCCTCAGACATCTTGGGCGGGATGTACAGACCCCACCAGCGAGCCTGTAAATTCCCAATTCCTCTGCTTCCGCTTCCGCTGCCCACTCGGTTGCTCCTCCCCCGGTTGCCCTGCCTCCCTTCCTTCCGCCAATGAAGTTTCCCGTGTTTCAGCTGCCTGTTTAGTCTTTGCCCTGCTACCCCTGCACTCAGGGGACTGTGACTCTGGAGATGGAAGGTTCAGCATCTGTACCCAGAGGAACGGCATCGGTACAACCAGCATCCTCCAGAGGCACCACCTCGTCTCCTACTTCTGACCTTTTATCCTTCCTCTAACCTCCACCAGCTGCCCTTCAGGAGCAAACACTACACCAGGCAGTACGGTGCCGTGGAAGGGGCCAGGAGATCTGCAGACCCAGGGTTAAATCCCAGCAGCGTAACCTCAGAGTTTTGGCTCCTTTTTATTTTATTTATTTATTTTGCGGTATGCGGGCCTCTCACTGTTGTGGCCTCTCCCGCCGCGGAGCACAGGCTCCGGACGCGCAGGCTCAGCGGCCATGGCTCACGGGCCCAGCAGCTCCGCGGCATGTGGGATCTTCCCGGACCGGGGCACGAACCCGTGTCCCCTGCATCGGCAGGCGGACTCTCAACCACTGCGTTGGCTCCTTTTTAAACCAGCAAGTAGACAGTGTCCACTGAGCCCTCTGAGACAGACGACTGACCGTGGGGAAGCAGAGTGTCATCGGAATCCCATCTCTACCCCTTGCTAATCACAGGTAAGCTACTCGGCCTCTCTGAGCCTCCGTTTCCTCTTCTGTAAAATGGGGGTGTGTTTGTTTCCTACGGCTGCTGTAACAATTAGCACAAACTCAGTGGCTTAAAAACAACACAGATTTATTCTCTTACAGTTCTGGAGGTCAGGAGTCCGAAATAGGTCTCGCTGGGCTAAAATCAGGGTGCTGGCAAGGCTGCAGTCCTTCTAGAAGCTCTAAGGGAGAATCTGTTTTCTTGCCTTTTGAAGCTTCTAGAGGCCTCGTTCCATCTTCAGAGCTTGACGTTGACTTCCCTCTTCTACTGTGAGCCTGTGATTACATTGGGCCCACCTGGATAATCCAGGCTGCTCTCTCAGCTTAAGGGCAGCTGATGAGCAACATTGATTCCATCTGCTACCTTAATTCCCTTGCCATGTAGCATACAGTCACAGGTGCTGGCGATTAGTATGTGGCTGCCTTTGGGGGCCATTATTCTGCCCACCACAGGGGGTGGCGGCTTTACACCATGGGGAGTAGGAGGGAAAAATAAGATACACTGTGTCATAGTGCACGTTGTAGCATGGAGTAAGCCCCCTCTGCTCGTAAGCCAGTGTTATTTGTCTTTTTGTTGTTAGACTGTGGGTGATTTCTCGTGGAGGGGGAAGAAAAGCTGCACGATCATGATCTGAGACTCAGTTTTCTCATCTGGGAAATGGGAGCATCCCACTGGCTGGGTGTCTGGTTGTGCTGTTTGAGGGAGATGCTGCGGGAGCAGCGTTTAACTCCACGATGCACACGGCAGGCCCTCAAAGGGTGGCAATGAGTATGTTTCTCCCATTAGTTGGCCAACTGCAGAGAAACCCTCAATTAAGCCTCATTCCTCCGTCTCTCCTCTATGCTTTCTTCTGGCGTCAGCGTGGTCCCTGCACAGGTGGGGTTCTGGCTGTGACTGGGGCTCTTGCCCAGAGCCCGTGACCCTGTGGCCTTGGCATTTTTGCCCTGACTCTGTACATACCTGGCCCCATTTGCCTGTGGTAAGGAATGGATGCGACTCAAGAAAGGGCTCCCCAGCCCTCTCCACGTGGTGATCCGGCCACTCAGCCGCCATCCTCCCAGCTTAGCACCCCAGGAGGAGGGCACCCCTGTGTCTCAGAGCTTCTACAAAGCCCCCAGGTGATGCTTATTGGCTGTGACCAGTATGGCCTGAGTCACTTGCCCCCCAGTCAGTCACCGGGGATGCCCGGGGGTTGTGATGCTCTTATTGGTCAGGCCTGAGTCAACAGGGCCACCCTGGAGCCAAGCTGAGGAAGAGGGGTGCTGGGGAGAGAAAGGCATCCCAGGGCTGCTGCAGGCACCCCCTCCCTGCGGCCTACCTGTTATCCACTGAGGTGGGGCCCCATTCAGCACTTCCCGATACCACCCACAGCCCCATCATCCCCTACCTTCCCTACTTGCTAATCGTTGCATGTGTGTGAATCTGGTCTCCCCAGTGAGGCTGCAAGCCCCTTCCTGGGTGGGCTTAAGAGTTCAACCAACTCCTAATTTATATGCCCTTTTGCTGTTACCTTGGGTGGCAAGTCACCTCCATTAGTCCTCTGAGCCTCAGTTTCTCCGTCTGCAAAATGGGTGTAATAACTAGTAAGACACGCCTCTTAGGGTTGTAGCGAGGATGGAATGAGCTAATTTACAGCAGTGACTGGCGCAGGGCCTGGTGCTGAAAAGGGTGCCTCCTCCTCCCACCTTGCTGCCTTCTCTGACCCCAGGCGGGCACCAAGAGCCAGCTCTGGGGAGCGCTGCTGAGCTCGGGCTCTGGACCTGGCACACACGGACTCAGTCCTGCCTCCTCACTGGACCCTGAGTCCTACCCAACCTCTCTGAGCCTCGCCTTCTGAACAGTAAGCGGGGTTCACATCACTGCCTGAGCGAATGCCCATCCAGAGCCTGGCACCATGGGATGGTGACCGGCGGCCAGGCTAATTTTACCGATAACGACAAAGTCCTCCCAGTGTCTGGCACAATGGGAACCTGGCATCAGAAGACCTGGGCTCAGTGTTCCCTCTCTGGGCCTCGGTTTTCCCATCTGTAAGGGGGGTGTCTCCGCTGTGAGGGGCGAGGGGCGCTGTTGTCCTTTACCCCTCCCTCCCCCGTCAACCCCACCCACCCACCCAAGCCACAGAGCTGCGTTCAGCCTTTATTGACAGAAGACGGTTCTCCACCACAATGGTACACAGTCCTGGCATCACCCGAACACGCGTCTTCCTTAATGACTCAGACATCTTGTCGGCGGGGGGCAGGTCACGTCACACAAAGCAGCTGAGCAGTGCCAGTCAGACGGGCAGCACTGAGCTGTGTGTAACGATGGTGATGCTTGGTGGAAAGTTCCAGAATTAGGAAGAAGTTAGAGATGGTCCTTTGAGACAGGCCTGAACACCAAGCCTCCCAGGTGGCTGTGGATGAATCAGAAAATTCTGGCTCTAGGGTTCAGGAACTCCCAGATGTAGGAACCCAACATCCAGTTGGTCAGGACAGTGGTATAAGCTGCTGCCGTAGGCCGATCCCTGGTTACCTCCTCTGGTCCCAGCCCATTCACCTGGGTCCCCTCTAACCCGACTGTCTGCAGAACCTGTCACTTGGAAAGTCAGTAACTGGCACCAAGAGGGGGGAAAGAAACATAAAAAAGGTCACGGGGCAGTGAGACAGGCCAAAAAGTACCCATGAATACTCTGCATTGCGGCTTCGACAGCCCCACTCGCTACGTGGGTCAAGTTTTACCTGGTTCACAGCTTACTTTCTTTCCATCAGGGGTGTCTTCAATTCCAGTACAGAAAGCCCCCTGCCATTCCTCCCATTCCCATCCTGACTTGAAGCCCCCAGCGCTCAAAACTAGGGCGTCTCTCTTTTTAGGTACACGTGGCAAGAGATTCGAATCATAACTGAACGGTTAGAAAAATATCTGGTCTCTAATTTTAAAAAATAGGATGTTTCACAGTATCAAAAGTGCTTGCTTGTTCTAAAAAGCAGCCCAAGGCCGCAAAGAGCTTAAGAGCCAGTTGGAGACGTGGTGCGCGGGTAATTTAGGAGTTAGGACCGCTGGGCTGCCGGGAGGGACCATAGAGTCTTGTGCCAGGGGCCACGGGCTGAGTTTGAAGAAGTGGCCTGGACGTGCTCCAATAAATATAAATAAATGTTCGCAGGGTCACAGTGCCCGGCATGGCCCAGGGATTCGCTCTGTGAAACCCTGACGGACTAAGGGAGAAGGGGGCCCGGAGGCCAGCGGGGCAGGTGCCTGGTTCAGAGTTCAAGTTGCTCCAGTCCAAGGGAAGTTGTACGGTCTGCCAGCCCCACTCCCAGCCTCAGGGCCTGTCCGCCGGAGGCTAAGGCAGGTGTTTCGTCCTAGGAGAATAATAAATTAAAGGCCTTCCCCCTGGGGTGTTTGCATGGCACACCAGTGCGTCCCAAAGCGGGCTGCAGGTTGTTTGGGAGCCAGACTGGGGAAGCAGTCTAGAGAGACCTTGTTCTCAGCTCGGCTAGGCCTCGCATCTCAGGCCTCGGAGAAGCGTCAAGAGTGGGGGAGGTGGGGATGCTTGTCCGCTCTCCTCTGTCCTCCTGACTTGGGGAGGCCCCAGAAACTTCCCGTGGAGGTCAGGGAGGAGAGCAGCTACTGCCCTGTCGGCCAGCAGTCCCAGCGACCGTTCAGAGGCCTGTGGGAGGGTGAGGGGCCTTTCTTGCAGGAACACCCGGCTCGGTGAGCATCCTTCCTGGGCCCAGGTTCTGGGGCAGGTGAGGCCGTGGGCTCAAAGCAGGGCTATAGGCTTGTTTCCCGGGGCTCCCAGGTACTGAGAGGAGGAGGTGACGGCTGGCGTGGCCGCACTGTCCGGGGTCGAGTAGGTGCTGTAGAGACCGGTCACCTGCAGGTCTGGGAAGGACTGGTCACTGCCGCCGGAGACGGGGGTCAGGCCCGAGGCCCCCAGCTCACAGCCCAGTGGGGAGTCTCCGAAGGCGCCCAGTGTGTCCAGGCTGAAGCCCTCATCCTTGATCTCCTCCCAGAGGTTCCCTTTCAAAGACAAGAGCGTTCATGTCAAACGGACCCGAGTTCGAAGGCCGTCTTAGGGCTAAAGCAGAGACCACGTGTGGTGTTTAAAGTCACGCGTCACAGGACAGCATGGAGGAGCCAGCGTTCCCGCCCTTCCCTCTCCACTGGGCGTCCTTGGGAACGTCACTACCATCTCAGAGCCTTGGGCTCCTCGGGAGGGAATGAGATGATCAGAGAACCCACCGCCTAGGATTGAGAGGCTGAAACTAGGCGATGAGTGGGAAACGCTCAGCCCTCGTTAAGTGGTACCATCATGGTCAAAGCCAGGGGACAAAACCATGACTTTCCCAGCACGTTTTAACTGCACGATAATCCAGGCGGAGAAGCAGGGCAGTTCAAACATACCCATTTCACAGCTATAACTGACTAACTTGCTAACTAACTAACTAACCTGATACCTCGTCCAGTTCCCTCACTAGACACGCAACTCCTTGAGGGCAGAGGATTTCTCGGCCGTTGGCTGGCACACAGTAGGCGCACCAGTGTTAGCGAACGGATGACTTATGAGCCTTCACTGAAGCCTGAACTCCCCTTGCTCATTCATTCATTCGTTCCCCGTGGATTGAGGATGACCATGTGGGTCAGAGTGTGACCTGGCATGAGGTTGGCACATGCAGGTTGAAGCAGTTCCTGGTTGAAAGTTTGGGGTCAGAGAGGCCCGGGTTGAAATCCCAGCTCTGCCACTTACTAGCCGGGCGACCTCAGGCCAGTGACTTCACTCCTCTTGGCCTCAGTTTCCTCATCGGCAGAATGGGAATACGAAATGGCAGTGGCCTCCCAGGACTGTTGCAGGATGGTGCCTCTGAAGTGCTTGGCACAAGGCCTGGTATACCGCAAGTGCTAACTAAATGCTTGCTGTAATTTGCTAGGATCAGGTGGTTGGGAAGTGTTTTCTGAAGGGACGCGCTGTGGGGTAAATGCAGACCGCCCTCCTTTCCCTTGCCCTCCCTGACCTTTCGGGCTGCCCCTCCCCCCTCTGTTCCCCTCCCCCACTTCCTCCAGCCTCACCCTGCAGAGCGAAGTCCATGATGCTGGGGTCCAGGGCGTCCACCTCGGTGTTCATGTCGGTGCTGATGTTGATGAAGTCCACAGGCGCCCTTCCCACGGTGGGCTGGGGGCGGGGGCTGGGGCTCAGGTGCTGCAGGGCATGCAGGGGTGGGGTCTGGGCCGGGGCAGGAGAGTCTGGGGTGAGATGTGCCTGGGGCTGGACCTGGTGGTGCAGGGGAACCGACTGCAGGGACAGGGTCATCAGTGGCTGGGGTGGGAGCTGGGAGACGGCCAGGCAGCTGTGGGCCATGGCCACCGTGGTGGCATGGGTCAGCACGGGGGCCTCGGGCTCCCCTGGCTTGCCAGGGCGTCGGCAGCTTTCTGGCCTGTCCGAGATCAGCTTGTCCAGCTCCTCTGCAGGCAAGTGGGAGAGGTCACTCATCAGAAGCCACCCTACAGTTCCTGGGCCCCAGCCCAGGCCTGGCTTCAAATCCCAGTGATTTTAGCAAGCCTCCTGGACTCTCTAGGCCTCAGCCTCCTCATCTATGAGATGGCATCACACACTGTGCACAGGGTTGTGAAAGTGGAATGAAATCACGGATTACATAGGGACTTTGAGGAGTGAGAGGAGTCTCAGATAACGTGGGCTCCTCCCATGGGGACAGTGTTTTACAGGACAATCCCGTAACTCTAGGACTTCACTTAAACCTCATCACAGCCCTACGAGAGGGAGGTAAGGCAGAGATTACAAATCCCACGAGATTGGGACAAAATTTATTCACATACAAGGGGTCCTAGCCACTCCCTGCTGCTAAAGAGACGTGAAGCGTTGCTGTGGGTTGAAACTCGGGTCCTCCTTAATGCTCTTGGATAGAACAAGACGCAAATTACTCTTGAATTCTTTTTGGTTGTTGGCTTGTATCTCATTGACTACAACACAGTTTTGAGACTGGATCACTAGGGTCCCAGGATCTATTTGGGTTGCACCCATTTTAGAAACGAGGACACTTGGAATTTAGAAGGTGAAATGGCCTGCCCTAGCCGTCACCCCAAATATGTGTCAGGATGGGCCCTGGATCTCGAACCAGACCCCGGAGCTCTCAGCTGAGGGCCTAGTGGATCCTGCTATGGCCTTTCTCCCCATCTTACTGAATTGTTCATCTCTGAGCTAGACTCCCATCCCCCTTGATACTCAAACCTCAGACACGATGACATTCACAGGGCCAGGCCAAATATTCCTAAGGCTGGGTGGCATTAGCCTCCCATGTCACTCTTTCCATTCATATGTCACTTGTATGTCCCCAGCTTCCATCTCTTAAGTAAAAAAAACAGGTACAATGTTTTTTTTCTAATCTAAAAGTAATTCACGAACAGGGTAGAAGATTTGGAAAATAGAGAAACGTGAAGAATATAAAAATTATCAGTGGTCTCTCCATTCACAGTAAAGATTTTGGTATATTTCTTCCAGTCCGTGTGTGTGTGTGTGTGTGTATACATGTATATCTATAGATATATACATATGTGAGTGTATGTATATATATGTACACACACACACACACACACACACACACACATATGGGTGTGGATATATACGCATTTTAGAATGTGACCATGCTGTGTATATTGATTCATAACCTGCCTCTTTTCACTTATTGTATTGGGAGCATTTCTTTATATTCCCAAAATATTTTCATCTCTAATACTTGCACGGTATAACATTACATCTATTTAAATAATCCCCTATTGCAGGATGTCTAGATTGCTTTCAGTTTTTTACTATCAGAAATCACTTCATGATGGATAACTTTGTTCCTAAACCTTTTGATCAAATCTTTGATGAGTAGGATAAGTGGACCAAATTGGAGGACCAAGTCTGCAAGCTTTCGCTACATTACTTTGCCCTGGAAAAGTTTCACAGCTTACGTTCCCAGCAATTGTACATGATGATGCTGATTTCTCCACATCCTAGCCCACACTGGGTATTATTGTTTTGTTACTTTGGGAATCTGTACTGATGTGGTAAGAAAGGTAAGGAAGCCGTGCTTTCCCATGGGTGTTTCGTTCGACATGTCTGTGGGAGAAACTGGGGTTGTTAGCGAGATTCTACAGCTTTTCACGTTTCTGACCAGACCCGTCAATGGACCAGCCACCACGTAGGGATGGAGAGGAGACGTGTATTCAGGGGAGGGGAGGGGGGATGGTCACCAGGCACCCATGTCCCCGCCATGGAGACTGGGCTCGTTGTGGGATCGGCAGGATGCCGGGTGTGTGTGTGTGTGTGTGTGTGTGTGTGTGTGTGTGTGTGTGTGTGTGTGTGTGTGTGTGTGTGTGTGTGTGTGTGAGTGAGTGAGGTGGGGCACCCGGGCCTCACCGGGGTTGGCCATGCTCCGGTGGAGTGTGTGTGTGTGTGTGTGTGTGTGTGTGTGTGTGAGTGAGGTGGGGCACCCGGGCCTCACCGGGGTTGGCCATGCTCCGGTGGAGTGTGTGTGTGTGTGTGTGTGTGTGTGTGTGTGTGTGAGTGAGGTGGGGCACCCGGGCCTCACCGGGGTTGGCCATGCTCCGGTGGATGGCAGCCAGGTCCTTCCTCTTCCACTTGTGCATCTCCTCCTCCATCTTGTCGATGCGGGCCAGGTTCAAGGCCCACAGGCAGCCCTTCCGCGAGGAGCCACTCATCTTATTCTCCACCTTCTCAAAGCACTTGTTCAGGGACAGGTTGTGTCTCACTGAGTTCTTCCAGCCATCGGGAGCCGTCTGTGGGGAGAAGTGGGCCTGTGGGAGACCCCTGCAGGGACGCCCCTCTGAACCCTCTCTCTCCTTGGGGATCTCAGACTCAGGGCTAGAGGGGCAGGGGGACGATGTCAGTGTCCAATGCTCAACCTCGAGTCAGGAAGACAAGAGAGAGCAGGGGGGCAAAGTGGCAAACGGGAGGGTCCATGCCCTGATTGTACATGGGTCAGCTGCACTTTAGCTCTGGGCAGTGGTTAAGACATGAGGATAAGGCCCAGGGCTGCCAGATCTCCCGCTCTTTCTCTCCCACTCAGGAAGCAAGCAAGATGATGCTAATATGTGGATAACTGGTCGAGTGCATTAAATGCTGATCATTTTTATAAATGCTCATACTTTATTGTTAGGTAACCAGATATTGCAATGCACTTCATACCCTATTCATTTTATTCTCTCTGTCTCTCTCTTACTGATGGTCAACCAGGTGCCAGGAGCTGCCAGTGCCTTTACATGCAGATCCTTACTAACCTTGCCAGCTGGGTATCATTCTCCCCATCTTACAGAGGGGGAAACTGAAGCACAGAGGGTGAAACTGAGGCTCAGAGAGGCAAAGGTTCTCACCAAGTCTGTGTTTAGCATCATTATGCTTTACTGAATCTGTGCTGAATAACTAGGTTGGCCCTCTACCCTTTGCCCCTTGGGATGCCTGGTGAACTCCTCTTCATCCGTCAGAACCCAACTCAAATGCCCCCTTCTCTTTCTGGATTTCTTGGCCCATGTCTGTGTGAGTGCACATTGCAGGTGTCTATGGACATAACTAGGGGACTAAAAGGGTGGTCCCATTTGGCCTGGGGCCAATCCTGGGTTCTGGCAGTGCCAGGGAGAGGCCAGAGCTACTCCAACATCCCTACCCTGGCTGGGCCCCTCACCTTGAAGTAGGGGAAGTGCTCCTTCATGAAGCTGTAGATCTCGCTCACAGGCAGGCTGCCTGTCTTGCTGTTCTTCAGGGCCATGGCGATCAGACAGCTGGAGGCAAAATGTGGGGCAGGCCAGGCATGAAGTCATCTCAGGCTGACAGCCTAAGCCTCCTCTGCCAGGAAGCTGGCCCTGCTTAATCCTACTGGTACCAGCTCCTACACATAGTGTTAGCTCTTGATACCTTTTCCTGGCCCTATGTCTCTCCCACCCGCTGACCTTGACCCTGAGCTCAGCCATTGGTACCGATTTGAGAAACCTTGTCTTTTCTTCCTCCTTTCTATCCATTTCCCATAACTAATGGGCCTTTAGACTTTCACTAGGCTGCTTACCCCCCTCCCCAAAATCTTGTGAGGTACATAATACTATTATTTGATGACTTTCTACATCAGAGGGAACTGAAGCTCAGAGAGGCCAAGCCACTTCCCCAAGACCACACAGCTTGTGAGTGACAGAGTGGAGTGCTGGGCTCTGTGTCTGGGGTGGGTTCTCAACCCTGGGGGTTGACTGACCACATGACGGTCCTTCCTACAAACGGGTCCCACCTGGGGGTCCCCCACTCCCCGAAACCTCCCCCTTGGAAGCCTGGGCCACCACACCCAGCTGTCTGAGGTGCCCTCAAGGCAGCCCTCACCCCTCTCCTCCCTGAGGTCCCCACAGCCCCAGCCCCCCTGGACCTCACCTGTATGAATAGATGGGCTTGGGGTAGTGTTTGGGGTGCAGTTCCTGAGATGAATGCACAGCCATGCGGGGCTGGGGGTAGGGAGGCCGTGCCCCAAACGGGGAACCATACAGGCCCACAGGAGCGCACTTCCCACGGGTGGGGACGGGGAAGAGTGGCAGAGAGAGAGACGGTGAGAGAGAGCATCAGTCACTCACGATGACCCCGCCCCACCCCATCTCAGAGAGCCAGATGCAGGATTTACAACCCCAGCAGACCATCTTGTCTCCGCCCACCGCAGGGTTTTCGGGGGAGCCGAATGAACAACCCCATGACATGGTGAAGCATGTTATTCTCATGTTCCATGTAGGTAAACTGAGGCTCAGAAGAGTCCCTCGCCAGTCCAAGTGAGGAGTGTCTGCCTCTGAGTCCAGGGCCCCTCCAAGCCCCCGGTACCTGCTGGACGCCCGGGGGTAGCGGGAACTGTGGTTGGGAGGTGGGAGAGTACAGCTGTGGCGGGTCCTGCAGGCTGGATGCGGGCTGGCCCCCCACAGGGAACTGGTTCATTTGCTGGGGCCGGGAGAGAAGGAGACGGAGGGTCAAGGGGGACTCCAGCCCTGTCGGACACCCCCCTCCTTCCCTGACCCCTGTGGTGGCACTTACGCTGGCTCCTTGGTTGGTCAGGTGACCCAGACCCAGCATGCCTTGGGGGGCCATGCCAGCTGGGCCATGGAGCAGGGCACCTGGGGCGGCTCCCACGTGCAGGTCAGCTGCCCTGGCCAAGGCACCTGGATGAAGGAAGCACAGAGATGCCCAGGCTGGGGGAATGGTGGCTGCGGGCAGGGACAGCCCAGTCCCTGGGCACCTGCAGAGAATGGAGCCATCCCCCACCCTTGGGGCGTGGCATATAGTAGGTACTTGACAAATTACTCCTCTGGGTATAGTGGTGGAGAGTGGGTTCCTACCAGCTGCCGGCCCCTATCTGCTCTTCTGCCAAGCGTTAGCTCAGGGATAGCAGATGTGCCCCCTTCTCCGGTGCTGGGCCTGTGACAGACATTGCATCTGTCACGGATTCTCACCGCACCAGCCTGCCTTCAGGTAGCCACCTCCAATGCAGCAAAGCTGATGTACAAGGTGGTCCTGCCTTGGGGCCTTCAGCTCTCCTCAGTTCTGGCTGCCACCTGGGCTCATCCTTTGTGCTTTGGTCTGTCTGCCTTGTCCTTCTGTCTGACCAGATCCTTAGCTCCCCGAGAGCCAGGACCTTATTTTATGAGACTCAGTGCTCCAAACACCTGGCATAGTGACAGGCACACAGGAGGTGTGCAGTGATGGAAGGGGCTTTCTTATTTCACAGTTTACATCTACGGAACATCTACTGTGTGCAAGGTACTTTCTGCATCGAGTCCTCACAACACCCTATGAGGGCAGTTTTATTATCTTTTCATTGCAGATGAGGAAGGAGGTTCAGAGGGGAAGGCACCCACCCAAGGTCACACAGCTGTCCCTTGGGTTCTAGATCAGGGATTGACAAACTATTGGCCACTAGGCCAAATTGGCCCACAGCATTTTTTTTTTAAATTAATTTACTTATTTCTGGCTGTGTTGGGTCTTCGTTGCTGCGCATGGGCTTTCTCTAGCTGTGGCGAGCGGGGACTACTCTTCGTTGTGGTGCACGGGCTTCTCATTGTGGTGGCTTCTCTTGTTGCGGAGCATGGGCTCTAGGCACACGGACTTCAGTAGTTGTGGCATGCAGGCTCAGTAGTTGTGGCTCATGGGCTCTAGAGCACAGGCTCAGTAGTTGTGGCGCATGGGCTTAGTTGCTCCGCGGCATGTGGGATCTTCCTGGACCAGGGCCCGAACCAGTGTCCCTTGCATTGGCAGGCGGCTTCTTAACCACTGCGCCACCAGGGAAGCCCCACGGCATGTTTTTTTATATAAAGTTTTATTGGCACACTACACCCATTCACTTACATATTGTGTATGGCTGGTTTTGCACATCAGTGACAAAGTTGGAAAGTTTCAACAGAGACCATCTGGGTTACAGGGTCTAAAATATTTACTGGCCCTTTATAGAAAGTTTGCTGACCCCTGCTACTTGGCCAAGAACAACTTGTCCAATGAAAGACATACTCCTGGGAACTTCCCTGGCAGTCCAGTGGTTAGGACTGTGCCTCCACTGCAGGGGGAGTGGGTTCGATCCCTGGTCGGGGAACTAAGATTCCCACATGCCACACGCAGCACAGAGAAAGGAAGGAAGGAAGGAAAGGAAGAAAGAAAGAAAGACTGACTCCTAGGCATTAATTTTTCAACTACGGGTACTTTTAATGTACTGTGGTGATTTTTTTTTTCTGGCTTAAAATTACCACGGCATATTTATTTTTAAATACCAAAAACCTCTCTCTGGTCCATTTTTTGAGTTTCTTTCGATCACTGACAGGCATTCAATTCAGATGTAACCACTTGGTCTGCTGGAGAGAAAATTACACTTATCTAAAAATCTGATTCCATTAATTTTAGCACAGAAATACAGAAGTCTGTGAGAACAATATATTCCTGCTTGTAGCATCTGTGTTTTATTTTAAGAATATAGCTTTATAAAATACAGGAACTTGAGAACCACTCATAAGAGGACAGAAGCAAACCCGGTGTTTGTGTATAGTTGATCCTCTGTCTTGGGGAAGGAAGGCTGCCTAGTGCATGCACTGCAGTGATTGTTTTTGTTGACTGTTTTTCTTCGACACTTTCTGTGTCTCTAAACATTTAATCCACTTGCTTTGACTGCAACTAGCTGCCATTTACTGAGCACCTACTGTGTGCCAGGTCCTGAGCTCAGCACTTTCTTGGAAGAAGTCGAAGTACTTAAAAAAATTTTTTTTATAATCATTTTTTTAAATTGCAGCGTAGGGACGTCCCTGGTGGCACAGTGGATAAGACTCTGCGCTCCCAATGCAGGGGGCCCATGTTCGATCCCTGGTCAGGGAACTAGATCCCACATGCATGCCGCAACTAAGAGCTCACGGGCCACAACTAAGGAGCCCGCCTGCCACCACTAAGACCCAGTGCAACCAAAAAAAAAAAAATTGCAGCGTAGTTAATTTACAACGTTGTGTTACTTTCAGGTGTACAGCAAAGCGATTCTCATATATATGTCCTTTTTCATATTCTTTTCCCTTATAGGTTATACAAAATATTGAGTATAGATCCCTGTGCTATACAGTAGGTCCTCGTTGTTTATTTTATATATAATCAATGATAGTGTGTATATGTTAATCCCAAACTCCTAATTTATCTCTCCTCCCCCTCAAAGTACTTCTTTACTTTTTAGAGGTAAATGAAATAAACTTTTGTAAAGCGTCAGACAGCAAATACTTTAGGTTCTGCCAGCCATGTCATCTGCCTTCTTTGTTTTTTAATAACCCTTGAAAAGTGTAAAAGCAATCTTAACACAAAGGCCACAGGCCACAGGCTGCACTTGGTTCCGGAGACCATCGTTTGCTGACTGCTCTAGGTGTTCAAGATGTACAGGGGTAAGGGAAGGTCTGTCTTTATTTGTTGCTGAAAACTTAGCTCACACAGCGCCTGGCACACAGTGATGACTATGAACAAACCACATCCCCCTGGGGAAGGTAGAGTTAGTCCCATTTTACAGAGGAAGAAACAGAGGCCCAGAGAGAGAGAGGGTGACCTGGCCACGGCCACACAGTGGTGGATGGCAGTGCTGGGCATCGCCCCTCCCCCGCCACCCCACCCTGCCCCCGCGCCTACCTGGGTGCGCGTGTGGCGCACTGGGGCCACCCAGGTCCACACGGCCACTCGTCACCTGCTGCAGCCTCGGCACGTCCACAGCCGTGAGCCACGACAGTGATTGCAGGTCCCCGGGAAGGTCATCATTGCTGGTGGCGGCCAGGAGCCTGCAGGGAGGGGCAGGAGCTTGGGCAGGGGCGGGGAGCTCAGGCCAGCTCTTGGGGCGCTCGCCTACCTCTGGAATCACCCCCTTTAGCCTCTCACCTCCCCCAAGCCACCCTAATCCTCCAATCTGCCCACTCCCAGAGATCCCCCTTTGGCAGCCAGATCACACACCCTCAAATCTTCCCTTCCTTTATTCACTTAACACGTCTTACTCAGTCCCTACCCCCAAGTAATAAGCACTAATGTCTGTTGAGCACTTACTATGTGCCAGGTACTGAATCACGTCCTTCACAGGTATTAACCCACGGAACACCCCAGTCACCTGATGAGGCAGGTGCTATTATTATTCTCATTTCACAGATGGGGAAACTGAGGCTCAGGGCACTGAGTCACTTGCCCAAGGCCACACGGAACAGGAAGGGGTGGGGCTGGGAGCCCAGCCTGAACTCTTCACCGTGACCCCAGGCAGCCCCTGGAGGTTCCAGTTAGGACCCACACCCACCAACCCTCAACTGATTCACAAGCAAAAGCATAGCTTTCTATGGAAAGAAAAAGTCTGCCCATCGAGGACAGCAGGCAGGTACCCCAATTTGGGGTAACCATGGCTCCCCGGTGCCCTTGAAGTCATGCTCGCCCCACAGCTCCAGGGCCCTGGGCCTCACAGCAGCATCCTGCCCGTGTTATAATGTGGCTGCAAACCGGCCAGGAGCCCACGCCACACCCAGCACACCTGCGGCCCCGCAGGCCAGGCGCCTTCTGGTCTGTTGCCCAGAGGCCCATCGTCCAAATTCTAAACTCCAGGTTTCAAAACTAGGTGTCCTGGGGCCTCAGAGAGAGAGAGAGAGAGGGACGCAGCCTGTGGTTTTCTCATGCACGTGACCATGGACCCAGCTGGGGCATCAGCCTCCACCCGCTCCTGCCATCTGCGTGGCTGCCTCAGGCCTGTGTTCTCTCTCCTTCCCTCACTCTGTCTCTCTTCCCCCCTCCTTCCCATCTCTCCTGCTCTCTCTTTCCTTGTGTTTTAGGGCCACAATTAGCGTTGCCATGGCACCCGCTGCTCGGTTGTAGCCGGGCCTGGGCCCTCAGCCCACCAAGCTGGCATCAGGTGACCACCCGGCTGCCCCGGTGATTGGCTGCCTCATAGGAAAACAGGGCCTGGAAACGATTTGAAAACTCGGCTGGTCCGTGTCCGTAGCAGCAGTTGGCCCGGCTGCTGTCCCCTGGCGGCCCATTGTGTGACAAACGACTGTTGCCCCCATGGCACGTGGCTCCCATTGTACTGGGGTCTCCCTGCAATTGTTTTTACAGCCCCCCCGGCTGTCGCCCATTTGACCCACTCATAACTCATCTGGACAAGTGACAGCCACAGGCCAGGCCTGGGCGATGCCATCTGTCCCGTCAGGCCCGTGGAGACCATGGGGTGAGGCTGAGGGGCAGGGCTTGACGTGCCGCCCGCTGTAGCTGTCGGGGGAGCCTGGCCAGCCCCCACCCAGGCTCCTCCTCACCCCACGGCCAGCCGACCTCCCAGCATCTGGTGGTACGAGCTCCACTCCCGCTCAGTAACTGCTGTGGCTCCCCAGTGCCCTTGCTGCTCTACCTGGCGCTGGGGCCTCAGGGAGGAGTAGAAATGAGGCCCTGGTGGCAGGTTTCTCAAGAGGGGGGCCCATCAGAGCCCCCTGAATGGTGGGGGACTTGTAAACACACCAGGTTCCTGGGCATCACCACGGAGCAGGATCTCTGGCACAGGGTGAATCTGTTAGATTATGTGTTGGTTAAGAGCTTGGACTCTAGGCTCTACTCCTGATCTTCACTTACCTGTGTGCCCTTGGGCCACTGACTTAACCTCTCTGAGCCTCAGTTTTTGTTTTTTTTAAATAATGTATATTTATTACTACAAAAGTAATATGCCACAATAACTAATGATTGTGAAAGCTGTGAACTACACAAAAACAATTATTAAGAATTTATAAATAACTATAAGTTTAATGCACAAGGAAATAGGTGGAGTATTAATACAAAGACTGAGAGACAGTGTTAATTGGGTAACCTTAGAAAGACCTTATATCTTTTTTTTTCTTTTCTCTCATATCACTTTTTTTTTTCACACACACGCACTGTATTTTATTTTTACAAGAGATAAACTGACACCAAGCATTGTAAATGGATGACCACAGAGCCTCAGTTTTTGATCTGTAAAGTGGGGCTAAAATAATAGTTCCTATCACATAGGGTATGCTGAGGATTAAACATATATTTGCATGAAAAGACTTGGAACCATGTCTGACTTTGCTGTCATTAATATCAATATCAATGTTAATGATAATATTAGCCAAGTCCTCAGGGGACTGGAAATATATCAAAGCTTTGGGCTCTGGGGTCACACAGACCTTCCCCTGCTGCAGCTACCACTAGTGGCTTCCACTTACTGAGCACTTCTTGTATGCCAGATTCTGGGCTGCATGATGTGCCCATTTTACAGATGGAGAAACTGAGGCCCCGAGCTCACAAATGCTCTGAGCTTATTTCCCCCAGAGTGAGAATTACATAATGTAACTGTTTAGCACACAGCTGCACGTGTGGTAGGGGCTGAGTTAATGGTGCTCTTCTGATCGTTCTTTTCTTTTTTCCGTGCTGTTTGTAAGCCCTGTTGGGCCTCCCCTTCCCTCATAGCAGCAGCCCCAGCACCCCATGGCCCCACCTCCATGCTAGGAAAGCCCTTTTGGCTCTTCCTCCCCCACCCAAACTGTGCCTATCCCTGGAGGCTCACTTCAAACTCTGTCTTCTGGCCTCTTAATGCCAGTCTCCTCGGACATCACCTGACCCCACCCCTCATTTTACCCATGGGGAAACTGAGGCCGAGAGAAAGGGGGCAGTTTGCTTCCAATGTCATACTCCAGGAAACGACCAGGGCAGGGGCTCCTGGCTCCCCATGTGGCCCTTCCTAGCTCAGGAGTACCTTCTCCTCCGGGAAGTCTTTGCCACCCAGACCCCAAGCTCAGGGACCCCCTCTGCATCCTGACTGCTCCCTGGGCCAGTGAGTCCTGCCTTGCCATCCCTCTGCCCACATCCTGCCCCTTGGCTCGCTGAGGGCTGGCCCTGAGCCCCCCCATCACTCTGTAGCCCAGGACACAGTGGCACTACTTAAATGCCTGCTTGGCCAGTTGAAACAGGCTGACCCCAGGCCACCAACCCAGAGAACTGCTTGACAGTGACTGTCACATCCAGCACTTTTAGCTGTCCTCTGCCCCCTTGAGTCCTTGAGACAGCCTCAGGACAGGGATAGGGAGCAGACAGCCCCACTTTACAGATGGGGAAACTGAGGCCAGACTGGTGAAAGCAAAATTGTGACCAGGACTCGAATTCGGGTCTATCTGCTGACATCTTGGGCTGTACCTGCAGCACCACAGGCAGAGAACCTGATATCCTCTCAGGCAGATGCCCCACCCTGAGTCCTGGGCTCTCAGCTGGGGCTGTGTGAATGACCATCACCCAGGGGCTGGTTCAAATGCAGAGTCCAAGGTCCATCCCAGACCCTGGAATCCCACCCTGGGGCTGTGGGGCCTGGGAAGCTGTGTTTTAGTGCCTCCCTAAGCTCTGGGGGGAGGGCAGCCCTGAGGGGGTGTGGCAGGGGCTTCGGCACAGCTCAGGCTCTGGTTGGATGGGTCTGGGTTCAAGTCCTTATGACCCCCGCCCCCCCGCCGTCTGTGAGACTTCAAACAAGTTACTTCCGGCCCCTGAGCCTCCATTTTCTCATCTGGAAAATGGGAGAGGAACAGACCACATCTCCCTGGGTTGTTGCAGGGATCAGATGAGCCAGTGTGTGTTCAACTTTTGGCACAGGCCTGGCCCCCGTTCTCCCTTCTTGGGGGTTTGCTGCTCATTCTGGGGGTGGGCAGCCAGGTCCTGTTCCCCTGCTGCCTCAGGCATCCCAGGGTGGTCTGGTCCCCCTTCCAGTTCAGGCCAGAATGCCTGCTTCCACATGTCTGGCACATGGCCCAGCTGGCCCTGCTGGTCTCCTGAGATGGCTGTGGATGCCCCAGAGCTCTGTGATGGAGTCTGCGGGCCCCAAAGCCTGGCTTATGTCCTGCTGCCCCCTAGGCTCACCTGGCATCCAGGCACCTCTTCACTGTGTGTCACAGGAACCAGGAGGTGATGCTTTAGGGCCTAAATGGGAGTGTCCCGTACCCACTGTCGGGCCCGGGGCCTTGACCATCTCTGTCTCCTCTCCCACCCTCCTCTGCCCTTGCAAAGAGGCACAAAGCCCCCTCTCCACGGTGGCATGTAAAGGTCCCCCAAACCTCTCCCTTACCAATGCCTAGAATCCCCTCATTCAATGTGTCCCCATGTGCCCCATTCCTGCCCTCTCCTAGCACTTCATTTTAAGTGGCATAAACCATGGGATCCTTGGCAGTTGTGACAAGAGAAAGACTTCTTGGTTCAGGAGCCACCATGGCTTCTGAGCCATAGCCCTTGGAAAGGCACTTAATCCCTAGCCTCAGTTTTCCCACCTATAAAATGGGCACAAATGATAATACGAGCTGTAATATCTTATACCCTGCCTGAGACTGGCTTGCTGGTGTGGAGGCCAAGTGGCTTGTGAACGATCCTGTCATCTGCGAGGGTTTGGGATTATCCCCTGGAGTGTGTGTGTATGTGTGTGTGTGTGTGTGTGTGTGTGTGTGTGAGAGAGAGAGAGAGAGACAGAGACAGAGACACCCTGTGTCAGTCTCTTGAGTGGGTTTCTCATCTGCTGGAAAATGATGGGATATTTGCAATGCAAAGGAAGAGGCAAACCTAGCCCCATCGCCCTGGGATCTCCCAAGACCTGTCCTACTCACTCTCTGCATCTCTGGGTGAGGAGGAGAGCCAGCCCCAGGTCACCATGTCGCTGATGCCTCCCCACCCAGGGTCACCTCCAGAGGAAGCTACAAGGAGAACAAAACTATGAAACTTCAGAGACACAGCTCCTTCCATCTGCTCCCTCCGCTCTCCCCACCGCGCCCCCGCTGCTATCTCACCCCCGTCCCTCTGTTCTGACTCTCTCCCACTCTTTCCTTGCTGGTATCTCTGTGTTTGTCTCTGTGTATGTCTCTCCGTCTCTCTCTCTCTGTCATTGTGTCAATGGTGCCCTGTGATGAAGTCCTGGCCCCACTTGTCCTGCCTGGTGACATCAGACCTGCTTCCAAACCTTCCTGAGCCTCGGTTTCCTCCTCTGCAGAGTGGGGTAACAATGACAGAGGCAAAGCGCTCACAAGAGGCTCTTAGCAAATGTCCATCCTCTTCTCCTGTCCCATCTCTCTCTGATGCGGCATCCAGGGCCCCCAGATCTCTTGCAGACCCGTCTCCGTCCCACACACTCATTCACCCATCATTCCTGTGTCCCCAGTGTCAGCACTATTTAAAGACACTGAGCCAGGCTTTCAGGGGATGGAAGCAGTTAACCCATGCTCCCGCGCCCAGGTAATTCCCACACGCCCAGTGCTGGGGAGCCATGGCCCCCGCCACACCCTTCTGCCAGCTCAGGTGACCCCAGGCTCTGACACGGGTGTAGTGTGTGACGGGCCCTGGGCCCCAGGGTACCAAATGTTCCCACCTCCTCCAGCACCCTCCATTGTGCCTGCGTATCTTCTCTTCTTTCACAAAGGATGCCTTCCCTTCTCCTTCTCTGGACCTGTCATCATCCCCTCACTTGAGCCCCCATTTCTCTGAGCTCCAGGGAGCCCCTTAGTGGGCCACAAGCTTCCACCTTCTGAACCTGGCTGATGTCCCCAGGGAGGACAGGGGCTGCACTCCCAGATCTTGGGGGGTCCCAGATCTGGCAAAGAGGAGGCCGGGACAGGGGCCAAGTTCGCTGCTGGGTGCTGATGCTAAAGCAGGACCCTTGCACCCTGGCAGGGGCCACACACCCAGAGCCCATCACAGGGCCGGGCATACAGTGGGTGCTTAATAATTGCTCAAAGATTGGACAAGTGAGCAAACAGATCCAGCTGTCTAGATGTCCCACCCCCACTGCCCCCGGGGCCCAGGCGGGGGTGAAAGACTCAGTGTAATTTTATTTAATTTTATAGTTAAATAAAATTGAATCTTATTACAGCCTGTGGACACAGGTTGGGGTGAGTGAGCCCCTGGGGTGCACCTTGTCCCTAATGGAAGTGACTGATCTCACGTCATCCTCACGAGAGCCTGATCAGGGAGGTATGTTACCATTACTACCTTCCCATTTGCCAGGTAGGGACCCTGAGGCCCAGGAGAAACAGGCCTGTCTAGGGTCCCCCAGCCAGAGCCTGGGTTGATTACAGCCCCACCGTCCTCTCTCCCTGCCCTACAAGGAACAGTTGAAGAAATGTGCTCTGTGAGTTCTAGAAAATCCAGGCACTGTGCTGCCTGACAGGGAGCCACAGGTGGTTATTTAAATTTAAACTCACTAAAATTAAATAAAATGATAGATGCAGTTTCTTCGTCACGCCAGTCACATTTCGAGTGCTTGGTGCCCACACGTGGCCAGTGGCTTCCATAGTGGACCGGGCAAATGTGGAACATTCCCATCATCGCAAAGCATCCTACTAGGCGGCAGCCTTCTGGAACATTCTTCAATCTGGATGGAACAATCTGTGGTGTTTCTACCTTGCCTTAAGACAACTGGACATTTGATTTGGATTTGGACATTTAAGGAGCTGATTTCATGGAAGTTTGAGTTTTATTAGATGTGGGTGTAAAAGGGTCCTCCACCCCACCCACCCACCAGTGAGGAAGTTATGGGGAAGGGCTCTGTAAAAACTGGAGCTGCATAGAAGGCAACTCATGAAGTAGTGAGCTCTCCATCCTGGGAGCATGCAAGTAGGAGCCAAGGGATGGCCTGTCAGGCCCCTGTTGCATGAAAGATGAGCCTTAAGCAACCTCCAAGGTTCCTTTTGATACAAAGACCCTGTAACTCAGGGGAGCAGCCTGCAGCTAAAGCCCTGGTTGCGTTTCCAAAGTTCTGACATCTTGTGCAGCAGCCCCTTTCCCTCTCCAGGCCTCAGTTTCCCCATCTATAAAGCATTACTGGCAGAGTAGAAGTTCCCGCAGGGTCCCACTGGTCCTAGGGCTCTAGGAAGGCAGAGTAGCATCCCAAGGTTAGGAGCGAGTGTGAACCCCAAGACAGGTGGGCCCGGGCCTGACCTCCTCCTGGCTGTATGACCATCACCTGCCCTGGGCCTCAGTTTCCCTGCATATAAAATGGGAATAATAATAATAATAGCACCTACCCTAAGGGGGCTGTTGAGAACACATTAAGAGTTCATTTAAGCATCATTATCACATGAAGCATCTGATTTCAGTTTAACCTGAAAAAGCAGGTTAAACTATTACCTCAAGGGTTCCAAAGGGGACCCCTGGCCATGCATCCTTCTCAAACCAAGTGGAGGATTTGTCACCAGCAGGGGCTCCTCATTAGTGAATAGAAAGCTTTGGGGGCAAAAAGAAAAGAAAAAGACCTAGGTAGCACTCCAGAGTCCCCTTCTGAATAAAAGGGTTCACTCGCAGCTCCCCGCCCATACAGGAGGCGCTTCATTTGAAGCTCGGCCGCATCCATCTTCTGCTTATTAAAAATGCGCACGTAGACAGACACACACACACACCCACACCCCCACACACACCCACACCCTAGAGGGCATCATCATCCCCTTTCACAGATAGGAAAGGTGAGGCCAAGCCATGCGCACGTAGACACACACACACACACACACACACACACACACACACACACACACACCCCCTAGAGGGCATCATCATCCCCTTTCACAGATAGGAAAGGTGAGGCCAAGCCATGCGCACGTAGACACACACACACACACACACACACACACACACACACACACACACCCTAGAGGGCATCATCATCCCCTTTCACAGATAGGAAAGGTGAGGCCAAGCCATGCGCACGTAGACACACACACACACACACACACACACACACACCCTAGAGGGCATCATCATCCCCTTTCACAGATAGGAAAGGTGAGGCCAAGCCATGCGCACGTAGACACACACACACACACACACACACACACACACACACACACCCCTACACACACACACACCCCTACACACACACACACCCCTAGAGGGCATCATCATCCCCTTTCACAGATAGGAAAGGTGAGGCCAAGCCAGGTGAACTCGCCTCAGCAGCCTCTTGGCAGTGGCCCCAGGTACTGGCCTCAGCACCTCCAGCCTGACCCTCCCCAGGCCTCAGTTTCCCCATCTGGAACACAAGGGGGTTGAACCCCTTCCATCTCCATGGGGCGGCCACTGGGACACACCACCTGCAGGGCCACGTGGGGTGGAAGACTGTAGAGGTGGGCAGCCCACCTCTGCCGGGAAGTGAGATGCTGAAGGGTACAGTCCCATTCTGAGGGGGTTGCAGCATGGAGTGTCTGAGAGGTCGCAGACCCTGGTTAGGAGCCAGGTGATACCCCGGGAAAATCGACATCAGAGTGATAACCCTTTCTTGTCAGTGCAATAATGGGGCTCCCATTTCTCAAGTGCTTCCTCCATGCTTATCACTTTACCTGTGTTTCCTGTAATGTGTTTTGCTCTAAAGGTTCTGGGCTTATCAGAAGGCCCAGGCCTGCCCTCCGTAATGCTACATTCTGAGCCCATCTCAGCTAGAAAGCCTGGGCCCTGGCTCCCGTGTTTCTCTTTTTGCAGCATTTCAGTGTAGTTGGTTACGATTGTAGGCTCTGGGGTCCACCAGGCCTGGCTTTGAATCCCACTCAGTCACTTAGTAGTTGTGAGATTTGTCTGCAGTCATCTGCTTCTCTGAGCCTCAGTTTGCTCATCTGTAAAATGGGAGTGCTAACGCCTGTACACATCTCATTGGTGGCTGTAAGGACTGAATGAGATAGTTCAGGTAGGGCGCCCAGCCCATCAATGTGTATTGCATGCTAGTGGTTCAGATTAGTGTCAACATCCTCCGAAGAGTGTGGATTCAGCGTAAAGTGGGCTCCGTGGGGAGGTCAACGTGCAGAGTACCCGACACTCAGGAAGCACCAGCTTCATTCCACAAATTTTGCCTGAACTCCTACCTGCCAGGTCCTGTTCTGGCAGACAGACAAAGTTCCCTCTCTCCAAGGAGAGAACTTTCTAATTGACCTAGGGATTCAAAGAAGGGGGAGTCTGCCCTGTGGCATGCCCACCTTCCTGCCAGCCCTCTTAGGTCTGCATCTCCCTCGTCTCCTGACGGCCTGTGGGATGGCTATTTGTCATGCCCATTTCGTAGGGATGGCTGAGGCCCAGAGAGAGGAAGGGATACCCCTCAGCCACACAGCATGTCAGCAAAGGAGCTGGGATTTAAACCACCCACCCTGGAGCCTCTTCACTCGATGTTCTGCCAGTATGGCTGAAACAAATCAAGACGTAAGCAGGAAGGGCAAACCATTATCACGTTATTTTTAGAAGGATCAGGCTGCAAGGTGCCTCCATGGTGATGGGGCCACTGGTCAGGGGACTCTGTGGTAGCCTTGGGCAAAGTGAGATACAACTGGAGTCCATGGCTGCCATTCTGCACTGGCCAGGGGACCAAGCTGATATCCTTAATTGATCAGCCGTGTTAGCTAATCCCATGGAGGGATGGAAGATGAGCCAGGAGAGTAGGGCACTGGATGGGGTGAGGCCAGGGGGGGCCTGGATTCCAGTCCTGGCTCCACTCCTAATGGGGGTCCTTATGCAAATGACTCAATGCCTTCGAACCTCAGTTTTCTCAGGTGTAGAATAGAGGTGATCAAAGGGCCTGGCCTGCTTCCTGGTTCAGGGTAGGTAAATCACTGCAGGACGTGGTACAGTATGTGGCTCGAGTGCTAGGCAAGTGTTTGTGGAATGGATGGATTTCATACCCAGAATCCAGAGCAACCTTTCAAAAGGGACATTAGAACTAGAACTTGTCACTGTCCTTAAAATCCATCGGGGTAGTAAGAGTCGAGCTCCTTGCCATGATCTGGTCCTTGGCCATTTCCTTCCTTCTCCCCTTTCCTCTAGCAAACCTGTCCATCTTTCAGTTCCTCAAACATTCTATGTTCTCTTTGCACATGCTGTTCCCTCTGTCTGGAATGCTGTTCCATGCACTCATTCACAGCTGGCTCTTTCTCATGTTTCTGGCCATAGCCTAAAATTTCCCTCCTCTGAGAGGTCCTCCCTGGTCACCCCCACCCCTGGTGGTCTTTCCTGTGTTGTGTCTGCAGAACATTTAGCATTTTGCCATGAGGTATATTCATTTATACATGTTTCTAGTCTTTCCACTCTAGGAGGGCAAGGATGGAGAGGCTCTCTATTTTGTTCAGCACCCACCAAAGGGCCAGGCACCCTGTGGGCATTTATTCCATACGTGCTGGAGTAGGAAAGGGAAGAGGGATCCCCCCCCAGTCCAGCCCAGTTCAGCTCCAACACATCTTGTGTTCCCCAACCTCTATCCATTTCCTGCCCAGCTTAGACACCACCTCCCCCAGGAAGCCCTCCCAGACCAGTCCAACATCTCCCAGTGTTTCCATCCACGGGAATGACTAGTGCCATTAGTATCTACCCATGGCATAGATTCCTGAGATTACTTATTAATTTTAACTCTCTTGTCTACTCCTGCCTTCTCAGGGCAGAGCCCACATTTAACCCTTTATTTCCTATCTTGGGAATTCTCAGAGTTGAGACAGCAATTGTGCAGTGGAAGGAACACCTGTTTGGGGTTCGAGTCCTATCTCAACCCCTTTGTAGCTGTGTGACCTTGGGCAAGTCACTTCACATCTCTGTGCCTCAGTTTTCCCATCTGTAAAATGGAATAAGAATTCCCACCACAAAGGGAAATTGTGAGGATAAGATCAGATAACCTGTAAGAAAGGGCACCAGGCAGGTACTCAAACCACATTTCTTTCTTTTCTCCTCTGACCTTTCACGGCTACTAGGAGGGGTTTGCCAAGAAAATATTGTCTCTGCGGGAGTGGGGTGTCAGATCAGCATCCCTGCAGTACAGAGAGGCACGTCCGCTATGATTATAACCAGAAGGTTTTACCTGCCTTCTGGAGATACGGTTAGTAAGAAGTTGTTACATCGTTAGCAACTGTTCTTGTTTACAATCCAACCTTTACACAAAAGGGATTAAACATTTCATGGAGCTGTTTATTTAGCGAATGTATCATTTGTAATATCTTTCCTAACCGTTTACAGGAAAAAGAAAATCTAATGCCATTTTAGCAAGCTTAGAAATTCCCAACTGGGCCAAGAGTGAGCGTAATGTGACATGATTTGATTAGGAATTTGGAAAAGAGACTCTTTCCTTTTTAGAACTTGGCTCAGGACTTGGTGTGCGTGGGCATGCTGTGTGCATGTTTCTAGGGGTGGAAACACAAGACTCCAAAGGAGGACTGCACCCCACGAAGGCTACTCCTCTTTCCTTGTCCGAGGGTGGGCTAAGGAGCATTCTGGCCACCCTGAACACCCTGAAGGGTGCAGGGTTGTAAAGATGCTCGGATGGTCACTGCTCCTGCCATATGGAGCCCCTCACCCAAGGAGATTACAACCTATGGGTGGAGCCACTCTGGAATGGGGGTAAACCATCCCCCACACTCAATGCAGTGGGAGGCTTAAGAGGAAAGGCAGGTGGTGTCCGCCTGCCCTGGTCCACGGGACAGGACTTTGTCATCACTTGAGAGTGAAACTTCCCTGAGTTTCCGTGGATGTGCTATTTCTCATGTGATATTTATCCATCCATCTCTCCATCCGATGCATATTTATAAAGTATCTACTGTGTGCCTGGCACTGTGGTTCACTGATGAGAAAACCACTGTCCAGAGAGGGAAAGGGTTTTGCCCAAAGTCACCTCCTTTATTAGAGGAGGGACTGAGGGTTTGGGGAATAAACACCTGGCACAAGGCTCTGTAATGATAACCACGGAGCCGCACGGCCCTGGGAGAAGCTGAGTTCCAAGGAGCTAGCAGCCTGCCTCCTTTTGCAGCTCTGGGCCTCAGTTTTCCAATCTGTAAAAGGAGGTTGTTAGATCTGACCTCTGAAATAAGGAGTTAGCACACAGTAAGTGCTTAATAACTCTCATTATTTCCTAGTGCCCCTAAGAGTGGATTCCCTCCTAGTTTTGAGCCAAGGGGAAAGCAGTGAACCCACGTTGAGCACGAGCTGTTGTTAGCCATTGCTCAGGAGATCCGCAGCCCCAGGCAGCGGGATGCTGCTGCCCATTTGCTGTCTAGGCTGGGCCACTGACTCTCGACAGCTCCCTGGGGACAGGGCAGCTGCCTCCAGCTGCTACGCCCCCCACCCTCCCTACACACAGCCATTGAGGCTTAACGGCCAAACTCAGCCCCTGGGGATGGAGGGGCAGGCGGCTGCATGGAGGACTGCAAGGGGGCTGGAACCAGGCTGCACCAGCAGCCTGAGTGGTCCTCAGAGTCATTCTCTGGAGATGTGGGAGGGGGAATGAGAAGCCCATAAACTTCTCCTGGGCTATTATTCAGGGAGAAAAATGGGAGTGGTTGGAAAGGGTGGGGGAGTCTCTGTATAATCATAAAATCTCCCCTCCACGAGAAAGCACTCTACCCCAGGCCTGGCTGAACACCATTTCTAGATGGAAGCACAGGATCCTCCCAGTGACCCACAAATTGGGCTCTTTCATTGCTCCATTTCCCAGATGAAGAAACTGAGGCACAGAGAGGGGCAGTGACTTGTCCAGGGTCACACAGCTGTGAGGTGGTGGAGAAACTTGCTCTGTTCCAACCCCATGCGCTCTTCACCAGTGGGCATGGGGGTGGTGGTCACGGTACCCTCTGGGTGGGACAGCCTAGGGTTCAAGTCCCCACTGTCCCCATAACTACCTGCATCATCTTGTAAGGTCACTTAATCTGGCTGAGCCTTGGTTTCCTCACCTGCCAAATGGGCACAAGAGTGCTACTCTCATAGGGTGGTTGTGGCACAGGGCAGGCAGGTACTAAAGGGTTAAGAAACCACCAGCTATTAGTATTGTTGTTGTTGTTATTTTGTTATTCTGCCTTCTGTTTATGCTGTTTAACATAAGAAAACAGCCCTGAATCCATGTGGAAAGGAACAGCTGGACCCCCAGGATTTTTCCAAGATCATATAGTTGGCAAGTGATAGAGTTAAAATTGTTATTTAATCTTTCTAACAAGTCTATGCAGTGGGTACTATTTCTGTCCCCATTTCATGGATGAGGAAACTGAGGCTCAGAGGTCCACACAACCAGAGAAGCTGGGATTCTAACTGACTCCAGAGCCAAGCTCCTAACCCTTAGGCTGTCCCCAGCCCACTTGCCATAATTTAAACCCTTTCAGCGCAGAAAGGAAGCCCATAGGTCTTTGGTTGTGCGACCTTGGGAAAACCATTTCACTTTTCTGAGCCTCAGTTTCCTCACCTGTACAATGGGGGCTCATCTGAGCAGCCTCCCAAGCTGGGCCCACACACTGCTGTGTGCCTGGCCCACATCTGGGGTCCCAGCCCCGCCCACAGCAGTCTCTCAGCAAATATTTGTTTGAATGTGTGGCCTCATTCGGGCCTCAGAAGGCAGCCTTCAGGCTCACAGCCTTCGGGAAGCAGCCGCCCTCTAATTGGGGGCTTCGGTCTTCGCCAAAGGCACCGCTGGTGAGTTGCAACGGCTCCGGGAGGTCAGACAGCCGCTGGGGAAACAGGGCTGAGCTGACGTGACAGCCTGCTCTTCCCAGGCCAGCCCCTGTCCTGTCCCCACTCCACAATCTGGGCTGTGCCCCCTCTACCCATGGACACGGTACTTGCCTTGTGGGTGGGGCACTGGGAACCAGGGCAGCCCTTCAGTGGCTCAAGGGAGAGAGGCTGCGATACTTCCTTTTTCTCCTCCTCCCTCCCTTTGCTGGTGACCTTGGACAAGCCCTTTCTCCTTTCTTGGGGGGCATTTCCTGGAGCCCTGTTAAGACCACTGGAGGAGAAGCAATAACTGCTATTGTCCTCTTAACATCTACCCAGTTGCCCAGCCTCTCACCCAGGAGGGGACAAAAAACTGCAGGCTTTCAGTGGTCCCATTGCCCCACGCCACAAGTCACACACCCTCAGAGAGACCACCTTCGAAACCAAAATCTTCCAGCTCTCCTGCAAAATCACAGAATTTAATGTAACCATAGTTCTTGGTCAATTTCACAAACTGTAACCAGCACATAAACACTTTAAACAATTCAAAAAGATATCATTTGTTATTGTTGAAGCCCTCACCTGTATTCCTGTGGAGAGGGGTGGTGATTTTGCCCTGAGTTTCGAATAATTCCTGACATCATGGATGAGATGTCACTTTCTATCATCTCCTTGGGGAAAAGACAAGCAGAAAACAAAGCTCCCATCAGCAACGATGTGGACAGGGCAGAAAACTCATAGTTTTCCCACAGTTCAGAAGGATGGAGCTCAAACAACTAACAGAACACTTTAAAAAAAAAAATTGTAAAGCAATTGTATTCCAATAAAGATAAATGAAAAAAAAGTACTAGAGGATTCCTGGGTGTCACAGGTCACTTTCCCAGGGCAATTCTACAGGGCTTTAGAAGCAAATGAAGAGAATGGAATGAAATTCCAGGTTCTTTCAAATTAATGGGGGAAGGGCAGAGGAAGGCTCTAGAATCCAAATGTCAAGTCTTGGATAATGTGGACTTGCAAAACAGGAATCAGAAAAACCGGATTCCCTTCCAAGCCTAGTGTTTTCAACCACGGCTCGGCTTGACCACTTTGGAAAAAATAAACAAAAAAGGACAGTTTGATGTGTCATGTATGTTTCTCTGGGGGAGCCAAATTCCCACTTGCAAAGGGAATAATCTCCGCAGGGCTCCCGCCCTGGAAATGCCTTCAAAAATGCCACATGCCCTTGCTGGAAACCCAACCCGACTCCCCACTCCACCTCCTCAGCCCCCGCTGCACACAAACTTAACCTTGAAAAGAAATCTTCCCTAAGTTTCTCAAACTCAGAGGCTGAAACGAACACAGAAACCCACTAGACTCTCAGATCCGCCCCCAAAGTCATCAAGGACCCCTGGAAAGGAGAAAAGGGGGGCAAAGAGAGGCAGCCCCCCGCTGCCCCTGCCCCGGGTCTCCCCCCAGGAAACGCAATGCAGGGCACTGCCCGGGAGGAGGGAGCAAAGCCAACCCTGCAAGGCGGTACCTGGAGCCGATCCTCGCTGGGCCGCCGCCGCAGGCGCTCCTGGGGCGGGATGGGGTTTCTGAGGGGGACTCCCTCGCGCTCGCCCCTCGCGTTCTGCAATTTGGCCGCCGTCGCAGCTCGAACCGTTTTTAAATTTCCCTCTCTGGAACTGTCCAGCTCAGAGCATGCGCAGTAGCTGTGCGGGGGGCTTTTCCCCAAGGGTCAGTTACAGGGCAGGGTCAAGGGGATTGCAACGGGCGTTTCCCACCAGCAGCGAGCCTTGCACGCCCCGTGGCTCCGGGTGGGGTATGGTGCAGGGGTAGGGACACCCCTCTTCAAACTTTGCCAGCAGTGGCCCCAGCTGCACGCCTGTGAGCATGCGTTGAGGAGCAGTGGGAGGGTGATTTAGGCCAAAAGAATTAAGTTGCAAAAGGATGCTGGGTGCATTAAAATTTGCAATCCGTCACTGCCCAGGGGAAAAGGAGGTGGGTGGTGTGGAGATCTGTAGCAGCCCCCTCTCTTCCCCAAAGGGGGGACGGGCCAGGAGGCCGAGTCGGGGCACCAGGTAGACGCGGATTCGGGCCACCTGTCTCTTTAAGAAAGTTGCGCCCGCGCGCATAGACGCGGCGCGTGGCCGGAGGGAGCCCTCGGAGCCGGGAGCGCTCGCGCCGGGTGCCTCCACCTGCTGGGACCGCTGGGGGTTGGGAGGGGGGAGTGGGCCGGGTGCGGGGCGTTTCGGGTCTGCGCGCCGCGCCCCCCTGTCCCGCGTGGAGGGTGAGTCGGCCCGGAGCGAGCGCGGCTGGGCCAGCGGCTGTGGTAGAGGCTGCGATGGTCGGGGTCCCGCGCGGCCAGCGGAGCGCAGCCGAGCCGTTGGGAGCCGCGGCCCGCCGGTGCGCCCGCGCTCCCGCCTTCCCCGCCGCCCGGCCCGCGCCGCCGGCTGCCCCGCCCCGCGCCCGCCGCGGGAGAGGTGGCGCGGACCGCGGGCGGCGGCGGGGTCGAGCGCGGACAAAGGTCTCCCCAGACGCCTTAGAAGTGGGGCTTGAGTTAGTTTGATCCCCCGAAAAAGCTTGCATTTTCGACTCCCTCCCTCTTGAGCCTCTATTGGAATAGTTTGAAATAACAACAGCAATAATAGTCACAGTCATCCTTTATTTGCTTATTTCTGCCGCCTCGTTTATCCTTCACACCATCCCCTTAGGGGAGAGGATGGTCCCCTTTTGGCACAGAGGGAAACTGGAGCTCTGGGAGGTAATGAGTGGACAAGGGCGCACGGGCAGAGTGGGGATTCGAACTAGGCCACGGCGACTCCACAGCCTCTGCCCCTGCGTGTGGATATTCGACTCAAATCTGCGCCTCTGGCCGAGTGAGGCCGGGCATCCAGTGCTTCTTGGGTTTCTCCGGGCTGTCCTCACGTTGTTTATTTATCCCGTAGCGGGCAGGGGAACCGCGTCTCCGCACCTGTGGTTGGGAAGCCTTTCCGACCTACTGTTTACTTTCAAGAAGGAGCCGGGACTGCCTAGGCTGAGTGTACAGTACCTGGATTTCATTTTTCACTCAGGTGGGCTGTGACCTTGGCGTTGCTCCATGTCCCGAATGGTTTTCTTGTAGCACCTGGGCGCCCTTGCTCCTTTCTTCTCTGCCAGAAGTAAATAGATCAGCTTGCAGTCTCTAGGGGGGAAAATGTAATTTACAGATGTTAGTTAAGGTCATGGTCATGGTCATGAAACGTCTCAGTTTTCATCTCTCTGCGACCTGCATATATTGAAAATGTGTATTTTGACCGGTTCTAGTTTACGTTGTAGTAATGTAGTTTACTACGTCACTAATGTAGCAATGTAGTTTACATTGCTTTGAATGTCCCCGAATGACCTCCAATTAATTCAGAGGTTAAGTTGTAAGCATTCAAAGCATTTGGGTTTATTTCTGTTAATCCTTAATGGAGTTGTCAGTAAATAGTGTGGGAGGGGTGGGGGGTTGACGTGACAACCTCCTTTTGAAATAACAGTCCTTTTCATCCAGGTATAATTTTATATCTTTAGAGTGGTTTGGAAAGAAAGTCTCCCTTCTGAAGCCTGGTGGAGTCAGTAAAGCTTTTAAAATAAAAGGCAGACAATCTGAGTTCTGTAGACTCATGCACTATGGAGAAAAAAGAGCAAAGACCTTTCAGTAAAATAAAACATTTTTTAAAAATAGAGGTTCAGTTTGTCCTGGGCAGTCCTCAAAACCCCCTTGTTTTCCTTAGGAACTTGGCCTCTCTGCAGGGATTTTTGGTTAGCAACTGTATCATTTCCCTAAAGAGTTGAGCTTTTGAGTTCTTTGCTTCAGGGTTGGTTGGTGACAATATTGCCACTCAAACGCCTACGGTTAGAGTTATTCAGAAAACCCAGGTAACTTAGCAGAAATCCCTCTTTTGTTAGGTTAATGTATTTTCCCTTTTATAAATGTATGGTATTTCTCAAGCCTGCTGAATTATAAGAGTCACCTGGGGTGAAATTAGAACCATAAAAGGGAAGAGCTGGGGAATTCTTGTTTTGTAACAAGTCTCCGGCGATTCTCTGATTGAATAAATATGGGCGCCTGTACCAGGTGATCTTACTGAATTACATAAAGATGGCCAATACTACCCTTTTTTCTTTTTTAAATGAAAGAATGTGAAATTCACCTGTTTCCATGGCTATATAGCACCTTATCATTTGCTTCTGGCTACGGAGAGCCTCAGATCGATTCTGATTTTGCAAATGGATCTGCTTCCCTGCTAGCAAGATTTCCAAAAGCCTCAACAGTTCCTCAGTCCTCTGGTTATAAAGGAAATGCAGAAAGGAGCAAAAACAATAGGTATATGGCTTTCTGCTTGCTCTCCGGTTTGATGTAGCAGAGAATGTTCCAACTTGGGCTGGTTATTTCTGAAGTTTTGGGAGTTAAGCAGTAGATTAATTTGCCTGGTCTGTTCAGAGCTAGGGTGCCCAAGGCTATGTAAGAAATGTTTGTTTGGGATGTTGTTGATGAGCTTAAAACCAACTCAGTCATAACTGGGAAGACCAGTTCATAGGCAGTGTGTCGGAACTGTGCTGCTCTTGAAGGATTAAAAACTACTCACTCACTTAGCAAGTTTAAAGCAGGCTTTGTTTGACCAGAAAGCAGCTTGATATTATTACAGGCTATGACTCTTTCTTCTTTTTCCTAAGTTCTTGACTTTTGCTTTGCTTTTTCTAATTTTCCGGTAGTGAGGGGGCAAAGGGCGCATGGTCAGGAATATATGATTTGTAGCAATAAATAATCACTTCTCTTTCTCCCACCCTGATTCACTGGCGGTGTAGTGAACCACAGGGCGTATCTTTGAAGCAGAAACGTCAAGGTGCTTTTTCACGAATGATTATACTAGAACAACCCGTCTAGGCCACAGCGCCCTGGACTGTGTCTGGCACGCAGGAGACTTACAGGCTTAAAAAAAAATTTTTTTTCTTGCTTTGTCAATTGCAAAATCTAGTCAGGTGGCATTTTCTCATAAGAAAGTTCTCAACAGAAAGCTTACCCAGTATTCACTCCCCAAGGTTGATGCTGCCTCTAAAAGTAACTTCTGATTCTGATTTCCTAAGATGTCGGTTCCATGGCGCTGTGAAGCCCCTGTTTGATGTCTAAACACAGTTTCTGCAGATGGGAGGACAGAATGGGTTTTTTCTGTGGGAGATCATGAAAGTACGCGGGCCGTTGATCTCTTTTGCTCTTGTTAGCATGACTGATACGTGTATTATGGTTCTTTGGGAGTGCGCCTGTAGAGGATAATGCCACTTATAATTGTTGGCATACGTCTTATTTAATAAAAGGATGCTAAACCCTTGGAGGTTTCCAGGAAGGGAGTACTCTAAGGTTTTTATATCTTGATGGTACCCTATCGCTTCCGCTAGTTCAATCACTGCCCTGTCCTACTCTTCAGAAAGGTGGTTGGTAGCTAATAAATTCAGCCTTTTATGGAGCGGGACCCTTGAATGTGCCCCGAGCAGGTTGTTGCTTTGTCCTCCCCTTTATAATAACTTAATTTAGTTGTTGTTTTGGCAGTGTCTAGGCATTCCTTTTATTAATTTTTTTTCTTTTGAGAATTTGAGTGTTGAAAGAATAAAACCCAGAGGCTTTTTTTGTCTGCGACTTCCCCAAAGCCAAATTGAGATCACTGGGTTGTAGGTTCCAGGGCTTATTTTTAACCCGGATAAGGAAAAACTTGCTAACACTAAGAGCAGTCCCAGGCTGGCCTGTCTCCTCTGATGGTAGAAAGTGCCCTTGACCCAGCTGCTGATGCAAAGGTTAAGAAGAGGTGAAGGGGGATTCACAAACCAGAGACAAGTCGGATTAGAGCTCTGAGGCTCACCCAGTGCCGAAATTCCGTGGAGTTCTACACGTCACCCTAGAATGTCAGTGCCAAGTCCATGTACACAAGTAGCAATTTTTCTGTTGAACATGGACAAGCAAGTTTCTGTTGTTTTAACAAATTTAATTACAGCTAATCGTGATAATTCAGAGTAAAAAAATAAAATGCTTTAAAAAAACCCTTAAAATCCGGTATCAATTTCAATGTATGTATCTGGGCAGTGACCACATTGAAACTATTGGCCTGTTTTTCTATTTGGCTTCAGTTTAAAAACACAAAGACTTAAAAACAAAAACAAAAACCCAAAGACTTTAGAGACTAAAACAGGCTCCTAGAATAAAAATATTTTTAAAAGCTGGGTGATCTTGGCTGGTATGGCTACCTACATTGTTATAATGCTCCTTGATGTAACGCTCATTTATCCGGCCCTGAAAAACTATGAGATACTTCTTGAATAAAAAAAGACATATCTAATGGTTTGGCATAATCTTGACCTGAAGCATATTTTATTTTTGGAAAGTAAATAATCACAGACATCTTAACATAGCAATTCCATATGAATTACAAGATTTAGAATCACCCATTCCCTGCAGACTCTAAATGTGACGACAGCACCCTAGGAGGGGGACTTTGTAATGGCTCAGCTGTGAGGCCAACCCGGGTTCAAGTCTCAGTGCTGCCCCTCCCTTCTGAGTAGTTTTGGGGTGAGTTATTCCCGTAATTTTGTTGCCCCATTTTGAAAAAACAACACCCCTCTGTCAGGGCTGTGTGAGGCGTGGAAATAGCACCTGATGTATAGGAGATGCTCAGCCAGTGACGGGCTTGTGTTTCCAGGTGAGTTTGTATTCCTAAATGTTCTTAATTGTTCCGTAGCTAGATTCTGCTGGAGCAAATAAGGAATCAACTGAGTCACTCTGGGAAGCTCTCAACCTTTCAAATCGATAGTCTGGATTTACTACAGTTCTCTCGTGCTCTGAAAGGTTGGACAGCCTTTTTCTGGCATCCAGGGAGACATTAGATTAGGCTTCCTCAAGATAATGCTGTTTTAGGTACGAAAAAAATATCCAAGATCGTTATCTCCTGCCCCAATCCGTACTTTTACCCAATCCAAGCCCTTTCTTTCATTTATCCACCAGGAATTCCCATTCAGCAATCAGCATGTGGGGAAGGCTCTTGCCTCTGAATTCTATAATTGATTTAATCTGGCCACTTTGCGTACTTTGTCATGTGTGTATATGTATATTCTCATTGTATATTGCTGCAGCCTCTAGATCTATATTATGGGTGCGATAAATATACCATTCCACAGCTCATCAGAGTCTACATTATTAGACAGAACTGTGACGATCGCTATTGTATATTCTGTTTTCTTTGTATGTCTTTTTCTGTTGGTTTCTAGCAGGCATCCTTAACCAGGGGTCTGCAGGCCACACGCAGCCACAGACAGGCTTTGTTTGGGTCATGGGCTTTCTTTTTAAAAACTTGAATTAGAAGCCAGCATTTTAAAATCCTTCAAGCTCTGATTTCCAGCTTTTCTTGAAAAATCTGAGAAGTTGGCCGTGCTAGGCCCGCAATCCCAGGAGGGAGCCCTCGGCTCGGATGGCTCAGACTGAATGCCGCTGCTGAACCCCCCACCCCCCACCCCCGTTAGAGGGAGGGTCACGTGCTTTCCAGTTTGCCACAGGCTCCACTACTCCTTATCGCCCAACCCCAAGGCCAGGGTCTTTGCCATTGGTCTCTGACCATGTTTTTCTTGGATCTTTGTTTTCTTATAATAATGAAGACAAAAGTAAAATGGTTTTCGTGCCCGTGATGCTGTCAGAACCTCAGAAAGATGGTCAGTAGCTAATAAAAAAAAATAAGGTATCCTTTCTGGAAAACTTATTCTGCATGATGATGTGCTAAGTGCTTTGTACATCTTTCTTGGTCCTCACAATGGTGTGTGTGTGGGGGTGCGATTGCACCCATATGAGACAGGAGGAAATAACTCTGATTTGGCTCACTTTAGCTATTCTACCTGACCGTGTCAGGGGTTGGGGAAGAAGTGGGAGCGGGACCCCACCCTCCTACACTTCTGCCCTGAGCGGTTTCTAATGGGCAGGCCCTTTTAGGCATCTTTTTGAATGATGCATGGCTTGGGACAAGGCACATCCCACTGAGAGGGATGTAGCTACATCCCAGGGAATTGCTGGTCACCACACAGGTCCCATAGGTGTCATACATTTAGTGTATGGGGTAGATTATAATAAAAATGAAGTTGAGTGAACTTTGTAACTGCTGAAGTGGTTCCAGCATCTCAGCCATCTGATCCATGAAAGGGAAAATTTGAACCCACCCTAAAAAGTTCAGGAAAATAAAATTGCTGTATGTGTTTCAATCTAGTGGGAAGGCTTCATTCTTAGTAAAGTATGCAAAACTGTCTCAATATTTGGTATCCTGGCTGTGGTTAGATTTTATTCCAAATAATATACTATTTTGGACAGTACATTTTGAAATTCGTAGCGTTAAAACTTTTGACTGGAGTAACACCTTTTGTGTAGCAAACCAAGGCGTGAAAAAGAATGTTCTCTGCACACTTCAAGCCAGCTCTTCTTAATATCACAGACTGATTTTGGAGGCTCCTCATTTGTCTACAAAAAGCTTTTAACAGTTCTTTGCTCAATAGAGAATCCAAACTTGGATTTTTTACTGTAAGTTTCTTTTTTCTGCAAACACCAGACAACCCTGAGTGGTTTTTAAAGACTGCTCAGAATATTCTCTTACTTTTATCACTACTGCACGTTCAGATCCTGTTCACCAGGAATAAAAAAGCAGTGTGTTCCCTTACTTAAAACCCCTTCCCAAGGTTCTGGGCTGGGTTGTTTTGTTTTTTTTTTCATACCTCTATTTGTGTCTAAAGAGAAGTGAATGTAAAACAGTAGCACACAATCTTTTTGCTTTTTATTGCAAGGTAACAATCCTGGCTGTTTGTTTTAGAAATGGTAATGTTGTATCATTGTAACAAATTATACTTAAAAATCATTTAGTGTGAAATTTCAGATTAATCCCATAGGGACAGGATATTAACAATCACCCAGCCCTTTGGAACATACAGATGGTGAATCTGGGATTTACAATAGGAACAATCGCTGATTACATGCATGGGTGTAACGGACAAAAAGACCTCCACAACTTCAGCCTGGAGAAATGCGGTGGAGGTCCTAGCGCCTGACTTGTTTGAGATGCTCAGTCCCTAAGGATGCCTGCGTTTCATCACCTAGCCTGTGCCATATTCTGCAGTGCCTTCTGTGTGTTCTGAAACCTACCAAGTGCCTATGCAGAAGCATCCTCTCAGTGTGCTTAGCTTTAACTCTTGTAAATTCCACGAGAATTCCTGTAAAGAGCAACTTCATAGTGGGACATGCAGTGGGAATTTGGCAGATGTGCCCAGCCCAGAGAGCTGGTTCTCAAAACCAATACCTGCTATTCACTAATTGCGGGGAAGAAAGTCATCCTGTGCTGCATGGACTGGGGGCTAGGGAGGGGTCTCTGCTTCAGAAATTAATCTGCACCAGAAATGAACAGGACTCCTAAAGATTGATACAATGCCCCTGATTTTGAAACTGTCAGTCCGCAGAGCCACAGACTGAAAACCCCTTGACATACTGAATGTTGAGAGTGAAAACGGCACCCTCGTACACACAGTCTTGAATCCAGACCACGTTACAGTAAGCGAGCAGCCAGTGTGTTCTTGGGACTCTGAACTAGGTAAGTAAGCCTGTTTTCTTTTTAAACTATTTGTACTCTTAAAATAAGTGTTCACAACATTTTAAAATCAGAGCGTAGCCATTTCAGTGGTAATTAAGATTCATAGGCAATGTCTATATACAACCACATAAGTTCTCCCTCCAAATCTCTGGTTTGATTTCAGATGTAAAGGTGAGAAATAACTTTCCAATCAGGAGAATAAGTTGTCTCAGAAGAAAACCCAAAAGCCTGAATGCCTAAAAGAGTTTAAGGCAGTTCTCTTGGCTGTTTAGGATTTGTTTCTGAAAAACAAAGCAAAACCTTATATCCAAATGAACTGTTTATCCTAAGTATTGTTTCCAAACACCGTTTTGTTACAGAGCTCAAAACAAAAGTACGAGTGAACACTGTGTATGTCTGACTCCAGGAACTATCTTGCTTTTAGGCATGTGCACCCCACACGGGTTTTATTGCTTTTCCTGAACCCAGGGATTTGTGACAGAGATGGGCCAGCTGAGTGATAATGACCATGTCCTCTATTGGACCAATTAATTACCCTCCCAGAAGGGTTTGGCAGCCCCATCTTGAGGGGACGCTTGTAAGCTTCTCAGGATTATTCTAGAGCCAGCATGGCAACTGGCTCTTAGCTCTGTTTCTCAGGCGCTGGGGTGGATAGGACCTTGTTCAGAATGATCAATGTGGCCTTTATTGTCATAAATATCAATGATATCAGTAACATTGAGGCAAGACTCATTCCTTGGAAAAAGCCTATGAGGTTTGAAACATGTTAAAGTATCAAGTGCAGGATACATAGTTGTTGATATACTGTTTAGAAAAGCGAGGGATGGCCAAAACAAACAAAAAAATTGGAGTATAATCTAAAGTGTAAAATAAATATCCATGAGCATGTACCGACATGAATGATTGAAAAAAAGCGATAAATGGGGGAGAAACGAGAAATATTCTTAACGGAAGATCCCAAATAATGTATTTACATACTCTCTCCTCCAGGAGGCGGATATTAATTCTCTCCCCTTTCCTCCCCCTTCCCCACTGGGCTGGTCTTAACGACTCACCTCCGAATAACAGTGTATAGAGAGGGAAAAATAGTAACGTTACAGGGGAGCAGCCTGGCCCATACAACCTTAACCAAGTGATGAAAGTTAATATCAGTGATGTCGTGTGGATCCCACGAGTCCCTGAGGGGATGGGATAGGATGCGGCGAGATGCACTTCACCTCTGTGGTATTCTTTCTAAATCTCTAACTTTTGCTCGACTGATGAGAACAGATAAACCCAAATTGGAGCACATTCTACAAAATACCTGACCCGTGCCCTTTAAAACTGTCATGGTCATGAAAAACAAAGAGCAAGAAACTGTCCCAGCCCAGGAGGGACCGGGTAGGGGTGACGACTAAAGGCAGTGTGGTGTCCTGGGTTGGATCCTGGAGGAAGAAGAGGGCATTCGTGGAAAAAAACTGGTAAAATCTGAATTAAGTCTGGAGTGCAGCTAATAGAAATGTCCCACATTTGGTTTCTTAGTTGTGGCAACGTACCATGGTGATATGAAATAGTAATGGAGGAAACTAAGTGAGGAGCAGATGAGAGCTCTCTGTATAATCTTTGCAACTTTTCTGTAAGTTTAAAATCATTCCCAGTTTCTTTTAAATCAATTAAATGACACATCCATGTTCACAGCGTTATGGAAAAGAGTCAAGAGGTGGAAGCAACCCACGTGTCCACCAGTGGGTGAACGGATAAACAGAACTTAATAGTATTCAGCCTTAAAAAGGAAGGAAATTCTGACGCATGCTACAACATGGATGAACCTTGAGGACATTATACTAGTGAAATAAACCATCACAAAAAGACAAACAGTGCATCTTTCCACTTATATGAGGTGCCTAGAAACAGTCAAATTCACAGAGACAGAAAGTAGAACGGTAGTTGCCATTTTATGTGTTTACTCCACAAATTTTATCTGTTTTACCATAATTTAATAGTTTTTGAAAAATCAAGAAAATAACAGTTGTACAAATTATGAAAAGCCTTGCTTACCATAAACAAGGCTAGAGAAGGATTCTCAGCCTTGGTGTTAACATTTGGGCTTGTTGATTCTCTGTTTGGGGGTGTGGAGCTGTCCTGTACTTTGTAGGATGTTTGGCAGCGACCCTGGTATCTACCCACTGGATGCCAGTGACACCCCACCCCCCACGATGAAACCAAAAATATCTCCAGTGATAAATGACTCCTGGGTTTCAGGGGCAAAGTTGCCCCTGGCTGAGAACCATTGGACTATTGTAAGACTGGGGAGGAAAGGAACAGATTGAAAAAAACAAAACCTTCACTGTCTCATATGGTAGTCAATAGCCACATGGGGCTATTTAAAATGAATTAAAATTTAAATTTGTTGCTTGTTCATTAGCCACATCTCAAGTGCTGGATGGCTACCATATTGGGCAATGCAGACCCAGATCATCACGATCGTTATAGGAGGTTCTACTGACGGCACTGTTCTAGATGTTGAGTTTATTCATGGTATTGGTTTTCATCTGTTTGGTGTGTGTAACTTCTAAGTCCTTTACAGGCTCTCCGTGCGCACGATGTTGATGGTGAACGATAGAGCAGACTCACCCTTAGCCATGCTGATAACTGTTAACCAAGCTGCCCCTCGTTACCTGCTGAGAACTGTCCCAGTCAGGAGAAAACTAAGGGGGACAGAAGGCAAAATAACTTGAGCTGAGCTTACCCACCTGTCAATGATCATAGGACACAGCATGGTCTAAGAGCTCCTCATTGCCTCTCTTAAGTTAGGACCGAGCCCCCCATCAGCTGAAAACAATCCTTGTTAGCAGTCCCTCCCAATTCTGGCCATCTTGGTATCTTTCCCACCCAGCTGGGTCTAAGGAGCAAAGAAGCAGATGGAAGCCAAGGTCTGTTGGTCCCAAGGGCAGAGGGTAGAAGGAATGTGCATGTAGTTGGATGTTGTGGATTACGTCTTGCAAGCACATAGAAAGCACTCCTGGATTATCTACTGTATGTCTACTCTCCTCTCTTAGACAAATAAAAACTAGCTGTTACTATTCAAACACACCTTTAGGTCTCAGAATCGGGAAATGCAGGCTTCCTCCTTCTTTTTTCCAAGACCTTCAGACAGGGTCTTCTGGTGAAAGGATAGCTCCCTAGGATCTGACACTTGGCAAGATCCTGGGTACAAGAGCAGTCCAGTTAGTTGCCTGTTTTTCTTTCCAAATAATCTGCCTTCCGGTTGTCCAGGACAGTGTGAAGCCAGTCTTTTATGCTCTTATCTCATTCCTTGTTGGTGTTTTAAAATTCAGTTGTTAAATCACCAATACCTTATTTATCCACCTGATTTCCTCTGGTCTGGAAAATAACAAGAAAGAATTGGGCTCCTTGTGGGAGAGGGGCCTGGAAAGGTGTAGGATGGGGTAAGGTGTCTGTAGAACACTATGCCAGTAAAATACACTTAACAACACTGTGTTACACAGTTAAAGATTTAAGAGGGTAAAACGCATGTTAAATGTTCTTACCTCAATCAGTCAATCAATAAACACACATGTTATATGCCACTAAAAAGAATGAGATGTATCCAAAACTTCTTTTAGCTTTTTTGAGGCATAATTGCCAATTGTAAGATTTAAAGGGTACAACGTGATGGTTTGATAAACATAGACGTTGTGAAAGGATTCCCCCCCATCAAGGTAATTAACAAATCACCTCACATACTTACCTTTTTTTGTACGTGAAAACATTTAAGATCTGCTTTCAGCAAATTTTAATTATATAAGACAGTGTTATCAGCTATAGTCACCATGTTTTTCATTAGATCTTCAGACTGTTCATTTTGTAGCTGAAAATGTGTACCCTTTACCAACCTCACCCTATTAACCCCAGTCCCCAACCCCCGGCAACCACTTTTCACTCTGTTTCTTTGAGTTTGTCTTTTTTTTTTTTTTAAGATTTCACAGGTAAGTGATACTATGCAGTATTTGTCTTTCTCTGTCTGGCATACTTCACTTCACATAGTGTCCTCTAGCTTTATCCATGATGTCGAAAATGGCAGGATTTCCTTCTGAGGCTGAATAATATTCCATTGTGTATATATACCACGCTGAGTTTATCCATTCATCTGTCAACAGACATTTGGGTTGTTTCCATACCTTGGCTGTTGTGAGTAATGCTTCAATAAACAAGGGGGTGCAGATATCTCAACGAGAGAGTGATTTCGTTTCCTTCAGATATATCACCAGAAGTGGGATTGCTGGGTCATACAGTTCTATTTTTAATTTCTTGAGGAATCTCCATACTGTTTTCCCTAGTGTCTGTATCAGTTTACATTCCCACAAACGGTGCACAAGGGTTCCCTTTTCCACATATTCTTGCCAGCATTTGTTATCTTTTGTCTTTTTGATGAGAGCTATTCTAACAAGTGTGAGATGATACCTCATCATGGTTTTGATTTGCATTTCCCTGATGATTAATGATGTTGAGCATCTTTTCATGTACCTGTTGGCCATCTGTATGTCTTCCTTGGAAAAATGTCTATTCAGGTCTTTTGCCCACTTGTTAATTGGGGTTTTTGTTTTTTGCTGTGAGTTGTATGAGTTCCTTGTATATGTTGGATATTAAACCCTTATCAGATAGGAGGTTTGCAAATATTTTCTCCCATTCTGTAAGTTGCCTTTCCATTTTCTTGCTAGGTTTCTTTGCTGTGCAGAAGCTTTTTAGTTTGTTTCACTCCCACTTATTTTTGCTTTTGCTGCTTTGCTTTTGGTATCAAATCTGAAACATCATTGCCAAGACCAGTGTCAAGGAGTTTAATCCCCTATGTTTTCTTTGAGGAGTTTTACAGTTTTAGGTCTTATGTTTAAGTTAATCCATACTGAGTTGATTTTTTTTTTTTTTTGTATGGTGTAATATAGGAGCCTAGTTTCATTCTTTTGCACATGGCTGTCTAATTTTCCCAGCACCATTTATTGAAGAGATTGTCATTTCCCCACTGTATATTCCTGGTGCCTTTGTTATAAATTAATCGACCATATATGTATGGGTTTATTTGCGGGCTCTCTATTTGTTCCATTGATCTATGTGTCTGTTTTAATGCCGATACCACACGTTTTGACCACTATGACTTTGTAATATAGTTTGAAATCAGGAAGCATGATGCCTCCAGCTTTGCTTGTCTTTCTCAATATTATTTTGGCTATGAGGGTCTTTTGTGGTTCTGTACAAATTTCAGGATTTTTTTTTCTATCCCTGTAAAAAAATTTTTTTAAAAAGTTGGAATTTTGATAGGAACTTTGCATTGCATCTGTAGTTTGCTTTGAGTAGTACAGACATTTTAACAATATTAATTCTTCCAATCCATGAACATGAAATATCTTTCCATTTACTTGTGTGTGTAATTTATTTCAATGTGTTGTAGTTTTCATTGTACAGATCTTTCACCTACTTGGTTACATTTATTCCTAAGCATTTTATTATTTTTGATGCTATTGTGAATAGGATCATTTCCCTACTTTCTCTATCTGATAGTTCATTGTTGCAAAACACTTTAATGGAGAATAGTTTTAAAACTTTGAAAGATCCAGAAACAAGATGAGAATAAATGGAGAGAGAGACAATTTTTCATGCATGAGATAATTTATTTATGGTGGTAAAATAAATAAAATTTACCATCTTTTTTTTTTTTTTTTTTTGCGGTACGTGGGCCTCTCCCATTGCGGAGCACAGGCTCTGGACGCGCTAGCTCAGCGGCCATGGCTCACGGGCCCAGCCGCTCTGCGGCATGTGGGATCTTCCCGGACCGGGGCACGAACCTGTGTCCCCTGCATCGGCAGGCGGACTCTCAACCACTGCGCCACCAGGGAAGCCCAAAATTTACCATCTTAACCATTTTTAAGTGTACAGTTCTGTAGCATTAAGTACATTTACATTGTTGTATAACTATCACCACCATTCATCTCCAGAATTCTTTTCATCTTCCCCAACTGAAACTCTGTACCCATCAGACACTAACTGCCTTCAGTCTCTGGCCACAAGCATTCTTCTCTCTCTCTCTCTATGAATCTGACTCTACTCTATGCCTCATTTGTGCTTTTGTATCTGGCTTATTTCACTTAGTGTAATGTCTTTCAGTTTTAGCCATGTTGCAGCATGTGTCAGCGTTTTCTTCCTTTTTAAGGCTGAGTAATCATCTTCTGTCTGTGTGTGTGTGTAGACACACCACATTCTTGTTTATCCATTCACTCATCAATAAACATTTAGATAGCTTCCACCTTTTGGCTGTTTTGAAAAATGCTGCTAGGATCGTGGGTGTGCAAATATCTGATTGAGTCCTTGCTTTGAATTCTTTGGGATATATACCCAGAATTGGAACTGCTGGATTGTATGATAATTCTATTTTTAATATTTTGTGGCACTTCCATACTGTTTGCCACAGCAGTTGTACCATTTTACAGTCCTACCAGCAGTGCACGAAGGTTCCAGTTTCTCCACATCTTCACCAACACTGGTTATTTTGTGTGTTTTTTTAAAAAATTATAACCATCCTAATGGGTGTGAAGTGATATCTCGTTGTATTTTGATTTGCATTTCCCTAATGATTTGGAGGTGATAATTTAGCATTGTAAATATGTCAGTTCTCCTTAATTAAACCATTTGATAAAATTCCAATCAATTATTAATCCACACTCTTAAGGCATAATGAAAGCACACATGAACAGTGAAGAAGAATAGAGAGAGACCTAGAAATGCACTCATGCATGTGAGAAAAGTTTCTCTGACTGGCTCATAAAGGTGAAACTGACTCGCTAATAAACATTTGTGGTTAATCATTCTCTCTAACTTCACAAATAATCAGTAATACAAAGTAAACTGCAATGGAATACCACTTTATACCCGTGAGACTGGCAAAGACTGTAAAGCCTGAAAGTGCCAGGGAAAGGCTATGATACAGAGAACCAGGAGCCGTAATGCACTATTGAAGGAAGGACAGACTGACTTCTACGATCATTCTAGAAAAGGGTTTTGCAGAATGCAATGAAATTATGTTCTTATGTGCCTTATGACCCAGTAGTCTCACTCCTGGGCATACACTCCCGAGAGGACTTGAGTGTATGTTCAAAAGAGAACACATCTGAGATGTTCATCACGCTGGATTTTGAGGGAGTGGTGAGCTGGAAATGACCTAAGTATCTATCATTAGGGAAATGGATGGGTTGAACAGGGCGGATCTATACCTGGAATACTGTACAGCAATGAAAAGCAGAGAACCGGATGTGTTTTTAAAATGTTTCATGATGCGTTGAAAGACCTATACATAAATTGGATCTTCCTTCTTTAAAAGATTTCTTGAAAGCCTCTCCCAGGCACTCCCACTTGTAGCTCTTTGGCTAAATATGGGCCATGTTGCCTCCCCTAGCTGCAAGGGAGCCTGGAAAACCCAGCATTTTACATTTCCATCCTGTCAGATAGGAGGCAAGGGAGGAAGGAGCTCTGATTGGTCTTCGGTGCACAGTGTCTGCCATGCATTCTGAAATACTCAAACAGAATCCTGAGTATTTTATTTTAACCGGGGGATCTTATCAAAAGGCAGATTCTGATTCAGTAAGTCTGGGATGGGGCCTGAGATGGTACAGTTCTAAGCCCTCCCAGATGATGCTGAGGCTGCTAGTTCCTGGACCTTATGTAACAAGGTTCTAGAAGGTCTTCTGCTTTTGAGAGTTCCACAGGCCTGGGTGTCATCAAGGTGTCAACAGGGGATGGAAAGAAATGGCTAGTCTTGGGATTTGGTCCATGGAGGTCAGTCAAGAGAGTATATGCCTCATTGTTTTGGTTACTACTGGGGAATAAAAAACCACCCCAAATTTTGTGGCATAAACAACCATGCTTTTATTATGCTCACTAATCCTGTGGGTGATGAATTCCAGTAGGGAACAGTGGGATGGGCTTGTCTTTGCTCCGTGATATCCGGGTCCTCATCTGGGAAGACTGGAAGGCTGGGATGGGAGTGATTTGATAGCTGGGCTCAAGATATCTGAAAGCTTGTTCACTCTCGCATCTGGCACCTGGCTGGGGAGACTGGAGGATGAGAGCTGCCAACCAGAAGGGCTGCAGGTGGCCTCTCCACATAGCTGGGCTTCCACACGACGTGGCAGCCTCAGGGCAGCCAGGCTGCTCTGATGACGGTTGTGTCTTTGAAGCCACACAGTGTCCTTTCTGCCACATTCTGTTGGTTACAAGTGAGTCACAAGCCCACCTAGATTCAAGGGAGGAATTAAACTCTACCTTTTGATGGAGGAATGGAAAGATCTAGAAGAGCAGGTGGAATGGGAGATACGCTTGTGACCATCTTTGGAAAAATCCCATCTGCCAAACTTTTTTTTTTTTTTTTTTTTTTGCCAAACTTATTTTTAAAACTTTTTTCCTCTTTATGATTAAGATATTTTGCAAAATACACCTTTTCAATATGTCTCTTATATAGGTGTTAACGTTGTCATTTTGTTAGAGTTTAAAATCTTGCTCAGGGAACCAGGGGTGAAGACGATGGATTCACACTGAATCTTTCCAAATGCACCATCCTGAGAGTGGCTTCGTTCTCTCTTCTTTAAGGCTTACACAAGACCTTTGCATCCTTGATGACTATTTTTCATTACAGGGTAAACCCTCTGTCTAGAAAACATTTCTGTGCTGAGGTCCTGTCAGCTCGCAGCCACCTTTGCCAGAAGAGGGTAATCAGATACCTTGGGCACAACCTGCTTGCCTGTCTGTACCTGTGCAGGTGATCTCTTTCACCTGGTGAGTGGTCCAATTATTGTCCCGGTTGCCCAGGGCCCCAGCAGTTTGTATGTTTCTGAATTACTTCCTGCTGCACCCCTGTCCCCCTACTTCAATCCCATCACACCATCTTGGTCTCTCTTCTCCCAGTCCCAGACTAATAAGTGTAGTTGACAGAAATGGTAATTTCATTTCTTAGTTGTGATAAACGTGCCAGGTTATATAAGATGTTAACATTAAGGGAGACTAGGCGAACGTTATATAAGAATTCCCTGTACTGCCTCTGCAACTTTACTACAAGTCTACAATTATTCCAAATAAGAAGGGCCAATGTGTGTGCACATATACACGCATGCATAAACACACATACGTGAAGTCAGCCACACTTCCGTTCCAGTATTTTTTTAAACAATCATTTAAAGGTTACGGTCATTATTTTAAAGTTTTTAATATCAATAGTCACCCTGTTTGGCTAACAATGTAGATCTGAATGTGGTGGGGTGTAAGTGGCCGATGAATGAACGATTTGTGGTGTTATTCCTACTTCCTTATTTAATAACTGGATTCGTAAGGGCTTCTTAAGCCTGAGTGACCCATGTTTTGTTGCCAGACCTATCCCAATGACCCCGACCAAGACCCCTGTCCCAATTCGTCTATCAGAGAAAAATGAATCTTATTTCAGGAACTATCACTCCTTATTATCTCTAATTGGGTCTGGCGGCTGGAGACAAGCCTCATTATTTTTAATTGGGGCCCATCGTTCTAGAACAAAACGCCACCCAGTTGCATGCAGATCATGCCTGGATATTTGCTTGCAAGTTCAAAGTGAAATTGCATCGTGGGATTTCCAGGAAATCACACTATTTTTATCCCTTTGTTTCACCTGGCTTTATAGTTGTAGCCTTGGGTTGTTAAACCAAAAATAATCATCGGATTGGGACTGTCTCTGTTTACGTCAGAGGGTTGGTTTTTTGTTTTTGTTGTTGTTTTTGAATGTGGGTCGCAGTAGAAGTTTTTCTTTCAAAATTAATGCATATTATAATACTGGACATAATTTGACAGACTGCTCACTTAAGTATCATTTAAATGCTGCTTTTGGGCATGGCATTATGCCATGGATAAATTTTCCTGGTTGCAAGGGACTCTTTTTTGTTAATTATTCTAATTTACTCTAAAATAATCCTTCACGTATCATATACTTTAGTGTTTCATCGTTATTATCCTGTTACTAAACCGTCTGTCAGCGTCTGAAGTAGGAAATCCATTTTAGAAAGTTTGCAGGAGTCTGTCTCCTGTTGATTTTCAGAGCTTTCGGTTGTCCCACCTTTCATATTTTAACAATCCAAGATGGCAAATAATTCCTTCTTGAGCTCACCTGACTTCAGAAGGCCTTTTGAGGAATGGTTTCCACAGGAGGTGGAAGTTCTGAGATCCAGCCTGGGTCATCTCTCTTGAGAGAGCGCATGCCCACACAGGGTGGGGGTCTCTGAAGTCCCCAGACGCCTGACCAAACATTCAGACACAACGTCTAGGCCCTCCTCAGAGCCAAGAGCTTCTTGGGAAGAAGGGAGACCACCCTGGAAGGAAAATTGTTAGGAGCAGCTTTTATGTGCTTCGCCTCCTCAGGAGAACTTTTTAGACCTTTCAGAAAAGAGAAAAGGGTCGGGACAGGTCTTCCATGTGATGGGAAATGATGGATACGGCAGGGGTCAATTCCTTCAGTCCCCCCGCAATGATTTGTCCCTCCTGCTCTCAGCTGTAGAGTGTAACTCCTTTTTCAAAGCTGAAGATGTGTTGCTTCTGTTTAATAGTGTAGTTCTGTAGCAGACACACAACCTAACCTGATAAGGATTTTCTGCCACCCTCTCCTGTTTGAGATTCCTTCTGAAATCTCTTTTTGTCTCCAGTAGACACGTCAGAATTGGCGCTGTGTCTTTTGATGGCAGATTCACCATATAAAGTAGAGGGATTTGTCACAGATCTTCCTGTTTTCGTTCTGTGGACACTCAATGAATATTTACTGATAAAGAAGAAAATGAAGAAACAACAGATGGGCAGTCAATAACTTCTACAAGCATAGGCACTGTTTTCCCCCAATGCACGTAGAACACGTTTATGGCTCCGAAAATTAGCACCACGTGCCTCTTGACTGGGGGAATTTGCCCCCTTGCAGAAAGGAAAAAATAGAACCCTGTGGTCTCTAATTTATGGGAAAACACTTGCTCAAATTGTGATAAAACTGTTCATTGAGAACATTGTCTAGACCTTACATCTGCTGATTTCGGTCCCAGCACCTCTCAATTCACTTTTTAGAAGATTGGGTGTGAGGTGTTTGGCCATATTTCTCCCTGAGGAGGGGACCCGTTCACCATTTCCCCAAAAAGCTCGGTGGGAGGGATGCCAGGCTCGCCGCCCCCATATGAGAGCCCCAGGGTCTAATTCCCTGACAAGGCTCACTCCCCAGGCTAGTCTGTGTTTTACATCTTTTCAGCTTCATTTTCATAGCACATTTGAAAGCTCAGTTACAATAATCGCGTGGCTCTTAAGAGATCATTTCAAGCTATTACTAACCCAAGTTGCTATGACATTTTGGTTTTATCACACTTCATAAAGCAAACATTTTGAAGGTACAATAGAGAAAATGTGGAATAGAGAAGAACCAGGTACTATAGCTGACTTTCTGGCTTTGTGACTCTGGGTAAGTTATGTATCTCCTCTGTGCCTCGTTTCCTCAACTTGAGAACAGGAACAATAACAGGATCTATCTTGTAGGTTATTGTAGGGAGTAAATGATTAAAAATGTATAAAACACTTAGAACAATACTGGCCACAGAATAAGTACTGTGTCAGGATTTGCTACTATTACCAAAGAGCTGCAAGATTTTCATGGACCTTAGTCCTTTTTAAGCCAGCTCCCAAGTTTAGGGGGTACCTAAATGCCTTAGCTGCTCTACATTTATCCTGCCGTCTCTAATGACCCACTTGCCCATTTGCTTATCCATCACCTTCTCCTTCTTATTTATTCATTTCCTAGTTTTCTCTCCCTCACTGTAGGCAGCAGTCTCCTCTGATGTTCTTTCACTTATAACCTTTGCCTATTCAGTCTAGTCACTGCCGACTTATTCTTTTTCTTGAGATGAACTGAGACAGCAACCAGAAGCACACAGGTATACATGATTGTGGCTGACATGAGTCGCAATCCTACTGTGTGGGAAGGCCACCCTCATACCAACCCTGGGAAGTAGATATCACTATCTACATTTTCACAGATGAGAAAATAAGGCTCAGGAAAATGAAGCAATTAGGAAAGCTAAGATTAGATCTGCTGAAAATGCCGGCTGAAGCTACTACACTTTTTTATCGCCTAAAGCTGCCTCCTACTTTTTAGCAGGATATTTTCTTGGCCATGTATCTAGAAGCCTCTGTTTCATTTTATAGACAATTTCCCCCCTCTTCTTATATTTAGCATTCTTATGCTGTGGTTAATTTTTCTTCCCTGTTTGTTGTTGTTGTTTTTAATACCATCTTTATTATCATTTGAAAACCATAACATTTACCTGTTTAAAGCATACGGTTCAGTGAGTTTTAGTATAGTCACAAAGTTGTGCAATCATCACCATGATTCCAGAACATTTTTATCACCTCACAAAGAAACTCCATACCCATTAGCAGTTGCTGCTCTTTTCCTTCTCCCCTTAGTCCCTAGCAAACACGAATCTACTTTCTTTCTATGGATTTCCCTACTCTGGACACTTCATATAAATAGAATCATACAATATATGGCCTTTTGTGTCTGACGTATTTCATTTAGCAATGTGTCAAAAATGTATCCATCTTACAGTATGTGTCAGAACTTCATTCTTTTTATTTTTTTTGGCCATGCAGCACAGATTGTGGAATCTTAGTTCCTGGACCAGGGATTGAAAAGTACCAAGGCAGTGAAAGTGCCAAGTCGTAGAGTCCTAACCACTGGACTGCCAGGGAACTCCCTCATTCTTCTTTAAAGCTGAATAATATGACATTGTATGGATATACCACATTTGTCTATTCATTTATCAGTCAACGGATATTTTGTTATTTTTTTTTCATGCTATATAACTTAGTCCACAATTTCTTTTGAAGAAAGAAAAGAAATGGTCTTTTTGAGGTTGACTGGATTAGGAGACTTTGTGGCAAATGAAATTATTTCTTATAGAATTATGTATACATTTCATCCCCTTTTCAACAGTATTGTACAGAATTGCTCTTTTCAGTAGTGTAAAAGGAATCAAAGAGAAATAAACCTAACAGATACATAATCTCACCAGTATTCTGCAATAGTTTTTTCTGTTCACGTCTGATTTTTTTTTTTTTTTAAATCAATGAACTTTGAATCTCAGCAGGTCTGGGACTAGGATGAAGCAAGGGTGTAAAATTTAAACGGTTGCCAAAAAAAACTCAATAGTCAAGATAAACAATGTTTTTAAAAAATCAAAATTAATGTAAAAAAATCCATGATGAGTAAAATATCAAAAATGTAAATAAAGACAGGATCAGTATCTCTGACGTATCATACTTCTCACACAGTATGACTAGGTTCTTTTTGGTAATATCCTACTTAATCATACCTTAATCATACCTTAGGTTTAGAGAATTTTGAGTCTATAAAGTGCTATCTTGAGACTACTTCTGTGCCTGGTACCGCACTGGTTACTGTGAAGGGCAGGATGCAAGTAAGAACATTTGGATAAGAAGTAAGTTTCAGATATAATTTTGCATGTTGGGATTGGGTGGGAAGGAGGAGGAGGTTTTTGGGTTTTTTGTTTTGTTTTGCCAACAAAGAAAAGTACAAAGAAAGTTAAATAGTTAAAATAATTTGGATGTAATGTTGTGATTTATAAGAAATATATATTTGGTCTCTGTCTACAGTTGCTGGCTCACAGCTTCCCAGACTCTTGGAAGTTTCTAAGTGTTACAAGTGATAAAAAGCATCTTTTGTTATGTTAATGAGGTGGCTTTTGGGATGCACTGGAGGATGGGGGCTGGTTGCCAGGAGACCAGGGCTCGCCCCCCACCCCAAAACCTCTTCCCTCTCTGCGGAGGGAAGAGGGGCTGGAAATTGAATCCGTCTCCAATGGCCAATGATTTAATCAGTTGTTGACTTGGGGAAAAAAGGCGCAACGGAAAAGCTGTGGGTTGAGTTTATTCAGTATCTTACTGAGGACTATAGCCTGGGAGAGAGCCTCTCAGCTCTGAGGAACTGTTCCAAAGAGGTAAGGGGGGAGGACATTGTATGTGTGATTTTGGTGAAAGGTACTGAAACCAAGCCCACATCTCAGTAGAAGTTTTCTGCTGGTCACAAGGAATTGGTATCTTGGTTAATGGTTTTAGTGCTTTTCTAAGTATGGGAAGATATAAGAATCCAGAATCATAAAATTTTCTCCTGAAAATATCTAACTATCTGAAGGTCTATTTTGCCAGTTTTCCCAGTGCGCAGAGTGCCTCATTCCTGATCTCTGCCCTGAATTCCTTTCAGGGTGTGTTGAAGGCCATTGACTACAGGGGCTCATGACTTAATTCTTGTAGAACTGGGAGGCGAGCAACCTTCCTTAGCTGGCACAACCATGCCAGTGTAATGAAGCCTCCATAGAAACCCCAAAAGGACGGGAGTCAGAGATCTTCCAGGTTGGTGAGCACGTGGAGATTCTGGGACAGTGGTGAGCACAGGACATGGGAATTCCATGCCCCTTCCCACATACCTTGCCCCATGCATCACTTCCATCTGGCTGTCCCTGAGTTACATTTTTTTATAATAAACAAGTGATCTAGTAAGTAATAGGTTTCTCAGAGTTCTGTGAGCCACTCTAGCAAGTTAACTGAACCTCAGGAGGGGGTTATGGGAACCTCTGGTTTATAGCCAGTTGGCCAGAAGTGCAGGTAACAACCTGGACTTGGGGTTGGCATCACAAGTGGGGTGGGGGTGGGGGGGATGAACCCTTAACCTGTGGAATTTGGGTATAGTGTCAGCATCAACGAATTGTAGGGCACACAGGGGGTGTCCTGAGAATTGCTTGTCGTACAATATGTGTGGGGAACCTCACCCCCCAAAATTGGAATTCAGTAACCAGAACACTGAAAGGGTCTTGAGGAATTTCTTTAGGAATAGGACCGATATAATCAGCTTTGTAATTATCAGAAACATAGTGAAACCGGGACTTCCCTGGAGGTCCAGTTGTTAAGACTCCAAGCTTCCACTGCAGGGGGCATGAGTTCACTCCCTGGTCGGGAAGATCCCACATGCTGCCTGTGAGCCGTGCAGCCAAAAAAAAAAAAAGGAAAGAAAAGAAAAGAAATATATTGAAACCAAACCTGGAGTCAAAAGGAAGATTGGTTTTATATATTTTTCTTAATGTTTAAGTTTACATACAAGAATGAGAATAGTGCCAAGAAGACCCATATACCCTTTACCCAGATTCCCCTATTGTGAGCAGTTTATCCCATTTGCTTTATCTCATGCTCCTTTTGCCCTGAAATCATCTTCTTTCTAGCATCTTTTCTCCTCCAGTGCAGGATTTCATCAAGGGTCAGGTTTTGTGTTTAGTTGTCACAACTCTTTAACCTGGAAATTTTCACAGCCTTCCCTGGTCTTTTTTGTTGTTGTTGTTGTTTTGTTTATACTGCAGCTTCTTAATAGTCATCAATTTTATATACATCAGTGTATACATGTCAATCCCAATCACCCAATTCAGCACACCACCATCCCCACCCCACCACAGTTTTCCCCCCTTGGTGTCCATACATTTGTTCTCTACATCTGTATCTCAACTTCTGCCCTGCAAACCGGGTAATCTGTACCACTTCTCTAGGTTTCACATACATGCGTTAATATACGATATTTGTTTTTCTGACTTACTTCACTCTGTATGATAGTCTCTAGATCCATCCATGTCTCAACAAATGACGCAATTTCGCTCTTTTTCATGGCTGAGTAATATTCCGTTGTACACATGTACCACAACTTCTTTATCCATTCGTCTGTCGATGAGCATTTAGGTTGTTTCCATGACCTGGCTATTGTAAATAGTGCTGCAATGAACATTGGGGTGCACGTGTCTTTTTGAATTATGGTTTTCTCTGGGTATATGCCCAGTAGTGGATTGCTGGATCATATGGTAATTCTATTTGTAGTTTTTTAAGGAACCTCCATACTGTTCTCCATAGTGGCTGTATCAGTTTACATTCCCACCAACAGTGCAAGAGGGTTCCCTTTTCTCCACACCCTCTCCAGCATTTGTTGTTTGTAGATTTTCTGATGAAGCCCATTCTAACTGGTGTGAGGAGATACCTCATTGTAGTTTTGATTTGCATTCCTCTAATAATTAGTGATGTTGAGCAGCTTTTCATGTGCTTCTTGGCCATCTGTATGTCCTCTTTGGAGAAATGTCTATTTAGGTCTTCTGCCCATTTTTGGATTGGGTTGTTTGTTTTCTTAATATTGAGCTGCATGAGCTGTTTATATATTTTGGAGATTAATCCTTTGTCCGTTGATTCGTTTGCAAATATTTTCTCCCATTCTGAGGGTTATCTTTTCGTCTTGTTTATGGTTTCCTTTGCTGTGCAAAAACTTTGAAGTTTCATTAGGTCCCATTTGTTTATTTTTGTTTTTATTTCCATTACTCTAGGAGGTGGATCCAAAAAGATCTTGCTATGATTTATGTCAAAGAGAGTTCTTCCTATGATTTCCTCTAAGAGTTTTATAGTGTCCGGTCTTACATTTAGGTCTTGGATCCATTTTGAGTTTATTTTTGTGTGTGGAGGTAGGGAGTGTTCTAATTTCATTCTTTTACATGTAGCTGTCCAGTTTTCCTGGCACCACTTATTGAAGAGACTGTCTTTTCTCCATTGTATATCTTTGCTTCGTTTGTCATAGATTAGTTGACCATAGGTGCTTGGGTTTATCTCTGGGCTTTCTATCTTGTTCCATTGATCTATGTTTCTGTTTTTGTGCCAGTACCATATTGTCTTGATTACTGTAGCTTTGTAGTATAGTCTGAGGTCAGGGAGTCTGATTCCTCCAGCTCCATTTTTTTCCCTCAAGACTGCTTTGGCTTTTCGGGGTCTTTAGTGTCTCAATACAAATTTTTTTTTTTATTTTTTTATTTTTTATTTTTATTCCCTGCGGTACGTGGGCCTCTCACTGTTGAGACCTCTCCCGTTGCAGAGCACAGGGTCTGGACGTGCAGGCTCAGCAGCCATGGCTCACGGGCCCAGCTGCTCCACGGCATGTGGCATCTTCCCGGACCGGGGCACAAACCCGTGTCCCCTGCATCAGCAGGTGGACTCTCAACCACTGCGCCACCAGGGAAGCCCTCAATACAAATTTTAAGATGATTTGTTCTAGTTCCATAAAAAATGCCATTGGTAATTTGATAGGGATTGTGTTGAATCTGTAGATTGCTTTGGGTAGTATAGTCATTTTTACAATATTGATTCTTCCAATCCAAGAACATGGTATATCTCTCCATCTGTTGGTATCATCTTTAATTTCTTTCATCAGTGTCTTATAGTTTTCTGCATACAGGTCTTTTGTCTCCCTAGGTAGGTTTATTCCTAGGTATTTTATTCTTTTTGTTGCAATGGTAAATGGGAGTGTTTCCTTAATTTCTCTTACAGATTTTTCATCATTAGTGTATAGGAATGCAAGAGATTTCTGTGCAATAATTTTGTATCCCACAACTTTATCAAATTCATTGATTAGCTCTAGCAGTTTTCTGGTGGCATCTTTAGGATTCTCTATGTATAGTATCATGTCATTTGCAAACAGTGACAGTTTTACTTCTTCTTTTCCAATTTGTATTCCTTTTGTTTCTTTCTCTTTTCTGATTGCCGTGGCTAGGACTTCCAAAACTATGTTGAATAATAGCGGTGAGAGTGGACATCCTTGTCTTGTTCCTGATCTTAGAGGAAATGCTTTCAGTTTTTCACCATTGAGAATGATGTTTGCTGTGGGTTTTTCGTATATGGCCTTTATTATGTTGAGGTAGGTTCCCTCTATGCCCACTTTATGGAGAGTTTTTATCATAAATGGGTGTTGAATTTTGTCAAAAGCGTTTTCTGCATCTATTGAGATGGTCATATAGTTTTTCTTCTTCAATTTGTTAATATGGTGTATCACATTGATTGATTTGCGTAGATTGAAGAATCCTTGCATCCCTGGGATAAATCCCACTTGATCATGGTGTATGGTCCTTTTAATGTACTGTTGGATTCTGTTTGCTAGTATTTTGTTGAGGATTTTTGCATCTATATTCATCAGTGATATTGGTCTGTAATTTTCTCTTTTTGTAGTATCTTTGTCTGGTTTTGGCAGCAGGGTGATGGTGACCTCATAGAATGAGTTTGGGAGTGTTCCTTCCTCTGCAATTTTTTGGAAGAGTTTGAGAAGGATGGGTGTTAGCTCTTCTCTAAATGTTTGATAGAATTCACCTGTGAAGCCATCCCGTCCTGGACTTTTGTTTGTTGGAAGATTTTTAATCACAGTTTCAATTTCATTCCTTGTGATTGGTCTGTTCATATTTTCTGTTTCTTCCTGGTTCAGTCTTGGAAGGTTATACCTTTCTAAGAATTTGTCCATTTCTTCCAGGTTGTCCATTTTATTGGCACAGAGTTGCTTGTAGTAGTCTCTTAGGATGCTTTGTATTTCTGCGGTGTCTGTTGTAACTTCTCCTTTTTCATTTCTAATTTTATTGATTTGAATCCTCTCCCTCTTTTTCTTGATGAGTCTGGCTAATGGTTTATCAATTTTGTTTATCTTCTCAAAGAACCAGCTTTTAGTTTTATTGATCTTTGCTATTGTTTTCTTTGTTTCTATTTCATTTGTTTCTGCTCTGATCTTTATGATTTCTTTCCTTCTGCCAACTTTGGGTTTTGTTTGTTCTTCTTTCTCTAGTTCCTTTAGGTGTAAGGTTAGATTGTTTCCTTGAGATTTTTCTTGTTTCTTGAGGTAGGCTTGTACAGCTCTAAACTTCCCTCTTAGAACTGCTTTTGCTGCATCCCATAGGTTTTGGATCGTTGTGTTTTCATTGTCATTTGTCTCTAGGTATTTTTTGATTTCCTCTCTGATTTCTTCAGTGATCTCTTGGTTATTTAGTAACGTATTGTTTAGCCTCCATGTGTTTGTGTTTTTTATGTTTTTTTCCCTGTAATTCATTTCTAATCTCACAGCATTGTGGTCAGAAAATATGCTTGATATGATTTCAATTTTCTTAAATTTACTGAGGCTTGATTTGTGACCCAAGATGTGATCTTTCCTGGAGAATGTTCTTGTGCACTTGAGAAGAAAGTGTAATCTGCTGTTTTGGGATGGAATGTCCTATAAATATCAATTAAATCTATCTGGTCAATTGTGTCATTTAAAGCTTGTGTTTCCTTTTTTATTTTCATTTTGGATGATCTGTCCATTGGTGTAGTAAGTGAGGTGTTAAGGTCCCCCACTATTATTGTGTTACTGTTGATTTCCTCTTTTATAGCTGTTAGCAGTTGCCTTATGTATTGAGGTGCTCCTATGTTGGGTGCATATATATTTATAATTGTTATATCTTCTTGGATTGATCTCTTGATCATTATGTAGTGTCCTTCCTTGTCTCTTGTAACATTGTTTATTTTAAAGTCTATTTTATCTGATACGAGTATTGCTACTCCAGCTTTCTTTTGATTTGCATGGAATATCTGTTTCCATCTCCTCACTTTCAGTCTGTATGTGTCCCTAGGTCTGAAGTGGGTCTCTTGTAGACAGCATATATATGGGTCTTGTTTTTGTATCCATTCAGCAAGCCTGTGTCTTTTGGTTGGAGCATTTAATCCATTCACGTTTAAGGTAATTATCAATATGTATGTTCCTATGACCATTTTCTTAATTGTTTTGGGTTTGTTTTTGTAGATCCTTTTCTTCTCTTGTGTTTCCCACTTAGAGAAGTTCCTTTAGCGTTTGTTGTAGAGCTGGTTTGCTGGTGCTGAATTCTCTTAGCTTTTGCTTGTCTGTAAAGCTTTTGATTTCTCCATCGAATCTGACTGAGATCCTTGCCGGGTAGAGTAATCTTGGTTGTAGGTTCTTTCCTTTCATCACTTTAAGTATATCATGCCATCCCCTTCTGGCTTGTAGAGTTTCTGCTGAGAAATCACCTGTTAACCTTATGGGAGCTCCCTTGTCTGTTATTTGTTTTTTTTCCCTTGGTGCTTTCAATAATTTTTCTTTGTCTTTAATTTTTGCCAATTTGCTTACTATGTGTCTCAGCGTGTTTCTCCTTGGGTTTATCCTGTGTGGGACTCGCTGCACTTCCTGGACTTGGGTGGCTATTTCCTTTCCCATGTTAGGGAAGTTTTCGACTATAATCTCTTCAAATATTTTCTCTGGTCCTTTCTCTCTCTCTTCTCCTTCTGGGACCCCTATAATGTGAATGTTGTTGCATTTAATGTTGTCCCAGAGGTCTCTTAGGCTGTCTTCATTTCTTTTCATTCTTTTTGCTTTATTCTGTTACGCAGCAGTGAATTCTACCATTCTGTCTTCCAGGTCACTTGTCTGTTCTTCTGCCTCAGTTATTCTGCTATTGATTCCTTCTAGTGTAGTTTTCATTTCAGTTATTGGATTGTTCATCTCTGTTTGTTTGTTCTTTAGTGTTTGTTCTTTAATTCTTCTAGGTCTTTGTTAAACATTTCTTGCATCTTCTTGATCTTTGCCTGCATTCTTTGTCCGAGGTCCTGGATCACTGTTCACTATCATTATTCTGAATTCTTTTTCTGGAAGGTTGCCTACCTCCACTTCATTCAGTTGTTTTTCTGGGGTTTTATCTTGTTCCTTCATCTGGTACATAGTCCTCTGCCATTTCATCTTGTCTATCTTTCTGTGAATGTGGTTTTTGTTCCACAGGCTGCAGGATTGTAGTTCTTCTTGCTTCCGCTGTCTGCCCTCTGGTGGATGAGCCTATCTAAGAGGCTTGATGGGAGGGACTGGTGGTGGGTAGAGCTGACTGTTGTTCTGGTGGGCAGAGCTCACCAGATTAAAACTTTAATCCACTTGACTGTTGATGGGTGGGGCTGGGTTCCCTCCCTGTTGGTTGTTTGGCCTGAGGCAACCCAAAACTGGAGCCTACCTGGGCTCTTTGGTGGGGCTAATGACAGACTCTGGGAGGGCTCATGCCAAGGAGTACTTCCCAGAACTTCTGCTGTCAGTGTCCTTGTCTCCACGGTGAGCCACAGCCAGCCCCGCCCCCGCCTCTGCAAGAGACCCTCCAACACTAGCAGGTAGATCTGGTTCAGTCTCCCCTGGGTTCACTGCTCCTTCCCCTGGGTCCCGATGCGCACACTACTTTGTGTGTGCCCTCCAAGAGTGGAGTCTCTGTTTCCCCCAGTCCTGTCCAAGTCCTGCAATCAAATCCCACTAGCCCTCAAAGTCTGATTCTCTAGGAATTCCTCCTCCCGTTGCCGGACGCCCAGGTTGGGAAGCCTGACATGGGGCTCAGAACCTTCACTCCAGTGGGTGGACTTCTGTGGTATAAGTGTTCTCCAGTCCGTGAGTCACCCACCCAGCAGTTATGGGATTTGCTTTTGCTGTGATTGCGCCCCTCCTACCGTCTCATTGTGGCTTCTCCTTTGTCTTTGGATGTGGGGTATGTTTTTTGGTGAGTTCCAGTGTCTTCCTGTCGATGATTGTCCAGCAGCTAGTTGTGATTCTGGTGTTCTCACAAGAGGGAGTGAGAGCACGTCCTTCTACTCTGCCATCTTTGTTCCTCTCCCTGGTCTTTATAACATTGACATTTGGGAAAAATGCAGTCCCTCTCACCCCATTTGCTTAATGGAACTTGTTCATCCTGTGTTTGTCTGATGTTTCCTGGCAATTCGATTCCAGTTATGCATTCTTGTCCATAATGCTGCAGAGGTGATGTTACTTCCTTCTCAAGGAATCAGATCTGGAGTCTCACCATGTCCGTTTGCCCCTCGTTGGTGATGCTGACTTTCGCCACCCAGTGGAGGCCTTGGTCTGATTTTTCCACTGTAGAATTACTATTTTCCTCCTTTCTGTTAATGTGCAGTCTGCTGGAAGATATTCTGTACCTTAACAAAATATCCCCCTGGGTTCAGTATCCATTCAGGATTCTAGCCTGATTCAGTGTTTACTAAGATGGTTGTAAAATGCTGGTTTAAACTCTTAAATGTAGCCCAAAGGCAACAGAATAGAAAAGAAAAAAATATGAGAGGTTTTTGTTCTGATTGTACCAGAACCTGATAAATGAGAACTGGGTACATTTTCCCAGCATCTGGCACAGCGGTTAAGAATACTGGCTTGCGTGTCTACCTGGTATCACTAGTTACTAGCTGTGTGATCTTGACCTTGGGCAAGTTACTTGGTTTCTCAAATCTATATCTTGCTCCTCTGCAAAATGAGGTTATTCGTATTTGACTCAGAAGATTTTTTTTTAACATCTTTATTGGAGTACAATTGCTTTACAATGGTGTGTTAGCTTCTGCTTTATATCAGAGTGAATCAGTTATACATATACATATATCCCCATATCTCCGCCTTCTTGCATCTCCCTCCCACCCTCCCTATCCCACCACTCTAGGAGGTCACAAAGCACCGAGCTGATCTCCCTGTGCTATGCAGCTGCTTCCCACTAGCTATCTATTTTATATTTGGTAGTGCATATATGTCCATGCCACTCTCTCACTTTGACTCAGAAGATTTTTATAAGGCGTGATGGTTAATTTTATGTGTCAGCTTGACAGGGCTAAGGGATGCCCAGGTAGCTGGTAAATGTCATTTCTGGGTATGTCTGTAAGGATGTTTCCAGAAGAGATTAGTATTTGAATTGGTAGACTGAGTAAAGATCACCCTCATTAATGTGGGTGGGCGTCATTCAGTCGTTTGAGGATCTGAATAGAATAAAAAGGTGGAGGATGGGGATACATGTATGCATATAGCTGATTCACTTTGTTATACAGCAGAAACTAACACACCGTTGTAAAGCAATTTTACTCCAATAAAGATGTTAAAAAAAAAAAAAGCAAAAGTGGAGGAAGGGTGAGTTTGAATTTCTGTTGTTGAAGCCACAAGGTCTCTGGTATTTTGTTATGACAGCCCAGGCTAAGACAATTACTGAGTTTTTTGACACCCTCTTAAATTTTGCACCCGTGAGACACTTACCTCACCTTAGTCCTGGCCCTGCTGCACTGTGAGCATCCTGAGGTCATATCTCATCTGTCTCGTTCACTGCTGAATTCCTAGTATGTGGTACCCAGTAGGCCCTCCACAAATATTTGTTGAAGGGTGCATGGATGATTGCATTTGGGCATCGCACCTGGGCTCTCTGGCCTTGCTGACCTCATGGTGACTATTTACACCATTCCCACAAGAAAGGACATGCAGCGCCTGCCTTGCCCTGGAGTAGGATTCATTGTCAGGCATCAGCCTCTTGTTAGTTGCAGTCACATCCAATTCACATACCACACAACTCACCACTTTAAATCGCACAATTCAACGGTTTTTTAAAATATATTCAGAATTACACAACCATATACATTCAGAGTCATACAGCCACGCACATACACATGGAACTATTATAGCTCTACAGTGTTTTACTATCTCAGCAGGACAAACTCCCCCTAAATTGCAATCCTTTTTCTTAGCTATTATCATCTGTTTATTCTTTTTCAAAACACTGACAATATTTTGTCAGTTTTCAAATACAGATTCATCTGTAGATTGGAATTGCATTCAATCTATATACATATTAATGGAGGGTAACTGACATCTTTAAGTGTTGTCTTTGTAGCAGGAATATTCAAGCCATCTTTATCTCTTAGTAAACTTAAAACTTTTTCTTTAGGAGGCTTCTGTACATGTCTTTTTAATGTTAGTGCTAGAGATCTTATGCCCCTGTAGATGAGGTTTTCTTCCCAATGTATTTTCTGTTAGAAAATCAATAGGCAGGGAATTCCCTGGCCGGTTCAGTGGTTGGGACTCTGTGCTTTCACTGCTGAGGGCTCAGGTTCTATCCCTGGTTGAGGAACTAAGATCCCACAAGCCATGTGGCATGGCCAAAAGAAAGGAAGAAAAGAAAATCAATAGGCAAGTGTTGTGTCTTGTATTTATCCTGTATTCAGCCGCTTTACCGAGTGCCCTTTTTAACTCTAGGGGTTTTTACATTATTTCTCTTAAGTTTTCTAGGTATGTCATCATTTCATCTGCATTCCTCTTAATTTTTGAAATCTCTACATGAAACAGCACTCTAGCTAATGGTTCCCTGACTCCTCTTATGCAAATCCATTTGGTTCTTCCTTGATGCTGTCTGTTAGGTCTCTTACTTCTCCTTCTCTTTTTCCTTCCTAAGCCCCAAAGGACCCTCATCCAGTGACCTAGACCATTCCCAGTCTAGCCCTTTCCTTTCCCCTCACTTCCCAATCCATCTCGCCAGATTCCCTCCCTTCCAACTCCTCTTACTACATCCTTCAGAACTACATCTGTATTCATTAACACTGTCAGTTTCAAGTGGCAAAAATCCAGCCCAGACTGGGTTGAGTATTGGATCACACGTCTGAAAAACTTGACTGGATCCAAGGGTTTTATGCTGATATCAAGACTTGCTCTCCAGCTCTATTTTCTTCCAAGATGAGTTAATCCTCAGACAGATTTTCTCCTTGAGATCACTTCTAAGTACTACAGGCTAACATCCTACAGTTTATCAACGTCAGTGGAATAAGAGGGCTTTTCTCTCCCAAGGATTCTTTTAAATTCCAGAACGAACTGTTGTCAGACTGGCTTGGGTAAAACATACAGCATCTGTGCTAATAATAACCCGCTCCCTTTGCTTAGAGTTCCTGCCATAGTATTTACGTTTATAGGAGGCTTTCAAAATCTTGTATATTTTTCTGTAAAAGAATGGTTTGTTCATATATAAAATTTTAGGGGGGAAGAAGTGCTTCCCATTAATAAGTTAACATTTCCACCTGGAGCCATTGCTGTCCCTTTAAAGACTAGAGGCCTTAGGGCGGCAAAGGGCTTGAGGAACAAAATCCCAACCTAGAAACCATTAAGGAAATGACTTCCAATCAAATTTAACTCTATGCAAATTGAAAACAAAGTTTGAAAATCCCTAAAAAATGTCAAAAGGCAAGAAAGAAACTGAGATAATTATTTGCAACATGTGACAAAAGGGCCAATTTCCTTCAGTTATAAAGAGCTCTTACAAATCAGTGAGATGAATATCCACGGTCCAGAAAAGGGGAGGGAGGAGAGAGACAAGGATGAAAGGTGAAGAAATTCAAGTGGCCTTTAAGCATTAGAAAAAAAAAAAGTCTCAGCCTTCTTTACAACTAAAAGAAAGTTGCAGAAATCAAGACTTTTGATAATATGCAGTGGTAGCTGGCAGGCCATACTGTGATGGAACTAAGAAGCATCTTTGGGCCCGGCTGGGCATGTAAATTTGCGCATCTTTGACGGAGGACAGGTGGCAATGTTGAGCAAATTATAAAATGCACATAAACCTTGACTTAGCAATTCCACTTAGGAATTTAGCATCCCACAGTTCTTCGTATATGTGTGCCTCAAAGTCAAGTGTACGGCATTATTTATAGTAGCAAAAAACTTGAAACAACCTAAACACTAATCTCTGGGGTCTGGTTCAATATTTTATGGTGAATTCACACAACAGGAACCTACCCGGCCATGAAAAAGACCATTAGCCAATACAGTTGTGTACCTAGAGCGTCTGCCGCCTGCCGAGGTCATTTTGAACACCTCTCTCTTCTGTACAATAAAACTATTTTCAGTAAGAATCATGAAATTAGACAACGATAGTCAGAAAAAATGTGGAGAGAGTGAAATTTGTCTTATTTCACTTTTTATTGGTTTGGCCAAAAAGTTCGTTCGGTTTTAAGTAAAAGTAAAACGTTTTTCGTTTTCACCAAGAATTGTATTGAACAACATATTCACTAAACGAATGAACTTTTTGGCCAACCCAATATATGTAAAATCATGCCAGTAAAAAAAAAACTTCAAAATCAAAATATTTCAGTACAAAATAGGAAAAGAAGTAATGGATCAGTACTTTTTAATTACATTAATGTGTTTTGTGACAAAAGGGGGAAAAGTTATGCCTACATATTTTCTGTCACAGTGATGAACAGTAACATTACATTTTGAGTTTTTAAACCTTAACTTCTGCAAATTTTGCCAACGTCTTCATGGCTACCGATCTTTTTTGCATATGCATGTTCAATAGATGTGAAGAAACAGGCCATGCAAACAGTTAGAAAAAGTCTTAAACTTAAGGATAAACTTGGTAGATACTCATAAAAATTCATTTTCACAATACATTCCAGAAAAATGCAATATCATCCATGTCTGTTTCTTCAGCTCAATTCTTGCAACTTTCCAATGTCTCCAGAGATGAAAGTTTCCAGCACAATAATTTTATCAGAGAATTCACTATATTCAGTGAAAATTTCTGAAGTTTTTCTTCTGCAAAAATCAGTGAAAACGGCTGAATGATAGCAACTGTGGAAATAAATGAAGACCAACCGAATGACAACAAAGGCTGTTTATTCAGAGCTTGGGACAACAAGGGAGTCAGCCACCATCATTTGTGTTTGGGCAGGGAATCAAAAGCCGGGAGAGGAGTGAGAAAGCCTGCATAGTGGGGAAAATGGGAAGGCATCAGGGATGCCTCAGCTGGGTGTTGTTGGCACAGGGAACTGGACATGGGCTAACTAGAAGCAGGGCATCATCTGTGATTATCTAAGGGTACATATTTGGCTTTCTCTAATTGGTCCTAAGTTGGAAGTGGGGACAAAAGCTAGGGAAGCTGGCGGTTTTTCGTCAAGTCCTGGCCATTTTGAGCCAACAGTTACGGTTTGGTTTTCCTGAATTATTACTGGAGATGGGTGGCAGGTTGGCTTCCTGGGCTGTGTGTTATAGGTACGGTGTTGGTTTCCTGAGCAGGTCGCTACAGGTTATGGGTCGGAGTTCTGATTTTATACGTGGTCTGGCCGTTGTCCATTTATATATTCTGTCTCTTGTGTACGCTGACGTTATTTCATTCTTTGCTTTAGAACAAGCTTCCAATCACAGGTGGAAATAAAATGTCAGGGTTTAATTGCCTTGATTAATTTTTTTTTTTTTTCTAGTAAAACCATTGTCTTTTGTCTTTTCTCCTGTCACTCTTCTTTGAAATGTGGAATTTGTCTGATGTTTTCTCATGATTATTTCAGGGTTATGGGTTATTGGGAAGAAAACCACAGAGGTAGATTGTCATTTTCATCACATCACATTGAGGGTATGTCCTGTAAACATAATTTATGACTGGGACTTCCCTGGTGGTCTAGTGGTTAAGAATCCACCTTCCAATGCAGGGGATGCAGGTTCGATACCTGGTCGGGGAAATAAGATCACACACGCAGTGGGGCAAGTAAGCCCACACACCGCAACTACTGAGCCAGCACACCACAACTAGAGAGAAACCCACATGCCACAACAAAGAGCCCGTGCACCGCAGCGTGCCACAACTAAGACCCAACGCAGCCCAAAATAGGATAAATATTAAAAAATAAACTGAAAAAAACCCATAATTTATGACTGTTGATGTTGACCTTGACTTGACCTCTTTTTAAATTAAAAAAATGTATATTATGACACCAAAAGAACTGTTACACCTGATGAGTTCAGCAAGTTTTCAAGATACAAGATCAATATACAAAAAAATCAGTTGTATTTCTGTGTATTAGCAATGAAGAATCCAAAAATGAAACCAAGAAAATAATTCCATTTACAAAAAGTATCAAAAAGAATAAAATAATTAGGAATTTTGTTAAATAGTAATTATTATGAAATAATAATTATTAAATAATTAGGAATTTTAAAATTTTGTTAAATTTAACAAAAGAAGTATAAGACTTGTACACTGAAAACTATAAAATACCATTGAAAGAAACTGAAGAAGACCCAAATAAGTGGAAAGACATGTTCATGGAAAGAACGATTTAATATTGTTAAGATGGCAATACCCCTAAACTGATCTACAGATTCAATGCAATCCCTATCAAAATCCTATCTGGCTTTTTGCAGAAATTTACAGGCTGATCCTAACTCAGAATAGCTAAAATAATCTTGAAAAAGAAGAATGAAGTTGTATTACTTAAATTTCCCGATTTCAAAACTTACTACAAAGCAACTGTAATTAAGACAGTGTAGGGACTTCCCTGCTGGCGCAGTGGTTAAGATCCGCCTGTCAGTGCAGGGGACACGGGTTCGAGCCCTGGTCCAGGAAGATCCCACTGCCACAAAGTAACTAAGGCTGTGTGCCACAACTACTGAGCCTGTGCTGTGGAGCCCGTGAGCCACAACTACTGAAGCCTGCGCACCTAGAGCCCGTGCTCCACAAGCGAAGCCACCACAATGAGAAGCCCGCACACCACAACAAAGAGTAGCCCCCGCTCACCACAACTAGAGAAAGCCAGCGCTCAGCAACAAAGACCCAACACAGCCAATAAATAAATAAATAAATATTAAAAAACAAACACAAAAAGACTGTGTAGAACTGGTATAAGGATAGACATGTAGATTAGAGGAATAGAATTGAAAGTCCAGAAATAAACCCATACATTTATGCTCAACTGATTTTCTACAAGGTTGCCAAGACAATTCAATGGGGAAAAGAAGAACTTTTCAACAAATGGTGCTGGGACAACTGGATATCACATGCAAAATAATGAAGTTAGACCCTCATATTGTATTTAAAAATTAACTCAAAATAGGCCAACTATAAAATTCTTAGAAGAAACATAGGTGTAAATCTTTGTGACCTTGGGTTAGGCACTGGTTTCTTAGATAGGGCACCTAACAAACAGATGAATTTGGCTTCACTGAAATTAAAAACTTCTGTGCTTCAAAGGACACTATCAAGAAAATAAGACAGGGACTTCCCTGGTGGTCCAGTGGCTAAGACTCTGCACTCCCAGTGCAGGGGGCCCAGGTTCGATCCCTGGTCAGGGAACTAGAGCCTGTGCACTGCAACTGAAGATCCTGCGTGCCACAACTGAAGATCCTGCGTACTGCAACGAATATCCTGCATGCTGCAATTAAGACTCAGCACAGCCAAATAAATATTAAAAATAAAATGAGAAGACAACCTACAGAAAAGGAAGAAAATATTTGCAAATTATTTATCTATTAAGAGTCTAGTATCCAGAATATGCAAAGAGCATTTACAACACAACAATAAAAGGATGGATAGTCCAATTTAAAAATGAGCAAAGGATTTGAATAGACATTTCTCCACACAACATATACCAATGGCCAAAAAACACACGAAAAGATGCTCAACGTCATTAGGCATTAGGGAAATGCAAACCCAAACCACAGTGGGATACTGCTTCACACACACTAGGATGGCTATAATCAAAAAGAAGAACAATAACAAGTGTTGGCCAGGGTACGGAGGAATTGGAAGTCTCGTACATTTCTGATGGGAATATAAAATGGTGCAGACACTTTGGAAGATTTGGCAGTTCCTCAAAAAGTTAAACATAGAGTTACACATAACTTACCAGCAATTCCACTCCTAAATATATGCCCAGGAGAAATGAAAACATATGTACACAAAAACTTTTACGTGAATGTTCATAAAGCCATTGTTCACAATAGCCAGAAAGTGGAAACAACCCAAATGTCCATCAGTAGTGACCTAAGATTTTTTTTAATTAATTTATTTTATTTTATTTATTTTTGGCTGTGTTGGGCCTTCGTTGCTGTGCGAGGGCTTTCTCTAGTTGTGGCGAGCAGGGGCTACTCTTCGTTGCGGTGCACGGGCTTCTCATTGCGGTGTCTTCTCTTGTTGCAGAACATGGGCTCGAGGCATGCAGGCTCAGTAGTTGTGGCGTGTGGGCTCTAGAGCGCAGGCTCAGTAGTTGTCGTGCACGGGCTTAGTTGCTCCACGGCCTGTGGGATCTTCCTGGGCCAGGGTTACGAACCCGTGTTCCCTGTATTGGCGGGTGGATTCTTAACCACTGCACCACCCGGGAAGCCGCGAGTTAAGATTTTAAGCATGATCTAGCGGTAGCCTGCTGGGCACTGAAATGCCAAGAACTCCAAGCTGAATCATTGAGTAAAAATATCAAATTGCAGAACTTTATATACCATATGATACACTCGCATAAATGTGCACATGTGATCATACCCCTACACACAAATCAATACCGTACTTGTTATGGGTACATGTACAGGCACGTACATGCATAGAAAAAAGTCTGGAAGGAAACACAGCAAGAAAATAATGGTGGACCCCTGTGGGGAGGGGCCTGCAGAGGAGGTGGGCTTAAGGATGCCAATCTTAGCTATATTATTAGTACTAGCACTTAATGATGCCACTGGTGCCAGGCACCTTTCCAAGTGCTTTACAGGTATTACAATCCTCGTAACAGCCTGGGGAGGTGGTATCATAATCCTCCCAAGTTGTTTTTTTTTTTCCTCCGGTACGCGGGCCTCTCACTGTTGTGGCCTCTCCTGTTGTGGAGCACAGGCTCCGGATGCGCAGGCTCAGCAGCCATGGATCACGGGCCCAGCCGCTCAGCGGCATGTGGGATCTTCCCGGACCGGGGCACGAACCCGTGTCCCCTGCATCGGCAGGCGGACTCTCAGCCACTGCACCACCAGGAAAGCCCTCTCCCAAGTTTTATACAGCAGGAAACTGAGGCCCAAGAGGGGAGCCACTTGCCCATGGTCCTTCTACATCCTATAGGGATCATGGTGGGGGTAACAACCCAGATACCTGCTCCACAGAAGTCTTTTAAATAGAATACAACTTGACAAACATAAAATTAGTTCCAGGACTTCCCTGGTGGCTCAGTGGTTAAGAATCCTCCTGCCCATGTAGGCGACATGGATTCGAGCCCTGGTCTGGGAATATCCCACATGCCGCGGAGCAACTAAGCCCGTGCGCCCCAACTACTGAAGTCTGCGCGCCTAGAGCCCGTGCTCCACGACAAGAGAAGCCACTGCAATGAGAAGCCCGCGCACCGCAAGGAAGAGTAGCCCCCGCTCGCTGCAACTAGAGAAAGCCCATGCGCAACGAAGACCCAACGCAGCCAAAAATAAAAATAAATAAAGTTATTAAAAAAGAAATTAGTTCCAAGCGTGGAAGGGACCAGCTCTGAGTTTCACAACAAAGCCACCTGCAGTTCCACTGCCTCCAAAAACCTGAACGTTGTAATTCTTTTTAATTTCACAAAATTTTCTTTTTAAAAAAATTTTATTGAAGCATAGTTGATTTATAATGTATTAATTTCTGCTGTACAGCAAAGTGATTCAGTTATACACCTATATATGCTTTTTCATATTCTTTTCCATGGTGGTTTATCACAGGATGTTGAATCTAGTTCCCTGCGCTGTAAAGGGGGTCCTTGTTGTTTCTCCATCCCTATATGTAATAGTTCTGCATCTGCAGAACTATTAACCCCACCCTCCCTATCCTTCCCTCCCCCACACACCCTCCCCCTTGGCAAACACCAGTCTGTCCTCTCTGTCTCTGAGTCTGTTTCTGTTTTATAGATATCTGAACACTGTAATTTTTTTTTTTGCGGTACACGGGCCTCTCACTGTTGTGGCCTCTCCTGCTGCGGAGCACAGGCTCCGGACGCGCAGGCTCAGCGGCGATGGATCACGGGCCCACCCTCTCCGCGGCATGTGGGATCTTCCCGGACCGGGGCACGAACCCGTGTGCCCTGCATCGGCAGGCGGACTCTCAACCACTGCGCCACCAGGGAAGCCCTGAACATTGTAATTTTTAAATGAGGCATACATGCATGATATTTGCTTCTGAAAATGAATAAAATGAAAATAAGAGAAATCTCTGGGGAGAGCTAGAGTCTCCACATTCTGGATCTTGAAGTTGCCCTGTCAACTTGCTTCCTTGAAGTCGGAGGATGTAAAGTTTTCCAAACAGAATCAAGAGAGGATTCCAAGAGGATTTCTGCTAAGCTGGATCTAGGCTGGGAGGTCGGGAGAATTTTTACTTTTTCAGCATAGCTCACTGAAGGACCTCATGGCGACCTGTCAGGAACGTAAGTGACTAATCAAAGATCAGCAGTAGCTGTAACATAATCTCGAGGGAGGTCCAGTTTCCAGTTCTTATCACTCTCCAGCAGCCCCGTGTGCACACAGCCGGGTGGCTATAGGACGCAGTCACTGCCTCCCGTGATAAATTATGAATGCTGCTCCGCCCAGCAAGGTACAGTCACCTCATACTTTGCTACTGAGCGCCGGGCGTCGCGGGAGCATAAGCCCGTGGGAAGCAAGCTTTGAGTGGCTTAAGCGGAATCATTGCTAACAACCCAGTCTCTTCTGTGCAGGATGGCATCCAAGGTAATGGGACTCAAAGGTGGCCTCGCTGTGACGTTCTCTCTTCTACCTGGAGCCACCTAGACACAGTAATACCTGGGCTTCCGTTAGGCATGGGGAGAGAACAGGACTCATGGATAAGATTCTGAAATTGGTGAAAATTTTATTTAAGGCAGTCTTTGGATGCCTCCCTTTTGTTGATTGGAGGAGGTGGGATCACTGAGAACTGAAATGTGGTGTGTTACAGATTCGTTTCAAATTGGTCTAGAGCAGAGCCTTCAATCAAACGTTCTGTGGTGATGGAAGTGGTCTGTTTTCTTGATGGCCCCTGTAGTAGCCCCGGGCCATGTGTGACCTCTGAGTGCTTGTGACGTGGCTGCTGTGACTGGAGAACTAAATTTAAAATTTTCTTTATCCTAATAGCCACATGTGGCCAGTGGCTACTGTGTTGAGCAGCCCAGCTAGAACCTTAAATAATAGATGGTGACCTAATAGTGAAGAAAATCGTAGGTAATTTTTGCCCTTAGATGTGAGACTACCTGTAAATTTTCTTTTTTATCCCAGATATGTTGTGTTTATTCTTAGAAGTGGTGACTCCAAATTATCCCAGGTAAAAATGACCTTAAAAGGCAAAAACAGATATTTTCATTAGCCTGTAGACAATGAGAACATTCTCCTTAGGTGACGGAAGATAGAATTTGAGTGTCAGACCTATTGCCTTTTTCCAGGAATTAATTAAAAGGCATAAGATCTAGAAGGACAGTTTTTTCTGGTTCCCCCCCTTTTTTTGGGCATAACCGTCTCATACATTATCTATTCAGAAAAAATTGTTGAAGGATTATTTCTTCTTCTCTAGACAGTCAAAAAGGTTACAGAAGCATTTATATATATAGTTAGAATAATTTAGTAGCTGGCCACAGAACCCTCCTGCACAATGAAGAAACTCTAGATACAGCTTGTCATCGAGCCGTGCAGTCAATGATTCATTTCTATATAGCACCTAATACTGTCTCCTTGGCAACCGGTAACTCCAAAAGGCACTGTCCTTGACCGAAAATGTATTTGAATGCCCAGAGGTCCTGGTTTTACTTGCCATTCCTGCATTATATCTTTTTTTTTTTTGTCTGTGTTGGGTCTTCTTTGCTGCGCGCAGGCTTTCTCTAGTTGTGGCGAGCGGGGGCTACTCTTCGTTGTGGTGCACGGGCTTCTCATTGCGGTGGCTTGTTGTGGAGCACGGGCTCTAGGCGCATGGGCTTCGGTAGTTGTGGCTCGCAGGCTCAGTAGTTGTGGCGCAGGGGCTTAGTTGCTCCACGGCATGTGGGATCTTCCCGGACCAGGGCTCGAACCCGTGTCCCCTGCATTGGCAGGTGGATTCTTAACCACTGAGCCAGCAGGGAAGCCCCCTGCATCATATCTTAAAATAGGAACTCTGGAAGCCTGATTCACTGGGAGAGAGAATTTGGTTGATTGGTGGAGAGGAGTATTCACTGTCGATGGGGTCTTCAGAGGAAATGGCACAGGTGGACCTGTCCTCAAGCAAGGTCATGTGTGGTATTTTCTATTGTCATGGCCATATGAAATTCATGTAGAAATTCATGCAGATGTATCTATGTGTAGTTATATATATATATATATATATATATATATATATGGTGGTACACGGGCCTCTCACTGCTGCGGCCTCTCCCGTTGCGGAGCACAGGCTCCAGACGCGCAGGCTCAGCGGCCATGGCTCACGGGCCTAGCAGCTCCGCGGCACGTGGGATCTTCCCGGACCGGGGCACGAACCCGTGTCCCCTGCATCGGCAGGCGGGCTCTCAACCACTGCGCCACCAGGGAAGCCCTATACTTTTTTTTTAAATGAAGGAAGTTATCCTTTCTTAATTGGTGAATTAATTCCCAGACTCACTTGGTAAACCATTATTGGAATGGAATACTACTCCATAATAAAAAAGAACAAGCTATTGATCCATCCAAGTTGTTGGGTGGATCTCAAAGTCGTTATGCTGAGCGAAAAAACATGTCAAAGGTTTGTATACTGTACGTCTTCATGTAATTTTTGAAATGATATTGATTATAGAGATGGAAAACAGATTCCTGGTTGCCAGGAGTTAGAGAGAGGATGGTTGGTATGACTGTACAGGGTAACATATCTTTAGGGATAATGGAGCAATTCTGTATCTTGATTGTCATGGTGGTTACATGAATCCTTACATGTGATGAAATTACATAGAAGCACACACACACACACGAGTACATGTAAAAACTAGTGAAATCCGAATAAAACCTGAAAATTGTCCCAATGTCAATTTCCTAGTAGTAAAGTTATATTACCTTTGGGGGACTTGGGTAAAGGTTACATGGGATATCTCTGTATTATTTTTGCAACTTCTTATGGGTCTATAATTATTTCAAAATAAAAAGTTGAAACTTATTTGGAAATATTAGAGATGAAGCCATTTAGAAATGACCTCAGAGGGAGCTGGGTTTGATGAGGGAAGCAAAATGAAGAACTTAAAGCCGCATGAATAATGATGCTGATAACTTAGTACTTCGTTCCTGCCACTTGATTGGGCATCATCCATGTTTGGGTGTTTCCATATGCTCCTCACTTTATGCAAATCATGTGGTCAGTTGCCTCTTTCCTTCAAGTTAACTGGATTGTAGGGACTTGATCAGAAATCAGAAAACTCTCCTATCAGCTAATAAGGAAGAGACTCATGGTTCACATCCATGTTCAATATCTATAGAGGATGGCTTTCATCATGTTTCAAATAGGTACTTTGCTATGGTTCAAATATATTTTGTGACTTTATATATTTTGTGCCTTTATGACACATCAAAGAGTCAAAATGCAGGCTTCCCTGGTGGCGCAGTGGTTGAGAGTCCGCCTGCCGATGCAGGGGACGCGGGTTCGTGCCCCGGTCCGGGAGGATCCCACATGTCGCGGAGCGGCTGGGCCCGTGAGCCATGGCCGCTGAGCCTGCGCGTCCGGAGCCTGTGCTCCGCAGCGGGAGAGGCCACAGCAGTGAGAGGCCCGCGAACCACAAAAACAAAACAAAAAAAGAGTCAAAATGCAATAAGCAATTTTTAAACTTTTTATTTTTAAAATATAGACTCATAAAAACTTTCAGAAATTGTACAGGGAAGATCCCATGCACCCTTAACCCAGTGTGCCTCTATGGCTACCTCTTACAGAGGTATAGTCAATATTTAAACCAGGACAGATGACATTGGTACGAAGTGCATGTGGAGTTCCATGCCATTTTTGATCACATCTGTAGATCCATGGAACAATCACCACAATGTATTTATTTTTATGCGGGTGTCTTAAGTGCTCATTAATTAAGCTCATTAAGCCTCTAAGAAACTTTTTCTCCTGTTCTGTTAAGAGGTGGTTTCACTAGAATGTAGGTGAGGTGGTGTCCAAGTAATATGATGGGTTCAGAGAATAATTGGGCTGGATGAGTTGCGTCTTGGGTTTCATTTCCAATAACTTCATTTTTAATTTTGCCGCTAATTTTGGTATGGCTTATTTTTATAGCAAAGCTGCATCTAAATCAGGCTGCATGTTTTTGTTATTACTACTATGAAAACTCTTATGAACGCTTTCCTCCAGTCCACTTCCACTATCTTACCTTATTTTTTGACTCACAAAATAAATATTTTATACTAAAATCTTGAAGAAAAGCAAAACCACACCGAATTTTACAGCAGGAACTTATGACACTTTTAAGTAACTTTGTAGTTAACCCTTTTTACTAGAATCAGAGAAAAGCCATTTAAAAGGTTAGTCATTGAGTCCAGGGTTGTTGTCTTGTTCACTGTTCCTATCATTGTATTTTATTTCTAAAGAGATTATAAATTCCCTATAAGGACCAGGTACCTACCACAATGCCTTGCACACAGTAGATGCTCAGAAAATATTTGCTGACTGGTTGATCAGGTGCTGTGTTCATTTGAAAAGTAAGACGAAAGCCCCCATAATTATGATGATTTGCAGACCTCTCACTGTTGTGGCCTCTCCCGTTGCGGAGCACAGGCTCCGGACGCAGAGGCTCAGCGGCCATGGCTCACGGGCCCAGCCGCCCCGCGGCATGCGGGATCTTCCCGGACCGGGGCACGAACCCGCGTTCCCTGCATCGGCAGGCGGAATCTCAACCACTGCGCCGCCAGGGAAGCCACAATTATGATGATTTTGATTGTGCTCATTGTCGTGGTCCGAACGCGGGTTGGAAAAGAATTTCCAGACACAAGGCAGAATGTAAAGAAGCTAGAATTTATTAGAGGGAAGGGTCACTGCCAGAACAGTGGGCCGACTTCCTAGTAGTCTGGGAGGGTTGAGCCCGAACATGTGCTATTGATCAGCTTTTATAGCCAGAAAACAAGGAATGGTCCGAGGTGAAAATTTCATTTACTGATTGGTCAAGGCACATATACCTTCCTTCTATAGGGTGGAAGTGGGACAGGGCATATGCCTTTCCTTATTTGGGACAGGTCCCGTTGCCCAGGTGGGCGTTGCCCAGGTGGACTCAGGAATTTCTTAACCATTGGTAGGGAGGGCGATTAAGAGTCCGGTAGGGGGTGTGTCGCTGAAACTTTTTCAGGCAGGGTCGTCCTTTGTCCTTGAAGCACCATTGTCCTTGGGGCACCACATCATGTCCCTATTTAATTGGATCACTCAAATTTCCAATGTGATCGTTGGCTTCTTAAGTGGACAGTACAGATTCTAGGGTCAGCATTTCCAGTAGTAGTTATAGCAGGCTGTGTAAAAGTTTCTCTGCTTGAATCTAACGTAAATGATTCCATGGTAGTCGGAGAAGCTGGTTCCAATCATGCTTTTTTACCCCCTTCACTTTCATTTAAAGAAAATGAAACTCTATTTTCTCTCCCCTTTGATTTTCTAGATGTTCAGGATTCTGTCAGATGAGCTTTACTCTCTTTCTTTGCTTCAGAATTTGTTTTACTAATGGAACAAGAGGATGCCCTCAGTATGGTTCAAAAGATGAAGGGTTTTTTCCTCTTTCAAGGCTAGATCCTTTGTTGTCACAGAAGCCTGGCTCTGCTCATGATTCCACTTTTAATGAAGTCTTTAAAAGATGACATGTAATGATGAAAATAATTCTAGTTCTTAATACTTTAATATCAGGGGTACTTGGCCATAAGACTTAAACAATACCATTGTGGCCCAGAGAACTTATTGGGAAATTAACTGTTGCCTGAATTTTGATTTCTAACCTTGTAATTCTGCAGGTTTCAATTCCAGATGATCTTATACCATGTGATATTTTATAGTGTCCTTCTTAATTTATGAGAATTAATCATGTTATTTTAGAAAAATGACATAAAATCACATATAAAACAGTATCCCAGTATTTTTACACACACACATACACATGGGTGGGAAAGACTAAAAGGAATATTCCAAAAGGAAAACAGTGGTAATTACTTTTTTTAAAAATTAATTAATTAATTAATTTATTTTTGGCTGTGTTGGGTCTTGGTTTCTGTGCAAGGGCTTTCTCCAGTTGTGGCAAGCGGGGGCCACTCTTCTTCGCGGTGCACGGGCCTCTCACTGTTGTGGCCTCTCTTGTTGGGGAGCACAGGCTCCAGACGCGCAGGCTCAGTAGTTGTGGCTCACGGGCCTAGTTGCTCCGCGGCATGTGGGATCTTCCCAGACCAGGACTCGAACCTGTGTCCCCTGCATTGGCAGACAGATTCCCAACCACTGCGCCACCAGGGAAGCCCCAGTGGTAATTTCTGATTGGTGGGATTATGGATACTTTTTATTCTCCTCATCACATTTTCCCAAAATGTCTAAAATGAACGTGTAATTCTTTTATAATCAGACAGGAAAAGAAAAGATAGCATCTTAAAAGAGCTATATTTATGGGGGAGCTTTTAACAGTTGCCTATTTAATAAGTATACTTTTCATCCTCATCTCCCTACTTTATCTCATCAGAAACCATTCAGCGTTTTTTGTTTTTGTTTTTTTTCTTTTGACTGAGCCACGTAGCTTGCGGCATCTTAGTTCTCAGATCAGGGATTGAACCGGGACCCTGCAGTGAAAGCACAGAGTCCTAACCACTGGACCAGGGAAGTCCCAGAAACCATTCGGTGTTAATAGCAAAATCCAGAAAAGTCAGTTTTAAAAAATGGTACACATTGATCTTTATTTGTTGCATATTTGTCCCCAAGGGATACGTGTGTGGTCTCCCTCTCTCCCCCTCCCCTTCAGTGAGCCCTTTTCCCAACACTAATTCTTTCTCCATTTTCTCATTCATTCTGCCTCAGGGGAATTACAGTTTCCTTTTACTTTCAATCTTCCTTAACTTTAAAATTTTCCCTAGATCACTGGGTCTTAACATGGGTTTTATTCAAACCGTAAGGTGCATACCAGTCACAGAGGGCTGTTGTTAAAATGCAGATTCTGACTCCCTAGTTCCGGGGCAGAGCCTGAGACTCTGTAATTCTAACAAGCACCCAGGTGATACTGATACCTTGCACCACAGTTTGAGGAGCAGAGTTATAATTATGATCCTGGGCTACCCTCATTGGAATGGCCTGGGGTACCCGTTAAACACGCAGATTGCTGGGCCCACCCTCTGCACTGTCCCAGGCTTCACCCGGAGATTCTCCTGCGTGTTGGAGTTTGAGAACCACTTCCTTAGGTTTAAGTGATTGCTAACTGTGCGGGACGCCACAGCCATTTTTCCTTGAGTGTTAGGAAAGCACCCCTTTGGGGATGGGGAATAGTTTAAAAAGCTGTGTTGAAAATTGTCTATTCTGTGATGTCTATTAATTTCCTCCTTGTCCCACAGGGATGTGGACTGGGGTGGGGGGTTCCCTGGGAAAATTCCAGGCCACACATTAGCATTTGTTGTTCCGGATAGGTTTTAGTATAATCCATGGCCAAGGTCCAGTTTCTGTTGAGTGTTCGCAAGGCTCCCAGACCACGAACCATCTTTCTTTCCAGTGAAAGATAGCTGAGGATACCAGGAAGATTCTCCTTCAGGCAAGAAAACGCTTCTTTTATAAATTCATCTATAAACTCAGAGCAATGGGACTTCAGGAACTTCCGTGGACTTGAGCAAAGGCTAAAAGTAATTAGGATAGATATCCTCCATTCAGAACTACTAGGTTGTACCACCACATTCATTGCAGCATCATTTATAATAGCTAAGACATGGAAGCAACCTAAGTATCCATCGATAGATGAGTGGATAAAGAAAATGTTGTGTAAATATACAATGGACTATTAGCCATAAAAAAGGAAGGAAATCTTGCCACTTGTGACAACATGGATGGAACTGGAGGGCATTATGCTAAGTGAAATAAGTCAGAGAAAGACAACTACTGTATGGTATTACTTATATGTTGAATTTTTTTTTTATTAAACTATTGTTGATTTACAATATTGTGTTACTTTCAGGTGTACAGCAAAGTGATTCAGTTATATATATATATAATTCCATATTATATATATATTCTTTTTCAGATTCTCTTCCATTATAGGTTATTACAAAATATTGAAATATAGTTCACTATGCTATAGAGTAAATCCTTATTGTTTATCTATTTTACGTATAGTGGTCTATACCTGTTAATCCCATGCTCCTAATTTATCCCTCCCCTCCCCCTTCCATGTTGAATCTCAGAAACAAAATAAAACAAAATCCCAAGCTGATAGATACAGAGAACAGATTGGTGGTTGCCAGAGTTGGGGGTTGGGCAAAATGGATGAAGGTGGTCAAAAGATAACAAACTTCCAGTTATAAAATAAATAAGTCATGGGGCTGTAACGTACAGTATGGTGACTGCAGTTAATAATATTGTAGTTATATTTGAAAGTTGCTAAAAGAGATCTTGAAAGTCTCATCAGAGGAAACAAATTGTGTAACTATGTAAGCTAATGGCTGTTAACTAGACTTTGTGGTGATCCTTTCCTAATGTATACAAAAATCAAATCATGTTGTACACCTGAAACTAATATAATGTTATATGTCAGTTATACCTCAATTTTAAAAAAAGAATGTGTATGGAGGAAAAAAATGCTGTAAACATCCAAAGAGCTTTCTTCTAATATTTACGGATCTAATTTATTTACTTATTGTTGGGAAGTAGTGAGAGAAGTCTAGCCCTTGCTTTTGATATTGTTTAGTCCTTTATGCTGAAAAGTATGTGCAGTTAATGGCCATTTCTTTCTCCACCTGCAACTCCCATGGGGCAATTAAGACTCCATGAACTGTTCTAATTCTTACTAGGAGACCATCTAATCCCTAAAGTAATTTAGAAGCATTATTCTCTTTACTGATATTCATAATTATATGCTTTCAGTAGTGATTAAGCGGCCGCAGTTGGATCATCAAAAGCTGACGGTTTTCTTGTCGTTGCATGAAAAGATAGCCCCTCGTTTCAGCCGTTGAGCCATCGGTGTTGAGCAAATTGGATACGTAAAAACTTGCAATATTATAATGCTCTTATCACTCAAGTATGAGCCTCGTCATTTCCACAGCTGTGACCCTTTCAATCAAAATACCAGGCCATGCTTTCTTTCTGGAGGTCTGTTTGGTTTAAGTTTGAGCTGCCACTGAGTACTATCATTCAGATTTGGGGACGGTGCCTTCAGAAGGGTTTTCTTGAGAGCTAGAAGTGTTGTCTGTTTAGGGAGCAAACACTAAGTTCTACTCGAGAAACTGCTACCTGCTGTTTGCACAGTTAATTTTTGGTTTGTGTTTGGTGAGCAAAGAAGCAGCTGTGGGTCTGGAAAAGTAACATCTCACCTCGAGTTCTCAACGACCTTATTTTTCAACGTCTAACAATGCTAACTGTAAAAATCTTAACTAAGAAGAATCCTAGCCACAGTTTGAGGGATGTAGCATAAACATTTGTTTGGAAAGGGTTATATTTGAAATTCCACTTTGCTTCTGTTGGTGCAGGCAGCTTTAAATACCATGGATTCAGAAGTCTGGTTCCTAAGGAAAAGAGAAATTTTTTATAAAGGACCAAATAGGAAATATGTTAGGTTTTGTGGACCATCAGCCTCTGTTGCAACTACTCACATCTGTCATAGCAGGAAAGCAGCCACAGACAGACATACACAATATCGTGGCTGTGAATTTCATATGATTTTCTCATGTCTTTTAAAAAAATTATTATTATTTGTTTTTGGCAAAAACAGGCGGTTGTCTGGATTTGGCCCGCGGACCGTGGTTTGCTGTTCTCTGACACGGAGCATCAAAACTGTGTTGTTTTTAGAATTTCATTGACCACTGACCGAGCTTCTGTAACTAGCTTCATTATGAATTTTGCTTTCTCCTTAAGTACCCACTGATTTTCTCCAGCATCTTTTCGCTGTTTGACTCTGTGACCAGAGGCAGTTTCCTATGACACATCAAGATGATAATAAGAAGCAAGGGTAACATGCCAACCTCAGGATTGCTATAAAAATAACCATAAAGTGACATGAGTCATTTTGGAGAATCTATGACAGCCAAGCCCATTGGTACTCACTGGTTTCTTATCAGCATCACTGGGTGGTATATAATCTTCATACAGTTGCAAAGTAGAAACAGCACCAGAGGTGTTTTAGATTTGTACATATTCCCGTATGATTAGCTACATCTTAATCTGGCCAGACTTTCAAGATGGGATTTTTCCCACCACCTTAGGGAAGGATCCTCTGGTGTTAAAACTATTTTATTCCTTTGAGTACCTTTAAAAAATTGGCTCTAAGATAAATGTTTCCCAACTTTTCCTACGAATCGGCTTCTAGGTCTTTGGGTCTGAGTTTTCAGTTAAATTTTTTAACGGAGGCATGAAAGGAATACAGATACAGCCCATCGGGAGTTGGCATGTAGGCTTTCGCTGATGGAGCAAATGTTTCAAACTCTTGTTATTCAAGATGGTTTTCGGTGTCTGCGCCCGGGAGATGGTCCTTCACTACGGGAGGGTGGGAGGTGACTGGGAGCTGCCTCACTAACTAACAGAACTGCGGGCCGGATTTCTGGCCTGAACCCAGACGTGTCAGCGCCTCGTAGCTCCTAGGGAACCTGACAGGCAATTGTATTATGAAAGCTGACATGCTGAATGGGCCGCTTTTAACGATATTCTTTACCTGTCTCTTTGTGTTAAAGTGGGAACGAGCAAAGTAGCAGAGGAGAGAGTCAAGGAGGGCGGGAGGGAGCTGGCAGGTGGACTAAAATACCGGGCGGGTTTCATGTGCGGAGCCCAATGTAGACTGCGTAACAAGACAGGGTTGCACAGAACAAATCTCTTTTGTTTCCTGTCATCTTTAAATGAGTGTCAAAGTAGGCAGGGGGGCTTTGACCGTTAACCGCACAATTTAGCCGGCCTGTTGTGTCCTGTGGGCCCCACCTCCTTGGAGTTTCTCAGATTAGAAAAGAAGACCCCAGCCCCTTATTAATGGGCCATCTCTTGTTCTTTGTGTCCAGACTGCCCAGTGTGAAATCCACAGTGACGTTAAATGTTTTCTAATGAATAATTACTGAAAGGAAATGGAGGACTATATGTGTAATGGATTGTAGCGCATTAAAATGTTTTATTTTGCGCACAAAAATGTTGTCCTTCACAAGCACCGTGATTGTTGCAAAAAGGCCTTTGTGCCGGACCTGTTTCAATGGATTATCTGCAAGCGTTTCCATCCCAAATGGGAATCAAAGGCCGCTTTTGGCAAACTAATGTTTTTCAAGATGGCAGCCATGAAACACATTTAGTATTTAAAGTTGCGGGGTTTAAAGGAATGTTTGAACTCGGGAGATTTTCTCACTTACTTTCCCCCCTTTTGATTTGGGAAAGGGTAGCAGCTCCCCCCGCCCCCCACCCCCGACCTCTGTCCTGTTCCGGCAGCCGGACAGACGGTCCTCCTTTAGCGACTCTTGGAGCCTATTTCCTAGAGACAAGCAAAGATGTCCCAGGCGTGGGTGGTTGGCTCTTTCTCTTGGCTAAATTTCATTGTATTTTTTTCCTGGATGCATGTGGGTGAATATGTGACTGCAGAGTATTGCAAATGTCACCTTGTGGTGAACTTATTAAGAATTTCCCAGTGGGTTTTACGGGGCAAACTATTGGGATTTGAGTGGCTATTCAGCGTCTAAGCATTGAGATCCTTGGGTTTGTGTGCCCGCTCTAATCGGTTTATGACAAAACTAATGGGAGTTTCTGTGCTGCTTGAATTGGTGCGGGGATATCTACTTCAGAGTTTCAATACTGTTTTGTTGCCAATGAGACAACTGCCATAGCAAGGGTCTTCTCTGTCTCTCCCTGGAATTTTACTAATACTAATGTGAGGGTGCTGAGGACAAGAATAGCTGTGTCTGATGCTTGGCGAAATTTTTCTGGAAGGTAATGTTGCAAACTCTTCGGTCATCTGCCTTCATGGGGTCGAGGGTAAATGTGTTCATTCCCTGGAAAAAGTCTCTTTGGTCCTCATGGATGTAGCCAAAGACATCCACAGTCTTGCTTTTTTCCATGGGATTAATCATACTGAAGTATCGTACTAAGAAAGAAAGACCAGATACGCATTTCTCATCTGCGAATTAAAGATGTCGACAGAAGTGGGTCTTGCTTGCAAGATGCTGCCTGAAATCCTCGTTGATTTTTAAGCTTTAGATAAGAAACACAGCCACAGGATTCTGTGTTAGAAACAGATACAAAAATCAATAGTTTTAACAGGTACAACAGAGTATTGATCTCCTTTCCGATAACGTGAATGTAACTTCCACTCCCCGAGTCTTTCTCTGTTGGTTTATCCTGGTTACCTGCTGTCTTCACAAGTCTAACGAATTTTCCAGGTGAAACAAGCCTTCTCAGTGACTTAGCTTTCCCAGCTAAGATTTTATAGAGAATAAATGAAAAATAAAAGTGTGCACTTCCTCACAGGCACTGTTCTCCTACATTCTTTATCTTGAGAGGAAACATGACGATTAAGATGTGATATTTTTTAATTTATTTATTTTTGGTTTTTTAATTTATTTATTTTTGGCCGCATTGGGTCTTCATTGCTGCACACAGGCATTGTCTAGTTGTGGTGAGCGGGGGGTACTCTTCGTTGTGGCGTGTGGGCTTCTCATTGCGGTGGCTTCTCTTGTTGCGGAGCACAGGCTCTAGATGTGTGAGCTTCAGTAGTTGTGGCACACATGCTCAGTAGTTGTGGCACACATGCTCAGTAGTTGTGGCGCACAGGCTTGGTTCCTCCGCGACATGTTGGATCTTCCTGGACCAGGGCTCGAACCCGTGTCCCCTGCATTGGCAGGCAGATTCTTAACCACTGTGCCACCAGGGAAGCCCCAAGATGTGATGTTTTTTAAAAGGCTTTTTATTGTGGGGTATAACCCACACACTGAAAAGAGTATAAATAAATGTGCGGTTTGATTAATTATTATAAAGCTCACACCCGTATAACCACCATCCTGGTTACCCCAGAAACCCCTCATGTGCACCTTTCATTCAACTCCTTTCATAGCCACTAAAGACAATCCCTATTTAGATTTTCATGACTTTTTAAAAAATCAATTGCTGAGCATTTGCAAACAAAAATTACAGTTTTTAAAAAAATCAGACTAGTTTCACAGAGTGGAAGCATCTAGATGATTTTAACTGGTACAGAGATGGCATAGTTGTGTGTTCATGTGTATTGGGGAAAAGAACTAGCAAAACGAACGCATCACTGTTCAGACACTATTACTTAGAACAAAATGAAAGTAGGCCTTGTTGCTGACCTTGCATCAACACAAAGAAAAACAATGGAGTCAATAGTAGAAAAAGGTCAGACTTGGACCCAGCAAAAGTCACAACTGAAACGTGCATGACTGCATTCATTAATGATTGTCTTTTGGATAGAGCAGATTGCTTCCAGTTTAAGTTTGGAAAGAGAAAGCAGATATCCAATAGCCTTTATTGTTCAGCCACCAAAGGCTTTGTAATTCTGTCAGCAAAAATGAGAACTTTTGCTCACAAGCTACAAGTCACCAAATAACTGTTGAGGAACATCAAGGTGTGTCCTTGTTATTTCGTTGATGGAGGGCAGGGCGCCACTGATGGAGAGATTTATTGAGAAGGCATATCCCTGTATTGAACCTCGTGGTTTAAAATTTGAGCTCTAGCTTGAGCCCAAAGATCATCCTTTTTCTACTGAATTTATAAAAGAAATTCTATCCATTATGTTATTGTTACCAAAGGCAAGTCATGCACCTGACGCACAGTGAGGCCAAACAAACTAAAACCTTGGAGTTTGGAGCAGAGAAAGGTTTATTGCAGGGCCGAGCAAGGAGACGGGGGCTTGTGCCCAAAACCCCCAAGTCCTTGAAGGGTTTCAGCAAAGCACTTTTAAAGGCAAGGTGAGGGAGGGCCATGGTTACTTGTTGCAAACTTCTTGGTGTGGGAATCCTTTGTTTTTGCAGCTGTCCACATAGGTCCGGTCACCATGTTCCTGTAAACCTCCAACAAGACAAATTTTATTCTCTGTCCTGCAACTTTTTATCTCTGTGTGAATGGACTCTTAAAGGTCAGAGCCCTGAGACTAGGCTACCCTGTATAGTTCAGGCTATAGGCAAAATTCTTTCACAAACCATGCAGAGCCAGCATGACTAAGCACAGGAAAAGGAACGGATCTACTATGGAGTCAGGTTTGTTCTTCCCTATTACATTGTGTCTTATTTCACTGGTTACAAGCAATAGAAATAACTCTAATTGGGCCAAAAAGGAATTCCTTTTTTCTTTTCTTTTGACCTTAGATGCAGGTGACAAAGATGGAGTGTCCCCAAGTTCCTATCACACATTGTGGTCTTTGTGAAGCCTCTCTCCCGATTTGTTTTCCTCCTCCTTCTCCCCTCCATTCACCTTCCCAATTAGAGACTCCCTCCCCCTCAGGGCGTTTGGAGCACATCCTTAAATATGGCTATATCCACGTGCAACATGTAGCTTTGTTTGCATGTTGCTTAAAGGGTAGATTTGTTTCTTTGTCTGTCGTAATGCACGTAATATCTTTCCATGATACTGTGACTTCCCTGGCGGTCCAGTGGTTAAGACTGCTTGCTTCCACTGCAGGGGGAATGGGTTCTATCCCTGGTTGGGGAAGCTCCACCTGCCTGCAGTGCGGCCGGGGGAGGAAAAAAAAAAAAGATTCCCTGGGGTGCATCTCCCATGCTATTCAGTCCCTAGTGGTAGACACGGAGGTGACCTCCAAACTGAGCTGTCAGTAATGACCATTTCCCTTCTTTATATTGCTGCAGTCAAGGTCTAAGTCCCTGGAGAGAGAAATCTGGAAGTCTGAGCTGTGTCTTCCACCCTCTTCTTGGCTAAAGGAGGTGGGAGCATCTTACTGGACTGGACCACGTGACACCTTCCAGTGGGAGAGAGGACACACCTGTGGTAGGGGTGTAGTCAGAGGAGGAGGTACAGGGGCTGTGAGAGCAAAAACAGACATTTAGTACCACAATAGGAAAAAGAAATAACAATACTCTTGGACTCAGTGTCTGACCAGGCAGTGGGAAAAGCAGACAGACACAAGAAGTGGGAACAGTGTGGACAACCGAGTACCTATACCTGTCACCTCATGTAACTCTGTCTGGCCCACATCCCAGTCCAGTCTGGGACTATTAGCATATATTTGCATATATATTTTGCAGTCACAGTACACATATACATTTGTACTCTGCTGCTCTCCTTTAAAAGGGAGAAAAATTGGCTGCATAATCTCATAAACATTACTTTGATCTCTATACATACTCGCTCCAGTTGGTGTAATATACTTGACTCTTTACTGTTGTAAATTTGGTGTAGATTTTAGAGAACACCACAGAAACATAGAAACATCAGTTATTCGAAATATTTCCTTAGCAGAAATTCTCAGGCACAGCATTACTGGACCAAAGGTATAATAATTATTCTAATGGGTTTTTTTTTTTTTTTTTACATATGATATTACCTTTCTAGAGAGAATCAAAACTTACTGTGCTACTTGCAGTGTATTTGGTTTTAATCTCACCTCAACCTTGCAAGTATTGTGTATTATTCTATCGCTTACTTGATATTTTCTGATAAAAGCATGATGCTGTTGTTATTTTCATTTGTATGAATTTAAATATTACTGATGTTGAGCTCCAATAGGTAATCTTTGGCCCAGATGTCAGGTACTGCACAGGCAACGGTAGTGATGGCAGTAACGTAGCTCAATCCAGGGCATGTTCCTTATTCCAATTTTGTTGCAAAACTGAAAATGCTTCCCAGGCAAGTGGCAGTATGTAGGCAAAACCAAAGGAGATCAAGCTTCTATTTAAAGAATGGCTTTGGGATTTTTCTTCCCATCCTTTTCTTCCATCTCATACTTTTCCCCTCTGGCACTTGGAGCCTCATGGGGGAGTGGGGTAAGCTTGGAGTTGGGTGCAAGAGCTCTGGATTCAAGCCTCCCTCACTTACCATCCGTGGGCCTTAGATAGTTCTTTCCTCTGTTGAAAAATCAAGATAGGTGCTATTATCTTTGTAATGGGGCTTTGTAAGGAATAAATGAGATGATGAGGTGGTTGACATAAGGCTAAGGACCCAGCACCAGCACCCAGGGTGCATTTGTGGCCCATCCTCCATCACAGAAGGAGGGTGAGATGCCTCTCTGAGACCCACTACCACCCAGACCACAGAGATGTGCCTTCCCCGGAACTCCGTGTGCTTTTTTTCAGTTCACTTCTTTTTGCCAAAACTTCTCAAACCTGTGTCCCATCAACTTTAGGCACTACAATCGAACCCAAAGCAAAGGGGTCCAGTGGTGAGCTTTTAGCCAAAGCTACAATCTATCCAAGATAGGGGGCTTTGGAGAAGTTTGGGGGTCCCCGTATGTACCCCTCAAGTCTAACCACATAGAGATCCTTGAAACAGCCCTAGAACTGGCTTTGAGGCCATTGTATCTGGTGGGTTTATTTTGTGGTTTAAGTAGGATGAGCAAATCTATTCAAGGTTCCAGAACAATCTCCTTGCCACAGAACCTGAAGCTCTAAATGCAGGACACATCTGTGGTTCTCACTCAGATGCAGATAAACCTGTTATATGAAAGGGATGAAGTACTATGTTGGAACATTGAAACAGACATAGAAAAACACTTGCATTTGCTACATAAGAGGCCAAATTGAGTAGAGAAAGAAGAATGAGTTGGGAGTGACAGGTGTGTGTTGAATTCCAGCTCAGCCCCTTACCGGCTGTAGGAACTTAGTCAATTCTCACTATTATTACTACATCCATTGTTATTTTATTATTTACTACTTCTGGGGGAGGGACTACTTTTTATTTGGTGCTACCTCATACCCTTACAACAAATCTATTAAAGAAATATTGTGGGCTTCCCTGGTGGCACAGTGGTTGAGAGTCCGCCTGCCAATGCAGGGGACAGGGGTTCGAGCCCTGGTCTGGGAGGATCCCACATGCTGCAGGGCAACTAGGCCCATGAGCCACAACTGCTGAGCCTGCGCTCTAGAGCCCGCGAACCACAACTGTTGAGCCCGCGTGCCACAACTAATGGGGCCCGCACACCGGGAGCCCGTGCTCCGCAGGGACAGGCCACCACAATGAGAAGCCTGCACACCGTGAACTCGCTGCAACTGGGGAAAGCCCGTATGCAGCAAAGAAGACCCAATGAAGCCAAAAATAAATAAATAAATTTATTAAAAAAAATATATATTGTGACCTCATGTTATATGGTAGCAACCTATTTGGGAGATTCTGTACCTTTATAGAGTGCCATTGTATTGCATGTACCATAATTTAATTTACCTGTTTCCTTATTGATGAATATTTGGATTTTATCTTTGTGAGATCATATATAATAGGATAAATATAAATTACTGCATCAAAGAATGTGTACTTAATTTTTAAAATATAATAGCAAATTACATTTCATTGCCATACTCACAAAGAGTATGTTCTCAAACTTTACCTATCAAACTGATAAAAGTGAGAAATGGTATTTCAATAGTATTTCGATATATTTTAAATAGCATTTCTCTTTGGAGAGAAGTTAAGTATTTTTTCCTTGTGTTTAAAAGACAAATTTTCATGTTCTTTTCTGTGAATTATTGTTTATCTCCTTTGTCCACTTCTGGGGTGTATGCATGTGGAAGGGTGTGTTCGACTTTTTCTTATTGATTTATGGAAGCTCTTATATTAAGGAAACGAGTCATTTGTCTGAGCTGTGAGTTGCAAATATTCTTTTCCAAAATTGTTTTTATCTTTTGACTCTGCTTTTGATGTTTTTTCCTAGGCTGAAATTTTTCTATGTAGTTGATCAGTCTTTTCTTCTGTGGCTTCTGAATTTTGTATCATAGTTAGAAAGGCATTCCTCCCTTCACCTGTATTTTCTTCTAATATTTTATTTTATAATTTTCTTTTTTAATGTTTCAATCTGTGATCCTCTGGAATTTGTTTTGGTTTCTATTGTTTTTGATAAATGTAATTATCAAGAATGGAATGAAACTTTATCAAATGCCTTTTCAGAATCTATGAGATGCATCGTTTTTCCACTCTTGATCAATTGATACGGTAGATCTATTATTAATAGATTTTCTAATATTGAATTCCTGAAATAAATCCCACTTGGTCACATTTTGCTATTCCTTTATTGTTACACTGAATTCTGTTTACTAATCACTTATTGAGGAAGTTAGTATTGATATACCTAAATGAAGTTAGCTTAGTTTTTTTTTTTTTTTTTTTTTTGCGCGGTATGCGGGCCTCTCACTGTTGTGGCCTCTCCCGTTGCAGAGCACAGGCTCCGGACGTGCAGGCTCAGCGGCCATGGCTCACGGGCCTAGCTGCTTCGCGGCATGTGGGATCTTCCTGGACCGGGGCACGAACCCGTGTCCCCTGCATCGGCAGGCGGGCTCTCAACCACTGCGCCACCAGGGAAGCCCTAGCTTAGTTTTTAAAAATATTTTTATTGCAAAATACCATACATGGAAAAGAATATGTATGTGTGTGACTTAAAGAATAATAACTATATGCTTCCACCCAGTGTAAGGTACTAAGTACAATCCTCGGTTTTCCTGGTAGTTGGATCACCCGTGAATGTATCCTTAAGCAACATATTGCTTAATTTTGCTTGTTTGGGACCTTGACTAAAGCAGAATGAAACTACAGATATATGTGTATATTCTTATGTGACTTGCTTTCTTTGAACGATGCTGCTTTTTTTTATATAAATCGAACCATGTTGATGGGCCTAATTGTGATTCATTCACTTTCACAGCTGTGCACAACGTAAGAGTTGAATTAAACCTCTTTGTTGAATCTCCTTATCCAGGATCTGGCATGTATTTCCATTTCTTGAAGTCTTGTTTTGTGTGCTTCTGGAGCGTGTTAAAAAGAGCATGGACTCTGGAATCAGACTGTTGAGGTTTGAATCTCTGTCAACTATACTATCTGTGTGGCAAGTTATTTAACCTCTCTGAGCCTCAGTTTTCACACCTGAAAAATGGCAGTAAAGTACCTATTACCTCGTAGGGTTGTTGAAAGGTTTCAAAGGTTTCAAATGAATTCATATATGAAAAGTACTTGAGGTAGTGCATGTGCTCTGTATAACTGTTTGGTATGGCTATAGCATTATGTGATAGTGATAGCCATGTATTTTATTATTGTTAGAACTTGAGGTTGTTCCCTTCTTGTTACAAATAATGCTGCTGAGTGCTTCTTGTGTTTGCCCCTCACTGCACATAAACAAGAGCAATGAAGTTGCTCGGTCATAGGGTGTGTGTCCTCAACTTTTACTAGGCTATGCTAAATTGTTTTCCAAAGTAGTTGTACCAATTTACACTCCTATCCACAGAGTTTGAGAATTTCTGTTGCTGGACATTTTTGCTATCCTGTCCCATCAGGTTTTTAAGTTTTACCAATTTGTTAAGTATGCAATTGTATTCCATTGGGGTAAAAATTTGCCTATTTTGTATTTTTATTGGCCATTTCATTCTTCAACAAAATGCCTGTTTGTCATTGAGCCGGTTGGTTTTTCTTATTCATCCGTAAATCCTCTTTATGTGTTAGAAATAGTTTTTCTTTCACCCTGTACCTTTTCTTTTCACTTTTTAACTATCTTTTGATAAACAAAAGCTCTTGATTTTGATACAGTCAAGATTGCATGTCATTCCCTTTATGGTTGATATATTTTTGTATGAATTATGAAGAAATCCTACCCCATGATCATGAAGATAACTTTTACATTCTCTTCTAAAGATTTATAGTTTTGCCTTTCACATATAGATCTTGATTTTTGTCACATCTTTGAGATATAATTCACATACCATTCAGGCAATTCACCCTCTAAAATGTACAACTCAAGTTTGTTATTATCAGTATATTCAGTTGTACAACTGTCACCAAAATCAATTTTAGAACGTTTTCACCACCTTAAAAAGAAAATTTTTATACTATAGCAGTCACTTCTCATTTCCTCCCAAACCCGCTAACACTGGCAACCGCTAATTAACTTTCCATCTCTCTCTATTTGCCTGTTCTGGACATTTCATATAAATGGAATCATGTGATCTCTTGTGACTAGATTCTTTCACTTAGCATAGTGTTTTCAAAGTTTATCCATGTTATGTATCAGTACTTCATTCCTTTTTATTGCCAACTAACATTCCATTGTATGGACACACTACGTTTTGTTTTTGCATTCATCAGTTGATGGACATTTGGGTTGTTTGCACTTTGGGGCCATTATGAATAACGCTGCTGTGAGCATGTCTATATGAGTTTTTGTGTGGACACATGTTTCCATTTCTCTTGGGTATATACCTGAGAGGAGAACTGCTGGGTCATATGGGAAGTCTATATTTAACATTTTGAGGAACTGCTAGGCTGTTTTCCAAAGTGGCTGCACCATTTTATATTCCATCAACAGTGTGTGAGGGTTCCAGTTTTTCCACTTCCTTGATAGCACTTGCAGTTGTCTGACATTTTGACTGTAGCCATACTAGTGGCTATGAAGTGATGGCTTATTGTGATTTTGATTTGCATTTTCCTATTTCAACTCTTTTAATATACAGACTATCTTGCAGTGTCCTTCCACAAATGATGAAGAAACTAGATAGTTTGTTCTATAGAATTTCCCAGGCTGAATTTAGGTGATTGTGGCGGAAGCGTTTTTTTTTAAAGTGTTTCTCATTCTTTGTTTTCCTTTGAATTGGAAATTAGATTCCAGACCTGTGCAGCCTAAACACTAGTCACTAGCCAACTTTGGCTATTTAAATCTAAATTAATTAAAATTAAATTAATATTTCAGTTCCTCGGTCTCATCATATTTCAAATGCTCAGAGGCCACGTGTGGCTCGTGGCTGCTGCATTGGACAGTGAAGCTGCAGAATATTTTCATCCTCTCAGAAAGTTCTATTCTTTTGAAGTGTTGGCCTGATCAGGTTCAGTGAGGCTTAATCAAGATTAAGCTGTGCATGATTTGAATCCATTGAAATCTGAGATTTGCTTTATGACCCAGGTGGTGGTCAATTTTTGTCAGTGCTCTATGTGCTAAATGTATACTGTGCGATTGTTGGGTGTAGTGTTATACTTGTGTTAGCTAATTGTGCTGTTTAGATTTTCTCTGTCCTACCGATGTTTTGGCCATTGTTTTCTGTCAGTTGCTGACAGAGGTTAGTTAAGGTCTTCCACTGTTAGACTGTCTGAATAAACTATAGTGCAGTTGACCCCTGAACAACATGGGGGTTAGGGGTGCCGACCCTCTGTGTAGTCGAAAATCCACTTATAACTTATAGTTGATCCTCCGCAGATTCAGCCAACCACAGGTCCTGTAGTACTGCTGAAAAGCAGTTTACTCTTGAAAAAAATCTGCATTTAAGTGGACCCACAAAGTTCAAACCCGTGTTTGTTCAAGGGTCAACTGTATAGTATGAACATACAGTGGAGTACTTTGCATCTAAAAAGGAATGAGGCATGTCATTGTAAACAACTCTGAAGGGATCTCCGGGATAGATTTCCCAATGAGAAGACAGGTGGAAACATAGCATGTAGAGTTTCCAAGCATATGCCTAAGAAAGGGGGGAAACAAATCTACGTGTGTATTTGCTTCCATTTAAGAAAAGAAACAATTTTAGCATTTTAAAGCTTTTGAAATGGTTGTTTACAGTGGGAAGAAGGGAACAGGGTGGAAGGGACAGGCATGGGAGCTAGCTCTTTGAATATGCCTTATTTTGTTTTTGGCACCATTAAATACATTTTACATAATGATAAAACAAAATTTTAAAATTAGTCTCCCCAAGTAAGGAATAAAACAACAGGAATGGGCTTCCCTGGTGGCGCAGTGGTTGAGAGTCCGCCTGCCGATGCAGGGGACACGGGTTCGTGCCCTGGTCTGGGAAGATCCCACATGCCGCAGAGCGGCTGGGCCCCTGAGCCATGGCCGCTGAGCCTGCGCGTCCGGAGCCTGTGCTCTGCAACGGGAGAGGCCACAACAGTGAGAGGCCCACGTACCGCAAAAAAAAAAAACAAGAATGAACCTAAATATGTATCTGGTTGCTGGTATAGATGGCCACATGGAAATCAGCTATTTCAAGGGAGCTTAAAAACACAGTAATGTGCCTATACAAACCCAGTGAAGTACATTCTGAATAATTTAAAAAATTTCAAACTGTCTTCAGTAATCATGTTGATGATGGTGTTCATATTGCTATTTTGAGACGGTTGTGTGTATTGTGGAATAAAGCCAATGAGTAATTGACCGTGTCACTGAACTGGAATTTTAGATAGGAGAAAGAGGAAGAGATATAAGTAAAATAAGTTTAAGCACAAGCCCCTTAGTTGTGTATATGAATTGGTAGAAGCAGAATAAACTCATGATGTATATTATTTTAAGAATACTTCCTTGCTCTCTAGTGAAAAGCCTTAGAAACAATGATCAACCCAGTGGCAATGAGCGCCCCTAGTGTCTGATTATGGTATCTACCACCTCCCCACTGAAAGAAACCAGAGCTCCTTGGGTAGATTCAAGGTCTGGGCTGAGAATATATAAAATAAACCTAAAAGCAGCTTGGCAATTTGATATGCATGGGAAGCTATCAAAGACTATTAAGGCCATGTCAAAAGGACTCAAGAGCCCACTTAAAAGGTTCCCACTGGCCAAAAATCGGATAATTTTAGCATCAGTAAGGATAAATAATTGTCACGGAATGAAATATGTCAAATACATTTAAACCTACTAGCTCATAATATTAAAAACTCATTGTCCCCTTTGAAGGATGCTACAGAACTAACTTAGTCTGAAAATGGGAAATCAAGCATTTACCCTGCCTTTTTTTTTTTTTTTCTTTTTTCAAACTGTACCTCAGGGTAACCAAGTAATTGATAAGGTTTCTCTATATAGAAAGATCCCAGCTAATAAATGAAGAAGTGGTAGAAGTGGAACATTACCATTTTTTTTGCAGTCTTCTAAGAAAATGTGGGTTTAGGCAATGTGTATAAGAGCACTGACATCTCAAAATGACAGCGAGACCTCATGTGCCTTCCACTGGAAGTACACTTCACTGCCTGTAAAGTCTTTTTGCCAGGATAAAACTCAAGCCTGTATTTGATAAGTCCTCTAGGTCAAGCTACCAGTTTTTAGGAAATGCAGGGCAAAGAAAAACATGTTAAACGACCCCATCAGTATGCAATCAACAAAAGTCCAGAAGGTGGGAAATTCTACAGGACAAATTGTCCAATTTCTTCAACAAATACACTGCAAGAAAAAAGGAGAGGGAGCCCTAGAACAAGAGAGACTTGAAAGACCCATTGACTAAATTCAATGTGTAGACCTTGTTTGGATCCTAATTTGAGCAAACCAACTATACCAATATCCTATAAGATAGAGAAATTTGAACACTGATTGTGTATGATAATTAACATTAAGGAATTATTGTGAAGGTCTTTATATATGATAATAGTGTTGTGTACATATAATTTAAGAGCTTTTTACCTTTTAGAGATACCTACTGAAATATTTATAGATAGTGATGTGGTATCTGTGACTTACCTTGAAGGAATCCCTCCAGTGTCGGGAGGAGTGGTGAGGCATAGCTGAAGAGGGGCCGTCGGTTGGTATTTGTTGAGGCTGAGTAATGGGTACATTGGGTTTGGTATGCGTTTGATAATTTTGTGTGTGAACATTTTTTCATAATAAAACTTTAACTGTATATATTTACAGGAAAAAAGCTCTTTAAGGAAACATTTGAGGTAAAAAATAGTACTGGTGGTATACTGATATGACTATAAATGTAAAGGAAGTCATCAAATAATGAAGATTGGGGAACATGATACAGGGGACATGCAGGGGTTTGCAAACTCTCCTTTGCCCTCAGAGCTCCTCAAACTCTCTTCCAAGGAGACATTCCCTTCCACCTTAATCAGAAAGGCTCTGCTTTTTAATTTTGTATATTGAGGTTTCTTATGACTTACCTTGAACAAAGTTGTTCTGAAGTATAAAATAAAATTCAAAAGCTACAACTCTAGGGCTTATTTTCTCCCTTAAAAAAATGCCTCCTTCTCATTTTCCAAGCTTAAGGATAGTAGCCAAACCTGTTGGCTGAGTTTAACATGCAAGAGCTGTGGTTCATATTCAAACTGCTATTCTACCAATGGAAAAGCCTTTTGGCATCTGTATTAGTCAGGTTAAGCAGCCTTAGGCTACAGTAACAAACAGCCCCCCAACTCTCAGACGTTTACCATAACAGAAGTTTATTTCTTGTGTTCACAAATTCTACTAGGGTCTGGATGATTCTTTAGAACTTCTCCATGTGATGACTCGGGAATCTAGGCTACTTTGGTTTTGTGGCTCATGCATTCAATGAGAGAAGTTCTCAATCATTGCAGCACTGAAGGAGTCCTATAACCCACTAAAGGGTCTGGCACAAATGTCACTTCTTTTCACAACCTGTTGTCTAGAAGTAGTTATGTGACACCACCTAACTGCAAGGGGAAATGTGGGGCAGCCCATGGAACATCTGGCAGGCATTTCTGTTGCTACCAAAGCTTCTCACCGTCTTTATTCACATTGTGCCCACCTCCTCCACTGCCCTCCATCCCCCGGACACACTGGGTCGAGCAGTAGATTGTGTAGAAGGTGATATGATCAGATCACCATTGACAACATGATGCTTCCAAAACAGTGGTCCCGTTGGGAGCATCTCATTGAATCCCTTGCCTTCAGATGAGTGAAACACCTAAACCATCCAAGACAAAGGGTGGCCTGCTCTATTTTGCAGTGTCTGCTGCGGAGCTTGCAAACTAGTGTCCCATGAGGCTAAATACATGCTATAGGACTTTACATAAAATTCTACGTTTTAAACTTTTCTTAAGGAATTGAAAGGTTTGGCAACACAAGCCGTATATCCGTCAACCAGCCAAAACCGAGCAGTGGCTGCACACAGATGGCCATTCACTCCCTAATCTTAAGTGAGTCCCGGCCACCTGCAGCTTGACCGAATCCCAGTACCTGCTCTTTAGGTAGCGGAGTTTGTGATCACTGCTGTGTGTGTTTGCGCGGTGGTACCTACTACAGTTTTATCACCCCAAAGATGGAGTTCTTTCATAGGTATAGTAAAGACCTCTCACTCTTTAATTTCCCTCTTATCTGGTCATTTATGGTGTTAATGTTCTCTTCTTGATAAAGTCTCTTAATCGTCTTCCTTTTGGTCAAAGCTGAAATCCTTCCATTTCTTTATTACTGTTCCCCTTTCTGCTCCAATATTTATCCTTCTGACCGTTCTTGTCAATATCATTAGGCTCCTCTAGCTTGTTCACACCCTTCTAAAGGTATTTTGAAACAAACTAGATAAAAGAAATCCAGATATTAGAATTGAAATACTGCGACAAACAAAACTCCAGGCTGACATGGATAGACTGTGCTTTGGCCCTTGCGAGTTAAAATTATTGTCACATTCCTTAATCTAAGAGGTTTCGTCAAATCTCTTTGGGCTGGAAGGTCGCATAAGGCGCTGGGGCTGACTGCAGAACTCACTCCTGTATGCATGCTGCGGCTCCCATCTCTAGAACTGGAACAAGAAAGAAGCTTTGTTACAATCTCTGCACCCTCCACCCACAGAGATCCAGCTGCAGTAATATTTGTGGGTACAGCTCCAGAGATTACTTCAGACTCCAGCCCACTCCTAATTTAATATGGGGCTTGTTGACTACTTACCAGCGGATTTCTTTTTTGCTTTATTATGGTCTTGTTTCTAATAATCGAATTATTAATACTAATGAGGACAGAAACCAGTACTCACAGAGCTGATATTGTATCTGGCACTGTCCCAAGAGCTTTCCATGGTTCTGTTCAAACCAATAACCCTATGAAGTAGGTACAATTATATTCCATTTTACAGACGTGAAACAGACTGGGGCTTGGAGAGATTAAGAGACTTTCCCAAGGATTTGAAACTGGAAAGACTCATGTTCCAAAGTCCTTGTGCTTCATCACTATGCTATACTGCCTCCCTTATAAAAAATATTTAAAACGGGAATATTTGTAATCACTAATATAGTTTGATCTAAATGCATCGTCTTCATTCTTAGAGAGCAGGTGATTGCGCCTTCTAGCTCCATTTAGCTAGTGAAGGGAGACACCTGGTGGTGATCTTGTTTTTTTAAAACTTTTCATTATGGAAAATTGCAAGCAAGTACAAAGTAAACAGAAGAGTATAATCCCTCCTGTACCCATCACCTGGCTTCAACAATTATGAACATTCTGCCATCCTGTTATCATTTTTACCTCTACCTATTCCCCAGCCTCTCCCCACTTGATTATTTTTTATGGTTCTTTTTAAAACAAAATGGACATGTATCATAACGTACAACATTGTAACCATTTATCTTGACAAACAGATACACCCATGTAACTCAGAGTCCTCTCAAGTTAGAGTATATTTCCATCACTCCAAAAATGTCCTTGGCCAGGCAGTCCCCCCATAACCAGGCAGCAATTGTTGTGATTTTCACTGTCGATTAGTTTTGCTTGTCCTAGAATTTCATATAAATGGAATCATACAGCATGCAGTCTTTTGTGTCTGAGTACTTTCACTCAGCATAATGTCTGTGTCATTGTGCATACCTGTCATTTCTATTTTATTGCTGTACCCATTCTATTGTATAGATGTTCCACAACCATTCTCCAGTTGATAGGAATTTGGATTGTTTCCAGTTTCGGACCATCATGAATAAACTCGATGCAAACCTTCATGTTCCAGTCTTTTTGTGGACATACGTCTACATTGCTCTTGTGTAAATACTTAGGAATGGAATTGCTGGATGAAAGGGTAGAGGTTTGGTTAACTTCATTAGAAACTGCCAGACTTTTCCCCAGTGATTCCATGCTTTACCTTCCTGCCAGCAATGTATGAGAGTTCTGTCTGCTCCACAATCTTGGGAATGTTCGATATCGTCAGTCTTTTTCATTTGAACTCTTCTGGTGGCATCTCATTGCGGTTCTGATGTGCATTTCTCTGATTACTAATGATGTTGAGCACTTTCCTATGTGCTTATTGACCATCTGTCTATCTTCCTTTGTGAAGCATCCATTCAAGTCTTTTGCCCAATTTCTATGTTTTTTGCTTTTTTTTAAACTGAGCTGTTGGAGTCTTTTATTCTAGATACAAATCCTTTGCAGGTATCTAGTTCATGAACATCTTTTTGCCAGTCTATGGCTTGCTGATTCATTTCTTAACAGTATCTTCTGATGAGAAGGTTTATATTTGATGAAGTTCTAATTTCTTTTTTTTGTCTCTTAGTTATTTCTTCCTGTGTCCTAAAAAAATTTTGCCTTTCTCTGGATGCAAAGATATTCCCCTCTATTTTCTCCTAGTAGCTTTACAGATCTTGCATTTACATCTAGATCTAAAATCCGTCTCAAATTAATATATATTAACTCTATATACTTATGTATACATATATAAATGTATATACTGTACAACATATTTTATTGTATAATATACATATGTATGTAGTCTGATGTAGGGGTTGAAATGCAGTTTTTCCTTATAGATATCCGGTTGTTTGTACACCGTTGGTTGAAAAGATTTTCCTCTTCCGCACCAAGTTGTTTTGGTACCTTTGACAAAAATCAGTTGGCACACAGTCTTGATTATCTAAAGAAGTGTGAGCCCTCTAGCTTTGTTTTTCTTTTTCAAGATGGTTGCGGCTATTCTAGGACCTTTGCACAGCCATATGTGCCAGGTGTCCATTTATTGTCTCTCAGATCCAAATTCACCCTTCTGTACCTGCTCTGGGATAATGAAGTGGACTCCTTAAGCATTTCTCCTTGAAGAGGGCATGATGTCAGTCTTTGTCACTAGAAGGTGCTGGAAGGGCATTGCAATAGCAGAAGGTTTCTCCTCACGGCTCCTTTTGTGATGTTTTGCTTTTCCTTGCCTTTCAGCTGCCGTCAGCTGCACAGTGGGATGTGGTGGGCAGACATACACGGACTGGGTACCCAGAGCACGGAGTCCCTAGTGACTTTGCAGCCCTGGCCTGGTCACCACCTTGCCACAGTCCTCCCAGTACAGACATCACACACTCCGGCCCTCCTACCCACAGCAGCTCCCCACTCCCTCTGCACACCCCCAGCCTCAGCTTACCTGAGCCCTGGAGAGCTGTTTCCCACGGCCCTCCCAACCCAAACAGGGCAGCACCAGGTCTCCCGCCCAGCGGTGATCTGGCTCCCTTTGCTCGTCTGTTCCTGGGAGGGTTGTTCTGCTGCCTGGTCTGGCCTTAGTAACCTAGCAACATTCTCCACCATCCAATGGGCTGCCACCAACCTTCTCCGGGGAGGTCTGAAGCCCAGCCTTTGGGAGGAGACCCTCCAAGTTTGTCCTTTGTTGATGTTGAAATACTCCTCTGCAACAAGATAGTCTCCTTCTGACCAACGTTCTCATCACTCATCTGGGAATTACATAGGAAGTTTAGGCAACTAACATTCAGTGAGTACATCATGGTCAGGAAAGCAGGCTATAGGGCCAGGCTATCTAGGTGGATATCCTGGCTCTGCCTTTTGGCAGGTCTTGGACATGTTTTATAACCTCTCTGTCCTCAGTTTTCTGGCCTGTAGAATGGGCATGATAAGAGCATAGGGTCAGAATGAGGATCAAGAGAGATAATACATGTCAAGCATTTAGTGTAGTGACTAACATAGTAAATGCTCAGTTCCTGGCAGCAGCCGCTGTTACTACAGTTATTGCTTTTACTATCATTACTTGTATCCCTAACTGGATCATAAATGCTTAATGAAGAGAGCATAATTTAATCTCTGCTCTCAACTATCCCCAGGATTTGGGATCTTGCTATTTCCATTTTAGACGTGCAATAAAAATGACAGAATAAGTGAGTTGCTGAGGAATGTTCTGTTTCCTGTAGAAAGAAGAAGTGCGGCGGAAGCACATTCGTCTGCACATGGAAAGCGCGCTGACTGCCCGGGACAAGGTCGGGGTGCAGGATTTTGTGCTGTTGGATGCCTACACCAGTGAATCTGCTTTTCTGGACAACCTTCGCAAGCGTTTCAGCGAGAACCTCATCTATGTAATGTAACCCGTTTCTCAGCTGTTTTTCCTAGAGTGGTGGCTCCCTTCTGGTCTTGTCTCGATGATCGTGAACAGTTTCACTCTAATTAGGTTAGGCATTAAAGGGGGGCGTCGAGGGACCACTGTCAGGTACACTTTGATTCTTTGAATTAAGACTTTTATGTCTGCTGTTGGCAGAGACCCAACTTAAATCGGCCTAAGCTGCAAGAGGGAATCTATCAACCTATGTAGCTTCAGGGTCCAGAAATAGATCTAGGGTCTAGGGTGATGCCTTGAGGACTCTTTCCCATCCCTCTGCTTTCTTTTGCGTCAGTTTCCTTCTGGAGCAGCCTCTCTGCATGGTGGTGAGGTGACTGCCAGCGGAACCAGGCTGATACGTTATCCTCTTAAAGCTGCTACTGAGAAGGGAGCAAGTCTTCTGGGAGACGGAGAATGGTCGGCTCTGATTGGCCCATGTTGGGTCATGTGTCTGTCTCTGAACCAATCCGCATAGGTAGAGGAATATTCTGACTGGCCAGGCTATTCCCAGGCCCACTTCTAGAGGTGAGGGATGAGGCCAGTGGTCCCCTGACCTCATGATATGGACTGAGAGCTGGAGAAGTTCTCTCAGAGGAATCTGTTGGAAGAAGGGGGACTTGATGGCAGGCAGGCAAAAATAAGAGATGTCCACCATATCCCAGGAATCTTCAAGGGTCAAGACTGCAGTATTTTACCAGAACTCTGTTCAAGTTGGTCTCCTTGCTTCTAATGGTCAATTTTTATTAAGATCTCCATTTATCACTCCACCTTGGTTTGATTGGTTGCTGTTCAGGTAAATTCCTTTAAGGATGCACTCAACAGTGTTTCTGTGTGTGTGTGTGTGTGTGTGTGTGTGTGTGTGTTATTGTTTAATTTTATTAGCTTTTGCTCAGAGTAAATGAGATGATCAGAAGCAGTTTAAAAATATTAAAAAAATTTTTTCTTATAGTTATTTTGTTTGTAATAGTGCCCGTGACAGTCTACATGTGGAAACCAAGGTTACCAAAAGAAACAAGCAAAGTGTTTCTCAGAGTGTACATTTTTAATTGTGGAAATAGATTTCATCTATAAGTTTATGTATAAGCAGAAGAGAAATAGTATGGTTTGGGGAAGTATAAGTGGGATGATAGGATCATCATGGATAAACGAAATGTTTCCAATCTGAACAGGTAAATTTCAGAAACTGTGTTCTATCTTGGAAGGTTTCTACTGATGGAAGCGATGCAGAGTTTTAGTCAAAATACTCATCTGTGATCCAGTTCTCTGACTTTGTCCTAGAGATTGGAAACAATAGTTGGAATGATTTTAGCATAATTTAATGTAGGCTTGAGTACCTCCAGTCTTTGAGACTCTGAAATGAAAAGCAACAACAAACTCAGAATCTGAAAATACCAGATATATTTTTTTATACCATTTTAATTAATTAATTTATTTTTGCGGTACACGGGCCTCTCACTGTTGTGGCCTCTCCCGTTGTGGAGCACAGGCTCCGCACACGCAGGCTCAGCGGCCATGGCTCACGGGCCCAGCCTCCCCGCGGCATGTGGGATCTTCCCGAACCGGGGCACGAACCTGTGTCCCCTGCATCAGCAGGCGGACTCTCAACCACTGCACCACCAGGGAAGCCCTATACCATTTTTAAAGGTTACTTTCCGTTTACAGTTCTTACAAAATATTGGCTCTATTCCCCGTGTTGTACAATACATCCTTGAACCTATCTTACACCCAATAGTTTGTACGTCCCACCCCCAAACCTATATCTTGCTCCTCCCAACCTCTCCCCTCTGGTAACCACTAGTTTATTCTCTATATCTGAGTACCAGATGTATTTTTTTTAATACTGGGATTTTTAAAAATAAATTTATTTATTTTACTTATTTATTTTTGGCTGCATTGGGTCATCGTTGCTGCGCGCAGGCTTTCTCTAGTTGCAGCGAGCAGGGGCTACTCTTCATTGCGGTGCGGGGCTTCACCACAACTACTGAAGCCCACGCACCTAGAGCCCGTGCTCCAGATGTATTTGTTTGTTTGTTTGTTTGTATTTTGCGGTACGCGGGCCTCTCGCTGTTGTGGCCTCTCCCGTTGCGGAGCACAGGCTCCGGACGCGCAGGCTCAGCAGCCATGGCTCACGGGCCTAGCCGCTCCGCGGCGTGTGGGATCTTCCCAGACCCGGGCACGAACCCGTGTCCCAAACCTTTGTCCCCTGCATCGGCAGGCGGACGCTCAACCACTGTGCCACCAGGGAAGCCCTCCAGATGTATTTTTAAAGGAGCCTAAATATTTATTTTTATATATAAGAGCTTAGAACTTTTATTCATAATCGTATTCCAAGAAGCTTTCTTTAGTGGCTATACTACAAATATAAGTACTTCAAACACTTGAATATTAGTTGAATCCAACAATGAGATCTAGAGAAATAAATGCAAGTAGTGGGAGTGTTTGCCCAGTTTTAGATGGCAGCTATATATGCTTGCCCTGCTTTCACTCAGTCACCAGAAGGACCTTTGTGAAACATGAATCCATCAGATCATGGTGTACACCCTCAAAGTCATCTCTTTTACGTGATAGTTCAGGCCAGTGTTTCATTTCAGTAGCGGGGAGTGGGCTCTCTGACATCCATTGCATGTGGAATGAACCCCCCAGTTCCTGACACCCTGCATGGTCTCAACGCACACCCTCCCCAACATCCTCTCTACCATTTTCTAGTCTCCCCTCCCTCACTGGCCTCCAATGCAGAGCCACACATGTCCCCTCAGCCTGAGATGCCTTCCTGCCTACATTTTTCATGACAGGCTCATCATCCTTCACGTCTCCGCTCAGATGTCATCTCCTTAGAGAAGCCTCCCAAAGCCCACTAGCTGGGTGGCCTTCCTTAGTCATTCACTCACTCGTTACTCTATGTATGCCTTTCTTAGCACACTCGTTGAAGCAGTCTTGGGCCCTCGGCTGTTTGTCTGCCCGCCTATGCCATGTAGGCTCCATGACAGCAGAGACCCCCCTCCCCACCTGTCTTATTTATCGTGTTATAGTCCCAGCACTGAAGGAACACAAGGGGATTATAGCACGTGATGGTCTTTTACTGTAGCCATTTGCACCCCGAAATTCCTCACTAGTGCTTTGGTCTATTCCTCTAGACATATATTGGGACCCTCCTTGTGTCTGTGAACCCATACCAGGAGCTTGGAATCTACACTGTGAGCCAGATGGAACTTTATCAAGGGGTCAATTTCTTTGAACTGCCACCGCATGTGTAAGTAGCACCCATGAGGTCAGCAATAGGAGTATTTTTCTCGCTTTCTACCTCTTTTTCCCCTCTCTCCCTTCACCCCACACATCCACCTACCACCCATCCATCCATTCATCTACCCACCCACATACCCACCCATCCACCTATTCACCCACCCATCCATTCATCTACCCACCCATCCATCTCCCCATCCATCCACCTACCCATCCATCCATCTACCCACCCATCCATCTACCCACCCATCCATCTACCCATCCATCCATCTACCCATCCGTTATCCATCCACCCAACCATGCACATCCTTGATGCACGCTCATTAGGTTGTGTATCTCACTTAAACTGCTGCCTTTCAACAGAGTGGAAAACAACAGCAGATCAAATCTAAGCTTAAATATGATGAGAAGTAGAATCTTTGTATGACTCCTGAGAAATCTAAATGTGGCCAGAGAGGTGTCTTCTCTTGGAAATGGATTGCTATAGTGCCTTCTACTGGTACCTGAATGTCATGGCAGCTGAGAAGAATGCCCATTGGTAGGAACTTAGCAGGGCTGCAGATCCATAAGAAAAGCAATTTCCTGCCTGGTCTCTATGTGACTTGGGCTTTGCTGAATTTCCCAGTTCTCCTCCTTGGTCGACTTCTGGGCTAATTATCTAGGTTCTCCCTTCATTTTTCTTGGTGATTCACCTATTCCACTCCCAAGGCATTTATGAACCTTTCTGCCTCACCACCACCAGTGATTTCTGGAATACCCAGCTTTCAAATTCAGCCACATACTAAGGTTATACCCTTGGGAGACCTTCCTGCTTTGGTTTCTGATATTGTAGATAAAGCCCTTATACTAGTTTTACCTCTTGTCCTAAAGTTATCACAGAGCTTTTCAAATCTTTTTGGCTTCCTGTCTCTATACTCTTAGTACTTTAGGTTTTGAAGGGAAGGAAACACGAGATCTTATATCTATTGAGTTACTCAGTATTTAGACAAAATGTTATTTCCACCTACAGTTAATAGAGCATCTCTTGGGGATGTAACTTAGTATGTAGTTTATTCTTATAAGAACTGTTGATAGATTTTTTAAAAATTGGTAAATTTTGAAAAATCTTTTTATTCCTGCCCCAATTCTTCGCTGTAACCCTTCTAATTGTTAGAGTTTTGATATCTAGTACACTCTATGAGTGATCAGTCAATGGGTCATGGTGAAGGTTTGCTCTCTGTCTGAACTGAGTGCCTGGTACCACAATCTGGACATGGCTTCTGGGAGGCAGGGTACTTTGTCCTGCTCTGGTGGGCATCAGAGTCAAGGGAAGGAGTGTTATAGTCACTTCCATTCCTTGCGTTTCTGTCTCACTACTTCCCCAGCTACGCCATAGCTGACAACGCTTACCGCATGATGTGCTCTGAGCTAAATAACCACTTCATCCTCATTTCTGGAGAGAGCGGGGCAGGGAAAACGGAGGCCTCCAAGAAGATTCTCCAGTATTTTGCCGTGACCTGCCCAATGACTGAGTCACTACAAGTAGCCCGTGACAGACTGCTACTCTCCAATCCAGTGCTGGAGGTGAGCGATCTTTGAGGACCTAGAGAGGGCAGTTCCAGGGAGGTCACTAAGTAAGAAGAATCTTCTGTTCGGGGAGGTCGGTCAAAATGGGCAGGTCTGGAAGTTAAGAAGAGGGCAGTGGATCACACGGGTAGTATTGTGGTTGAAGGGCGTGACCTTGAAGTCCAGCAGGCCTGGAGACTAACGCTGGGGCAGTCATGCACCAGCAGGCTTCTGCAGTCACTCCCCATCTGGAGAATGGGTCTACTCGTAGTACCTACCTCTTAAAGAGGTTTTGAGCATTAAACAAGATGAATGCATAAAAACCACACAGCAGAATTAGTAAGCACTAAAATAATACTCTTATTATTCATTAATATTTTTATTGTTTAATTAAAATCTTTTTGATGATGATTATTTCTACTATTGCAATTCACTGACTTGCTGGATGATTTTGAACACGTTATTTTCTCCTGTGTTTTGGTTGCTCTTTGCGTAAAAGGTGTTTATGGTTGAAGGGATTTTCCCAGTAGACCTTTGGGCTGAACAGTTTACATCTTTGATATAGGAAGGTGTCTGGAGATGGGGGCCAATAACTGTGCCCTTCTAGAACAGCAAGGGCCTAGGGTCCTATCTACCTCTCCTTAGGCCAGTTCTAATCTATTCCTACATTGGATTCTAGAGAGAAGATATTTTTCCCTTCTTTTCTGTGGGTCCAGCCCCAATATTTGGCATCAAATCTTCTGTAAATAGTGATTCCTTCTTAGAAGATAAAGTATGGCTTTCATTCCTGGTTCCCCCTCCCCTCCTCCAGTGAGCATGTCAGTTAGGGTCAGGGATTCGACGAGCATGGCGAATGACTTAAACGGCACTGCATGACACTTAATGTCATTGAGTGACACGTTAAATGACACTGAATGACTTAAATGGCAGTGAATGACAATTTGGTTCAGTCTCCCCTCCCTTTGTATTCCAAGGCTTTTGGAAATGCCAAAACACTCCGGAATGACAACTCCAGCAGATTTGGAAAATACATGGACATACAGTTTGACTTTAAGGTACACTGACGTTCCTACTACTGCTTCATGGGGACCCCTGAACTTGCCAGCAGTGGAAACCCATCTCAAGGCACCTTAAGGGAGGAAGGGCATTTATTGGCTCAAAAAGTTGAAAAATCCAGGATTAGTGCTAGTTCTAGGAAATGCAAATAAAGACCACGATGACATATTTTACTATGTGGGCAAAAATTAGGAAGTCTGATAATACCAAGTGTTGGTAAAGATGTGGATCATTAGGAACTCTCACACATTGCTGGCGGGGAGTACATTGGTACAGCCCATTTGGAAAACGGTGTATCATCTTGTGATGTTGAAATCACATAATCTAAGGTGGAGCCATTCCCCTCCTGGAGATATTCCTACAGATGTGCAAACATGCCCACAACAGCACTGCTCACGATGGTAAAGGGACTGGAAAAGAACCAACACATCTCGAGAGAGCTGAATGCCCACCAACAGGAGAACGGCCAAATTGCGGGATGCTCACACAATGAGGTGTTTTATGGCAGTGAGAGCATGTGAACGCCAGCTACGCACAATGTAGACGGGTCGTGAGAACGTACTGGGTGTCAGTGTGATGCCATTTCTTATAAGACTTGAAAACATTCCAAAGTAAACAATATATTGCTTATGTGTACATAATTATATGACATGGGTTGGCAAACTTATTTGGAGAGGGACGGATAGTAAATATTTTAGGCTTTATGGACCATACAGCCTCTGTCTCAACTACTCAACTCTGCTCTTGTAGCGTGAAAGTAGCCAGAGACAACACATAATGAATGAATGTGGTTGTGTTGTACACAGAGTTTAAATGAGACTAATGCAAGTAGGAGGGGTAGACAAAGTTCTCAAGGACATATAATTCCAAGTGACAAAATGACACTTAGGCTAGAGAACAGTAAGTGGCTGAGTGTTCAGTGTAGCGATGAGGACAGACTGACTCAGGGTTTCCCAGAGGCTGGAACATGGGTTTCTGGTGGTGTGTGCATAGACTTTGAAAAAAATTTAATAACGATATATATTTTTTCACTTTTTATTGAAATTCAACACATAGTAAAAAGGACACAAATCATGTATACAGCTTGATAAATTTTTACATATGAATCTACCTGTGTAACCACCACTCAGATCAAGATATAAAAATTTCTAGCACCTAGAAGATTCTCCTACCTGTCTCTGACAATACCCCCCCTTCCCAAAGGTGATCGCTGTTCTGACCTCTATAATCACAGATTAATTTTGCTGCTTCTTGAACTTCAGAAAAATGGAATTATACAATTGTTCTCTTTTGTGTTTGGCCTCTTTCAATCAACACGTCTGTGAGATTCAACCATGTTGCTGCATGGAATTGTTCATTTTCTGATTGCTCGACTTTTATCACCGTTTATCTGTTCTCCTGTGTTGGACATTTGGGCTGTATCCAATTTGGGGCTATCGCAAATAGTGCTGTGAACATTCTGTACCTCTTTTAGTAGATATAAGCACACTCCTTTATGTTGGGTATATATCCAGAGGTGGCATTGCTGGGTTCTTACCCCAATGTTATAATTGAGAGTTTCGGAGTTTTTCCACACTCTTGTCAACATTTGGTATTGTCAGTCCTTTTAGTTTTAGACATTCTGGTGGGGTATAGTGGTTTCTCACTGTAGTTTAAATTTGTATCTCCCTGATTTTTAATGAAATTTTGCCCGTTGGTCATTTAAAAACCCTCTTGTACGTTAAAGTCTTTTGCTCATTTTTAATTGGGCTGTCTTTTTTTTTTTTTCCCTTACTGATTTGCAAGTGTTCTATATATGTCCTGGAACACAAACCTTTTATTGGATAGCTTATTTAAAGCAATAATTAAGACAGTGTGATGTTGGCACAAGAATATATAAAGAGGCTGATGGACCAGAAGAGAGTTGAGAAAGACCCCTCCCCCTGCCCCATTCACGTATATGGTCACCAGACTTATGACCAAAGCACCACTGTGATTCAGTATACATAGAATTGTCTTTCCAATAAATGGTGCTGGTCAACTGGGAATCCATATGGAGGATAAGGAGATCTTTGGCCTCAACTTCACCCCATATACAAAAATTGAATAATGATAGATCATAGTCCTAAACGTGAATGGTAAAACAGTTGCTTGTAGATGAAAACACAGAAAATATATTCATGACCGTGGGCGTAGGCAAAACTCTTTTTGAAACGGAACCCAGAAAACACTAATCCTAGAAGATCGTTAGATCAGACTTGATTCAAATTCAGAATTTCAGTTCATCAGAAGACACCAGTAAGAGAGTGGTTTGATTATTGGGTTTTTTTTTCCCCGAATTTTTTGTTCTCTTTGAAGGGCATTCCTGTAGGCGGGCATATCATCAGTTACTTGATAGAAAAGTCTCGAGTCGTCTATCAAAATCAGGGTGAGCGGAATTTCCACATCTTCTACCAGCTGCTAGAGGGTGGAGAAGAGGAGCTCCTTGCTTACCTGGGACTTGAGCGAGATCCCCAGCTGTATAAATACCTCTCACAGGTTGGAAAGACCAGCACCTGGTTCTGGTGGCCCTTTGGAGGGCGGGATCAGGGGTGTTTGGGGGACTTCTGTGGGGTGTTCAATAACTTTCTCATTACCGTTGTGGAGGTACTCTACTGATTGGTTTCTTGACCCCTCCTTTTACACCTGGCAGGTATATCATCTTGGTAAAGTAACCAATATCTCGGTGAGTGGTTCTCAGCCCTGGTTGAAGTTAGAATCACCCAAGGAGCTTTTGAAACACACAAATGCCTGGGCTCTACTTTCCAGAGATTCATATTTAATTGGTCTAGAGCAAGACCTGGACATCAGGGTGGTGTTATTTTTTTTTTCTTTTTCTTTTTATTTATTTATTTATTTATTTATTTTTTCGGTACGCGGGCCTCTCACTGCTGTGGCCTCTCCCGTTGCGGAGCGCAGGCTCAGCGGCCATGGCTCACGGGCCCAGCCGCTCCACGGCATGTGGGATCTTCCCGGACCAGGGCAAGAACCCGTGTCCCCTGCATTGGCAGGCAGACTCTCAACCACTGCGCCACCAGGGAAGCCCCTATTTTTTTTTTCTTATAATTTTTTTTATTATAAACATTTTCAGTTTTCAGAAAAGTTGGATCAATATCATTACATGCCTCACTCACATTAAAAAATTATTACCACTTCGCTATATCTGTTCTGTCATCTAACTGCTGCTGAACCGTTTTAAAGCCATTTGCGATTTTATAGCACTTCCATCCCAAATAATTCAGCATGTAGCTTCTAAAAAGAAGAGTATTTTCTTATACCGTGCTGCCATATTGAACCTTAAACATTAACAATAATTTCCTTATATCATCTAACTAGTCCGTAGTCAAATTTTCCATTGTCCTCAAAATACTATCTATAGCAGTTTCTTCCAACTAAGATAAAATCATGCGTCGGTTATTATGTTTCTTTCAATCTAGACTCTTACTTCTTTTCATAAAATTAACAGTGTGAAGATGCTAGAGCAGTAGATTGAGATTAAATATTTTTGGTAAGGACACTGCATAGATGCTCTGCGTAGGCGTCCTGCATCATCTCAGCAGACACACGTTGTCCATTGCTTCACTGTTAGTGATGCGAATTTGATCACTAGGTGAAGGTGGTGACAGATCTTTCCACTGTAGAAATATTTTCCATCAGGGTTGTTTTAAACATTCCTTGGTGATTAAATGTCATTCAGTGAATCCCCTGGATATACTAATGCACAGCTGCGGTGAGAACTTCTGGTCTAGTGTGATAGAAACACACTGTCTATCTGAGTCCACAACCTATGGGACTTCATTCTGCTTTCAGAACTAGTTTGGAAAAGACTTTTTTTGCACCTTCCTGCCTTCCATCCCGAGAACTGTTTTCTGCGAAATGAATGAACATCCTCCCTTACAGAAATAGTTCAGACCATTTCTATGAGCAATCCTAGGATGTAGTGTTGTACAAAGTGGCTTCCAGAATTTAACTTCCCAGCACTAATTTTTTTGCAACCGGCACTAGGGTGTGGGATGCTCAGGATGTCTAGCACCTCTCAGTGTTTGATGTCACTAGCACCTTTTTGCCCCAAGGTTTTTGGATTTTTCTCTTCTCTCTGGGCCTGGCTTGAACGGAGGTCACTTGGCAGGGTACAAAGCAGGGACATCATTTAAGAAAGAGAGCCATGTCTTGTAAAGTGAATATTGTAAAATGAAGACCAGCGTATCACAGTAAACCATGGAGGAAAAGACTTGATGGAAATTTATTTTGAAAAATGCAGCTAAATCAGGAAGATAAAAGAATTTCATAATCTCATTTTATACTTAACAAACTTTGTACTAATTCTTAGAGCAAAGAATAAATCAAATTTGATTTCTTTTCTTTTTGAGGACCTCATTTTTCCAACAGAGCTGTACGGGAGCATCACCTTTGGCTTTTCATAGCATGATCAGAGGATCAATTTGTTACACTCTTTGAGGACTTCATGCGTTAAGGATGGATTTCATCCATTTAAGAGGACTTCATTTATGTAGGGCTTCTCCTAACCATTCGATTATCAAATCACTCTCTTTGGGAATGTATCATGCCTCTATCCTTGCACATTTTTTCTGGCCCGATTAATTTGGCAAGGTCCTCATGCCACAGTGGCTTTGGAAATGGCGCAAGCAATTCATCAGTATTATTTTGATCGATTTCATATTCTCCTGTAACTTTGGCAAACTTTGTGACTGCTTTGTAGTATATTTGCACTGCTTCCAAACCCCTAGGTGTCCTCTGAGGACTGACTTAGACTAGCCCTGCCCTTGGAGAGGCAAGAGCAGATGTTGCTAGTTGTGTGGGCAGGGATATTTGGGAGGTTGCAGATTTAACACTGGCCAGTTCACTGGTGGATGTTTTCATGGTATGACACCTTTGTTTTCCCCACGCAACAAGGAACTCTTTTAAGGTAACCAATCTTCAGATAATCAGGAAACTAGGAATAACTCTGCACTACAAAAGCAAAACAACAACAAAACCCTCATCTAGAAGGTTTTCTCTTTAAATTGTGATACTGGTAGTTACTGGTTTAAAACACAGCCTCTAGAGTTAATGGGAAAAGTCTTATTACACTTCCTGTAGAATCTGTGTTTCTCTAGATGCCGAACTTTTATTTCCTTGAGTGAAGGAAATCCTGCAGTGAAGTTTCTGATGTTGGTTGCTAAGTGTGTCAAGATTATTTTCAGAATTTAAACACTGTCATTTTCCTGTATGTTTCAGCAGATATCTATTGAGACAAATGTTTCCAATGTATTCAGCAAAAAATGGCAAGAAAACCTATTTTTAAAAACACACTGAAGATATACCACTAATATGTAACTTTGAAAGTTTTCCCAGACAGATTTTTTTTTTTTTTTTGCGGTATGGGGGCCTCTCACTGCTGTGGCCTCTCCTGTTGCGGAGCACAGGCTCCGGACGCACAGGCTCAGCGGCCATGGCTCACGGGCCCAGCCGCTCCGCGGCACGTGGGATCTTCCCGGACCGGGGCACGAACCCGCGTCCCCTGCATCGGCAGGCGGACTCTCAACCACTGCGCCACCAGGGAAGCCCTCCCAGACAGATTTTTAAACAAAATTACAAATAAATTTGAAAAATGCAGCAGTTGGCAAATCGTCAGGTGCTAAACAGTTAGAATAAAATCCATTTTTTTCACAGCTCAGAACATTATAGAACTAGCTTTTTCGTGCTTGTAGAGAAAATCATTTTGATTAGGAGTGTTTATAAACCTAACTGTCCTTATAAAAATGCTGTTAAGCGACCCAATTCTGTGTCAACAGGGCCACTGTGCCAAAGAGTCGTCTATTAATGACAAGAACGACTGGAAAACTGTTTCCAATGCCTTTTCTGTCATCGATTTTACTGAAGATGATCTTGAGGTATGAGCCCCCCGAGGGCAGAGATGCCAGTAGTCAGGTCTGGGATTGAGGAAACCATCCTGGTTTCTTGGTGATTACACAGTAGGGTTGCCAGATTCAGCAGATAAAAACATAGGACACTTAGGTACATTTGCATTTCAGATAAACACTGACTAATTTTTTAGTAGAAGTATGTCCCAACATTGCATGGGACAAACTTCATACTAAAAATTAGTCATTGCTCATAAATACACTACCATGTGTAGAATAGATAGCTCGTGGGAACCTGCTGTATAGCACAGGGAACTCAGCTCGGTGCTCTGTAACAACCTAGATGGGTGGGGGATGGTGGGGGGAGGGAGGTTCAAGAGGGAGAGGATATATGTGTACATATAGCTGATTCATTTCATTGTACAGCAGAAACTAACACAACATTGTAAAGCAATTTTACTCCAATTAAAAAAAAGGAAAAAAAATCAGTCATTGCTTACTTGAAATTCAAATGTTAACTGGGCATTCTGTATTTCATCCAGCAGCCCTGAACTTCCCCAGTGCTGGGTGCCAGCAGGTGGTCATGTTTCCTCTTCCCCTTAAACCCAATCTCAAATATTTAATCCCCTAGAGTGCTAGGAATATCATTTATTTATGCTTCTATATTGGAACAAACTGGACCAAATTGTAGGATTTATAAACAGTTTGTTTTTACATCTTTTTGTCCTTGTTTTCTGGGTGGGGGTGGGTGGGTTGTTAAACTATTGATCTTTCAAGGACCAGGATATAATTTTAAAAAATATATGTATGTATGTATATATACACATATGTGTGTGTATATATATATATATATATATATACACACACATATATCTGGGATCATGACATTTGAACATTAGATTGGTGGGGAGGCACAGGGTGATATCAAAATAGCAGTGTCTTGTGCTGAAGATGAGTGAGGCATCATCCTGCCCTCCGCAGAGGCTCTTTCCCGGCTTCCCTTAATAGCTGGGGAAGGAGGAGACTCCATTCGTTCTGTGAGCTCCAGGCTGGAATTCAGGGGCGGGGAGTTCTCCCTCGGGTATCTCCCCTGATGACATTTATCAATTAGGCAGCCACCGTCTTCTCTCCCTGTCCTCCTCACCACTTCCCACATTCCTAGAATCTCTATGGAATTATTGCCAGTGTCCTACACCTGGGGAACATCTGCTTTGAAGCGAACCAGCAGGGCTGTGCCTGCATACCAGACACCCACGAGATCAAATGGATTGCCAAGGTGACGGTCCAATTTGGGAGAGCCCCGGTGCGGGGGGAGCAGACACTCTCAGAGATGGAGAGGCCGGGGAGGGGAGTGAGGCAGCCGGATGCCCGCGTCCCAGACGGCTCACATCGTGTTCTCCCAGCTGACACTGGTTCGGAGGTTTACAGAGCACGGGGGTAGATGAGGGAGCGGGTAAAACCAGTTGGTTGAAAGACCAAACATGATCTGTTTTGCATTAAAGCACAATTAGTAGGGCAGGTACACCTGGACCTGGAAACTCTATTAGTGAGTAAAGTTGGGTTACTGAATGGCATTTTGATTTCCATTTATTCAGCTCCTAGGGGTCAACCCATGGGTCCTTCTGGAAGCTCTCACCCATAGAAAGATTGAAGCCAAAACGGAGGAGGTAAAAATGGCTCTAGGTGGAAATGTACCTGCCCTTCCCACCACTGCTGCCAGCAGGATGGTGGCCCTAGGGGAGACCAGACTCCTGAATCCTGCCCACCAGGTCCTGTGTGGTCCAGCTTCTGGCAGCATCTCCTGCCTTAACTTCCCCATCCCCCAACATCCCACCGTCACAAGCTCTCTGTGCCTCACACTCGCCCTGCCTTCCCTCCACAGAGTCTTTGCATATGCTGTTCCCTCTGCTGGAACACTTTTCCCTATGCTTCTTGTAGTTAACCCAGCCTTCTCCTTCAGTTCCCAGGGATCATTTCTTCAGAGTCCTTTCCCTGCTCATCCCACCCCTACCCTGAAGCACCATATGTATCTCCTTATAGCACTTGTCACTCTCAGCTTGAGAGCAACATGACGCTTCTTTGTGTGACTTGTTGAATGTCCCCCTGCCAAACGTGAGCCCACAAAGGCTGGAACCGTTTGTCTTAGTCATGTCTATGCATCAGCACAGGGCCTGGCACTCAAGAAATAGCATAAACAGCACAGGCGGGAGGCGCATCTTTCCCCAGCAAGTATCCTTCCCTAGTCATCTTTAAAGCCTAGGTCGAACACTCAGGAGGCCTTTTAATTGTTTTAACCTCTGTAAAGATGTACCTGTCGTTCTTCTCAGGTGATATGCCCACTGACGCTAGAACTCTCTGCCTACGCTAGAGATGCAATGGCAAAGGCCGTTTACGGACGAACATTTACTTGGCTGGTCAACAAAATCAATTCCTCCTTAGTGAACAAGGTTGGTCCACACACATTGGGTCATGTGCTCACTAACATGGTAATGTTTTATAACCAACCTCTTTAAAGAATTTGCGAGAATTGACTGTACGCTCCTGGTGGGCAGGGATGGTGTCTTTTCACATCTACATTTCCAGTGTCTAGCACACAGTAGGCTCACAAAAATGCATGCTGAATGATCTTGGCTGGGTGTCCCCAAGTGGGGGACACACAGCATTGCAAGTATGCCAGGTGGCTTTAAGTATACACAGAAGCTTTCCCTTTTAACAGTATATTTTAATGTGTATAAGAAAAAACAGGCTGACTCCTTCGAATTTACCCCACGGGCATGTTTCCTTTTTAAGTGGAGTTATTTAAATAAAAAAGGCAGTTTACTCAAAGCTAGAAATTAAGGAAATGATGATATGAGGGCAACGGGGTACATAGATGTGGTGAGACTCACGGAGGAAGCGAGCAAAGGACAGATATGAATACATTGACTCAGTACATCATATACAATGTTAAATTGTGTCCCTTAATAAAAAAAAAAAAAGAAAAAGGCATGCTCTCTTTAAATAGCCATCCTTGCGGGACAACACTTGGTCCTCTGTTGAAAATGATATCCAAAGTATCTGCCTTCTCTCCTGGATAAACATCTCCTTCCTGCTGTTTATAGCTTCCTTCTTTCCTTCCCTCCCTCTCTCCCTTCCTTCCTTGTTTTCTTTCTTTTTTTTTTTCTCTTCCTCTTCTTTTCTCTCCCTGTTTCTCTATCTCTTTCTTCTTCTTTCTTTTTTGGATTGAATGTGGGATTGGGAGGCTGAAGAGGGCTGAAGCAAGGAAGTGAATCAGAAGATGAAGGTTTCACTGCTCCGGTGATGGATAAGGAAGCTGGGATGGGATCTGGGGAGGCTGCAGGCAGGAAGAGGCAGGCTGGGAAAATTATTTCTACCCTAAGGTTCTTCTGTGAGCCATTGCTGGAGAGAGAAGGCATGAGATTTATAGCCAAGTCCCAGATTCGGGGACAGCTACCAGGTTTTGAGGGTCACAGAGTAAACAACCTTAACGATTCATGGTGTGTGTTACATTGACTAGGATTACACTGGGAAAACGGTGATTGGATTGCTGGATATCTATGGGTTTGAAGTCTTTGACAAGAATGGGTGAGTTCGTTGTTACCCACTGGTTCTTTGTTTTTCTTTAAGGTCTGAGTCTGGTTTATGGCGTCTCTGATGTTATTGGAATTCATTTTCCTATTTCTAGAAATTCTCCAGATTTGCATAGCCCCTACCTAATAGACTTTTCTAGAACCGGAATAACTATAAAAAAATGCAAATGTCTTTTAGCTTGACTCTTCTGATCTATTTAGTAAATTATTTGTTTAATAAGGGCTTTGGTTTTTCTGTATGGAAAAGCATCCTTAAAAATAAGTAAAAGCAATTTTTTAAAACTTGGTCTACTCACGTAGCTTTAGTTACTTAAATCTTTTGCACCTCTAGTTTTGAACAGTTCTGTATAAATTACTGCAATGAGAAACTCCAGCAACTATTAATTGAGAGAACCCTAAAAGCGGAACAGGCAGAATATGAAATGGAAGGTATAGAGGTAAATGTTTCGATGTTTTCTCCTCATTTGATTTCTTAACCTAGCAAAAGACATTTACTTGAGAAATATTATTTCATTGGAGATTTTTCCGGATTAGTACTAAGGATTATTTTTCACTCCTTCTCTGCTTATTTCGTGGGAAGTTATTTTGATATTCAGCAAGTATTCTTTTTGAAATGTTAGAGATAAAAATCAGATTTGGGAAAAACAGTTGGAAAATCAGTTTAAAAGAATTGTATTTGATGTTCATCTTAATCCTTCTTGGAGAATTTTTTTCCTCTTTGTCATTTTAGTGGGAGCCAATTCAGTATTTCAACAACAAGATCATCTGTGACTTGGTAGAAGAGAGACACAAGGGAATCATTTCCATTCTGGTGAGAAAATTAACATTGACTTGGGGCCCATTCAATGGTATTTACAATACCCGGAAGATCTTTTCCCCAGGCTTACAAAGGGTTAAGAGTGAAATCCACTGGTTTATTGAAGGATGCGAGTTGAACTTTTTTGCTGAATGTTTGCTCCAGGCTTTAGGCCGAGCTTCCCCGTCTTGTTCAGATTCACAGACCTAAATTATAGCCCATCAGGAGATCACAAGGAAAGACCTTTTATCATGAAAGCATGCGTGTCTCTCTTCGATAGACATGGCAGGATGAGCCAGGGAACTGGGGGCCTGGTTTAGGCACTTGGGGGAGGGGCTGCTTTCATGCTTAGCACTGAGCAGGGAGCCAGAAGACTTAAAGGAAGGCTTTATAGAGAATATCCATGGATCCTGAGTTGAGGCTCTGTGAGGTGGGCCTGTGACCTTGTTTTGAACTATTGTGACTTCTGAGAACATCAGGGTCCTCGAATCCACGATTGTTCCACTTCAAACATCAATGTCTCTAACAAATTCTGAAGGCCAGTGAAAAATGACTTCCCTGCCTTGCCTTCCATTCAGGATCATCTGTACTACGGTTTGCCTCCCTGTTAATGAGAATTACTGGTCCCCTTCCTCCTCCTGCCTCCCCGACAACTAACTGGTGTGTGAACCCACGATTCTGAAGCACAGCAGGGACATTGATGGGTGGTGACTGTAGTCGCCAGGAACATGGGCACCATCTCGATTCAAATCCCAGCCCTACTGCTTATTAGCTGTGTAAGCTTAGGTAGGTGTCTTAACCTCTCTGAGCTCCAATTTCATCATCTTTCAGTGGGTCCAGTGATAACAGCACTTACCTCAGAGAGGAGCTGTAAGGACAAATTAAGTGAAATAATACATGCAGAGGGCTTAGAACTATACCTGGTGCGTGGCAAGCATTCAGAATCTATCCGTTCAACAAATACCTATTGAATGCTTACTTTGTGCCAGGATTCTGCCTTGTGCTTTGAGACATGGCAGTGGACAAAACAGGTCAAAACAGCTGCACTCAGAGGCTTTAAATTCTCGCATGGAGACACTAACAACAAACAGGTGAATGGGCAAAATGCACAGATTGTGCAATGGAGAGACAAGCAGGAAAGATTAGATGTGCTGGGGAGGGAGGTTCAATTTTAGCTAAGATGGTCTAGGAAGGATTCTCTGAGAAGGTGACATTTGAGCAAAGACCTGAAGGTGGGGACAAGCTGCGTGGACGTCCAGGAAGCACAGACTGACGTAAGCTAGTACACGTACGTTCAACGTGCCTGCAGATTGCTAGACTAGTATTTTAAAATACCTTAGTAATAAGTACTTGTTTCTATTTGGTTTGCCATAGATGGAATCAGAAAGCATAGAAATGGTGCTTTGTAAGAACTGTTTCTCCAACATGAACCTAGCTTTTTTGTTGTTTTAATAAAAGCTACAGGGTTGATTCATTTTTTTTAAGATGGTCAATTAAATGTTATCACTGTTGAGGACCCAAAACGGGAAATAGACATAGCTTCTGAAATAGGAAAGGTTAGACTCAACTAGTTTTACGGCTCGCTTTCGCTGAGGGCTTTGCTCCTAGTCAAAGAGGGTATGTTCTTGGCCAGCTGGTTACGAGTGGTTAAGAGACAATGAAGTTGAGTGTTTCAGCTGGTTATGAAAGCTGCGAAGTGTCCCTGGGAAGACTTTGGACACAGGTGTCAGACAGGTGGGAGAGTTGACTTTTCATGGAAATTTCCAGTCTCTCTGGTTCCAAGCTTCCCTGATCAGATTTGAGAAGCAGAGCACGTGTGATGGATTACCCTTCCTCCCCCAGAAATGTTCACCCAAACTTGTGTGAGATGATATATTTCAATCCACTACATTTTGCCCCAGCTGGTGGAAGCATTTAAACTTGGAATTGATGGAGGGTGGCGCCATGAACAGAGACTTCTGTTTCTGTTTTGTAGGATGAAGAATGTATTCGTCCTGGTCCTGCTACAGACTTGAGTTTCCTGGAGAGATTGGAAGAGAAAGTGGGCAAGCACGCACACTTCCAAACGTAGGTGTCTCCTTGCAAGGCTGCTGCATGGGGGAAGGTCATGTAGAGTTGACCTTCGAACAACACGAGTTTTAGCAGCATGGGGCCACTTATACATGGGTTTTTTTTTTTTCAATAGTAAATACTTACAGTATTACGTGATCCCATCCCCTGTTGGTTGAATCCATGGATACGGAAGGCCAGCTATGAGTTATACACAAATTTTTGACTTCATGGAGGTCGGTGCCCCTAAACCCCATGTTGTTCAAGGGTCAACTGTATCTCCGTTATCTTGGATATATGGACAGTGCTCTCCAAGAGTACAGATACTTCTTCATTCCTAGAAATGTGATGATACGCCAACTGCACAACTTTTGTTGGTAGGGGTCAAGCTCATGTGAATTCCAAGTAGAATTTTTTTTTTAAGATTTTGTGTCTTTATTCATCGTCATTTCATTTTGGACATGTCCACATGCATGAAATGTCTCTTCTTGATTCAGGTATAAAATTCATGCAGTGGTGTATGTAGATCTGAATTGTACAACCAGATGAATTATGATGTTTGTGTGTACCCACATCACCATCCCACAGATGAAGACATAGAGCATTTACAGCACCCCAGAAAATCAACTAGAAATTTAACATAGGCTTTGAGACAAGGAGGAGAGAATTTAAGGGCATGTGCTCTGGAGTCGTAGGGAGCTGGTTATGAATCCCAGTTCAGCCACTTATTAGACACGTGACTTTGGGCAAGCAATACTCCTGAGTTTGAGTTTCCCCTTCTACAAGATGGGATAATTAATATACCTACCATATAGCATTGTAAATGACTACATAAATCATCTAGTGTAATTTCTGGCCATAGCAAAGATTCAGCAAATTGTAGTGGCTTCATCAAACCCCTTATAGACTATTGAAAGGATAAATAAGTGGAACTGGATAAGTATATGAATCAAGAATGGGAAAATAAGTTGTAAGATCTTCACAAATGGGATAATATATGGCCATGAGAATGAACAATCTATAATAAATGCAATAATGTAAGTAAATCACAAAAGCATGTGATCAAAAGAAATGAACACAAAAGAGTACATACTATATGGTTCCATTTCTATGAAATATCAAACCAGGTAAAAACAACCTCTTCTGTTAACTGTCAGGTTGTACCTGGAGAGGGCTCAAGGTTGGGAGTTCTCAGTGACTAGTAATGTTCTGTCTCTTGATCTGATGCGAGTCACACAGAAGAATTCAGTTTGCAAAAATTCACTGAGCTGTGCACTTGGGATACGTGTGTACATAATATATATGTATATACATTTCAAAAAATTTATAAAAAATTATGAATCACCAGGATCTGAAAAACAATGTTTCATCAGTATTTTAGTCTCTCAGCATCATAAAAATGTAAAGTAGTAAAACTGACTTTTAGGCATCACCTAGAAAAATGGAAGTTATTTCATTGTACAAATAAATGTGTTTCTGTGACTCATGTATTTTTTTTCCATTCCTCGGTGCTTATGAGAAGGAAGGATCTAATTTTAGAGAGACCTTGGTCTGTAGCCAGAAGAAATCGGAGGCAAGGTTTCCTGGGAGCTGCCCTTTGCGGTTAGCTTTCAGTGCTGGATTCCAGCTGATTGTCACAATCCTAAATAACTCTTTTGCTTTATATGTTGGTGCATTTTGTGGCAGTGAAGTAGAAAGTTTCAGTTCGTGTCTATTTCTGTCTTGCTGCAGCCGGAAGCTGGCAGGTCCAAAGTGCAGAAAGAGGATTGGCTGGATGGAGTTCCGGCTCTTCCACTATGCAGGAGAGGTCACATACTGCACCAAGGGTGAGTGTCTGTGGGGCACAGGTTACAGGTCACAGCCATGCAGGTGCCCCCGAGTCCACTAAAAAAATACTGCACATCTGTCTCAAATGTTCCCTAGCCCCGCGTGCAAATACGCCATTTTAAAAGTATTTTAAAAGTTTTTACTTTTATATATAACCACTTTATTGTGATAATTCACATAGCATCTATTTCACCCATTTAAAGTGTACAGTTCAACAGTTTTTAGTATATTCACTCTGCAATTGTGCAATTATCGCCACATTCTGTTTTAGAACATTTCCCCATCACCCCAAGAAGAGCCCCTTTACTCATTAGCAGTCACTCCCCATTTTCCCCCAGCCCCTCTCCCCCAGCCCTAGGCAACAAACCAGTCTACTTTCTGCCTCTGTAGATTTGCCTATTCTGGACATTCCATAGAAATGGAATCACACAACATGTGGACTTCTGTGTCTGGCTTCTTTCACTTATATAGCGTATAATGTTTTCAGGGTTCATCCACGTTGTCATTCCTGTTTAATTGCCAAATAATATTCCATTGCATGGTTACACCACATTTTGTTTATCGCTTCATCAGTTGATGGGCATTTGGGTTGTTTCCTCTTTTTCGCTATTATAAATAATGCTGCTGTGAACATTTTTTTCAAAGGATTTTTCAAACACTTTCTTTTGTCACTTCTGCTTTAGGTTCTAGATAATTTTTACTTCTAAATAAGTTTATTTTGCTAAAAAATCTTTAAAAAGTAAAGTACTGTGTATTAGGTTTTTTCCCTTAAGTACAGAGTGGTATAAAAAAGAAAAAACTTTTTAAATGGGACAAATCTCTCTATGTATATAACTTATTGATTTTTGTTTAAGAATAAAGTAATACACATGCAAGGCTAGAAATTTCTGACAGTACAGAAAAGTGCAAAAGGAAAATAAAAACCCCTTGTATTCTTAGTCTCTCCCTGAGGTAAATACAAGAACCAGCTGGAAAATACAAATGTCTTATGCATATACTTACACACATGGGGACGTGCACGTGTGCACACACACACACATCTAAATAACGCAGATTGTTATTTTGTGTTATCTCTTTTGCATTTTTCATTTAATGGATATTGGCAATCATTTGGACTCCCAACTAATATTCATTGAGCTCCCACTATGGGCCAGGCACTGTCCCAAATGCTTTACCTCTGTTGCTCGTTTAGACCTTACAGAACCACCCTGTGAGGTGGGTAGCCTTATCAGCCCCCTTTTAATCTATGAGGCACTGAACTCAGAGAAGTTAAATAACTTGACCAAGGTTACACACTCAGGCCTCTTGCCTCCAGACCTGCATTTGCTCTCCATAGCAACAAACAGATTCCTCTGCATTTCTTCTGAAAAGCTACAGGTACTCCCTGTGGGGCTGTGTCCTGTCATCTGTTTGATGGCCTCTGGTTGTTTCCAGCTTTGTCTCTTGTAAACGCTGGTGTGTTTGACATTTTTGTCTATTCCCACTTAGCCAATTTGTGCACATTACATACCTAGGATAAATTCCCAGAAGTGGCATTGCTAAGTTAAAGATTCTATCAAAAGTTCCTTTTGACCACTTCTGGGCATATATCCTATTTGTACACCCATGTACATAGGAGCATTATTCACAATAGCCTAAAGGTGGAAGAAACTCAAGTGTCCATCGATGGATGAACGGATAAACAAAGTGTATTCTATCCTTTAAATGGAACATTATTCAGGCTTAAAAAGGTAAGAGGGCTTCCCTGGTGGCGCAGTGGTTGGGAGTCCGCCTGCCGAGGCAGGGGACGCGGGTTCGTGCCCCAGTCCGGGAGGATCCCACATGCCGCGGAGCGGCTGGGCCTGTGAGCCATGGCCGCTGGGCCTGCGCGTCCGGAGCCTGTGCTCCGCAACGGGAGAGGCCACAGCAGTGAGAGGCCCGTATACCGCAAAAAAAAAAAGACAAAAAACAAAAGGTAAGAAATTCTGACACCTGCTACAACATGGATGAACCTTGAAAACATTATGCTAAGTGAAAGAAGCCAAACACGAAAGGACAAATCCATTCCACTTACGTGGGGTATGTAGTCAAATTCATAAAGACAGAAAGTAGAGTAGGGGTTATCAGGGGCTTCAGGGAGGAGGAATGGGGAATTAGTGTTGAACCAGTACAAATTTTCAGTTGGGGAAAAAGAAAAGTGTTCTGGAGATGGATGGATGGTTGAACAACAATATGAATTCACTTAATGCCACTGAACTATATACACTTAAAGATAGTTTAAATGGTAAATTTTATGTATGTTTTACCGCAATAAAAATGTAGTTTTGATAAGTCCAAATTGTCATCTAAAAAGGTTGTATCTTAGACATTGCTGATGCATCTTTTTTTTTTTTTCCTGATGCATGTCATCTTTAGCTGGTTTTGACTTTATAATGCCATCTAGTTACTAATTTAATTACTAACTGGCTAGGTTTTAAGTGAGCATTGATAAGCCAAGTTTTAAAATTGGAAATAATGTGTCTTCCTTTGATGCCATTGGGTACCACTAGTCCAAGTGCTTGTGCTTGATTTTTGTCAGTGGTGGGGGTGATTTTCTCATCCATCTACATAGTCTCACCTGGCTGCCCTTGGAAATCAGCTCCCTTCCATTGTTTCAATGTCATTCATTGTATGTGTAGTTCTTTACTAGGGCACGTGTACAATACTCAGTGTAAAGATGCTACATTCATGTGATAGCTCATCGGGGTTTAGCGTGTAGCATGTGAGCTATAGGTCAGTTCTGAGGACTTGGTTCTTGACCAAGGATGGAGTTATCCCCCAGGGACATCTAGCAGTGTCTAGAGATCTGGCCTCTAGTGGGTAGAGGCCAGGGCTGCTGCTAAACATCCACAATACACAGGACAGCCCCCAAAACAAAGAATGATCCAGCCCCAAATGTCAGTATTGCCAAGACTGAGAAACTCTCATCCTAAAAGATTATTTTTAGAATTTCCCTTTACAATCAGTTGGGACGGAATTGTATTTTTAGTCAAAAACATTGATTCAGGGATTTCTTATTCAATGTTTTACAGGATTCTTGGAAAAAAACAATGATCTCCTCTACAGACATCTGAAAGAAGTAAGTCTGAAACTTAAGTATATGTGTTTCTGATGGTTATGAGATATCACCTGTGATACTGACTTTGGGGTAGATTTGGCTTTCTGGATTTTTCTCTTCCATGCATTATATTAGAACTCCAGCATGTCATGGCCGGAACAGACATTTAAGATCATCTGCATGAACACTTGACTCAACAAACCCATTCATATGTGTGTGGTGTCCTTCCTGTGTGCCAGGCATGGTGCTAGCTCTGGGGTGTCAGTGGTGAACAGGACAGTCCTCGTTCTCAAGGAGGCTTATCATCGGGGGTTGGGGGCAGGGTGGGGAGGGAGGGAGGAGTGGCTGAGAATAAATACATACACAATTAGGTTATCCATCAGTGAGAAGTGCTATGAAGAAAATACGGAACTATGATTGAGAGGGGCATTTTAAATTTAGTTTAAGTGGTCAGAAAACACCCTCGTTGAGGTGACTTTGAGCTGAAACCTGAACGAGAAGGATCTTGGCCTTGGAAGGATCAGGGGCTACTCCAGGTAGAGGGACCAGCATGTGCAAAGGCCCTGAGGCCCAGGTGAGCTCAGCATGTGTTCAGTGAGGGGGGCATTGAGAGCTCAGCAGGATGAGGTCTCCAGGGAGGAGTAGAGATTTTGTCTTGGAGCAGTGGGAATACACTGGGGTGAGACAATCCAAGGATGAAGAAACTGAGACCCAGAGAGATCATGACTTGTTTAAGATCATATCTCAAGGTGGGGCTGGAACCAGGTTATGCCCCTGGGGCTACCAATGAAATTCCATCTCTTTTCATATGCCTCACTGATCAGAGAAACCTTCAGGTTTTTTTAAGCCTTTATTTTGTATTTAAATAGTTAACTGTTTTTTTAAAAATTGGATCGTATTTAATGAGCTTGGTTTATGAAAAGCTTAAATAAACCTAGAGAGACATTTTCAGAGAGAACATGCAAACGGTTCATCTCAGGCGTGTTTTCTGCCCTTCCCTATTTTTCTCTACCACTTTAGGACCACTTGTCCCAACCTCTGGGATTCAGGATGGATAAACGATTCCTAACTTTGGATGTTTGCTCCAGGCGGTGCTCTCTGGGTCTGAGTCTCAGCCTGACCCTGTCCTAGCTGGTGGGGAGTGTCTCATGGCAGATTTCCCCATCGGTGAAGTGGGTCTGTTGATGCCTTCCTCTTGGAGTGGAAGGTCCTGTTGGACAAATGGGAGACAGTATTCCCCTTGTGGCTTTCCCCTCTGTGGGCATTGCCCATCCCCTTCACAAACCCATCCATGGAGGGTGCTTCCCACAGGAAGAATCTGTAAATCTCCCACTTTTTCCACCAGGGCTGAAGTTCCTTGTGCTTTCTGAGATGGGTGCTTTCTAATTTTTAAAATTTCCTATCTGCAAATTCCTCTCTCATGCCACTGTGAGTTTAAAATTGGGGTGAGTTTAAAAAAATTCTTTTCTAAGTTTTAACTGTGGCAAGATACACATGCATAATCTGAAACTTACTATGTCAGTCATTTTTAAGTGCACAGTTCAGTTGTGTTAAGTACATTCCCATTGTTGTGCAATCCACCTCCAGAACTCTTTTCATCTTGCAAATCTGGAACTCTGTACCCATTAACCACTAACTCCCTTATTCCCCCTCCCCTCCAGCCCTTGGCAACCACTATTCTACCTTGTATATGAATTTGGCTACTCTAGGTACTTATATAAGTGAAATTACACAGTATGTGTCTTCTGTATCTGGCTTGTTTCACTTAGCATCATGTTGTCAAGCTTCATCCGTGTTGTTGCATGTGTCAGAATTTCCTTCCTTCATAAGGCTGAATCATCCTCCATCGTATGGCTATAAGGAAAAAAAAATTTTGTGTGTGACCAATTAAAATTTTTGAAAAGATATGCACAGAAGGAAAAATCAGACACACCAAAGCTGATGTCCTTGGACCCATGTCAACAAGTCCCTCTCCTGAGAGCCAGCTGTTCTAACCAGTTTATTGTGTATCCTCCCAGGGATGGTACAGACCACGACATGTGTGTGTGTGTGTGTGTGTGTGTCTCCCCCTTTTTCTTTTCTCTTCATACACACTATGCATGTGGTCCTGCATCTTGCTATTTTTTCACTTAACACCGTATCTTGGAGATCATTCTTAGAGAGCTGGTTTGTTCTGTAGCAGACTAGCTGGACTGGAAATAATTATTGCTTTATCATGTCCAAGGAAAAATAATCAGATGGCCTCACCAAGTAGACAGAGCACTGGATAAAGTACAGATCTTCCTCAACTTACATGGGTTACATCCTGATAAACCCATCATATATTGAAAATATCGTAAGTTGAAAATGCATTGACTACACCTAACTACTGAACATCGTAGCTTAGCCTAGCCCATCTTAAAGGTGCTCAGAATGGTTACATTAGCCTACAGTTGGGCCACATCACCTAATACAAAGCCTATTCTATAATAAATTATTGAATATCTCATGTTATTTATTGAATACTGTACTGAAAGTGAAAAACAGGATCGTTTTGAGTATATTGGTGGTTCACCCTCGTGATCGCATGGCTGACTGGGAGCCGTGGCTTGCTGGGCTGCCCAGCATCATGAGAGTGTTGTAAGCCCAGGAAAAGTTAAAAAAACAAAATTCAAAGTGTGGTTTCTATTGAATGTTCATCACTTTCACCCCACTGTAAAGTCAAACCATCGTAATTCGGGGACGGTCGGTATTTGAACATTTTCTTCTACATATGATTGTGTTTTTTAAAAAATTAATTAATTTTTTTGGTTGCGTTGCCTCTTCGTTGTGGTGCACGGGCTTCTCATTGCGGTGGCTTCCCTTGTTGCGGAGCGCGGGCTCTAAGCACGCAGGCTTCAGTAGTCGTGGCACGCGGGCTTAGTAGTTGTGGCGCACGGGCTTAGTTGCTCCGCGGCATGTGGGATCTTCCTGGACCAGGGCTGGAACCCCTGTCCCCTGCATTGGCAGGTGGCTTCTTAATCACTGTACCACCAGGGAAGTCCCTATGATTGTGTTTTGTGTGTGTGTGTGTGTGTGTGTGTGTGTGTGGTACGCGGGCCTCTCACTGTTGTGGCCTCTCCCGTTGCGAAGCACAGGCTCCGGACGCGCAGGCTCAGCGGCCATGGCTCACGGGCCCAGCCGCTCCGCGGCGTGTGGGATCCTCCCGGACCGGGGCACAAACCCGTGTCCCCTGCATCGGCAGGCGGGCTCTCAACCACTGAGCCACCAGGGAAGCCCCTATGATTGTGTTTTTTCCCCTCTTCTTCTTCAAGTGCTCCCAAGGCAGATGGCTCTGGTCCACTTTGCACACTTATGTGAACTTACCTGAAGACCCCTTAATGATTTCTGAAGCAGCAAATGTGGTACTCATTTCTCTTTACCTACAGGTGCTGTGCAGTTCCAAAAACAGAATCCTGAAGGAATGCTTCCGGGTGGCCGAGTTAGAAAACCGGAGAAGGCCACCAACAGTGAGTGGCAGGGGGAAATGCCTGTGCAAAATTGGAAAGGTAGCAAAAATCACCCAGAGGGTGCAAATACTTTAGTTACCTATGCTTTTTAAGCTGTCGTCTCCTTTGTTTGGAAGTATCACTCTCTAAATGTTCTACTAAATATATATTTTCCAGGGTTAGAACCAGTGTGTTCATTTGCAGACATTCATTGAGCACCTACTGTGTGTCAGACACTGTGCTGGGCACAGGGGTATCTACCAATAACGGAACAGACAGTGTTCCTGCCCTCGTGGGGTTTACAATCTAGTGGGAGATGGTATAGGAAGATACAGTAAGTCCCCTACACACAAACCTTCAAGTTGTGAACTTGCAAAGATGCAGACGTGCGTGCCAGCAACGTCAGGCGTGAGTGAAATGGCAGCTCTCCCTCCATCTCCCATTGCTGACGGTCCTTCAGCTCTACCGTCTCCCACCTCCTCTCCCTCCTCCAGTCAGTAACTCTTCTTGCCTGTTCACTCCATGCCAGCCCCTGTATGCCAGCTGTGGTACTATACTACTGTACTTTTCAAGGTGCTATACTGTCAGATTAAAAAGGTTTTCTTACTTTTTGTTTGTTTTTAATTCACTATTTGTGTGAAAAGTATTATAAACCTATTACAGTATGGTACTACGTAGCCGATTGTGTTAGTTCAGTACCTAGGCTAACTTTGTTGGACTTATGAACAAATTGGACTTAATGTGCTCTCAGAACAGAATTTGTTCATATGTAGGGGACTTACTGTATCATCAAATAAAGAAATTACAGTAGTGCGAGTGTCATAGAGGAAGCTTGGTAACAAGGAAACAGGAAGGTGGTGGAGGGTGACTGGCTCAGCGGCAATGCTGGCTCCTACGAGGTGCTCACTTTGTATTCGCCAAGTGAGGGAAGCATCCTGGAAAGATGCTTGTCCAGCCTCCACTTGACCAGACTGAGCTTGGGCTTCTCAGGCCAGGACATTCAAAGCCTTCTCTTAATGGACAAAACAGTTTGTGACAGGTAACAAGCAAAACAGTCTGTCGAGTGTTCGGGTCTAAAGGGCCAGTCTTGTGATTTAACCAGTCTTCTCTGTATACATGGGGAGCAACAGTGTCTGTTTAGCTCATTCTCTCTCTCCCTGCAGGTGGGGACTCAGTTTAAAAACAGTCTGAGCAGCCTTCTGGAAATTCTCATCTCTAAGGAACCTTCGTACATCCGTTGCATCAAGCCCAATGAGAGTAAAGAACCCAGTGAGTTGCGAATTGTTCAGAACACTGAGCTCGGGGAAATGAGGCTGGGCGGAAAACCGAGACGACAGTGGGGCAAGTCCTAAAAACCACCACGGGCTTGCTGCTTGTTCTCTGTATTAAATAATAGAAGGCAAATGAATAAGGAGGAGGGTTCCTTTCACGGTCCTGTGTGAGCTTTGCTCAGAGCGTGGCCAGTTGCAGGACTAACACAGCTGAGCCAAGCAGACCTCAGACGTGAGGGGAAGCAACGCTGCTTCTCTCCAGCCAGTGAAGAATCTTCCAAAATGGTCTATGACTTGGGTATTTTCTAAGCTTGTGCCATGGTCTCATAACAAAGCTGTACAGTCAAAGGCTTATAGAATCCAGGCAGGAAGAGCGAATGAGTGAAGCAGACCAGCTGTAATGCAATAGGGGACGGAGGGGACGGTGGCCAGCTGGAGAGGGCACACCCTGTCTAAAGGGGCAGTCTTCCTTCCTTAGGGCCATTTGTTGCCATGTGGGGCTCTCGGCCCAGAATGGCCAGATCTCATGGATTTTCAAGAGAAACCAGAAATTCAGACTTTCCTGTAAAATTCCCCCATTAAGAGAAACACAATTAGGACCTAACAAAACATGCCTCGTGGCCAGACCCAGCCCACATATCGTCAGCTTGCAGCCTCTGGTCTGCCTTGATTGAAACAGAGCCACAGGGTCCTTCACCGTCACTCTTCCTTCTGTGTTTCTAAAGGCAAGTTCGACGTCTTCCTCATAAGGCATCAGATCAAGTACCTGGGGCTGATGGAGCACCTGCGGGTGAGACGGGCTGGCTTTGCGTACCGACGGAAATACGAGCATTTCTTGCAAAGGTAAAGTTTGTCTTGTTGATCTGAAGCCAGTGAAGTGTGTGGCGATGAATACAAGGCCATCCCCGAGGGAACTCCATTTGCTTCTTAACTGCTGTAGCGGTGACAGTGATGAACACTGACATTTCAGAGAATAGGAAGCTGACTTAGTTTGCCACCTTCTCTTCATTTCGCTAAGCCCCTGAGTTCTTGGAATCTAGGAAGTACGAGACGCGATGCACAGACTTGCCCCCAGGGGGCAGACGTGGGACATGCACCCTTGGGGTCTGTACTTGGCTGGGGAAGACCCTTCCCATGGCGACCATGGGTGCTGGTTTTAGCGCGGTCAGTCTGGGAGCAATCCCCTTGGCCGTGTGCGCTGTCCAGAGACACAGGTGTAGTGGTGATAACATGGGCGTTGGAGCCACAGATTCTTGGGTGGGAATCCCCATTCTTTCTCTTCCAACTGAGACCTAATTCCTCATGTGTAACACGGGGATTAAATTGCTCTCGAGGAGTTTGTAAGGATTTAATCATACATCCACCACCACTATTACTATGGCCCAAATTGCTTGTGCGTGCAGTTGGGCTGCATGTCGTTCGTGCTACCAAGAAAACAACACATTTACACTCGCAAGAGAAGCATAATAAAATGGTTCTTTTTGTGGGTCAGCATGGTTGAATATCAGTAATTTCATATTTTAACTTAATATTAGACTTCTTATTTTTAAAATTTTTTTAAGTTGAAGTATAGTTGATTGACAATGTTGTGCCAGTCTCTGCTGTATAGAAAAGTGACTCAGCTATACACATACATACATTCTTTTTTTAATATTCTTTTTCACTATGGTTTATCCCAGGAGATTGGATCTAGTTCCCTGGGCTCTACGGTAGAACCTTGTTGTTTATCCATTCTAAATGTCATAGTTTGCATCTGTTAACCCTAAACTCCCAGTCCATCCCTTTCCCTCCTCTTCTCGCCCTTGGCAACCACAAGCCTGATCTCTATGTCTGTGAGTCTATTTCTGTTTGGTTTTTTTTCGCGGTACGCGGGCCCCTCACTGTTGTGGCCTCTCCCGTTGCGGAGCACAGGTTCCGGATGCGCAGGCTCAGCGGCCATGGCTCACGGGCCCAGCCGCTCCGCGGCATGTGGGATCCTCCCAGACCGGGGCACGAACCCGCGTCCCCTGCATCGGCAGGCGGACTCCCAAGCACTGCGCCACTAGGGAAGCCCTATTTCTGTTTTGTAGATAGGTTCATTTGTGAATATTAGGCTTCTTTTGAAGTACAACTTCATAATTATAAAAAGCACCTGCGTGAGGTTACATTTTCAATCCAGTTCCTCGCATTTTGCAATTTACATCAAGATGCTGTGCTCTGAAACTTCTTTTGGTGCTCTTATTTTCAGCCCCTCATTTAATCTCAGATGTTTCTCTACCCACGGATCTTGCTTACTTTTCTCCCTTGAGCCTCGTGTCTTGATAATTAATATCTGTTTATATGCATTTATTAAGTAACCATCTCTTTCCTCACTGTTGTTTTTTAATGATTTACCTGCCGATCTAAACCTCTGATGAGTGTCATCAGCACGAACCTTTTGAGTTGATACAATTTCAGCTAAATACACTGAGGATTGTATTGACCTGTGTGGTTCTATCTTGAGAAACAGTGTAAGTGTCTCTGGGCTTTAGAAACAGTGAAAAGAGTTACAGACAACTCCACCCCAAATACTACCTTGGAAGGCTCAGTGGGGCCCGGGACCCCAGCCTTGGAAATCTCTGCCCGGCTTTGCTCTACGCTATAGGTATATTTGGGTAAGCATCTCCGTCCCAACCCTCACAGATGAAACACCATCACAGGTGTCCCCCTGGAGCCCCGTCTGGAAGGCAGGTAGGAAGGAAACGTGGGACCCTCGAGCCGCCTCGTGTCAGAGGCTGGCTGTCACCCCACTCTCCTTTTTGTCCTCTCTCCTTTGTTCTTTCATCTGTCACCATTTGGGGACCACATTGCCAGTGGATAGCCGTGGTTTTCTTTTCCTAAACGGCTTCATTGAGATATAATTCATCGACTGTACAATTCACCCACTTAAAGCATCAGTGGTTTCTGGTATTCACAGATCTATGCAAGCACAGTCCATTTGAGAAGACTTTCATGCCCTCCAAAAGAAACCTCATACCCTTTAGCTATAAATGCCCTAACTCCTTACCACCCTGCCCCAGCCCTAAGCCACCACCACTCTCTACTTTCTGTCTTTATAGATTTCCCTATTCTGAACACTTCATACAAGTGTGGTCGTATCATATATGGACTTTAGTGTCTGGCTTCTTTCCCTTAGCATGATGCTTTTTGTGTGTGTGTGCGGTATGCGGGCCTCTCGCTGTTGTGGCCTCTCCCGTTGCGGAGCACAGGCTCCAGACGCGCAGGCTCAGCGGCCATGGCTCACGGGCCCAGCCGCTCCGCGGCACATGGGATCTTCCCGGACCGGGGCACGAACCCGTGTCCCCTGCATCGGCAGGCGGACTCTCAACCACTGCGCCACCAGGGAAGCCCAGCATGATGCTTTTAATGTTCATCTATGTTATAGCGTATGTCAGCACTTCATTCCTTTTTATGGATGAACGATACTCAATTGTGTGGACAGACAACATTTTATTTGTCCATTCCTCTGTTGATGGGCATTTGGGTGGTTTCCATTATTTGGCTGTTCTGAATAATGCTGCTGGGAACACTCAAGTACAAGTTTTAGTGTGCTCATATGCTTTCATTTCTTTGGGCACATACCTAGGAGTAGATTACTGGGTCAGATGATAACTCAGTGTTTGTTTGAGGATCTGCCAGTCTTTTTGCCAGGGTTTGTGTGTGTGTGTGTGTGTGTGTGTGTGTGTGTGTGTGTGTGTGTGTGGTGGGTTAGGGTTAGGTGGGGGGAACCTCCTTGACATACCAGTTTTGTTCATCAGCGACTTGTCATTCACCCTTATCTCATCCGTTTTTCTGAATCTGAAGTCTAGTGAAGACGGAGGCAGCAGCCACTTCCCACCCCGGCCCCAAAACACACAGGCATCTGCCGTTCCAGTCTTCCTGCGTTTTCTCCTACTTTGCTGCTGTCGGGCTTGTTTATTCTTTCTAGAAATACTAGTGAGCCCCTGCTTTGTACCAGCACTTTCCAAGGTGCTGGGTAACAGCAGTGAACAAGACAGACCCCACCCCTGTGCATATGGAGTGCACTTTCTACTGGCGATAACAAGGAGATATAGGAGGTCAGGTGGGGCGTACATTCATTGAAGGAAAATGAATCTGGGTTGGGGAAAACGTGGTCCAGGAGGGCCTCTCCAGGTAAGGAAGCGAGCCATGAGGATATTTGGAGGCAGCTGTCTGGGCAGGAGAGCCTGGAGGTGGGAACTGGGCAGCTTGAGGACCAGCTAGGAGGCTGGCATTGTTGCAGGACAGTGGCCCAGAGGAAGGCAGGAGAGGCCCGTGGGAGTGGGCTGGAGATGTGTCCGAATGTGCGCACCCTCCCTGGTACTGCTTCCCTTGATCAGGGAGCGACTGCATCTCAGAGTTAAAAAGGACAGAAGTTATGAGTCCCTCTACCCTGCAGGCATTTCAAGCATCTCCCCATCTCCTCTGTGTCTGTCTAGCCCATGTTTAGACAGCTTGGATGGTGTGTGCTAGTGATGGGCCTGACCAGACAGGAGGGAGCAGGGCCTGGCGTTGCTCTGTGTTCCCTGGGGTTGGCACGTGTCTGTACCTTTGTGTGTGGCAGTAACAGAGGGAAGTAATCAGGGAAGAACATGTGACACTCAATGCCTGTCTTAGTTCAGGCTGCTGTGACAAAGTACCATAAACTGGGTACCTTATAAACAACAGAAGTTTATTTCTCACAGTTCTGGAGGCTAGAAATCCAAGATCAGGGAGCCAAGCACGGTCAGGTTCTGGTGAGAGCCCTCTTCTGGATTGCACCCTGCTCTCTTCTCATCACACCCTTACGTGGTGGAAAGAGGGCAAGGGAGCTCTCTGGGGTATCTTTTATAAGGGAACAAATCCCAAGGATGAGGGATCCACCCTCCTGACCTAATCACCTCCCAAAGGCCCCATCTCCTAATACCATCATATTGGGGGTTAGGATTCTTCAACATATGAACTTGGGGGTGGGAGGGCACAAACATTCAGTTCATTGCAATGTCCTTAATGGATTTTCTCACAAAGTATAATTCCAGGAAAATAAACATGTTCTTAACGGTTTGACATTTGATTTTAAAGTAACACAAACCATATAATGATATTAAGGGAAGGAAGCGTAACAGGAATGCCGTAGCTAACATGTTTTGAAGTCTCAGACTGTGCCAAATACTTTCCATGGGGTATCTCATTTCAACCTTGTGACGACCCCACAAGGAAGGTCCTGTCATTCATTGTTTGTGCTTCAAAGTGAGGAGGTGAAGCGACTTGTCCAGCTCCTGAGCTGGGCTCCAGCCCAAGCAGTGCGGTTCTAGTCCAGTGGCTCCAGTTGTATCACTTCTAGCCTCAGTCCACAGGCACTTCTGAATCCTGCATTCACTTTTTTCATCATATTACAGACATCATGGTTATCTTTATCGCGACCACATATTAGAAGGGAGTTGCATTTTATCCTGAAATCAGGTTCTTAAGTCAACCTTGGGTCCAAAATTACCCTTGAAAACTCCCTCGTCCCTTATCAAGCATGATACCTTTTCTTCCCGTACTGGACCATAGTTGTTTATACATTCCTTTGTCTGTTGATGGACATTTGGGTTGTTTCCACCTTTCGTCAATTATAAATAATGATGCTCCGAATATTCACCTATAAGCTTTTGTGCGGACATGTTTTCATGTCTCTTGCATATACACCTAGGAGCAGAATTGAGTTTCTTGGGTAGAGTGTCTGATGAGGTCATTGTTCTATGAAGACAGGCCAAACCTCCCACCCTGTTGAAACAGTTCCTCTTCTTTATTGCTGAGTATATATCGTTGAATTCTAGGAAGTGGGTGTGATGAGTCTACTCTATTACTCTGAGTGGCTGGCGTGCCCAGCGGAGTGAAGCTGACCTCTAGGGGAGCTAGTTAGTGTAAGGTCTGCGGCTTCCTGAACATGCCTCTCCCCTCCCTAGGTACAAGTCCTTGTGCCCAGACACCTGGCCGCACTGGCACGGGCCTCCAGCAGAGGGCGTAGAGCGGCTGATCAAGTACATTGGCTACAAACCCGAGGAGTACAAGTTAGGGAGGTGAGTGTCCCGGAAATCGCGGTCAAAATGTTTTCCTAATCGATCTGTATCCATCTTGAGCCTGGAGATCCATTCTTCGGGAGTTTACGTAGATTTATAAGCAGATACTTGCATTCACTCAATTTAAATGCATCTCTGTAAAGAAAAAACTCTCCTGTGTGTCTCTACTCTCAACGCTTCCCTCACACTCAAAACACTCCATCACACTTCTAACACCAGCTGGGTGTCCTACAATTAAACTCACTTCTGACAGTCTACCTGGAGATGGTGTCAGATCCCGCGGGTTAAGGGCTCAGTCTCCCAAGACTGTCCATCCTCCCTTCAGAGACCAATCACAAGTCCCGTTTGTCACCTGTGTTTCTGACCAATCAGCTATAAATTGGAGGTCCCCATGACCCCCTCCTTGGGTTTGATTAATTTTTCTAGAGTAGCTCAAAGAATCAGGGAAATACTTTCCTTCCTGGATTACCAGTTTATTACAAAAGGATATAACTTGGGAACAGCCAAATAGAAGAGATAGACAGGGCAAGGTGTGTGGGAGGGGGTGCGGACGTCCCATGCTCTCTCCAGGTGCACCCAGAAGATCTCCAAATCATGCCTTTTGAGGGTTTTATAGAGGCATAGGCATGATTGATAAATTCATTGGCCAGTGGTCATTCATTCAACCTCACGCCCAGGAGTGGGGCTGAAAGTTCCAACCCTCTAATCTCAAGGTTGGTTTCCCTGGCAACCAGTTCCCATCCTTAGGTTATCTAGGGGCTTTCCAAACATCAGCTGTTAGCATAAACTCAGGTGTGGTGCGGTTGAAAGGGGTTTGTTATAAATAATAAAAGGCACCCGGAGAAAGGGGGTGGGGAGGGATAAATTGGGAATTTGGGATTAGCAGATACAAACTACTATAAATATAAACAACATGGTCCTACCGTATAGCACAGGGAACTATATTCCATATCCTATAATAAACCATAATGGAAAAGAATTTTTAAAAAGACACCCATTTCCCCTTTATCACTTTGAAGCTATTTCAGGAACAAAAACCAAAAGATAGATCATAGCGAAAGATGCCCCATTGCTCTAATCACTTAGGAAATTACAAGGGTTTTGGGAGCTGTGACACTGGAATGGGACAGAGACCAAATACGTATTTCTTATTATAAAGCACCGTATCACAAGCGCTAAGTGGTTAGAAAGGCTACATAGTTGCCTGTTGGAGGGGATTAAGTATAAAGGAGCCCCGGGTTCTAAACCTGCACTGGAGACTGGGATGAGCTTCTTTGTGCACAAAATGAGGAGGGTGTCAGCGCGAATTCCCTAATCTCTCTGTGCCTACATTCTTTCATTGTTCAAAATGTATGCATGACTTCTCGGAGGGGATATTCGGACTTCTGCGATGAGGAAGCTCCTCTAGCATCTCCCAGAAAGTGGTGTTCTAGAACTCTAGGTATCATTACTGTAGAGCTGTCGTCCGTGAGCAGGACTTTTCGTACACATTGAAAGCATCAAGGCAGGACTCAGTGGGGTGAACCAGGATAATTTTCATCTGTTCTCTTAGACGTTTTGGTCAGCGTTCATTTGATTGCAAAGAACAGGGCCCACGCATGAAGAGGATCTACTCCCAGGCCGCAGAGATTCCAGCGTCAGGGATCGCTGCCTTTGAATCTGTCAGTGGGCTTTCCCTGCCAACTTGTACATGGCCCTCTGTGACCACCCTGGCCCCGTTCCATCCTTTATTCTTCTATTCTGGGCCCTGCTCCAAGGAGCAGTTACTTTTCCAAGCCAGATTTCTCAGGAACAGGGCTTAGCACATCCAGTGGGAGGTGGGTCATGGAGGTCAGAGGTGTTATCTGTCGCCAGTATAAAACCTCTGATGGGTTCACGTGGCACGATGCACTGCTGTCCCCCAGTGGCTGGCCTGGGAAGTTTCCCTCAAAGCGTGGGTTGCCGGGGGGCTTGAGGGCAGGCAATAGGAGCTCAATATTTATAATTTACCTTTGCTGGCTGATGGGATCTTCTCCTAAACTTAGACCCATATTCTCTGTCATCACCTTTTAAAGCCCAGGGAAGTCACTTTGGGTTAGGAAGGTGAATTAACTTCCTAGGGCTGCATAATGAATTACCTACAGACTGGTTGGCTTTAAACAACAGAAATTTATTTTCTCACATTTCTGGAGGCCAGAAGGCCAAAATCCAGGTGTTGGGGGGCTGTGCTCCCTCTGACGTCTCTCTGGGAGGATCCTTCTTTGCTGCTTCCGGCTTCCAGTGGCTACTGACATTCCTTGGCTTGTGGCATCACTCCAATCTCGGCCTCTGTCTTCACACATGCCTCTGGCATCACTCCAATCTCAGCCTCTGCCTTCTCCCCTGCGTCTGTGCGTCTTTCCCTCTCTTATAAGAACACTCTCATTGGATTTAGTGTGATTTTCTCTCAATCTTTACCTTGATGACATCTGCAAAGACCGTATTTCCAAATAAGAATCACATTCTGAGGATCTAAGTGGATGTGATTTTGGGGGTGGGGGGAGGACACTATTGAATCCACTACAGACGGTGACGACCAGTTAATAATTAAAACATTTTTTTCATTTCTAGATCCAAAATATTCATTCGCTTCCCCAGAACTCTGTTTGCTACTGAAGATGCCTTTGAATTTAGTAAACATCAATTAGGTATGGCTTTTTTTTCCTGCCCTGATTTTAACAGAATGTGATATGAACAAGCTTAGCTTGGGAAACATCTTAAACATGAGTGTTTGATATAATGTTAGAAGCACTGGCTTTGGAAACCCAGAACAAGGTAACAGGATTATAAGATACAGGTGAACTTATGCCTTAACCCAGAACAAGGCAACAGGATTATAAGACACAGGTGAATTTATCCCTTATGTTTGGAGGGCTGTCATGGATGCACCTGGAAACTTAAAACACTGCAGTTCTGCCTCATTTTTAGTTTGGATCCAACTTTGTCGTGCCACACCAGGACCTAAACCCATGGAGTCCATCCCCCTTAAATGAAGGGTTTTTTTTAAACTTCATTTGTATGTGTCTGATGTCGGAAGGTGTAGCTGCAAAGCCCACAGCCAGGGTGTTTGTTGTGAATGGTAAATAAGAAAACTTAGACGGGAGGAAAATGCAAAAAATCACACATCAAAACGACCAGGGGGTAGGGGCTTCCCCTCTGAGATCTCACCTGGCCTGCTGAGACCAGCTCTGCTTGAGTAATCTCAGTGCTTGCTGTATTCATGATCTCACTGTATTCTCGGAACGAACCTGTGGACGAGTGGTATTATCATGTCCACTTTACATGTGGGGAAGTTGAGGCCCAACAGCAGCAGAGCGGGGGTTTGAGTGTGTGTCTGTCTGGCTTCAGGGCCTGGGCTCGTAACCACTGTCGTTGGTGGTCTGTTTTTGACCCCTCCGGCAGCGGGCACTGATGACCCAGGATCAGGTTCATGGGCAGGTGCTGAACGCGGGGGCCTGGGTTAACATTTCTACCCAGCTCCCAGGGGATGTGCTGCTGCTGCTGTGCGGAACCCTCGAGGAGCCTGGTCTGTGGGGGGACCCCAGTCACTGGGTGGAGGGGGCACACTGTGAATGGAGAAGCTTCACGGCATGTGTGTGGTTCCACAGCCCTGGGTTCACACTCCTGCTTCATAGCCGCGTGGTTGCCTCGCACCTGGCAAGGGTCTTCACCGGCTGGGTCTGTGATCCGCTTTGTGAAATGTGCTGATGCCTGCCTGCCTGCCTTGCAGGGTTGGGTGGGAGGGTGAAATACAATGCCTAGAACCAGGGGCCAGCAAGCCCTCCAGATGGTGCTTCTGTTCCTTAGCTGGGGGAAGGCAAGAGGAAGAAAGGGAGCCCCAGTTACTGGCCAGCTCTGGCACTCAGGCTGAACGTAACCCGCCCACTCTCGTTTCTATCCCGTCATATCCCGTGGCTTCCTGTCACCTCTACCCTGCGTGCCCCTAGGGCCACAGCTGACACCTCCTCCGAAGGTCACACCTACCAAGCTGCACAACTGAAAGCCATTTCACCAAAAGTTTTGTTTTCTTTTAAGTTGCGAGAATCCAAGCCATGTACAAAGGCTGCCTGGAAAGGAGAGCATACGTGAGAAAAAGACAAGCAGGTAAGAACTGAACAGGACCTCTCAGGTTTGCCATGGACAGGTTTCCCTCTCATCCACATGGCACCTAGACGCACAGGTTCCTTTGAGCATCCTTTTCGCCTGCCTGGCCTTGAAACCTTGGTGTCCGGCATTCTTGGGGTCTGGTTCTGGGGCCTCATTTTTACTCAACAATGTAGCCTATACTTGTTACACAGACATGTTTTATTTGATCCACAACATGTGCATGTTTGTTTTTTAATTTATTTTTGGCTGAGTTGGGTCTTCATTGCAGTGCGCGGGTTTCTCATTGCGGTGGCTTCTCTTGTTGCAGAGCACAGGCTCTAGGCATGCGGGCTTCAGTAGTTGTGGCTCGTGGGCTCTAGAGCACAGGCTCAGTAGTTATGGCGCACGGGCTTAGTTGCTCTGTGGCACGTGGGATCTTCCCGGACCAGGGCTCGAACCCGTGTCCCTTCCACTGGCAGGTGGATTCTTAACCACTGTGCCACCAGGGAAGTCCATGCATGTTTAAAGAATAATTTTTTATTAATAAAAAATAATAATTTTATTATTTTTATTAACTAACACCATGAGTGCACTTGGAGCCCCTGCACTTTGTCCCTCCTCAATCACTTCTCCGCATCCCCCCGCAACACACACACTATTCTTCTGAACTTTCCCTTATTTCCTTGTTTTTTTTAATAATTTTATCATCTATGAATGCATCACTAAATAATATACTTGTAGGCTGGAATGTTTTGAACTCCATAAAATTATGCTGTTTGTATTTTTCTTCTGCGACATTTCTGTTGCAATAACTTTACTTACAGACACAGGTGGCCAGCCCGAGGGCCGCAGTTTGCTGACCCCTGTGTGCTATATGAGCGTACCGCAATTTAGCTGTTCCGTCGATGGACATTTGGGTTGTTTCCAGTTGTTTGTTTTTGTAACAATGTGGCCATGAGGAATAAAAGAAAAGCATTTTGAATATCTGAATTAACTGGAAAAACAATCTGAAAAGCATTTAAGAATTGGGACACAAGCCAGAAATCTAATTTTTGTGTGTCGCAATTTATGTAACGCAGACAACTAAAACTAAACATGGGGCGAGACAAAGCAAATGCAGTGGCAAGACTAATCTGTGCCGTCAAGTGCCACTCTGGTCCCTCAAAAAGACCTCCGCAAACTGACCCCTTGTGTAATTTTGGAGCTTCCCTTGATGCTTCCCAGCACCCTCTGCTCCTCTGTCACTCTGGTTCAGTTGTCCGTCTGGGCACGTCCGGGTAGAGACTGATGACTCTCATCCCACTTTCCATCTCGAGGGCTAGCGGAGTGCGGTGCTGGGCATCCAGGTGTTTGTGGAGTGGATGAATAATTCTGGAAAAGGCTTTTGTATTTAAGTGATTGTGCTCACCTTCTAATGCCAGCAGTGAACTCTTTCAGCCATTAAACTTGAAGCCCACTGGCGTGGAGCCCTGGCTCGGAAGGAGGCCAAAAGGAGAAAGTGGGCTGTGCAGATTATAAGAAAGTAAGTTCTCAGTTGGGTCCAGTAGGGAGGAAAGGTCTCTAAGTGCTATTGTGCTGCAGCGGGTGGTCATGGACTTGGAGGTGTTGGCTCTGGGCAGAAAAGTCATCTTCCCTGCAGGATGTCAACCCTTAGGAATTCTGTTCCCTCTCCTTCCTCTGAGCTTCCTAATTTGACAGTGATCGCAACTCAGAACGTTTGTTGTTTCTCTTAGCCTAGTTCAAAAGTCACAAAGTCGAATGCCTTCTGAGGCCAGGCAGGGACAGCGAGTCTCATGACCTGGGCTAAGGCAATAAGGTAGGGTAGGGACTGTGGCAAACTGGAAAGCTCAGTCCACCTAAGAAGGGCAGTCACTACTCCACTTTAGCAGACTGCGGCCAGCCCAGTGTTGGGAGATCTTTTTTTTTTTCAAGGAAAGCTGGAAATCTGGCTTTCATGTAATACTTCCCAGTTTGTTGTTGTTGTTGTTGGCAATGAATTCAAGTCACTCAAAAGAAAACAAAAAATGGTGTGGGTGAAATAGAACATATCTTTGGGCCAGATTTGGCCTGTGGCCCTACTTGGCGAACAAAGTAGTCTCCACCGTTTTGGCCACCGTTAAATCAAACCGGTAGGGGAGAGAACGCAAGTTTCAGTGAAGAAATGGGAAGTGAAGAAATAGAAAACTAACAAAACTCTCTCCCGCTTAGGTTCATAAAGGGATTCATCCATCGCAACAAGCCCCTCTGTCCTGACAATGAGGAGTTCATCGTGTTCGTGCGGAAGAATTACATCTTGAATCTTCGGTATCACGTCCCAGAGAACGTCTTGGACGACAGCTGGCTGAGGCCTCCTGGCCTCTTGGAAAATGTAAGGACTGTTCCAGGGCTCACGTTGCAAATGGCATGGGCACGGATGGAGCTTAACTTGTGTATTTTTTGGTGCCGCCTCCCTTGCCTTGAAAGGGCTGCCTCAGCAGACATACCACTTCCCTGCAAGAGTGATGCCCAAGGGATTTAACTCTTCGCAATTCGTATATCCTCTCTAGAGTTATAAAGCCCGTGGAGGTCTGTTTACACAGAGCACTCTTGAATGCTTTCTGTCCTTGATGTAACATTTACAGATGGGTTTAGGGACTGTTGCCTAGAACAGTGTTTCATCAGTAGATGCTCTGGGGACCCTCTGTGTCTGGAGCGCAGAGTGGGGGTGACTAAGATTCCTGGGCCCCAGCCCGGGCCCATTGAATCAGCGTCTCTAGGAACCTCCTGGCCAGCAACTCAGGTGACTCAAACCTCATTCAAGATCAGGAACCACTAGTTTAGCAGCGGGGAACAGTGAGCCCAAGACTGGAAGATGAGCTGCTTTCTTTGACTAGAAGATATTAAGGCTGTCCTTTACCTCAAACTGAATTCAGCTGTGCTTTCAAAGCTTCTGTTTTGGCGGCTGAAGCCTAAAGCGGGGGCGGGTGAAGGAGGCAGGTGGAAAAGAAGAGTGTTCTCCACGCAGGCATCGAATCTGCTCAGGAAAATGTGCGTGAGGAACCTGGTCCGGAAGTACTGCCGAGGGATCACAGCCGAGAGGAGAGCCCTGGTAGGGACGTGGCGTTGCGGGCAGGTGGCAAGATGCTGGAGGGGTGGGTGCTGGCCCCTTGTCAGCAATCCTCACCCACCATCTCACCTGTAAGCCAAGGGTCACACAAGGCTCATGCCTCATACATGCTTTGAGGATGAAACGCATGTAGACCACTTAGCACAGAGCCCTCGTTAACTGGCAGCTGTTAAAAGTAGCATCGCTGTTTTGTTACCATGGGAACATCATCTAGACGGCCTCTGAACCGCAAAGCATGCAGGGCCCCTTCTCTGCTGGTGGCGTAGTTCTCTTTATGTTCATTTGCTGGTCAGCAGACTTTTTCTGTAAAGAGCTAGAGGGTAATATTCTAGGCTTTGCCGGCCACACCATCTCTGTTGAAATTATTCTGTCCTGGTACACACGAGCTGCCAGAGACAACCTGTAAATGGATGGCATGGCTGCGCTCCAAACAAACTACTGGATTTGGCCCACGGGCTGCAGTTTGGGATCTCTGACCTAGAAGAAACTCTCAACTCTGAAAATTCCACTTCCAGGAAGTCAGTGCAAGCAGAGACAAGCCTAAGTGTCAACTTCAGACTCTAATCAGTAGAATTTTTGAGGCATTTTGGCCAAAGCCAAATGTGTTTGACTTCTGTGTTCTGACTGCTATGCAGAAGAAGTATGACAAGGCTCCTTGAGGAGCCTTACTTATTCAGGAAAGCAAGAACTAGTGTGGACCTCTTCAGGTCCCCAAAAGCCTCATGGCTACCATTTTGTACTTCTAATTATGTATTACCAGATGCAGCAAAAGGTGGTTACAAGTGAAATATTCAGGGGGAAGAAAGAAGGCTATGCAGAAAGCTTAAATCAACCCTTTGCCGACAGCCGAATAGGTAAGTCCCTTTTTTCATCTATGTGCTCACTTCCCCTATTTAAAAAAAAAAAAAGTCAAAGGAAGATACTTGATCCGCATTTCCTGACAGCTAGCTCCCAGGCTGAGCTCTTGGTCACAGAGGGACAGAAAACGAGCAGATGCCAGCGGCCTGTGCACAGGGGTGGTATTTAGTGATTTGCTGTGCTCTGGTTGCTTCCTTAGATGAAGGAGACATTAATCCCAAAGTGCTTCAGCTCATCAGCAGTGAGAAAATCCAGGTAAGGAAATGTGTGTCCTTGCCTGAGACAGGATTCCCTTGTGGGGTCTGAGAACAGGGTCTGTCTTCTACGTGAAGGGGGTCTGGAAGCACTATTAAAAGGCAGGGGTGCGTGTGCGTGGGCCGGGCTCTCAGCTGTGATGCTCTGGGTGTTAAGATGGTAGGGATCACAGTTACGTGACTATTAGGTACCTGTGGCTGTTCTTATGGCCCTCACCCGTCACCCAGGAACTGTGTTTGGCTTTCTATGAAGTTAAGCGAAATGCAGGCATACACTTAATCGTTAAACATCCCCTATTAGAAGCAGTGTGCCTGGGCGCCGACGTGGGTTTGATAACTTAGCTGTGTGATCCTGGGCAGGTGACTTACGCCTTCGGTGCCTCCATCCTTCTGTGAATGGGGAGGACGGAGGGGTTGATGGTGTGAAGGGCACAGGCTGCGGCCTGGCATGCGGCAGCTGGTGACTGGCTCCGGTGGCTGCTTGGTCACTTTGGTCCCTGGGGACTAGAAACCTGTGACTAGGTTGGATCACCCTCTGGCTGTCAGGGCTCTTAACGCCTGCAGAGTGTCTTCATCTCTGCTGACCTTTCAGAGCAGCCCCGTGAGGCAAGTGGCTGTGGCCTTGAATACCTCAGAAGGTCAACGTCATAGGCAGAGCCAGGAATCACAGCCGTTCAGGCAGAGAGCCAGGGTTCAGGGAAAACTCATTTATGCAAGATCTGTTTGAGCCCCTCTCCGTTTGGGTGCTCGAAGCAACGTTTCCAGAGGCCGAGTATCAAGGCACTCGGTACGCTGCCGCCCTCCCCCGCGAAGCAAGCGTCGCCTCGTAGTGACGGTCACCTCCTTGCAGTACGGTATCCCGGTCATTAAATACGACAGGAAAGGCTTCAAGACACGGCAGAGGCAACTCATTCTCACTCAGAAAGCAGCTTACGTGGTGGAACTTGCCAAAATCAAGCAGAAAATAGAGTACCCTGCGCTCAAAGGTAAGCAGCAGGCAATCTTCAGAAAATTCACTGGGTTGACTCAGCTCCCGGGCACACCAGCAATGCAGCAGCCTTTCACTGAAAGACCTAAGTGAAGCTGCCCACAAAACCCAGGGCGGCCCGGGCTGTGCCTCTTACTCTGGCACAAACGCCAACGGCATCTCACTCCGGCATCCGGGTCGGACACTAGTCACCTTTGACAGGGACCAGCTTTTTATTCCGAGCACAGGTGCTGATTGCAGGGCCACCCCACTTGGCCCAGCTAGGAGGGAAAAAGCCTGGGGTTGGGGACCCCCCAGGCATGCCTTTTTTCTGTATTAATGTCAAGTTGTCCAGTTCTTGGCCTCTAACTTTGGATCTGTCCTAAGGTGTCTCTACCAGCAGCTTCAGCGACGGAATGTTAGTCATTCACGTTTCGCCAGAAGGCAACAGGCAAAAGGTAACCTACGGCCACAGGGCTGCTAACAGAGGGAAACACTGCCAAAATCTTTAGCTGCCCCCAGTGAAGCCTCAGTGATGTTCTTCTGTGAAGCCGCTACCACTGAACCGGCCGTGTTCTCTCCTCTCTGCCGCAGGGGGATGCCGTCTTACAGTGCAAACACATATTTGAGGCAGTTACCAAACTCGTCATGCTGGCTAAGAAGGAGAACATTGTAAATGTTGTTCGAGGAAGGTAGGTGGTTTCGTCTGTACTCAGGAAGTCATTCAATGTTAAGTGTCTACTAACAGATCAAGGAAGACACAAATGTTAATCGTTTCACCCAGGCCTGCCCCTCCCCGCAAAGTAAGAACTGCCTACCCACAAGGGGTTGGGGGTACCCTTGCCCCCTCCGATCACCAGCTTTCTTCCCTCCTCACCCCCTAGGACTTGGGCTCCACAGAAATGAAGTCAGTGATCACTTATTCACCAAAGGGAATGAACAGTGGTCTCACCATCTAGTTTTCAAAGGAGGTGCTTATGGTCCTAAGGGAATTTGTCACCCAGTGAAAGGGGGACCCACCCTGGGCGAGAGCAGGTGCCAGCCACACCTCTGCTGTTGATGCCTGTGGAAGAACTGTGCTAAACCGATTTGAAAATAACTACAGGAAGGCGTGGCCATTTTCCCAGTTGCAGAAACGGTTTTCTTTCGATTACTCAAATATACAATAAAACTCTGTAATGAAACAGGAATTTGATCTCGAAACTAGTAAGCGTCACAGGTGAATTTCTTTTGCAGGCCCACAGCTGAAGGAAAAAATAGAGTATGCCAGTAATTTATCACTTTGTGTATTTTAAGTTTACAGTTTTATATTAGTCCTGGAAAAGAAGGCACAATAGTTTTTGACACCGGACCAGAAGAACAAATCTATAAAGATAAAAACGGACAGTTAACAGTGGTGAGTGGCCGTGTCTGGGGAGGGGGAGGTGTAAGCAGTTTTAAGTAAGACTATAGGTTAAGATTCTGCCAATTTCAGTCCTCCTGTAGATTGACCAGAATCATAGTCTAGTTTACTTCTCCCTCTGTCCCTGATTCTGCGTTGAAAAATAGGAAGGCATGGGTACTAGAGGTGCAGATTCAAACACGGACTGAAAAGGAGAACAGTTTACTCACATTTGTCAGTGAACCAGAAGCTGACATTAAACTTTTCACACTATAAACGTCAAAGCCCCTCTTCACTGGATGCCAAAGGCCTCACGCCCTATCACGTGGTTCTCAAGTGAGTCTCCACGGGGGAAACTCCCGACGAGCTTCGAAAAATACCAGTGTGTGTGTCTCCCCCGACCCGCTCCCCGACCCCATGATGTAACTGGCTGGGGGTGAGGCCTGGGCTCTGGAAAACAAGGATCCCAGGACTGAGGAGGAGAGGTTTGGGAACCAGGCGCATCTTAAGAAGTCAAGCCTGAGTGCTCGGTGCTTTGCCCTCGCTAGCAAGTCTGATCCAATTCTGCTGGCAAATGACAAACTGAAAGCTGAGGGGGCTGAATCTTTAAAACATGGTTTGTAGCAAATTATGAATACTTGGTATATATACACAAACTAAAAAATGGTCTAACAACATGGACTGTCTCATACACATTTAACGATGAAACTGTTTTGTGGACAAAGACACATAATTGCCCCCGAAAACAGGTAACTCCTTTGGGGACAAGTTAAAATACTGAAGCATGATTTTTAATGTAAAGTATAAGGTGACTTTTCAGTTTACATGCTGTCTTAAAACTTACCCCCATTCCTCCCTGGCTGGCTCAGGCGGAAGCTGAGGCCTCAGTGAGCCCATTTCTGGATGTGGCTTGTCTCACGGGAGGCGGGGCAGGAGACGGTGTGGGTGTCCACGTCCCCCTCGACCACGCAGGCGGCTGCACCGCTCACTGCCTCCTCCTGAGTGAGAGGAGACCCCTCTAAACCTCGGCGTGTACCTTCCCCAGGTGTCGGTCCGCATGAAGTCCTGATGGAGGATGACGTGTGATCTCTCCCGTCGCCGTTTCTGCTGCAACTGAGGAAAGCTCGAATTTGGTCCAGTTAGCGACACCTTCAAGCAAAGGTTCCAGCAGCTCTAGGAAAAGGATCGTCCCTGAAGAAGCAGAGTGGCATCTTATGCCAAAGGCCAAACCCTCAGGTGTTCTGTCGCACTACATGTTCTCTTTAGGGAGCCAAGCTCAAGTCACCCAAGGGGGTGATTTTAAACATCCCCAGTAGGACCTACACTTGACGGGCACTTGAACATGTCAGTATGGGGGGATGACAGATTCTCTTTGTCATGCTGCCCCTGGGGCACAATGAAGTATTATACGTGGTCTGAGAGCGTAAAGCTGCACAATCTGAATTTTGCTTTAAATAAGTGGAACTCAGAAACATACCCAGTTCCTGCACGGCTTTAGGCTCCACATGGTGAGCGGTAGCTCTCCCCACCCCAAACCTGCAGTCGGAGGCAACAGCAGCCGACCGCTGTTTCACAAGCCCAGCAGCATTTCCACCCAAGACTTCCTTCCAGTGTTTGAGTTCAAACACTGCGGAAAAATGACTCATCTTTTCCACCCTGAGCAGCAACCTTTAGGTGGTGAAGTAGAAGGTGGGATCTCTGCTCTCTTTCCTGTGAACTGCACTTCAGTTCAGTGGCTGGACTGTGCTGGGCGTTTCTGAAAAGACCCAGAAAAACAGATTTAAGTAGAAGCGTTATATAACTTTTATTTTACATATGTCCACAGATGCTTGTACAACACACAGTGACTACTTCTGAAGCTCATAGTGTTTTTTTCCATGGCACAAAGAGACAGAAAGGTTAGTGACACACACGTGTTACAGTGACCCTGGGTGGAGCCCTAGAAAACACACATTCCAGAGGGAGGGCCAGGGTACCTGCACAGCGACCGCCCTGCTAAGCCACTACAGGAGGACGATGGAGAGGCAAGGTCCCCAGTCACCACAATCAGATGACTTATTTGAAAAAAAGCCTCAATACGAGGGACCCAAAGCTGTTCTGCTTTTTCCATTGTAAGTTATTACAGTGTAATAAAACTTAGCTCTTCACCAAATCTTAGGCCAGTGTTTGTTTTTACTTGGATGGTTCTTAAATACAAATATTGACTTTTGTTGCCCTTAGTGCTCACATAAGAAATCACTTCTTTGTAGAATATGTTTGATAACAGAGCCTGGACTAGCCAACGCTTTGTCATTGTCAGCTCACAGCTGTATGCAACTAACAGTATCACTCACCATGGAATGTTTCGTGAACTTGTTCATATCCCAGGGAAGCAAAGACTCCAAACTACAAGTGCGAAGTTGAAGGAAATGTGAAAGTAGAGAGACGGCCAGAAACATTTGGTCATAAGGTGTAGAAGCCCCAACTAATCAGACTGTTCCACAAAGTTAGTTACTCTTCACGTAAACATTTGAAAAACAGAACTTACATGATGGCTTTTCCATTCCTATAGAAAACATCAGAACTGACATTCACTTTAACTTTCTAAAAAAGTTCAACCCAAACAGCAGGGTTGGTGTTTAAAACAAACAGTATAAAATATTTACAAAACATTATTTAAGCCCCCTCCCCTCCCATCCTTAGCACTTAATAAAATCCAAATGGCCTAATATGAAAGTTTCCCACACAACAGTTTAAAAAGCATCTACCCGATACATGATTTTTAGGTTGGGTCATGATTGTTTTAAAGTTTTATTGTAGGCTTTGCTGCTGGATACAAAATAAAGGCATACAACTGTCACAAGTAGGGCAGGGTGTACAAAGTCTAAGCTGTAAAAACCATTTCAAAATATAAACTCGTTTTGTTCGAATGCACTGTATCAAAGGCTGCCCGTGTTAATACCTTTGGTATAAAATGGTAATGTTTCCCTTGAATAGCAGGCAAAACCCATCCATACCTTACACACATCCGAATCTCCTTGGAACTACTCTACCAGCCTAGTCTCAACCACCCACATTTGTCACCACTCCCTCTGTGTGTCACGGGCGGGCGCGGAGACGGGGAGGTAGGTAACCAAGAACGTCCGTCCCACACGAGCGCCGTGCAGACAGCAGGGCTCCAGCGCGGGCCACCCAGGCGCCATGGGCACACATCCTCATCCACAATCGCACACGTCCCTTAAACAAACATGAACATGCACACTGACCGGACCCAAAAGGATCTGCACGTCCTCTCCGTCTGCTCACCGATGGCCACTCCACACTGTGTAAGGATCAGAGACAGGAAGGGATCTCCAGGCGACGGCTGCGTTGACAGCAGGTGAACCGTCCTGAGGCTGCTGGCGTGAGCAGTGGTCCTGTCTGGACGCCAGAAAAGAGTCTGGGGCCATGTTTAATTTCTTCTAAGCAAAGGGCAGGGCATCCGCTGGGGGCAGTAAGCGCCGCTTAACGGGGCATAAGGCCAAAGAGGAAGGAATGGAGCCCACCGGGCAGTGGTTTGTACGCTATGCCCATAAGCAGGCCAGGCAGCCTTCCCGGAATGGAGTGGGTCAACAAGGAGGGCAGAGGAAGGGGCAGCTCTGCTCTCGGCCAGACCCTGCAGGGTCCCAACAAGCACCAGACCACAGATCAGCAGAAGGGGCAACAGGCCTGCCCCTTCAACGGAGCTGGGCATCCAGAGCCACACTAGGAACAGCGGCTGAGAGGCAGGAACCCCCAGGTGGTATCTCCACTGCTAAGAGCTGTGGTCCTTCACCAACAAGCTCTAGGATCGATGCCCGAGGCGGGACGGGCTGTTCGCAAAGCCGTGGAGCCTGTGCCGGGCACGGGAATGGGGCCAGGGTGCTGGGGTGGAGTTAGCAAACACTGAGCTCGCAGACACCGCTGGTGACCACCGACTACAGGACCCGTTTCGGAGTTGACAAACTGAACCGTGGAGGAAAGGCGACCCAAGAAGCTCAAAGAGGCAGTCAACACCCACAGAAATAAATACCGCAGACAAGTTCTCACACACACACCACACCCACTCATCCTCTTCCTCCAGACCCAGGAAAGCCTGGCTCCAGTGCTTCTCGGATTCTCAGGAAAGCAGAGACCTTGGACCCAGCTTGTTCACTGGCAGGGGTGTGTTCACCTGGGTAAAGACAATCCATTCACCTGGTCGAGAAATACCAAAATCGTCATCTGGCTTTTTATGCAGTCTCTCCGGACGCGGGGGCAGCGGGAGGCCCGGGAGCTCTCGGGGAATCTGAGTGCACAGCGGGGAGGAGCAGGGCGGGCGGGGTGCAGGCGGGGCCCCTGCCCGCTCACTGGTGGAGGTGGGCCCGGTCGTCCGGGCGCTTGATGTGGATCCGCCGCACGCGCTCGATCCGCTCCCGCTCCCGCTCCTCGTCCTCGTCCAGGTGGTGGGAGCGTCCGGCCGCCCCACCCGTGGCCTCCAGGAGTGCGTTGTCGGGTCCCCGGCCATCCTGGGCCTCATACAGCAAAATATTCAGGGTCTCCTCATAGATTCGGGCTTCAGGGAACTCCACCTGTAGCGCCACAAAACACAAGGCAGGTACATTAGCCTCTCAAATCCCCCACCCCACCAGCTCTGCCACCACCCAGGACTTCTGAGCAGGGCCATCTGTCTACACCAGGCCCCTACGACTCCGTAAGACCGTCGTTATTATGTTTAAAGCAGTTTTTATTGTCAATACGCAACACTTACACATGGCGCTACATTCACGAGAGACAAAAGGGATACAGTGAAACAGATCTCCCTGCCCTCTCTGCCCCCTTTGGAAGTTTGCCTTCCTTTGGACATTTACATCATTCCCAGTGTGTTACTTCTAACAATCAGGGCTGCACCCTTGTACACGAGGCATTCCACACCTTAAAGCAGCATCCTTTCTGAACAGGCACCAGCTGGGGACCCGCATAAAATGGACACAATCCCTCCCACTCAGTAAAGCGCTGCGTGCACTTACTGCCCTTCGGGGTCAGGTGCCGTGAACTAGAGGTGGGTCCCAGGCAATCAGTAAGAACTGGTAAAGCACTTCAAATGTTCTGCCAGGGAAGATACCGATTATGCAAAGACCCAAGTGGAACATCTGTGCAGTTACGGGAGACAACGAACCATGAGTGTCAGCTCGAAAGCACAGGTCCCGGAAGTGTGGGATAGAAGGAGAGGAAACTGTCCCTGAAGGGGCAGTCATCCCAACACCAACTCCCTGGAAAAAGGAAGGAGCCCTGAGGGACAAGAGGCAGAGCGAAGGGAGCCAGGAGAGGGGCTCTGGCCTCCAGCCCGGCTCCACCACTAACCAGCTGCACGAACATGAGCACAGGCTCACTCTGGAACCCGTCCAGGAATCTATACACAGTGGGGATCCGACCACGAGGTCTCTCAGTGCCTTTGCTCGCTGTTAAGCTCTAAAAACGTAAAGTCACTATTTTAAAGTTTAATCAATATGATGATTAGCTTTTGAATATCCAAGGGCAGAGGCAATCCATGTATATAAAAAACCAAACTATGACAAAATGGAGAGTCTAGTTACAGGTGGAATTCACAGCCCTAAAGAAAAGAGGCATGTCTTGTTAACATAGGAGGAAAAGTGAATAATTCTGGTTCCCCCACTATCTTTGAAAGGAAAAAAAAGCAAGTGTTTTTCCCTTCCTGGCTACCTTACAACAATACATACCTTTTAGGATACATTCTACATACTAATGAACCAGATGTTCTAAGAAGTTAAAAAAAAAAAAAAAAAGGGCTTCCCTGGTGGCACAGTGCTTGAGAATCCACCTGCCAATGCAGGGGACACGAGTTCAATCCCTGGTCCGGGAAGATCCCACATGCCATGGAGCAACTAAGCCCACGAGCCATAACTACTGAGCCCGCATGCCACAACTACTGAAGCCCGTGTGCCTAGAGCCCATGCTCCACAACGAGAAGCCACCACAATGAGAAGCCCGCGCACCGCAACAAAGAGTAGCCCCTGCTTGCTGCAACTAAAGAAAGCCTGAACGCAGCAACAAAGACTCAGTGCAGCCAAAAATAAACAAACAAAAAAAACATGTACCCTTTTAAAAAAAGAAAAAAGAAGTTAAAAAAAGATTTTTAACTCTGGTTTCTACTTTGTGGTCTGATTTTCTCTCATTTGCATTTTGCCTTTGAGGCTGCTCTAGCATCACAGAGCTGTGGGCTCCTGGGACTGCAGTAAGGATAATAACCCGAGCAGGTGGCCTACAGATCTGTATGAAGGTGACTAGAGGCATGAGCTGCTGCATGTGTCCCTGGTCATCAGATTTCCCCAGATAGGTTGAAAAGGAAATGACACAGTGTATGGGATGATTTAAAAAAAAAAAAAAGCACAATCAAGATGGTAGAATAGTAGGACATGAACCTTACCTTCCCCCACAAATACAGCAAAAATATATCTACATGTGGAATGATTCTCACAGAATATCTACTGAACACTGGCAGAAGACCTCAGACTGCTGAAAGGGCAAGAAAATCTCCACGAAACCAGGTAGGAAGAAAGAGAAAAGGAAATGGAAAAGAAAAGAAAGTGAGAAAGGAATTGGGACAGGACCTGTGTCACTGGGAAGGAGCTGTGAAAAAGAGGAAAGGTTCCCGCACCCTGGGAAGCCCCCTCACCGGCGGGGAGATGGGCCGGGACAGGAGAGCTTGAGCCTCAGAGGAGAAAACAGCAGCTGGTTTGCGTCAGCCAAAGCAGACGGAAGACTGCACAGTCAGTCAGTCAGTGCTGCCGCCCTGCACTCCCCAGCCTGACACACGAGTCTGCCAGTGCTGGCGGGGGCTGGTGCTGGAACTCGGGCTTCAGAGATCAAAACTGGGGAGAGGACTGGGGTTGGCATGTTGTGCAGACGGACCGGGGGGCTGGAATCCAGTGTGACCACAGCTGGGGGTGTATGCAGGGGAAGCCTGGGTCACCTTAGAGGCCAGTCGCCATTGTTTGGGGGGTGCATGAGGGGAGGGGTGGGATCTGCACTGTAGCCTTTTTCTCTGTTCGTGCGCTTGCAGAGGGCAGGACACTACCTGCATGGGCTCCAGGAGCCGTCGCAGCGCCGCCCCCCCCCCCCCCCGCCGACACCAGGAGTGGTTTCAGGCTACCATCACCTCCCTCCTGGACCCAAGGAGTGGTTGCAGGGCCCCCACCACTGCCTGCCCAAACTCCAGGAGTGGCTGTGAGATGCCATCATGCCCACCGTGTGCTCTGGGGGTGCCTGAGCTGCCCGCCGCCACCAAGAACCCAGGACTGGGCATCAGCCACTGCATCTGCACACCCCCGTCAAGGGGATAACGACCAGCACACGCTGAAGAAAAAGGCCACAGGCATCCATACTAAAAACTGCCCTCACACCAAATATATTAAACTCACAAAAGCTACACAGGGATGACCCCACATATAAACAGCCCTCCAAGACCACAGCAGACAACTGTTTCTCCTAAACTCTAAAGAGAAATCTGTAAAATGAAGAAGCAGAAGAACTACTCCCAGATAAAGGACCCTTGAAGGAACAAAGAGTGAAACAGACCCCTTCAGTCTAATAGGCACTGATTTCAAAAAGAAAATAATGAAAATACCAAAGGAATTAAGAAAGGCTATTGAAAGAAATGCAGAGTACTGTAAAAAGGAAGTAGAAACTATAAAGAGGAACCAAAAAAAATTAGAAAACTCATTTGCAGAGACGAAAGCTGAGCTAAAGGCAATGAACAGCAGAATGAATAATGCAAATGAATAAGTGATCTGGAAGATAAAATAATGGAAATCACCCAATCAGGACAGCAGATAGAAAGCCAAATGAAAAAAACCGAAAGCAATCTAAGAGACCTGTGGGATAATATAAAGTGTGCCAACCTATGCAGAATAGGGACTCCAGAAGGGAAAGAAAGAGTAAAGGGGATCAAAAATGTATTTGAAGAAATTATGGCTGAAAACTTCCCAAACCTAAAGAAAGAAACATACCCAGGTACCGGAAGCTCAAGGGTCCCAAACAAGATAAACCAAAAAAGACCTACACCAAGACGTATTATAATAAAAATGGCAAAAGTTAAAGAGAGGATTCTAAAGGCAGCAAGAGGAAAACAGAGTTAATTACAAGGGAACCCCCCCCCCCCAATAAGACTATCAGCTGATTTCTCTACGGAAACATTGCAGGCCAGAAGGGAGTGGCAAGATAAATTCAAAGTCCTAAAAGGGAAAAAATCTGCAATCTAAGATACTCTACCCAGTAAGACTATCACTTAGTATAGAAGGAGAGATAAAGACTTTCTCAGACAAGAAAAAATAGAAGAACATAGCAATACTAAACCTATCCTAAAGGAAATAGTGAAAGGTCTTCTCTAAATAGAAAAGAAGTAAAAATCTATAGGAAAGAGAAAATCACAATTGGAAAATAAATCACTTAAAAAAGCCAGTAGAGGGCTTCCCCGGTGGCACAGTGGTTGAGAATCCGCCTGCCAATGCAGGGGACACGGGTTTGAGCCCTGGCCCGGGAAGATCCCACATGCCATGGAGAACTAAGCCCATGCGCCACAAATACTGAGCCTGTGCTCTAGAGCTTGCGAGCCATAACTACTGAGCCCATGTGCCACAACTACTGATGCCCCCACGCCTAGAGCCTGTGCTCCACAACGAGAAGCCACCACAATGAGAAGCCCGCACACCACAACAAAGAGTAGCCCCCAATCGCCACAACTAGAGAAAGCCCGTGAGCAGCAACAAAGACTCAACACAGCCCAAAAAAAAAAAAAAAAAAAGCCACTATACAAATTAAAAAAAAAAAAAAAAAAATCAAAATATTTTCGGGCTTCCCTGGTGCTGCAGTGATTGAGAGTCCACCTGCCAATGCAGGGGACATGGGTTCGTGGCCCGGTCTGGGAGGATCCCACATGCCGCGGAGTGGCTGGGCCCATGAGCCATGGCCGCTGAGCCTGCGTGTCCAGAGCCTGTGCTCCGCAATGGGAGAGGCCACAGCAGTGAGGCCCCCGTACCGAAAAAAAAAAAAAGTATTTTCTGTGAAAGTGATGATAACCACAATGAACAGCAAAAGGATGAACGTGAAGATGTAAAAGAGGACATCAAAATCATAAAATGTTGGGGAGGAGAGTAAGAAAATGTAGATTTTTTCCCCCCTAGAATGTGTTTGAGCCTATATGACCACCAGTCTAAGGCAAATATATATAGGAAGGGCTTAACATGCTTGAAAAACAGGGTGACCACAAATCAAAAACATACAACAGATTCACAAAAAATGAAAAGAACATAAGTATAATGCAAAAGAATATCATCAAGCCACAAAAGGAAAAACAAAAAGAAAAAGGACAAAGAATATAAAACAACAGGAAAACAAGGTTTAAAATGGCAATAAATACATATCTATCAATAATTACCCTAAATGTCAATGGACTAAATGCTCCAGTCAAAATACACAGAGTGGCAGACTGGATTAAAAAAACAAGAGCCAGGGCTTCCCTGGTGGCGCAGTGGTTGAGAGTCCGCCTGCCAATGCAGGGGACACAGGTTTGTGCCCTGGTCCGGGAAGATCCCACATGCTGCGGAGAGGCTAGGCCCGTGAGCCATGGCCACTGAGCCTGCACGTCCGGAGCCTGTGCTCCGCAGCGGGAGAGGCCACAACAGTGAGAGGCCCGTGTACCACAAAACAAACAAACAAACAAACAACAACAAAAAAAAAACAGACTTTAAACCAAAGTCCATAAAGAAAGATAAAGAAGGACACTATATAATGGTAAAAGGATCAATACAAGAAAAGGATTTTATACTCATCAACATATATACCCCTAATATAAGAGCACCCAAATACATAAAACAAATACTAACAGACATATAAAGGGAGAAAATTGACAGGAATACAATATTGGGTTGGCCAAAAAGTTCGTTCGCGTTTTTCTGTGACATCTTCCAGGAAAACCTGAATGAACTTTTTGGCCAACCCAACAGTAGGAGACTTTACCATGCCACTCACATCAGTGGACAGATCTTCCAGAGACTCAATAAGGCCACAGAAATACTAAATGATACAATAGAACAGTTAGACTTAATTGATATTTTCATGACATTACATCCCAAAAAACCAGAATACACATTCTTTTCAAGTGCACATGGAACATTCTCTAGGATTGACCCACATACTAGGGCACAAAACAAGCCTCAACAAATTTAGGAGTACAGAAATTATCTCAAGCATCTTTTCTGACACAACAGCATGAAACTAGAAATTAGCCACAGAAAAAGAAATGAGGAAAAAAAATTACATGGAGACTAAACATGCTACTAAAAAACCAATGGGTCAATGATGAAATCAAAGAGGAAATTAAAAAATACCTTGAGACAAGTGACAATGAAAACACAACCATACAAAATCTATGGGATGCAGCAAAAGCAGTTCTTATAGGGGACTTCATAGAGATACAGGCCTTCCTCAAAAAAACGAGAAAAATCTCAAATAAACAACCTAATCTACCACTTAAAAGAATTAGAAAAAGAAGAAAAAACAAAACCTAGTCACCAGAAGGAAGGAAATAATAAAGATCAGAGGGGAAATAAATAGAGATTTAAAAAACAACATAAAAAAATTAATAAAACCAAGAGCTGGTTCTTTGAAAGGATAAACAAGATTGATAAACCTCTGGCCAAGCTCACGAAGAAGAAAAGAGAGAGAACTCAAACAAATTAGAAATGAAAAAGGAGACATAACAACTGATACCACAGGAATACAAAAAACCATAAGGGAATACTAAGAACAATTATATGCCAACAAATTCAACAACCTAGAAGAAATGGACAAGTTTCTAGAAACATACAGCCCACCAAAATTGAATCAAGAAGAAATAAATGATTTTAACAGACCAATCAATAGAACTGAAATAGAATCTATAATTTTAAAACTCCCTATAAACAACAGTCCAGAACCAGACAGTTTCACAGGCAAATTCTACCAAACATACAAACAAGAACTTATACCTATCCTTCTCAAACTCTTCCAAAAAATTGAAGAGGAGGGAACATTGCCAAGGACATTCTATGAAGCCACCATCACTCTGATACCAAAACCAGACAAAGACACCACCAAAGAAGAAAATTACAGGCCAATATCTTTGATGGTACAGGTGCAAAAATTCTCAACAAAATATTAGCAAACCAAATCCAACAACACATAAAAAAGATCTTACATCACAACCGAGTGGGATTCATCCCAAATTCATAAGGATGGTTCAACATATGCAAATCAACATGATACACCACATAAACAAAAGAAAAGACAAAAACCACATGATCATCTCAATAGATGCAGAAAAGACATTTAACAAAAATGCAACATCCATTCATGATAAAAACTCTTACCAAAGTGGGTATAGAGGGGACATATTTCTAAATAGTAAAAACTATTTATGACAAACCCACAGCCAATATAATACTCAATGGTGAAAAGCTGAAAGCCTTCCCGCTAAAATCTAGAACAAGACAAGGATGCCCGCTGTAACCACTTCTATTCAACATAGTATTGGAAGTCCTAGACACAGTAATCAGATAAGAAAAAAAAATAAAAGGTATCCAAATTGGAAGGGAAGAGGTAAAACTGTCATTATATTTAGATGATATAATACTATATACAGAAAAACCCTAAGGACTCCACACAAAAACTACTAGAACTGGTAAATGAATTCAGCAAGGTAGCAAGACACAAGATTAACATACAGAAATTGGTTGCATTTCTTCACACCAACAATGAAGTATCAGAAAGGGAATGTAAAAAAAAATCAATATCTTTTAAAATCACAACCCCCCAAATAAAATACTTAGGAATAAACCTCACCAAGGAGGTGAAAGACTTATATGCTGCGAACTATAAAACATTAATAAAGGAAACTGAAGGTGATTCAAAGAAATGAAAAGATATCCCATGCTCCTGGGTTGGAAGAATTAATATTGTTAAAATGGCCATATTACCTAAAGCAATCTACAGATTTAACATGATCCCTATCAAATCACCCATGACATTTTTCACACAACTAGAGCAAATAGTCCTAAAATTCACATGGAACCATAAAAGACCCAGAATTGCCAAAGCAATCCTGAAAAAAAAGAACAAAGCAGGGGGCATAACCATCACAGACTTCAGATAATACTACGAAGCTACAGTGATCAAAACAGTGTGGTATTGGCATAGAAACAGACACATGGATCGATGGAACAGTATAGAGAGCCCAGAAATAAACCCACACACCTACAGTCAATTGATCTTGAACAAAGGAGGCAAGAATATACAATGGGAAAAAGTCCCTTCAGCAAGCGGTGTTGGGAAAATTGGACAGCCACATGTAAATCAATGAAGTTAGAACACACCCTCTTACCACACAAAAAAATAAACTCAAAGTGGCTTAAAAACTTAAACATAAGATATGACACCATAAACCTCCTAGAAAAGATCATAGGCAAAACATTCTCTGACATAAACCATACCAATGTAGGTCAGTCTCCCAAGGCAACAGAAATAAAAATAAACAAATGGGACGTAATCAAACTTACAAGCTTTTGCACAGTAAAGGAAACCATAAACAAAACGAAAAGACAACATACAGGATGGGAGAAAATATTTGCAAATAATGCGACCAACAAGAGCTTAATTTCCAAAATATACAAACAGCTCATACAACTCAACAACAAAAAAACAAACATACCAATCGCAAAATGGGCAGAAAACCTAAAGAGACATTTCTCCAAAGAATACCAAAGGCCAATAGGCGTATGAAAAGATACTCAACATCACTAAATATTAGAGAAATGCAAATCAAAACTATAATGAACTACATGCTCACACCAGTCAGAATGGCCATCATTAAAAAGTCTACACAACATCGCTAATCAACTATACTCCAATATAAAATAAAAATTAAACACAAAAAAATTAAATAAAATACCTTCAAAAAAAAGAAAAAGGTCTACAAATAACAAATGCTGGAGAGGGTGTGGAGAAAAGGGAACCCTCCTACACTGTTGGTAGGAATGTAAGTTGGTGCAGCCACTGTGGAAAACAGCGTAGAGGTTTTCCTCAGAAAACTAAAAACAGAATTACCATATGATCCTGCAATCCCCAGGCATATACCCAGACAAAACTATAATTCAAAAAAAGATACATGCACCCCTATGTTCATAGCAGCACTATTCACAATAGCCATGACATGGAAACAACCTAAATGTCCATCAACAGATGAATGGATAAAGAAGATGTGGTACATATATACAATGGACTACTATTCAGCCATAAAAAAGAAAGAAATAATGCCATTTGCAGCAACATGTATGCAACTAGAGATTATCATACTAAGTGTAGTAGGTCAGAAAGAGAAGGACAAATACCATATGATATCACTTATATGTGGAATCTAAATTATGACACAAATGAACCTATCTATGAAACAGAATCATAGACACAGAGAATAGAATGGGAGAGGGATGGATTGGGAGTTTGGGATTAGCAGATGCAAACTGGTATATATAGGATGGATAAACAACAAGGTCCTACTGTATAGCACAGGGAACTATATTTAATATCCTGTGATAAACCATAATGGAAAAGAATGTGTATATGTATAACTGAGTCACTCTGCTGTACAGCAATTAACACATTATAAATCAACTATACTTCAATAAAAAGAAAAAAATAGAAGGGAGGAAAACAAAAGACAAAAACAACCCAGTCACATAGCCTAAGGAGGAGGGTAGGCAAGCAGAAACCTAAAGGGAGTGAATATCAATTAACAGATCTCTAACCACACTCTGCAGCATGATCTAGCTTTGCAAAACAGCACAGAGACAGAAGCCAAGGGAGAGGTCAGGTCCACTGGTTTGCAGAGGATGACATAAAAATGGGTCCAGAGTCCAGATCAGTCAGGGAGTCACATGCTGGGAAGAAGCCACCCAGATTCACAACGAGTGCTGAGAGGGCCCCGTGAGGGTGGAGGGCTGCCCAAGTCGGTGGGTAAGAGGAGGACAGATGACAAGGAAGTAGGGGCTCACGACTAGAAGGCCAAGGTCAAGACCTTGAAGGTAGCACTGCTCCTGATGAGTGAGATGGATGGGGCCAGTGTGGTGGGAAACAGCGTCGAGAGGAAGACGGCAAGGAGCTGGCATAGGTGGGGTCGGACCGTTGTTGACAGAGGAGAAAATGCAGGCAGCGGGGTACACACGGGTACAAGGACCCGTCTGAATCAACCTTTACAGAAAAGGAACCCATGAGCAGTATGACTGTCTATACTTACTGGGTGTCAGAAAGGAAACGCCATTCTGTTCTTCCAAGCCTACATTTGGATCTTTCCAGGGCCCAAAAGAGAATGAATATTTGAACAACGAGCAGTCAAGAGTCAAGGAAAGCATTTTTAGAGCCTTTCCCTTTTGAAGTGTATTTTGCTCAAGGAGAAAGGGAAGTTTTTCAAATACAGATTTCAGACTAGCCACTCAGAACCGTCCTCTGGAGGCCCTTACCTTGGTCTGTTTCTTCTCGGTGGCGTAGACGATAGAGGTACAGCAGACTTCAGCGATCTTGCGGCCCTGGCCGTAGAAGGACCAGCAGCAGATTTCGTCCCCAATGACATCCTTTATGAACAGGACCCTTCCATTAAAGCGCAGCGATAGCTTATCAAACAGTTCGATGTTCTTCAACATATTGTCGTCAGAATTGCTGCAAAAGAGCATTTGATAAAGTGATTGATTACAAGCTGGTGTTAACAGCCACCACTAGTGGGGGAGTGTTTCCACACATCGGGCCCATTATCTCCAACATCCCTTTTCAACCTCACAGTAAGCCCGTGAAGAAGGCACTACAGTCCCCAAAGCTCAAAGGAAAGCAAGGGTCAGAGAAATTAGGGAACTGGCTGAGGCCAATAACTAATAAATGGCAGAGCTGAGCCTCAAAAAGACAGCTCTGGCCTCTAAGTCTGCGCTCCTCACCAGCGAGCTAGGGCGGACGCCCTGCTGTGCAACAGCCAGGAATGAAATCCTGAAACCACGGGGTCTGCAGGCAGAGGCACCAGGTCGGGGACATGGAGGAGAGCCCCACAGAGCCACATGAGAGGCTGAGTGACCTGTCCGAGGGAGACTTTTTATCCTGGGTCCATTTATGGGTCTTAAATAACTTCATCTAATACCCCTACAAGCCATAAGTTCCTGATTTAGAGCCACATGTTCCCAAGAGCCAAAAGGCATTCTAGAAACCTGTATATATTGCTAGTGGGAACATAAAATGGCATAGTCACTTTGGAAAACAGTTCGGCAGGTCCTCAAGTGATTAAACGTAGAGTTACCATATGACCCAGCAATCGCACTCCTAGGTATCCACCCAAGAGAAATGAAAACATGTATGTGTACATGCATGTCCACAGCAGCATTATTCCTAACGGCCAGAAGGTGGCAACAACCCTAATTGTCCATCAACTGATGAATGGACAAGCAAAATGTAGTCTGTCTGAACAATGGAGTATTTTTCAGCCATAAAATGAAGTACTGATGCGTGCTACAACATGGATGAACTTTGAAAACGTTATGCTAAGTGAAAGAAGCCAGACACAAAAAGCAACATATTATAAGATTCTACATATATGAAATGTCCGGTGTAGGCAAATCCATAGAAACAGAAAGCAAAGTAGTGGTTGCCTAGGGCTGGGGGAGATAAGAGGGTGGGGGGCCATGGGGAGTGACTGCTAACAGGTATAGGTTTCCTTCTGAGGTGATGAAAATGGTCTACAATTAGGTAAGTGGTGATGGTTGCACAACTCTGAATATACTAAAAAACACTGAATTGTGTATTTTTAAACGGTGAATTTTATGGTACGTGTGAATTTGATTTCATATCTATCGATCCATCTGGGCATTCTAGAGGTGCAAAAAGGCCACCCTCATCTGAAGGGAACGAGGGGAGCTGGGCCTGGCTGGTTTGAGTGCAGATGTCTTTTCTGGCCAACACCTTACCTGGTATACGAGTATTTGTTGTTACTTCTGTTGTAGAGCAACTTCACGGCTGGCTGTGGGTTGTTTTAAAAAAAAGGAAGAAGAGAGTCACTTGGAGTGCAGGTGCGAAGGACCACCGGCTTCCCACAGCACTGGAGCCCTGCCATCCGCCTGAAGAGGCAGATAAGCATAGCCTGCTGGCTGGGGTGGGGCTGGAGAGGGAGACTGCGTGAGCCAGCACCAGGAGAAACAAAAGATGAGCTATACTCTCCCATTCCTGACCCCTTCTCAGGCCTTGCCCAAGGCAATTTCCCACATTTTTATTCCAAAACTTACTCAGAATAACCTCCACTACTTTTGGTAGCAAAAGAAATGCCACAAGGTTGCCTCCACCATACCTTATTTGAAGTCGCTATAAGTTTCTGTTCTTCCTTGGATGAGGTGATGACAGGAACTTTGCAGAAAGGCTCATAAGTATCTTTGTTCTGCTGGAACAAAACATGCTTTCAGCCTGGGAGGCCTGCCCAGCATTGAACTGTTTAAGCTGGCCTGCCGGGCAAAGACGGACTCTGGCGAGGGGAGATGGGGCAGCCGTGGCTGGGAAGAGAGGAGGATTCTCAGCACCAGTGAAGTAGGATGGGGGATGACCAGGAGTGGAGTTCTCCAATGAACCCGCTCTTCGGCCAGGACTGTTATATGCCAGGGTGCTTGGCATATAAATACTAACAATGACACATTTCACAGCCCAGGAAGCCACTCAAAAATAAACCCTAAATATGGCAGATGAAATACAATTGCATCAAAGCTCCTAAAACCCCACTGCAATGACTGCAGAGGAATTATAAGCCCATAAGGAGAGAAAGAATGGGAAAAGTGAGGTCAGCAGACAAAAGATGTCAAAAATTCAAGTCTGGAAAGCAGGTCTCAAGTGAGTGATAACCAAGGAGCAGAACGCTGAAACCTAAGTTGGCAGATGGGAAAGAATCCACAGCTTTGAAGGCTGGTGGACTCAGGGCAAGAGCAGAGGGTTGCTTGCTAGTCGACAGAAGCACTGGTGAGACCTCCAGATGGATCCCCTACCCCAGCCGGGCAAGAGAAAAGTCCACTTTCCTGGAGCAGTTTGTACAGGAGAGGACAGGGCTGAGCTGCTATTCTGAAAACGGGAGATTAAGTGAACCATCTACACACTAAATGGTGAGCCCTACCCCCACCCCAGCCCCTTCTCCTACTCAGATCTCAGAAGGCAGCCAGTTGGGCTTATACCCACCAGGCAAGAGAGTGGAGGATTCCTCTACAGGGAACCACCTGTCCAAAAAAAAAAAAAAAAAAAAGGCTTACAGATTCTGACATTGAGAGTTCCCACTGAAAAAGCCAGCCTTATCATCTGCCACTGAAGCCCACTGGACAACAATACATAGTGTTTCAGAGCCTTTGCTCTTGAATTTCAACAGACCAAGGACCATCAGATTATACCCGGAAAGCCTCTCAAATATGAGACTGAAACCAAAACAAAGAGAAAAAGTAAGAGAAGGAGTCCCACAATGAAGGCAGCAGAAAGAAAACTTCAAATAGTATCATCAGACAGATGAGAGCGGATACCGCATCCCATGAAACAAGATCAGCGTGCTATATAAAAAAGAGCACTCGGAGAACTAGAAAAGGCTCTCGGGAGTCAGAAATACGATAGCAGAAATGAAAAATTCAATAGAAGCGTTGAAAAGATAAAACTGAAAAAACGCTCTGAGAAAATAGAAGGATAAGGGCGACAGAAATTAGGAGGTCAGTCCTGGAGGTTTAATCTCAGACTAACAGAAACCACAAAAAGGAACCCAGAGGGCATGTCTCTAAGACAAAGATGAAACAGAGATTCCCTGATGTGTCTGAACATACCAGGAGGAGACTGAAGTTTCTGAGAATTTAGGGCTGAATTAGGGATGTGTGCTTAGAAAACCAAGCAAACAAAAGACAATGAAGCAATCACTAATTCTGGCAAACTGAAAAGTTACACGAAAAAGGAAATAATCACTGTATACTCTGTGGCTCAACTGTTAACAATATTTACACAACTCAACGTAAACTCTGAGTACGGATTTAATCAAAACTGTGATAAACTACACTGGGAGAAGGAATATGTGCAGGCAAGTTTGGTAGTGGCTGGGGTGGCACATGAGCTAAATTTTAATTTTCTACAGAAACGCCAGTAGATAGTGTGGTAAACTGAAAAATCAATAAATAATATAAGAAATAGGTGAGTAAAGAACTGCTGCAAGAATTAAAAGAGGCTGCTGCAGGGGTGGGAGTGGGTGGAAGGCGTATGCTAGTGTTTTTGACATCAACCTAGCTTACAATACTAACTTGCCTTGGTAAACGCTTTACATGCATTACTTTAATAAACATACAAATGAAATAAAAAATAACAAAGTAAAAGCTACAACATTCAGTTAGATTTACAGAGAGTTCACAGACTGGCAGTAGCGGCAGGGGTGGTGCAAATAACAGCTCCTCAGGCAAATACCAGTTCCTCAGGCAGACTGGCATCGTGGGTACTGTCCCAGTGGAGAGCCACCCAAGAGCCTCACGTTTACAGATCCAATTCCTAGGACAACGCAAAGGGGTTCTTCTGATTCTCTGCCATGTCTTAACTTGCCTTGAAATAAATGGCTGCTGGCTACATCTAGAAGCGTTCTGGTTTTGTAGGGATTTTACTGTCCCTAGACTTGACCCCAGCAGTCCTTCCCCAGCTCCAGCTGAGGAGTGAGGGGTGTCTGTCTGTAGAGATTACGCTGGGCTCTCAACAATGACTTGTGGGATGAGAGTAAGTCTCCCAATGAGTCCAGAGAAGGATCAGGTTTTACACCCCATGGCTCGGTACTGAAGGGTTACAATGCACACAGGGAGAGGACCCAACACCATGGGGGCTGAAATAAGCCAGAGAGCAGTCAGGTGGCCTCAGCATCACAGGGAAGCCTCTCGGGGGTCGCGCAGGCCAGAGGGGAGCAGCTCCGGGGTCAACTCATTAACTCTCACAACAGCTCAATGAGGGAGGGGGACAATGAGAAAGGCAGATGAGTCTGGGGCTCTCCCTGCCCACACGGGGAGAAAGGGTGATACCTACTTGCAGGGCTGCCTGGCACTCTTCCACCAGGCCCTGGACCAGGTAGTACTTGGCTTCTGCCAGCAGCTCCTCGATCTCCCGGCGGCTCTCAGGCAAGGGGACCGCCCCGTCACGAAGGTAGTTGAGTATGGTACCAAAGTGCTTCCCACACCGGTCAATGAGGATCCAGCCTGTGGTGGGAGGAGGGGGGAGGAGAGCTGGTGTCTCTTGGCTCCCACCACCCCTGGGGAGAGCAGGACCACAGAGAGGGTTGCGGCCCCACCTGCCCAGCTACCAGCAAAGGGCTGACCAGGCCCCGCTGGCTGCAGACAAGCACACCCCAGACTCACTGGTTTGGGCTCCTTTATTTTATTTATTTATTTTTAACTTTTTGGCCACACCAAAGGAAGGATTGAACCGGTGCCCCCTGCGAAGGAAGCACGGAGTCTTAACCACTGGACTGCCAGGGAAGTCCACGGCCCCTGGAGCCTAAAAGCATGTTCCTAAAGTACCTCAAAAATCCCTATGTTAAGAATATCGCAAGAGGGCCTACCCCACACCTGGATAAAATGGGTCCAAATGAGCACATCCCATTGACAGGGGAAAGGCTTCTGGTGTGAAAATATCTATTCCCTTTTACAACAAAGCTTTTTTTTTTCAGACTCCCAAATAACAGAGCCATTTCTAAGGAAGCAGACGGCTCATGCTGCAGGGAGTCAGTGACATCTGACTCCCAAGGGTGACCCCCAGGCACTCACCAGCACCACCACAGAAAATTCCATCCGTAACCCCCCAAACAAGTGTTTAGTGGCTAATGACAGCGATCAGAGATAAAATGGTGACCAGCCAGACCCTGCCCTCAAGCAGTTCAGTCTAACTTGGGGAGATGGCGCTGGCATTCATGAGATACGGAAACACATTCCAGCTGCTGACCGGAACCAGGCACAGTGCGAAATCGTGCCTTGTGGGTGGGGACAAGGCGAGTCCTGCAGCTTCTCAGTGTCTTCTCCAGTCTCCAGTCCTGGCCCTGGTCTGCAGGGCCGCTATGCGGCTTCGCTTCTCGAAATTCCTCCGCTGAAATGCAAATGCTACTGGGAAGAGGAAAGAGGACTGGAGCCTGGGAAGGGGAGGAGGAGGTACCAGAAGGGGAAGCAGGGTTGAGGTGAAGACCAAGTACATCTCAAGAGAAAACGTGAAGCCAGACAGACGGAGAAGTCCCGGCCTTCCCGATAAGCAGGGTCACCCCGGGAAGGGGGCCCCAAATCTCCTGCTGCGCACTGCAGGTGAGGAAATGCCAGCGCCCAGGGAAGTTAGGAGGTTCACACAGGAATCACTCATTCTCTGCCCCTGCTTTCCCTCAGCTTGGGAAAAGAGCCAGGTTTCCACTCCTAAGACCACTATGTCTTCCCAAATCCTCCTCAGACCCCAGGCCCTGGATCGGCAGCAGAGGCCAATGGAGGCCAAGGGCAGCCAAGGCACCTTTTCACGTCCAGTCACAAGTCGGCCCGCCTCCCCCGAGTCCAGCCCCGCCAAGTGTGCTCAGGTGTTCTAGTGCACTAGTTAGTGTTCTTTGCCGCCATCACCAGGAGAGTTGACAAGGAGGCCATTTCCACGTTCCGCTTTGCAACTACTCCTCAGTCCACGGTTCCTGGGCCTTTGGTTAAAGGTCCCGTCTCGTCCCTCCAGAGCCTTCTGCGCAGCACTTCCACGCTGCTATGGCTTCCTGAGTACAGCAAGAAGTTAATCCCCAATCTCGGCAAACACAAAGCAAATGTGTGGCCTGGAGTCAGACCCTGGATCCGAGGAAGGACAACGAGGCCTTCACAGGTGTGGTAAATCCTGTCACCTTGACAGTGCCCGCTGGACATTATGTTCCCGCTCCTTTCTCCAGCTGAGACAACAAAGTGCGGACTCAGTATCTGTTCTGCAGCTCAGATGCCTACAGGGGCCTTGAGCACACAGGATAACCAGGTGCAGGTGGGCAGGGCAGACCACAGCCCAGGCCCTGCCTCTCCCCGCCCCCGCCCCCCAAGGGGGTTCTTCCCACTCCAGCCAAAACTGGCCAGGCAGGAATGAGGCCCAGGGCTGAGAGAGCCCCTGATGTTCCAGGAGAAGCCAAAAATGCAGATTTCCCTGTGAAATCTCCAGACTTCTAAAGAACAGTAAACTGATTTTTTTTTAAAACCTGTCATTAACCCACGACAGGGCAGCCACAACAGGGCCTGCTGGCCAGCAGCCTGTGACCCCTGTTGTGACCGTGGATCAAGTGCTCTCCCTCCAGCAAGCCGACAAGGTATGGAAAGACCGTACTATCTCCCCAACAGTTCCTGGTGATGGAGGCTCATTCCCCTGCATTCTCCTCAGATGAAAACAGAGGCTCAGGGAGGTCCAGGGACACTCCCAAAAGCTGGGGAGGCAGACCTAAACCACAAAGAACAAGCAAGAAACTCGTAGGAAAACTCTTTTCATCATACGAAATTGAGAAGACACATAGAACCTCAGTCTTTGGGAGAAAGGGCAACAAATTCCACCCAGCCGCTCTGGGAAGAAAATGTCCTCGTCTGCCTTTGATGCGTGGACAACGCAGCCACTCAGAAAGAACGAGGGCCCCTGAAATCAATTACCCAAGTGACAGTCCAGAGTTTCCATAAACGAACAGGCGGACCGTGACACTGGGCTCTGGCTCAAGAATGCTGTCAGGAAATGCTTGTGGTGAAGGAATCATACTTTGGACAAATAAGGGCAAAAAAAAAGAGCAGAGCCAGACGCACTCTCCATGAGGTTTCAATTAACATTTTGACTTCAAAATATTTTAGTTGCTTTCAAAGCAGGAATCGATCCCTTTGAAGCAGTCAGCTCCAGTCCCCAGCATATAGACAAGCTAAGGGAAGCCAAGCCAGGTCAGGGCGACCTGGGCTCCCTGGCCCCTTTGGCAGGGCTGGAAAGAAGAGTGAGGGGTGTAGACCCGGAGGCTCTGGGACGGGTTGAGTGAGACAGCACAGGCCTGTACTGGAAACCCAGCTCTGCACCTACTTGCTGGATGACGTTGGTGTCTCACTTAACCTCTCTGTCCTACGGTTTCCTGTTCTAAAAATGGTTCCTCCCTGGGCTGGCATAAAGGTAAGATGAGAGAATGTACAGGAAGCACAGAGCACAATGCCGGGTCTGCCAGCAGCCATCAAATAGGTCTCTGATGGTGAGCCCTTTACATATGGCATCATCACTGGAGAATAGACGGGAGTGGCAGCGGCATCCAGAGGCAGAATGTTCCAGCCCCCAGGAAGGGGGTCTGCGTGGTTTTTGGGGTGCCTGGGAGGAGGCTTGGCTCAGAGACGGGGGGCTGGACCGCCGGGCTTGCCCCCTCCCAGCCCCGCCAGCAGACCAGGTACATCCTCTCTCCTTCCCTCCCCCACCTCCTCCAGGGAGCTTTCACTGACCTCTCCTTCTCCATACTAAGGTATTTAGATTTTTATGGTCCCCAGACTTGCCTGTTCATAAGTTGCCTAAGGTACTTGGGTCCTTGTTACAAATTCAGACTCTTGGAAGTAGCCTCATTCCTAAATCAGAATCTCTAGGGCAGGGTTTCTCTGCCTCAGCACTAGTGACACTTCAGACCGGGTGATTCTTTGTTATGGAGAGACCCTCCATAGGGTATGTAGCAGCATCCCTGGCCTCCACCCAATAGCATTCCCACACCCAAAACGTGATACCCAGCAATGCTCTGGATATTGCCAAGTGTCCCTGAGGGTCAAAAATCATCTCTGGTTGAGCACCACTGACCGAAATAGATCAAAGATCTAAATGTAAAAAATAATGTAAAAACTTCGAGGTATCAGAGTCAACAAATCAGACTGGGAGAAGATATCTACAACATAAGACCACAAAGAAATATGATCCAGAATATATACTTCTACAAAGAAAGAAAAAAGGAAAATGTGTAAAGACACTGTCCGGCAGCTAAATGATGAAACACAATGGCCAATAAACATAAGTCACTCAATGCACTGGAAATGCTAAATAAAACAACAAAGCACTGTACCATAACCATCAGATTGGCAGTAAGCAAACAATGACAGGTGCCCAGTGTTGGCAAAAATTCAGACCCCTGTGGGGAGGATAACGGACACAACCGCTAATACCTAATCAAGTCGAGGATATGATCCCCAATTCCCCTCTTGGGAATCAACTCCAGGACAGAGCTCCCAATGGTGGGTAGGACCTTAATGCTGTGGGCCCTGGGCCGGGGGTGTGGGGGTGTGGGGTGGGGCTGGCTGGGGCCTGGGGACTCCAGAGCTTTTTCATTCACCAAAGTAAAAATATTATTTTCTGGGTGTGCCATGATGTGGCAAGGGTTGGGAAGCAGAGCCCACACATGCACTGGGAGAGTGTTGGAGAATGATAATATTCCTAACAGTGAACACTGGAAACAGCCTAAATAACCATCACAGAACACGGATCCATAAACTGCACAGAACACTCTACTTCAGGGAAATGTGTGAACTAGAGCTGTTTTCTCATGGATCAATGTCACAGGCATAACGCTCACTAAAGCAAAAGCTAAAAGGCTACGTACAAGCTATAACATGTAACACCATTTATATGATGTTTAAAAATGCACCAACTATACGGTGGTTACGGACATAAACAGCTGTAGTAACAGTAATTCACGCAAAGCCCCACACCAGTGGTTCTCAGCCCTGGCCGCGCATTAGAATCCCACCGCGAGCTCTTAAAGTCCTAATGTCCACCACACCCTGTCCAGTTACATCTGGCTGAGGAGCGGGGGCGGGGGTGGGGTGGGTGGACGACAGGCATCAAGGTTTAGCTCTGAGGGTGACTCTGTGCAGCAAAGACTGAAATCCACCCCAGTGACCCCACAGTCAAGCTACTTAGAGGTCATGGCTAGAAGGGAGAGAGGCAGAGAGGGTAAAGAGAAGCCCCATGGGTCCAGGTAATGTTTTAGTCCTTGTCTGAGTTGGGGCACAGGGGAGTTTGTTACATTATGCAGTTTAAACGCTTTCAACTTATTTCAGAATTTTGCATAAGGCAGGAGGCCTGCGGGGGTACTGCAGTTTTCCTGCTTATTCCACTGCCCCACTGGTTTTCTAGGGAACGCCTACTGATAATTAGATTAATGACTCTCTTCTCTGATCTAGTTTATAGACTTCCTTACTCCAAAAACATTAGCCAGAGACCAGACACCATTTAAGGCGGGAAAGTACTACAAGCAACAGGGATGAGGCAGGCAACTACAGGTGAGGGCCGGACAGAAGTCGTGTTACGAAAGGGCCACATAAATCCACCCGCCAATGACGACAATGACAAGGGCTCCGGGAGAAATTCTAGCACTGCAGGAACTGAACCTTTCTGGGGAGGAGTCTGGGAAAGGCCTAATCACTGCCACCGTGTCCTCTCAGAAGAGCGACCCCTGTAGGGGGAACGTGAGACCGCAACACCCTCATCCCACAAGGCCAAGGCAGGCCACTTCTCCACAGCGTGCTGAGACCCTTCCCCACAGCCCCGGCCCCTCTACACCCCAGCCCAGGCAGGACTAAAGCAGTAACAGACAGCCCCCATTACTGAGTCCCCCAAAGTGCCGGGCCCTCTGTCAAGGGCTTTCTAACGTCCTCATGTAATCCCCATGACAACCCCGAAAAACATTATCATTGGCAACTTTTAAATGAGGAAAGAGGTTCAGAGAAAAAGTCACTCGACTAGTGTCACATCACCAGTGAACAGCAAATGAGCCTGTGTGAGCACAATGCCCAACGCGTGGAAACTGCTCCATAGCGGTTAGCTGGGACAGCTACCATGGGACAGAGCAGGACTCAAATCCAGGTCCACCTCCAACACCCACGCTCCTCTCTGTTGAGGAATTACGTGCACACGGTATACAACTCAGGCAGGCAGAAGGGCGTGTAGTGCAAGAGAGTCTGCCACCCACCCAGGACCCCAGGTCCCCTCCCCAGAAGCAACCAGCTTCTCAGGTATCCTGTACAGATTTCTAGCAACACAATGCATATACTGTTCGGTATCTTCAGAGCCCTTGTTCTTTAACCAGCATGCCGTCCTGCTGGCTTCACTCGCCTGGGTGAGCCACACTTGGCATTTGGGCCTGTTTGTGGCAAATTTCACTGCCACCGACAAGCTTCCTGCCTGAAGGCCAGGGTGAAGCTGTGAGATGCAGAAAGTCTACCGCGCTTTGTAGATCCAAGGGTGTGCTTAGGCCATGGGTCAGGCTGGGCAGTGTACTCCCCAGGGGCCAACAGGATTGCTCTGCCAGCACAGCGCTGGCTGGAAGACCAGACACTCAGCCTGACATCCCAGGCCCAAAAGGGCTTCATCTCTAAGCTGGTGGTTGCACCATAAGGCTGCCACACTCAGACGACCAGGCCTAGGGCTGGGCCCACATCAAACCACGCACAACAGACAGTAAGAGCCAGCAAGTCCTGGGTTCAGTAGCTTCATCATTTCCAGCCCTGTAGCTTTTGAAAAAGCATTTCACCTCTCTGAGATGTGGATCTCTCACTTAGCAACTGGTAACAGCAGCCACCCCTTAAAGGGTTAAGGTGAGGCTTAAATGAAACAAAACCCATAAAAGGCCACACTGTGAGCTCTTCATGATGACCTGAAGGGGGCTGGAGTTCTGTGAAGTGGAAACAGCTGGGGTTTGGAGTGTCAAAGGCAGCACTGCTTCCCTGGAGATGCTGGGTTTTCCACGAAGCACCGAGGAAGGACATCCTCTGGCAGCTGTTTAGAAGCCTGCACAGGCCCACTGGTTCCACTCTCGTGCGTCTCCCAGTTGGGGGATGGGAAAGCTTGCGGACTCCGTCTCCTTTGTGACACAGCATCAAGCCACCAAGGTGAGGGCTCTCAAGGAGACACGGCTTCCACGTTGCCTTGGAAGCGAGCCAGCCGCTTTTCCTGAGCCCCGCCAGAGACTGGGCAGGGCGGAAGAAAGGCCACAACAAACCTGGGGTCTCAGATAAGGTCCACTTCCTTCAGCAGCTGGGGTGCTATTGTCTTGATTTCCACAAATACTCCCGGGCCATGCTGGGTGCGGCCCAGCAGAGGGGATCCTCCTACTCATAAAAACCCTGGCGTTTTCTGGGTGGGGCACTGAGGCAGCTCTGGGGCTCTGACCTCATTCACCTGCTGCTGGGCCAGAAACCCAAGTTTGTGGGGAGCCCAGGGAAGTGGGACTGAAGGTCCCCCAGCAGCCTGGCTTCTCCAGGACACAGAGGGAGATGCCCCCACTAGCCGACAGTCCAGGGTGTGGCCCTCTTAGGATAGGAGAACACGCTGTGCACACCAGGCCCAGAGCCCCCAATCCCACCCCTGTGTCAAAACTCGCCACTCTTCCAGGAACTACCATCTCGAGAAAGGCAGGGGCGTCAGCACAGAGGCCAGCCTCGGAAACAGGTAAGGTAGGGTCAAGCCAAGCCGTGGTCTGGCCTGGTCTCAAGCAAGCTCAGGCCAAGGAATGAAGGATGGGGCCATCTTTAAACCTCATGTGACCTGCCCCATAAACCCAGCCAAAGAAGGATGCTCCCTCTTGCAGGGGTCTGAGTGTTCCAGGTGGGTGGAAGTAGTTATGGGAAGTAGGACCATTTTAAACAATTCTTTGCCCTTCATTAACATGACTTTCCACAAAAAGAAAAAAAAAACCACACACTGGGGACTTCCCTGGTGGTCCAGTGGGTAAGACTCCACGCTCCCAATGCAGGGGGCCCGGGTTCGATCCCTGGTCAGGGAACTAGATCCCGCATGCATGCTGCAACTAAGAAGCTCGCATGCCGCAACTAAGAAGTCCGCATGCCGCAACTAAGAAGTCCGCATGCCACAACTAAGTTCCCATGCCGCAACTAAAAACAAGCAAAAACAAAAAACCCACGCATTGAATATACATATATTGAATGCTTGCTATGGGCCAGCAGTCCCCCCGGGGTGGGTGTCATTGTGCCCATTTGCCAGATGGAGAAATGAGACGACAGGCTAAACAACTTGATTAGGGTCACCAGACAAGAAAATGGGGAGCTGAGACTCCAAAATCCAGGTTTGTGAGTCTTTTATCAGGACCCCATCCTAGGAGGACAACGGTCCAGAGAAAACGCTCCCACCTCTGTCACACTCGAGTTTCACTCTGACATCACAGAATCATGACCGAGAGAATGGGAAGAGTGCCAACCAGGGCAGCCAGTCCAGCGTCCACTGTATAGAGCTGATGCCTGGGGCGGGGAAGTGACTTTCTCACAGTCACACTGCAAATCAACAGCTAAGTCGAGATTATGACCCCCCGCCATCCCGCTGACTCCTACTCATCTTCAGCTCTCAGCTTAGGTGTCACCTCCTCAGGGAAGCCCTCCTTGACCACCTCCCCCTCCCCCTGATTAGATCCAGTCTCCCTGTTACTCACTCTCAAGGCTCCCTGCACGCCCAGTAACACTGAGCACAACAGGAAACCTGGGCCTGTGGACACTGCCTGTTTCACGTTGGTTTTCTGAACTGGAAGGAAGCCCTCGACCACAAGCATGTCCCAGAGGCTGGGCTTACCTTCACTATCCGTGAGCACCTCCATGCGCCCGCTGAACATGGCCTTCAGCATGGTGTCCTGCTTGGTCAGCGTCTGCATGGTGGTGTAGTACAGGGCTCCACCCACGTTCAGCTTCACGTACTTGGAACTGGGGCTCGTGCCCTTGAACGAAGTGGTGCGGGTCGCAGCTGCTGGCACCGCTGAGCTCACCACACTTTCTCCTGACATCTCTTCCTGCCAGGGGACAAACACAGGGGCACTAGGGTCACAGCACCAGGCCTGATTTACTTTTCTCAGCCAGTGTGCTGCAGCTGGCCTCCAGATGTGTTCTGCTTAGTCCAAGTGTATACTGCATTGAAAACAAAGTTTACTCCCAGCGTTGACAACTCGGGAGAATTCACAGGAAAATCTGAGTTTCTGGCTTCTCTTAAAATCAGAGGCCAACTAGGCCAGCAGGGGAACCAGTGGTGGGAGCTGGGGCGTCGGCTAACCCATTGGGAGGAGCATGCACTCCCCAACCTGCCCCAAACTCCAAGCAGACAGCCTCATACACTGGCTTCACTGCTGACCCTGCAATTACCAGTTTGCCACTAAGTCTTGCATTACAAGGACTTCCTTTGTGCCCACTACCCATATAAATGAACACCCTGGCTGTATGCTAAAGTGGCCGAAAGCACTGCCAAGGCCCCGTTTCCTTACTGCTACGCACAACGGAACAGCTAAAAGTGCCACTTTTCCATTGAATTACCCATGAAACAAGCTTTCAGGAAATTGAGTGGGGTCTCAACTACCGTTCCCTTACAGGGAATAAGTGTTTCTAAGTACTCAACAAAAGACATAAAAACTCTTGGAAGCAAGTTATTGCAAATTGGAGACTTCCTGTACTAGTACTTCCCCAAACAGCAAGATCCGCTGAGTCTCCCTAAAGAGCACTGCCAGCGACCATGTACATCCCCGTAAGACAAATGGGTGCAGTGTCTGATCTAAGCAGACGCAGGAAAGGAGACTGGTAGCTGGCATGTGTGTATTCAAAGAAAACTTTTCTTTTATCCCAAATTTTATTTTTTTTAATTGAAGTCTAGCTGATTTACAACGTTGTGCCCATCTCTGCTGTACAGCAAAGTGGCTCAGTTATACACATTTTTAATATTCTTTTCCATTATGTTTATCATAGGATACTGAATATAGCTACCCGTGCTATACAGTAGGACCTTGTTTATCCATCCTATATATAATAGTTTACATCTGCTAATCCCAGACTCCCAGCAGAAAACTTTTCTTGAATAGGGAACATTCTATAGCTGACGATTCCAAGAGTGACTGAGTCTTTACTGGAACTGGAGCACAGCACTGCTGGCCACGAGCTGGCCCAGCACTCACGCCGAGGCCTCGGGGTTCCCACAGAATGTGAATGACTTCACAGCACATCACCAGCAGACAAGGCAACTCGGCCGCTGATGCATCCAGACACAAGCGAGGCCCCTCTGTAATTATGTCTGAACACAGACAAAAACAAGGACATTGTCCCCTAAAAAATGACCAATAAGGGTCATCATGGCTGCTTCTTTACCAATTAGAGCCCCATTCCATCCTTCCCGCCTTCAAGTGAGGAATTGCTAAGACCCAATCCCAGAATTAGCCCTGTTTCCCGGCAGCATTCAACACAGAGCAAAGCCCCACTTCCTGAGTCCTTCCCACAATCACCCACCAGAAGCGTGAGTCCTCTTTCTGAGACTCTCCACAGTTCTCCCTCAATGCACCAAGAAAACAAACCCAACTATGACTACAGACATACTCTTGGTGGTTTCAGCTGGAGGGCACTGACAACACAGAACCTTTAAAACTATACCCTGGACTGAAAAAGGACTGTTTGTTTTTTTTTATTCTTTATGCTTTTCTTTTACAGACCTCCCACAATAAACACATATTACATTTATAGCTGGTAAAGCACAACTGTTATTTTTTTAGAATTTATTTATTCATTTTTAATTTATTCATTTATTTATTTTTTGGCTGCTTTGGGTCTTCGTTGCTGTACACAGGCTTTCTCTAGTTGAGGTGAGTGGGGGCTACTCCTCCTTGCGGTGTGCAGGCTTCTCAATGCGGTGGCTTCTCTTGTTGAGAACACAGGCTCTAGGCACACAGGCTTCATTAGTTGTGGCATGCGGGCCTCAGTAGTTGTGGCTTGCGAGCTCTAGAGCGCAGGCTCAGTAGTTGTGGCACACGGGCTTAGTTGCTCCGTGACATGTGAGATATTCCCGGACCAGGGCTCGAACCCAAGTCCCCTGCATTGGCAGGTGGATTCTTAAGCACTGCGCCAACAGGAAAGTCCCCACAAGTGTTATTTTTTAAATGGGCTAAGGGACTAATGAGTGGCAACCTGCCATCCACCAGTGATAGTAGAGGCAATGGCCAACTTGCTTGACCTCCATCCCCTCAAAAGAATGGCCGGGAAATCACGCACTGGGGAACCCACTGTTGTCAGGGCGCTGCAGAATGACACGGATGAAGAATGGCCTCCTGGAGAGAAAGGTGTTTTCTCAAGAACCTGTTCCTGCTTCGTTCACCAAGTGAAAACATCATAAGAAGGTTAAGTTTTCAAAAGCTGAGGCTTAGGTCACCTGGGGTCTCTGTGGCCTGATGCCAAACACAAAAGACAGAGGCCAAGAGGAAACAGTGATGCCTCCCTCCTAGCTTTCGTGTGAAATCAGTCCTCAGAGACCTGCCACTAACAGTTATGACCAACCATTTCCCCCAGAAAGACACGTTGTCCATTTGATGGCAGAAATTGCTTACGGGAGTAAAGAGTTTCAGAAAACTCTGAAGACCTGGAGCAGGGGGGAAAGAAAAGCTTATAATTATGGATTGGGAGTTTTTTTGGGTGGAGGGGGTTAGCTAAGGAAATTTGCCCCCAAACGGAAATACTTTTTTAAGCGCCCATTTCAGATCTAAATTTATACAAAAATAAATATGTTTTTGGGAAATGGTACGGCATTTTGTAAGGCACTTACCGTGAAACAGACAAAAAAAGTCATAAAGAATAATTTTATGTGCTGTACATTTTGGCTTTCCAATACTTTTTTTTTCTTTTTTTTGCGGTACACAGGCCTCTCACTGCTGTGGCCTCTCCTGTTGCGGAGCACAGGCTCCGGACGCACAGGCTCAGCGGCCAGGGCTCACGGGCCCAGCCGCTCCGCGGCATGTGGGATCTTTCCGGACCGGGACACAAACCCATGTCCCCTGCATCGGCAGGCGGACTTTCAACCACTGCGCCACCAGGGAAGCCCCTCCTTACCTTTTTAAAGATAATCTGCATACACTAAAGTGTATTTTAAGTGTAGAGTTTGATGACTTTGGGTCAACTTATGCATCTATGTAGCCCCTACTCAAATCAAGATAGAGAACATTTCCATCACTCCAGAAAGCCCCTCCCTGACCCTTTCCCACTCCTCCCTTCCAGGAGATACCACCGTTTTAATTTCTATCACCACATACTACCATTTAAATCCAAACAATGCTGGAAGACAGTTATCACTATCTTCATTTTGTGGACTTGGATACCTCAGCCCACAATCAGTCACTTCTCCAAGTGCACTGGTGACGGAGGTGTCTTGATGAGGAAGTGAGTGAAGGATGTGGGCAAGTCCTGCCTGGCCCCAAGCCCATGGTTTTATCAATGGTCATGCTTGGTATATACAGAGCTATGACACAGAAATTGAGAAAGGGGGCCCCACCCCCCATTCTTCAGAAAGTACAAAAAAGCTCTGAAAGAAAGACAGGAGGTCATGTGTGGCTGAGAGCTTGGGTTTGGAAGTCAGACCTGAGTTTAGGCCCCAAGCCCTGCCACTTACCAGCTGTCTGAGTCTAGTCCCGTCTAGCGAGTGGGGACAGTGGCCACAACTTCCAGGGCTGCGAGGCCCCAGAGAGCACTCAGCCCAGCCCCTGCCTCAGAGCAACACAAAGCACTCAAACTACGATGATCTGGCATGCGCTCCAAGTCTCAAATTATCTTCTCTTTTAAGTCCATTTCCAGGTCTACTGACATTCGACCGAAACACTGAGAGAAAGGCAGAAACCATCCTGATCTCGCTTGAGACTTCCAAGTAGACAGAGAAAGCCCTGAACCTTTCCAGAGCCCACCCTTCTAAAGGTCAGTCACTTCAATACTAGGAGAGGCCCCTGGAAAAAAGATTCTGGCTGTGTTCATCCCTAAGCCTGAGTCGCAGGGAGCAGAGGACACAAAGCAGTAGACAATGAGCCTCTCACAGCAAACCTCTCTTCGGAGGCCTCCTCAGCCATCCCTGCTGGGATCCTGCCTTTGTTTCACCGTTAATGAGGTTGGGGAGGTGAGGCAGGAGAGAGCACAACTGGTTACAAGAAACAGAGGTAATTAACACTTGCAGTATTGGTTACTGATTCTACTCAATCAGAAGTTTATCCCAGTTAGATCAGTAAGTCCAGGCTTCTCTTTCCCACCTCCCCTGAGCATACTGCTGCTGATTCTAAACAGTGGCTCTCCACTTTAGAAAAATCCTGATGCCTGGGCCTTACTCAGGGAAATTCTGATGCAATTGGTCTGGGGGTGTGGCTAGGCAATAGCACTTTAGAATTCCAACTCCCTAGGTGATTCGAATGTGCAGCCAAGATTTCAACCCGCTGTTCTAAAAGTTCTGTGTCGCCCCACTCCAATCAACCTCCATTTAACTTCCTGGTCTTGGAGAAGCTCCCCAACCTCTGGCTCTATAAGCCCTATGAATTTCTGACCACACAGAAAAACAAACCAAATCGGAAACAAAAGCAGGCCCCTGCTCCACAGCTTCAGGCCGCACAGACAAGAAGCAACTGTACGCATGCTTAAAAAATAAAAATCAGCCTAAGGGGTAAAACCTCTGACTCGAAAGGAGACCCAGGCAAGTACAACAGGAAAAAAGGCACCAAATCCCTCACCCTTCGAAGTTTCCTCTACCTCTCTCTGTAGAACTATCTCCCGTGTGTGTGTGTGTGTGTGTGTGTGTGTGTGTGTGTGTGTCTGTGTCTGTGTGTCTGTGTGTGTTGGAGATGTGTGTAGAAAGTCTGAATAAGAGTTCAGCAAACCTAAACCTGCAGTTGTGATGTTCAGACAAATGGCTTCACCGAGTCTCAGCTTCCTAACTTGTAAAATGAAGTTAAAGCCATAATCTTCAGAATAACCCTCAAGGAATAAATGTTTAAGTATTTAGTGTAGTTTCCCTTTTGCTTAAGTTGTCCTTGAGGCCAGAGCTTCCCAGCCTTGGCTGTACTGGAATCACCCGGGTGCACTTAAAAAGTGGTGATTCCTTGGCTTCACCCAGAACAATTAATCAAACTGGGGAAGGGCGCGGCAACTCAGAAACTAGTGTTTAAAAAGCTCTTCAGGTGATTTTAATGTGCAGCCACAAAGCTCAGGTGTTTCTTTAACTAGCTAAGAGTCATTGTCTTGAGGCTAATTATAAAACTCCCCCTACCCTCCAAATCAGGGCACTTCTACAACTCAGAGGTCTGCTGTTCCATTTCAACAAAACTAAATTCAACCAGTGGACTTCCCTGGTGGCACAGTAGTTAAGAATCCGCCTGCCAATGCAGGGGAAACGGGTTTGAGCCCTGATCCGAGAAGATCCCACATGCCGCGGAGCAACTAAGCCCGTGCGCCACAACTACTGAAGCCCGGGCGCCTAGAGACCACGCACCACAACGAAGAGTAGCCCCTGCTCGCCGCAACTAGATAAAGCCCGCGCGCAGCAATGGAGACCCAATGCAGCCAAAAATAAATAATAAATTTATGAAAAAAATAAAAAAAATTCAACCAACCACATAACTGTAGCATTATTTTGCATCCAAAACTTACAGGACAGCCACTGATATTTCCAAGAGTTTTGTCGAATTACTTTCTCTTCCTGTGTTGTGCACACAAACCATTGGCCTATTTCTTTCAGCAGGCTAGTGAGGAAAACGTTATCATCACTCCCATTTTTAAGGGGAGAAAAGTAAGTACCAGAACTATTAGGATCCTCTGACTCCCACTTTCATGCACCTCTCATTACAGAGCCCAAATCAAGAAATCATCACTCTCATCCCCTGCAGGGCTTGCTAAAACAGATTGCTGGTCCCCACCCCGAGACTGACTCAGTAGTCTGGTAGGTCTAGAAAACTTGGCCATTTCTAACAAGTTCCCAGGTGATGCTGCTGGTCTGGGGACCACCGTTTGAGAACCACTGCTTTAATGACTTCTCTCCCTCAAGTGGAACTTACTTTGCACAAAATGGAGCTGTTCAAAGTCAGATACGGGTTGAATCATTTTTTTCTTCAACATTGTCCTTGGGACCGGTGTTCCCTAAAGACTGCAGTTGCCAGGTTAAAGACTTGGGGCAAACAAGTAAAAAGAGGGTCTGGGCTGAACTTTGGTCATTCCCACCCAGGGAAAAAGGGCTATTCAAGAACAGACCCTTGAAGGATTCCAAGCACAGAGAAACTTCCCACAGCTAGAAGATAAGAGTGTGAGGCATCCCCAGCTCCTTAGCTGTGGCCACCCCGGGTCTCGATGCAAGTGACTAGATAGGTACCCAAGCGCCAATTAAGGCGCTGGATTCCGTGGCGAAGGTACCCTGACCTCAGGACCCTGGCATCATACCTCCGCGGAGTTCCCAGCACCGAGCGCACGCCCACCGGCGGGCTCCCTCGGTTTCTTTCCTCCGCTCCACTGGCCCGTGTGTTACCTCCGCGGAGTTCCCAGCACCGAGCGCACGCCCACCGGCGGGCTCCCTCGGTTTCTTTCCTCCGCTCCACTGGCCCGTGTGTTCAGACGCACTTGTAAGCCTCGTCCCCACTTCACCGAAACCCAGCGACTCTAGCATAACTTCCAAAAACCCCGAACACTCCGCTCCAAGGAATCCCACTTCGCCCTCTCATAAATTACCCATTCTCCTTCACAGCCCTGCCCAAATCCTCATTTTCCACTCTAGATGTCTATCTTCAGTGACATCTCTTTGTTCTCTTTACAATCACCAATTCTCATTTCCGACCAGCGCTGAAGTCTCAGAGACTGCCCCCCCACTCATCCATGCACATATCTACTCCACGAGCCCAAATGCCCTTTCCCGGATCCCCCAACAGCCAGGGACAGCACTCCCCTACACACACACACACACACACACACACGCACGCACACACACACACTTCTCCGTCCAGAGCCCTTCCCCCACCCCCGGCCTCGCCCCCCATCCATTCCCCCAACCGCCTCTCTCCTATCGCGACAGCCCCTCATCAAACCCCCTCCTCTCGGTCCTTGCCCCCTTTATTCTACCTCTGTCCCGCTCTCTCGCCCGCCCAGAGCCCCCAGTCCGCGGGCAACGCCCTCCTTACCATGAAAAGCCGGAGGACGCCGGAGTCTCCAAACCCGGACTAAGAAAGACAGGAAACACCCAGCTCGCGTGAGCCTAGGGCGGAGGCGGGGCCGGAGCGAGGACTTCCGCACTCGGCCACGCCACTTCCGCCCCGCAGAGGACACCTTCCTAAAGGGTCCGTTGTACTCCTAGATATCGGCCGCTTTCCTTCAAAGTTCCCTGGTTGGAATGGGTTGCATCTCTTCTCGGCTGGGTCAGGCATTTATCCCGCTCCTAATGCTCCGCTTTTTCGGCTTCCATAGAGGGGGACAAGGTGCAGGGAGGTTTTCCTTTCCGGACGAAGACGCTCTTCGGAACTGTCGTTTCCGGAACTGGATAGTTGTTTCCCGGCGGAGCTCTCAGAGTGAACATCCCGGGGCAAGATGGCGGTTGGGCCTCGGCTGCTGCCCCGGGTCAGGCAGAGCTCGGGGGTCTTGGGCTGAGGCGGTGGTAAACTGCGGCCCCGACCCCGAGCGCGGGGGCCTCGAGCGGATAAAGGTCTACGGCCTGCGGGTAGCGAGTGGCAACAGGGTTGTGGGTTCTCTGGGTGGTGGGGCCGGGGACTTGGAGGGAGGTGCCTCTGGGGTTGGGTCCCTGCTTCTCCTGGTCGGAGGGGCAGGTGCTGGGGGCTGGCTTTCGGGTTCCGGTGGGGGGTGGGGTTCTCCGTGACCTTTTTATCTCTGGGGCCAATGAGATAAAAAGGGGCAATAGGCCTTTATAAACCGACTAGCGCTGGACGAAAAAGATTTGTTATTGTGGTGGTTGATGCCGGGGAAAGACGCCGGGCCGCAGGAGTCACCCAAACCGGAGTTCGAACCCTACTCACTGTAACCTTAGGTGAATTCTTTCTCCTCTCTGAGCCCAGTTTCCAACTCTGTGAAATGGAGTAATTAGCTCGTGTCACAAAGGGTGTTGTGTAATTAAAGTTTTAGAACCATGTGTGACATTCAGCACTCAATGGAAGCAGCTGGTGTTAATGATACCAATAAAGGAAAGCTTGGTAGTAATTTGACTTTTAGCCCCATGGGCAGCCTTGCATTCTCGATTTTTCTTTGCCTTCCGTGAATAGTGGCGTCCCTGGGTCTTCTCTGTTGCACTTAAAATAAATAATTGCTTTGGGGTTAGAAGTGGGTTCAAATTCAGGAGCCTAGTGACCTCTGACAAGTCATGTCCCTTTCTACATTTCATTTTCTCTGTGTGAAGGTGGGATTTGAAAGCATGCACCTACATCGGCTGTAGCCTTCAAAACCTGTTGCTTATTCTTAAGAAAGTTAGACTGTTGAGACCTGATAGAGCTGAAAAAACAGAGGTGGTTAAATATCTGTACGGTGTCTGATCCATGGTCCACCCCTAACAAATGGTCATTCAACCAGGTCATTCAACCTAGCTGCCCAGCTATTCCCACCATAAGCGGAAAATTGCCTTGGGCTCAGACAGCAGTTATATATGGTGCTTCACCTTTGGACTACACTCTCTAGACTGTCAGGCTCTTTCATAGTGCTCCATGAAGTTGGCCTGATCCAGAAAAGATTGATTTTGAACAGTCTCATGGAACTATAGAAGTAGAGAAGAGTCCTGACTCAGTATTAAAATCTTGACTCTGCCGCTTTTGGGATTATGGGAGATATTAAATGGGATTATGGGAGATATTAAATGATCTTATAGGGTTGCTCTTCTTGTTAGATGAGATCACATAGAAAGGACTTGACAAGCAGTGGGTACTCAAATCAACATGTTTCCTTTCGCTTTTCAGACCATCTTGGTTATCAACAATCTCTTGTTTCCTAATCTTTCCACCTATAACATTTTTGTTTCCCTAACTGGATTGTAAACTTCTTAGGGACAGAACGGTAAAGCTCACTTACCTGCTATCTGCTTTCAGATACTCCTTATTAACATTTTCCCATTTAATCTAATCACAGTATCCTGATGACTAAATCAAGATACAAGAAGGGTAAATTTTCATTTAATCCTTTTAGCAACTCTAGGAGGCAGGTACTATTATTATCCTCAATTTACAGATAAGGAAACTGAGGCCTAGAGAGGGTAAGTAACTTGGCCAAATAAGGTAGAACCATAACTTGAAAGAACCAAGGGCTATTTTGACCCAAGGCTTTCTCTGCTACTCACAGCCTTTTCTACGCACAGCCTTTTCTTTGATTCTCCAGGGCATTTAGCAGAGTAAGTACTTAATAAATACTTCTGATGTGTTTTTATTTGATTGATGAACTGTAATAGATGTTATGCAGGTAGAGGAGGTGAATAAGAAAGAATTTGAAGAACTGCAAAGTATAGACCATTATGTGATGTAAACAGAAACCAACATAGAGCGTTGCCAAGGGGATGATGATCTCAAGGAAGGGATCTTATCCTACAGGGCCCGCTGGGAGAAGTGAAGTTTTGACATAGTCTTAGAGGTACTTAGTCACAGTTGGCATGCAACCTCCTGTTCTTCTATTGGGAAAAAGTGCTCTCTTCTCCTTCTGCTCCCTCCCCTTCCTCCCCCTGCCCCCCAAGAGGGACTGTCTCCACGTTAAGGAAAGAGTATACCATTGTGCTCATGGCTTGGGCCGGCTTGTTTGTAGCTCTCAGGACCTTGAAGCTGTTACCCAATATAAACAGGGCCCAGGGCTCATAGCCCAAGTGACAGGACTGGTGAGTCTTAGTACACCCAGGGATAGAAAAAACTCTTTAACGGGTGACTGTTATTTCCTACCCAGAGAACCATAGTGCCTGTACAGATGAGGACCTCTGCTGAAGAGTTTTAAAAAAGAAAATCTTTGTGTCTATAAAAATAATACGTCAATTAGACTTACTGACTGTGCGCCCCGTCAGCCACCTCTATAGGTGCTTGAGGTCATCATCTCATCCAGTGCTCATGATCGGCCTCTAAGCTGATTAACAGACAAGACAGAACGACTCCGAGATACCTCCCCCCGCGGTACACGGCAGAGCTAGGGGCTGGCTCCAGCTCTGACTCACAGTGCCATGTCACGCTACCACATGCCTTCTGTGGAGAGTTCGAGAAACAGACTAGTTAGGGAAGCAAAATTTCCCACAGTTCCCCTACCTCAAAACAACCACTCTTTTATTTTAATATTGAAGTATAGTTGATGTACAATATTATATATAAGTTACAGGTGTATAATATGGTGATTCACAATTTTTAAAGGTTTTGCTCCATTTGTAGTTATAAAATACTGGCTATATTCCCCATGTTGTACAAAAGATCCTTGTACTTTATTTTATACCTTACAGTTTGTACCTCTTAATCCCTTACCCCGATACTGCCCCTTCCTCCTTCCCTCGCCTTACTGGTAACCAGCTGTTCTCTGTATCTGTGAGTCTGCTTCTCTTTTGTTATATTCATTAGTTAAAACAACCATTCCTAACGTGTTTTTCCCCCCAGTTTTGTATCTGCCTGCGCACGTGATTTTTTCTCTTTCGTTGTGTAATTGGGATCATGTTGTAATAGGGAAGAACCCTTTGTATTCTATTACAAGTTAATCACTAAAGGGATGTTGCCTGTAAGCTTAAATTATACATAATGGCCCACCTCTGGGAACCCTGCCTCCCAGGTAATGAGCATTAAGCTAAAATACCTTTGTTTAGCTCACAGGAAACATCCTGACCAGGCCCACCTCTGAATGACTGCAGGGAGGAAGAAATTAACACGTCCCCTCTGGAGGCTGACCAGAACCAGGAAATGTTTGACTTTCCTCCCTCCCCTTTTAGTATAAAAGAAGCCTGAGTTCTAATTCAGGCAAGATGGTTCTTTGGGGCATGAGTCCACCATCTTCTCGGTTTGCTGGCTTTCCAAATAAAATCGCTGTTCCTTGCCCCATCAACTCGTCTCTCAATTTATTGGCCTGTCGTGTGGCAAGCAGTATGACCTTGGACTCTGTAACAGTCTTGGTTCGCAGCCAGCCTCCTTTCCATTTCTTAGACATAAATATTTTTCCAACTTGCTGAAAACGTCAAACATAATTTGCAATGGCTTTTAAACATGTCATCCCCTCTGTTATTCTTAGTTGCCATCACAAAACATTTACAGCTTTAATTCAGCAACTTCTTTGGGCTTATTCTCAACCTATTCCCTTTCAACTGTGAGGACTGGGGAGATACGTCTACCATTTAGATCCAACATTAACTAGAGAGGACACAGATGTTTTTGCACTGTCTTTATTACTTTTTCTCAGTGAGGAAGGTATATGATGCCTACCTAGAAAACTAATCCTAAATCTGGATTTTTTTTCTTCTGCTTCTGCCAGAAAACACAAGCTCCTCTGAAGTGAGATGTCCTCAGCTGTGAGCCCTGTGCAGAATCACTAATGACTGATTACCTGACATTTCTGCGTCACCGGCAGGTCCTCAGGTGAGTGCTCCAGACTTCCACTTCTGGGGCAGAGTGAATGGTTTGGAAGACTGGTACCTTTTTATTGCCTGTCTTCTCACGCTCCCTCCCATCATCAGGTAAAAGTTTCAAGATGGTCTTACAGGTACTTAGTCACAGTTTGTGTGCAACCTCCTGTTTTACTATTGGGAAGAGGCTCTCTCTTCTGCTTCCTCCCCACCCCCGACACCCCATGAAGGACCGTCTCCATGTTCGTTTGTCTTGAGAATTACTGATGAGAGACCCACATGTAGGAAAAGCCATACTGTTTAACAGATGTGAATCAATGTCGAACAGGGGCCACAGAGTTCCCCCCGATGTGCTGACATGGGAGGAGCCTCTCGTGACCTTCTTATCCTTGATGTTTTCACGTGGACACTGCTTTGAGTGAGGTAACCTGGTAAAGAGATGGTTTACAAGAAGTCTAGATTTCTGAGTATTTCATTTCAGTGCCCATGTCAGCTGGTCTGATTATATATTTTGGATAGAATGACGAAGTTTTCAAGCATCTAAAGACATCATCTCAGTGTGGGAGGCTCTGTGGACCAGTGCTATGTGCTCTAGGCTGATAGCCAAAGCCATCCCTTTGGGAAAAGACAGTTACTGATGATTTAGATTAAAATGTAATGGCTAATTTAGAGTCCAAAAATACCAGTCTGTGGATGGGGGCCTTTCTACTCTAACGTCTTCCTCAGCCCTTGGCAGGATGGGAACGGTGAGGACAACAGAATAAGTTATGCTTAAAACCAAACATGTTCGATTTAATGGATTGTCTGGCATTCTGGAATCACGTACCTTTGGCTGTTTTAGTGTTTAAATGGCCCTTTAAAAAAAAATGAAAGGCTTCTTTTGTGTTGGGCACAAAGTGGGTATCAGTAAATATTTGTTGAGTGAATGGATAAATAAAATAATGGTGACAGTAAATAATTATGTTTAATGTTTTTCCCTCAAGTCTTCACTTGGCAAAATAAAAGTTGACTGCTCAGTGAAATATCCAGGGACCTTTGACTTAGAGGATGCCTGGTTTGAGTTAGAGCTTTGTGGTTGGAATTGATTCATGCTTTGTTTATTCATTAAACCATTGCAGAGCCCAGACCCTATGCCAGGCACTCTGTTGTTTCTCTTAAAAAAATGTGATAACTTAATACAGGAAAAAGCATCGCTGGTCTGAGGAGTTGCATGAAAGGAGCCGACAGGAAGCTGGGACTTGTGCGGGGACAGCTATCAGCCATTTGGGAGGGAGCTGGGGCGTCCCGAGTAGCTTTCTGCTGCTGCCCAAGTCCCTTCCTGCCCTTTGCTCCTGAGCCCCTTTCCGTGAGTGTTTTTAGTATAATGACCTACATCAGCCACTTGCCATTTTCTTTGCAGGGTTTGTGCAAGTTTGCAAACATGTTCACTGTTTCTCAGACCTCGAGAGCTTGGTTCATTGATAGAGCCCGTCAGGCTCGAGAGGAAAGGCTGGTGCAGAAGGAGCGGGAGAGGGCAGCTGTGGAGATTCAGGCCCACGTACGGAGTTTTCTCTGTCGGCGTCGACTGCAAAGAGAAATCAGGTGGGTGTCAGGAGCTCCTCAGCACGTTTTCTTTTGTTTCCAATTCATAGCAAAAAAAAAAAAAAAAGATTGCTTTTCTCTTAACAGTTCTTGAACAGCCTTCCAGATGCTTTGAACTCCTAATTTAAAACGTCTTTTTTTACCCTTCCCTCCCTAGGAGAGAGATTGATGAGTTTTTTAAAGCAGATGACTCTGGGTCCAGTAAAAGAAGTGCACTTTGTATTTTTAAGACTGCCAGGAAACTGCTGTTCTTGTTCAGAATTAAAGAGGATGATGAGGTAAAATAATAATAGCAAACCCACATCGTGCTTATGTGTCAGATCTTTTTGTAAGTATTTGATAGATATTAACTCATTTAGTCCTGACAGCAACTCTGTGAGAAGGTTCTGTTACCCCCACATCCTGCCCCTTCTGTTTTCTTGGAACCTGTTTCGTAGGGATTATGCCCAGTGCTGGGAATCATCACGATTGTTTTCACATTGACTCTTACAGGCACTTGTCCTCAGATGCGTAGGTTAGCAGATTTATGAGACACAACATGGTACAAGTCATAATACATGGTAACTGACAGGCGGTGGTGAGGACATTGGAGGAAGCGGTGGGCTGTGGTGTGCCATCAGAGGGGTGGCCGCTCCTCTGCTCCAGCCACTGGGGGACTGATACTCTGATTTTTTTAAAGACACTCCAGAGCTGTTTGACACTCAGTTTACTAATTTGTAAAAATTGGCCGCTAATTTGAAATTTCTCTTAAAATCCTTCAAACCAAACAAAACAGGCTAGTTTTACCTTTGGAATTAGAAAAATCAGCCTAGAAAGTAAAATTCCAGGGGAGCAGCTAGTCATCTGTAACAGTACTAATGGAGACCCTTGAGGAGGGCCTCTGTGTTCCTGGGGGTTAGGCATCCATTACTGCTAAGCTTCACATTGTGCCAGACCCTCTTCTGGGTACGGGGCCCCAGAAGGAAACAACGTGGGCAAGGTCTCTACCCTTGAGGAGCCTGTAGCCGAGCAGGAGAGAGAGAGGAGGACGCTGGCAGTAAACGCAGTCACGCAGATGAGGACAGGCAGGCGCAGGGAGGTGACGCCTGTTTACAGAGGAGGAAACCGCAGCTCAGTCTGGTAGAGCAGCAGCCAGGGCCACACCTCTTTTAAGGGTGGATCCAGGGTTGGTACAGCCAGGGTGTACCACTTTTCTTGCTTTTGCATTTCAAGATGAAAGTGATGATAGGACAGTTTGTGAGACAAAAGTCAGCATCCGTGGTGCTTACAAAATGGCAAAAGGCTGAGCACAATTTAGGAGACAGCTGCTAGTCTGCAGGAATCCAGGCCCAGTTTGCCAGGTTGATCTTGTTTTTCAAAAGGAGCCCCAGTCTAAAACACATGTAGGGCTCATCCTGCCTGCGGGTCACCAGTTTGAGAGCCTTTCCTTAGGCTTTCTGATCCTCGGTCTCCACATCTACAAGTCGGAATTAAATAGGATCCCGATGTGAGTCATCTGGCGTCAGGCCGGCACATCCATGCCAGGGGTCCACGGAACATTTCTGCTTTCTCATTTCTCCATTCATTGTGAGAATTTATAACCCCCATTCTGCCTCTCTGCAGAGATTTGAGAAGTTGTGTCGCTGCATCCTGAGCAGCATGGATGTTGAGAATGAACCCAAGGTAAGTGGGGCGGAAGCCAGAAAGTCTCCCACGACCACTCAAGCTGGCCAGTTTGCCTCTCAGAATTCCTGTTGAATGTTCTGACTGTTGTGTACGACTCTGCATGTTTGCACCCATGTGTAAGTAAGTAATGGATCGAAAACATTAACAAAGTGCAGGTGAATTCCTTAGTCTTTGCATTATCCAAGAAGCTGTGCGCTGTTCTTGCCTCATACTCAGGGTGGTAAATCCACTTACCAGGCTAGTTTTACCTTTGGGTTTAGTGTTAAAATAAGTCCTCCTTGCTGCTTATTTTTGTGTTCATCCCCCTGCCTTATCTGGCTCTGGACCTAGCTGATTGGTCCCATTCCAGTAGCTGGAATGTGTGTCATTTGATCCCTGTAACTGCCCATTACATTTCTCTTTTTCCTGTTTGTAGGTATGGTACGTGTCCCTGGCTCTTTGCAAGGATCTCACCCTCCTATGGATTAAACAGATCAAAGACGTCATGTGGTATTGCTGTGAGTTTCTTGAGCAGCTCAAGGTAAAAAATAAAAACAAGACTGTAAGTCGATCCCTCCTACTTGAGGCCTGTAGAATGTATTTTCAGAGTCCTCGTGGTTCCCTCATAGGTTATACCTTTGTGATGTATCAGTTGGAGTCTAGTAAAGAATTACTGGAGTCCCTGTTCCCAGAGAGAGTGAGTTAGATGCTGTTATCAACTTGAGAGCTTCTTTCATGCACGGTATTTTGGACATTGACCTGCACTTACCACAGTCTTAATGGCAGGGAATCTTGTCTTCCTTTCAGTGCTTTTGATATAGTGGATACTTTGTAGCTGGCATTATTATACTAGTCAGGCCCCTTGTTACAGTGCAGAAACCCAACATGAGTGCAGCTGGTAATACATACTAGAGCCAGGGGGCTTCTGGATTTTCCCTCTCTTTCCTTCTTTCATGTGTGCTTCCTTTTGGAATCACCTTGTCCTCTCCCACTCTAATCATGGCAGCTGGCAGTTCTAGCCTCACATCCTGACTCTGTCTTGACCAAAGACAAAAGGGAGCCTTCCCCCATCGATTCAGAAATCTGGGAGGACTCATAAAGGTCCAGTGGGATCCTGGTCTCAACCCTGAACTGGTCACAGCGGCAAGATGGGTGGGGTACTGCCACCAGCCCTGCCTGGTCCAGTGCCCACCCTTGTGTTATGGGAAGGTGGGCAGGGGTGTGAGTGTGTACAAACAGCAGCCATTTCCACTTTGCACGTAGGGAGGGAGAAGTTTCAGGCGCAGAGGCTTGGCAAGGACTCTGGTAGTAACTGAGCAATGGAGCAGATGTCCCTAGAGCACCCAGTGATCCATTCCCAGACATCTCTCTCAAGGCACTTGTGAATGGCTCTCTTGGCCTTGACCCAGCATCAAGCATGAATTATAGTCATCATTATAGTAATAGCCAATAGTATCAATACATAGTGTTCTCTGTGTGCGAGGCACTGTTCTTAGTGCTTTATATTCATGAATCCATTTATTTCTCACAACAACTAAACGAAGGAAGCAGTGTTACTGTCCCTAGTCAACAGAGGAGGAAGCTGAAGTACAGAGAGGTTAAGAAACTTGCCCAAGATCACACAGCTAGTAAGTGGTAAAGCCAAAAGTCTGAGCCCAGAGTCCTTGTTATGTTCAATTGCATTTATACTCTGTTGCTCCAGTGTACATGCATACATATGTTAAATACTGAATGCATACATGTAGCAGGCCAGCCCTGGTCATTTTGTTTTCTAAGAATTCTCAATTCTCCATTCCCAAGAGTATTTCAATTCTATGGTCAAGCACTAGTGTGCTGAAATCCCTGTTGTTTAACTTTTATAGTTGTTGTTTAACTCTTATAGTGGTCATTCCTCAAGAGAAAAAGAATAAAGACTTAGAATCCTGACTCATTGGTTTGCATTCAGAAAAGCTGTAAAACGGTTGCTCTGCTCTCTTGGACTGGAGGGCGTGTGTCTTAATCTTACTCTCTTTATTGTTTTTAGCCTGAAATTTTACAAGACTCCAAACTCATCACACTGTACCTCACGATGCTTGTCACCTTTACAGACACTTCAACATGGAAAATTCTCCGGGGAAAAGGTCTGTGGGACTTGCTTCAAAATCTTTCCTAAGTAGCGTTTCCATGGAGAGTTCGGGGACCTTTTCAAGAAGTATTTTTGCTGCCACAAGCCTCAGGCAAGGCCCTAGAACCACACACATGGAGACGTTGCACTATGGTATCTAGGATAAGTTCAGTATCGTGTGCTCAGCTCTCTCCCTTCTTGGAATTTACGTTTGAAGGCACAAGCCCTCTGAGCTCATTTGTTACAACTCCCACAGCACCTCAGCCTTCAGATTGATAATATTCACTTAAGCCTCATCATTTCATTTGGAGAATATTCGGCCGCAAATAATTCTATTTTGCCCATAAAATTGCATGGTAAAGCTGCCTTCTTCCTTGAACACTGAGCTCGGCCTTACATGTTTCATACATTCACTTTATTTATCCGTTTACCCCGTAGCCTGCTGTGTGCCAGACACTCTGCAGGCACTGAAGATAGGGGAGAGGTCACTGCCCTCCAGGGGCTTTAGGTGCTGAACTCTGTGTGCCCGCCCTTCCTCCCAGCACCTGAGTCTGGTGGGGTGGGGAAGAGACAGACACTGAAGAGAGGTTGTATATATATGAATATCTGAGTAGTATACGTGGATGTGTAGGTCACGACAACAGTGTGACAAGGGGCGCTTGGAAGGAAGAGCCCAGGAGAAACGAGAGTGCAGTGGGGAGGGAGACCTTGCCTTGTGTGGGGCTCGGCCTTTCCCGAAGCAGTGACATTTGAGCTGAGAGCTGCAGGGGGAGGTGGAGTTTGCAGAGCACAGAGGTGGGGCAGGACTCTGAAGCAGAGGAAACTGTGTGCCGAGGCTCCAGGCCAGGAAGGAGGAGGGTTCATTTAAGTCATGATCCTGGACTCTGGGGGGGATTTAGAACTCGGTGCATTCTGGCCCTGCCAGGGGGCTTGTATCCCAGTGGGGAGAGGAGGTAGCCACCGGGGGTAGAAAGTGCCAGGCCCTCGGAGGGAAGTAGAAAACGTGCTGCAGGAGCTTGGAGGCCGGGGATGATACTTCTGGGAAACCAGAGGTCCCGTCATCTAAGAGGTTACGCTTCCACCGGGCCTTGCGGGAGAGAGAATTCTGGAGATGTGGCGTCTTCCTGTCCTCTGGTGCCAGACCCCAGGGGAGCAGGAAGGCAAGCCAGAGGAGCTCTCGTTTCCTTACGGCCTGGGGCCTGGGGCATGTAAACAGTTCACGTTATGGCCAGAGATTTTTTTTCTCAGACTTTTTTCTTCGTTTAGGTGAGAGTCTTCGACCAGCCATGAACCACATTTGTGCAAATATAATGGGCCATCTCAGCCAGCATGGATTTTACTCTGTGCTGCAGGTCTGTGACCCCATCCCTAATGTGGGACTCACTCTCCATACCTGAACTTGGGTTTTTACCTCTGGTTTCGGCCTATCTGCTGCCCTCCTCACAGAAGCGCTTTCTGCAGGAAGCGCCCTCTCCTCCCTCCCCGACCCCAGCTTTGACACCCTCTCGATTTGTGTGAAGGGAGGACAGTGACTGGGACCCCTTCACTGTGCTACATTTTTGACTATGAGGATAATCCAGTCATTTGAGACTTAAACTCAGGAAGGAGGTCTCAGGATGTATTCCCTCAGGTTCCTTCTTGGTTGGTGTCTGGAATCGTCTTTCTAGCTCTGTGTCCTCAAACAGCCTTCCGTCCACACTGCATGTTATCGTGCCAGTTCGTACATCCAGGGAATTGTCAGAAATGTAACTAATCACTGTTGAAAAGTATTGATACTTGGGAATTCTTGAGTTTGAGAAGTGACATTGATCTAGGCCGTCCTCCGGCCTGGCACTGAGATGGGCTGTTTCCTGGTTGGGTTTCACTTTCTCCTCACGACAACCCTGCGAGGTGCTGTGGCAACCAAAGGTGGATTCTCAACAGTTCATCTCAGTGGAAGAGTCTACTTGATGCCGTAACTCTGAATTGCTTCTAAAATAATTGAGATTTTAAATCTGGTGTTGTTCTTATCGGCTGCTAATTTTTTTAACTATTATTTTTTAAAACTCAAGTGTAATATTTAAACTAGAGAGAGAGAGTGGTACAGTGAACCTCCATACATACCCATTGCTTTTCTTTCATTTTTTTAGAAACATTCCAATACAGTTTTTTATCTGAAGCACTTACTGTACATTTTTTACGTGCACATGAATATAAAGTTGGCGTCGCCCCCTGACCAATTACAGTGTTCTTTGCAGGTATTGTTAACCCGTGGCCTGGCGAGACCCCGGCCTTGTCTGTCCAAAGGCACTTTAACAGCAGCCTTTTCCCTAGCAATGCGGTGAGTAAGAAACTGCGCCTGAGGAGCCAGCTTGCTTCTGAAGGCCTGCTCCTCCTGCTTTTCTTCTCTTGTTACTGGTATTAGATACGGGCTTGCCCACTTTGTTAGAATTTACAGGAAGTGTTGTTCTTGATGAAAATGACACATCTGTGACTGCCCTGTTCTTAATCTTCCGGCTGTACCCTTGAATGTTTTTGCATCATGATTTGAGGGAAGCTATTCAAAATGAATTGCTTTTATTCTGCCAGGGGCCAAGATATGACCATTTTTCCTTTTGAGCTTTTAATTGATAAAGGAAACCTAAGAGCTGAAAGAGGCCCAGCAAAGGGCAGGGTGAAAGGATTCAGGGAATAGTGTTGCGAACACGGGTTTAAGACACTAGAGTTCGGAGGACCAGAGAGGATGTGATATTTATCTTCACTTAGTCAGTTTGGAGATGTAAAGTCGTAAGAAGCTAAATATTTCCTGATAGAAATCATACCAGCAAGTCTGAGAACTGCCAAGTGTAAAGAGCTGTGCTTGTTAATGGGTCCAGAACATACTTAAACTGTTGAAAGGAGCAGTAACTTGGAGAGTTGTTAATAAGATAGCTTGATAATCTGAGATCATCTTAATCCCCAAGATAATAATAATTTGGGAAAGAAGGAGTGTTGTGGTCAAACCAGCTTGGTAAAGCTGCCCGTCTGCCCCTTCCTGGAAATTCACCAGGCACCTTCCTGCTGAAAGCTCTGACAGATCCTGTGGTAGCAAACTCTTCGGGCTTGTTTAACCTGACTTGACCCAAACATATCTGAACATGGAGTACTCTCACCCAAGTTTTAGATGATGGAACATGTCTGTTACTATCCTGTGGAATCATTTTCCGTGGAACACCAATTTGAAAAATGATGGTCTAGATTATAGGTTGGCAAACTTTTTCTGCAAAAGGCCAGCTAGTAAATATTTTCAGTTCTGTGGGCTACGCAGCTTCTGTCACAACTACTGTGCCAATGTAGCCGCCAAGCAGCCATAGACAGTACATACACAAATGAGAACGGCTGTGTGTTCCAATAAAACTTTATTTACAAAAACAGGCAGTGGGCAGTTTTTGACCTGTGGGCCACAGTTTGCCGACCTGATCTAGACTGTGTTTTCTACTAACCATTAGCCACGTGGAAATGGAAATTTATAAAATGGAAATTTATTAAAATTAAATAAAATTAAGAATTCAATGCCTTGGTTTCATTAGCCATATTTCAGGTGCTCAGGGGCCACGTGACTAGTTGAAAACCATATTGACAGCACAAATGTGAAACATTTTCATCATCACCAAAAGTTCTATTGGACAAGGCTGGTGTACACCGTCCAATAGAAATATGATGAGAACCACATTAAATAAGTCAAAAGAAAGGGGAAATTGAGTTTAACGATATATTTTATATAAACTGCTATATCCAAATTTATCATTTTTGCATGGAATCAATACTTTTAAATTATTTTAATTAAAATTAGATAATTTATTAATTTTTCTTTCCGTGCTGAGTCCTCAAAAAGTGGTGGCTATTTTACACTTAAAACATAGGAATTTGGCCTAGCCACATCTTATGTGCTCAGTAGCCCCTGACGTGTGGCCAGTGGCTACTGCATTGGACAGCACACCTCTAGAGGCTAGACCTTCATAGCAGGAACAGAATCCAACTGGTTATGCTATGATTAAAGAAGTAGAACAAATTATCTAGGTAACAGTCATACGTTCGTTACATACTTTGAGAGGAGTTACAAAGAGATGTATTTAATGAGTCGTAACACATGTTTTCCTAGATCAGGTTTATTGCAGCTCCCTCTCCTGAGTCACCTGAGCAGCTCATTCCAGCAGCATCGCCCACCCTCTCCTCTGTCACAGACAGCGGAGGATTGACACAGACGCCTGAGCCCAGGAGCGCAGCAGCATCCTCTAGCTCCCCTGTCTTCCATCTCCCAAGAACACAAGTCGTCTTTTCGTCCCAGCATCCTTCCCTTGTCCCACTGTGGCTGCAGTTCACACTGTGATCCACCAAGAGGGTCATCTAGTCATTCCACCACGTTTCTTCTCCTTTGAGAATATAATAGCGTCCATCATTTTAAGTTTTTTCTTTCCATATGTCAGAATCCATTGACTCACTTGTTAAGGCCGGGCTGTTCTAAAGCCTTTTTCTTGCATAGTACACTTTTTTTCCTCCTCTGAATATTTGTAAGTAATTGAGCAGGACCAGGACCTTGTAAAACAAGATATTCGGTGGTTTTGTCATACAATATGTAGATACTACTACTAAAAGTCTATGAAGTCATAACTGATATGTTTAGATGTGATCACCAAGTCCTATAATACAAATAGCTAACATTCACGGGCCGCACGTTGTTTTAAGACTTCTACACACATTAACTGACTCCTCACCACATTCTTGTATCTCCATTTTATAAATGAGGCAGCTAAGGCCCAGAGAGGTTAGGTCAGTTGCCCTTGGTCACACAGCCGGGAGGGGCAGGGCCTGGAATTAAACCTGGGCCATCTGGCTCCAGAGCCCACACTTTTTATTCCTTACTCTTTATACTTGCTTCATATATTCAACACATTTTTATATTCTAAGATCAATATATATTTCTTAAATTAATGGCCCATGGGAACCTTCCCAAACTCACCTTGTTCCATTTATTATCTGGATATATATTCAGAATAAATTGCTTAATTGAAGTATGAGTTATTGGTGACTTATCGCCCAGTAAACATACCCATGTAAGCACCACCCCACCTGTGAAATAGAACAACCGTAGCAGCACCTCAGAAGCCCCTCTTTTCCTCCTTTCCAGTCACTATCCCCATCCTCCTCTCCCGTGTACATAGTTTCTCATTCTGCTTTTTTTTTTTAGGTTGATTATAGCATGAGGATTCTCTCATGTCAGTAAAACTTCAGTAAATTGATTTTTCATAGCTGCGTCATAGACTAAAGTATCACTTATTCAACTTCCCCCAGTGAATGGGCCCATTTTCAGCCTTCAGTCTTCCTAGAAGTCCTGTGAAGCATAATTCCAAGGGATTTGGGGGTGTTGGTAGGGTTGTTCTTTTGTTCCAGGTTCACATTAAACGTGTCTGAGTAAGGTGATATGTCTGTGTCTAGCCCTGTGATTGCTGCACAATTTTCAGACAATCTGATCCGGCCGTTCCTCATCCACATTGTGTCTGTGCCCGCTCTCATGACTCATCTCAGCACAGTGACCCCTGAGGTGAGTGGGCTCTGAATTCCCCCAATTCCATCTTTGCCTTTGTCCTTAAAATAGAAAGTAAAATGTTTTCTCTGTTAATTTCTACCTCGTCTCCTGATGATTCTCCTAAATCAGTAGCTACCGTAGACACACTTGTGTTAGAAGCCCAGAGAAAAAGGGTCTCATCTTTGTTCATTTTCTTCTTGGTGATGGATAACATGTTTGGCAGCTAGGGGGTGATCTGCAGGGATAGAGTTCACACTCTGGTGGGAAGCTCCTTTTATCAGCTTCCGCTTTAACAGTCTACGATTGTTTGCAGCGCCTCACTATTTTAGAATCTCATGACATGCTCCGTAAATTCATCACATTTTTAAGAGACGAAGATCGATGCCGTGATGTATGTGAAAGTTTAGAAGGATGCCATACACTTTGTCTCATGGGTAAGTATCTATGGCTGGAATTTTATTGTGTTCTGGGCGTTGGGAAAAGCCCAGGTGTTTAGCTTTCCACCATTCTGGAGGCCACAAGCTGTTTTTAGTAAAAGTTGGAAGTGCTTACAATAAAAGACAGGTAATGAGGTAAACAGTTTAAGTAGACTCATGAAAGTGAAAATCACATGGAAAAATACATCAGCCTGGCAAACTAGCTGAGTGACTGTAAATGAATGTTAACTTTCAGCCCTTAGCTTCCTGGCAGCCAAGGGAAAAATGAAAACGAGTTACCTGGATAATTCTCATCTCAAGAGAGAAGAGAGCACAGTTTGGTGGGGCTTAGATCAGAGTAGGGTCTACAATGTCTGTTTTACAGTGTTTTCATTTAGATGAGAAAAGGGTTTGGGGATAGAGAAGCATTTGAAACAGCAGAGGTACAAAACTCTCGTTGCCTAATTAGAGGAAATTTATTTTACATAGAAAAAGGTTCTTGGGGCTACATTTTAAGGGAGTCGATGGTAAGAGTCCTCACAGAAAACATTAAATAAATTCAGTGAACACTGAATAACAGTGATTTTCCAGGACTTTTCAGCTATTCTTCAGGAGGTCATTTCTTGTGTTGACCCTTGGTTTCAGAATCTTGGTGTAAGAAAATGTTATACTAACTTAAAAATCTGTGTACCTGACATTTTACACGTTACCTCATATAGTCCTCACATCAAGAGTGGGGGTCATCACTCCAGTCTTACAGATGAGCAAACAGACTCAAGAAGTAGGTTGAGGGTCACCTAGCTCGCCTCTGGCAGAGCCAGGATTTGAGGCCAGGTCTGCCTGTTTCTAAGCCCTGCACAGCACTGCAGCCCCAGCACTGATGGGTTCCTCTCTACGTGGAATTTCTTCCTGCACGTAGACATGGATGCATGAGCCCCAGGCAGAGAGCAGGGCTGGGAGGTGAGGAAGCATGTCTGTCCGGGCCTACCGCACTCAGCCTTCTCTCTTTGTAGGCAACCTCCTGCACTTGGGCTCCCTCAGCCCCAGGGTGTTAGAGGAGGAGACAGATGGATTTGTGAGTTTGCTCACCCAAATGCTCTGCTACTGTCAGAAGTACGTGTCCCAGAAGAAATCCAACCTGACCCACTGGCACCCTGTCCTTGGCTGGTTCTCCCAATCCGTGGACTATGGGTGAGTTCTGGAGGCAGATCACCGTCTTCCTTGTCTCTGCCTGCCTCTCTTCCACCACTTCCCCCTTTTCATCGAGATTTGTGGGCCAGGCCTGCAAGCCAGCTACGTAGGCATCAGGAAGCTTTTGTCAACTGGGTGGTAAACAGGATGGAATTAGGATGAAGAACAGATAGAGGGTGTCTGGGATGTGACTGTGACACATGGGGCCTGGGGGGAGCAACAATGCTGCTGGCAGCACAGGAAGTCTGTGTGGAGCGAGAGAGCCAAGAAAGAGCTTGGTGCCTTCTGCGTCCAGGCCTCAGCGGCAATTTGTGGATCCCACTTCTCTTATAGCATCTTACTTGCCGTGCTGAGTGGCAGTCCCCAGCTACCCTTCCGTGTGGCCATCCAGCAGGTGGAACTGACGTGCCCGCTCTCCTGCTCTCTCCTAGCCTTAACGAGTCCATGCCCTTGGTCACCAGACAGCTGCAGTTCCTGTGGGGGGTGCCTCTGATCCGGATCTTCTTCAGTGACATCCTGAGCAAGAAGCTGCTGGAGAACCAGGAGCCGGTCCACGTGCCGCCAGCGTCCCCACAGAATGTGCTTCCTGTGAAGAGTGAGCGGCTCTCCTTCCCCGAAGTGCAGCGCCTGCCTGGCCCTGTGTACCTGCTCCCCTCTGTCATGTGACCTCTGACTTCTCCCCTGAAGATTTTGAGACGGCTTAAATCAAGTTCACATTTAGCAAAACACTGACTGGAAGTCCTTAGGGATAGTAAACAAGGACTAGGGAAATGTAACTATGTGAACAAAATCAAGGTTGTGTGTAGAGAACATCCACAGATGATCCATGAGGGCTGCCATGCTTATCTCTGAACTGCCATTTGGCTCTGAATTTCCAGTGGCCAAAAATGAAAAGGGAATTGTGGACCCTTTATTACTTCTCATTAGCAGGAAGAAGGAGGAAGATCTATTTCTTAGGGGAAGTAGAGCTTTTCTGAGCTCCTAATCATAAAATAAATCTCCCCTGTGGAGCTGCTTATACAGGTGGTAGTGGTCACTGACCAGACTGCCACCTCAGCGGCATCCCCGTTGTAGGGTCGCTAATGGGTTCCTTGGAAAGGTTTCTTATTGCGCACTCTGATAAAAGTAAAGCAACGCTGTTAACACATAATTCAGTGGAGTTACTTGCCTATGGCAGATTGCCAGGTTCGGTGTGGTTTTTCTTCTGCCACCCAGTGTGTCACAAAGCTCCATCTTGTAGCTGTCAGTGAGCATGGGCTTAGTGTAACTTCAGCAGGATATAGATGCGAAGGTGTAATACGAGAGTACAACCCCAAACTGATAATGAGTGCTGGAGGCTGATGCTCCTACTTCCCTCTGAAAGCACAGAACATTGGGAATTAGCCAGGCCCCCCACCTTTGCCCCTCTTCCCATAATTCAGTCCTTGGAAGTTTCACCTTTGTGGGTTCTGAAGTTAAGTGGTTACAGTAAAAGAATCCACAGTAAGAATCAAATATGTTTGGCTTGTTCTGACAGATCTTGTGCTGTTCTAAAGAGGTCTTTGTGTTCTGTCTACAGACCTTTTGTTACTGCTTTTCTGATTTACCCAAAAGAGATGATTTGAATCAAAGCTGCAGCCTCACTGTCTGGCTCTGGCTGGAAATTAGGAGCTTTACTGAAGCGCTCTTCCCTTTGTGGGGTGGAGTTTGGCAGATGGCTGAACTTCTGCTCACACGTTCCTCCTTCTCTCCACGCCAGCTCTCCTGAAGCGTGCATTTCAGAAGTCGGCGTCAGTTCGGAATATTCTCAGGCCAGTTGGGGGTAAACGTGTTGATTCTGCAGAGGTACAGAAGGTTTGCAACATCTGCGTCCTCTACCAGACCTCGCTGACGACTCTAACCCAGATCCGGCTGCAGATACTCACAGGTCTGGAGTCCTGAGGCGGTCTCCGCCATCTCTCACATTTGCCAGACAAGTTTTCTTAGAAGTTGATTCTCTCCTGGCTTCCTTGACTCAGAAAATAGATTCTGAAGAAGGGTATTTTTGAGCTATTCTTAGAACTTGATTCTGTTCAGTTAAATAGCTTAAGGTCATTGCAGTCCTAGCACTTCTAGCTTGTTCCTGTGACCTGGCTTTTATTTTCATTATGAAGTGCAACTTGCTTTTTTAAAAGTTAACATTTTTTTATGAATAGAAAACTAGAAAAGACAAGGAAGCAGAAAAAAGAAAACTTAAACCACTCTTAATCCTACAGTCCATAGATAACCACCTGATCCTGAGTGTGTTACATAAATATATATTTAGATTGAAATGCATAGTTTTATTTTTTCCTTTCCATTAATCACATTATAAGCATTTTATCATGTCAGAATTCTTTAAAAACCTCATTTTTATTGGTTGTGTAAGATCTCATTGCATGGATATGCCCAACATTTTCCTTTTTAGCTGAGCAAGGAAGAAAGTCCCCACTGTGAGCAGCACAGGAGTTGTTAGTATGATGGGTGTTATGAGGACAAAACGTCTATAAACCTTGAAGCTGTTGACTGCATAAAGGGTTAAGAACTTCTCTGTTACATTTTACGTTTTTTAAATCAAAGTGCTGCTACTTCTGTCTTTCACACTTACTTACTCATCTTCAGATATTTATAGAGCACCTATGTGTGCCAGGCACTGAGGATGCAGAGGGGAATAAGACAGCCAAGGTCTGTGTTCCCAAGAGGATTACATTGCAGTAGTGAGGAGACCAATGATAAGTCAGAGGAAAGTATATTTAATATAATGAAGGACACTGTGACAATGAAAATAATGAGACATTGTTGACTTGGACTAGGGCAGGGTTTCTCAGCCTTAGCACTGTTGACATTTGGGGCCAGATAATTTGTTGTTGTGGAGGGCATCCTATCCATTGTAGGATGTTTAGCAGCCCCTGACCCCTACCCATAAATTCCAGTAGCACCTCTCTCCCACTTTTGACAACCATACATGTCTCCAAACATTGTCAAATGCCCCCTGGGGTGGGGCGGTGTGCAAAATCATCCTTGGTTCAGAACCACTGGGCTGATGGAGATGGAAGCCGGAGGATTTACAGTCCACTCCAGGAGTGGAGTTTACAGGTCTTACTAGTAGATTGGATTTGGGGGAGTGAGGACTATAAGTTTCAAAGATGTTGCCAGATTTCTGGCCCAAGCAACTGTGTGGATGGTGGGGCCATTTGCTGAGCTAAGGGATGTGGGGGGGCAGGAGGTGGAGGGGGGATTGTGGGCCATTGAGAGTTCTGTCTGGCTGTGATGAGTGTAAGGTACCTGCTGGACCTGCAGCAGAGATGCCAAGCCAGCATACTGTGTACTGTGTGGAGGCTTGAGCAAAGGGGTGGGGTGAAAGGCCTGGGCCTGAGGGCCATTTCCCTAAGGAGAGTGCAGAAGGAAAAGGGGCCCAGATGAGCTGGCACCGCAGCACAGTGGGAAGGTCTGGGAAGCATACTGAGTGAGATGATTTTGAGGTAATAGCCTGTGTCCACCTTTATAAGATAACCACATTAAGCATCCCCCATTGTCCCAATGAGAGAATTGAAAAAGAAGTTTTTTTGGCCAATTTGAAAGTACATGATTTTAGGGAATTCCCTGGCGGTACAATGGTTAGGACTCAGCTCTTTCATTGCCAGGGCCCGGGTTCAATCCCTGGTCGGGGAACTATGATCCCACAAGCTGCGCTGCGTGGCCAAAAAAAAAAAGACGGAAAAAAAATACATGATTTTAAAAAGGAAGATGGGGCTTCCCTGGTGGTGCAGTGGTTGAGAGTCCGCCTGCCGATGCAGGGGACACGGGTTCGTGCCCCGGTCCGGGAGGATCCCACATGCCGCGGATTAGCTGGGCCCGTGAGCCATGGCCGCTGGGCCTGCGCGTCCGGAGCCTGTGCTCCGCAACGGGAGAGGCCACAGCAGTGAGAGGCCCGCGTACCGCAAAAAAAAAAAAAAAAAAGGAAGATGAGCTAGTCTAAAGTATATGTATAATATTCATTCTATTAGCTTGGCTATACACAAAACTATACACAAACTAGATTATAGAAAATAACATACTTGTTTTAAAAATACTGCTGTTTTTCTGCTCTCACAATTTACAAAATGTCTTTGTTCGTGCTCCTCACATACGTGTGTTGGTCCTGGAGCCACGTGCTGCTCCTCTGACCCGGCTTCTCCAGAGCATGGCATCTTCATTTCTGTCTAAATTGCTCAGGATGCAGCCCTCATTGAATTGGTATGTCATGCTGTAAATGAGTATATTTGTACTGTAGAAGCATACCTGGGATCTCTGCATTGTAACTTCTTACTCCATTTTTTTTAATTGAGGTATAGTTGACATATAACATTATCTTAGTTTCAGGTGTACAACATGATTTGATATTTGTACACATTGCACAGTAAGGCTAGTTAACATCCATCACCATACATTGTTAAATTTTTTCTTTTTTTTCTTGTGTTAAAGACTTTTAAGATCTACCCTCTTAGCAACTTTCAGAAATGCAGTATATGTTATTAACTATAGTCACCATGCTGTACTTTACATCCCCATGATTTTATCTATTTTATAACTTGAGGTTTGTCCTCTTTGATCCCCTTCACCCATTTTGCTTACCTTTCCCCTACCGCCAACGCCCTGCCCCAGCAACCATAGGTACACCAATCTGTTCTCTGTATCTATGAGCTTGGGTTTTTTTCTTTGTTTTTTAGTTTCTGCATATAAGTGAAATTATATGGTATTTGTCTTTCTCTGACTTATTTCAGTTAGTATAATGACCTCAAGGTCCATCCGTGTTGTCACAAATGACAAGATACCATTCTCTTTTATGGCTGAATAGTATTCCTGTGTGTGTGTGCGCGCACGCGTGCGCACACATGCACACCACATCTTTTTATCCATTTGTCCATTGGTGGACACTTGGGTTGTTTCCTTTATCTTGGATATTGTAAATAATGCTGCTGTGAACAAGGGGGTACATACATCTTTTCAAATTAGTGTTTCTGTTTTCCTCAGATGAATACCCAGAAATGCAATTGTGGAATCATATGGTAGTTCTATTTTCAGTTTTTTTGAGGAATCTCCATACTGTTTTCCATAGTGGCTGCACCAGTTTACATTTCCAGCAACAGTGCACAAGGGTTCCCTTTTCTCCACATCCTCACCAACACTAGTTATTTCTTGTCTTTTTGGTAATAGCCATTCTAACAGGTGTGAGGTGGTATATCATTGTGGGGTTTTTTTGTGTGTTTTTTTTTAATTTTTATTTTTTTTGCGGTATGCAGGCCTCTCACTGTCGTGGCCTCTCCCGTTGCGGAGCACAGGCTCCAGACGCGCAGGCTCAGCGGCCATGGCTCACGGGCCCAGCCGCTCCACGGCATGTGGGACCTTCCCGGACCAGGGCCTGAACCTGTGCCCCCTGCATCAGCAGGCGGACTCTCAACCACTGTGCCACCAGGGAAGCCCTATCATTGTGGTTTTGATTTGCATTTCCCAGATGGTTAATGATGTTGAGCACCTTTACATGTGCCTGTTGGTCATTTGTATGTCATCTCTGGAAAAATGTATTCAGATCCTCTAACCATTTTTTAAACAGATTACTTGTTTTTTTGTTGAGTTGCATGAGTTCTTTATATATTTTGGATATTAACCCCTTATCAGGTATATGATTTGCAAATATTTTCTTCCATTCCATAGGTTGCCTTTTCATTTTGTTGATGGTTTCTTTTGCTCTGCAGAAGCTTTTTAGTTTGTTGTAGTCCCACTTGCTGATTTTTATTTTTGTTGACTTTGCTTTTGGAGTCAGGTCCAAAAAAATCATTTCCAAGACCCTTGTCAAAGAGCTTACTGCCTGTGATTTCTTTTAGGAGTTTCATGGTTTCAGATCTTACATTCAATTCTTTACTCCATTTTGAGTTTATTTTTACATATGGTGTAAGGTAGTAGTCTAGTTTCATTCTTTTGCCTGTGGCTTTTCCAGTTTCCCAATACCATTTATCGAAGAGACTGTTCTTTCCCCATTGTAAATTCTTGCCTCCTTTGTTGTAAATTAATTGACCATATATGTGTGGGTTCATTTCTGGGCTCTCTATTCTGTTCCATTCATCTGTGTGTGTGTTTTTATGCCAGTACCATACTGTTTTGATTACTGTATCTTTGTAATATAGTTTGAAATCAGGGTGCGCGATGCCTCCAGCTTTGTTCTTCTGTCTCCAGATTGCTTTCCATTCAGGGTCTTTTTTGGTTCCATACAAATTTTGATTCTATTTCTCTGAAAAATGCCATTGGAATTTTGATAGGGATTGCATTGAATCTGTAGATTGCTTAGAGTAGTATGGACATTTTAATAATATTAATTCTTCCAGTCCATGAGCATGAAATAACTTTCCATTTATTTGTGTCTTCTTTGATTTATTTTATCACTGTCTTTAATTTTATTTTATTTATTTATTTTTTTATTTATTTTTCATTGCATTGGGTCTTCGTTGCTGCGCGCGGGCTTTCTCTAGTTGAGGCAAGTGGGGGCTACTCTTTATTGTGGTGCGCGGGTTTCTCATTGTGGTGGCTTCTCTAAGCACACGGGCTTCAGTAGTTGTAGCACGTGGGCTCAGTAGTTGTGGCTTGCGGGCCCTAGAGTGCAGGCCCAGGAGTCGTGGCACATGGGCTTAGTTGCTCCGCGGCATGTGGGATCTTCCTGGAGCAGGGCTCAAGCCCATGTCCCCTGCGTTGGCAGGCGGATTCTTAACCACTCCGCCACCAGGGAAGTCCCTTATCAGTGTCGTATAGTTTTCAGTGTACAGGTCTTTCAGAACTCCTTGGTTAAATTTATTCTAGATATATTATTCTTTTTGTTGCAGTTGTAAATGGGATTGCTTTTGTAATTTCTATTTCTGATAGTTCATTTCTGATAGCAGCGAATTTTTGTATATTGATTTTGTATCCTGCAATTCTAATGAATTAATTTATTCTAACAGTTTTTTTAATGAACTCTTTAGGGTTTTCTATATATAATATCACCTCGTCTCAAATAGTGAATCTTACTTCTTCCTTTCCAACTGGGATACCTTTTATTTACTTATTTTTTCTTGCCTAGTTCTGGCTAGGACATCCAGTACCATGTTGAATAAAAGTGGTGAGAGTGGGCCTCCTTGTTTTGTTCCTGACCTTAAAGGAAAAGCTTTCAGCTTTTCACAATGATGTTAGCTGTGGGCTTTTCATATATGGCCTTTATTATGTTGAAGTACATCCCCTCTGTACCCACTTTGTTGAGAGTTTTTTTATCGTAAATGGATGTTGAATTTTTTCAGATGTTTTTTCTGCATATATTGAGATGATCATGTGATTTTTATCTTTCATTTTGTTAATATTATGTATCATATTGATTGATTTGCAGATACTGAACCATCCTTGCATTCCTGGAATAAATCCCATTTGATCATGGTGTATTATCTTTTTAATATCTTGTCAAATTCGGTTTGCTAATATTTTGTTGAGGATTTTTGCATCTATGTTCATCAGAGCCTGTAATTTTCTTTTTTTGTTGTGTCTGTCTGGTTTTGATATCAGGGTAATTCTGGCTTTGTAAAATGGGTTTGGAGGCATTCCCTCCTCTTCAATTTTTTGGAAGAGTTTGAGAAGGATGGGTATTAATTCTTCTTTGAATGTTTGGTAGAATTTATCATTGAGGTCATCTGGTCCTGGACTTCTATTTGTTGAGAGGTTTTTGATTCAGTTTTCTTACTAGTAATAGGTCTATTCAGAATTTGTTTCTTCATGATTCAGTCTTAGAAGATTGTATGTTTCTAGGAATTTATCCATTTCTTCTAGGTTCTCCAGTTTGTTGGCATATAATTGTTCATAATAGTCTCTTAGGATATTTTGTATTTTTTTTTTTTTGCGGTACACGGGCCTCTCACTGTTGTGGCCTCTCCCGCTGTGGAGCACAGGCTCCAGATGCGCAGGCCCAGCAGGCCATGGCTCACGGGCCCAGCCGCTCCGCGGCATGTGGGATCTTCCCGGACCCAGGCACGAACCCGCATCCCCTGCATCAGCAGTCGGACTCTCAACCACTGTGCCACCAGGGAAGCCTGATATTTTGTATTTTTTCAATCAGTTGTCTCTTCTTTCATTTCTGATTTTATTTGAGCCTCTTTTTTTTTTTTTGGTGAGTCTAGCTAAAGATTTGTCAACTTTATTTCAAAGAACCAGCTCTTAATTTTTTTTTTTTAAAGAAGATGTTGGGGGTAGGAGTTTAGTAATTTATTTATTTATTTTTGCTGTGTTAGGTCTTCGTTTCTGTGCGAGGGCTTTCTCTAGTTGTGGCAAGCAGGGGCCACTCTTCATCGCAGTGCGTGGGCCTCTCACTATCGCGGCCTCTCTTGTTGCGGAGCACAGGCTCCAGACGCACCAGCTCTTAATTTCATTGATCTTTTTGGTTGCCTTTTCAGTCTCTATTTCATTTATTTCTCCTCTGATCTTTGTTATTTACTTCTTTCTACTAACTTTGGGCTTCATTTATTCTTTTTCTAGTTCCTTAAGGTAAAAAATTAGATTGTTTGAGATTTTTGTCGTTTCTTGAGGTAGGCATGAATCACTATGAACTTCCCTCTTAGAACCACTTTGCGGCATGCCATAAATGTTGAAATGTTTTATTTCCATTTTCACTTGTCTCAAGGTATTTTTTTAATTTCTCTTTTGATTTCTTACTTGACCTATTGGCTATTTAGTCACCCTGTTTTTTTTTTAAACATCTTTATTGGGGTATAATTGCTTTACATTGTTGTGTTAGTTGCTGCTGTATAACAAAGTGAATCAGCTGTATGTATACATATATCCCCATATCCCCGCCCTCCTGCGTCTCCCTCCCACCCTCTCTATCCCATCCCTCTATGTGGACACAAAGCACTGAGCTGATCTCCCTGTGCTATGCAGCTGCTTCCCACTACCTATCTGCTTTACATTTGGTAGTGTATATATGTCAGTGCCACTCTCTCACTTTGTCTCAACTTACCCTTCCCCCTCCCCGTGTCCTCAGGTCCATTCTCTACATCTGCATCTTTATTCCTGTCCTGCCCCTGGGTTCTTCAGAACCATTTTTTTTCTTTAGATTCCATGTATATATATTAGCATACGGTATTTGTTTTTTTCTTTCTGACTTACTTCACTCCATATGACAGACTCTAGGTCCATCCCCCTCATTACAGATAACTCAATTTCGTTTCTTTTTATGGCTGAGTAATATTGCATTGTATATATGTGCCACATATATAAAGAAGAATGGATATCTTCTTTATCCATTCATCTGTCGATGGACATTTAGGTTGCTTCCATGTCCTGGCTATCGTAAATAGTGCTGCAGTGAACGTTGTGGTACATGACACTTTTGAATTATGGTTTTCTCAGGGTACATGCCCAGTAGTGGGATTGCTGGGTCATATGGTAGTCCTATTTTTAGTTTTTTAAGGAACTTCCATACTGTTCTCCATAATGGGTGTATCAATTTACATTCCCACCAACAGTGCAAGAGGGTTCCCTTTTCTCCGGCATTTATTGTTTGTAGATTTTTTGACGATGGCCATTCTGACTGGTGTGAGGTGATACCTCATTGTAGTTTTGATTTGCGTTTCTCTAATGATTAGTGATGTTAAGCATCCTTTCATGTGTTTGTTGGCAATCTGTATATCTTCTTTGGAGAAATGTCTATTTAGGTCTTCTGCCCATTTTTGGATTGGGTTGTTTTTTTCTGTTATTGAGCTGCGTGAGCTGCTTGTATATTTTGGAGATTTATCCTTTGTCAGTTGCTTCATTTGCAAATATTTTCTCGCATTCTGAGAGTTGTCTTTTCGTCTTGTTTATGGTTTCCTTTGATGTTCAAAAGCTTTTAAGTTTCATTAGGTCCCATTTGTTTATTTTTGTTTTTATTTCCATTTCTTTGGGAGGTGGGTCAAAAAGGATCTTGCTATGATTTATGTCATGGAGTGTTCTGCCTATGTTTTCCTTGAAGAGTTTTATAGTGTCTGGCCTTACATTTAGGTCTTTAATCCATTTTCAGTTTGTTTTTGTGTATGGTGTTAGGGAGTGTTCTAATTTCATTCTTTTACATGTAGCTGTCTAGTTTTCCCAGCACAACTTATTGAAGAGGCTGTCTTTTCTCCATTGTATATTCTTGCCTCCTTTATCACAGATAAGGTGACCATAGGTGCATGGGTTTATCTCTGGGCTTTCTATCCTGTTCCATTGATATATAGTTCTGTTTTTGTACCAGTACCATACTGCCTTGATTACTGTAGCTTTGTAGTATAGTCTGAAGTCTGGGAGCCTGATTCCTTCGGCTCTGTTTTTCTTTCTCAAGATTGCTTTGGCTATTCAGGGTCATTTGTGTTTCCATACAAATTGTGAAATTTTTCTTCTAGTTCTGTGAAAAATGCCATTGGTAGTTTGATAGGGATTGCATTGAATCTGTAGATTGCTTTGGGTAGTATAGTCATTTCACAACGTTGATTCTTCCAATCCAGGAACATGGCATATCTCTCCATCTGTTTGTATCATTTTTAATTTCTTTCATCAGTGTCTTATAGTCTTCTGCATACAGGTCTTTTGTCTCCTTAGGTATTTTATTCTTTTTGTTGCAATGGTAAATGGGACTGTTTCCTTAATTTCTCTTTCAGATTTTTCATCATTAGTGAATAGGAATGCAAGTGATTTCTGTGCATTGATTTTGTATCCAGCTACTTTACCAAATTCATTGATTAGCTCTAATAGTTTTCTGGTAGCATCTTTACGATTCTCTATGTATAGTATCATGTCATCTGAAAACAGTGACAGTTTTACTTCTTTTCTGATTTGGATTCCTCTTATTTCTTTTTCTTCTCTGATTGCTGTGGCTAAAACTTCCAAAATTTTGTTAAATAATAGTGGTAAGAGTGGGCAACCTTATTTTGTTCCTGATCTTAGTGGAAATGGTTTCAGTTTTTCACCATTGAGGACAATGTTGGCTGTGGGTTTGTCATATATGGCCTTTATTATGTTGAGGTAAGTTCCCTCTATGCCTGCTTTCTGGAGAGTTTTTATCATAAATGGGTGTTGAATTTTGTCAAAAGCTTTTCCTGCATCTGTTGAGATGATCATATCTTTTTTTTTTTTTTTTTTTTTTTGTGGTACGCGGGCTTCTCACTGTTGTGGCCTCTCCCGTTGTGGAGCACAGGCTCTGGACGCGCAGGCTCAGCGGCCATGGCTCACGGGCCTAGCCGTTCCATGGCATGTGGGATCTTCCCAGACCGGGGCACGAACCTGTGTCCCCTGCATCAGCATGCGGACTCTCAACCACTGCACCACCAGGGAAGCCCAAGATGATCGTATCTTTTTTTATCCTTCAGTTTGTTAATATCACATTGATTGATCTGAGTATACTGAAGAATCCTTGCGTTCCTGGGATAAACCCCACTCGATCATGGTGTATGATCCTTTTAATGTGCTGCTGGATTCTGTTTGCTAGTATTTTGTTGAGGATTTTTGCATCTTTCATCAGTGATTGGCCTGTAGTTTTCTTTTTTTGTGACATCTTTGTCTGATTTTGGTATCAGGGTGATAGTGGCCTCATAGAATGAGTTTGGGAGTGTTCCTCCCTCTGCTATATTTTGGAAGAGTTTGAGAAGGATAGGTGTTAGCTGTTCTCTAAATATTTGATAGATTCACCTGTGAATCCATCTGGTCCTGGGCTTTTGTTTGTTGGAATTTTTTTTTTTTTTTTTTTTTTTGTGGTACCTGGGCCTCCCACTGTTGTGGCCTCTCCCATTGCGGAGCACAGGCTCCGGACGTGCAGGCTCAGCGGCCATGGCTCACGGGCCCAGCCACTTCGCAGCATGTGGGATCTTCCCGGACCGGGGCACAAACCCATGTCCCCTGCATCAGCAGGCGGACTGTCAACCACTGTGCCACCAGGGAAGCCTCTTGTTGGAATATTTTTAATCACAGTTTCAATTTAGGTGCTTGTGATTGGTCTGTTTATGTTTTCTATTTCTTCCTGGTTCAGTCTCGGAAGGTTGTGCTTTTCTAAGAATTTGTCCATTTCTTCCAGGTTGTCCATTTTATGGGCATACAGTTGCTTGTAGTAATCTCTCATGATCCTTTGTATTTCTGCAGTGTCAGTTGTTATTTCTCCTTTTTCATTTCTAATTCTGTTGATTTGAGTCCTCTCCCTTTTTTTCTTGATGAGTCTGGCTAATGGTTATTCAATTTTGTTTATCTTCTCAAAGAACCAGCTTTTAGTTTTATGATCTTTGCTATCATTTCTTTCATTTCTTTTTCACTTATATCTGATCTGATCTTTATGATTTCTTTCCTTGTGCTAACTTTGGGGGGTTTTTGTTCTTCTTTCTCTATTGCTTTAGGTGTAAGGTTAGGTTGTTAATTTGAGATTTTTCTTGTTTCTTGAGGTATGATTGTATTGCTGTTAATTTCCCTCTTAGAACTGCTTTTACTCCATCCCATAGGTTTTGAGCCATCGTATTTTCATTGTCATTTGTTTCTGGTATTTTTTTAATTTCCTTTTTGATTTCTTCAGTGATCTCTTGGTTACATAGTAGCGTATTGTTTAGCCTCTATGTGTTTGTATTTTTTACAGTTTTATTCCTGTAATTAGTATCTAGTCTCATAGCGTTGTGGTTGGAAAAGATACTTGATACGATTTCAGTTTTCTTAAATTTACCAAGGCTTGATTTGTGACCCGGGATACAATGTATCCCGGAGAATGTTCCATGAGCACTTGAGAAGAAAGTGTATTCTGTTCTTTTTGGATGGAATGTCCTATAAATATCAATTAAGTCCATCTTGTTTAATGTATCATTTAAAGCTTGTGTTTACTTATTTATTTTCATTGTGGATGATCTGTCCATTGGTGAAAGTGGGGTGTTAAAGTCCCCTACTACTATTGTGTTATTGTCAGTTTCCCCTTTTATGGCTGTTAGCAGTTGCCTTATGTATTGAGGTGCTCCTATGTTGGGTGCATATATATTTATAATTGTTACATCTTCTTGGATTGATCCCTTGATCATTACGTAGTGTCCTTCTTTGTCTCTTGTAATAGTCTTTATTTTAAAGTCTGTTTTGTCTGATATGAGAATTGCTACTCCAGCTTTCTTTTGATTTCCATTTGCATGGAATATCTTTTTCCATCCTCTCACTTTCAGTCTGTATGTGTCCCTAGGTCTGAAGTGGGTCTCTTGTAGACAGCATATATACGGGTCTTGTTTTGTATCCATTCAGCTAGTCTGTGTCTTTTGGTTGGAGCATTTAATCCATTCACATTTAAGGTAATTATCAATATGTATGTTCCTGTTACCATTTTCTTAATTGTTTGGGGTTTGTTATTGTAGGTGTTTTCCTTTTCTGTGTTTCCTGCCTAGAGAAGTTCCTTTAGCATTTGTTGTAAAGCTGGTTTGGTGGTGCTGAATTCTCTTAGCTTTTTTGCTTGTGTGTGAAGGTTTTAATTTCTCCGTCGAATCTGAATGAGATCCTTGCTGGGTAGAGTAATCTTGGTTATAGGTTTTCCCTTTCATCACTTTAAATATGTCCTGCCACTCCCTTCTGGCTTGCAGAGTTTCTGCTGAAAGATTAGCTGTTAACCTTATGGAGATCCCCTGTATGTTATTTGTTGCTTTTCCCTTGCTGCTTTTTTCTTTTTCTTGTATTTAATTTTTGACAGTTTGATTACTATGTGTCTTGGCATGTTTCTCCTTGGATTTATTCTGTATGGGGCTCTCTGTGCTTCTTGGACTTGGGTGGCTATTTCCTTTCCCATGTTAGGGAAGTTTTCAACTCTAATCTCTACAAATATTTTCTCAGTCCCTTTCTTTTTCTCTTCTTCTTCTTGGACCCCTATAATTCGGATGTTGCTGCATTTAATGTTGTCCCTGAGGTCTCTGAGACTGTCCTCAATTCTCTTCATTCTTTTTTCTTTATTCTGCTCTGTGATAGTTATTTCCACTATTTTATCTTCCAGGTCACTTACCTGTTGTGCCTCAGTTATTCTGCTATTGATTCCTTCTAGAGACTTTTTAATTTCATTTATTGTGTTGTTCATCATTGTTTGTTTGCTGTTTAGTTCTTCTGGGTCCTTGTTAAACGTTTCTCATATTTCCTCCATTCTATTTCCAAGATTTGGGGTCATGTTTACTATCAGTACTCTGAATTCTTTTCTAGGTAGACTGCCTATTTCCTCTTCATATGTTTGGTCTGGTGGGTTTTTACCTTGCTCCTTCATCTGCTGTGTATTTCTCTGTCTTCTCATTTTGCTTAACTTACTGTGTTTGGGGTCTCCTTTTCACAGGCTGCAGGTTTGTAGTTCCTGTTGTTTTTGGTGTCTGCCCCCAGTGGGTGAGGTTCGTTCAGTGGGTTGTGTAGGTTTCCTGGTAGAAGGGCCTGGTGCCTGTGTTCTGGTGGATGAGGCTGGATCTTGTCTTTCTGGTGGGCAGAACCGTGTCCGGTGGTGTGTTTTGGGGTGTTTGTGAACTTAGTATGATTTTAGGCAGCCTCTCTGCTAATGGGTGGGGTTTTGTTCCCATCTTGCTAGTTGTTTGGTATGGGGTGTCCAGCCCTAGAGTTTGCTGACCATTGAGTGGAGCTGGGTCTTACCATTGCGACGGAGTTCTCTGGGAGAGCTCTCGCCAATTGATATCACGTGGGGCCAGGAGGTCTCTGGTGGTCCAATGTCCTGAACTTGGCTCTCCCACCTCAGAGGCTCAGGCCTGACCTCCGGCCAGAGCACCAAGACCCTGTCAGCCACATGGCCATGTACGTGGGGAGTTTCTTGCTTTTTGGGAAGTCTGAGGTCTTCTGCCAGCATTCAGTAGGTGTTCTGTAGGAGTTGTTCCACATGTAGATGTATTTTTGATGTATTTGTGGGGAGGAAGGTGATCTCCACATCTTACGCCTCTGCCATCTTGAAGGTCCTCTCAGTCACCCTGTTTTTTGTTTTTGTTTTTTTTAACTTATTTTTAAATTGTGAGGTTTCTGCATTTTGTAACCACATCCCCTTACCCTTGAAAACGTGAGGTCAAACCTTTAGGAATAATAATGAGATGGGTGTTAAATTTCTTTGCCTCCATTACAGTCCCTTCAGTTCACCCTCTAAACATCCATAAGTAGCATTGATTGAGTCTGCCCCCAGGCTAATATATGTTCCCCAAACAGTTCTTTGTTCAAAATTAAGCCATTCAAAGTGCTCTGTAAAGTGAGAGGCATTATAAGGACTCAAATATAAGGTGACTCCTCCTTTTCTGAGGAATAATTTGAGGAACACATCTTACTGTACATTCAGTGACAAGTGGAACTTTAGAGCCACACTTTCTAGGTCAATAGCCATATTAAAAGCCTTCATAGAGAACAGTGATGCAGCTTGTGTGCCTGAGGCCTAGCCATCGAGAAGCCCTCTGCTTCTCCCGGGGTCAAATTTTTGTGTAACTCTTCAGAGTATCTCATATTGTCATTCGCTGCTTTCCCATTTTTAACAGAGATAGAATAATAGCAGTAGATGAGAGGAAAGCTTTGCTAAATGTGGATAAGCCTGCAAGATAGTTTAAAGCAGGGGTTGGCAAACTATGGCCCATGGGCCAAGTCCAGCTCACCGCTTGCTTTTGTAATTAAAGTTTTGTTGGGAACACAGCCACATGCATTTATTTACCTATTGTCTATGGCTGCTTTCATGCTGTGATAGTAGCACATTGAGTAGTTGTGACAGAGACTGGTCCAGACTGAAAACCTAAAAATACTGACTCTCTGGCCCTTTCCAGAAGAAAATTGCTGATCCCTGATTTAAAACATAAACACTGAGTCAGCAGATCTGGGTTCTGTTCTTGGCTCTGACACTTACTGGTTGTGTGATTTGGGGCCAGCTACTCAATCTCTCTGAGCATCAGTGTCCTCCCTTAAAATGGTGATAACATCGGGTTTCCCAAGGTGAAAAGGAAATAGTGCCTGTGAAGTATTTAGAATGGTATCTGACACATAGTAAGCACCCATTAAACATTAGCCTGCTATTATCATTGTTGTTCTCATGGTGATGTTATTCTTCGTAATTGCACCTTCTTTCTCTCAACATGCGTTAAATGGTCACTAATAGGTTTAAGTGTTTTGTTTTCCCGAAGGAGAGGAGACATAAGGGACCAGGTGGAGCCCCACCTGAAGCTTGGGTTTCTCTATCCTTTTCCAGGTCTCACTTACCTTGATGACCTGCTGCCCAAACTTTGGGCGTTTATCTGTGAACTGGGGCCCCACGGAGGGTTAAAGCTCTTCTTGGAATGCCTCAACAATGACACTGAAGAGTCTAAGCAGCTCTTGGCCATGCTGATGCTGTTCTGTGACTGTTCCCGGCACCTTATCACGTAGGTTGACTGCTGTGGGGCTGAATTCCTTTCCTAGAATGTGGAGAGACCAAATTACAGTGTCAGCGAGGAAGCATTTGTTAATGTGATTACTGCAAGCATTTGGACCTGTCATTAGAAGAATTAGACAAGACATTTACAAAGTGGGTGGCACTTAGTAGGGATTCAGCAGTTGTTAGTTCCCATCCTTTCAGGAGAGCTGGGTCATTACCACTTATGTGGGCTTTGGGGTCTTCTAGAGCTCGGTTCAAATCACACCTCGGCTGTTTACTCACTGTGCTAGGTAGTTAATTGGAAAATTCCAGAGCCAGTGTGCAGAACCTGGCTCAGCCACTCACTGAGACACCCTGGTCCAGAGGGGAAGGGGCTCCACCTCTCTGGGCCTCAGTTTCCTCATCTATAGATAGGAATTCATAGCACCTACCTCTTAGCCGTAGGTACAGAAGAGATCAGTGATAGGCATAGTCCCAGGCACCGGCAGCAGTCAGTATGTGTTGGCTGTTATTCTTACAACTGTTGTCAAGCTGACCCTGGGCAAGTTGCTTAACCTCTCTGAGCCTCAGTTTCCTCAACACTGGAATGGAGACAATATTACCAATCTGATAGGGAGTAAATGAGAAAAGGAATGTCAAGTACCTAGTACAGTGCCTGGCACAGTGAGAAATTAACAAATGTCAGTCCCGTTCAGTTCCTTTTCTTTAAGCTTATGTGTCTACTTGAGTATTTGGTATTCTTTTAATTCCACTTTTTCCCAAAAGATTGGTGAAGAATTGTAAGGTAGAATGGACCTCAGGAAGTTCTATTCGGTCTGGGAGAGATTGGCAGGAGGGGATTAGGGGTATGTAGGTGGCGGATTGGGTATGAGTCATGGAGGGAGGGCCCAGTGAGTAGTTAGAGGGGAGAGCAGGGGTCTTTGGCTGCTGGTGACACCCCCTTAATTGCCTGGTCAAGGGTGACCCAAGAGTGAGTCAGGCTCTAAAGTGAATAGAGCAGTTATAGGAGGTTTTCAGATAGAGCTGCATCTTATGGTTCATTTATTCATATATTCTTTCAGACATTTATTCATTCACCCTCAAATACTTATCAAGCACTTACTCAGTGCCCCTAGTGTCTGTTACAGATGCAGAATAAGATTCCACAACTTCCCTCAGTAGACACAGACTCTCAGTCAAGATTCCTTAATAATTCAGACATGAATTCATAAGCAGTGTCACAGTCAGATTCTAAGAAAAGGGTAGAGCAGAACGTGTCGTTTCTTTCCTTTCTCAATTGTATTTTTTAACTTCTTACCATAGACGATTTCAAATAAATAGAAAGTGGAAAGAATAGTATAATGAACCTTCACGTACCTGTCACCAATTTCATTAGTTATTGACTCATGGCCACTCTTGCTTCATCTATACCTCCACCCACCCTTCCATCATATCCTTTTACCTGTAAATTTTATCTAACAGATAGAGCTTATTTCTTAACATTATTTTGTCTAGTATGAGTAATAGATCTTTTTTTCCCCTTCTTTTTAGTGGGAAAGTATGAATAATTTTCTGTCTGACTTAGGATCCTTGATGACATTGAAGTTTATGAAGAACAGATTTCATTCAAACTAGAAGAACTGGTCACCATCTCCTCTTTTCTGAATTCCTTTGTGTTTAAGATGATCTGGGATGGAATCGTAGGTAAGGTAAAGATGTCAGCCGTTGTTTAATTGCTGCTACACATGGGAAGTCTAGAGTCTATAACATCAGCTGATTCTTAGCCTTGTTGTCCATCAGAGTTAATTCAAAATGCACATTTATTCACATAGTTAGAAGTTTTATTTCTCCACTCTTTATGACCCCTTAAGATAGTAGTGTGGTTATGGAAGTCTTACTCTTCCAGGCATCCTTGAGGATTTACATGTGTGTGTGAAGGATTATTCATGATTAATTTTGCCCTGAAACTCCTTTTGATTCTTTGAGTTGATTTTCATGAAGATAAAACACGTGCCTGGTCCCACTTCAAGTTAGAGTCTACCTCCTGAAGTGTTTCCAGTCGATCAGCACCAAACCCCTTAGATTAAAAGGTCCTTTGTACGACATACAAGTGGGAGGCAGTGCGAGTGATTGTGTCTGAGACATTCCCGGGTCCCACAGGCCCTTAGAATGTACCCAGGGAGCCTTTTAATCCTGTTGATTCCATGTAACGTTCAGCATGAGGGAGACGAAGAACTGCTGGGCCTCGGGGCTGACGAGAGGAGACACGGGCTATCCTCCTGTCCCCTCCAGTTCTGAGCAGCTCCGAGACTGTGGCTCTCCTGGTTGTTTGCCCCACAGAGAATGCCAAGGGTGAGACCTTGGAGCTGTTCCAGTCCGTCCACGGGTGGCTGATGGTGCTCTACGAGCGGGACTGCCGGCGGCGCTTCGCCCCCGAGGACCACTGGCTGCGCAAGTGAGCTCGGGGTGGGAAGGGGGTTTACGGAGGCTGGAGTCCCTCTGTCTTGCCGCTGGGACCATTGTGGCCTGATGCTCAGCACTTATGTTTTAGGGCAGAGAGGACTTGGTCCGTCTTCTTCATCTTGTCCTTTCATCTGCATATGTCCCTATAAAGCACCTGTCAGGACAGGTCACCTCGCAGTTGCTTCTGTTAGGACACAGTACGCTGAAGATGATTAGAGCTCAGTGTTGGCAGCCAGAGCTCACATTGAGCAGATGTTTCACACTCAAACTGGAAAGAAAAGTTCTTTCAGCTGAACTAAGCAACAGGTTATGATCATTAAATGGCAGTTTTTATGAGCAGAATTAGCGGGATAAAAACCACAGCTAGGTTTGTTGGGGGGTTGGGTACGGAAATCCTCTTGCAACAACTAAACATAAGATCATGTCTGCCTTTTTTTAATCAATGACAGATCAACTCTTATGTAACTATTGAAGTTGTGGCACTAGAATAGAGATTAGCAGACTTTTTCTGTAAAGGGCCAGACAGTAGATATTTCAGGCTTTGCACACCAGACAGTGTCTGTTGCACCTCCTCAACTCTGCCATTGTAGTGCGAAAGCAGGTAGAGACAGTACCTAATGAATGGGTATGACTGTTCCATTAAAATTTTATTTACAAAAATGGGCAGCAGGCTGGATTTGACCCATAGGCTGTAGCTGGCCAGCCCTGCACTAGAGGATGGTTTTCTTGTTCTTTATCCCAAATCCATGTCTTTGTTTTTAAGGGATCTCAAACCTAGCGTGCTCTTCCAGGAACTTGACAAGGACAGAAAACGGGCTCAGCTGATCCTGCAGTACATCCCGCACGTCATTCCTCACAAAAACGTGAGTTGCACTCAGAGCTGGGGTCCTCCCACCAAGTTCCTGACTGTCCATTTTTGTTATCGCAATTATTAGAAATGAATAAAAACGATCATTCAGTAAACGCAGATGCTGACTGGCTCTTATGCTGTTGCAGCTGTTATGCCAGGTGCTGGGGGTGCAGAGATTGAAGACAGTGTGAACTGTCCATTTGGCTAGTGTGGGGTGGATGCTATGGGGATGGATGCCGTGGGCACCCAGGGCAGGGGCTCAGGAGAAGACTCCACAGGTAGTCGGACTGTGCTTGCAGGCCCAAGGTGAGAGAGAATGTGGTGCCAAGCGAGAGCCGGTGGAGTCAAGAAATGAAGCTGAGGAGGTTCGTAGAAGCTGGAGCAGGAAGGGCCTCGTAACCCAAGGGTGGGAGCGTGGATTTTGTCCAGAGCCATCGGAGTTTTTAGCTGTGGAGGCACCTGGTCAGAACTCTGCTTTAGAAAATTCCTTCTGGCCGTCGCCTGAAGGACTGGCGAGAGGCAGGTGTCATGGCCAACTGGCCTGAACTCGGGTGGGCCCACGGGAGTAGAAAGACAATGACATCAAGAGATTCTGAAGGAGGTAGCACCTCCGGGCCTTGAAGAACGATGGCACTCCGGGGGAAGGAGAGGAGGAATTCAGAGCATGCTCAGGTTTCTGACTTGGGGGCCTGGCTGCTCGAGAGGGCCATTCCCAGAGGTGGGGGCACAGGCAGGAGCGGGACTGGGAAGAGCCGGGAGCAGGCGACGTGTCTGCAGCTCCTCGAGGGTCTGGAGTGCAGGAGAGAGGACGGGGCTGGAGGTGGACTCGACATGCGGACGGCTTGCGACCTCCTCGGTGCATTCATGCATGAGGCTGAGGTGGTCAGGGAGCCAGAGGGAGTGAGCAGACCGGGGACGGAGGCCAGAGCCCTGCACGGGGAGAGGAGTGATCAGAGGAAGGAAGAGAACTGGGGTGTGTGGCATACAGAGCCACGGGGTGTGAGAACCTTGGGAAGGGCCAGGTGCTGTGGCAGGGGTGCCCGGGAGATGAGGGGCGTCCCTGGTGTGTCGTGAGCGCTCCAGAAATGTCTGCTCCTTCGGGGGGAGGCTCCTTAGAACCCACAGGTGCCCTTTCCTTTCTCTCCTGACTTACTTAGTCCTCCTCACTGTTCTCTGGTATTGTCTTGACCTTGATGTCATACTTGTGGCTGCCCTTCTTTACTTCCCCTCAAGCAGCGGTTCACAAACATGTGGCCGTTTAAATTCTTACTGCGCCTGACAGCAGAGCCTCTCAGAAGGCTTAGACAGAACTAAGCCTCTCATGGAGATGACTTAGTCGCGCGCCCTCTGTGCGTGAGCCCCTTAGCGGCATCCCTGCCCCTGCCTCAGATAGAGGATGCGCAGCTTTGCAGAGCAGGCCATTGCATGGCTTCTGTCTTCCCAGTGGTGGAACATCCTTCCTTGTCTTACACAATCTACTTCCCTGTAACTTCTACCCTTTGGTCCTTGAACAGCCACTAAAAGTGGATGGTGTCATCTTCTGCGGTTTGCTTTCTGGGTGGTCTGTTTTCCAAGGGTGGTTGGTGCCCTTCCCTTCTCCAGCCAGTCCTCATTTGAAGTGGGTTCCAGCCCTTCACCTCGTGGGTCTAGTCCAGGTTGGTGGAATCTGACTTAAAGTGCGGCTCCTCGCCCCGTTCCTGGGTGTCTGACTTCAGCCCTGGCCCACAGCGTCCCCACAGCGTCTGCTCTGGAATCTCCACTCTGTGTGTCTGCAGTTAACAAACGGTGCGCTGGGGCACCCCGGTTGCTACAGGATATTTTAGTTTTTTGAGGGAAACACAGTGAAATCTGTTGGGCACCGTGTGAAGTACTTGCTTGAGTTCACAGCGTCAGCGTTAAATTCTGCTCCATTCTTCTCGATGATGTCCTATTTGCTAAGCTGGGTTTTAAAAAAATGAAATTAAAATATTTTAAATTTCAATTTATGCGTGTTTTTTAAATACAGCTACTAAGTTCTTAGGACATAAACACTTATTAAGTTGTTAGGACTTAACTGTCTACTAAATGGAACTGTTAGGTATTTCTTTTGACCTAAGATTGCAGTTAAGAAATATTACTGAGCTGTTAGGGGTGCTGAGAACAGGAAAGTCTGGGAAGCTCTGGGTTTAGCTGACCTGACTTAAGAGTCCAGGCTGTATGGTAATCCTCACCAAGGGCGGGGTGGGGGCGCTTAAGATCTACATCATGAAGATTATGAGCCATTCGTCCTTGGCTCATAAATCTATTGCCTCCCTTGGGAAAATAGGGCCCTTCTTCATCTTCTGGCCCCTGTCCTGCTCCTGTGATGGCACCAGCAGGACTGGGATAGTGTTTGAGGCTTGGCGTGTTTTCTGTGTCTCAGGCTTCCCCTCTCTCTTCACAGCGTGTGTGCTGTTCTCTTCTGGTGACGTTCTTAATGGGGCATACAGGGGGTGAAAGCCTCTCTCCAGGCCTGCGTTGTCTCTCTCATCTGTTACTGTTATGCCATCTGCCCTAGACACCGAACCTCTCCCTCATTCTTGATCCCACCTGAGTGGGTGGCTTATAGTGCCTTTATTGCTTTCCTTAATATTTTTAAAAGTCTCAGCTCTGCCTGGTTCACACACGCAGCACTTCATCCTCTGCACTCTCTTATGTTGCTTTTACATGTTTACATGCAGTTCATCTCCTGACTGGTACTTAAGGCCTCCCTCCCTCCCTCCCTCCCTCCCTCTCTCTCTCTCTCTCTCTCTCTCTCTCTCTCTTGCTTTGGCCTAGAAGGCCTAGGGCCACGTGTGGTGGGTAGGGGTGGGTAGTGTGGTGGTCTGTGCATGGGCCCTGGTCCCCCGTGCACCAGCTGTGTGACCTTGCATGACAGTTTCCTCATCTGCAAAGTGGGATGATGATCCTTACCTAGATGTCCACTGTGCTCACTGAGGTCTCCTAGCCCCTTGAGAGCTGGTGAAAGTTACCCCAAACCTTCTTTCCTGCCCCACAGAAATCCAGAGCCCCATCCAGTCTTTCTGCAATTCATGGGAGGCCGGCAATCTTGTGGTCACCTCTGTAGTTCTGCCTCTGTGTCCGCTGTCTCTGCTCCATATAGTATTAACCTTGACAGGAGGCTTATCTTCTGCCTCAAGTTCCACAAGACAGCACCCCTTGTTCAGGTAATCGTGCTAAAGACTTGGGGGTCACGGGAAGCAGTCATGCCACGTGGCCCCCCGTGAGTTAAATACCTGTGCTTGTCTCCAGCTCCACAGCACAGAAGGCAGAGGCGAGAGTCCCCAGCATGTGCATCTCCAGCCACCCTCGCTGTCCTCAGCCCGCGCTCTCCCTTCCGCGTTGCCAAGGAGCCCCGAGAGCTTGTGCTGTTTTTCAGGGCACTTCAGTCCTAGTTTCTAGACTTGTAAACCAGCCACATGGCACCCCTTCACTGACTAGTGCCTCCACTGAGCACATCCCCCATCTCAGGAGGTTGTCGGCAGTGGCTTTTTCTGTCACCTTATTTACTTCAGGGAGCTAATAGAATGATCAAATGAAAATGCAGTAGCCTCCCCTCGTGTATAGTTAGCTCTTATTACTACTGTTATTACTAGTGGCTGTTATTTTTTGTATTTAACAATGCTCTTGACTTTGGGGAGATGTCCGTTTTTCAGAAAAACAGCTGAGGTTGGAGTTATTCGTTCATTCTGCTGACATGATTTGAGTGCTATTACAGGATGGGGCCAAAGGTCAATGCTCTCCTAAAGGAGCCTGTCAGAATCTTGAGAATGCAAGAGGGTTCTATTTAAATGATACTTGAGAAATATGACTGGTGGGACTGCGATGTGCTTGAGGAGACAGAGGAGGCAGGTAGAAAGGTCAGGGACCTTTACACTGTAGGGTCATTTACACATTTCTGACAGCAAAATATATATATCTTTGAAATGTTTCTGTGTTTTAAATTCATGCTATTGATTTCCTCTAAAGCAGGCACGGCTATATAAGGCACCCTCTGTAATGCGTGCTGCCGCAAGGTTTTTACGGTGGATTATTGACAGAACAAGGAGAATGATTTTTCTCCCAGACTGTTCTTAGCTGGGCTCTGGCTGCAGCCAGACCACTCTTTCTGGAACCTTTCCCCTTGGCATGTATTCAGCTATATTTCTAATTCCCAAGAGCATCTGGGGGGAAGTTTACTGTCCTCACAAAACACTTCTAACCTGTAGCACACATCAAAGCATCCCATTCTGGGAGCCTCTCACGTGCTTACATTTCATTAATTTTGTACAGTGTGTTTTAGGGGATCCTCAGTTGTTGACCCCTTTATCGGTCTCACCTTTGCTCATTTCAGAGAGTTCTCCTGTTCCGAAACATGGTGACCAAGGAGAAGGAGAGACTGGGGCTTGTGGAAACCAGCTCTGCCTCCCCTCATGTCACTCACATTACCATCCGCCGGTCCCGGATGTTGGAGGTGAGAAGCCTGTTGCAAAGTGCGCTCTGTAAACCGTAGGGTTTCTAGTGGGTGACCTGTTGCCTCTGAACTGTTCTTATCACTCCTTGATCTAATGACACTGAAGCCAGGGCTGTGGGTGCAGGAAGGGCCTGTTTGTCCTGCCAGCTGCTCTGAGCACTGCTTGATTAAACACGCCCTCAGTTCTGGAGACCCCAGCGCAGCATTTCCCTCCCTTTACCCCACGAGGTGAGAGTGGCCAACACTCTGTGCCTCCGAAATGAGGACAGACACGCTTATACCTGTGCAGACTCTGTCTGTCCTGGCAGGCGCTTTGCCCAGCCGCCCAGCTGTGAGTGTGGAGGCTGGAGTGCGGGTGTTAAGTTACTGAGCCATCCTGGGAAATACATCGATCACAGAGCTACACGTTCTTTTTGGACATAAACTTAGGAGCTGCACGTGAAGTGGCCCACCTCTGCCAAACCCAGCGTCCAGGGTTCCTCCCATGCAGCGACTTTGTGTGACTTTGAAATAGGTGCCTGTCCTCAGGACACTGTCCTCCATATGTCAGGAAGTTGTCATGATATGTTGATTTTGCTGGAACAAGACCCTGAACATTGTCATAATAAATGCACGCACCTGCAGTGTCTGCATCGTGCCTGCCACACGCTCCTCCGGCATTGTGCAGCGTATGTGCGCGTATGGTGATTGAGTCCCGTGTCCCCATTCCCAGGAGCGGCTTGGCTTCGTTGATATGCCCATGCTTGCTCTCTTGCCTTTCGTCACACTCCAGCCACAGTTCCTCATCGGCATGTTCTGCAGCGTAGAACAGTCAGGGGATCCCGGACAGCCCGGGGCCGCATCGCCAGCCACCAGCAAACGGCATTGGCAGCAGCCCTTCCTCCGCACACGTTTTCATTTCTGCCTCGGGGCATTTGTGCTGTGTTTGTCGCTCCTGGAGAACTTGTTTAAGTTCTCTGACCACTGGTGATTGACACTGAAAGCTGCCGGGGAAAGGCAGCAGGTGGTGAACAGACGATTTTGACATTCTCAAAACTAAGGATAAGAACTATAAGTGCCCCCAGGGGCCCTGCCAGTCATGGAGATGAGTAACGCTCGCTGAGAGTGTCTCGGCACGGGGCGTTTTGTTTGCATGCTAAATGAATAGAAATATCCTCCACTTCCACTGCTTGCTCCCGTTTTTCTTGAAGCACAGCCCTTGGACTGACCTCACAAGTGAGTTGATAAATGACAGCTGACAACCAGCCTCAGTGTTGGGGCTGGTGGAGAGCACATGCCTCTAAAAGAGGCCACCTGAGTATTGCCCTGTGGCGATTTGGGCTCTATAATGCTCCGGCTTGTTAAGAAAGGACCAAAATTTAGGGTTTTGTGTGAAATCCACAGTCCTTTGTGTTGTGAACTAGTCAGGTTTTGTAAAGTACCTGGAAGGTCAGATAACACCTGTCTGCCCATCAAATTCAACCTGCTGGCCACCAGTTTGCAACCTCTGCTTTGACTCAAAGGAAAAAAGGCCCAGCTGTGTTGTAGGAACTCATTTCTCCAGCACTTACTTTGTTGGACCCAGATGCACCTTTCCTGTCTCTTAAACTCCTCCATCCCACCGCCCGTCATACCCACTCCCATGTGGCCAGCACAACGGGGAGTCTGGGTGGTGGAAACTGTGGTGTCTCCTGAGAGTGACAGAATCCCCGACACCCTCCTCAAGTGTCACTGGGAGATTTACCAGACACCCGCTTACCCTGGGCCAGCTTGTTTAAACACATCCCTCAGGGACGTCAAAGGAGGGATTTCTGTCTTAGATTTTAGGCAAAGTCCATTTTCCTCTTTACGTTCCATTGGGATAGATCCTGTCATGAAATTGATCACTGGTGTTCGTACTGAATTAGGAAGGAGAGAGGGTCATTGATTCAGTTACCCCAGTTCTCACGATTCAGTGGCTTGGGTACCAGAACTTGAGAGCACAGTGGCCTTTGCTTGATTAGGACACAAGGGGGCATCAAAAAGCCGATGTTTGACCCATGATATCCTGGGCTTTTATTCTGTCCCCTTGTTTATGGTTTGTACTGAAGGTGAGGCTTGTATATTAGGCTTCCAGGTGATGGTCCAAAGTCCTGCAGGAAGGCCTCTCCTCACAGGGGTGAACGGGGGCCAGAACACCAGCACTGCAGAACTAGGAGCTGTGGACACACCCTTGCTCATCCCTTTCCCCTCACCCCGTCAAAGGCAGGACTGAGGCCAGAGGAATTCAAGGTCACTCAGGTGTCAGTGACAGAGCTGGGCCTGGAAGCCAGTTCTCCCGTTCCCCTTCAGTGTTCTGTGCATCCGCTCTTTGAGATGCAGAAGAGAAGAGGAACGCCCAGTCCCCCTTTCACCTACCCCTGGGGCACAGATATAGAATTCTCCAGAGAGGGCAGTGGGGTGCAATAGGAAGTATGTCAGAGGAGGTGGGCAGCAAATTCCTCTCTACAGTGTTTCAAGGGGAGGCTAAAGTGGGGCTGACCCAGCAAAACTGAGATTTGAGTCCAGCAAACATTCCTGGAGCACCTGCCATGAGTTTGACCACTTGCTAAGAGCTTTCACATGGACCATCTCGTTTAATCTGCATGACTCTGACACACCTCCTAACACATGCTAAGGTTAGGGAGGCATCATTTTAAAGCAGAATGGAGGAAGTCCTGCAGGCAGGGGCATGTTAGAATTCTCTCCCCGTCCCCACTCAGTGCCAAGATAATTACATTTAGGCAGAATGATTGAAATGCTGCAGCAGCTGCCTGGTGACTCCCTGTTTTTCTCTCCTTTTTGTCTAACTTAATGATTTTCATGTTTCATGTGCATAAAAAAGTACTTTTCAGGAGTGTGCATTCAAAACCGTGTTCTTATTCCTTCAGGTGATTTAGGGGACTTCAGAGGTAGTTTTTTTCCCTGCTCACTAACTTTGGAACCTAGTTCCTAAATAAGATGGGTAGCCACCATGGCACAGGCCTTTGCATCAGTAGGTGAGCACAAGGAAAACACGGTCGGCAGGAAGGCAGCAAGCGTTCCCCAAAACGGGTCTTGCCATACTGGCCTCATTTGCTTTGTGACAAGGAACCAGACTGGCAGGTGAGTGGGTGCTGTGGAGATGGCCTGTCTGATGTCAGCAGAGCATCTGAGAGCACTGCACTTGTACCTGAGGGGAGGAACGTGGGGTGGCCACAATAGGACATGGCAGCTGATTTGTAACCTGTTCTGTGATAGTATCTAAAGACATCGGTTTGACCCTGGTTATGGGGCCTCTCAGGCTGGGCCAAAGTACTCCTCCCTGGGCCCTATCGTGTTCTAAGCACGGTTTTTTATAATCACTGCTCTGAAATGAAAGCCTAAGCAGCTTGCCCGTCAGCACCCACCTGCCAGGAATACATTTGAGGACAGGCTCTGGAGCCAGGAAGGCCTCAACAGATCAGAATCAAGAGAGAGGCTGTGCACGATGATTTAGCAGGAGAGCTCCAGAGTCATGTCCTAGCTTTCTGGACAGTGAGACATACCCAGTGGCTGCGTGTCTCAAGGGAGCTGACCGCAAGCCGGAGGTGCTGAGGCCTCTCTTCCCACCGCTTCTGCCCTCCTCCAGGCCCAGCGGCACTCCTGGCACCCATCTCCCTGCTCCCTGCCATCCCTCTGCTTTGCTTCCAACAGAAAAATCTTCCTCAGACAGAAAGCCAGCCATGTGACTCTCTGCCTAAACTCTTTTGTGGCTCCCCAGCGCCCTCAGGATATAACCTGAATTTTCCAGCATGACTCACAGCCTTTCATGATCTGGGGAAAGGTACCAGGAGTTGAGTGGTGGGGGGCTCCTCTGATTTTTCATCTTACAGCTTTCATCTTGTCTCAGCGTCTTCCGTCCTGTCTGATGACCGAGAGCTTGTCGTGACTCATCTTGTCTGATCTCTCCATCTCCTTGCTCTGCATCCTCCTGAGGGCAGCCTCCCCTTGCCAGAGTGGTAAAGTCACATCCCCAGAATGAGTTTTTCTTTTAACAGGCTGTCGTCTAGAAGCAGGTGAAAACTGCTGGCTCTCGTCATGCACCCGTGCATCCTGACACATTTAGTAATTACACTGGGAATGCTTCCCACAGAGGAGAGGGAGCTTTGAGGAGGGAGCCCTGAATTATGCAGGGGGCCTTGGGTTCCTAATGGGCGGTAATTCTGCCCTTGGCAGGACGGCTACGAGCAACTTCGGCAGCTCTCCCAGCACGCCATGAAGGGCGTCATCCGCGTGAAGTTTGTCAATGACCTCGGGGTGGACGAGGCAGGGATTGATCAAGACGGTGTTTTCAAGGAGTTCTTAGAAGAGATCATCAAGAGGGTGTTTGACCCAGCACTCAACCTGTTCAAGGTATTTAAAGGGCACGAGAGCGTGGTTGACGGCAGCCAGATTCGAGGTGACAGATGAGAAGTGAAGGCCTTGCTTGTTGCAAGGCATTTAACTTCCCTGTCCCTACCCGTCCTTTTGCCTTGCAGACGACCAGTGGGGACGAGAGACTCTACCCTTCGCCCACGTCCTACATTCATGAGAATTACCTGCAGCTGTTTGAGTTTGTGGGCAAGATGCTGGGGAAAGCTGTGTATGAGGTAGGCACGTTAAGAAGCAGTGAACAGGAATGGAAAATAAAATGTTCTAAGTACCGTGGGCTTCGTATGCATGTAAGTGATCAGGTACATAGTGGCAACTGCCTGTCACAAGGATAAAGGTGAGGAGAGAGGGACGGGAACCAGCACCAACCGTGTTCTTGTCAGTGAAGCGGGGATAGTAGAGCTACGTTATTGGGTTGCTGCAGGTGGTAAATGAGGTAATACAGGTAAACATCTCCCACGGTGGCTGGCAGCTGGTCACGGGGGAAGTCGGAGCTGCCATCCTCACTGTTATTAGGAGGAAAGGTGTCTGAGCTTCTGCTCCCGGTGTCATGGGGCCGGGGTGGTGTGGCCTTCTGCAGGCTCTGGGCGAGCCCTCCCAGCTCCTGGTCCCTCTCTCCTGAGAGCCCACCAACTGGCAGGACTGCTTCCAGGTGGCGCTTTACCCCCTGCCCTGAGGATCCTGCTCCCCAGGAAGGAAGTAACGCTCCAGCTTCAGCTCATCAGCAGCCTGTCCTTGTGGCCTCACAGTGGACTCCAGAGCCACAGGAGACCAGTCCCTCCCCAGCCTGCCTCACCCCCAGCGGCCGCCACCTGAGTAGTGCTCGTGTCACACCCATCACAAAGCCCAGGGAGGCCAGGATGCCTTCCAGAGGCAAAGAAGCTATAGCGGGCCAGGCTGAGAGAGGAGGTCATGTGGGGTGAACATACTCTCTAGTCCATCATTCTCTCTGTGTAAACAGCCCCGGTCCACGGCCTCAGCCCTTGCTGTGATGATGTCAGGTGCCCCATGTGAGTCCAAGCACCCTCCAGGCCTCCTCCTGCCCTGGACTGGTTGGGTGGTCTGGGCTCATTCTCTGTGCTTCTGTTTCCACATCTGCAAAATGGAGACAATTTCTCAGTTGATTCCTCTTTTTTACAAACAAAACAAAACGAAAAAAAAAAACCATGAGGCCCTGCCTGGGCATATGCCGTGTTTTTCCTTTGAGCGTGTAGCTGTGATGAGACCCAGGAGAGGCTGGGCCAGCTGAAAAACACCACTTCCTCGCTTTGTAAATGTCCTCCCCCACTTCCTGGGCCTAGTCTCCGTCTCCTCCCTCTCTGGCAATAAGGACCTCCTGGGTCCTGATGAGGAGTGGCCTGTGTTAACTCACTTCGCACTCGTCCTCAGGACAGGCCCGTTGTGGGGTTTGATTGGCTCTCCCTTCTCAGTCTCTCCAGCCCGCACACCTCTCTCCACCCAGTACAGTCTGTCTGAAGTTCCTGGCGTTGTGCAAGGGCTTCCGGGCTGTGTCCCTGCCTCCAGGCCACTCCCCACAGGAAGTACCCGTGCGGAGAGCCCTCCCAGGGCTCCCTGCTGCCCTCTGGATAGAAACCAGACTCCAGGAGGCTTATGAGCTCTTCCTGATCTGCCCTGTTTGCCTCCCTGGCCTTCTCGCTCACCCCCTCCTTCACACCCCGTGCTGGGGCCAGACAGACCTGTGTCCCAGCCCTGGAGGGCACCTGTGCGCCTTGTACTAAAGGCCTCCTGCCCAGCTATCCCTTCCTCCTGGAAACTTCCCCCACCTTGTTCGTTTAACCCTTAAAACTGAGGCTCTTCTAGTCCCCGTTTACAGATGATAAAGCCAATGCCCCGTGGTCTAGCAGCAGCGGAGCTGAGCTGCGATCCCTGAGCTGTGCCGCTGCAAAGCCTGGGCCCTTACCCACTATGTGGTAATGTCCCCAGGAGGCGCTCGACTGTGTTTAGGTGGTAGGGATGTATCGCTCTCCAGACTGAAAATTTAGGAAGTCTAGAGATGTCATTGGCGCCCTCGGAGCCCCATCTGCAGCCCGAGCCGCCCTGGATGAGATCACCGAGACGGGCTGCTGGGCAGCAGGTGGCAGCTCCTGTCTCCTCTCTGGCAGGGAATTGTGGTGGACGTGCCCTTTGCATCCTTCTTCCTGAGCCAGCTGCTCGGGCACCACCACAGTGTCTTCTACAGCTCTGTGGATGAACTGCCTTCTCTGGATTCCGAGTTCTATAAAAACCTCACTTCCATTAAGGTCAGTGTGGAAGGCGGCATGGCTTAGCTGAGTGCCGGTGTGAACTCAGCCAAGTGACGCCCCGTGGGGTTCAGCTCTACCCCGTCGTCGTGGGGTGGAGTGGGATTTCCTGCTGTGGTGAAGTGGCACACTCCTCAGCCACTGCAGGGCCTCGTGTCCCCGCCTGAGCACTTCCTCCCGGGACTGATGCTCACAGCCTCCTTCCTCCAGGTGACGAGTGGCCTTTTCCTTTGTTTCAAGTTGTACGGCAGCCACAGTGGTAGCTGCCCAAGCCGATGTCATAGGCGGGGAGTGTTAAAACCTTCAAGGATGTAGCACTCCTTGGCCCCTACATTGTCCCTTTCTCTGTTGCTTCAGCGGTACGATGGGGACATTGCTGACTTGGGCCTGACACTGTCATATGATGAGGATGTCATGGGTCAGGTAGGTGGGCCTCTGGCTGAACCTTGTTCCCCCTCCCCACTTTGGCTTCCTAAGACCTGCCCTAGTCCGGATGTTTTCCCCAGGAGACCCACAGACTGGGGCTGTGTCTGTCTGTCTGTCCACCCTTCTCCTCTGCCTCCCCAGCCCCTTTGCCACCCTGCCAGGAGGGAGGGCGCTCCCCTCCCCTTCCCAGCTGACCTGGCCTTGGCCTGCTCGCCACCCAGAGAGCTCCCACCGAGACCCTGCTCTGCTTCCAGGGCACTTTGGGGTCATTTCTGATGGAAGCTGTGACTCCTACTTTGTACACTGCCTTTCGTTACCATGGTGAGGATTAGCTGTTCCAGAGGATCATGACTGAGACATGGGGAAGGAACCACCTGACAGGGTGTGCCTCTAACAGAACCCTGTCCTTGCTCCTCCTCGGCATGGAGAGCAGAGCCGGGAAAAAAGACCCTTGAAGTCGTGGCAGCAGAGGGGCTTCCCCCGGACTTTCTCTGTCCTGATTTTCCTTGCAGGGCTCCCAGTCCCTCCATTTGCATCCCCGGACCCCTGCATGAGCCCCAGTGTGCATGTGGTGTTAGGGCCGCTCTGGAGCTCGTAGTACAGGGCCGACTTCCCAGGGCCTCAGCGAGGTCACTCAGTCTCCCTGAGCCACACTTTCCTTATCTCAACAAATACCATTTGCCGAATTAGTCCTTGCTGGGACCAGTGTCACCAGATGCCCTCTAGACCGCACGCCCTGTCCTCCTCCTGAAGAACCACTGAGCACGCTGGCACGTCAGTGCCCTAAGAAGCCCATGAGAAAGGAACCTGCTGTGGTTGTGTTAACCTCAACCTTCCCCAGCTCATTTGGTCACAGAACTCCTCTTTCAGGGAGGGCACACCACCTCACACAGAGATTCTCCAGATGGTGGTGCACAGATCAGGAGTTCCCTGCAACCTATTGTGGGAAACACCTGGCTGGGCATTCCTAAGGGCCATCCAGCTTTAACATCCTGCGGCGTCAGCCCCGAGATGTTGATAGCAGTGGGACTAGAGGGCACCGTTACTCCTTTCCAGGTCTCTAGAGTTACAGTATATTATGTTAGTAGAATTTCTATTAAAATTAGCTTTGAAATGATGCATTCTTTGATTTTTAGGCGACCCACAAGACTTCTTGAAGTTGAGGAAAGCAGTTGATTCTATAGCGTTTTTGAATATTTAATCAGAGACTTTAATCTTTAATTTTGAGACTTCTTCCCGACATTCTTAATTTTCTGTCCTGACTATAAAAATAATGCAAACTTCTAACCAAAAATTCAGCTGCAATAAAAGCATAAAGGTGAAAGTGAAAACCACCTATAGTGCTGGTGCCTGGAGAGGGCCACTGTTAACATGTGGCCTGAGCCTTTTTAGGTTTTTTCTCCCTGGGCACATATATAATTTTTTGCATACCTTGACTGCTGTTATATAATCTGCTCTTTCCCCCCCACCTTTTCAAGAAATATACTTTTTCATCATATTTTTTAATAGCGCCACTGTATTCCAAGGTATGGTTGTATCAGCATTTATTTATCTGTCCTCCTGTGCTCTTCGTTGCTAACACGTTCCCCTCCACAACACCCCGGGGCCTTAATACACACGTTTGTACGAGGATCAGATGGGAAGGAACCTGTCAGATTGATCATGCAGGGCCGGCTTGTTGATATTTAAGCCCTGGCTTTTTGTGAAAATGATTGTTCCCAAACATGTCTCATCTTCCTCTGTCGTTATTATGGATGTCGGCATCAGGCCTTTCCATCTTCAGGAAGCTTTATTTTCTCATTAGAATTCTCTTGAGTAATTGTTCCCCTTCCTCTCCCCCAGCTTGTTTGCCATGAACTGATTCCTGGAGGGAAGACCATTCCTGTTACAAATGAAAACAAGTGAGTATGGCAATTAGATTTTTAAGGTCACCACTTGAAAAGACTTCATTCTGGCTCTCTGGGCTTACTTTGAGAATTTATTAAGATAAATTGAAGTAGAAAGAGGCCATAAACATCATAATGGAATTTACTGGTTACAGTTCATAGGCCGAAATCGTATTAAATTCGATTTGCAAAATAAGAATTGACAATTTATATTTGCAGTAGCACTTCTAAGGTCAGAGGCACCCAGGCTGTGGTGTTCCTAGAAATTTAATGACGGTTCTAGATGCAGACAGATGGGTTCTGAGCCGGTCGGGCACGAAGTCCTGAACCCAGAGGGCACGGAGGTGGAAAGACTCCTTGGAGGGGCAGATCATTTTAGAATGAGGGTGTGTGGCAGTTGTATAAAGCACTGTTCTTGAGAAGACACAGTGATGAATTCAGATGCAGCAGACAGGTCCTTGGACGTGGGGAGACCCTGAGGCCCAGCAGCTCTTGTCACAGATAACAGGCTTTTAGGAATCTGTCATCAATGGTCCCTCAAAGCAAAGCCCCTGCATGCATGTCTCCACCCAGCCCTGTACTCACCTAATTAAACGGTAGGACCCGGCTCAAGGAGTAGATATTGGCCCTTTTGTCACTCTGTCAATCTCCTGCCACTAGGCTCAGCTGAGCATCTGAACTGTTAATCTGAGCATCACTCTCTTCAGTGACAAGTGAGAGCTTAGTCCTACCCGGTGAGTCATTTGGATCAGATGCACCTCACAGCCCAGTGTCCCCAAGCATCGTGTCCCTCTCGGGTCGGATCAGTCAGTCCACGCACTCGGGGAGCTTTTATTTAGACTGTCAGAATAGTCGGGAGAGCAGACCCAATTCTCATCATGATTGAAATACACCCATTTTGACTCTTGGCCACAGGGCCTTAGAGTGACAGAAAGTACAGGGGCCACAGGGCGGGTGGAAGCTGCCTGGGGGTGTCAGAGAGCAGGGTGGGCCCTGAGCCTGCCCACCGTGTGCCTGTAATCATCCCTTCAGAGGGTTTCACATGAGAATGCGTGTAAAGTACCTTCCAGGATGTCTGGCTCAAAGGAGGCCTTAATAAATGAGAGCAGTGATCTCACCATCATCAGATATGTTACCCTCGGATGGGCCCGTTTTGCCAGGCATGGCACGGGGACGATGGTAGGAGCCGTATGTACAGCAGCCAGTGGAGGTGGGTTGATACAGCCTGGGTTGGAGTGAGGTTCCTGTCCTGCCTGGAAACCTACGTGGAAAGTCATTTCACTAACTCTTACGTGTCCTTAGCATAAAACCCCAGTATAAGGGCAAGGACGTTCAGTCCTGCAGACTCTTAAAAGACATCACCAGGACCTGCTCCTGCAGAGATACTTGAGCTTGCACTTCCTGGGTGTTCGATGGGAAAGTCTCCGAGGCTCCCTCCCTCTTTTGGTAAAATGGAACAGTATTAGTCACCTGCTTCAACGAGTACATGAAAGAAATAGCAGTGATAGAAAAAAATCATATTTAAGTATATCAGTGTGCAAGCTTGCCACTGGAAGCTTTTTTTAAATAGGCATATTTTCCAGGTCAGTAACTCAGATCTGAGCATCGTGGGGTAAACAGATTTATTTGGACTGTACTAATTTGGAATTTTGAGAGTTGTACCTGGGCTGGGCTCACATTCTTTCATCTGAATAAATGGTTTGCTAAGAAATCAGCAATGCTGGCAAGCCTGTGAAAAGGGATTTCACCTGGGCAGAAGCATTGCACTGTGCTGTGCAGCTGCAGATGAACTACTTGTGTGGGTGAAAGCAGACGTGGAAGACCGGCTGCTGGGAACCGTTGTTAGTGCTCCAACTTCCTCATTAAGCCTAATCGTCAGCCAGCTGCGTGTGGTTAAAACTTCCCGCAGCCTTACCTTCTCATGGCCTAGACTCCTTGTCCAGTCTAGCAAGGTTTTGGTTGAAGTTTCAACATGAAACAATTTTTCTCTGGAGGACTGAACAGTATCTTAATTGGTTTATGTCCAAAAGGATGAAGTTAAATAAAAGTCCCTTTGTCCAAAGAAGGGCCCTCTCCTTAGCTGGAGATGCCTCACTTTGATTCTTGACAGTGAGGTTACCCCAACGTCTGACCCACTGGCTTTCGCAAGGAGTGCATGAGGTGACGCCCTTGACACTAACGCTTTCACAGTGGCACACCGTGGGCCGTTCAGGAGGGCTGTCATCCTCATCGCCGTTGTTCTGGTGAAGTGCTCTGGTGCTATTTGTGTTTTTGTAAAATGGTTCAGAACTGACTGGACTCATCTTTCAGCCCATCAGCAACTGCCCACCCTGTCCTGTTAATTTCCGTTGTTTTCCCTTGTTGGCAACAGAATTAGCTACATCCATCTGATGGCCCACTTTCGAATGCACACTCAAATCAAGAACCAGACAGCTGCCCTCATTAGTGGATTCCGTTCCATCATCAAACCTGAGTGGACCCGGATGTTCTCGACCCCTGAGCTACAGCGACTCATCTCCGGGGACAATGCTGAGATCGATCTGGAAGATTTAAAGTAAGGAGTGAGTGCAGGGGCAAGGTTGAAATTCTTAGGCCTCCAAGAAAGCAAGCTGCTCCTTTTTTGGGTTCCTTTTGGAGAGTTTTCAGGGTCCTGTCTCCAGATGGACTCCTCTTCCCTGATCTCTGGGTGAGTTGCTTTGGAAGAAAAGCTCAAGCCCTTGTCTGCCTGGAGACTGAGAAGCAGAAGCAGAGCTTGAGGCCCGTGGGGCTCTCCAAAGTCCTAGGAAACAGTGGTGCAGGGTCTCCTGTCAGCTTCTGCTGGGAAACAACAGGGCCTACAATGCAACGCTCCACCCACTGAGCTTCCGGAACCTGGGGTTACTAAGGCACGAACTTCTGGCTTAAGAGAAGTTTGTCGTCACCCAGGCTGGCCAGAGTTTGCTGTGCCGCTTATCTAAATTCCATGCCTGCCTGTGTCTGTAAGCGCCCATCAGAATGTGTGGTTGAGCCCTTGTCTGCATTGTTTTCAGGAAGCACACAGTGTACTACGGTGGTTTCCATGGAAGTCACAGGGTCATTATCTGGCTCTGGGATATCCTGGCCTCTGACTTCACGCCCGACGAGAGAGCCATGTTTCTGAAGGTATTTCATATGTTATCTATACGTGCAGGGGGCCAATTCCAGAAGTTGATTCTCAAGAGAACCAGTTTTTCCAACAGGGCCTCTTGTAGGCATAACAATCTCTGCCAACCTGTAGAGCTGCTTACCCCCCTCTCCTAGAAAGAGGAAAGCCGGTCTCTCCTAACCACGTGGTCGGTGCCCCTCACAGCAGGCATATTTATGTCTCTGGGTGGCCTGTCACCACACCTGCAGTTCCTTGCCCTGTGCCTGCCCTTTTCTGTGGCTGCAGACAGCCCCAGAGCCAGGGGGAAGCCACAGAACTGTTGTACAGGAGAGAATGTGACTATACTTTCTTTAAATATAGTGATAGCAGAGCCCCAAGGTTCTCCCTGCCCTCCAATCCTCCTCCTGTCCCAGGAGACTGACCACCCCTCCCTCCCTGGACCAGCTCTGGCTGGCAGCGGGCAGCAGGCCTGATCAGCCTGAACTGGGAGGGGCATAGACTCACCTGAGTCTGTTTCCTCACCCTTCAAACGGGTCGAGTCACACAGCACCTGTGGTATGATTAGCTGAGCTCGGATTCACAGAGGACACAGCACGGTGTGGAAATGCTTCTAAATAGGATCCGCTGCTGCGTTCTTTATGGTGGAAAATACAGGATATTAGGATAGTAATATATCTTGTCAATACTTCTTGTAAAAACCGTTTCTGAAGCATGACACGTAAACTTTTTGGATCATATCAGGAATCTCACTACCATTCATGACATTGTTTAAATGGTAATATTTATTTTAAGACCTAAACACTCAGCCTGACACAGAGTTTTGAAGCACAGCTTGGTGTTGTAAGTAGCAGGTCCCTAGATCCCCTGGAGAAGGGAGAGCGTTGGGCTAATGTTGAACTAAAGAAAGCGAACGGTTTCTTAGGATTTCCCTGTGCAGGTTAAGCACTTGGATTTCCAGGTGGGTAGATGCCTCTGTCCAGGCAGGACTAGTCATTTTGGGAAATGACACAGGAGCTACCATCTGGAAAATGCAAGGAATTCCAAGAGTGTAGCAAGGAAGCGAGGCTGGCTGCCCACAGGCCCCATTTGGGGCATCCAGTACCTTGGTCTGCCCTCAGCCCCGCTGGCTCCTGAGGCCTGGTTTTTGTTAGCGTGCTGAGAGGAGATTAGGAACCAAGCTCACAGGGGCTGCCCGGCAACCCAGCAGGCCCGCGTGCACATCCTCTGCGTGGCGAAGAAGCCGAGCGGCAAGGCAGGTGCAGAGCGAGCACTCACGCTTGGTGGTATGCTGCGTGCCCCTGGCCTCGGCCCTCAGCTCAGGCCTCCCCCTGACACGCTTAGCGGGCCCCCCAGCTCCTCCCTCTCCGGTGCTCTTGTCGAGTGGTCTCTCCCTGAGGGCGGCGTCAGCCAGGCCCACTCTGACTCCCAGCCCTGCTTTGTGTTGCAGTTTGTGACCAGCTGCTCCAGGCCCCCGCTCCTGGGATTTGCCTACCTCAAGCCTCCCTTCTCCATCCGCTGTGTGGAAGTGTCGGATGATCAGGTACCGCTGCTGGGGAAGAGCCGGCCCCTCTTGGTGAGGTCTGCTGCACCTACCGGGTGGGGCACTTGCCCAGTCGTATCCACAGGGCGGGCAGCCAGCCTCCTTGGCCGGGTGAGGAGGTGTCGCGGTTCTCGGGCCAGGAGCACAGGTGGGCCACTTTGGGGCCTCAGCTCTCCTGGAGGTCCCTTCCTCGTTACTCCCTCAGGGAAGAATACCTGCAGGGCATTTTTCATAGCTGCTGGTACAGGTCTGAGCGGCAGTGTGGGAGAGGGGTCGGAACGTGGGCTCAGGAATTGGACAAGCTCAGGCTTCAACTCCTCCACCTGCCGGCTGTGCACACCTGGGTACGCGGCCTCATTCCCTCCTCTGCAGAGGGAGAGTGGACGCCCTAGGGGTTATCGTGTTCTGTGTGCCACAAGCCTGACCCATAGTGGGTGCTCAGATGGTAGCCGTTGTTATAAGTTTCTCATCCCCACAAAAACCCAGTGGCCTCTGAGTGTAGCTGCCTTCCACGATGCCACCACCCTCACGCTGATCCCTCCTCTTAGGTGACACTAGACGACCCTCAGCCCCCTTACTTAAGGAAGGCTGCCCCAAGTTACGGTCTGTCGCAGGCCGCAGCGCTGGCAAGGTCAGGAAGGAGTTTGTTACCATAACATTTTTACAGTGTTCCGGCTCTTTGCACATTGGTTTACCGATGGTTAGCAGTTAAACCAGAGGTCCTGTTTCCAAGTGCTGCTTCATGCAGGCTTCCGCCGTGCAGGACCCCAGGAGCCAGGCTTGCTTCTGTGCACCCACCTCTCCAGGCTGGTTGTCCTCCGCAGGGGGCCGGTCCAGCCCTCTCCCCAGGCGCCCCCCAACCTGAGGCTGTGGGGTGTGCTTGCAGGACACTGGCGACACCCTGGGCAGCGTCCTGCGTGGCTTCTTTACCATCCGCAAGCGGGAGCCAGGTGGCCGCCTGCCCACCTCCTCCACCTGCTTCAACCTGCTCAAGCTGCCCAACTACAGCAAGAAGAGCGTCCTGCGGGAGAAGCTGCGCTACGCCATCAGCATGAACACGGGCTTCGAGCTCTCCTAGCTCCCAGCCACCCTCAGCCCCAAGAGGCAGCGTTCCCCTGGGAGCACGACTGACGTGCCAGGGCATGGTGGCCCCCAGACCCTCTCTATAGCCATGAGACGTCCCCTGTGGCCTCAAGAACTTTGGATGCACGTGACAAAGCTACCCAGCACTCTCCAGGTGACACTAACAGGAAGGGGGTGTTGAAAATAAACCTCCAGATTCCGCCAGCATTGGTCCTTCTTTCCTACTTTACAGCGGCCTGAAGCCGAGGCCTGTGATGGCAGTGGGGCTTCTCTTTTTGTTAATTTGGTCTTTTCGTGAGTTTCTGTTCCTTAACTTTCTGAGCGAGCCATGCATGAACAAGTCCCAGGAACACCAAGGTTCCAGAGTGGTTTTCAGGGCGTGGGCCTGAATGCATGAAGCCGACCTAACGTGAGATGCGTCCCTTCCGTTTCTGAAAACTCTTTACTCAGGTAAGGCCTCGCCAAGCCTCTATGCACCCTGCAGAGTCTCAGCCTCCGTCCCGTCCGCAGCAGCCTCTCTCCAGATAGCCAGGCCCACCTGCTCCCGGGGCAGCAGAGGTGCCTGCCGGTGAGACCACGGAGCACTGGAAGCTCAGGGCGCTGCTCCCACCTCAGAGCCCCGAGTTCCACTCGGCGGCGGTCCTCTGCCCATTCTCACCTCAGATGCTCCGGGTCCTCAGCAGCCGGGCTGCCAGGGAGCCCCTTCTGGCTTGCTCCCGTCTTGGGCACTCACGTTGGCATCCCGGGTTTGGGAGAAAAAACCCGTCGTTCCTTAAGAGCAGCTCCGTTTCCAGAAGGCGCTAGCTGTTACTCGAAGCCTGCTGATTCCTGGGGAGGGCGGCTGCCTTTCCCCTGCTTGTTGGCCACACTTGTCGTCTAGTGAGGAACAAACACCAGCTGAAGGTACCTGTCCCATCTGGGCAGTGGCTTTACTCTGTAGACTGTAAAAGTCCCAAGAAACTTGGGTCTTGTTTCCCGTCCTTCCTCAGCACTGGGAACCCGGGAGCCCTTTGCACTGACGGAGGCTCATGAGGCTGAGGAGACTTCCGGGCCCTCCGGGTTTTTTGGTTTGGGGTTTTTCACTTTGTTTTCTCTTCCAACCCATTGCACTCTTCTGCCGTCATTCTTCACCTTTATCACGAGAACTGTACTCTAGATCCAGGGAATTGAGGCAGAAGCCATGTTATTGTTCTGTGTGGACAGCCACCCACCTCGCCCACGTCACCACACTCCCGGTGCATCCCCACCAGCCAGATTGAAGCCAGACTAGAGGCCAGGAGCCGGCAGAGGACTCACAGCTCTCTTCCACATAGCAAAACACCTTCCAGAAAGAACCTTCATGTTGGTGGCAAAGCGGGCAGGACCTGTCTCCTTGGCCTCCGGCAGAGGGTTTCAGCCAGGTGCCGGCATCCTGCCCAGGCTCACGTTTGGCCATGTTAGAGCCCCAGGCTTCTACAAAACAGAGCACGTGTTTCACCTTGATGGGGAGACGGCAAGGAATTTAAAGACAGATAGGAATTTATTACTCTTATTATTATTAAGATTTGTCAGTAATCTCCAATTCTGTGGACTTGCCACTATCTTTAAACACTCGATTCCTTGGAAAATTCCTTTTAAACGTGCGTGTTGTGCTCTGGGCAGGTGGGTACATTTATGCTGGTGCCTAAAGGATTGTCACCCTGCACTAAGAGGTTTGATTCTTATTTCCTAGGGGTCTGCCAGTGTGGGATGCAGAGAGAGTGGGTTCGTAAGCACCAGCATCGACTTTGTTCTTCTGACGAGGAGGGGTAGTTTGTCATTTCATTTAACTTCAACAGCTGGAAGTATTGCACTATCCGAAACCCTGAGTCTGTGCTTTTCTAGGTGGTGTTCACAGACACCTCGATGGCTCTTGATGGCTCTAAAAAGTTGTGGGGTGGAGCTTGTTTTCATAGATAACTTCGGATTAAAACAACAAAAGCTTTATCAAATTTGTACTCAGCACACAGTGGCTTTGTTCTGCTTTTTATGTCGGGAAGGAGCACTTTGCAACCGAGTGCCTGGAGAGCTCAGGATGGGGCATCTGGGGCTTAAAGGGCGTGCAGGCTTCCACAGCGGGAAGAAGACACAGAGGATGATGCAGCAGACAGCCGAGGCTCACTGCCTCACCAGGGTCAACAGTGCTGGACAGTGTGTCACCTTTCAGGTAAAGCTAAAGCCCCCTTAGGCACCCTGCATGCTCCCCATCCTTCTCACGCATTTCCCAGAGGCAGCCACCACCCTGGATTACATGCCTTCCACGGTAACGTAAAATGGTGACAGGTGTTTACTGAAAAAAATCCAGATAATTCAGAAGTGCTCAAAGTAAGATTTTCCAGCTAATCTGGGTGTATTCAGCTTTCCTCCATTACTGAGGGTCGCATTTGCAGGACACGCCAGCCCTGTCTCTTCCTGTTACACAAGACCAGGTTTACACCCAGCAGAAAGCCCATCTCAACCCTGCCAGTCTTTCCAGCTCCTCCCGTGAGTTCTTGCTGCCTCCCCTGGCCTGGGGGCACCTGAGGATCTGAGCATCAGGAGAGAGGTCTTGAAAGCCTGCCAGTTGGGCCACCTGGGCTCCCAAGAGGAATTTGCATATGCCAGGCTCCCTCCCACAGAGCATTTATATCCTGCAAAGGAAAAACATTCTGCAGAGTCCCCCAAATCCATCAGTGGCCTCCAGTGTGGGACACGCCCACCTAAAAAACTAAAGCCTTATCCTGTGATATTTTGGCTTTTAATTACAAGTTAGTACTGCAAACAGAAAGCTTGTCTTTATAACTAGGAAAAACAAGTGGGGTGTTTTCCATTACTATTAAAATGAGGACAATTCAATACACTGATAGAACTTGCAGGTGCCTAAGAATATTTAGGTGGAACGCAGTTGGAGGAACACAGGTCACCACTGTTTCTGACTCCAGCAAAGCCATCAGCCTATGTTTGTGCTGCTGATGTAGCCGATACACGCTGCTAACTGTGAGAGGTACGGACAGGCGGGTTGTCTCTAAGCCTGGCTAACGTGTAGACCCAGGGCCCCCCTTGGGCTGAAGTCTTATTTCCTGGAAATGTCTTAAATTGATAAGAGCTGGTGGAGAACTGTGGAAAGCGTTCATTCAGTGTCTTTTCCAAGAAACAGAGGCACGTGTGCAAACCCGGTCCCTCACTTCCTGCTCTAATTCTCATGGGGCGGCCTGGCTGTGTGCGTTTCCGGGAGTCCTGGTGCCACCACGGGGGCGGCCAGAGCTCAGTGGCGTGATGTGCACCCAGCACGAGTCAGCACTCAGATGTCAGCCCTCTTCCTGCCCTTCCTCACCTTTCACGTTGCGAAACCCGGGCTGCCCCCGCACCTGGTCGTCGGGCTCTGACCAGGCTTCCAGAGTAGCTTCTGGTGCTACCGACAGTCACAGCAGGATGAAGAGAGATGACATGGAGGAGGGTCCTCTGTGACCTCTGTGGAGCTTCTGCGGAGTGGGGAGAAGCACACGCCCTCCTCTGCACTGCCTGCGGCACAGGGCTGAGCAGGAAAGGACACAAGAGCACGTCAGCCAGAGGATCCTGGCCCAGGTGTTCCCAGGCTTGCGCCCCCCATCCCCCAATCAACACCTGTGCACACAGCCACACACCCACACAGTGTGACACTTGAGTAACGCTGAGAAGGGGCTGCTCTGAGGCCCAGACGGGATCCACGGTTTTCTCCAGCCTCTGGGGCATGGAGTCAGAATGAAGCAGCCTCTCATTATAATCATCGTGATGGTTAACATTTGTTACAAGCGTGTGCTTAACAGGTGGCAGCTGACTCCCGAGTCTGGTGGAGTGCAGCTCTAACTGAGGACGCCAGAGAGAGCAAGGGCTTCGGAGCATCTGGAACTGGGGTTCGTGTTCCAGCTCTGCCTCCCGCCAGCTGGGAGGCTGTGGGCGAGGCCCCTCGCTTTCCTGGGCTTCCATTAAGTAGGCGAGCGGCGCTCACCGTGCCACGGAGGAGTCGGAGTCAGCGGCCGCAGGACCCCAAGGAGCTGGGCTCCACCACGCTCAGCCCAGCCCCAGGGGTGCAGGTCCTCCTCTGCCCCGAGCCCTGGCGGAGCTCTGCGCTTCCCCGCGCACTCAGGCCAGGCATCTCCCCAACCCAGGACTCACAGCTGCATTCCCTTTGTGGTTTTCTCAGCTCTTGGAAATTTGGGGGGACGGGGGTGGGTCTGTCAGTTTACAGACCCTACACCTAGAAGCCAGACTGCAGGGATCCCCCCAGCGACAGCAGAAGACACCCCACTGAAGCTGGGCCGCAGAGGAAGCCAAAGCAGAGCGTCGAAAACACTCATGTGCACACGAGTCCCCAGGGAGATGCTGCTTCAGCTGGTCTGGCTGGGGCACTGCGCCGCAGACCACGCAGAGGAGCAAGGGCTGGAGTGTCGTCCGCTAAGCCCCAGCGATCAGGCTAAGACCCTGGACTTGGCATCAAAAGCTGAGTGACCCTGGGTAAGTTTCCAGCTCCCTGAACCTTCTTTCCTCATCAGTAAAATCACCCCAGCGATGGTGGTATCTGTCCTGAGAACCTCACGAACAGCTGGGGTGGAAACATGGACTGTGGGGTCACAGACACGGGTGCCAGGCCCATCCCGGCCGCTCATCGGCTGCAGGAGCTTGGACCACCTCCGCCAACCTCTCTCTTCTTATCCAAGAACTGGGCATAGTGAGTCGTGCCTTAAAGAGCATCGTCATGGTAACAAGTAGTGTGCGGGGGTCAAAGAAGAGGGGTCACGTCTGTTTAGGCAGGAGGGGGCCGTAAAGGAGGTGTTCTTTCATTTTCGCTTAGAAAGAGGGTTTCCACTTCAGAGATGGGAAGGGAGGTATTTGGGGCAGAGGCAGCAGCCAGACGGAAGGTGTGAGGGTGGTGGACGGTGGGAATTAGAACACATCTGTCACCAAGGACGGGAGTGGGAGCGTCCTACCATAAGTGTAGTGAAGGTAGCTGCCATCCCTCGGCCTTCGCCCAAGCCCAGCACTGCGCTCAGCCCTCTGCACAAGTGGTCACGTTCAATCCACCCGGGGACCCTGGGCCCTGGGAGCGTAACTGGTCTGTTCTGCAGATGAGGACACAGGTTCAGAGAGGTGGGTTAGCTTGCATGAGACCACACAGCTCAGAAGTGCCAGAAGCGAGATTTGGCCCTGCGTCTGTGAGACCACGGAGGTCCCCCTTCCACCACTGCTAGCACTGCCGCCAAGGGGAACGGTCTGTGCAGGACACCCCATGCCGTGAGGGGCGCTGGAGGTGGCAAAGCCTAGGGGGTGCAAACAGACCCGGGGGGCTGCAGGGGAGGGGCTTCCAGGGGAGGCCGGGGAGCCTGAAGTTAGAGGCAGAAAGAGACAGGTCGGGGAGTCACAGTGACACTTTGTCCTCTTGACAGTTTGGGCTGCTCTGGACACCTATCCCAGACGTCAGGCTCCATGGTCCTTTCGCTTTCCCTCTGGGCCTGGCCCCACTGACTCCCCACCCTGCTTGTGGCCCACCCAGGGACGCTGTCCAGGGAAGGGACCATCACCCAAGTGGGGCAGTGCAGGGCCGCATGGAGTCTGCTGTGCAGCGTGGATGGTTTGGTCACCGTTAACAATGGTGCCAGATGGGCCTGGCAGCTGGCAGGTGTCCCAGCCAGAAGCTGGCCCAGGAAGCCACACTGCCAGGGAGTTCAGGCTCATGTCCATTCATCTAACAGATAGATAGCCAGGACCTACTATGCTCTGGGCTGGGCTCGGTGCTGGAGGTACAGAGAGAAGAATGTGGGCACCACCCTGCCCTGCAGAGCTCGATATGGGGTGGGGGAAGGGGCGTAACTAATCCAAGGAGGACGTGTGTGAGCACATACGGCCATCACTTGTCTCCAGCGTGGTGCTGCTAGGATGCTCACTTCACAGCTGGGAAAACTGAGGTTCAGAGATGATAAGCCCCTTGTCCGATGTCTCAGCATCAGTAAACGGCAGAGCCAAGGTTTGAACCCAGGTCTGCCACACTGCAGAGCCCTTACCTGGTTTGAGCAGGCAGAAGAGGGCGTGGGAGAGCCTTCTAGCCAAGGGGCCAAGCTTGAGGGAAGCCCCAGGGGCTGTTCTGTCCCTTGTCCAGAGCCCACTGTGTCTGCTGCTGTCCCCTGTCCCACCTACCCTCTTGGGGGCTGAAGGAAACAGACAAAATTGCGCCCACTTTGCAAATAAGGCCCTGCAGCATTTTTAAGGACTTGCTGAGGACCCCAGAGCTCAGTCTCCCTGAGTCCTGGTAAAACCAGGAGAAGTGACAGTTTGCACAGCTGCACAGGTCCCCAGCTAAAGAGCTAAAAGGCAGGGTTGGATTTGGGAGTGTACCTGATAAGGGGTGCCCTGCCCTGTCGTATCGTCACTCCCCCGGCCCCTCGCACAGGTTGGGGGCTGTGCCTGTCTGACCCTCCAGTGTTCCATTGCAGCTTTAGCCTCACACATTCCTCCCTCCTAATAGAGGTTTATCAAGACACCCCGTCATAGAACTACCCCTGCTTCCTTGAACCTTCCCCAGAGGACCTGACACAAGCCCAAATCCTCTAGGTCCTTTCTAACACCCTGTTCCTGAAACACCCCGCGGCTCTCTGTATTGTGTGCTCTCTCGTTGCAACAGGACAGTCGATCCGACTTTGCTCAACTACGGGCGTGGGTGTGTTCTTAGAGGTCTTTAGCTGGAGATCACTGTAAATTGGGAGACCCAAAAATGTCCCCCTGAACAAAGCGTTTGCCTTAACTAAATGTAGCACTGCAGGGAGGGGAGCAGGACCTGGTCCCTAGCACAGCAGGAAACAGCCTTAGAGGGAACTGAGAGGGAAACAGCCCAAGGAAGCGGCTTCCAGAACTATAGCCCTTGCCCCTAGGAGACCCGCTTGCTGGTGAGAGGAGGGATGGATGATGGAGGCAGAGGCTGCAGGTGGGCTGGGGTCGGGAGGTGTCACGCCACTTTTCACTGGCTTTAATCTTAACTTTGCATGTTTTAATGTGAAATGTAATTACAGATTCTAAATTCTGCTGGTGAGCTCATCAGGGCTGACTGATCAATTAGTCAGACTTACAAGTGTTTGTGTCTCAAAGATCTCTGACCCTGGTGTGTCGTCTCAAAGCCCTGAGAAATCCCTGTCCTGCTGGTTTGCTCTCTCGGGGAGCTGTAGGGTTAGGAGAACCCTTAGGCAGCCTGAAGACCCATACTTACCTCTGAGGTCCCCACCCTTTTGAAATCTGCGAGGGATTTGGCCCAGGAATTCAGAAACGTCAAATACACATTATTTATTGCATTACCTCCGTAGGAAGCCTGGCAGATATCACTAATGGATTACCAAACTCCTTCCTGCTGCATCGGATCCAGCTTCAGGCTCCTTACCACAGCCCTTTAGGCAGCCACTACCAATCAGTTGGAATTGGCATTTCTCGCCCATCCCTGGGATAAGCCCTGTCTCAGCAGAACAGAGTTGGACAAGGAAGCTGGATTCTGATCTAGGAAGCCCGGGTTGAGGGCTGGTTTTTCCACTTGCTGACTACGGCACATAGGATTCATTACTCTACCCGATGGGGCGCCAGTTTGTCCAGGTAAAGTTAGGGTGATAATCCAGAACAAAAATCCACATAAAATAATTAAATGTGAAAGTCCACTGTCTACTCTCAAATTCTGTACAAGTTAAAGATGCAGCAGCCAATGGAGGACAAAGAAGGATGCCAGCATCCTCAACATCCTGTGAAAAGCTGGTGTGATTACCCGCCGGGGGCACTTTAGTGGGGCTGCGATCATTTTTCTTCCCTCAGCTGTTGTCCTAGAATGGAAGCCAAGCGTCCACATTCAGGCTGCACAGGGGCTGCACTCCAAACAGCCAGCTGTCTCCAATAGAACGAACGCAGGGCACACTCACCAGGCTTCTAGTTTCTGGAGGGGCCCCGTGGCTTTGGCTGCTGGTGGGTGCCCTCCCCTTGGGCTGTTCTCTTGGCTCCAAACATCCCAAGGGAGGTAGATGATTTTTTATAGGCAGGGAAAGCAGTTGTCAAGTTTCTTTACACTTTTTCAATCATGTTTATTATACAAGTACGCCTCTGTCAAATCTAACCCAAATACATTGTAAAAAAAAAAATTAGGAAATCCAAACAAAAATGTAAGTAGAAACCACCCAGTAATCCCACGATTTAGAGATAAGCATTATTAACATATAGAATGAATCCTTGCATCTTTTTTCTATGGTATATTTACACTCATGTTTCTTTTACAGGATTTGGATCATTCTATACCTACCGTTTTATAATTTGGGTTTTTTTTCCCCACTTAATAGATTGTGAACACTTTTGCATAGTAATAAATATATAGGCACCATCATTTTCAGTAGCTTTATGATATTTCCTACAGTCCCTTATTGTTAAATATTTCTTCTTTAATAATAAGCTCCCTATTGTTGGACATTTGTTTCCAGTTTTTCTCTGTAATGAGCAGCATGCACTGAAAAGAAAAAAAACAACCCTGTGACTCCACTGATGAATCTATTTCCTTCCGAGAAATTCTCAGACACGGAATTGCTGGGTCAGAAGGACGCACATTTCCAGGACTTGGATAGGCATTGCCAGATTGCCCTCCTGAGAGGTCGTACCTAACTCCACCCACCACAGTGGAGTCAACGTTTCTCTCTCCCCGCTGACACCTGCAGGTGGAGATCCACAGGCTTAGAACTGGCTCCAGCTGCCAGTCCTGTAGCCGGACCCCTGAGGGCTGCAGGAATCAAGTTCCTCCCCTTCCATGCCCCACCCCAAAGCGCCTGAGAGAGCCCGTCTGCCAGGCAAGGCCAGGGTCCCGATGCCACCTGGTGCGGCCAGCCGCAGACCCTGACCTCCTCCCCTTCCACGTAGGCGCCTGATGTCTCTCCTTGAGGCCTGTGGCCCACACCTTGTGACGGGACAGCGAGCTTCTGAGTCATCGGCAGCCTGATTTCCCTCTACAGCTCCTACGGAGTTAACAGATGTACACACGTCTGAGGCAGTCATGCGGCAAGAGACTTTGGGGCCAATCCTTCCCGTTTTGACAGTGTGTAATCGAGGTGAAGCCATAAATTTTATAAACAAGAATAAACGACCCTCAGCAACATATGTCTGCTCGACCCTTCCAAGGTGATCGTAAATAAAGGCACCTGCTCACTGGGGAGGGACGTGGGCACTGCAGATGGCCGAAGACGAGGGCCAAGCGTTCGTGCCTTGGGAGCAGCTGGTGCGGGGAGGACCCCCAGGTCCTGGGTCAGCTGGACGCCTTTCTGCCATTTATTCAATCCCTTCCCCAGGCTGCCTTTGCCCTGGTGCACGCTGAGCTGGCCTGCTGCTCACCCTTCCTCAGAGAGGTAGCTTGTAGGGGGCTCCTCCCGGGTTTAGGTCCCCTCGTCTCCTCCTCTGCCCCAGTTATTTGTCAATCATGTCCTCGGTCCCAAGAGGGCACCTTGTGGGAATCCGAAGACCAGGTTCTGCTGCTGCCCGCAGGGAGTCCTCGGGCACTGATCCCTTTTGGCTCTCGCTGTTCTGTGACCGGGTCACCCTCCCTTTCACTTCGGCCTGTTGCTCCTGGAGCCACATCCCCCTGGGCTGGCCTGGCCCAGGACCCTCTGGAGGCCCCCATCTCCCACCGGCTCGGGAAGTCTTAACAAACCAGAGGTGCTACTCCCGGTCCTGTGCGCTCCACCTGGGCCTGAGCTATTTGAAAGTGCTTTGAAAAAGGATAAAACCTGATTCAAAAGTAGCTACATTTTGTTTTTGTTGAGCTGCTGCCGTGTGCCAGGCCCATGGACATATTTCCTGAACCCTTGCAAGTTGGTATCATTGTCCCCAAAAATAAAAGCTGAAGATTGAGGTTCAGAGTGGTTACAGATTCCCTCAAGGTGACTCAGCTAGGAAGTGACAGAGCTGGAACTTGATTTCAAATAATAATAATCATCAAAATAATAATAGCTAACATGAGACGGGGGAGCATGCTAAGCCTTTTAAACATTGCCTCATTAAACTCTCCCAGTGGTCCTGTGGGGGGGATATGATTTTCATTCCCATTTTACAGTTGAAGAAGCAAGTCCAAGGAAGACGGAACGACTTGCCCAGAGTCGTGATGCTAGGAAGTAACAGAGCTGGTCTTGGACCCAAGTCTGCCTGAAGCTGACGCCCATGCCGGGCGTCTGACTGTTCTCGCACCACAAGCCTGGGGCTCCGCAGAGCCAGCAATGAGGCCGCTGGAGCAGGCAGCCCTGTGCATGGATTCACTCCTGAAGTGGGTGCTGCACTTGAGAACTGAGAGCAGAGGTTCTTCCCCGGGGCTTCCACGGGTTGTACGCAGACTGCTGTATCTACTCAAAGAACTTCTCTTGTCCTTTGCAGATGTTTCACTACGGTGGGAGAGGATGCACAGAGCCTTCATCAGGAGTTTGTGAATCTGTGGAGTGGGAGAGCACCAGGACACCCCCAAAGATCCTGGGTGCCCCCCAACCAGCTCATCTCCTGCCTCTGCTTGCGCCCAAGCACTGTCTCCCACGATGGACTCCAGAGAAGAAAAGTGACAGGTCAAGGCAAATGAACACTGCACCCTGGCTGGGCTGCAAAGGGGGCCTCAGTCCTCTCCCTAAGCAAGGTGGGACCAGCCTGGGTCCAGTATCGCCAGTGGGCCTGTTCTGAAGGGAGGGGTGAGCGACAAATCCTCCCAAGGCACTGATTTATGTAGCATTCATGTGGAATTTATTACACAAAGGATTTTATTCAATTAAACTTGAAATGTGTCTGGATTCTTAAAGGTTCAGTAATGATAACTGGGACAGAGGGATCATAAAACTGTATGGGTTGTCGGAGGAAGCTGTGAGGGTGGGGTGGGGGGAGATGAGGGTGACATTGCAGCTGATGGGGGATTTGGTACCGGGGACGTTTGTCATTGGGATGCGTTACAAGTTCGGGTTATGAAAATTACTCGGTGAAAAATGCACATTAACAATAGCCATGAAGTATCAGTTAAGGGAAAGTAGGTTGAGAAATGAGACAGCAGAATCTATTAGTGCCTGACATTGTTCTCAGCGGCCCAGGGCGTGATTAAAATGACTGTCAAGTGGCAGTGGGGGGAGGAGCACTGGGCCGGGAGTCACAGGGCTGCATCCCTGGCCCACATCTTGGCACTGACTCCCTGACACAAGCTGGTTTGCAAGTCTGTTTCCCCCCTCCTGCCATAGACAGTGCCTCCCTCGGGGTTGCTGTGAGGTTTCAATGCGATGATGTTTGTGGAGCCCCTGGCCTGGGGCCTGGCATGTCAAGCCCTTCGACAATGCTGGCTGGTGGGCTTCTCGCCGCTGGAATATCCAACCACCTCTGACTGTGGCCCTAAATACGATCCTGAGAGCCAGACCTGGACCAGGGAGAGGCAGGTGGAGGACTTTCTTGGGTGCAAAATGTATGGGAACACCCCCAAATCCAGGAAGCAAGAGAAATAACTTTCACGCAATTTTTTACAGAATTTTTTCCACTGCAGTATTTTTTTTTAAGATTTTTTTTTTGATGTGGACCATTTTTAAAATCTTTATTGAATTTGTTACAATATTGCTTCTGTTTTATGTTTTTGGGTTTTTTTGGCCGCAAGGTATTTGGGACCTTAGCTCCCTGACCAGGGATCGAACCCACACCCCCTGCACTGGAAGGTGAAGTCTTAACCACTGGACCACCAGGAAAGTCCCTCACCGCGATATTTTAAAAAATCAAATTTATGCAAAAACAAAATCTATGATCGACAAGGTATCACCATTATAAGTAAAAACAGCCTGCCATTTCTCTCCCGACCTGCGTTGCTGTGTGATGCGGACGACCATTTACAAGGGTTGACAGCGGTTGCAGACGGGCTTTATATACAGTCATGTGTTTCGATCACAGAGTTTTCATTAACTTTTCCCACTGGGTTCGAGACCGGGGAGGATGTTTTGCTAAGTGTACGGGAGTGAACACATTTTTCCTTTTGCTTCCAGCTCCCACATGGCTATGTAAGGTACAGCAGAGGAGCGAAAGTTTCAAACTGACCCGTCCCCTGGGCGAGCCCTTCCCCAGCAGGCCGCCTCAGTTCTTCCCAGGTCAGTGGCACAGGACATGCCTGCACCTGCATGTTTCTCAGGGGTGTTTGTTTCTCGGGGATGTTTGCTGGTGGAAGGGATGATGCAGGGGGTGTGGGACCTGGGAACCCAGAGTTACCATCTGGCCTGCGACAGCCCCTCCCAGCAAGGGCTGCTGGGGAGGGGATATGGCTACAGGAAAAGGCCTTGTTTCAGAGATCATCCCATGAGGACGCTGTATCTACTCAAAGAACTCCTCTTGTCCTTTGCAGATGTTTCACTACAGTGGGGCATGTGGGACTTTTTATTATGTACGTCCTGCTCCTTCCAGGAAGATGCTAAGGTGTGGGCAGGACCTAGTCACTTGATGGATTTGCTGTGGGCTCTTGGAACATAACCCTCCCCGGTCCAGCCTGAGTGCCTGCCCGACAGTGAACCACCTTTAGCCTGTTCTGTAATGTTCTCAGTTCTGTTCACACAGGCCGAGTGCCCACCATGCACCAGACCTGGCGCCAACTGCTGGCCGGGGCCACTTCCTGGAGGGTTTTCACTTTCACTCACGGTCACCTGCACCTCAGCCACTTTGCCCAAGTCCAGGAACGAAAGGACCCAGAAGGGACGAGATAATGATGTTCCTCCAACAAAATGAGCAGGTAAGGTGGTTAAGAACGAAAGCAAAGCTAGCACAAAACTCATCATTTTAATGTTTCCTAACTGCTGGCAAGGATGGCTGGAGGGACCAGACTTCCGAGCTTCAGGCTAATAAATGATGGCTGGATGGAGTTCACTGGGCGTTTCCGCCCTGACAGTTAGTGAGAGCCTGCCCTTCCCAAGTTGTTTCCTGCAATTAGTGGCGTGGAGTCTTCAGGTTCTCAGGGCTGCCTCCTCGCCCTTCATAAATATCCCCCTTCCCAAGGACACAGCTGGCACTGGCAGGGTCACTTCCTAGCGGGAGGGAGCAGCAGTGACAACTGAAATAAAATACAGCTGTGGCCCGGATCTCAGAGGCATAAACCAGCCGAGTGCAACATCAGAGAAGTAGGTCTGGTCTGCGTCAGCCTCGCTGGAAACATAAGAGCTTATAGTCTGAAGCTGAACGCAGTTCACCTCTGACCCTGGACGCCACCTGCCCGGGCAGGACATGCCCTCATTAAAGTGGTGGTGGTCCTCTCCCCGGGATGTCCGTCCCTTGATGGAGGAAGGCTCCCCTTTAGAGAAGATTCTCCGGGCTGCACCCTCGCCACACATGCACTTCAGTCCAAGTGTTTCCGAGGCCTCGCCTGTCAGTCTGCAGCCGTCCTTCCCCCTTGATGAGTGGCTCAGAGGTGACTAAACTCCAAATCCTGTCTGCCTTACTCTTTATAAATGTGACATTTTAAAGCCCCTTTGGCACAGGTAAATCACAATTACATTTCCAAGGGCCTCTGGTACCATTCCAAATGAGCTGCCAGTGGAGGGCATCTGTCTCTCTCTCTCTCTCTCTCTCTCTCTCTCTCACACACACACACACACACACACACACCTCAAGCCTTTCCCACTTTTATTCTTTTTTGGAAGGCTGAGGAGAGCCCAGGGGAGGGGGCTAGAATTCTCCACCGGCCTCAGCTCCTGAAGGAAGTGGGGGGCCCTGAGAGGAAGCGGAGTCTGGACAAAAGACCAGCTTCTGGCCCCTCTGGGTGAGATCTTCAGGAATCAGGACACGAGGGCAAAGTCTTCCTTTCCCGTTGTCACTGTGGAGGAGTCTGCAAAGCTCCTTTTTTCCATTATTTCCAAGCGCCTCAGGCATGGACCGACAAGTCATTTTTCTTGTATATTTTTTCTGGATTCCCCTCCTTCATGGCTGTGTATCTAGCTAACGTGAAGAGATAGTCACTGAGTCTGGAGGGGCAGAAGAAGGCAAATGGAATGATCTGAAATGAGAGATCAATGCTAACAGGGTCCTCCCTATATTAGCCTTCTAGGAGGAAATATCAGTCACGTGCCCCAGGAGCATCGGGTGGGACAGCGGGTGCTCAGCCGACCTGGGCTTGATGGATGGCGCTCCAGGCCAGCTTCCTGAGAGCCCAGCGCCCGACTCTGGCGCCAGGGCTGGGGTGGTTCCTGCAGGATGAGGCCACTACCCTGTCTGACCTCACAGGGCTGGTGACTTTGGGCCACTCCCTGGTTTCTGCACCTTCCAGTGAACAGGACTGGTGCCTCCCAAACTGGGGTGAGCACACAAGTCAACTGGGGATCCTGGTGACATGCAGATCAGATTCTGATTCGGGAGGACTGGCTGGGCCAGGCCCAGGATTTGGCAGGTCTAAACTGTGCCCAGGTGATTCTGGTGCTGCTGGTCTACTCTTTGAGTAGAGGGAGCCTAGAGCAGGCTTCTCAAGCTCGGCACTAGTGACATTCGGGATCATTCCTTGTGGCTGGGTGATTCTTCGTCGCAGGAAGAGGGAGCTGTTGTGTGCATCGTAGGACACTGGGCAGCACCCCAGCCCCCACCCACTTGTCTCCAGACATTGCCAGACATCCCGGTTGAGAAGCACTGGCCTGGAATGTTCTAGTGGGCTAGACCCTAGTGCCCCCCTCCCTTCTTTCTTTGACCCGGTGGCGATGGGGCCTCTGGGCAGGGCTGGGTGGGGAGGGAAACAGGAGAGGCAGCAGCGAGCCTGCCCCTCAGCGGCTGGCAGTTAGCTTGCGAAGCTGCCCTGTGCTCTCCCTTGTTTCCGGGCCGCACTGACCCCACCCTCCTCTTCTCTCCCTGCCCCAACCGTACCCCGCGGCCAGCTCCATGCCAGGTCCTGCTGGAACCTTCCCTGACCCGTGCCCCCTCCTGGAACCATGCCCCCCTCCTCCTGATGCCTGGCTGTCTCTCTGGGAGTGTGGTGGGGGATTGGGCAGTGGAAGAGACCCCGCTCTGGGTGATCGCCCCCGCCGCAGAGCTGTCATATGCTGGTTCCTCATCTGCACGGTGATGCCTTCCTTGCTAAGAGAACGAACTGGCTCAGCCCACACAACCTACATGGCTGGAAGGCTCCCCAGGATCACTACTGTGACATGAACAGAACGGTCCTCACTCCCCTCAGGCCCACTCCCCTCCCAGGAGGAAAGGAGCTGGTCAGGACCATCAAAGCCCAGGCCATGTCCTGGGGGAGGAGTGACCACATCAAGGGGCCAGACCCTGGCTGTGAGGTCACTTTCTGGACCCCAGGCAGCTCCTGGGGTCCCTCAGCTCTCAGCCCTGGCCTGGCCCACGCTGGAGCCACACGAGCCAGGGCTGGAGCCACGAAGTGCCTACCTTTTCAGAAAGACCCTCCAGATCCCATCTGAGTACCTGTTTAAGAACTTGGCCACGTTTGCATCCGTCTCACCGGACTGGACAAGAGGCACCACGCTAGAAGGGGAGGAAACACAGCATCACACTACGTTACGGGCTCAACACGCTTGGGGGCAGGAGCTGCGTCCCGAGTCAGCATTTCACTCCCGCTGCAGCCTCGCCAGTCTGTGTGCAGACACGCTAGATGGTGCTGTCTGCTGAGCGCCAGTGAGCTGGCAGCCCCTCCATGCACGTCGCCTCTGCTACATAACTCCTGCTGGGAGGTGCTCGCCCCAAACCGAGGCCCCAGGTTTGTGTCTCCTGCCCCAGGGGCTTTGTCACCTGGGCACGGGTTTGGTGTCCCCAGGACCCCCCCCCCCCACTCGGCCATTCCCTGATGTTGGGCCTTTGGGTTGTTTCCAATTTTTTGCTACTATGAGCACTGCTGATGTGGACAGCTTTGTACAAATGACTTTTTTCCCTTTGAAGCTGAAGCTCTTTTGTGACTCAGCATCACTTTAGGAACCACTTGGCCCCAAGGGCCTTTCATGAGAAGTGAAATCTTTATGACATGGGGCTATGGACAGAGCTCAGGTATGGAGCAGACACACCTGGGCTCAAATCCAGACTCTGCCATGGACCACCCAGGTGACCCTGGCCACGGTGTCACCTCTGAGCCCCAGCGTCCTGACTCCAGTAGAGTGGGAGCTGCCACCACCTCTCCCCCAAGGTTACCACAAGGAATCAATGAAATAATGGATACAAAGTGCCCAGCACGGTCCTGCCGGTTATATAAAGCAGGGCTTTATTCTCATTCCTCTGTAAAGCCGGCTGGCAGCCTGGCCTATGAGTGGTGTAAATGGAGATGTTGCAATTACTCTTTTTTTTTTTTAATTTATTTTTTATTTTTTTGCGGTACGCGGGCCTCTCACTGTTGTGGCCTCTCCCGTTGCGGAGCACAGGCTCCGGACGTGCAGGCTCAGCGGCCTTGGCTCACAGGCGCAGCCGCTCCACGGCATGTGGGATCTTCCCGTAACAGGGCACGAACCCGTGTCCCCTGCATCGGCAGGCAGACTCTCAACCACTGCGCCACCAGGGAAGCCCCGCAATTACTATTTTAAAGTTTCCTTGAAAAGGCAGTCGGGAGCTTCTGGCGGGGGGTGGGGGGGGGTGTCCCTCCTCTCCTGACTGAGTTGGGGGATTGGGGTAGCAGGTGGCTGGTCTGGGCCCTTCTCCACCCAGCAGCCAGCATGTCATCTCATGGCCTAAAACCCATCAATGGCTCGCAGGATAAAGGCTCTCAGGGTAAATGCAGAGCTCTCGGGGCACATGAGGCCCTGCCCGGCCTGGCCTCAGCTCAGCCTCTAGCCTCGTCATGCCTCACGCCCCTCACTCTGGACCAGACACTCGGCGTCCTTTGTGTGTGTTCCATGCAGACTGCCGCCTCTGCCCTTGCTGTCCCCTCACCCTGGGCACTCTGTCCACTGTGCCCCCAGTACCCCCCATGCCCAGTCCCAGGCTGGGTCACTCCGGTGCCAAGTACCCTCCCTCATAGCTCTTATCATGGTGTGGAGCTTTTCAATCCTTTCTGCTCAGCTGAGACCACCCCCACCATTTAAATTAACCCCAGGAACAGGGAGTCCTCACTGAATACGCACCTGAATTTCATACCACGTGAGTGTTATTATAATTACAAATAATCGCCTAGACCCGCTGGGCCTCCCCCTCCCCTTTCCTGGAGCTGCCTGCTTCTGCACAAGCTCTGATCCCGATGTGCTGTTCCGCCCCCACCCCACCACCCCCGTCAGGATCACTGCCTCTCTGCCCAGGCCCCGCTCCCTCGGCCCCGCACCCCTGTACCGTCTCTCAGCTCGGCGGCACACGGCCCGACAGAAATGCAGTGCGGAGCTGCTCTTGCCTCCGGACTGAAAGGAGAAAGCGGGTGTTGGCTGGAAGGGTGGGGGGAGGGTGCCCACTGCAGGCAGGGAGCCTGGATGGACGGAGGGACACACAGGCCCCGCCCACAACAGGCAGTGTTCTGTCTCCAGGGGCCCTGCCGGGGCACACCCACTGGGTACCCCTCTCCAAAGCAGGCAGGACTGGGGAGGGAGCCGTGACGGTCTGGAGGGGACTTGGGGGCTGGGGGAAAGCTTCTGTCGCTGTTAAAAATTAAAAGGGGGGAGGCTGAATCCCTGCCTGTGTGTTTTGGTCAACACACTGGCCCGCAGCCACCCCCAGGTTGAGGCAGCCCAGTACCTACAGGCAGGATGAAAGCCGTGAGCGGGGGCAGCTGGCTGGAGTATCTGTCGATCCACTGCTCCAGCTCCAGGATGGGCCCTGCCTCGAACGTGGCATGTTCTGTGGAGCCAAGGAGAAGTGGCCGTGAGGCCACTGCCCCAGGATCACAAGGAGCCCACTCCGTCCCTTCCACCTGGGTGCCCACCAACCATTCCCCTGGCTCAGAGGGACCCTCCGTCTCAGGCTGCACAGGCCAGGTTGACAGGGGTCCCAGGCGACACCCAGGACAGAGTCATTCCCCCCCCCCCCACAGGCCCAGGCCCCCAGGGCCCTCTGAGCACACACAGTGGGTTCAGGGAGAGAATTACTTAAGTGAGCCTCCCTGGCTGAGGAGCGCGGTGTTGCCAGTGCAGAGCCGACGTCCTGCAGGGAGCATTGGATCTGGGGAGGAATGGAAGGCGTGGGTGAAGACCCTGTTACGCGGGCCAAGCGGGGCTCTCGTGCGTCCACGTGCAGGGCTGGGCCTGCCGGGAGCTGTCAGACCTCTAAGGAGCCGGCATTTACAAAGGCTAATCAGCAAACTCTGTCTGAACCTGCAGCACAGCACGTCTGCCCTGTTGGGAGGGGCCCTGGGTGACGCAGATGGGGAGTGTCAAGCGCCCAGGGATAGTCAGGAGGAGTCTTCTCACCCCGACCCTCCTCTCCCATGTGCCGGGCCCTTCGAGGTCTTTTTCTTTTCTCTAAACTGACGGCCTTGGTTTTCTAACCTATAACACTTGGGCGGAGAGACCCAAATTGACAGTGCTTTTTAAACTATACAGGACAGGGTTGTGCCCTCTGATGAGACAGCCACCATGGCAGTGTGCCGGGAGCAGGACACGGTCGGTGAGAGTAGACGGTGCCCACCCGGGAGTGGACTGGAACCTGTTGAGCCGCCGAGCAGCAGACTCTGGGTAAGTTCCTTAACCTCGTGGTGTCTCTGTGGCTTCCGATGGAAAGGGGCGTCACGTCACAGTACTACTCTGCCGCCGGCCACCTGCGGCGTTTACCCCGGGGGCTGGAGAGAGGTGGCCCCAGTCTGGGAATCCGATCCCAGCCCTGCTGATTCCTGGCTGTGCGGCCTTGGGCTGAGCCTCAGTTTTGTCCTCTGTAAAACGTGAGGGCTGGCCTCCACCTCATGGGCTTCTGCAGGGAGAGCCGGGAACAGGCTGCCTGGCCCGCCATAGGCCCGGAGCAGCTCCCGGGGGCCAGGCGGGGAACCCAGCTGAACAAGTCACAGTCTGCACCCTTGGGGCGCCCAGGCCACACTCCTGGTGGTGCTTGCCTTCAGAGGCAGAAGCACAGGAGCTGCGGAAGCCTGGGAGAGGCACCAGCTGGAGGCAGGGGTGGCCAGGGAAGGCCCCGGAGGAGGTGATGTTGAAACTGTTACCCAAAGGACGTGGTCTAAAGCAAGGGAGGGGCTCATCACGCCACTGACCCCCTCTTCCCTCTGCAAACCCCGCTCAGAGGTGAGCATGGCAGACAGAAACGACCACTGTAGACGCCAGCAATTCCTCATTCTGAGGCTGAAGACCAGTCTCCCCCATACAGGAGGTGCCTCATTCATAGAATGTTCCAGCAGTTTAGGCCTCCCATCTTTCTGCAGCCCCTCACTACCCTGTGTCTGCTCCCAGGGGCCCCAGTGGGCTCCAGCCTGGCCTGGAGGACTGAAGCAGGCCGAGGGCTGACCCTCCAGGGAGCAGCTGACTCAGGTCAGCACGCAGACTAAAACCCCAGGTACATTCTCCATGTTCTGGGGGTGGTGGCCCTGCCTCTATTTCTGAAGTCCTCTCTGTGGGCCAGAGCCCCCGCTGCCTCTTAAGGAACAGAACAGTAATTCTAAGAACCCTACCATCCCCCCCACCGAGGGCTAACCACAGCTGGGCCTTTCAAGTCTCTCAACCTCAGGGTCACTAACACTTTGGCCCAGGTCATCCTCTGTCACGGGGACCGTCCTGTGCGTTGTAGGACGTTTAGCCTCATCCCTGCCTCTACGCACTAGATCCCAGTAGCACCTCCACCTCCAGTGAGACAACTTAAAACATTTAAGTTGCCCAGACAACTTAAAATATCTCCAGACATTGCCCTGTGTCCCCTGAGGGGCAGAACTGCCTGGGCTGAGACCACTGCCCTTCACATTTCCCTCTCTGAGGCCAAACCTCACCACTCACCTGTGAGGGAGGGTCATCTCTGTGTCCCCATCTTACAGATGAAGAAACTGAGGCTCACAGAGGGTAAGTGGACTAGTCCCAGGTGACACAGAAAGGAACTGATGGTCAGTTGACAAATCCAGTTATGGCCACCAGGCCTCGGGGTTGGAAAATCCCAGCTCGGGGTGAGACAATGTTACTCACTTTCTGAAGCTCTTCCACAAACGGGTGGCCCTTTTCTGCAATTAATTCCATAGCAAACCTGTGAGGGAGAAGGAAGAAGAATTTGCCTCGAATATAACATCCCCAGGCCCTGTCTTGCTGGAAGGCAATACATTCTCAGGGGATTGGCCATTTTGCTAATTGAGCTGTCACAGGAAGGCCGTTATTTTCTTGCTGACATTGAGGAACATCGTAACCTTCCATGTGGTTGGGGGTATTTGTTTTTCGCCGCTCATCCAGCCAACAACTCCTCTTTCAGCGCCTACTCTGGCCAGGTCCAGGTGATTCAGTATGAACAGAGGTGACACAGGCCCCGTTAGGCAGGACAGGGAGATGTGAATCAGATGTCACACGACTAACAGTGAAGTTGCAAACTGAGGTCAGTGCTCTGAAGGAAAGGGTGAGAGTCCTGGGATATTTGGCCTTGATTAGGGTTCAGGGAGGGCTTCCTGGAGGAAGCAATGCTAGAAGTGGGACTCTGAAGGCTGAGTAGGAGTTCGCTGGTAAGGCTGGGTGGGGCAGGAAAATCAAAGTGCCCCCGATGCAGGTCAGGACTGTGGCCCTGGCCTCCCTCAGAACACTGCACCCTCTTCTGTACCAGTCAGGGTCCTGGCCAGACAGTGGTGTGTTTGAAGGGTTCCTGGAGAAAAGCTTCACGAAGGGACTACTGACAGAGTGGGAAGGCTTATGGGAACTGCAGATGGATGGCAGAGATGAGCAAAAGCAAGAGCCTGAAGGGGCAAGGGAGGGTCAAAGGCACTACCAACCCTGGAGAGAGCTGCATTCTGGGCAGAGGCCACCGCCAGGAGCTGGGCAGCTGGGAGAAAGCAGTGGAGAGCCCCACAACTGCCAGAGCCGCACAGGGCTGGGGGCAGGGCCACACATACCCCTACCCCTCTCACCCTCGTCCGATCTCCTGCTGGTGCTGCCCATTGGTTGGACCAACTCTAAAGCCAGAGGACAAGGGAATCGGGGTGAGACCATCTCCAGGCCAGCCTCCCAGGCACAGGAGAATGGCTTTGAAAGGGCAAAAGAAGAACTACTGTGCATCTTCTAGCCCATCTTACAATCAGAACTAAATAAGCACACACGTAAGCTGTCCCGCGTTGGTCTTCCCCTCTGGATGGTGAGGCGGGGGCGTATGCCTCAAGCCTGGCACATTGGAGATGCTTGGGAATATCTGCTCACCGAGGATGTTCCCACGACAGAGGCCAGCGGGAGGCCCCTCCCCATGCTCGCTCCATCCCCGCTCCCACCACTTGTGGCTGCCCCTCCAGCGTCTGTCTGCTCCGCCCCGCCCGCTGCACCGCACCCCGCAGACCGCAGGCTCCATGAAGGCAGGGCTGAGGCTCCCCACTCAGCAGAGCCTGGCACACGCAGATGCTCCACCAACATCTGAGGACGGAAGAATCCACAACTGAGCTGTGGCCAGTCCCCTGCACCACATCACCTGAGGGATGATGGCCTGCTGATTTGCTAATTCTAAACAGCCGATGCTAGAACCCGCCTTCCTGCCCCTCTGTCCACTTCATCTTGTGTGCACTTCCCCCTCGCCACACCCTTCCCACACACACCAAGGGGTCTGCCCTCTCTCCTCTGCTGGCAGACTAGCTACATTATCTTTCCTGAGAACCTCACTTTGGCCCATCACTGAGAAATGGCCACCATGAACTGGTAAGTTTTAATAATTATGATGACAATAATAGCTAGCATTATGATTGGTGCTAGGTACTGTCCTAAGGGGGAAACATGGAGTTCTCTCATTACATCCTCACAAGAACCCAATGAGATTGGATACTATTACTAGGGTCACTTGACAGAATAGGAAACTGAGGCTCAGAGAGGCCAGGCGATTTGCCTGAAGTCACACAGCCAGTCAGCAGTGGGAGAGAATTTGAACCCAGGTCTGTCTGATTACCATGATCTTCACCCACACGGCCGAGACAGAACTTGTGAACTAGTACTTATAATAACTGCAGCTCATGCTGCCAACAGCTCGCTGAGCACGGTGGCCTGAACTTTGTTCTCAAATATGTGCGGCCCCTCCTACCCCTGCTGCTGTCACATGTGTCCACGTCCCTGGCTCTGGCCAATGAAGTGTGAGCAGAGGTGGCGTATCACTCGTGGAAGCTTTAAGAGCCAGCGTGGGCATCTCTGTGGTCTTTCTTCCCTCTGCCACAATTACTGGTATTGTTCTAGACAGAGGCTGTCCCACCAGCTCGGGTCCCAGAGTGAAGGCCAGGCAGAGAAGAAACATACCCAACCCACGATGGGCTTGAAGTGAGAGGATGAAATACGCCTTTGATGGTTTAAGCCACGAAACGTGGGGGTTGTTTGTTATACCAGCATGGCCCAGCCAATCCTGACTACTTCCCTGAGTCCACCTTCTAAACTCTGGCTGTGTATATGCTTAAAAAATAAGCCTCCCGAAAGGGATCATGTCTGATGCCCTGTGTACTGTGCTCGACTCACCTGTCACTTTGCACGTGCACCTCAATGGCACACATATATGAGCAGAGTGAGGGAGCAGGGATGGAGGGGCGAGGCAGCGTCACGCGGTGAGGGATGGAAGCCACAGGCCAAGGAAGGTTTATCGAGGGCTGGCAGCCTCTGGGACTGGCGGGCACTCTGGAGAGCTGCACCTCAGTCATGCCCTCTAACAACCAACTCAAGCCCGACCTCAAGGCCAATCCCGTCCCCCTTACCCAATGGCTGAACTTAATTCATCTGTAGTTCCCATGGCTTCAAACACCTGGTCGTCTTTCGGTCTCCTTTCTCCAGTGAAGGTGCTGGAAAACCCTGTGAAAATGTTTTGCTGCCCAAATTAAAGAGTTTTTTTTCCTGATATGCTCTTTTAAAGCATTTTTCCGCTTGAAGGATAACATACACAGAAAAGTGCTCGACTCCTAAGTGTACAAGTTGATGAATTGTTACTAACTGAAACAGACCTCTGTGATCAGCATCTAGATCAAGGAATAAAATAGGAGCCTCACCCTAGAGGCCCCCGTGTCCCCGCTTTCAGTCACTGCCCCCCTCCCCAGGGGTAACCACTGTCCTCACTTCTTCCCTGATATACTTTATTTATTTATTTATTTTTGGCTGCGCTGCTTGGCTTGTGGGATTTTAGTTCCCCGACCAGGGACTGAACCCAGGTCCTTGGCAGTGAGAGCGTGGAGTCCTAACCACTGGACTGCCAGGGAATTCCGTCCCTGGAGTCTTTGGCTGGAGGGCATCAACACTGTCATCCCTTTGCATCTTTTCTTTTCTTATTGTGATAACATAAACATAATGTAAAATTGGCCATTTTAACCATTTTTAAGTGTACAATGGCATTAAGTACATCTATGAATGTTTTTATCTTCTTACTACATAAATATACCCCCAAAGCAATAAATACTGGCAATCTGCGTGCTTTTTTTTGGCGGGGGGGCCATGCCACGCAGCATGCGGGATCTTAGTTCCCCAACCAGGGATCAGACCCGCGCCCCCTGCAATGGAAGCGCCAAGTTCTAACCACTGGACCGCCAGGGAAGTCCATGCGTGGTTTAAAACTTTAGAAAATGGCATCATACTGATATGTTCTTCTGCATCTTTTTTTTCTGTACATCATGTTCTGGCATTTTTTTAAATTATCAAAGCAATATATGCTCATTACAAAATAAATAATAGAATAAAAGTATGTACAGGAAACAATGAAAGCCCGTCTATTCATTCCCCTCTCCCACAATTCAGTCTCTCTCCCAGGTAACAGTCCAAGGTATAACCTTTCACAATGTTCTATGCACACCTGAACACACATATAAATATACACACACACTTTTATCCAATGGATTCCAACTATTTGGATTGTTCTGCAACTTGCTTTTATCACTTAATATATCTTGGGCATCTTTCATTTCACATCACATTTGGGTGACGCCTATTGAGATCTGTCACATACTTTTAACGTCTGCAAACAATTTGGAAGAACTTTAAAAAATATATTTTAAAGCTATTATTTATTTAATTCTCATTCCAGAATTTTCCATCAATTTCTAGTGCCACGTGGCATACAGGATCTTAGTTCCCTGACCAAGGATCGAACCCATGCCCCCTGCAGTAGAAGCGTGGAGTCTTAACCCCTGGACTGCCAGGGAAGTCCTAGAATTTGGAAGAACTTTAAGATGGAATCTGCCATGTCTTTCTTTGCATTTTTCACCTGTCCCCACCCTACCTTTGTCTCCTGTTTTGGTGTAGATCTTGGGGAGCTTGGATGTCTTCGAGGAAGGCTGTGGCCTAAGAAGAAATAAACATCAAGAGATGATGAGTGAGGATGGCATATATACTGGGGCACATCCTTCAGTGGGTCACAGTTTGCTACCCATATCCTCAGAGGCAGCACTTACCCCCTTCTGCTTGGATCTCTTGAAATCCTTCCCCTCCGTTCCTCTTAGTTTTAAGCCCTTTGTGGGCAAGTTCTATGTCTTGCCACAGCCGTATCTGCAGAATAGCATTGCTCAATGCAGACGCTCTATAAATATTGGCTGAAAGAATTTATCGATCACTTTCCATAGTCTCTGCACTGTGCTAAGTGAATTACAGGCATTATCTCCTTGAATTATCCCTGGAATCTTCCCAAGCACTACCTATGATGTTTTTGTTTTTGTTTTTGTTTTTGTTTTGGTGGTATGCGGGCCTCTCACTGTTGTGGCCTCTCCCATTGTGGAGCACAGGCTCCGGACGTGCAGGCCCAGCGGCCATGGCTCACCGGCCCAGCCTCTCCACGGCATGGGATCTTCCCGGACCGGGGCACGAACCCGCGTCCCCTGCATCGGCAGGCGGACTTTCAACCACTGCGCCACCAGGGAAGCCCGTTCATTTCGTTTTTGAGGAATCTGTAGCTGACGGGATGAGACTCACCCTCCTAGGTCACCACGGGAAGAAACGGTAGGGCTGGGATTCTTGCCCAAGACTATCGACACCCCAAAACTGTTACCTCTGCTCTACCAAGCCAGGGACTCTTGGAGGGAAAAATCCCTGGGCCATTACCATACTGTAAAGCTTCATGTATACTCCGAAATGGAGAATTGCCAAAACAGGGTTCGAAAACTGGCATTTTCAAATAGCAACACCTTTAATAAAGACTTCAACATTAAAATGTGACATTAAAAGGTTATTCAAAGGTTAAATTACTGGACCTGTGAAATAGATTAATCCATTATTAAGTCAGGGTCTGAGGTCCGGAAACGGGGTGCAAGTTTCAAGGTATATGATGACAGCCATCTTTAGACCGTACTGGTGTATCTCTGTGCCTTAAAGTATAAACTGCTTTGGAGAGAGGTTAATATCCGAATCGAGGCCCCTCCTGATTGTGAGGCCAGGCAAGATGACCCTCTTGGCTCACATGGGATATGCCCTGTCCTGATGGATGCTGGGCTTCGTTTGGACTTGTCTTGCGCCAAGAAACCTTGGTCTCTGGCTTCCACGGAGCCCACGTTGCCACGGTGACGTCACGACTAAAGAGGACGTCACCTGGCGATTGCTGCGGTGACCTCCCAGCGGTTTGACGTAACCACGGCGACAACATAACTCAGGGCAGGTGCCTGAGTTACCCTCCCAGCCAGGTACTCACCTGTCCCCGTCTTCCACGCCCTGGGGGCCGCGGCTCTGGAAACGGGGACACAATAGCTTGCGGGCGCCGAGGCACCCGCGCAAGCCAAGGCGACCTCCCAGGCCCCACACAGCCATGGTCCACGGATCTGGTAGGGGACTGACCCTGCCAGGCTCCCGTCCAGACCCCGGGGTGACTCCACCTACCTCTGGCCGCACCACCCATCAGCCGCCATCTTCCATTGGTCCGTGGCTCTCTCCCCAGGGCGGGACACTCCCAGAGACTTGTTTCTCATTGGTTTACGGAAGGAGTTGGGCGGGGAAACCCGTGAAGACTCAGTTAGCAACAGCTATTGGCCAACTCTCAAGCCAATTGGTAAAGGGGCTCTCGGTTCGCGCACTCTGATTGGCTGAGCGAAGGAAGAGGCCTCTTCCCCACGCCGCCCGCGAGCTTGGGGATGGAGTACCCGAGCGGCTCGAGTTCGGAAGCAGAGCCCCTGTGGCGACAGGTGAGAGGTCGGGGTCCCGGGACAGGGTGGCGCGAAGTCCGAGGCCGAGACCCAGGACGACCCTGGACCGGGCTCCCGGCTTCTCTGGCTTAGTTTCCCCAACTCTGAGAATCCGTCCTGACGAGCCGGCAGCCTGGAATCTGACAGACCGGATTTGGAGTTTCGGACAAGCGATAGGCCCCCCCCACTCCGAGCCTGAGTTTCCCCCGCTAAGAAACAGGAATCACTGTAATATATACTTAGCGCATAGTGCGGTTCTGGTCTCACGCTATTGAGGTAAACCCTTAAATGGATGGTAGTTTTGCATTATTTATAAAAATCTAAAACGCGCACACGTACGCCCAAGTCACTTTCTAGGACTCTGTCTTGTAGAGAGCCTGACTTAAGTGTGCAAAAAAAAAAAAAAAAAAAAGTATAACAGCTGTTTTCTGCACCCTGTTTGTAATTGTGAAACGTTAGAAACAGCCTAAATGTCTAGGAAAAGGTTCCTTCCGGTTCATGATTTCATTTAAATTTCTGTCTTTAATAGTAGTAATAATAAAAGCTGGAACCAAGAACAGAGCCATTAATAAGTAACTATGAGTATCTGAGTGATTATGGTGTGCCAGACCGTAAGTGTTTCCCTTGCATTATTTAATTTAATCTTCTCAAAACCCATTGAGGTAAGTACAGTTATTGTCCCCGTGTAACTTTTGAGGTTCATAGCTATTTGAGTGAGTTAGCTAAGATGATATCACTGGGGAGTGGAAGAGCTGGATTTGAACCCAGATCTATTTGATGTGTCTAGCTGACTTCTACCCTGCACTGCTTTTTTGGGCACATAGCAAATGCTGATGGTAGTTACCTTTTTTATTACAATGGTGAGCTTGAACTAGGCATTTTCTAAGTTCTGGGGACCTTCCATCCTCTTTCTGGCTTTCCTTTTCAGGACTCCCAGGAGCCATGTTGTCAGAAGTCCTGCTAATGTCTGCTCCAGGGAAAGTCATCCTTCATGGAGAGCATGCCGTGGTCCATGGCAAGGTACAAGGCCCCCTGAGCCTCTGAGGATTAGGAACTGCTTCTCCCTGATGCTAACCTTAAAAGAAGCTGAAAGGAAGCCTTGAGGCATAGCTTGGGAGTACATCAGAGAGGAAGTCAGTTTCTCCCCAGCTGGGCAAAGAAAAGACAGGTCTTAGGCCCTCTGAAGGGCTTCTCTGGCCCACCCAGTAAGAGAGCAAAAAGATGACATGGAAAGCCCCGTGGGTGGAATGAGGCCACTTAGGAAGTGAGCTTCGGTGGAGAAGAGAAGAGTTTTAAGGACTAAACTCTGGGGAAAATGAGTAGGATTCTGCAAAGGAGCCTGAGACATGCATTGTCTCATTTACCTCTTACAACCACCCTCTGATGTTAAACTTTTATTATCCTATTTTGCAGACGTGGAAGCTGGGACTTAGGAGGGGATTGGTAACTTGATCAAGGTCCTCGGTAGAGCTAGGAGTGAACCTAAGTCTGCTTGAACCCAAAGCCATGCTTTTTCCACTCTTTCAAGCTGTCGTTTTTCATATTTTTAACTTATATTTATCTTTGAAAGCATGGTGATTATGGGGAAGCCATTCCTTGGTGTTGAGAACGTGTGAAGTTTTACGTGGGGAGGGCAAATATAAGTAGGTATTAACTCCTGATTGATTGGTAGTGGCTGTGCCTAGGCGCGTGGGAGAGGGTGCCAAGGTTGATTAGCAGTGTCTGCCAAGGGCATAGGTGAGAGTAGCCTGTGTGCTAGTATTTGCCCTCTCTTCTCAGCTCATTGACAAGGGCCCCTTTTTCCTAAGACAGGAGCCATGCTTGTTGCCAACCACCCTCAGGCTAACTGCTTGTGCCCTTCATTCTATAGGTAGCACTGGCTGTGGCCTTGAACTTGAGAACATTCCTCCGGCTTCAGCCCCACAGCAATGGGAAAGTGGGCCTCAACTTACCCAACATTGGCATCCAGCGGGTCTGGGATGTGGCCAAGCTTCAGATGCTGGACACCAGCTTTCTGAGTAAGTGCCGGGAGCAGGAACCAGGTGCGGGAAGAGCCTGGGCCCCGAAGAGAAGGGGAAGGAGGACAGCTGGGCTGTCAGCCCAGGCTGTCCCCAAGGGACCAAAAGCCAGCCACTCTGGGGGTGTTTTCTCTCCTGTCCCCACAAAAATAGCTTCACTTATTTATTAATATTTTTTAAATTTAAAAGCATAAAGTGATGCACTGGGTCTATGTGAGCCGTTGGGACAGGTCATCAGGGCCTACTGTTGAGTGAAAAAACACAAGATGCAAAACAGCACGTATGGATTAAGTATCAGTGGGTATGTAAATGCAGAGAAGAGCCCTGGGAAGATATATATCCACTGACAATGGTGATTAGTTATGTCTTGGAGGGTCCTTCGGTCGGGGAGTGGACAAAGGGAACCTCCCTTCTACAGTGTTGTTTTAACAAAGAGAATGTTTTGGTGTTTTGTGTGATTGAAGATCGTTAAAAATAAAAGTAACTTATGTTACTGGAAAATACAGTCAATGCTGAGATGTTGCCAGGAAAAAAAAATCCCCAGTTATCACTGCCTCCCAGTCCACCCCCCCAGGACAACGCTAAGCATTTTGGTGTTCGTCCTTCTGGGTAATTTCCTGTAGACTAGTAGTTTGATTGATTGAGATAGGGAGAGAGCTTGTTTTTTACCCAAAATTGGATCAAGCCACATAAACTTTTTTTTCTTTTCTCTTTTTTTTCCTTCTTTTTGTTTCTTTCTTTTTCTGTTTTCTTTTTCTTCTTTTTTTTTCCATATAAACTTCTTAGAAGCGTGTGGGATTTTTGCCTTCTTCGATATATTGGGGCTCTCTTCCCATGCCAATAAATAAAGGCCTCCGTGCTCATTTTTGCTAGTGTTGGGACTGTTTTGTCCACTCCTGAGCAGACACAGTTCGTTCATCAGCGGAGTCTGCAGCAAAGCTGCGGTGTGTTCTTCGCTCTCAGTGCCTCCTGTCTGGGCTGACGCCTCATCCTTTGGAACAGTGTCTCCCAGCCAGGATGGGGCAAGTGAGACTCCTCTAGGGGCCTTTCTTTTTTTTAAAAAAATTAATTAATTGATTAATTACATTTGGCTGCGTTGGGTCTTCATTGCTGTGCGCAGGCTTTCTCTAGTTGCGGCGACCAGGGGCTGCTCCTGATTGCGGCGCGTGGGCTTCTCGTTGCGGTGGCTTCTCTTGTTGCGGAGCACGGGCTCTAGGCACTCTGGCTTCAGTAGTTGTGGCTCGCGGGCTCTAGAGCGCAGGCTCAGTAGTTGTGGTGCACGGGCTTAGTTGCTCCGCGGCATGTGGGATCCTCCCAGACCAGGGCTCGAACCCGTGTCCCCTGCGTTGGCAGGTGGATTCTTAACCCCTGTGCCACCAGGGAAGCCCTAGGAGCCTTTTCCAGACGGTCCCCTGTCCCCCATGAGAATCAGTCCACAGCTAGTCACTCAGCCACTCCCAAACCCTGCAGGGAGATGAAGGAAGAGTTGAAAACCCACAATTTCAAGCAAGCCTCAGTTCTGCCTTGAGATCCCCGGGGGAGGTTTTTGTTGTTGTTGTTTTAACGGTACAGATGGCTTCCTGGCCCTGCCCCTCTCCTATCGAGAATCGGTGGTGGTGGTAGGTGACCCGGCGTGTGTATTTGGGTGATTGCAGGGACAGCCTCAATTCAGAGTCACTACTTTGGAGCAACCTGGCCCTTGCTCTCCGTGATACCCCAGGCCACTCAGCCTGGCCGGAAACGTTCCATGAGAACTGGCTGCTACTTTTGTATGTCAGTAGCACGGATTGAGCAGCCAGGTATAGTGGCACACGTCTCAGACCACCTGTCTGAGACTCCCTGTGTGAGCCTGGGAGGGTCACTTACCTCTCTGAGGCCCTGTGAGCAGAGTCATGATGCCTGGGAGGGTTGCTATGATGATCCCACAGGGTGGGAGGTGGGTGGAGGCTGGGATATGGAGTGTAGTCGTTCGCAAGGGCTCGTTAGGCTACTTCTCCAAGGAGACAAAGGGGATCTGAACTTTTTGGTGTCAAGTTTTCTACTAGGTTGCCAGGGTCTGCCACATTTTTCTTCCAGTGTTTTTTGTTCCCTCCTAATAGTCCTAAACATAGTGAACATTTGGGCATTTATGTGTCCTAGTTTTGTGTGTGTGTCCTGTTCTCACTAATTATGTTTTGGGAGAGGGAAATAATACTGCCTTTGGTTTTGATTTTGTACCGTGGAGTTCAGTCCTAGGCCTTTGATTATGTGTGTGTGTGTGTGTGTGTGCTTGTGTGTATTTGAAAACTACTAGCAGTTAAGCCCTTACTATATGCCAGGAGCAGTGCTAAGGGTACTCTGTACCTTATTTAAACAACCCTGGGAGGATGTACTGCTGTTATCTCTGTTTGCCAAGGAGGGAAACTGAGGTGCAAATAGATTAAGTCACCTACTCAAGGTCACAGTAGCTGGCACAATCAGGGCCCAAACCCAAGTCTGCCTGCCTCCCAAGCCTGCAGTCCCCTGACACCCTCAGCTGTGGTGCTGGACCCTGAGTCCATGTCCATCCAGATGCTGACTCCGGTGATTGCTCGGCCTTTTGTATTCTGGTGTCTATAAAAGCCCCGAGGCCCTCTCACCCACCCGCTTGCACTTGTTTGCCCATGTGACAGAGCAAGGTGACGTCACAGCACTCACCCCGGAGCAAATGGAGAAGCTGAAGGAGGTGGCGGGCTTCCCCGAGGACTGTGCCGACCACGAGCACCTGGCTGTGCTGTCCTTCCTTTACTTGTACCTGTCCATCTGCCAGAGTCAGAGGTGTGTGCGCGGTCGGGGCAGGGAGTCCGGGTGCAGCCTGCCCCGGAAACTGAGCCAGGGTGGCGGTAGTTTTGGCTGCTGGACGATGCACGGGCTCCTTCCCAGGCTCTGAATAACAGCAGCTGTCCTCACCGCGTGCCAGGAGCCGTGCTAGACCCTATATGTATGGTCTGCTTTCAGTATTCATGGCAACCCCACGAGAAGGACACTCTCCTCATTTTGCACAGGGAGAAACTGGGACCCAGAGAGATAGAGACATTCAGGGCCACACAGCTACTTAGTAAGTGGTGAGAGCTGGGAAATCAACTTAGTTCCCTTCAGTGTCGGCGCCTGCCTTTTTAACCCCACACTGCCTCCTCTGGCCTCTTCGATTCAACCAAAGCCAGATTCCATTCTCAGATCCACGGTGTGTCTTCTTCAAGCCATGCCCAGAGAGGCACCCTTGTTCCACATCCCACAGGCTCCAGGGGAACTCCGTGATTAGCAGAGTGAAGCCTGTGTTATGATAAGATCTGGGTTGTCTCCTCTCTCGGGAAAGCCGGCTCCTAGAGGGGGACATTCCTGCTGAGGTGGTATCACATGGTGACAGAGGGCACGGGCTGAGGGTCAGACGGCGTTGGTTCACACCCCAGCGCGACCATTTACTAGCTTTTGTGAGGTTCTTACCCTTCCTGAGCCTCAGTTTCCTCATCTGTAAGATGGGGGTGGTAATAGCACCTACCTCGTAGGGTTCCTGTGAAGTTAAATGAGTTCATTTACTTAAAGTGTTTGATTCAGAGCCTGGCACATAGCTTGATAAATGTTAGCTATTATCATTATCACCTTCCTCAGAAAAACTATCAGAGGATTAGAAACATTATACATGAAATGGGCCTAGCACTGTAACTGGCACACAGTGCGGTGGTCCAGAACCTGAAGGGAAAGCCTCAGGGCGCAGCCCTTCACTCGTGCAGCAGACGCTGGCCAAGCGGCCACTGGGCCCGGGCGCTGCGCTGCAGACGCATTCAATCGCGTCTTGACACTTGCCGTCCAGTGCCGGGGTTTTCACCTTGAGAGGGGCGTGTCCCTTTCTGGGGTGAGGGCGGGGGACACATTCCAGAATCTGATGTGGGTGGGGTGGGCATGTGCAGTTTGAAAAGGCAGATTCAGTCTTATAATGTTATATTTGGAAAACGGGAAGAGTGCTTAATGGAAATGATAGAACCTGACGTCTGACGGTTCTCGCTGGGGGGAAGTAGAGGTAAGGCGCAGCGATTGGGAACTCTCTGCTGATCCAGAGCAGGCCTGTGTTACACGCGGCTGGGAAACGCTGTCCAGCAGGAGAGGCATCCCATGAACACAGTATCAGCGCCCAGGGGGATCATTTGAGGACGGTCTTGCAGGATGGGTAGGAATTCCCCTGGAGGAGAAAGGGGTGCAGAGCTGTCCTGGGCAGAGGGACCAGCCTATGCTGAGGGCAGGGCATTGAAAGAGCCTTGCTTGTGTGGGGAGCAGGAAGGAGTTTACAGGAATGGTCGATGGATCACGAGGCACTTTTAGGAAGAGCTCCGGTTGGACAACAACATAGTGACTTAAACGACCCTCTCCCTATTTTCAAGTTGTCTGATTCACCATGATTTCCTGCCATCCAACAGGGGTGCCTTTGGGGTTGGGAGATCTCCCCAAGGTCAGAAAACTGGGCCAGACAATTAAGAGTCAGGCCCTGCCCGTGTCCAGTTCTGAGTCTGGGCCGCCGGTTCAGCGCTGGCCCCTCACGGCCCTTCAGGAGAGTCACGCTCTGCTGCCTGCTGTGTTTCAGAGCCCTGCCCAGCCTGGACGTTGCCGTGTGGTCGGAGCTGCCCACCGGGGCCGGCCTCGGCTCCAGTGCCGCCTACTCCGTGTGTTTGGCGGCTGCCCTCCTGACTGCGTGCAAGGAGATCCCAAACCCACTGAAGGATGGCGAGGCTGCCAGCAGGTAATCAGGCCCTTGCCTCGCTCCTTGTCCTTCCTGGGCTCCGCACCCTGCACCAAGAGGAGAGAGGTGTCCCTTGGCCACGTTACAGCTGAGGACGCTGGGGGACAGGGCGGCCACACAGCTAGTGATGGTAGAGCTAGATCTGGACCCAGCGGTCTGAATCCAGAGCCTGAGCTCTTTGCCCCCAACCCGCCACCCCTCCTTGCCTCCTTTGGGTTCAGGTGCCCGTGATTTGGTAGAAAGAGCCTGGGCCCAGATGTAGAGGGCAATGGATCAGAGGAGCCATCGGGCTGCCCCTGCCATCGACTCGCTGAGGGACCTTGGCCAGCCTGCTGCCCCACCCCACCCCACCCTGGGAGCCTCACTCAGTGAGGCTGTAAATGTCGATACGGATACCCGGCGGGTGTTGCCAGCTGGTACCAAATGGTTATGAAAAGCAGTGTAACGTGCTGAGAAATAAACATAGGAGTGTCTGTCAGGTCAGGGCGTCTCCCTTCCCGCGGGTCCTCGACCCACAAGGTCGCAGTGTCTCCTTCGCGGCTTATTGTAAGTCACTGAGGCTTGTCCAGACAAGGCTGCCGGTGGACTGTTTCTGTTACTTGGGGAAACTTGAGAAACTGGCCCTAGCGCAGATAATGCAGTTTGCCCTGGGAGTTGGGGATGAGGCCCCAGCATCCAGCCCGGCAGCTTCTTGGTGACACCTGCCCTGGGCCCTCATGGCTCCAGGGAGCCCTCCCGCTGGGGGGCCTTATGTACCAGCCATGTGGGCCCAGCTGTGCTGTCGGGGGCTCTGCTGGCTAAGCCCGGAGGTCGCTTTGGTCCCCGTGGCCACAGCAGGTGTGTGGGACTGTTGATGTGATTCCCGGTCCAAATTCCCCAGGGCTGCTCTGAAGGGCGTGTGCTGGAGAGAGGCTGGGGCGGGGCTGGGGGGGGGAGGGGCCCGCGGAGGTGGCTGTGGGAAGCATTCGGCAGGTAATGAGCCCGTAATGATTGCACCTGCGGGGGATGTGAGGCAGCTATTCTCTGGAATGGTTTTCAGGAATCTCAGGTTTGCCGGTTAACTGGCTTCTCTCTGGGGCTCCATTTCCTCATCTGAAAGTGAGGGGCAGCACCTATGATCCCTTGGGTGGGGGGGAGCTTCCAGTCTTGACATGTGCTGATCCCAAGATAAGACGGTGACTCAGGAAGGAGACTTCAAGACAGCCGCTCATTACTGTGTGCTGCTCACTGCTTCTAGCCCAGAGCAGTGAAGGCCGTGTTGCCCTGGGTGTCCCGAATAGACACCTGCCCACAGGCCGGCCAACTGGCTCTGCCTTTCAAAGGATATGGGTGGTTTTGTGTGCGTGCGTGCATGTACACGCCTGTGGGTGAGCCAGTGTCCAATGTGCACGTGGGTGTGGTCTTTCTCGTGCTGCTTCCTTCCACCCAGTTCTCCCACCTCCCCTGAAGACCCATCATTCCTTCTCAGAAGCTGTGAAGAGAGCAGACCCACCCGCCCTGCCCCGCAGCATTTCCCAGTCGGAAGGAAGGCTTGAGTTTGCAGAGTGGGCCAGGCCCTGGGCTATGTTCAGCTACCCCTTCCCCACCTTGCTGGCTTGCTCGCTCACTTTTCGGTCCTGGAAAGGGCCAGTTCTTGTCCAGTTCCAGGAGTAACACGGGCTGCACAGCCTCGGGCTGGACTGCTCTCCCGCTGTCTTGCCTCACTGGCCGACCTTGTCCCTCAGCCCCTCCATTCAGAACAGGGTGTGCCCCTTCCAGCCGGCATCACACTTCCCAGAGGCTGTAGTTAAGTTCTGGTGGCTTCCTGACATCTGCTCTGTATTAGACTCCAAGCTGCAAGCAGTTAAGGACCACGTCTGAGTGGGCTTAGTCACAGGTACATAGTAGATGCTCAATAAATATTGGACAAGTGAGTGAGTCTCGTCAGCACCAAAAAGGTCAGTAGTTAACGAGCTCAGGCAGTGAGTGGTACTGTGATCTGAATCTCGGTGTCCTCTGCTGTAAGAAAGGAGATGGTAATTGTACCTTCCCTTTTGAGTTATTGTGATTGTGAAAGCCTTTAGCGCAGTGCTTGGCCCTGGGTAATCAGAAGCTTTGAGCAGTGTTAACTCACTATGAGTCATAGCCTCACAACCACCGTGTGAGTCTCAGGTCCCTGAAATCCTCATCTGACAGATGAGGAAAGAGACTCAGAGGGGGTGATTGACTTGCCCAAGGCTCCACAGCAAAGGAGTGGGTGGACCAGGCTTGGAGTGACTCCAGGTGCTGTGATCCCAGGTGGCCTCTTTTTCCAGAGCACATACTCTCCCCTGGGCATTTTACAAAGCACCTGTGTGTTTTTCCATCCCACAAAATGCTCTGTGAGGTAGACATCTTTATCCCTATTTCCCAGATGAGAACACTGAGAGTCGGAGGTGACGCAGTTGCTCAGGGACGCCCAGTGAGTCAGCGGCGGGATGGGGTTCACCCCAGCTCCCTGCTTGATTCCCAGCTCAGCTGCACAAGCCCCAGTGGCTTCTGCCGTTTCACGGGGCAGGGACTCGACAGAAAGGAAACAAGAGCTGAGAGAGAAGGTGGGGCAGTGGGGCTGAGCACTCACCCTCGTTCGATACCCACATGTTTTGGGTCTGTTCACTTAAACCGTCATTGAGTCCGCATCCCTTCTGGGAAGGCACTGTGGCCACGGGCTGGGGAGGGATCCAGAGATGACCCACATTCCACACCCCTGCGCTGAGCCTGTGAGGAGGGAGGAGTTACCATCCTACAGAGAAGAGTGAGGCTCAGAGAGGGCAGGCAAGGGGCCCAGGGTCACTCAGCTCGTAAGAGGCAAAAAGCAGGATCCTGTGAACTCAAAGCCTTGGCTCTTTTCGCTGTACCAGGCGAAAAGGCATGCTTTAGGGCGTGCTCTTTAGCCGGAGAGGTTCAGAATTGTTTATTTTTCTCTTCTTTCTGAGTTCGGGGGCCCAAGCCCCTTTGCCTTTTGGTCTCCAGCAAGCCCAGCCTGTGACCCCTGCCCTCTGCTTCCCTCGGTGACCCCCAGCCCCCTCTTCACCACCATGGACAGTAAAGACAAATCTCTGTGTCTTCTTCAGGTGGACTGAGGAGAGCTTGGAACTAATTAACAAGTGGGCCTTCCAGGGGGAGAGGGTGATTCATGGGAACCCCTCCGGAGTGGACAACGCCGTCAGCACCTGGGGTAGGTGCTGCCTCGGGCCTGTGTTCTTTATTTTTAGGCCTTTAGAAATTCTTGTGACAAGCGTAGCTGCCCAGGCTCTGTGGGTTTGGGGTGAGCAGCATCAGTGGATTCTGAGGAAGATGGCACTTTCCTGGTGGGAGGGGAACGGGGGACGTCTCAGGGCCTCACATGTCCTGGATCCAAATCTTGGGAGGTGGGCCGGGGCCTGGGAAGCTACGGTTTCAGTGGGACCCCCAGCCCCAGGGGTCCAGATGGTGAAGCTGTGGAACCATTGCTGTGGGGTCTGCAGACCACACCAGCTGGGCTCCCCTCCGGTGAGAACGCCTGCTGTAGTCCCACCTCCACCCCATCACCGTGCAGCCCATCGGAGGGAAGCTGGATGCCTGGATGTAAGGGAGGGACCCCAAGTCCTGGGTGCAGAGCGCCTTCGCTCCCTCCTGGGCCTTTGCTGCCTGAAGCTGAGGTGCCTAGTTACGGGGTTGAGTCTAGTTACGGTGACACTCTACCCCTACCCCAAACCCAGCCCCTTTCCCAAGAGGCACAGGTACGGAGCTTTTCCTACGACTCTGACCCACTCTTTCTTCTCTTTAGGAGGAGCGCTCCGATACCAGCAAGGGAAGATTTCATCCTTAAATAGGTAATTCTGGGGGAGCCGCAGCTTCCGCATCTGGCAGGGAAGGGGGGAGCCCCATTTCTTTGGGAAGGAGTGAGGGGCATGTGCCCCTGGGCATCCCCTCCTCTGTGTGGTCCCACAGGGCGTGGGCCACGAGGAAGCCTGCTCTTTCCTCTCCACTTTAGCTCTTTTTTTTTTGGCTGCACTGCGTGGCTTGTGGGATCTTAGTTCCCTGACCAGGGAGGATTGAACCGTGGCCCACAGCAGCGAGAGTGCAGAGTCCTAACCACCAGACCGCCAGAGAATTCCCCACTTTACCTCTTAAATTGCCGAGAGATCAGAGGGGGAGGTCATACGAGGCTGCGCCATTCCACTTCCAGGAAGTGGCTGTTTCCCCAGACCTTCATTCAGTTACCTGTTCATCCGTCCATTTGCTCAGTAAACAAGAAGTGATACCTTCCTGTGTTCCAGATGACACTGCATTAGGGCCTAGGGATATAAAGATGAATCTCGGACATAGTTCTGGGCGGTTAGGGACAGACATACACACACAAGCCACCAGAAGACAACGTGGGAGTTGCTGTAGTGACGGCATGGGCGTCCGAGTGGAAGGGCATTTAGCAACTTTCAGCTTGTTTTGTATTTCCTTCCGCCTTCCCGCCGGAAGCCTTGGAATTACAGACATGCGTATTAAATTCCAACACCCTCTGTTCTGTTTGCACTCAGTGTGGAAACGTCAGCGGCAGGAGTGAAGCTCATGGCCAGCAGGAGCAGATGCCTCCTGGCTCTTCCCTGAGCCCTCCATCAAGTTGTGGGGGGGCAGTGGTTGTCCCAGGGTGCTCTGCCGCCTCAGGGCACCTTTCCACACTCTGAGGGTCCCAGGGCTCCCTGTCACCTTCTGCAGCCAGGGTGGTCTTCTTGGCAGCTGGACAGCAGGTCCTGGCCCTCTGCCTCTGCCAGCTGGGCCACTCCATTCGAGGCTCAGTGACCTGGCAGGCCATGGTGCGGACTCCTTCTGCCTGCACCTCTGGCATCTCCCCACCCCTGCTCTGTCAGCTTCTGGGAGCCAAGCCTGCCTTTCTGAGGCCCCACATCAGCGTTTCTTTAGCCTCAGCACTGCGGACATTTGGGGCTGGAGAATTCCTTGCAGTGGGGGCGGTCCTGTGCAGCGTGGGATGTTTAGTAGCATCCCTGGGCTCTGCCCACCGGATACCCGTAGCACCTCCCCTGTCTCCCAGTGTGACAACCAAAGATAGCTCCAGACATTGCCACCTGTCCCCTGGAGGGCAAGAGCCCCTGGGTGACAGCCACTGCTCCACACAAAGGAGGGAGCGGAACCATTTAAGAGCTCGGAACAGCTTCCTCCGGCTGCTTGTGGAAGCGATGGCAGGGGGGCCTTGTGCCCAGGTGGCGGCTGGCCCTGCCAGGTGGACCGAATCCACGTGCAGTGAGAGCAGGAGCGAAGGCGGGATGCAGAGGTCTGTGGGCCCGTGCCTGCCCTCAGCCCACGGGCTTTTGGAGGAGGCAGTCATGGCTGTGATCCTCGGCACACAGGTGTCCTCGGGGTTCTGAAGCCGCTGGGGATGACAGTCATAGGCAGGCTGCAGACCTGGGGAGTCCTTCTCAGAGCAGGGGCAGGTCATTCACTCTGTTCCCTGTGAGCCTGTTGTATCCTAAGCCCTGAACTGGGCCCTGGGGACAGAAGATCAATGCAGATGTGGCCAGGCACATGCATGGCCTATGGGGGGAATTAAGAGCTGAGTGCTGGAGGGTTTCCCAGGCATGCGGAGGCGTGGGGAGAGGCCCCAAGGTGTGCACAGTGACCGGTGGTGGTGGCGGGGTGGTGGCAGATTCTCTGGGGTCCACAGGCTCAAGTTTGAGCCCAGCTCTGCCATTTGCCTGCTGGGGGCCCTTAGGTGAGTCACTTCTCCTGAGGCCTCTGTCTTCTCATTTACGTAATAGGGCTCCTGGGCATGAAATCAGAAACGGTATTTATCAAGTGCTTATTCACTCCTTCCTGACCAAATTCATTCATCCAGTCTACAAATATCTCTGAAAAACTACTGGGTGCTGGGGCCTCAGCAGGGAACCCAAAGTCCCGCCTTCATGGGACTCCCACTTTGTGGGAGGACAACCCACAGACAGATGTCTCTGTAAGGGCACGGCAGGCCATCCCCACGGCCTTAAGACACATAAAGCAGAGTGAGGGCCGGAAAGTGAAGGGGGGAGTTGGACAGGCTGATCAAGGGAAGCCTCTAACCAGACGGCATTTGAGCAGAGCTGCCGAGGCCGGGGCAGGTCCCTGGAGGAAGAGATGCACGTGCAAAGGCCCTGAGGCAGGAGTGTTCCTGGCGTGCTTAGCAGCAGCCAGGAGGCCAGCGTGGGTGAGTGGAGTGAGCTCCAGGGGAGGGCAGAGATGAGATGAGGCTGAGGACATAGCCAGGCCCAGATCACTTACAGGGCATAGCCCCAGGTGGTGGTCACTGGATGTCATAGTACCCTGAGTTTTGTGGGGCCCGCAGGGCTAGCTGTTTGCAGAGGACTTTTTCTGAGAAAGATGAAGATGTGATACCCAAAGTTCTCCCATCCCGATGGATGGTGACAGAGCGGCTGACCTTTGCTGCTGGTTACAGGGCGCTGCGGCGAGCAGATGGCAGATTCTCTGAGAAGCCAGGAGGCCAGACTCCACATTAATCCCGCCAATGGCTTAAAGAGGAGCCCTTGCACCCCAGACCACGCCTGGTGCTTCTCAATAAAAAAATAAAATAAAAGCATTGTTTGCAGAGAGGATCAAGATGCGACCTCCCAGAATGCTGCCCTTTTGAGGAATGGCTTATCTTTAAAGGGAAGAGAAAAGCCAAATAGAATGTTCATCGTTTGTAAAGTTAAAAAAAAGCCAGTCTCCAAGGCTGAGAATCGATATTAATTTCATGGGCTTATGGGCGGTGAGATCAAGCAGGTTTCTGACAGCCTTTTCCAGCCCTGTTGGATTTTACAATCTTGATCTGTGAAAAGAAAAGCGAATAAATGTATCAGGGGCCTGTCCGTCTCCAGCTATCTCTGGCTAGAGCTCATCCAAATTCTCCACGCTCTGTCCCTGGCCTTGGAGCAGTGCTCTGAAAGGCAGGTTGGATTGACAAGAAAGAGTGGCTTAAGTCCCCAAAGACAGCCAACCACAAGGACAATTGGGGTTGTGGCTTTAGGCGGGATTAGAAAGCCCAGAGGGCAGATGAGGACGACGGGGTCGTGCTGGAGAGCTGGCTGACCGTGGCCACCCCAGGCCCTCCGTTCTCCCATCTGGGGGTGACTTCCTCTAACCACACCTAGTCTCATACCAGGGCCACCGGTCTGGGCACTGTCGAGGCGGGGCAAGAACTGGCTCAGAGCGCTGGGACCCTGACTCTCCCATACGGCTGCCCTCCCCTCGCGTTCCTGTGCCCACTGGAGCAGCCTTCTTCCCCATGCCCCCTCCATGACCCATCCCTGGTCCTGTGGCTTTTTCTTTTTGAATCTCCAGCACCCTCCTCTCCAGTTCCCTGGGGTGGCCCACAGGACAGAACCTCAGCCCCTTCTTGTACCCTTTGAACTTCTAACTCCATGCATGCCAGGCCCTCCATGTGCATGTTCGCTCGAGGTTGAATGAATGAATGAGTGAGTCACAAGCCAAAGGAAAATGTCCATCCGCTGAAAGGCCAAAGCAGGGAGGCAGCTGTAGGCGGTGGTGGGCACCCCAGGGTGGGCGTCAGGAACGCATGCTCCCTGGACCTGTCTCCAGCCTGCCATTGACGTCGCCTCCCCGGGCCTCTGCTTCCTGCACTGGGTCAGGGTGGGGCAGAGTACAGGCAGGCCCCCAGCCCTGACCCAGCTGCCCTGTCCTGGGCTCACTGTGGACCCTCTTCACCCCACAGGCCGCCAGCTCTGAAGATCCTGCTGACCAACACCAAAGTCCCTCGCAGCACCAAGGCCCTGGTGGCCGGCGTCAGGAGCAGGCTGCTGAAGGTGCCGCTGGCTCCACTCCTGGGCGGGTTCCCGGCAGGGCCACGGCGCTCACGTTTGGGTGTCCAAGCCCTCCCTCTGCCTCGTGGGTTAGTGGAGGGGGGTGGGGTGGAGGGGACCTGGGAAGGTGCCGTCTGTCCAAACCCCTGCCGGGAGGCAGAACAGGGATTGTTAGACGTGCTGGCTTTGCAGTGAGAACCCCCGCTTGGGTCAAGCGTGGCTGGGCAAGGCGAGGACGAGGCCAGAAGGAGAGGGGGTCTCCTTAGATGGTGGGTGTGGGCCCTGGGGACACCTCCTCCCCCTGCCCTGGTGCTGGAGCAGCTGTCCAGTGTCTGCCAGCCCCCAGGCCTCATGGGCCCTCTATCCCTTTCCCTGCAGTTCCCGGAGATCGTGGCCCCCCTCCTGACCTCCATAGACGCCATTTCCCTGGAGTGCGAGCGGTTGCTGGGGGAGATGGCGGTGGCCCCAGCCCCAGAGCACTACCTCGTGCTGGAGGTAAGAGCCCCCCTGCAGGATTGGGGTCCCTCACCCATGGCGCTGTCCCAGGCAGGGGCTCCCCATCTGCGCTTAGAATCCCTGGGAGCTAAAACAGAGTCCGGGCCTGGGCACCCGTGTGTGCACCCGTGAGCACGCGTGCCTTCTTTTGGAGCCTCTTCCCAGGTGACTCGGAATAGTCAAGTGAACACACAGACAGCACTGAGGGCGGTGCCTGGCATGTGCTAAGTACGACGGGCCAGGTTTGGGATCATGCATGTAAGGACACAGTCCTCCATAGGTCCAGGAGCAATTTCTCCCCTGGCCGCTTCTTTCCCATCATGTTTGCTAAGTGCATCTATTCATGCAGTAACTGTTTCTCACCTGCATGCTGTGGATCAGATATGGTCTAAAATTGTTCTCTCACTGTCAATACTCCAGCCACCACCCTGTGCCTAATTCTAGTGTAGAGGTTGAGACTTCACGCTTTGGATTTCCTCAGGCCCAAGTCCGAATCGTGGCCTCACTGGAGTGTCTTAAGAGTGCAGTGAGGCCCTGTGGGTAACACACGAGCCACCAGCTCAGCCAGAGGGCCCAGGCTCATTCCCAGACCCGGTCCATCTGGCCCAGTGAATGGACTGCATTAAAAAGCCATCTGGCTTCCCTGCAAGAATCAGAAGATCCGGCAGCCCCAGCTGACATAGCTGTGTGGCAGCGGTCAGCTGGAGGTGCCCAGGGGACCCCCTTGAGAGTGGCCCTGGGGTCTCCATTTCTCCGTAGTCCCCACCACTCCCTAAGTATTACCCACAGCCACTATACTCTTTGCCTGGTGCCTCCCTGCCCCACTGTAGGCATTTGAGTCTGCAGTCCCTGTAATGAGTGGGAACTGCTACTCTCCCAGGTCTCTTCACAAATGATTCCTCACTTAGTCCTACAACAACCTACCTGTGAAGTGGATAAGTTGCCACCCTTTTACAGATATAAAAACCAAGACCTAAAGAGAATGACTTTCTCTGAGGTTTTCCAACTAGTGAGTGGCCCTGAGCTAGGGAGTCACTGACTTACTTGTTTATTCCTTTAGTCAACAAATTTGTTTTTTGGCCTCGTTGCACAGCTTGCAGGATCTTAGTTCCCTGACCAGGGATTGAACCTGGGCCACGACAGTGAAAGCCTCGAGTCCTAACTGCTGGACCGCCAGGGAATTCCCAACAAATTTATAATGAGTATCTACTACAGGCCCGGTGTAGGGACTCCATCTAATTCATTTCTGGGCTTTTGCCCTCGTTCCCCCAGCCTTTGCCTGCTCATTCTCAATTCCTTTCACGTAGAAAGGAAGGGAACACAGTCCTCCCGAGTAGGAAATTAATAATGATGGAGTGCTGCCTAAAATACACCCTGTTGAGCCCCTGGAGAATGCCTCAGAACAGCACGTCGATTATACATCGTGTATAATTTTGGCTTCGGCAGCCGCTGAAATGTGCAGTTCGCCTCCCGGACAGCTCTGCACTCAAGCCAGCGAGCTGTTCTCCTGTGTCACAGCCTGTCATCTGATCCTTGACAGATTTTGGATCAGAATGTGACAGGTGTCTGGAACCTGCCTTGGCAACGTGACACCTGGTGCTCAGGCGCAGAGAGAGGCCCCCAGAAGTTTTCCCTCCCATCCAGCCCTCGGGGCCGGTGAAAGGCACCCAAGGCTGCCACCGGGCCATCACGCCTGTCTGCTCGTTTGTCAAAAGTACTGGGGTGTGTGAGGCGGGCTGCGGGGGGGAGGCAGACCCGACCCTGCCCGACGGCTCCAGGCAGGAGAACCAGGTGGGCCTCGGCAGACAGCCCTGTGATTGGCAACCCTTATGGCACACAGGCGCTCCCAGGACCCCGGGGCAGAGCTGCATGCTGTCAAGCCGCACACGGCAAGAAGTGGGTGGCGGGAGGGATGCCAAGGGTGCTCTCAGAGGCGGGGTAGATGCACGCTTCGCATCAGGCAGACCCGGCTTCCCGTGCCAGCTCAGTACCTTACTAGCTCAGTGACCTTAGGCAAATCACTTTCTCCTCTGAGCCTCAGTTTTCCCCTTTGAAAAATGGGGATGATAGTAATGCAACCATAAAAGTACTAACAGCAGCTGACGTTTGCCAAGCACTTACCCCATTCCACACATCATGTGAAAGATACCTCGTTCCATCCTCACAGCAATGAGGCAGATACTCTTACAATCCCTGCTTTACAAGGGGGGAAACTGAGGCTCAGAGTGAAAGACCTCTTCCCAAGACACACGACCAAGAAGTGGCAGAGCTGGGACCCAAACCCAGGCCCCTCTGCCTCCAGATCCCACATTTGTAACTTCCCTGCAGACCGGAGCTCATCCTCAGAGCCTCGGCATCTAGCAGGGTGCCAGCAGCATGTTGAAGGGATTTGCCAGAGGCCGATGGAGTAAATGAAATGTAAATAGGGAACGCCTGGGCAGTGAGGGTTGTTAGCTGTGTTATTTCATCAGCCTGCATCTTGTTTGATCTGCAGGAATTTTATTATGCATAATCAAAGAAACCTGAACAAACATTTAGCAATTTCCCCCACTTGTGACCTTGTTAGAACTACAAACCTGTTCTTATTCTGAAAATCGGTAGCTGAGGGAGCTGTAGGATGGCATATTACTTGAGACTTCTTTTCCTGCAAATGACAGAAATCCATCTCAACTAGACTTTAGCAGAAAAGGAATTTGTTGGCTTATAACTGACACGACCAGAGGGGACAGCTTCAGGCATAGCTAGATCCAGGGGCCAAAGATCTGGTGTGAAATCTCCATCTTCTCTGTAATCTCTGACCATGTGCAGGGAAGATAACTCTGGCCTACCTCTGAAGTCAACCAGTTTTGGCAGCTTCCAAGGAAAGAGGCAGAGTAAACCCTGGGAGGGATCTCATTGGCCCAGCTGGGGTCACAAGCCTGATCAGTCCCCATGGCCGGAGCCTTCTGTGGCCAGGCCTGGGACATGTGCTCACCACCAGCTCCATCCCAGCCCCGTGGGACGTCCAGCAGGAAGGAGAGGTTCTTTTATCAGTGGAGAGGGACAGTGTGCTGGGTAGTCAGAGCCATTTGCGTTCCCAAACCAGCAGCTGTCACGTGGACAGGGTGGGCACAGGACCTCGACCTCAGGCAGGCCAAGCAGGAACAGAGACCTCTCTCCCTCAGGAGCTCATCGACATGAACCAGCACCATCTGAATGCCCTTGGTGTGGGCCATGCCTCGCTGGACCGGCTGTGCCAGGTGACCATGGCCCACGGACTGCACAGCAAGCTCACTGGCGCGGGCGGCGGGGGCTGTGGCATCACGCTTCTCAGGCCAGGTACCCAGGGGATGGGCAGGGTTCCACCTGGGCAGTTCCCTTGGGAGAAAGAAGAGGCCTCTGAACAGTCTCAGCTCTGCTATATGGTCTTGGTCAAGTGAATTAACCTCTCTGGGCCTTTGTTGCCACATTGGTAAAATAAGGATGCTAACAGTCTAGTTTATGTAAGATTGTTGCCTAGATTCAAGGAGGAAAAATGCATTTAGAGAGGCTGGTGCCCGGCTTGTTCCCACCACTTCCTTACCTGCCAAGCCTCCCACGAGCTTGAGAAGTAACCAGGACATTGTCACCACCAACCCTACCAGCCTTGCATCCCCTGCTGTCACCTCTTGATGGGGCCATGATGCGGACTGACCTTGCTACAAAAGAAAGTGGTCTCTTTCCTCTTAGTCTCTGTGGAAAGAGCAGGGCCGAGGATGAGGAACAGGCCTATAGCAGCCCCTGTGCTGGGGTGGGAGTCACTGCTCCTTTTGGTTTCCTTTCTCTCCGTCTCCCCTTCTTGGCCTCCTCCTCCTTCCTTTTCTTGTCCTGCTTTTCCCCTTTGCTCTGCTATGAGCCCTCAGTGGCCCACAGAGGCCCCCTCCGCCTCAGTGGGACTCCCAGGCCTCAGGGAGTCACCGTGTCCTAACTTCAGGAGACCTTGACTGTGGGGACCTAGTTCAGGCGGCGATGACGATGGTGAGAGAACATACTTGAGCGTGTGTGGTGTACCAGGCGCTGTGCCAGGCTCTCCACCTGCAGTAGCCCATGCCAGCCTCACCGTGACCCTTGAGGGGTAGGTCTCATTATTATCCCCTTTCCCAGATGAGGAGACTGAGGCTCAGAGAGGGGAAGTCATTTGTCTGAGGCCCCACGGCTGAGCCAAGGCCAGGTCCGTGTGACTCGGGATCCACAACCCTCCCGGGGAGGGTGCCAGGCTCGGCATACCAGCAGGAAGACCGGCCCCTGGGCCTGTGCCGTGAGCGGAGACAAACATTCTGCAAGGGAGTGGACGGTTGTCAGGGGTGACCTGCTGCCCTTCCTCCCCACAGATCTGGAGCGGCCGGAGGTGGAGGCCATGAAGCAGGCGCTGACCAGCTGTGGGTTTGACTGCTGGGAAACCAGCATCGGTGCCCCTGGTGTCTCCGTCCACACGGCCGCCTCCCTGGACGCCCCTGTCCGGCAAGCCCTGGATGGCCTCTGAGATGAAACCACCCCGCCACGAAGCCCCTTCCCGATCTTCCTGGGCACTAGAGTTGTCCTCTGTGCCGGCCAGTGGGCACCCAGCTCCTGACGCTGACCGGGAGGCCCCCAGCCCCTCTGTGACGCCCTTCCCACTGGCCATGCCCCCCAGTCCCCAGAGTGAGTCAGGCGGCCCAGAAGCCATGTCTGTGTTCTACAACGTTCTCTGGAGCCGGCGGGCAGTGGGGCCATGTGGAGTCCTCTGAGACTCAAGGGCCTCTTTCCTGTCCTCCCTGCAGCGCCCACAGACCCACAAATTCCCTGGCAGAGCTGCTTGGATCCGAGATGCAGGGGTCTGGTTCCCAGAGCAGCGGGCCTTCTCCCTCCTTCCACCTCTGTTCACCTCCCCCAGGAAGCCTTCCCAGGCTGTTCTCTCCAGCTAGACTGTGGGTTCCCTCAGGCAGTGTCCGGGTGGTGGTCTTTGCCTTCTACCCTGCAGCCCGAGGGTTGGCCAAAGGCAGGGTTGATGTGCAGTTCTTCCAGTCTGAACCCAAGGGGTTTGCAGAAAAGATGGCAAAGGGGGAATAAAAAGATCTTGAGTAAACTACTTCACTCTGTGTCGGGAAAGAAGAGGGAGGGCCTGGTAGTCTCCAGCTGCCCACACCTTCCTCTCCTGTCCTGTCCCTTCTCCAGCCACTTTCTCAGTGGAAAGAAAGGCTTTGGGTCACTTGGTTGTGTGTCTCGGGGGATGGGGCGGGGTTTGCCGAGATGGCCCTGGCCAGACAGGGACGGATGCCCGGACATCAAGCTCTCAGCCCCTCAGCAGAGCTCCAGCCCACTTTTCCAAAAAGGGGAATTTTAAGCTTCCTTCCTTCTCAAATCATGAGTACCCACTAATCCGCAGACTTTTTTAAGATATGGAAACAAACCTGCTGTAGGTCATGGAATATTCCTTTCTTTCTAAAATTGACTGGGGGTGGGAAAGACGAGCACTGGTAGCCAGTGCCTGGCACCTGCTGGCCCTATTTGAATTTTATATTGCAAGTCAAGGCTCTGTGAAATGGCAGAATCCATACAAAAGCTCTGGTAGCTAGCACGTTGCCACCGGAAGCTCTGGAAGCCCTGGGTCTGCAAGAGGCCGGACGAGAAGTTTGGGGGCGCTGGGGCAGGGAGTGCAGGATTTGGTTTAAATGGCTCTGTGCTTCTGCCCTTGACCACTAGGGGGCAGCTGGCTTCTTTCCCAGCATCTTCACGGGGAGGGCGAGTAGGAGCCAGCCTTAGAGCACAGTCTCTCTGCCCCCCACACCAGGGTTCTCTCTCCAGGTTCCGCCTGGGGTCACTGCCAGGAATCTGAGGGCGATAGGAAGAACATCTGCCCCAGCTTAACATGTGAAAATGACCCTAGCATCACTGATGGGGGTTGCCTGCCTCTGCCCTTCAAAACAAATAATGCATAAAATGATAATACTGAGGGCTTACCATGTGTGGGGCACCGTTCTAAGCACTGTCCCTCAGTCATCGCTTTTCATCTACCCCAATCTTGGAGAATAATTGCCAGTCTCAGTCCCATTTTACAGATCGGGAAACTGAAGCTCAGAGAGGTTGAGTAACTCATCCAAGGCCACACAGCGAATCAGCATCCAAGGCAGGATTCCAACTCAAATGGTCTGACTCCAGCCCCTGCCCTCAGCCCCTATGTGCTTTCTGCCTGGACACAGGTTTGTTGTGATTCTTGCTGTTTTCCACGCTCGGGCTCCTGATTTCCTCCGGACTCTGATGTACGTGGTCAGAGTGGGGCTTGGGCCTTGAAAGTTCCCCATATGGTTTGAATGAGCACTCAGGGTTGCAAGATGCTTTCTCAGGGATGAGGCTGGTTGGCAGCATTTCTACACTGCAGGAGGCGGGCCTGAGAGGAGGGTGTCCAGAGGCTGAGGCCCCAGAACCTACCTGCTCCTTGAGACGCTCCCTCTTCCTCGCTCCCTGGGGACCAGGTGTCACTCCTGGAGCAGAAGCCAACCCGTTACTCTTGCCCCACTGAAGCAGCCACCTGGCGTGCCTTGGCCTGCAGGCTCTCACCTCAGCCACTGTCACCGGCCACCATATGGGCCTAGTGGGCCTACTCCTGGCCACCTGTCTTTGATATAACATTTGTACACAATTTGCATTTGTAGCCTCGCCCTTCTCGTTGCCTAGCGTGGTGGTTCTCACTCCCAGCTGCGCCTGGAAACCACCCCTGAATGCCTCACCCCACCCCCAGCTGTTCTGATTTAACAGATCATGGCGGGACTCAATCATGGGTAGTTTGTCCAAGCTCCTAGGTGACTCGAATGTGCGGCCAGGCTGAGGACACTGAACTAGATGACACCTAAGGTCATTTCTGCAGGCTTCACGGCACTGAGAGCTCGCCTGGGCCCCCAGTCGGCTCTGCCAGCCACTAGCCACGTGACCTCGGGCAAGCCAGTCCACTCTCGGGGCCGTGGGCTCCTCATCGGGAAGATAGAAGTAATAGTAATGCCCACCTTATAGAGTTTCATGAAGATTGAATGAGAAAATGCACGTAACACCCTTGGCACGGTGCCTGGCACAGTGTAAGCGCTCAGTAAACGCTCATTTTAACGGTCCTCAGCTGAGAGACGGTGTCTCTCAGAGCCCAGAAATGGTGCACAGAGCTGGTTAGACGCACACAGCCCCGTCTGTTCAAAGCCCCTAGGTGGAGAGCCCCGGGGTCGCAGTTCGAGAAACATAGCGAATGCCAACTGGCTTTCCAGCCTCCTGGCTTCCTCCCCAAAGAGGCAGTGACGTAGCCCCAAGCCCTCTCCGGCTGCCTGCCGGAGGACAGCAGTTTCTCAAGTCAGCATTTGGAGCGGCTCCCAGCCTCTCCAGCCAGTTTAACACTCACCCCCCGCCCCCCACCAGCCAGAAGTCGCAGGACATTTGCCCACTCTGGCAGAGGTCTCGCTTTGGGAGACAGGCAGCAGACGTTGTGATCCACAGCAGACAGAGGAGCCGCTACAGTCACACCCATGTTCTTTCTGTCGGTGGGGATCTTTTTCTCCCTGAGACCGGCTCCCATGGACGGCTGGCAGCCTGTTGAGGCACTGGCTGCAGGTCAGCAGGTTGGTAGGGCCCGCCCTGCCATACCAGTGTGCTTGGGCCCATCCCTTTGCCTCTCGAGGTCCCCATTTTCATTCTTATTCTCCTGCGAAAGCTTTTTGTTAAAAAAAATAAAACTAGCAGGTGCCCCCTTCGCCCGCCCTTCCTGCCTTCCAGCTCATTTGGACCAGCTACTTGGCTGTGTCTTAGCACTTACTGTGTGCCAGTCTCAATCATCAGCTTACGTGAGGAAGGCGAGGCCCAGAGAGGTTAAGCAGCGTGCCTACAGTATGCTTTCATCTCCAGTGCCCAGGCCATAGTCACATTTCCTCCCAGTTGTTCCCCAAATGTCCAAAATCCTGTCCAGGACCACACATCTGGCTGTTATATCCAGATGTGCCTTAGTTTCGTCACATGAAAAATGCCAGGCAGTGTGCTAAACCCCGCAGGCATTGTCACATTTAATTCCCACAGCGACTCTGCGGTGTCTGTAGGACAGGACCACGGTGCCTTATCTGAAACCCTGGGACCAGATGTGATTTGGAATTCAGAATTTTGCAGCTTTAGGGATAGACACCCTATGTTCCAGCCTTTGTGGCATCTGGGGCAGCGCCACTCCAGACTGCAGCGACGGGTGTGAAGGGTAAAGGTCACACATAGTGTGTCAGCCCGTGTTGCAACTGCCGACAAGTGAGTTTTGGTGCCAAGCTTCTGGGTTTCAAAGTGTCTTGGACCGTGGGCCTGAATGGCCTTCCCATTTTGCAGAGGAGCAGACAGATGCTCCCTGAGAGAGTTCAGTGACTCACCCAAGGCCACAGATCTAAGCGGGTGAAGCCCAGGCTTGAACCCCATCTGTCAGACTGGACACGACATCCCTCACTGCAGGGTCTGACCAGGGCCCATCTTTGGCCACCAGGGTGAGAGGGCTGGGGTGTCAGTACAGACTGAGGATGAGGGGCGCTGGGCTCCAGCTGGTAAGTCAAACTGGAGTCCTCTACCGTATTTGTTTCTTTCCCACGGTAAAGCTTGTAATGTGACAAATGCGACCGCAGGAAATGGCCCAGTCCATCTGCTGGGCCCTCTTGAGGGGTCTGCTTCTTCCTGAAGACTGGGGGCAGAAGTGAGGGGCCATAGCCTGAGGGGGAGGGAAGGGGCCTCCCTCTCCTCCTGGGCTGCCCCTCCTCCCTCCAAGGCAGCGGGAAGGGGTGGGGAGGCCGAACGCATCCATTCTCACCACACTCATGGGCTAACGGGGAGGCCACCTAACTGCACACGTAGGGGAAGAGACGGGGGAGTTGGGCCTCTTTCGCAGGCGGCTGTGCCAAAACCCCCCACCCCCGCACAGAAGATGAGCTGGGTCTGTTCTCACTGTTTTAAATCTGATAAGGAAAACATCCATTTCAATGCATTTACATAATGCATTGGCTGAGGCTGAGGTGTCCCCCATGAATGCTGATGGGGGCACACCGAGGCTTTCCTGGGATGCACCTGGCCTCCCCCTGGGCATCCTCCCTGCCCGGAGAGAAAGGGGTTGCCCTCCTCCCCACGACTGCCAAGGGCTGTAGGCAGATCCTGGCCCCTGAGCTCATGGACAGTATTCATTCAGCAGACATTAAATCGGCACCTATGCATGCCAGGGACTGGGCTGGGCCCTGGGGAAGCTAGGTGACTGATGGAACTGCTCCTACCCTTGTAGGCCTGACGGCCTGTGGCTCTGGGTGCTCTCATGATCATTCTCTCCACCTGTACCCACAGCAAGCCTGTGAGGAAAGTGTGGCGAGCCCCATTTTACAGATGAAGAAACTGAGGCCCAGAGGGAGTCCCTGCTCCAAGCCACAAAGCCAACAGGTGCAGGAGCTAAGCCCTGAGATGGGTCTCTAGACGCCAGTAGAGTGCTCTTCCTAAGATGCTCTGGCTGTGAAGAGGAAACCAAAAGGCAGCTTGCTGTGTGACCTTAGGCAAGTCTCTTGCCCTCTCTGGACCTTGGTTGCCCCATCCATAGAAACCACGGGGTCCATTCACCGTGCCAGGAGCTTGCCCTTGTGCCCTCGTTTCATCTTCCCAGTGATTCCTATTTTGTGGTCTCTGAGGTCAGACAGGTCTGGCCTTGTTCTGTGGCCTGATCACCTCCAGCTGTGGGGCTTGGGGTGGCCACATCACCTCCCTGAGCATCAGGTTCCTCGTCTGTAAAGTGGGAATACTAGGTAACAATGCACATCGAACACTTAGCCTGGAGCCTGGTATGTGGAGTGAGTGTCCAATAAGCAGGAGCTCTTGTTATTATCAGAGATGGGGAAACTGAGGCTCAGAGAGGTGACGGGACAGCTTGGAGGTGGCCGAGCGGGGATTGGAATGCAGCAGTGTCTGACGGCAAAGCCCGGGGCTTCCTCCGTTTTCCTTGCCGGTCGAGGCTGGGTTTTGCCATTGCGACGTCCTGCCCTAGGAGAGAGAAGATTGGATGCTAGTACCTCCCCTGACACCCTTAGGGAGCTTCGACCAGAGCCTGCTTCCAGCAGGGGTGATGTGATAGTGCACAGATGCAGGAGTCTTCGTGGCTTTGATGGGGAGCGGGGAGGGGAGGTATGGTGGGACCAGAGTCACGACCCCCCATCTCCCCACCAGCCTCATGTGGTTGAGGAGAGCACTACCCACGAATTGGGAGATTTCTAAAATGCTGTGTGACTTACACTTGAGGCCTTCCCTCTCTGGGCCTTGGTTGATTGTTCCTGAGGATATTATTTTCAGCTCCATGAAGAGTACCCTGGGGTGTTCCAGCTGCCCCTTAGCCCTGCTCTGAGGAACCCTACCCACCCAGAAGTCTCACATGCACAAGCCTCCAGGGGCCAGCCAGGCCTGGGGGAGGGTGCAGCACCTCCACCCCCAGCTCCGGACAGGTGTTTCCTTGCGGGGTGGTAGGTCCTCTATCGCCCAACATTTCTATTTAGTTTTTAAGGAGAATTCAGACAGCTGGGTTTTGGGGGTAAAATAACCTGGTTTTTAAATGCTGTCAACAAGTTTTTAAAAACCCCGAATGGTCAAATTAAGCTCTTCTGCAGATGGAAAACCGACAGGGGTTGAGACCTCTTTCAGAACCCATCTCCCTGGGGCTCTGGAGAGTGAGCCGGGGAGCAGGGGCACCACCTGTGGGAGGGCACCCCGCCCCCAGCGGAATCTGATTACCCCCGGCGCCCCAGCCAATGGCAGGCGGCGGGAGGCAGGGGCGGGCCGGGGCGCCAGAGGTTGGGTTGAGAGCGCTTCCCCGTCAGGCACAGATGGTATTTTTTTTTTTTTATCAGTGTCAGCATTGGCTTCTTTCTGCTCTGATGAATAGATTCTAAAGAGGCAGTGACATTATTCGAGATAACAGAGGGAACAGAGAAAGGGTCAGCGACGGAGAGAAAATGGCAGAGCCAGCAGATAAAGGGGAGGCCGGAGGGGGCGGAGTGCCGCGGCTGGGGCACCCCCCGCCCCCCATTACTGCGATGCCCCCCCCCCAAGCCTGGCTTCCTGCAGCGGGGGCTGCGGTGCCTGCCCGGCCCAGGGCAGGGGAGGCCCAGGCAGCTGCGCGCGCGCGCCTGCTCCCTCCCGGCGTCCCGGCCGCCCATTCCGCCTTTTCAATTCGATTCAATTAGGCCTCCCCGCTCGGAAGCTTGTCCCCTCTGATATCCAGTTTAACTGACAGGGGATTAGAGCTGTTTGTATTACACACACACTCTCTCGGGCTGCTAAACCACAGGCAGGGCCCGGGGACCGGGTTATTTATGGAACGTGCATCACTGTTTCTCTCGACCTGCTTCCTTCTGGGGGGAGCTAGGGGGCCTGTTGTCTGCTACAGCCCCACGCCTCCCTCACCCCCACTCCAGGCCTGGGCAGTAGAGCAAAAGAGCTCAGGGAGAACTGAATCTCAATCCCAGCTCTGCCACTTGCTGGCTGTATGGCTGCGGGCAAGCCTCAGTTTCTTCATCTGGAAAATGGAGACAGCCAACTCCATCGCCTCCATTAAGGCAGGTGTAGGGACGACCTGCAGGAACAGGTGTAGGGCATTTAACACGGTGCCTGTGCATTCACTTGGCATATCACTCAACAAATATGACTGAGGGACAGCCCTGTGCCAGGCGCTGGTCTGCGTCACTGAGGAAGTAAGGCCCCCTGTGCCTGCCTTCAGGAAGCTTACATTCCAGTGCAAGAGTTGGAAAATAAACATGGACTCCCTCCCGGTGCTACATGGGGAGGACCAGGCAGGTGAGAGTGAGGATGGCGGTGATGGTGATGGAAACGAGGACCACAGCACACCCCCACCCCACCCCACCTGTCTCTTTGTTTTATTTCCAAAGTGCCGTCATTTGGTCTTACATCACCTGTCTCCCCAGTCAATTGCCAGGTCTCTGAGGGCAGGCGCCAAGGCTGTCTTCTCACTGCTGCCCCCTCCCCAGGTTAGCACAGTGCCTGGCACATGATAAGAGTGAAGAGTGAATGAGTGAATGAAAGGATGGATGGATGGATGGATGAGAAGGTAAGGAGACAGAAAGTGGCCACTCTTGCCTACGACGTGGCTACCCTGCTCAGCTCAGGAAACCTGGCCATCCCCAAGCCCACCTCTCCAGACCACCTCTCTAAAGGGGTTTTGCTGGGTTTAGGAATGGGTGGGGGTCAGGGTCTTGGTCAGAGGGCAGGGGGCTCTTCCCTTCTTATCCTATTTTCACTCAGAGGGAAAGAAGGGCCTCCACAGACCCTCCCTCTCCCAGCAACCAGGGGCTGGGGAACAAATAGTATTTCTAAAGTCTGGGGGTGGGGAGGAGGAGGAAGTGTCCTCATTGTTGGGGGAGGGGTGATGCTGCCAGCACCCATCTGCACCCTTTCCTCACTCCACTTACCAGACCTGGAGGGGGCCCTGGCCCTAGGGGAGTGCAGGTCTGGACGCTCATAACATTCGGTGCAAGAGAATAACAGCCACTAGTAAATGCACACATTCCCCGTGTCAGTCTTGACACGCAGGACCGAATTATTTCCCACAACGGTTCTCAGTGGTGGGAGTTGTCTCCATTCTCCAGAAGAGGAAACTGAGGCTCAGAGTGGTGGGAGGGCAAACCCAACATCACCCAGCCAGGAAGGAGTGGCACTGGGTTGGAACCCAGGACTCTGAGGTTCAATACCTGCTCGTTCATCTAATGTCTGCTGTGTGCCAGGCACCTTCATGTCTCCAGACATCCAGAGAAGTGGGTATTCTGTCCCTCATTTTGCAGAAGGGAAAACCGAAGCTCAGCAGAGAGGTGAAAGGGCTGGCCCTCAGTCTCACAGCCTGTTAGAGGCAGGCAGAGCCAAGTGGAAACACAGGTCTGCCTGACTCCACATCCACTCTGCAGTCTCTACCCTGCAGTTTGCTCCTCAGCTCAAGTGTCCAGGTTGTTTCAGATTTGTATTAGGCCCTGGGTAGTGAAGGGTCAGATCAATCAACCAGCAGTTGTTGGATCCCTCAAAAGCCCCCGAAGTATGACACTGTGCCTACAGGTAAGGAAGATGTCATCCAGTTGGGAGGGTGGCATATTAATATGTAAAGAGTTATAAGAGCTAAATGACAAACAGAAACTTTGGGCACTCTCACAAGGGCATGTGTATGATCCACAATTCTGAGGAATTGGTCAGGGAATGTGGCCTTGAAAGATTTTTTAGAGACAGAAGTCCACATGATACGCATTACAATTACAATGAATTGATCATCATTATAATGACAAAAACTGTTAATAATCACTGTAGGGCTTCCCTGGTGGCGCAGTGGTTGGGAGTCCGCCTGCCGATGCAGGGGGCGCGGGTTCATGCCCCGGTCCGGGAGGATCCCACATGCCGAGGAGCGGCTGGGCCCATGGGCCATGGCCGCTGAGCCTGCGCGTCCAGAGCCTGTGCTCCGCAACGGGAGAGGCCACAGCAGTGAGAGGCCCGCGTACCGCAAAAAAACAAAACAAAACAAAACAAAACAAACAAACAAAAAAAATAATCACTGTAATTAGGCCCCATTGCTGTTCCCATTTCACAGATGAGGATGCTGAAGCTCAGAAAGAGAAAGCAACATCCCCAAGGCCGGCCAGCTGGTAAGTGAGACTCGAGCCCAGGTCCTCTGACCCCAAAGCCAGTTTCTCTCCCCCTACCCTGGGCAATCTGAGTGTCACAAGCAGGAAAGTAACTGGCCCAGGTGTAGGTGGCTGAGCTAACATTTGTTCCCAGAGCCAGCTTCTTGGCCAAGGTCTGAGTTTGGCTGGGGCCAAGGGATCAAGTAGACATACTACCTGACCTCGAACAATGTGCTGGGTGCTAGGGTCTCAGGGGTGAATGAGACCCGTCCCTGCCCTCCAGGGCTCACAGGCAGAGCCAGCTAAGCAAAATGACAATGAGAGTAAAGAGCGGCAGGTTCCGAGTTACCATGGAGCCCAGGGAGGCGTGGTACGTGTCCCAGCTAGAGTGTGGGAAGGGAATCAGGGAAGGCTACCTGGAGGATGAGGTGCCTTTGCAGAATTTTGGCTGAGCTGGGAAGTGAGCGAGGGCATTCTAGGCAGCAAAGGCACTGAGGGGAGCAGTGCTGGAGTAGGTGCAGAGAAGGCACACATGGTTCGGTGTTCAGATGGCACCTGTTGTATGAAGCAGGGTCTGGGCCAACACGAAGCAGGGGCCCTGGGGAGCCATGATGGGTGTTAGACATGGGAGGGCAGGTCACAGTTGTGCTTTGGTGAGTCCTCTGGCTGTGGTGTTACAGAGGCAGGGGGATAAGGGGAGGTGAGAGATGGCAGTGGCTGGAAGGGAGTGGCGGCAACGGGAACAGACGGACTGGAGGTGACAGATGGAAAGATTACCCAGGTGCCCAGAGGGGCCTTTCAGTTTTGGAGTCCCACTACACTCCCCCATTCAGGGAGCAAGTCTCCCCTTTTCAGATAGTCTCCTGCCTGGGGTGGGGCCTCTTCAGTACTTCTTTAGTTGGCATGCAAGCCCCTCATATTAGCGTCCAAGGGCTGCTGGAACGCAGTACCACACACTGAGAGGCTGAAAACAACAGAACTTTCTTGTCTCACAGTTCTGGGGGCCAGATGTCTGAAATCAAGATGTCAGCAGGGCCCCGCTCCCTCTGAGACCCTAGGTGGAATCCTTCCCCGCCTCTTCCCTAACTTCTGGTGGTGGCCGGCAATCCTTGGCATTCCTGGGCTCGCAGCTGCCTCCCTCCCATCTCTGCTTCTGTCGTCACGTGGCCATCTCCTCTCTGTGTCTCTGTCTTCACACGACATTTCCTCTTCTTATAAGGGCACTAGTCACATTGGATTCGGGCCCACCCTCGTGACCCCATATTAACTTGATGACACCTGCAAAGATCCCATTTGCAAATAAGGTCATGTTCACAGGTAGCGCGGGTTAGGCCCTCACCATCTCTTTTGCGGGGGATGCAACTGAAATCATAACACTCTTCAGAGCAGGGGTTTTCCTGGTTCGTTTCTGCATCTGCGGTCCCTGGCACAGAGCCTGGTGTATGTCAGAGCTCAGAGGGAGTCGTGGGATGAATAAATGAGCGGCCTGAGTCCGGGCGTCCAGCCTCTCCTCTGTGGCTGACCCTAGCTCCTCTTGCGACTGCAGCCACCCCAGCCCGAATGGCATCCAGGCCAGGCAGGTCTCGGGGGCGGCCTCTCCCGCGGGTTGTTCTCCAAAAGAAGTGCTGTCGATGTCAGCAGATGCCTATCACTTTCCTTCCCCAGCAGAGTCTCAGCTGTCAGAGGAAGTGAAATAGTCATTGCCTATCCTTGCGTTTGAGATTTTATTGACAGTTTCATTGTCACCCAAAAAACCCTCCTTTTCTCCAGTGGCATTTTCATCAGGAGAGCCTGGGGGCAAGAGGGGAGGCAGGGCTGGTTCCTGAAAACTGGTTTTGGCAGGCAGTGATCACGGTTCCTCCCGCCTGGGGTCAGTCGGGGTAGAAGCCGCCTGCCACCAGCCTTGTCTCCAGCCCTGCTCAGCACCCCCCTCCAGGGGACAAGAGGGAATGAGAGGTAGGAGAGGAAGGCACCCCGAGGGGCCCTGGAAATAGCCACGGTGGCCAGATGGGGCAGCCCAGACCCCACAGGGCGTCCTCACACCTTTCTCCAGCCCTCCACGGTGGGCATTCGGTGGCATCAGGGGGCTGGGTGAGAGCACGGGCTGTGCGATCAGGCCCACCGGGGTGCAGTTCTCAGCTCGGTGATGCACCTCAGGGCAAGTCCTTAACCCTGCGGAGCCTCAACGGCCCCATCTGTCCAATGGGGTAGTAACTCGTAGCTTCAGTGGCCGAGGCTCCATCTGAGCCAAGCACCCATTATCCTATTCAGTTCTCCCCAGAACCCAGAGAGCTGGTGCCATCAGGATCCTCACTTTAATGATGTGGGACCGAGGCTCAGAAGGTGGGGCAGCCTGGCCAAGACCTCCATGGCTAGAAGGTGACAGAGGCTGTGTCTGAACCCAGGTCGTGATACGCCAAGTCTGGCTGTGAACCACCTCATGGTGTCAGTGGGAGGGTGCAGGCATGAAAGTATCACGGCGCCTGCGTGTGGGAAAAGCCATCTGCTATTATTATTGTTATTGTTTTTGTGGGGTGGAACCGGGCCCCTCGACAGCCACTGCCCCGAGGACTCTCTGGATGTCACTGGGAGGTGTTGGCCACACAGCCAGGTGAGCTCAGGGGCTGAAGGCCCTATCAGCGGGTCCTATCCTGCTCCATGCTGCAGCCCCTTCTGCACTCCCCTTCCCTGGCCCCCAGCAGGGCTCCAGGCAGAGCTGTCAGTTACCAAGTGGGCAAGGGCAAGGTCAGCTGACCACAGCACCAGCCTGAGACCTTGCAAAGCTGCTTCACCATGTCCAAGCCACCCAATGGGAAATGAGGGCTGGACAGCTGCCCCTGCTCAGGGCCGCCGAGCGAGGGAGGTGGATACTGTAGTTAAAACAGATCGTGGAGCCCACGAGTTTGAGTTCTGGTGTGGCCACCTGCTGGCCGGCGGAAGTTGCCAAATATCACTGAGTCTAAGTTTCATCTTCTGGATGATCAGATAATAAAAGGTCCCCCTCGTAAGGTCCAGGGGCTAAATAACACCGCACAGAAAACACTTAGCACAGAGTCTGGCACAAAAAGAAGACAGAATTTTAGCACCTAAAAGCTTCTTAAAGGATCTCGGGCTGCCAACCCCTCCACGGTGCACAGGAGGAAACAGAGGCCCAGAGAGGGGAAGAGTTTCCTCTTAGCCAGTCCCCAGAGCGGGGCTCGCACCTTGGCCTCTGGACCCCCAGTCCAGTGCTCCGCCACCTCTCCGCCCAGCTTGTCAGCCGAGTCCCTCCGGCCCTTGCCCATCCTTCTCCCCGTGTCCCCGGCCCCCGTGGCTTCGAGAGCCCGAGCCGCAGGCCCCGCAGCGAGGCCTGCCATTCTCCCTCTCTCCGGCACACCGAAGGTTTTGAAAGTTAAAGTGTTACCGTCGGCTTTGTTGCCTAACTCCGACAGACAAATTGAAAACCAGTTGCCAAAATGTCAGTGCACAACAAATCAACATGCAGAACGAGTGGCGGCCCTCTGCGGTGCATAATTAAACAAAAAATCCCTTTTAGAAATTTCAGCGAGCGTTGGTTCCACTTTATATTTGTCTGTGTGATTAATAAAGGCAGCTAATTTTCAGACTTTAAAAACAGCTAGAAAATAGCTCCTAATTACATATTAGGTTCCTAGCGGCCCCCGCTGAGCTGCACCGGCATTGGTGGGCCAAAGAATTTGGCAGAAGCTTAATTGCATTCTGAGCATTATCTAATTTTAGTTAAATGTAATGTAATCAGCAGCAGATGTCTGAAATAAAATATGAATTATGAATATGATGAAATTTCATTCTTGAATAAAAAAGTAATTTGCTATTTAGTTCATTAAAGTCTTAGAGTTTTATTAGGAGCAGGTATATACAGCCTGGCGAGGTGATATATTAAATGATATCTGGGGGAACGAGAGAAACCCCGAAGGGATGGGAAACTTTATCCAGAGTGTCCAGTTATGATTAATTACTGTGGGGCCTGGGGAAGCCCCTGGGGACCCCGATGAATCTCTCAGGCTCCTTGAGGTGGAGCCTGAATTTTAGGGCAAGGGGCTTGGAGTGGGAAGCCATGGGTGCCTCTGAGGCCTGTGCCACCCCTGGCATCCCACCCCTATCTCCCTCCCACCCACAGCTGGCGTCCCCCGGCTTCTGAGATGAGTATGTGGAGGGCTTGCTCCTGGTGACACTGCTGCATGGCGGGCCCCGCGCTGGGCTTGGTGACACCATGTGGGACGGCCGTGGGCATCCCAGGCAGGGATTCAGTCTCTGCCTCTCACTGTCTGTGTGACCTCAGTTCAGGGCCTCAGTTTCCTCTTCCATAAAATGGGCATTAAAAAAGCGCCTATCAGACACTCAGAACAGTAGCCGGCATGTGGCAAAGCCCCTGCTTCATGTTTACTATTGTTGGAGTTGTTATTACTATTCATAGAGGTCACAGTAAATCAGTATTAAAATGCCTTCTTTGGTTTCGTCTCTCGGAGCAGCCCGTGATGCAGATTGTAAACTCTATCTTGTTTTTCAGCTGAAGCTCAGAGAAGTCAGACAACTTGCCTGTTGCACAGCTAGTAGTTGCCAAAGTCAGGATTTGAACCTGGGAACATCCCTGCTTCCAGTGTTTCCCACGGCATCCCAGGAGAGCTGTCCTGGTGGGAGGCCTGGGCTGAGGATTCTGGAACGGGACTGGGCAGGGTGCAGGAGGGAGCAGGGTTCATCTGCCCCAGATTCAAGGCGTAGAGAAGAGGGTAAAGGCGGGAGGCTGGGCAGAGGGTCTAGGCTGGTATCCTGGGCTCTGCCAGGAGCTGCTCTGGGCAGGTGGGGGGACAGAGGCCACCTCTCCACCCTCACTTCACACCAACCAATGATTTCCTGCAATTATCTGGAAAAGATTCATTAGCAAAGTGCACCGTATTGAGTGGAGGCTGCCCTGGCAATCGATAAACTTGGGACAGGCTCCCGGGTGCTTGGAGAAAAGGACCAGAACTTGAAAGCCGGGGAGGAAGGCCAGCTCTGGCAGGTCTGAGCCTTGTTTTCCAGCCCTGGGGAGGGCTGGCCGGCTTCCTGGGTGGGGCTCAGCTCTGCGTGACCTCCTGGTGGCTTTGAGCAAGTCCCTTTGCCTCTCTGAGCCTCAGTTTCCCCACCTGTAAGGTGGGGGTCCGGGCTGCCCCCAGTCAGGGATCTTCCTTCTTCTCTTATAAGTTCTGGGGGGTGTAGGGGAAAAGGGGGTACAGGGGGCCAGTAGGGAAGCAGCTGTGGAGGGAGCCCCTCTTCTCGTGGCCTCAGCTTCCCTTTGCTGACTTGGGAGCCTGCTGGGGACTGAGGAAGCAGAAAGGGTTCACCGAGACTGCCTTTTAAGGACAAAATTGAACATCTGGTCCTTCTGAGGAATCATCGGTGTACAGCCCCAGGAGCCCACCACTGTCCCAGGTTCTGGTCAGCCTAAGAGCTGAGCACACGCAGCCTGGCGGGGAAGGTGACAGAGCTAGAGGTCAGGCGAAGGATGGCTCAGGTCCCGACTCCCCCACCTCCCCACTGGGCGCCCCAGCCAGTCTCCAGGCCTCCTGGGGCCCCAGTGCTCCCCTCTGGAAATCACACACCCCATTGAGCAGTTGGGAGTTTCCAATGGGCCAGGGGATGCCGGTGGCCCAGCCTGGTGCTGGCACAGAGCAGCTGTGGGGAGGATGGAAGCTGCTGTCCATGCAGATCCCCACCCCGACCCCACCCGCATCCGGCAGCGTCCAGCCGTACCCAGCGTCCCACGTGGACGGTACAAGTGAAGAGAGTTCCGTGGAGGGATTCTGTACACAGAGGTGCAAGCCAGCCGGGGACACTGAGGCCCCCGCACTCAGAGGGACACGGCCGCTGCCAGGAATGCCACACCGAGGCAGGCATACCCCAAACTCACCCTCTCCCTCGACCCCCAGCCTCCGATCAGGTGATCCTTCCTGGAAGCCAGAGGGTGGGAAGCCTGTGGAGGTCAGCTTCCCAGGGCACACAGCCGGGCCAGGAAAGTTGGGAACAGACACGTGGTAAAAGGGAAGAACCCACCACCACCCCTCTTCCCAGGACTTTGGATAAGTATTGGGGGGAGGGCAGGCTTTGGGTGGGAGTGGGGACGAGGGGGTCCTAAGCAGGCGTGGTGTTCACCCCATGTTGCTGATGCTGAGTCCCATGTGACCTCTGCCCGTGGCTCCTCCCTCCCCCCCGGGGCCTCATCCCACCCATCAGAGTCTCATTTGGCACTAGTGCTCCCAAAACAGTGCTCCCTGGGGAGTCAGAGAGGATTCCAGACAGGCTGGGTTCTCCAGTTCCCAACTCGCTTGTGCCCTAGGCTTGGGGGCTCCACCTCCCTGAGATTAATTGAGGCCACATCAGCCAAGCACCTCGCACAGTGCCTGACACACAGTAGGTGGTCCACAAAGCATCCCCTTCCCCCCCTCGCCACCCTCTTCCCAATCAGCCCCTGGGGCATCAGCCATTCATCTGATAGTGATTGGGCTCCTGCCACGTGGCAGGCCTGCGTGGGCCCCCGACCCAAGCTGCAGGGAAGCTGGAGTCATTTGTCCTGCGGTGAAAACTGACAGGGCTTCTCCTACGAGCTGGACTCTGGGGACACGGCAGTGAGAGGACAGTGCTGGACTCTGCTCCTGTGAGGTCCACGGGGTCTTATGGAGGCAGACTTGGAGTGGGAGTTTCCAAAGTTTGAGGTGCTGTAGCAGGGGGTGACCCAGAGGGCTGTGGGGTGAGGCCCCTGATGTCAGTCGGCAACACGCTTCCAGGAAAGAGCCCCTTCCTCTGTCCTGTCCTTAGATGCAGGGGGTGCTCGTGTGCAGAGCCCTCCTAGGTGGGTCCAAACAGCCCTAAGTCCTGTGCCTGGAGGGGACCAGGAAGGCTGGACGGCTCCGGTGTCCCACCTCCACTCACCTTCCGGGTCCCCCCTCACCACCTCACCTCCCGCCAGGCCCTGAGGCCACCTGCCTGCCTGCCACCCCCTGGCCACTCCCCAGCCCAGGTCAGCCGCCTGTCCCTGCTCTATTCATCAAGGGCATGACAGCTAAAATTCATTTGAAGATGAAGAAAGTGCCCGCTAATCCGTTCTGGAAGACATTGATAGACTAGCAGCTCAGGGAGAATTGCACAGCAGTAATGAAATTAGGCTAAAACTGCTGGCGGATTGCAGATAATTGCCCTTGTCTGTCACTAGGAATAACATCTCCCAAATCCAACACAAGGATTGTTCAACTTGCAGGAATTTCTTTTCTTTTTTTCTTTTCTTTTCTTTTTTTTTTTTTTGAGAGGGAAAGCCAGTCAGGGCTTGGAATCTTTGTCTGGGCAACAGCCTCAGGAGGGCTGGGGAGCAGACATCGCTGTGGTGACTGCCTTCCCTGCCCCTAGAGGCCCCCAGGAGCCCCAGCTGCAGCCAGAGAGACGAGGGGGCTGAGCCACGGTCCCGGGACCGTTCCTCCGCGGCCCTTTGTGGGTCGCACCCTCAGCCTTGGTTTCTCCTTGATGCTCACCAGCGTGGCCCAGCTGGCAAGGCTCTGGGTAGAAATCAGGGAGGAGGGAAATCTTAGGGAACTGCACCTACAGCAATGATGGCTCTGGGTTCTGGGGGGACAGAATCTGGTTGGAAGAGGGCCATAGGACCTTGTATGGAAGTTACCTTTGCATTATGTTGAGATAAAACCAATCCTTCATGTAAGAGGATGGACTGTGGGAGATAGGGACAGATAAGGTCTCCTGAAGCCACTCTCTGGTGCTATCATGGGGGTCTAGATTCCTGGAAAGGAAAGTTCTGAGAAGGGACAGTTTATGGACTCACAGTTTTCCCCTGGCTGTTGGCGTGACCAGCACACAGCTGGCACTCAATTCACACTGATGTCATAGAGCGTTCAGTGTCAGCCACAATCCCTGTGAATGTCAGCATAATGTCTTTTCACCTGTTAGCATTATAGACTGTTTGATGTCGATATCACTGGATGATGTCACAGAACATTTGAATGTCAGCGCCATGCTACGTTCAAATGTCGGTGGTCCGGAAAGCTTGAATCTCCCTCTCACAGGAGGTCAGAGTGTCAGTCAACGTCAAGGACCATTAGTACATGAGTATCATTGACTCAGAGAACTTGTGAGCTGTAAGGAGTCTTAGAGATTGATTTAAACTCTTCATTTGACAGATGCAGAAACCGTGGCCCAGAGAGGTTAAGTGATTCGCCAAAAGTCACACAGCGAGAAGGACCGCCCCCCCCCCCCCCCAGATGTAAGTTTCATCAAGGTCACAGTTTTCTCTGGGTCAGCCGTCAGAAAACGTGTAACTCCTCCCTCTCCTCCAAGCCCCACCTGTCCCAGTCCCCACAGGGTGCTGGTCCCTGGTGCTCAATTCTTGGGGATATGCCCATGTTCTGGGATTCATAGCAGGATCTCCCAGGATCCTCTGGTCTGCTACCCATGGTTAGCCAGTGTCACTAATCAGCCCCAGCCATTGGCCGAGTCACACTTTCCATCTCCTCATTCCTTTGGATCAATGTGGTTCTGTTGAGGACTTATTATGTCTGATGAGGGTGCTGAGAGTGAGGTGAGGCTGGAAGAGAGATGCTGAGTGGACAGGAGGTTCAGAGGAGGGAGACATGATCCTTGCTGAGGGCTTGTGTTCAGGAAGAACTTGACTTTGAACAGGATCTCGAAAGAGCCAACAGGTTTCCATTAGTAGCTTCACTTAGGGTTGGGATCGAGGGAGGAGCTGCATGTGGGGATGGAGGACACTTGCCCCCAGAATGCAGAGGTGGCCTGATGATAGGGGCAGGGACGGTGGTATCCGATGATGGACAGCAACTCGTTAAGGACCGTTTGCCCATCAGACTTCATCCTCGTCTTCCAACACCTCTAGCGGCACCAGGGATCATCACCCTGGATCAGTGGTTCTCAAAGTGTGCTCCGCAGACCTCCTGGGACACCTTTCAGGGAGCCTGTGAGATCAAGACCATTTTCATAATAATCCTAAGTCCCTACTTGCCCTTTTTCACTGTGTTGATGGTGTAAAAGTAATGGGTGGATAAAACCTGCTGGCCTCATAGCATGAATCACGGCATTGGCACCAACATGGAATAGAGATGTTTGCAGTTTTTACCCTGAACACTCCCTTGGTTAAAAATTTGACAGCTAGATTCACTTAAGAATGTTCTTGATGAAAAATAAAAATTTTAATTTTTAAAAATCTCAACTTTTGAGTACACATCTTTTAGATACTCCATGTGACAAAATAGGAAGCACACCCAGAAAGGCCCAGAAAAGTGCCACGTGACTGTTTGAGTTGCGAGCTGCACTAGCCACTTTTTTCATGGAGCATCATTTTCACTCTAAATAATGACACACAGACAAACTATAGCCTTGCTGGCTCGGCGATTTGGTAGGTATTTTCTCGAAAATGCACAAAGTTGCCTGTCAGCTGACAGTATTTGTTGCCAATGATAAAATTTGACTTTCAAGCAAAAATTTGAATTTTGGAGAACTTGTACCTGCCGCTCTGGGTTTGACAGCTTCCTACGGAAAGGCTTACCAAAGAGCTGGGTGGTAATAGTGAATGTGACTTTTTTTTTTTGGATATTGTATCATGAAATATGTCAACATTTGGAAGAGCTACATAACTCAGTAAACCAGTACGTTCCCAATGACTAATGCAGAGTGTTACAAAATGAGTAAAAGAGCCATTCAAAGTGCAAAATAGACCAATGGGTTTTAATTTAACAGAATCTGAGAGTTAATGGATGTGGTTTCAGGTGCCATAGGGCAGCTAACCTTTAGCGAACTGCCACAGAAGAACTTTTGGTTTAATATCAAAGTAGAATATCCATTATCATCTGAGAAGGCTATTAGAATATTCTTCCCTTTTCTAGCACACATCTGTGCCAGGTCAGATATTCTTCCTATGCTTCAACCGAAACAAAACATAGCAACAGATTGAAATGCAGAGGCAAATGTGGGAATCCAGCTGTCTCGGTAGGCCATATGTTAAAGAGATTTGTAAAACTGTGAAACAATGAATGAACCGCTCCATTTTACAGATGCAGAAACTGAGGCTCAGAAGGCGACAGAGGTAAGCCTTGGACCAAATCCCTTTCCCCGTCTGGGCCTCCATCTCATCTGGTTGCCGACCTCCAAGAATCCCCTGGCCAAGCGTCTTCTCACGGCTGCTGCCCAGGCATCCGGGAGGCGGAGCGGCGCAAAGCCAGGCCTCGCCTCCCTGGCCCCTGCCAGCCCGCTTCTCACCCTGCTGCCCAGGGTCGGCGGGGTCCAGGCCAGGGCAGCTGGCAGCTGGCCCCACGTCCCTCCGGCTGGTGAGGAGGTGACCAGGGCCATTTGCGGTAATGGATTGCGGGCGGGTGGTGGCTGGGTGAAGGAGTACATTGGCCGCGGCCCTTAATGCCTCACAAGCCAGCTCTGGCATGGGTAATTTACTGCTGCCGACAATAACATATTTCACTTCCCGTCGCCCCGATGAAGATTAGTTGTGTTTGAAAGTGGCTGAGTACACAGTCAATTCCGCTTAAACGTTTACAGTCAACTGAGCACAGATAATGCCCCCTCCAACATGTGTCTGTGCCTCCTGTGGCTAGAGGAGGGGCCTGGAGTGGGGGCAGGGGGTCGCAGCCCAGGGAAGGGGCTGCAGCTGCATGGAGGGAGGGATTCGGGAGCTGGGGGCTGGGCAGAGGTCTACGGCGTCCTTCGGCCCCACTTTTCAGATTGTCTTTTAAAATCATCCGTGCAACAAATGCTTCCCCGGGACTGGCCAAGGACATCTGTGTAGATGGGTATGGGGAGGATTCAAAGCCATGATTACATTTCATCCAGTCAACATCCCTGGGAGGCAGGTCTTATCTCCAGTTTCCAAAAGAACAGAAACTAAGGCTCAGAGAGGCTCATTAGCTTTCTGGATGTCACACAGCTGGTACCAGATGGGGCCATGATTTGAACCCAAGCCTGATGGAGTTTCTGAGTCTTGAGCTGTTCCTAGTGGCCTGGATTCTACCAGCTTAAGCCCTGGGCTGGGCAGGGTTGTCTGCCCAGGGCTCCCGGGTAAACTGTAGACTTGCATCCTCTATGCACCCATGTTTGGGTCGACTACCAGGCTCCAAGGCTCAGACTTGGAATCCCTGGGTCATATGGAGGGTCCCGTGGGTGCCATGAGTCTGATGGGATTGGAGGCTGGACAGAGTCCCAGGCACAGAACTTCACTTGTTGGGGAGGGAAGTTTCCCCTGATAAGCAGGCTTCTTGCCGTCTTTGGGAGCAGAGTGGTTTGAGGATTGGGTGCAGCTCCCGCCAGGCCTGCCGGTGACACTCTCAAGGCTCTGGATCGGGTACAAATGGAGGCCCCAGCACCAGCCCCTGAGCCTTCTCTTCCCATCATGGGCCATGTCCAGAACTGGAGGGGACTCACGCCCACACAGGGGGACACCAGCTTGCTAGGGTCACACCACCCCCTTCAAACATCCACCCCTTGACCTTGGGCTTGGGGGTGTTCACATCTGTGACAGGTTTGTCGTGGGAGGATGGACCTCGGAAGAGGACTTCCAGGCCTTGGAAGTGGGCTCAGGGCTCTTAGAGAAGGGGATTCCAGGATGCCATCTTCCTGAGTATGGTCAGCAGAGGCACAGGCTCCTGGTGGGCACGTGTCCTGGGCCCGTAGATACTTCGCCCTGTGGGAAGGGGTGTGGTCAGCCCTGTAAGACACAGGTGGCGCCCATCCAAGTGGGGCAGCCGCCCAGCCAGACTTGCTCACAAGGCGGGGGAAGAGGGGGTGAGTGGGTGGCCTGGGCTTCTCCCCTCCTCACCGCTCCCCGCCTTGAGCCAGCCCCGGCATTCCTCCGAGGGGCATCCACGCCCGGGGACGCTGCAGGCACTGCACCCAAGGCCTGCAGGGAAGAACCAGAGGCTTGCCTGTCTGGCCTGAGGCTGGGCCTTCCACAGCCAGAACCACGCTGTAAGCAGCAGCCTTTATTAAGCACCTGCAGTATGCCAGCTGTCCTCCAGGCCCCTCCAGCATTGTTCCACTCAAGCTGCATGGTATCCTGGCTGGTGGCTGTTCCCTCTCCCTTTCTCAGAGGAGAATGAGACTCAGAGCGGGGAGGAGGACACACAGAAGGAGGGATGGAGCCAGGATTCAACCCTGGGTCTGTGCTCCTATGGGGGGGCCTGGCCTCTGTGCTCGGGACATGTGGTGTGAGAGAGAATGTGCTTGTGCGCGTGGGTGGCCACTCATGTCCCTGTGTGACAGATGGGGAGTAGCCCATGCTGAGTGTGATACCGTGTCTGGTAAGTCATGCCCGTGGATGCCATGGGCACTGCGTCTCCCAGGGTGACACTGTCCCAGTTACGCTATGTTTTTCCATGTCTTTAGGACATGGCCATGTGACCCTAAGTTGTTTGTGTGATATCGGTGTCGGTGTCTCTCCGTGCCTGATGACACCATCTGGGTGACCTGTGTCTGTGTGACCCCCATCTATCCGTGTCTCATGACATTGTTGGGTGACCTTGTTGTGTACGGGTGGTGCTGTCCCCACTGAGGAGCTGTAACTGGGTAATTTGCAGGGTCGAGAGGCCGTGCTGGACACTGGGTGCTGGCAGAGCTTGGTGGCTGCTGGACCCATCTCTGCAGTCCCGGTCACCCGGTCCACCTACCTGGCCATGCAGGCACCCTGAGGCCTGGGCCCCCGAGTGGAGGAAGTGGCCACAGAGGCTGCGGTCCTCGGCCACACCGACCAGAGTGCCTGCCACTGGGCAGGGCTGACCCCATGTCATCTTGTCATCCCTCCACCCCAGGGGGCACCTCTCACCATCAACTCTCTGTCCTCAGCAGCAGGAGTGGCAGAGCCCTCCATCCGGGGCTGCACCCCATCCCAGCCATGTCCAAGTCTGGCCCCTCTGCGGGGCCCCCAGGACCCTCCCCCACATCCACTTACCAAGCTCCAACGAGCCAAGCCTATTCCAGGCACTGGGGATTCAATCCATTCCCTGCCCTCACCAAGCACAATGAACAGATGTGCTCAGGCCAGGAGCGCCCCCATTAGACCACCCTTGGATGCTGAGCCCCTGCCTAGCTCCTGCCCCCATGGTGCCCCCAGCACAGCTGAAGCCTCCTGAATTGGAGGATAAGGAACTCGGGATGGGAATTGTGAGCCTGCCCGACATCCCTTGCTGTGTGACCTTAGATATATTGCTTAACTTCTCTGGTCTGAGACATGAGATGACCTAAGAAAGGGCTTGACAGTTTGGAAGGGCAGCAGAAACAGCAGACGGCCCTGTATGGCACAGAGCTCTGCGGTGTTCAGAGGGCTGCTGCCCCCACCACCGATGATGACAGAAATGGCAACTTCTGTCTCTTAGCGCAGGCCTGGGGCCAAGCTCTTTGTGTGTTGTAGCTCCTCGGAGACAGGCCCTCTTTTATTTTCACTCTGCAGATGTGGAAACAGGTTCAGAGAGGGCAAATGACTTGCTCAAGGCAACCACTGCAAGAAGCGAACAGGCTTAAACCAAACCTGTATTCAGGACAACTCCCGCGTCCCCTACCATCGTCTCCAGTATGCATGGGGCATGGCAGAAATGACTATCCCTTTTACAGCTGGGGAAACTGAGGCTTAGCGAGGGGATGTGATGTTTTGGGGTGTCTGGACTCCCAAGCCACTGCTCTCTCCCACCCCTCCCTAATCCCTCTACCCTCCTGAGGGCAAATCGCCGTGGTGGGGTTGGGGAGGGCTGGGAGGCAGAGAGAAAGGCTGTCAGAGACAAAGAGCTGCTGTGGCCGCACAATGGTGACAATCCCAGCCAGATGACAGGCACTGGGCTTCAGGAGCAGCTTGGAGCCCACCTGCAGCTTCCTCCAGACAATGAGAAGCCTATGCTCCTGGGGGGTGGGGCACAATAGGCACCCTGTGTTCAGGGGCCTGCCTCTCCCTGCACCACTCTGGGGACGAGAGATGGCCCAGACAGCCACTGCCTGGCCTAGGAACAAGGGGCGAGGGGCTGGTGAGCTCACACATGGTGGTGGTGGGAGGGGGAAGGGGCAGCCCACCCACGTGGCGGGATTTGGAAGGTCTCTCTTTCCTGACCCAAACACCCCACCATAAGTGGCCTCTTACCTTGCCTGAAAATGTCGAAGTAGCTCTCCAGTTCCCTCTGGGCAAGCAACTTAAGTTTATCTCCAAACTTCTGGTTCTCCATCTGTAAGATGAAGATGATAGATTTTGCTTGGCAGAGGTGCTGTTGGGATTAGATGAGGGAGACACATTGAATGACATGTAGTAATGGCTTGAGATGTGTTAGTTCCTTTTCATGATGGGTGAAAGGATGGCTGGGTGGGTGGGTGGGGTGATGCGTGGATGGATGTATGGATGGAGGGGAGATTAGATGAGTGGAAGGACTGGTGGATGGAAGGATGGGTGGGTGGATGGACGGATGGATGAACGGCTGAAGGAGACAACAGATGAGTGGAAGTATGGATGGGTGGATGGATGAATATCACATTAGGGTCTAGGTAGCAGGTGGATGGAGGAATGGCAGATGGAAGGAGGGATGATGGCTGGGGAAGTCTGAGAAGGCTTCCAGGAGGAAGTAAGCTGCAGATGAACAGAGAGAAGGGTATTGTGTGTTCCTCAAGGGCAGGCAGTGTGCATCTCCAAGCTTTGAATCCCCATCTTCCGGCCTGAACCTCCACGCAGAACAGGTGCTCAGAGATCCCCTCTCCCTGGATCTCAGGTCTGTGCCGATCAAGGTCCTAGTGTGTCCCATCTCTCACCAGGCCCTTCCAGTGGGTGGGATGAGGACTGCAGTCCCTCTCCATCCTTGGCGGAGGTGGAAATGCAGGAGACTTGGAGTCAGGTGGCCCTGGACCCGAGTTCCAGCTCTACCTCTTACTTGCTGTGTGACTTTAGGCCCGTCCCTTCCCCTCTCTGAGACTCAGCTTCCTCTGCTCGTACACTAGGCACCCTCATCCCGACCTCACTGGTATTGTGGGTAGCAAGAGAGATGATGGAGATAGAAGCTCTCGGCACACAGTAGGGGCTGAGACTTAGGGTAGAGGAGAAGCGGACGGCAATGAGGACTCAGAACCCCTGCCAGGCCTGAGCTGTCCCCTCCTGAATCCTAATAGTTCCCTGTCTCCTGTCCTCTGACCCCTGAAACTAGAAGCAGCCAACGGGACATTTCATAATTTAAAGAGAACAAGCAAGAGACTCTCGAACCACAGCCACCTCTTAATGGAATTACCAAAAAGGGCTTCTTAATTAAAAACAAGAAGCTGGGGACAGGTTCATATCCATGATTCAGGGCCCGGTGCTGCGGCCGCCCATGGTTTCATTTCCCTTTATTTGTGTCTCACTCTCGGCATGATCTATATTGTTAAAATCCTGCGTGAAAAATGGGCCTGGCGTTTCAGGTGGAGCTGTAAATATTTACCCTGCCTAATACGGGTCCCCCTGTCGTGGGAAGCTTGGGGGCTTTTCAATGCAGCTTAAGACATCCCGGCGATGTCTCATTAAAATTAAGTCTTGCCTTTTCCGTCTGCTCTGATTAACGCTCAGGGCATGGGAGAGGCAGCTGCGGCAGGGGTGGGGACGTAGAAGTTGAGTGGGGAGCGGGTTAGGGGATCCTAGCTGTACGGATCTGGTGCCCTCCCTTTTGGGGTCACAGGCACCCCAGCCCGGAAAAGCGGACAAGGCAGGGGACATGGCCGGGAGCTGATTCTGCCTCTGGGAAGGGGCTGCTCAGGGCCGACCTGTGGGCTGCTCCGACTCTACCCTCCCAGCCCCTTCCTCACAGAGCCAGGGGTCCTTCCTCGTCCCTCCCAGCCCCTTGTCCCTCCCTTTCTTTTTCTGAATACACCATGCTGTCTTGAGCCTCTAGGCCTTCACATCTCCCTTTCACTCCGCCTGGCTACGTTTCCACCCCTGAGCTCCTTCCCATCTCTACCTACACGCCCGTTCCTTGGGAGATGGTCCGGTTCGCAGGCTGAGTTAGGAGCCCTCCTCTCTGTGCTTGCCGGGATTGTAGCAATGTCACACTGGGCTGTCATTTCTGCCTACTTGTCAGCCCCACTCCATCTGTCTGTCGACTTCCTGGAGGTAGGGAGTGTTTCTTGCTCCCCACCAAGTCCCCAGCTCCAGGACTGAGCCCGGAACGGGGAATAAAGGCTGAACGGCCGCGTGGGTTCAGGGACGGGCCCAGAGCGTCTCGTATGGCGATAGCCTGTGTCACCCCCTGGGCTGTGCCACGAGGCCCTGCCCAGGTTTGGTGGGGAGTCTGAAGGCCTGGGGGTACCCCAGCTGGGCTCTGCCCTCAGCTCAGGTGCAGGGCCTGAATCGCAGAGACACCGGGCAGGGGTCTACTCGCCGGGGTTTTGGGAACGGCTTCAGTGAGTTATAATTCACACATTCGAAGTGTATCAGTCAATGGTTTGCAGTATCTGCACAGAGTACAGATATTGCAACCAGCACCACAGTTCTACAACGTTTCACCATTTCCCCCAGAAGGGAACTCCCTGCTCATTAGCGCGTGCGCACGCGCGCACACACACACGCAGCCCTGGCAACCACTAGTCGTTCTGTCGCGTGGACTTGCCTATTCTGGGCATTTCATATAAATGGAATCATACAACACGTGGTCTTTTGCGACTGGCTGCTTTCACCTGGCATCCTGTTTTCAGGGTTCATCCACACTGTAGCATGTATCAGCGTTTCATTCCTTTTTAAGGCTGAATACTATTCCATTGTCTCAATGGGCCACAGTTTGTTTATCCCTTCCTCAGCTGCTGGACATCTGAGTCGTTTCTGCCTTTTGTCTTTTATGAATAATGCAGCTTTGCACATTTGTGCACAAGTTCTTGGTGTGGACACATGTTTTCATTTCTCGGGGGTGGAAACTCAGGAGAGGGAGTTCCCTGGCAGTCCAGCGGTTAGGAGTCGGCACTTTCCCTGCTGTGGCCCCGGGTTCAATCCCTGGTCGGGGAACTGCGATTCTGCAAGCTGCGTGGTGTGGCCAAAAGAAAAAAGAACCTGAGGAGGAGAATATGCTTGGGTTTCGTGATGGCGTTTTGGCAGCTCTGAAGCTTTTTGGCAGCCTTCTAGGTGGCAAGAGAGGGACTGTGCTGAGACGTGGTGGGAGGGGTGGGAGCTCCAGCAAGAGGGGAGCACAGCAGTCCCCGTCTACCTGCCGGGAACTCAAGAGTCGCTCTGTCTCTGAGCCTTGGGCTCACCATCTGCCCAACGGGGACAACCAAGGCGCCTCCCAGAGTTGGTGGGGGCCACGGGAAACGACAAGGCTGCAGGAAGAAGGCTCACAGGAAACATTCTCCTTTGCTGGGTGTGGGAAGGGCCCTGGAGATGCCGTGCCGACTGTCCAATACTGCCACCCCTGCCAGCAGGGGATGGGGTGGAAGAGCCAGGCTTGATGGCGTTGACTATATCGCCCTGAGAGGGAGGTGTCATTACGGCCCCCATTTTGCAGATGAGAACACGGAGGCCTCAGGAAGCAAAGTCACTTGCCGGGTCACAGTTGCAGTGCCCACATCTGCCAGATGAAGTCTTTCCCTCAACCCGCTCCCAGCCTGGTCCTGCCTCCTCCTGGCTGCCGTGAGAAGCAACGAGAAGCCAGGTTCCTTTTGTGGATGCGAGTCCCCAAAGGGCTGGGACGATCTGTCTTGTCCCCTGATGTGGTCCCAGTGCCCAGGACAGTCCTTGGCACAAAGCGGGCACTAGGCAATTTTGCCAGGATGCATGATTTGGAGACTCTGTTTCCCCATCTGTGAAATGGGCATAACATCCAGCCCCTGCGTTTGTGAAAGCACAGGGCACAGAGCCTGAGCTTTTCAGATGGCGTTCCCGCCTCTCCCTCCTCCCTCACCTGGGGGCGGGTCCCCTGGGAGGAGAATGGGACGACAGTCGGAGTCCATGGCTGGTCCTGCCCTAGAGCTTGTGGGGGCACCTGGCGGCTCTCCTGCTGCCCTCTCCCTCTTCCCAGGCTGGTCCCCATCAGTCAGCTCCCGCACACTTCTCTGGGGTCCCGACCTCAAGTTCTGCCCATCCTGGGGTGCCGAATGGGTATGTCTTCTGCGCAGAGATGCCCTCGCTCCTTTTCCAGCTAGTGGAGCCAATTAGTGATGTTGGAGGCCTCTCCCCTGTGATTCCACTACAGCAGCCAGATTTTTAAAGTCCAGATTATCAGATGCCCAGCCCTGCCCCTTGCCCACCCAGAAGTGGTAGCAGAGGGAGGGGTGTCCCCAAGGTGGAGGTGGTCAGAGGCCTGGCTTCGAGGGGGCCCTAGCTTCCCTCCCCCCATTTGCAGGCACCGTTCTGCCAGGGAATCGGCCCCTGGCCCCTGTGGGCTGTGGGCTGGTGGGAAGGGGAGTGGGACCAAGGCCTCCCCGCTTCCCAACGGCCGGCCTTTCCCTGAACCAGCTCACAAAGGTGGCACCATTGATTGCAGAGCTGAAATTCCCCTGGGGTTGCAAGACCCAGAGCCCGTGCTTTGTCGACCTCAGCGACAGGTCGGTGCTGCTATTGCGTTATTACTATTGTCAACATTCTCCACAGATACACTTGGCAATTTGCTGCCCTGGTGGAAAAAATTGTGGGGTGGGATTGAGGGGCCTGGGTCCTGGCCCCTATCTGCTATGGCCCAAGTGATCTTGGGAAATCCCACCCCTCTGAGCCAGGAGCCACCCTCCGTACAGTGGCAGTGTCTTGCGGTGGCCGAAGCCCAGGCTCGACGCCAGGTTGCCTGCTCTGCTCTGCATAAGCAGGTGAGCTGGGAGAGGTGAGTTAAACACTCAAGACCTCCGTTTCCTCACCTGTAAAATGGGAGCATAATAGTCCTCACTCAGCTGGGTTGTGGTGAGGATATCTGTTGGGGTTACGTGTGCAACGCCCGACTCAGCAGATTGCTATGCAGTGGACCGAATCAGGGGGTTATAGGATCAAGACCACAGGGAGACACCTGACCCCTTGCCTGTGGCAACCACGCAGGTAGATGTTTGAGGGGGCCTGTCCACCCGCATCACCCAGGGGCTGCGGTTGGAGGAGAGCAATCGTTTGTGTCATTTTCCAATCTGCCACAGGGAATCAAAGGCTCTGAGGGGCCTGTTAGCACCCATTCTCTGCGGATCACTCAGACAATTTCCACAGTGCTCCACGACAATGGGCCATAATTAAGGTGTCAGCATATCATTTAGCCCTTCCAGCGCAAAGCCCAGAGACAGGCCGGGCAGTCTTCAGCCCCTTTAATGAGAGATGCTTAGAAGGAGTGGGAGGGTGGGAGGGTGGGAGGTGCGCATGCGCGAGTGGGGGGCGGTGCACGTCCCCCAGAAGCCTTCGCTGACCCAGGGGGACCGACCAGATGGGTGTCTGAGCAGTGGAGTTGGGAGGAAGATGAGATAGACCTGGAGGTGAGGAGGGGCACAGAGGACCAAGGACAGGCTGGCTGGGTGTATCAGCTGTGCCCTCAGCCCCCTGAGTCCCTGTCAAAGCCCTCTTGAGGCTGTGTGGCCAGTGGCCTGTGCAACCTCACTCTCCTTTCTAGACAGTGAGCTCCTTGAAGACAGGCACCATGGGTGCCACCTCTGTCTCTGTGCCTCCAGTTCCTTGACCAAGAGCGGCTTAAAGGTTGTAAGAAAGAATGGAGAAAGGGAGGGAAAGACAGGAAAACAGACAAGGTAAGAGGAACCAAAGGCAAAGGTTTGATAGTACGAGGGATGGGGTATGAAAATGATAGAAGCCTGAGAGAAAGGTGCAGAGAAGTGTGTGTGTGTGTGTGTATGTGTGTACGTGTGTGCACAGGCATGTGTGTGTTGTGGGTTGAATTATGTCCCCCACCAAAAAAAGATATGTGAAGTCTTAACCCCCAACACCTGTGAATGTGACCTTTTTGGAAATGGAGTCTTTGCAGATATAATCAAGTTAAGGTGAGACCAAGGAATTCCCTGGTGTCCAGTGGTTAGGACTCAGCGCTTTCACTGCTGGGGCCCCGGATTCAGTCCTTGGTCGGGGAATTAAGATCCTGCAGGCTGTGCAGCATGGCCAAAAAAAAAAAAAAAAAAGTTAAGGTGAGGTCATTAGGGTGGGCCGTAAACCAATATGACTGGTGTCCTTTTAAGAAGAGGAGAGAAAAAAAAAAAAAAAGAAGAGGAGAAAAGACACAGGTACACAAGGGAAATGCCTTGTGACGACAGAGGCAGAGATTGGAGTGATGCAGCTGCAAGTCAGGGATTCAGGGCCACCACCAGAAGGTAGGAAGAGACGAGGGAGGATTCCGCCCAGCGTCTTACAGGGAGAACGGCTCTGCTGACATCTGGCTTTTGGACATTTGGCTTCTAGAGCTGTGAGAATACATTTCTGTCATTTTAAGACTTCCAGCTTGTGACGCTTTGTTATAGCAGCCCTAGAAAATTAAAGTAGTGTGTATACACACGTGTGTGTGTGTAAGAAAGGGAGGAAAGACGCGCGCACGAGAGATGAAGATGCAAAAACACCGTGCATTAGTGCCTGTGAAAACGAAGTCTTCAACACAGCCTGGCCTAGTGCACTTTCTGTGTTGAAAGACTCTCTTAACAACAGCACCACTATCCCCATAACTACGTCCACCCCCATCATCACCACCATCGCCATTACGACCACCACCGTCATCACCATCAACCACCATCATGACCACTATCACCATCACCACTACCACCATTATCACAACCACCGTCATCACCATCATGACCATCATGACCATCATGACCACCACTATCATCACCATCATTCCCACCAACATCTCCCGTCATCCCCACTATCACTATCATGACGACCGCTATCACCATCACCATGACCACTACCATCACCATCACCATCATGACCACCACCACCAAGTGAGGGAGGAGAAGCAAAGAGGGAGAAGGCAGAGCCCTGGGGAGCACCTGCATTCAGAGGCAGGCAGGAAAGGAGGCAGCTGCACAGGCAGACAGCCAAGCAGTCACATCTGGGGAGGAGGAGGAGAACGAGAAAGAAGGAATCTCAGACTCGCAGGGAGGAGGGAGTTAGAACAGTGTCTGGTTTCCCAGAGAGGCCTGTGAGGTGGGGCTGGTGCACATCCCAGGGTAGAGGAGAGCATTCTCAGGGGATGGGGCCCAGAGCAGATGGCAGTGGGTTGAGGAGTGAATGGAAGGTGGGAGTGGATGAAGACACCAGGCTGGGAGTTGGAAAGATTCTCCTGGTGTCTGGGTGGAGAATGGATGGAGGGGACAAGCCTGAGATTCCCAAGGAGACTGGGGAGGGGCTGGGCTGGTCCTCCAGGTGGGGGACAGGGGCAGCCCCACCTGGGACAGAGGCCTGTGGGAGGGGCCTCGGGAGCCTGGAAGGAAGCAGCCTTGGCTGGGCTGCCTCACTGGGCAACTCATCCTCATCCCCTCTGTCTTAGTGTCCTAGGGCGGCTGTAACCAAGTACCATGAAGTGAGGGGCTTAAAACAGCAGAAGTGTATTCTCTCGGAGTTTTGGAGACCAGAAGTCTGAAATCAAGGTGTCAACGGTGTTGGTTGCTTCTTGGAGCTCTGCGGTCAAAACCATTCCACGCCTTTGTCCTAATTTCTGGTGGTTGCCAGTAACCCTTGGTGTCCCTTGGAGTCTAGATGCATCACTCCAGTCTCTACCTCTATCATGACGTGGCGTTCTCCTCTCTGTCTGTGTGCCGACTTAGAACACCAATTATTGGATTTAGGGCCTACCCCATTCAGTATGAGCGCGTCTTAACTTGATGACACTTGCAAAGGCCCTATTTCCAAATATAGTCACATTCACAGGTACTAGGGGTTTTGTATTTTGAGGGTGGGGACACCATTCTACCCACTACAGCCACTGGCACACTGGCAGCTCTTTTTTTTTTCTTTCGGCCGTGCCACGCGGCGTGTAGGATCCTAGTTCCTCGACCAGGGATCGAACCTGCATCCCCTGCAGTGGAAGCGTGGAGTCTTAACCACTGGACCGCCAGGGAAGTCCCCCTTTTTTTTAGCAGCTCATTACTAGAGACATTTAATAAGCACCTCATGGGCACAGGGGCCAGCCCAGGCATGGGGCTCCTAGTCTCACAAAGCTTACAGTCTATGACCAAAACATGTGGCAGAAGCTTTGGGGGACAGGGCTGGGGCTCAGCAGGGGGTGTGAGTGCCCAGGGTCCACATGTTGGAATGCTGCCCTCAGAGTTGGACTAGGAAAGCAGGCAGGCTGGGGGGAAGGGGCTGCAGCCTCGGCCCCCAGCCCTTCCCTACCTTCCCTGGCATTTGGATAAACCCACAGAGGAGCTTGTGACATCTGGAGCCCATGTAAACGGAGCATAAATTAGCTCTAACAATCACATCTGCAGCCGCCATGCTGCAGTCTGTTTCCTGCCGAACGCTGGGTGGGCTTAGCGTGGGCAGGTGGGCAGAAGCTGGTCCCATATGTGCCTGAAACCCTCACTGATAGCATCGCCGTGTTTAGAAGCTTCTGCTGAAATGTGTTCGTGTTCGGGACACATAGGACCCAGGATTCTCTTCATAGATGGTGGAATTGGGGTGTTAAGAGATGTGGACATAGACAGGAGAAAATGTGAAGGGTGGAGAAGGAGGGATGGGGCACCTCCGGGGGTGAAGGAAGGTAAGGGCAAGACCAAGTGGCGAAGAGGCCATGGGCGGGTGCACAAGCAAGGGCCGGTGTGGCCTCACACCCTTCTCCATGCTCCCTCCCTCCCACCCCACACTGGGGGTCCCAGAGCCAGCCAGGGGTGGGGGTGGGGAGCAAGGGTCCACCGTGGACCAGACCTTTACATAAATTAAGTCATTGTCCTTCATCTAACCTTGACCATGTCCTTGTGAGGGTGGTTTGTATCATGCGCATTTTACAGATGAACAAACTGAGGGGCTGAGATCGTACCATTAAGAGGCATCTATACCAGGACCCGAACCAGGTGCTTCGACTCTTCCTCATCTTCACTGTGTCACCCTGCACCTGATCAAGAAAGGGTGTTGCACATGTGTGTGCATGAGTGTGAATACGTGAATACGTGTGTGCAGAGTGTCAGCGTGTGAGTGTGTGTGTGAAAGTGAGGGGAGGCAGCCACAACCCAAGATCAAAGTGTAGGAACCAGAACCTCCTTTCCCCCTCCTGCCCCAATCAGCAGGGCCACCATGGGTAGTCATCCTCCAGTCTTAAGCACCTACTGTATACAGGGACCAGCGCTTTGACGCGCACAGCCGCTTACCCACCTACTCATTCATTCAATTTCACAAGCCATTTCATGAGCACCTACTACAATCCAGTCTCTGCACCAGGCACTGGGGACACGAGATGAGTGGGGCAGTCCCTGACCCTAAGGTGCTCTCTCTCCAGTGCAGGGGGGGAAGCCGTGGAACAGCTGAACTTGGTAGCAAACTAAAAGATTACTTGGACACCAACTTGGTTGGCGTCCTAAGAGATTAGAGATAGGTTTCCAGAGGGTGGTGTTTGGAAATTTGCTTCCCGAGCACAGGGACCATGTCTGTCTGGTTCATGCTGAATCCCAGCTCCCAGCGCAGTGCCAGGCACACCACAATTGCTTGCGCCTGTACGTGTTTGTTGAATGACTATTGATTGAAAGATGGGCAGGTTCTCAGCACGCAGAGTTGGGGTAGCTGGTCATCCTGGCTGAGGACCCTGCGGTGCAGAGGTGGGGAAGCACTGAGATGTCTGGAGGAACAGCTTTTTGGGGAGACTCGACTAGGAAAAGCATGTCCCCGAGAATGAAATAGACCTGAGGGAATCCTGGCCCCAGCGCTTACGCACTGGCTGGGTGAGTCTAGGCAGGTTTCTTAACCTCTCGGATCCCCTGCATTATCATCTCCAAAGCAGAGCCTCCGATATTTGCACGGTTATTATTATTTGGGGGGAAGTGTTGTCCTTTTTATTGTGGAAGCCTTTAAACACATAATGAAGGGGAAAGAATAGAATAATGAACTCCCACGACCCCATCCTCCAACCTCAACACTTACCAACATTTTGCCATCCTGGTTTGAAGATCCTTAGATGGTGATTAAACCCAGTAGATGAGTGACAACAATAGCAGTGGCTCTGGCGGGGTTAGGACACGCGGGCAATGACAATTCCACCGTCACTGCTGCCTGGCAGCAGGGGGTAGGGGGTTGAAGGGAGTGGGACTGGAGGCCACAGCTACTGCAAGGTGCACCCGGATTTCAGAGACGTTCAAAGGTGAAGAAACGCGCGTCCTAGCATTGATGAAAAGCAGCAGTGAGGCCAGGCTGCATTTTACTTGTGAGACATAGAGTTTGTACCTAAGGTGGGGAAGGGGTCAAGATTTTCCTCACTCGATGTTTTGCGAGTTTCCCTGTTAGTTAGTTTGTTTGTTTCAGAGAAGAGCCCCTTGCAAGGTTATTAGGATTAGAAGTGATCATGGGGTGTAGGGAGGTGGCTGCTTGCGGTGTGGTTGGGTGTGGAGGATAGGACCGGGAGAGGCGACCCTTGGGCTGAAACCTAATTAACACGGAAGAACATTCCAGGCAGAGGGACAGGCTAGAGCTGACCTTTAGGTTTAGAAATCTGCATGAAGTTAAGTGAGCTGTTGCCTGCACAGTGATGGGGGGGCGGGGAGCAGGAAACGAGGCTGGGGCAGCAGTAAGATCACTCTCGGCCTTGGGGGCCAACCTGTGACATTTTCTGTCTTTATTTGCTCCATGTCTGCCTGTCCCCTCTGGAGTGTCAGCAACTTGGGGGCAGGGACTTTCTCAGTGTATTAAGGTTCTCCAGAGAAACAGAATCAATAGGAGATGTGTGTGTGTGTGTGTGTGTGTGTAGATGTGTGTGTGTGTGTGTGTGGATGTGTGTGTGTGTGTGTGTGTGTGTGTGTGTGTGTGTGTGTGTGTGTGTGTGGTATTGGCTCATGCATTAATGGAGGCTGACAAGTCCTAAGACCTACAGTCAGCAAACTGGAGACCCGGGAGAGCTGATGGGGTAAGTTCCAGTCCGAGTCTGAGTTGGAAGGTAGGAGAAGATGGATGTCCCAGCTCAAAGACAGTCGGGCAGAGAGAGAGACAAATCTTTTTCACTCAGTTTTTTGTTCTCTTCGGGCCCGCAGTGGATTGGTTGGGGTCCACCCACATTGGGGAGGGCAGTTTGCTGTCCTCAGATCACAATTCAAATGTTAAGCTCATCCAGAAACACCTACACAGATACACCCAGAATAATATTTGACCAAATGTCTGGGTACCCTTGGTCCCAGGCAAGTGGACACATAAAAATAACCCTCATACTCCCAGTACCCAAGACAGCCTGACACAGAGTAGGAGCTCAATTCACATTTATTGAATGAATGAATGAATGAATGATGGGGTTGGAGAGACTTGACTTTGACATGGGATCCCCCCTGTATGGCTGAAGCCACTCTTGCTTCAAATCCACACAAACCCCACCTCCTTCTCTGGGGCATCTTCTCTGCATCTCCCCCTCCTGGGTGTACCTGACCTCTCTGACCTTGGGCCTCCCAGAGCCCTGGGTCACGTTGTCTCTGTTGGGACCCTCCAGGTTGTCCCCAGGGATGGCATCCCAGGGGAGGACCCCTCCCACCCTGGTAGATGTCCTCGGGGGCAGCATCTGGATTCCATTCACCTCCACATCCTGAATGTGCAAATGGCAGATGCCCCCTCCCTGCCCCACTCAACATAAAGGATTCACGGAGTAGATGCTTTTTTTTTGCGGTACGCGGGCCTCTCACCGCCGTGGCCTCTCCCCTTGCGGAGCACAGGCTCCAGACGCTCAGGCTCAGCGGCTATGGCTCATGGGCCCAGCCGCTCCGCGGCATGTGGGATCTTCCTGGACCGGGGCACGAACCCGTGTCCCCTGCATCGGCAGGCAGACTCTCAACCACTGCGCCACCAGGGAAGCCCCTGAGTAGATGCTTTGAAGGATCTTCTAACCCTCAAAAGGGCTCCCCATTCCTCATAGGGTGCCTGGAATCCCCTGGAGCATCAGTCTGAACATACGTGTGGTGTCCTCAGAAGACCCCCAGGGAAGATGTAGAGGGTCCACGTTGCCAGGCCCTGGGAATCATGAGTATGTGGACGGAGCACAGGCAAGGTGTGTCCCCTTGAGCCCTGGGAGGTAGCCACGGTGGGTATCGCCTCTGTGCCCACGTTACAGATTGGGAAACTGAGGCTTATTTGTCGAGGGGAGTCGCGGTCCTGAGAGCCTGAGTGACCTGCCTAAGATTTCCCTGCTGCTTCTCAGAGGAGCCCAGACTCAAATCCAGGGGCTTCTGACTTTAAACTCTATTCGCTTCATCCCAGACCATTTTGTAGACCACGTCTGGGCCCTGGCCCATCTGTATCAGATTTACTGAGGGAACTGGTTCGCAAAGGCAGGATCCCAGGCCTCACTCTGGAGATTCTGTTTCAATGGATCTGAGTTGAGACCCAGGACTCTGCCTTTTTAGTCAGCTCCCAAGCCAATTCTGATGCTTTCTGAAGTGTGAGACCCACGGGCTACACTCTGCTGCTTGTAAGGGGGTAAGACGTGCATCTCAGGACCTACAATTTTTTTTTTTTTTTTTTTTGCTGTACGCGGGCCTCTAACTATTGTGGCCTCTCCCATTGCGGAGCACAGGCTCCGGACGCGCAGGCTCAGCGGCCATGGCTCACAGGCCCAGCCGCTCCGCAGCATGTGGGATCTTCCCGGACTGGGGCACAAACCCGTGTCCCCTGCATTGGCAGGCGGACTCTCAACCACTGCGCCACCAGGGAAGCCCCAGGACCCAGAATTTTGAAAGCAAGAGTGACCTGGTCTCTGCCTCCCTGAAGAGGGCTGGTCCCCCGGAGCCCTGCTTGATGGGGACTCGGGCTTCTGCCTCTGCCCCCCTACCTCCACAGGGGCTGCTGCCAGCAAGTGCAGCTCTGCTGGTAAAGTCTTTATCGGGAATGTCGCCTAATGCATTCATATCAAACAATAGCGCCTCATACATCATCCCTGCCAGAGGCCACCTCCGCTAGGACAAGCACAGTCCATTACCCTGACGGGCGCAGGCCGTGCGCAAAACAGATAACGGGTCCCAGCTGTGGGGGGCAGCCATGGGAGGGGAGTTGTCACTGCCCCAGCCATCATCAAGGGGACCCTGGGCACCTGCCACTCTGTGCAGTTGGGACAGAGGTCCCAGTCTTACAGCGCAGTTGATAGAGTATTGGTTGAGAACCTGGCTCTGCATCTTCAGGGAAGTAACTCAACTTCTCTGAGCGTTGTTTTCCCATCTGTAAGAGGGGCTAAGCGTAATATTTGCTTCACATAGAACTGTAGCTGGGGCTTAAGAAGAGGAGGCCGGTAAAGTGCTGGGCACAATGCCTGGGGAAGAGGAAGCAACCTATAAACAGTAGGTGTAACTATTGCTTTATCAGCAGGACCCCATTCACGCTGGCCTGCCCCTTTCCAGGGATGGTTGTCAACAGTCCTCACGACCCCCAAGCTCCCGTGGATGCAAAGGGACCAGTCACCCTTCCCAACTGCTGGCTCCCCAGACCCTGAGACAGGGATTTGCAAGCCTGCAAGTCGTTTATTTTGGAAATGAAGCTCACACCACGAGGAGAGTGGGGAAGTGAGGCAGGGCAGGAGGCCGCCAATAAAAGGCGTGTTATAAAGCCCAGCTGTCACTGTGGCGAGTGGGGCGTAAACTTGCGAGGGAGCTCTGGGATGCAGCTGGGAACACGCCAGCTCAATAAGCTGGCGGCTGGGGTATTTACAGATCAACTCCCATCACCACTGGGGTTGCTCCAGAGGACATGAATCCCCCGGTTTGGCCTACAGGTGACAAAGCAGGCTTCACACACTGGTAGCTAGAGGCTGGATTAAGGTGCACTCAGGTGGTAAGGGTGAGGGGATATGGTGGGGCACTGCTATGGGCTGAATCGTGTCCCCCTAAAAATTCTTATGTTCAAGTGCTAACCCCCAGTACCTCAGAATGTGAGTACGTTTGGAGATAGACCCTTTACATAGGGAGCTAAGGTAAAATGAGGTCATATGGGTCACAGCCACTCCAATATGACTGGTGTCCTTATAAGAAGCTATCAGGACACAGATACACACAAGGGGGAAGCCCATGAGAAGACACAGGGAGGAGAAGATGGCTGTCTCCAAACCAAGGAGAGAGGCTCTGAAAACTCAAACCTGCCCACACCTTGATCTTGGACTTCCAGTCTCCAGAATCTTGAGAGTAAATTTCTGTTGTTTGGCGCTAGTCCTCTGGTTAACATCACACGTGACTTTGAACTGTATGCAGTTGAATGCTTTGGCCCCTACTTTTAAATATTATGGCAGGGGGTTAACAGGTTAGAAAGCATTTAAACGGTACTGTGTAAGTGTTAGCTATTATTATTAATCCCATTTTATAGATGACAAACCTGGTGCCAAAGCTGGCAGCTGGCAGAAGGCCAAGGGCAGGAGAGGGCATTTTGGTGCCCCCTGACATGTGAGGACAGAGTGGCTTCACATACCTCCATCCTCCCCAAGGGGCAAGGGGCAAGGGTCCCAAGGGGCAGCAACTTCATTACATGCCCCAGTCTCTCCACATCATATGAGTCAAGTGAAGGGATCATAAACCAGGGTTTTATTAGCTGCCCTATTGGTGGGTGAGCTGGGCTGGGCTGGGTCTCCTCCCTGAGCCCCTGAATAATCCAGGAGGGCATACCTAGGGCAGACAGGAATGGAGGTTGGGTTTGGGGTTGCATAGCAGCCCAGAGAGTAGGGGAGTGGGCCAGGGTCTTAACAGCATGTGATTAAAGACCCTAGTAATTGTGTCTGACAGGGGACTCATCCCCAGGGCTGGAGAGGAGGGGGATACCAAAGCCCAGATGTAGCCTGGGGTTGGAGGCTGATGGGGATAGGGGAGAACCCCACTCGGAGCTCCTGAGCAGGGAGTCCTGTGCCATACATCACCCGACACGCCTTTCCGTGGGACCGGCCTGGCTGACAGCAGCCATTTATCTGAATGTCATTGGCAGTAAACTGGCGAGGGGGAGGGCAGCGAGGAAGGAGGCAGCCAGGGGGCGGGGTCTCCTTGGGAATTTCCCAGAGGCCAGTTCGCAGCCCCAGCCTCGGAGGGGAGCTGTTATAAGCAGGGAGGTGCTATCCGTGGTGCTGAATCCCACCTGCCCCTTTCTCTTTCTCCCTGGGGACAAAGAGGGCAGAGGTGGGGAAGTCCTGTGAACTCAGTGCTACCCTGTAATCAGATGGGAGCTGGGGGCAGCCCCAGTGGTGAGACACTTACAGGGGAGGAAGGTGACAGTCATATACTTCCATGGTTATGGACATGAAATTTGGAGCCATAGTCCTAGTGTGTTCGTTCATTTAAAGGATATTTATTTATCAAGAACAGGTTCCCCAGGACATAGTCCCTGAAGATGTCAATCAGTCATACAACATAAAAAATGTCGACACTAACTGTGTGACCTTGGGCAAGTTACTTAACCTCTCTGTGCCTCAATGACCTCGTCTGTAAAATGAGGGTAATAACCATAGCCACTTCAGAGGGTTGTGAGAGGATTGTGATTATGTAATTAAAGTGCTTAGAACAGAGACTGGCTCATGGAAAGTGCTCAATAAGCCTTAGCTCGAGTTACTGTCATTATTTATACTATGAAGTGTACAGGGAGCTCTCAGAGGCAATAACAGGGGGAGCCAGACTTTGTTCAGAGAATCAGGGAAGACTTGAAGGATGATGAGAGCTTGCATGCGGGAGGTCGGAAGGCATTCCAAGCAAAGGGGACAGCATGGGCAAAGGCCCTTAGGCAGGAAAGGTGCAGGACACCATCCAAGAGCTAAAAAGAAGCCAGAGGGGCTGGACCACTGAGAGTGATGGAAGAGCCTCAGTTTCTTAATCTGTTAAATGGGTATAATAGTAGAACCTACCTCCTGCAAAGCTGTGAGGGTTAAATGAGATGGTGTGTTTCAAGTTCCTAGCACAGAGCCTGAGCACTCATGCTGATTGGTTAACTTCCTGGTTCCAAGCCCAGGGAAGCCACATTCAGTTTGCCACACCCCACATCAAAGCTGGAAAGGACTTCAGAGGCCATTCATTGTACAGATGGGAGCACAGAGACTTTAGAGAGATCCACTGGAAAGGGAGGCTGCTGGGGCTGCTTGTTCCAGCCTCCTTAGATGGGAGAGAGTGTGGGGCAGGGAAAACAGTAGAGGCTTGGGGGGTTGAGGGGTGGGGTGAAGTCCTGACCCCAGTGCTAACCTGTTGTGGGACTTGGTGGGATGGATGCCTTGAGGCACTCAATTTCTTCATCTGTAAGATGGGGATAATAACACCCAGAAGGCATTTATGGTTATAAGAGTGGGTCAGACACTTGGAAACCCACAGGGACCAGGCAGACGATGTAAAGGAGACTTCCCAAACTAGTCTTACTTCTCAAGAGAACTCTAAATCCCGATTTTATGTAGGATATCCCTATTTGTAAGTGTTAGAAACTAATTTAAGCTTTTTTAAAACACAAGGTGGGTCAAAGTTACCATGTTTGTGGCTTGAATTTGATCTGTGGACTGCCAGGGTGTAGCCTCTGGCAGAAGGTGATGTACTTAGCAGGTGCTCGATAAGTGTGGTCCCTTTCTCTTGGGGAGCCTCTCCTTCATCCACCTCTATGCCGACACCTGCCTTCTAGGAGTTCAGACCTTCCTCTAGAACCCTCGAGTTCAGGAAGGGGCTGAGTCCTACCCAGATCTAAGCCTCTGGCCATTCTCACCCCTCCTCTGTCCCCATCCCGGGAGATCCTGTCTTACCAGGAAGGCACTGCCTGCCTGGGGACCCAGGATCACAGAGCACACAGGTGGCTGGTGTGGGAGGTACGTGTCACAGCCTCATCATCAGCATGGCGGCCCCCTCCTCCTGTCTGTGGCATCAAGAAACCCTGAGAACCAGTTGACACAACTCCCCAGGGAGTGTACCTGCCTCGGGAAGTGGTGGCTGTGACTCAGAGGTGCAACTGGGCTCGGATGCTGGTGGATGCACCAGTAAAACAGGCAGAAAAGGAGTGATAGCAAGTCAGAGCTACATGGGGCCTTTTAGGGCAGCCCAACAGTGTTCCGTGGAGAAACAGAGGCCTGGAGAGAGGAAGGTCACATGTCTACTGATTCGTAATTGAGTGCTTTTTCCGTGACATCTTCCTGCCAGACCAAGATCTAGAGCAGGGATGTCAGAGTCTGGGGAGGAACCACATTTCTTGGTCTTCATATCCCCTAAGTCATGGGAAGAAGAGGCCTACGGACTTTGTTTCCATCCTGGTTCTGCCGCTTACTGTGTGTCCTTGGGCAACTCACATAGCCTCTCTGGTCCTCAGTTTCATCATCTGTAAAGTGAGAATAAACGCTTTGCCAAGGTTAAAATGAGAGCTTGTGTAAAATGCCTGGTTCATAACGGATGCTTAAAAGTCTTTTTCTAAAGGCACTTATATCTGGCCTCATTTCAAAAAAGGCTTAGAAGTGGCTTACAAATACACACTGCAATGCCAATGCAGGAAAGACCTAGATGAGAGGACGGGATGACAAGATGGGGGGTAAAGTCTTGTATGGTGGTGAGCAGGGGGCCACACATCTGGATCAGAGTTTCCTGGCAGCCACAGCAAAGGGAGAAATACAACCATTATGTGACTCTTGGTATCCATAAGCTGAGAAACTACTGCTTGCTTAGGGAAAAAAATTAACTTTTCTTGGTAATGCGATATGAGTCATGTCTCATCTGAGTCTTCAAAAACAGGGCTTGTGGCAAGAGTAATTCTCTTTCCTTTCCACTCCCTCGCTTCCTTCTCTAGCTATTCCTTGGGGTCACCCAAACCCTACAACCATAGCTGATGGCATAATGGTTAAGAGGCCCAGCCCTGAAGACAAAACCAGTCTCCACCTCTGCGTAGCCTTGGGCTCGAGACTGCCCCTCTCTGAGCCTCAGTTTCCTCATCTGTAAAATGGATGGTTATAGAAATAACTACCTCTAGGTTCTCGAAAATTAGAGGTGGTGAAACAGCGTGTAAAACACTGACCAGCTTAAACTGGTTTTCCTTCCTTAAAATGGGTTGTTCATTAATCTAACCTGGAGTTATTTTTACAGACAGCATTGCGCATGTGCAAAATGGGAACGCATGTCTCCAGGATGACCCCGGAACCAGGAATCTTCCGCTGACGGAACTTAAAGAATAGAAATGTTGCCAGCGGAGCCCTTTACGAAAGGAGAAGTCCTTCAATCAGGAGACTCTGGCTTCCAGCAGTAGCTTATTTGGACTGATTCGAGACTAGCCAATCAGCTTCCAAGTCTGAAGTTCCCTTAAGCCGTTAAATTTCACCCAGAAGCCTGGATTGAGGAGAGAGATTTGAGCTCTGCTTCCTGTTTCCTTGCAGGTCGACCTCGCAGTGAATCTTTCTTTCCTCAAAAGCTGGTGTCATAGTATCAGCTCCTACGTGCATCAGGCAGCCAGCACTTGCTGGGTAACAGAGGTATCTTCTATAAAGACCTTCAAGTGACATCTTGCATACAGTAAGTGTTCCATAAATGGTGGCTGCTCTTATAGCAGGAACTCAATAAATGGTCACTGAATGAGTATCATAGGGCAGCAAAAGCATTTTCTCTTCCAAACCATCTCTTCAGTGCTTCTCAGCAGCAGGCGTTCTCCCCAAACCAAATTGAAACTGCATGTGTGTTTTAATCAATTCCATGGTTTGTGGGAGCCAAAGAGCCCAGGTTAATGGAACACAGCCAAATCCCCCGTGAATTTCTAACCCTCCTTGAAAGGCCTCTGCTTTTTCCTGTTCAGCCGCTGGGAAGCTGTTGCCTCCACTCGGGGAGGAGAAATTGAATAATTGATGCAATTTGAATAACACTAGGATTTATAATGATATTGAAATGTAAAGATAAAAGGGGGCGTGAACGGGAGGGGGGCTCGTAGCGGAAGAGGCAAGTTGTTAATAGGCACTTAGGGGCTCTGTGGGGTGGGGGGAGCTCCCCCTGGAAACATGTGCTGGAAAGTCATTTGAGAGAGGAGGCGCTGGGAGGGGGGTGGGCTGGGAAATCTCCACCCGGAGAGGGAGAAAAGCCATATTCATAAATAAGATTCGGAAATTTCTCCCGACTCAGCACCGCTAACAGGGAGTGGATAATTATTTAAATGCCAAATCATTCCGCTCATTAGAATCCCAAATCATATCTGAAGAAACTGATTGCCCAGGGCAGGAATGAAAGGGAGTGGAGGAGGAAATGGGGTGGCTAGGAAAGCAGGAAATGGGACGGTCTCCCCGACTTCTGGTCCAGGCCAAGGGGAAGATGGAGTGGGAAGGACGGCAGGATGGTAGGGAGGGTAGGAACATGGGGTGGAAGGAAGTCAGAGAGTCGGGGGTTCAAGGCCAGGATCTGATACTTCCTTACTGTGGGTCTCCTTTGTTACCTTACCTCTCTGAGCCTCAGTTTGCCCAGCTGGAAAATGGGGTTGATGCTAAGATCTACTTTGCAAGCAGCGAATGTTAGCTGCTGTGATTAGGGAGGCAGGACGGAGAGGGGCTCAGGACGGGGCACGGGCTAGGGCTGGGGGAGGAGCCTCGCATAAGCCCCAAGCCAGGCTCCTTTCCCTCCCAAACCTACCCTGTCTCTGACCCCAGTCACAGACAGGAGCTGACTTGAGAGGTGGAGACTGAGTCTCAGAGAGGGTAAGGGATAAGGGACTCGGCCAAGATGACACAGAGCCAGGGACCCCAAGTACACACACATCCTATCATCCCCACGAGTCCACAACTCCCAGCCTCATCTGGCCGCCCTCCCAGGTGCCGGGAGGTCTCCAAGATGGGAGTCGGCTCAGCCCCCGGGAGCGTTATCCTGTCTGTGGACCGGAGTCACAAGGGCAAGTCGGTAACAATCCAATTATGCCGAGAGATTCCGGGCTGGCTGGTGCCCCCTCCCATGGTGGATGACCATGCCACCCCTCAGAGACAAGCAAGCAAGCGGGGGCCCTGGAGCAGGGGGGCCACAAGGAGCGCTGGCTGGGCTCAGCAGGGACAGGAAAACCCCAAAACAGGGAAGCAGCGTGCACTCACGTGCTCTCAATATAACACTGTGAGTAGTAGTAATAAGGCAGCCGCACACCTGTTGTGCAATAGCACGTCGGCTTTTATTCTGTGCCAGACCCTGTGCTCAGCATTTTATATCATTTAACTCTCATTAGAACCCTGTGAGCAGAGGCGATGGGGAAGCCGAAGCCTGGAGAGGTGAGGCGACTTGTTCATGCAGCTCAAAAGCTGTGAGGCTAAGGTTTGAACCTGTTGGCCTGAAACCCAAGCCTCTTGGTAGCTCTGGGCTGCCCCCCAGACTCAGTCCACAGCCAGCGCCTGGCTTTCTCCTCACCATGGCTCTGGGAGATCCCTTAGGTGCTGTTTGCAGGCGAGACCCTCCATAGCCCCACAGAGAGATCGAGAAGGAGCTGGGATTCAGACATGGGTTGTTCCAATCTCAATCTCACACAGCCCTCTGTCTGCCCCGTCTGGAGCCTCCGGCCCACCTTGCTGACCTCTCTCCACTCTCCCCCACCCCCGTGGCCTCCTGGTCAACGCAGAGAGCAGCCCAGCTGCCACTCCCCCCATCCCTTCAAATAAGACTTGTAGTAGCCACTTGCCTGTCCCCAGAAGCCTGGGGAACCAGGTGGGGCCCCCCACCCGCTTGCTTAAGGTCACCCTGGCGTTCGCATTCAGTAGAGGTTGGGGGCCAGGCCTTCCAAGGTTTCCCAAGTAGTAACTGAAACATTAGCTCAATTAATATTTCAGTGGCCCAGTCCTGGCTGGTGATTGCTGCAGCTGGGAAGCTGGGTCCTTTCTCTTCCCAAGAGGCCAAGCGGAGACAGCTGGGAAGCCTTGGGGCCAGGGGCAGTCAGAGGATCTGGGTTGGAGCCTGTCTGCTTGGCTGTGTGGCCTTGATCAAAACCCTTCCCCTCTCTGGGCCGTGTCTGTCAAATGGTGACATCACTCTTTCCTGCTTATAGTGTTATTGGGATTAGCCTGGGGCCTGGCATATGGTCGGTACTCAGTAAATGATAGTATTCGCAATACCTGTGTTTTCCAAGGTGAGCTGCCCATTCTACCTGCTCCAGAATTCCATGGGGTGCTTGTTACAAATACTGTCTCCTGGGCCCTGCCTGGACCGGCAGAGCCTGGATGCTGGGGCCCTGGAGTCTGCACTTGTGCCAAGCGCGCCCAGTGACTCCCCAGCACCCCTGCTTCCTAGTGAGGGAGTAGGAGCCTAGGCTCTGAGACAAGCACTTGCACGTCGGTTTCCTTGTATGTAAATGGGAACAGAGACATTGACCTCTCAGGGCTTCTGGGAGGAAAGAATGAGATTAGGGGCTGGCACATAATAGGTACTCAATAAATGATTTCCCCCCTCCCACCACCCACTCCCCTTCAGTGGAAGACCAAGCATCAGCCCCCTAAAGAGGGGACGAGGGGGGTGTCCCGCCCCTCAGGAGCCTTGTCAGCAGGGCCCGCTCCAAATCGATCTTTTCCCCCCCGTTTTCGCTCACAGCGTCAGCATCTCTTGGGGCGGGAGAAAACGCCAGCATCAGCACACTGCGTGCCCCAGCCAGACACGGCTGCTCTTTATTAATTAACCACCAGATGTTAGTTTTGCATCTTTTATCAGAGGGAGGTTTATCACCAGGACCCTGTATGTCAGGCCATTAGGGAGAGGCAGGAAAACATCCCTTGGGGGGCCCTGGAGTTGGCAGGGAGCGGGGAGGGGGACAAGAAGCATGGTCGCCAGCCCAGAGCACCCCTCCGCCCTGGCCACCCCCCGCCCAGTGCCTCCATGGTCACGTCCGCAGTGGCCATTTGGCCCATTTGAAGTGGCTACTTGTACATCAGCTCACAGGGCCACCATGATGAGCAAACGAGGCCCAGTCCCTGTTCTCCAAAGCTCACAGTCAGTTGGTGAGATAGCCACATTCCAGTAAACCCAAATAGATAAAACTATGACAAATTGTAAGCGGTGTCATGAAGGAAACTGACAAGGTTTTCAGAGCAGGCGAATAGCTGGCAGGGGACCTAATTTAACGGAGCAGTTTCCCTGGGGAGGTGACATTTCAGTGGCCTCACGGAAAAGGAGCCGGGGCAGAAGATTCCAGGCAAAGGGCACAACAAGGGCAAAGGCCCTGGGGCAGGAACCGGCTCAGCGTGTTTAAGGATCTGAAAAAAGATCCGAGAGGCTGGAGCGTGATGAAGGAGGAGGCCACCAGGATGCTGAGGTCAGCTGGGCCGGGACCAGGGGTCCTCGTGGGGCATACGGAGGAGCATGGATTTCTCGTGTTGAGGGCACCAAGGGGCCACAGCAGGCTGTTGAGCAGGGGAGCGATGTGATGATGGGATTTTGACATGAGAAAGAGCCCTCTCTCTGCCCTGGAGGGTGAGGGACGGGTTAGAGGGGAGGGAGGGAAGCCCGCCAGGTGGTCAGTCTGGGAGAGGTGGTGAGCCCTTAGCATTGACTGGGCACTAACAGGGTGTCGGGCAGTGTTCACATGCAAGAAATATTATGAAGCAGAAACGGGGGGCGAGGGTGAAAGAAGGGTGTAAGGTGACTCCGGGTGCCTTGCTCCAGACACACCCGAGTCCTCTCACGCCCCCAGCACCCACGAGACTGGAATTAGGATCATCTTCATTTCACAGATGAAGAAATGGGGGCCCAGTGAAGTGTAGCAGCTTGCTCAAGGTCACACAGCGAGGAGCAGCAGATCCCACACTTGAACTTGGTCTGCCTGCTGCGCTGTCTTTCCTGCAAACAGCTGCCCAAGCTCACGCAGGCGGCAGGTAACTGCTGTCTTCCTCCTGCTGTTTCATGAATGCTGTGCTACCCTCCACCAGTTACCCAGCGAAGTCCACTGGGCGGAGCAGAGGGGGCCCGGCTGACCCGAGCAGGTAAGGGGCAGTGGGTCCCAGATCCAGCCCTTAACTTGTCCAAGGCACAGCAAATCCAGACACGAGTCTATGTTACCTCCTTTCAAATTGATGTGACACCGTTACCCAGGGTGATTATTTTCTGCCTGATCCACTCACCATCCGATAAACAGGTGATTACTTCTCCCAGTTCAGTTTCTGATTTGCATACAATAAATATCACCCCCTGGATGTGTGTGTGTGTGTGTGTGTGTGTTGAGGGTGGAATACAGGTCTCATGTCTTATTTATGAGAAATAAACAGGAGCACGAGCTCGCATAATCAACACATATTTAATCCAGCTCTTTTCGCCCTTTTGACTCTAATCAGGCCAGGTCTGTGCATGGCTCTGTGTGTGTGTGTGTGTGTGTGTGCGCGCACCTGCACACTCACAGGCTGCAGGGGGACACCCCTGCCAAGATCTTTATCCCAGCCTGTTTGGGGCTGATGGTTGGGGCACAGGCTGCCTAAGAGGTCTCCTGAACCCCAGCACACTTAGTTTGAGGATGCAGGCTCAAGGTATGGGAGGGGGGCAATTGCATCCCCCCAACAACTTCGCAGAGGTTAATTATTTTTAAAATTGTCGAAACATCTTTGAACCGTCAAAAGTACCAGCAATATAATTGGGCGGCATTAGCCACAGTTCTGTTGGCAGTGACACCCAACATCACATATATATATATATTTTTTAATTTATTTATTTAATTTATTTATTTTTGGCTGCATTTGGTCTTCGTTGCCGTGCACGGGCCTTCTCTAGTTGTGGCGAGCGGGGGTTTCTCTTCGTTGCGGTGCGCAGACTTCTCATTGCAGTGCCTTCTCTTGTGGTGGAGCACGGGCTCTGGGTGTGCAGGCTTCAGTAGTTGTGGCACATGGGCTCAGTAGTTGTGGCTCGCGGGCTCTAGAGCGCAGGCTCAGTAGTTGTGGCGCACGGGCTTACTTGTTCTGCGGCATGTGGGATCTTCCTGGACCAGGGCTCAAACCTGTGTCCCCTGCAACGGCAGGCAGATTCTTAACCACTGGGCCACGAGGGAAGTCCCTCAACATCACATATTTTTCATCAAGATAGAAAAGCCAAACAGAAAAATTTTTTTAAAAAGCTAAGCATTGCATGGAGAATCAAGGTCACGTGCTCATAAATGCCAGAGCCAAGGCTTGAACCTGGGACTCTGACTGCAAAGCCCAAGTTAGTAGCACCCCGTGATGCTGCCTTCCTGACATGATGAGTAAGAGATCTGGGAGAAACCAGCAGTGTGATCACCTACTGCCATCCAGCTCCTGTTCCACTGATAGAGAAACTAAGACCATAAAAGTAAGGGGACTTGCCCATGGTCATATCCAAACCGTGTCAGAGCTGGAATTCAAATCCAGATCTTAATTGTGTGCGTGTATGTTTAAAAAATAACTGTTTTGGTATGTTGACCTAGGCAGAGCACAGAAGGGATAGTTGTGTTTGCTCACCAATGACTGGGTCCTAATTTGGAGTGGTTTGAAAGACTAGAAATATGTCTGGGGTGGCAGTTCTGGCTGCCAAATGGGCTCCTTGGTTCTTCTCCAAGTTGCATGTGCTGGGACTGAAATGTCCAACATGGCTCGCTCACTTGCATATCTGATGCCTGGGCTCAATGGCTGGGACAGCTGGAGCTTCTTCAATATCTCCCTCCTTTCTACACAGCCTCTCCACTCAGCTAGCTTGGGCTTCCTCACAGCATGGCGATCTCAGAGTAGTCAGGCTTCTTTCATGGTGGCTGACTTCCACCAGAGAAAGAAATGTGAAATCTTGGGTGTGTTTTCTATTTTGGTATGCTTGTTTATTTTTATGAATGTATCATTTTTATGCAAACACATATGATGGATGTGTGGTGTAAAAATTCAAACACTACGGAAAAGTGCAAAGATTAGAGGGGGAAAAAAACCACTCAAGATTCCACTACCCAGAAATTAGCATTTGGTGAACTTTAATCAAGGAAACTTTTTCTTTTAATTTTTATTTATTTATGTGGCTGTGCCAGGTCTTAGTTGCAGCAGGCGGGGTCTTTAGTTGCTGCATGTGGGATCTTTTAGTTGAGGTATGTGGGATCTAGTTCCCTGACCAGGGATCGAACCAGGGCCCCTTGCATTAGGAATGCAGAATCTTAACCACTGGACCACTAGGGAAGTCCCAAATCAAGGAAACTTTTTACAACAAAAAATAAAAAGAGCAGAATGGGGAATTCCCTGGCTGTCCAGTGGTTAGGACTCGGCACTTTCGCTGTCGTGGCCCAGGGTTTGATCCCTGGTTGGGGAATTAAGATCCTGCAAGCCGTGTGGCGAGGCCAAAAAAAAAAATCGGCGAACGGATGGATGGATAGATGAGGGAGAGATGGGTGGATGGATGGATGGGTGGGTGGTTGATGAGTAAATGGAGAAAACAAAAGATAGAGGAAAATTCTGACTGTTGAGGATTCTCAGAGCTGGGAAGAGAGACAATTAAGTTTCTCAGTGCTGGAAAAGTGGTGATGAGAGGCCTGTCACCCCAGACCAATCACTACTATTACTATTATTACTTCCACTATCACTACTCTTATTATAACTACCACCACTATTGCTATTACTACCAGTATTGCTACTATCACGACTATTACCAATATTACTATTACTGTTGCTGCCATGATCACTACTATTGCTACTTCTTCTCCTTCTCCCTTTTTTCCCTTCTGCTGTCATTTTTATTGTTATTTTTAAGTTATTATAAAGGTAACACATGTTCATGATAGAAAAATCAAGAAAGAGGTAATTTCAAAGATAAAACTCACCCTCCAATACCACCATCCAGAGGTGTCAGCCCCTGGCAGGTCCCATTCCTCAGTGGGGTCTGCAAGGCCCTCCATGGCCAGCTGCTGCCCACCTTCCCATCTCACCTCCTCTCTGACCATGCGCTCCGGTCAGACCAAACCTCTGATGCCCCCAGACCCACCTGCCTTCCCTCCCCTTGTCTCTGGGCCTTTGCAGGGGCTGTTCCTTCTGCTTGGCATGGCCTTCCTCCATCAGGCTCACCCCCATGCTCCCTGGACTCTGAGCAGAGACACACATCCTCTAGGGAGCCTCTCTGAGCACCCCACCCCCTAGACTGGGTCAGGGGTCCCCTCTGGGCCCCAACCATCCCTGAGTGTCCCCTGCAGAAGTACACCTCACCCTTCTTTGTTTATCTGTCTTTCTTCTCCACTGTAGAAAGCAGGGACCATATTGCATCACCTCTGTGTGCCCAGCATGGACCTGCCACATAGTAGGGGCCTCCATACGTGTTTGTTGAATGAATGAGTGAACGCGTCAGTCTGGAAAGGTTTCCTAGAAAAAGTGGCCTATGACCCATGCTCTCCTGGCGGTACTGGGGAAGAAAGCAGTCAGGGTGTAGGGCCAGGCAGCTTCTTCTACACCAAATGACAGCTGTCTGCATTGACTTTTGATCTGGGCTGTCACCTGGGCCCAGGGGCCCCATGTTTGCAAACGCACCAGGCTCCCAGTGGAGTGTTTGAGGAGGGCAGTGTGCTCCCGCCCTCCCGCACCACTGAAGAGGCAGCGTCAGACACGAGAAGCAGGGTTCCTCTGTGCACTATTGATTTGTCATAACTGCCTGCCGACAGACAAGGTGAACAGTTCACTTTTATGAATCCTTATTAACAGTGTGGCAAGAGGTATTTCACTTTAAGTGCCCCCTTTTTGCTGAAAAAGAAAAAGAACAGAAAATGTAAATTATCTCATCACAGAGAGATGCGGAGAGCTCCGAGCTGGGGCCTTCAGAGGAGACAGAACAGAGACTGGCTGGGACACGAGGAGGGGAGGCCCCTTCACGTCCCGTAAGTGGTCAAGGCTGGCTCCGTGGAGGTTCCCAAAGCCGAGGTCGGTGGGGAAGGCAAACTTGGCAGGGGGAGCGTGGCCATGCAGCCGAGGGCTGTGGAGCAGGTGGTTACAGCATGGAAGCCAAGTCTGTGCTTAATGGGCAAAGAGAAAAGCACAGGAATGCTCATGGCAACCTTAAAAAAAGCGTAAAACTGGAAACCGTCTAAATGTCCTTCAACAAGGGACTAGATACATGTATATTATAATACAGCCATTTGAGTGGAATACTAGGCAGCTAAGAAAAAGAATGAGATCATCCTGTGTGGACCAGTAGAGAAGAAAGTATATGAGATATTACTGAGTGGAAAAAGCAACTTACAGGACAGTTTATGGTGTGCTCTCATTTACATAAAAGTAGGCATATATGTGCTTCATGTGCATGGAAAGTATGTAGAAAGAGGCACACAAATATCTACTCACAGCAATTCTCTCTGGGAAGTGAGACCAAAGAACCAGGGATGGGGTCAGTTTCTGATTTTCATTTCATCCACTTTCGTGCCAGTTTAATTTACTTTTTACTATGTGCAGTAGGACTTGCATTTTTTAAAAGTTTTAACTCTTTTAAGATGTTCAGCTCCAGGGGGGTAATTTAATTGTCTCCTTTATAACCTTCTCCATGGTTTGAGTTTTTTTTTTACAATAACCAACTAAGATGTCTGTAAGTATAAAAATGTAATACAAAATTTTGGAACAAGAAAACACTGGTTTTGGAGTCAAGCCGATCTGGTTCTTGTTCTCAATCTTCCTTCTACCAGCTGAGTGACATTAGGGAAATGACTTAATCTCTTTGAGCATCAATTTCCTCCAGCAATAGTGGATATTAATAGTATATACAGATAATCTGCAAAAAAGACCACCACTGAATCCCTATGCTGTGTACCTGAAACTAACACAATATTGTAAATCAACTACACTTCAATTACAAACTAGTATACACAGAGCAAGTGCACAGTAAATAGTAGCTTTAGCCTTGTAATTATGATTGTCCCATCGAGAGAAATGGCAAAAACCCTTGCCTGCCCTCCCAGTTGGTGAATTCATACCCATCCCTGTGACAGACCCTAGGAAGCTATTTTAAATGATCCTCAAACAGTTTTTAGGTATGTAATTCATTTACAAATGGAATCTTAGGTGGAAACCCAATACGTGTAAAACAGGAACAAGAACGTTTTAGTAGCATTCAAACCGTGACATTTGTACTCAGGGATGTTTGCAGCCTCCTGGCCATTCTGCATCCTTTTTCCTTTTTTTTTTTTTTTTTTTTTTTTTTGCGGTACGCGGGCCTCTCACTGTTGTGGCCTCTCCCGTTGCGGAACACAGGCTCCGGACGCGCAGGCTCAGCGGCCATGGCTCACGGGCCCAGCCGCTCCGTGGCAGGTGGGATCTTCCCGGACCGGGGCACGAACCTGTGTCCCCTGCATCTGTAGGCGGACTCTCAACCACTGCGCCACCAGGGAAGCCCCTTTTTCCTTTTGGTGATAACATCCTGACCTTCCTTCGGGGGGATTGTCCTTCCGCCTCTCTCAGCTCCCCACCCCCACCGGAGTTGGTGTTTACTCAATGCCAAAGACATCCCCTGGCCACAGGGAAAGGTTCAAGGACCAGACTGTGACCAATGTGAGCCAGTCAGGCTTATGATTTCCATGCAAACTATAGAGGGAAAGAAGGTCCTTTTTCTCCTAGATTTGAGCCTGAGATGGGGGTTGGGTAAGCCTAGAGCTGTCAGAGTTCACCCCTGGAGTCTAAGAATGAAGCCAATACCCTGAAAGGCAGAGCTGAGAGATGACAAATACTTGAACCCTGGTGACATCACGAGAGCCCCTGAATCACGCTGTGCCTGAAAGTAGCACCACCTCTGGAGATTTTTGTTGCAAGAGCCATTCATGCTCTATGCCAGTTGGGTTTTCTATCACTTGTGACCAAAGATAGGCTAAATAAGATAATATATGTATTCATAAAGCCAGTTAGAAAAAACAAGGAAGTTGCTTTGACAGATGTAAACATTTGAAATCAGGCGTTAGGGATGACAGGTGCTGTCTTGTATCAGCCCCACATCTAATTTATTTCCATATTTGTTTCTGTTTTTTTCTTTTGGCCACACTCTACAGCATGCAGGATCTTAGTTCCCCAATGAGGGATCGAACCTATGTCCCCTGCAGTGGAAGCGTGGAGTCTTAACCACTGGGCTGCCAGGGAAGAACCCTGTATTTGGTTTTGATTGCCCAGCGTCAAGAAAATTTGGAATCATAGGTAAGTAGAGCAGCAGTTTAGTGTAGGGCTTTGGTCCCCAGGCTCTGGAATAAGACAGTCTGGGTTCAAATCCCTACCCTGATCCTCAGCAGCTGTGGGACCTGGGGCAAGTCACTTGACCTCTCTGAGTCTCCATTTCCTAACACCTACGTCACTGGAGGGTTGGAAGCAGTAGATGAGCTGCTCCGCATGAAAGCATTTAAATAGTGCCTGACACCTGGCCTGGGTGAGCTCTTGTTATTATTATTTTTTTAACACCTTTATTGGAGTATAATTGCTTTACAATGGTGTGTTTCTGCTTTATAACCAAGTGAATCAGTTATACATATGTTCCCATATCTCTTCCCTCTTGCATCTCCCTCTCTCCCACCCTCCCTATCCCACCCCTCTAGGTGGTCACAAAGCTCCGAGCTGATCTCCCTGTGCTATGCGGCTGCTTCCCACTAGCTATCTATTTTACGTTGGGTAGTGTATATATGTCCATGCCACTCTCTCGTTTTGTCACAGCTTACCCTTCCCCCTCCCCATATCCTCAAGTCCATTCTCTAGTAGGTCTGTGTCTTTATTCCCGTCTTACCCCTAGGTTCTTCATGACCTTTTTTTTTTTTCTTAGACTCCATATATATGTGTTAGCATACGGTATTTGTCTTTCTCTTTCTGACTTACTTCACTCTGTATGACAGACTCTAGGTCCATCCACCTCACTACAAATAGCTCAATTTCATTTCTTTTTATGGCTGTGTAATATTCCATGGTATATATGAGCCACATCTTCTTTATCCGTTCATCCGATGATGGACACTTAGGTTGTCTCCATCTCCTGGCTATTTCATGTACCAAAATGTTCATTGCAGCTCTATTTACAATAGCCAGGAGCTCTTATTATTCTGCCATGTTCCTGCTTGTCGGAGCACCTGTGTGCTGCCTTGAGCTGAGAGCTCTGAACGAAACCTCGCCTGCTGCGTCGGTTTCACTGACAAACCTCCCGAGGTGGCAGGGTAAGCTTTTACAAAGCGTATCGGCACCTGCTTATCTGCGGCTTACGGTTTTCTGGAGAGTGACCTCGGTGCTGTGCTCCGGGGGAAAGATTCCTAGAGGAGTTGGAGGGACGCGAGCTTGAGCTCAGAGGGGACTATTCCAGTGCCTGACATTGTCTAGGGATGGACCAGGCTGTCCTCCAGGCAATGAGCTCTCTGCATTGGGAAAGAGTGCACAGTGAGGCTGGGCTGCCGTGCGGTAAACGTGTCGTAGCGAGGATGCCAGCGCCAGACAGAAGGAAGGCTTCATTCATTCATTCATCAAATATTCACTATGACCCAAGCACTCGGCTGAACATCCCCCCCTCACGCTCAGATGAGGTCATTTCATAAAGAATTTCTTGCTAAGATAGGACTCCCTCCGCCAGCCTTCTAGGGGCCGTTTTCATTTTTAAAGAGGACCCTGTGTCAATGGTAAGAAAAGGGTTTCTAATGGTGGACTCCCGGGCGCTTGGGCAGCTCACCCAGGCATAGAGATGGGAGGAGGCCCACTCATCTCGCCTTGCATCTTGCATGACCAAAGTGGACGGAATAAGGGAGATGGACACGCCCCACACCCCCCAGGTGGGGTTTCAGATCACAGTAGCGGTATTAACGTGACCGGATGAACATGTGACACGTGTGCTACTTCATTTCATCTCAGCTGCCCTGGGCTGCTGTGAGGGTCCCCCAGGCAGGCAGTTTGGCCTCAGGCAGCCCTCCCCTTTCTGCCCACCCTCACCCACCAGAAGTCCTCAACCTCCTCCAGTGCTGGGTGAACAAACAGGCAGCCTGGGGATGACAGGTCTGTCAAACTCCCATTTTCAGATGAGGCTCTAGAGGAAAAGGTCTGGCCTGAGGCCTGCCTCCACGACTCCCATAATCCTCCCAAAACCTCCAAGGGTGGTTTTATGCCCATTTCACAGGTGTAGAAATAGAGGCCCAGAGAAGCAAGTCACTTGCCCAAAGTCTCATGTGAGCTGAGCTGAAGCTCAGCCCAGTTCCATCTCATTTCCCATCCTGGGGTTCGCCCTTCCTTGTGGCCTCCCTGAGTAAGACCGTGCAGGAGAAAGAGTGGGTTGCACAGGCCCATTTCTCGCTCAGGGGACAGTGTGTGTAGTTGGGGGGAGTGGGCTGCAGGCCTGTGGTGGGAAACCATTGACCCGCCTCTTTCTCTGCAGCCTGGGGAATATCTCACCCCCAACAGGGGCTGCAGGTGTAGCAAATACATCTTTATGTTTCTTCCTCTAAATGTAAACGGCAGATGAGTGGGATGTTATGGGATTTGGTAAAATAAAAAAACAACAGAAGAGTAATTTGCATTAGGTGTGTGACAAAATCTCAAGAGACAAGTGTTCCTCCGCTCTCGGTTCAGTCTCCACCTTGGAGGGTGGTGAGGGTCACGGAGGAATGAGCGGGCCCTTCATGTCCCTCTCTCCCTCTCTCCCTCTCTTCCTCCCTTCCTCCTCTTCCCTCTCTCTCACCTCTCCTTTTGTCTTTCTGCCTCCCTAACCTCTCCTCCCTTTCCCAGCTCTCTGATTTTCTCTCTCCCCAACCCCCAAGAACCCCTCTGGTGCAGCACTGCACCCAGAAGCAATTTATAAAGCAGATGTTTATTGCAAGGTTTCACACAAGCTTGGTGCCTCGCCAAACGTTATAGTAATTGGAGGCTGTGTTTAGCTACTGATCGATGTAAAGTTGGGACGAGACAGGCCTGGAAACTGCCTTTGGTCTAGACTCTCTTCTCCGTTTCAGAGAAGGCAGGAGGTCTCGGCCCTCCATCTCTCAGCCTGTCCAGAGCCAAGGCCTGGACAGCAGCAAGGAAGGAGGATGTGGGCTTATAAGTAGCTACTGACCCACTGGCTTCTAGGAAATGGCTTTGGGGAGAGGAGACCCAATTCTGCTATTATCCTTTACTTGCCATCCCATTACTGTGGAGGCCTAGTCTGTGCCAGGCATTTGGGGTTACAGTGATTAATCAATTTCTCCCAGTGCCTGGACTAAGTGCTTTACATACAGTGTCATTCAATCTAACATGAGACAGGTGTGGTAGCCAGGCTCCCAGTCAGCCCTCAGTGATCCCTGCCTCCTGGTATTCATCTGCTGTGTAGTCCTCTCCTACATGAAGAGACTGACCTTTGTAACCAACATTGCAGAAATGACAGTTGTGACTTCCAAGCCTCTGCCTTGCTCTATTGGATCACTTGCTCTAGGGGAAGCCAGTAGCTATATCATAAGGACACTCAAGCAGCTATGGGAAGCTCCACATGGGGAGGAACTGAGGAGCCACTTTGGGGAGTGGAACCTCCAGTCCAAACAAGCCTTCAGATGAGACTGCAGCCCTGGCTGACACGATAGCTGCTCATGAGAGACCCTAAGCCATAAACACCCAGCTAAGTTGCTCCCAAATTCCTGACCTGCAGAAACTATGAGATACTAAGTGGTTATTGTGGTAAGCCACCAAGTTTTGGAGTAATAGATAACTAATATAATAGCCACGGGAAAGAAGGAAACAAAAGGAAGACTGGTAAATAGGAAACAAAACAAATATGGCAAGAAAGAGTGCCACCATATAATCACATAATTATATAATCACTATATATGGATATAGATTTTTAAAATCTACTTATATGTTGATGGCATATATTTTATATATGATAGTATAATCACAATAAATGTGAATGAGTTAAATTCACCAATTAAAAGAAAAAATATTATTTCATTCTTTCCTTCAAATAATCCCATAAGAGGCATTTTACACCCACTTTACAGATGAAGGAGTTAGGCTCAGAGTGGGGGGAGAAACTTGCCCAAGGTCTCCCGACTCAAGACTAATAAGGTTGGGATTCAAACCCAGGTCTTTCTGACTGTAAAACCCAAAGCTCTTACGCCATACTGTATTGTTAGCTCCTTTGGATAGAAGAGGAAACTGAGACTCAGAAGGGGTGGGTGACTTGCCCGGGGTCACACAGCAAGTCGTTTCAAAACTGGAGCCAGAACTGGGGAAGATTTGTTGTCTGGTGTCTGCCTCCGTGAACTTCAGGGCTCTGCCATCAGAGCACAAGGATCTCATGGGTCTTCTGTCTTCATAGATGCTTAAGACAGCTGGGGACCTTTGGCTGTGGCCAGAGAGACCCTGTGGGCTCAGGTTGGGAGTGTTTTCAGGGAAGAACACCAGCACAAAGCAACGGGCAGGGGTACGGAGTGGGGGTGGCTCATGCATCGAGCTGAACTCCAGTAATTACATCAGGACCAGCAGCATAATTTGTATCTGGGTGATGAATGTCTGTGTTTTCGGGCCTGATTGCCCTATTTACATTTGGAATTTGCTGATCTATTATTAATGTCTGCTGGAGGCCAGGGTGACAGGCATGAGCAGCTGGGGAGTCCCCTCCCCCCCGATCCAGGGAGCACTAGCTCCCCAAAGTCCCACCTTAGTCCCCTTTGTGTGACCCTGACTTTCACAGGGCTCTTGGACCAACTGGTAGAAGGGTTGACCTGGGATGAGGTTTCCCAACCTCTTATCTGAGTGTACACACTCAGATATACATATGCATAAACACAGAATGTGCTTACATGCACATGTATATACATCCACATCCTTATATACCAATAGGCACCTTTATAGAAACACGCACATACATGAAATGCATGCATGGACATGCAAACACACCACAGTCGTGTACATGCACACTCACGCATGTACATGTGCACAAGTATATAGCATACGTACTGTTATGGATTGAATGTCTGTTTCCCCCTGCCCCCTAAATTTATATGTTAAAACTCTAACCCTCAAAATGATGATGGTATTTGGAGATGATGTCTTTGGGAAGTAATTAGGGTTAAATGAGGTCATGAGGGCGGAGCCCTCATGATGGGATTAGTGTGCTTATTAGAAGAGATACCAGAAAGAGAAATCTGTCTTTCTCCATGCACACGAACCAAGGAAAGACCATGTGAGCACACAGCAATAACGCAACTGTCTACAAGCCAGGAAGAGAGCTCTCACTAGGAACTGAGTAGGCTAGCACCTTGATCTTAGACTTCTTACGCCTCTAAACTATGAGAAAATACATTTCTGTTGTTTAAATCACCCAGTCTGTAGTATTTTTATGGCAGCCTGAGCTAAGACACACACATGCACACACACACACACACACACACATCCTCATGTGTCTCATCATTCCGGGAGCAGCACAGCAACTTGGCAAGGTCTCCCAACTTGAGAGGGAAGCGTCCATGAACCATGGGCCCAGATAGCCTGGGTTTGGATCCCAGCTCTGCCACTTATCAGCTGTGAGACCTTGAGCAGCTTACTTCATCTCTCTGTGCTTCTGTTTCCCCATATGTAAAATGGGAATGATAATGTTACCATCTCATAGGGTTGGTGTGAGGATTAAATGAGTTAATGGAAGTCACTTGCCTGGTGTACCATAAGCAGTAGGTACATATTTGCTGTGTTATTATTATTGTTGTTTATGTACTTGTCACATAATAGGCTCTGAATCATTTTGTTGAAGATGCTTAAACACACTCTTCCACACCTACGTATTCACACATAACACACACACACACACACACACACAAACACACTTTGTACCCTCCCCCGTCTCTGCTTCCTCAACCCCTCCTGAACCTTCAAGGACTTCATGGCCTCTTCTCCCTGAAGCCCCTCCTGACTGTTCACTCTTCCATGCCCACCTCGAGGCTGTAGGCAGGATGGGACTGGGGAAAGACCACTGGATTTGGAGTCCCCAAACCAAGAATCAGAACTTGGCCCTGCCACTTGCTGGCAGCATGGTCCTGGTCCAGCCATTCTTAGCCTCACTTTCATGATCTACCCAATGGGCGTAATGATAGAAATGACCTCACAGAAATTGAACCTCCAGGGGGTAGCTAGGGTGGAGTTACAGGCACAGTCCCTGGCCAGGCTGGGTCCTGCTAAGGGAGTGGCTACACTGGCATGCAAATGAGCATACAAATTAAAGCTAAGTCCCTAAGACTCTCAGAATCCAGGCACTCCCCAAGCTGAAAGGCTCCTGTCTCCAATCAGCTCTTTGCAAAAAGGCACTGGGTAGGAATGGAAGAACACTGGACAGGGAGTCGGGAGATGTGCTCCAGGTACAGCACATACATGCTCACTTGTGGGTGGACACCCACATCCTTATATCGGCACCTCTAGGCAAACATGCACACACACGGGAGGTATGCATATGCATGAACATGTAGCCAAGCAGGAAGGGGCTGGACTTGGAGGCAGGTGGTGCTGTGTAGCCGTGCCCGAGACTCTGTACTTCTCTGGGCCTCTGTTTTCCTCCTTTGTAAAAAGGGGTTAGTCATCTCTGGCCCATACTTGGTGTGGTGAGGACTGAATAAGACGATAGAGGGTAAGCTATGACTGTGGTGTGTGGAATACAGTAAGCACTTAAGATATGGCAGCCATGTTTGAGCATCCTCATCTGTGAAGTGTGAGGCTGGAGGGGTGGTCTCTGAGGCCCCTGCCAGCTCCCAGTTTCTGTGGTTCTTTGCGTTTCACTCACCCCCCAACTCAGAGCCTGTCCGCCATCAAGGCTGGAGGGCCTTGCGTACGTTCAAGTAATTGGCCCCCCAAAAAGTGATTCTGCCACTCCTCGATTATGCTGGAACCTATGGCCCATGGCAGCTCTGAGTACTGTGCTGGAGGTCCTGTGACAAATGAGGAAACTGAGGGAAAGGCAGGAGACACCAAGGCCAGCCCAGAGTTGGAGGTGAGACCGACACCGTGACCAGGCTCCTGGTCACTGAGGCAAGGCTTACATAGCCAGCATTTTCTGCAGCCTTCTCTAGTCAGAGCAGAAGCAGGGCCTGGTGGCTGAGCCTGGTGGCTTTCTACTTTAAGATATGTCCCACCCCTGGGTCCCCAGGCCCCAAGCAGTGGCTCCAAATAAAGGACATATAACTGGATGTGAAAACCCCAAAGCTGCAATAACCACAACCTTATCCTGAGTCTTTACTACACACTAAACATTTCCCATCTGTTTCATCTCATTTCACCCTCATAACCAGGAAGCCGAGGCAGAGACCCACACATACTTAAGGTCACACAGGGAGCAGAGTTGGGACCTGAAGCTGAGTCTTCACTGACTCGCTGCCCTTAGCTTAAGCTCCGGCACCTCCCAGAAGCAAAACAGAAAAACGGGTTTGCCAGGTGCAACAGACCAGCCGACCTGAGCACGGCTCCTGGGAGCCATTGCCGGGAGGGGCGGATGCATGGCCCAGCGGCTAAGGCTGCAAGAATCGCCCGCTGCGCCCTCCAGAAAGGGCCCCAGGTTCCCTGCAATCCCGGGGAAGATTGGGCAGCGAGCGCATTAAGGCCATAAATTTGTCATGAAGGCCTGGAAATGAATGGGGCTTATCATTTATGGATGGAATAATTAAGCCACTGAGCTCGGCGGTTCACCAAGGCCTGTGCCCGGACACCAGGCGTCACTAGCTGCTGAACTGGTTTGGGGTGTTCATTATCGCTCTCCCCTTCCCCTCTCCCCCCCACCCCCGCAGCACCTCAAACTTGACCCTTGGGTGTGCAGACTCCACCAGCACCAAGGCAGGTGCCAGCACGCATTTCAGTAGCGATGGCCCCGCCCTCGTGATGTCATACCAGCCCTGGCCAATCCCAGGGAGACCTCTCTCGAAGCTCCGTCCATGGGGGGGCGGTGCCCAGCCCGCTTAGGTGGAGGTGACTGGCCTGGCTTCTCTTTGGGAGATAAACAAGCTTCTTCATATGGTAGCGAGAAATTTGGACTGACTTGGGTTCAGATCTTGACTCACTCTCCAGCTGTGTGCCCCCGGGCTAGTACTTCAACACTCTGAGCCTTAGTTTTCTCCACTCGAAAATGGGCAAAATAATATTTTTATGGGTTATGTGGTGGATCAAATTAGACAATGGCTGTAAAGTACATAGTGAGGGTGGGTCTGGCTTATAGTAAGTGCTTCACAAATCCAGCATTTCATGACTTTCTCCCAACAGAGTGCTCAGGCAGGCAGGAATCAGAAGCTCAGAGAGGCAACGGGACTTGACCAAAGATGCACAGCAAGTGAGAAGAAAGCGGGCACCTACTTCCTTTCCCTGGAGTTCCTGTGACCTGTCACTTGTGGGAGGGTTAAGCCCATTCCTCAACAAAAGGTTGAGGCTCCTGTTCCCTCCCTGCCCCAACTGCCCCAAGTCAGTGGAGAGGAGAGGTGATTGCAAAGGTGATCGCCACCACTAACATTTATAGAGCTCTTGCAGTGGCCAGGCACTGTTCTAGATGCTCTGCAGTTATTTCACTTTGTTCTCCAGATAATCCGCAGAGGTAGGAACCATTATTAGTATTCTCATTTTAGAGGTGAGGAAACTGAGGATTGCAATCAGACCCCTGACCTGAGTCACTCAGCCAAGAAGTGGAATTTGTGTATAATTTCCTATTTCCTGGGTCCCAGCAAAGCCAGGCTTGGGGGGAGGGTGGCAAATTAAACACTATTTGAATTATGAAAGTGACATCACTCAACACATTCCAGAATTCCAGCTTTGATATTCTATATTCTCAAATGGGTTCAAGCCCTCACTTTACAGATGGGAAGACTGAGGCCCAGCCACCAGAGGCAGAACCTTGGGGCTTGCCTACCAGTTCCCCAGGGCCTGTCGCATCGGTGGTGGACACCAAGACTGGTGCAGAAGAGAAGCCTTTGGTACCTGCCTTGAGGAGGAGCCTGGACCCTCCTTGCCACCCTACCCCACCCACCCTCCATCACCGTGGCAACTATGCAGGTGAGCCTCATCACTGCTAATCCTCTAATTACCAGCCACCTCTTCAATCGGCTGTAATTACTTTGGGGACACAGTTAACCTCTCATTAGGAACGCACGGCCGCTTTCTCCAAAAGCGCAGCGGTGACATGCCTAGTAATTTACCGCCCCGGCTCGCAGGGCCGCTTTGTGTTTAACTCGGGCGCCATCGCATCCCTGTCATTACTCCAGCCTGGTTGTCATGACGATTAATCATTCAATCCTTCATCAGCAACTTTTGCCAAATGTCACCCCGCTCTTGATCAAAATCCATCCTGCAGCCCGACACTGGGGGACTAATGACTTGGAAATAGGCTTCTCCATTCCCGAGAGCTTTTCCCCAGGACTCCTTCTCAGCTCCCTCCAGGAAAGGGAGAGGAGGGCCTGAGTTCACTGTGGTGGTAGAGTGTGATGGGGGCAGAAAAACTGGCATGTATTGGTGGCTTACTCTGTGCTAGGCACCTGAGGGGCATTGATGCATTTAACCTTCATGACAACCGGATTCCTGGAAGAGGAAACAGAGGCTCAGGGATGCCGGTAGCTTGCCAACAAGGAAGTATGGAGAGATTCGAACTCAGATCTGTTTGACTCCAAACAGAGCTCTTTTTATCAGACCTCTAGGAGGATGAGCGTTACCTACAAGCAAGGATCCTAGAATGTCAGCGTTCGGGCAGCATTGTAGAAATTAGCTGGCCCCTTAAATTCAAGGCAAAATAAAAAAGCCTTAAGAGGCAACGCTGGGCACTTTATGATAAGAAGTCCAACCCAAAGTCAGCAGTTAACTGTCATGAATACCTATGTCCCAATCAACATGGCAGCAACACCCAGCAGAGAGCAACTTCAGAACCCAGATGGTGGTATCAGCTCAACCATACTGGTGGTAGGTCCATGAAATGATCTGGATTGAGATTCTTGACCTGGGGTCCTTGGAGCTCTAGGATGGACTTCAGTGGCCCATGAGTCCCCTGAAATGCAGGCTACACTGTGATTAGCTGTGAGTTTGGGCATTTTTCTAGGGAGATGCTCCAGAACATGTCAAGAACTACTGATCCGGTACATTTATCTTTCCCCGTATCCTTATTTTATAGAAGGGGATACTGAGGCCCAGAGAGGAGCCATGACTTGTCCAAAGTACCACAGCAATTCAGGGTGGGAATCGCTGGTCCAAGCAGGGCTGACCTCTTTTTTAGGTGCCCAGGGCTGTGCAAGGAATTCTTCCTCCTTCACAATGGCTTTGAAAACCTTAGTCCCCAGCCTCCTGAGAAAGCCCAATCTCCCACCCCATTAAAGGGATCTTTCCAAAGCCCCTCCTAGGGAACGTTCCTGCTGGCTGGGCCGCCAGCATGTGTGAGACATAATTACAGCACGTTGTAAATGGCATTAACAGACTGTCACAGCAGCCACATGGTATTAGCAAACGGCTCTGTCTTCATCATGCAGTCCCCACAGCCCCTGGGCTGGAGCACTTCCCAAGGGGTCTTCTTCCAGGTCCAGGTTGCAGAAATCTCCTGGTGGGACACAGGGGGTGGGGGCAGTGATTCAGATCACAGAAGCCTGGAGGTTTCCCCTAAGGCTTTCTTTTTTTTTTTTTTTTTTAATTTATTTATTTATTTTTATATTTATTTTTGGCTGTGTTGGGTCTTCGTTTCTGTGCGAGGGCTTTCTCTAGTTGCGGCAAGCGGGGGCCACTCTTCATCGCGGTGCGCGGGCCTTTCACTATCGTGGCCTCTCTTGTTGTGGAGCACAGGCTCCAGACGCGCAGGCTCAGTAGTTGTGGCTCACAGGCCTAGTTGCTCTGTGGCATGTGGGATCTTCCCAGACCAGGGCTCGAACCCGTGTCCCCTGCATTGGCAGGCAGATTCTCAAGCACTGCGCCACCAGGATTCTCAAGCATTGCGCCACTAAGGCTTTCTGAGACCTCAGCAAAGAGCTGAGTAGAAAGTTAGGAAATCTGATTTGTAAACCTGGTTCAGCCTCGAAGAACTAACCTTTATCGGGCAGCGACTTATGAGCCAGATACTCTGGAATGTAATCTTGTTTCAACCTCATAACCACAACCCAAAAGATTATATTCTTCACTCTGCTTTATAGATGAGTTCACTGAGGCTCAGAGGGGGAATGTCACTTGCCCAAGTACCTTCATCTAATGAGTGGCAGCTGTAGGATTTGAACCAAGTTCTGATGTTTCCAGAACCTGTGCTTTTTAATATATCATGTCGCCTCCTTGGAAAAGTCTTTGATCAGTTTTCTGCCAAAAGATATTGATACTATAGCCTTGAAGGTAATTCCCTGAGGCTACCAGCCCACCAGAAATTTACCGGTCTCTGAGCTCTGCTCACTAGGGCTACCGCAGGAGCAACATAGTAACAACATAGTAATAATCAAGATGATAATAAATATTGTGAGTTTCCATACGGTTTCTCCTATGATCTTTGTAGCAAATCAATAGGAGGAAGAGGAACAATCTTAGTTGACAGAGTTGAGAACAAAGGCCCAGAGAGGGAAAGTGACTTGCTTAAGGCCCCACAGCAAGTCCTGTGGTAAAGCTAGAATGAACTCCCCTTGTCTCTTGATACCCAGTGCTGGTTCTTCTCCACAAACCACTCAGAACACGTCCAGAGTCCTGTGGCTGGGGACTAAGCAGGGGGTCATTCACTCTTCCGGGTGCCTCCTGCCCTCGCCGTATGCACCAGCGGTTTATGCTTTATCCAGGAGGCCTCCGGGCTGCAGGCAGCAGGATGGGCTGCCTCTCGGCTGGTAAGCAAATCCCCTGCTGAGCAGGTCATTTTATCCAGGCCGCCACCTGCCAGCTCATTTGCTTACAGATACAGGTGCTTCTAGGGAGGAATTAGTGATTACTTAGCCCGGAGACCCTGGCAGACAGAGAGCAAGCTGGGGCCATAGCTGGGGTGGGAAGCCAGGGACATAACTGTGAAGTCTCTACCTCCTCCCAGGCTGCTTAGCCCTGCTCTGGAACCAAAGGGTAGGAGTTAAGGATAGAAGGAGAGACCTCTCCACTTTGGGGAAAGCTGACACCCCACCTCCCACTGCCAATCCCATCCGTATCCTACCAGTTCTCCAAGGCTTGGTGCCAATAGCCCTATTCCCTGCAGCCTTCCAAGATCCTCCACTTACCCTGCCAAAAATAATAATATAGTAAATCTGATAATCCCAGAGAATTTATTGGTGCCTAGCACTTTACGTACATTGCCTCATTTAATCCAAATCAACTAATAATTGGCATTTTTAAATCCCCATTTTATGGATGAAGAAACTGAAGCTCAGAAATTTCGAGCAACTTGCTGGAGGTCACACAGTAAGGTACAGAACCCAGGCTGCTCTGATTTCAGATGTCCCCTCCTAACCAGGACATATTATTTCCCCCCGGGCTGTTCCCCAAACCCTGTAGGTTGCTTGTTTGAAGTTTATTTATTTGTTTATTTATTTTCAAAATAATTTTTAGGGGACTTCCCTGGTGGTCCCGTGGTTAAGACTCCACGCTTCCACTGCAGAGGGCATGGGTTCGATTCCTGGTTGGGGAACTAAGATCCCACATGCCATGCAGTATGGCCAAAAAATAATAATATTAAATCTCAGAACCATTTTAGATTTACAGAAAAATGACATAGATAGTGCAGAGAGTTCCCACATGCTTCTCACCCACTTTCCCCTATTATTAACATCCTACGTTTGTATGGTCCATTTGTCACCATTAATGTGCCAATATTGATACATTATTATCAACCAAAGTCTATTCTTTATTCAGATTTCTTTCACTTTTACCTCATGTCCTCTTTCTGTATCAGGATCCCCCCCAGGAGACCACATTCTATTTTATCATCACTTCTCCTTGGGCTCCTCTCGGCTGTGATAGTTTCTCAGACTGTCCTTGTTTTTGATGACATTGACAATTTTGAGGAGCACTGGTCAGGCATTCTGCAGATTGTACCTCACTTGGGATTTGTCTGGTATTTTTCTCATAGTTAGACTGAGCTTATGTGTCTGGGGGGGAGAGGAAGACCACAGATGCCATTCTCATCACGTCCTGTCAAGGGTACATACTATGAGTTTGACACATCGTTGTTGACCTTAACCTTGATCACATGGCTGGGGTAGCATTTGCCAGGCTTCTCCACCGTAAAGTGACTTTCCCTCTGCTTTCCATGCTGTCCTCTTTAGAAGGAGGTCATTGTGTGTAGCCCCCACTTAAGGAGTAGGGAGTTAGGCTCCCCCTCCTTGATGACAGAGTACCTACAAAAATTATTTGGAGATCTTCTGCACAGGAGATATGTATATTCTCTCTTTTGTTTATTTATTCAGTCATTACATCACTATGGACTCATGGATATTTATTTTGTACTTTGGGTTATAATCCAATACTACTCAGTGCTTTTTAAATGACACTTGGTTCTTTCTTCCTTGGTTTATCTGCGTTTCCCCAAATCTATTCTGAGGCAATCTCATTCCATGGGATTTTAACAGGCAATCCTCTTAAAATAAGTTCTAGAGGCAAGTCATGTGGGGTAATAGTGATTGAAAAGAGATCTTGACTAGAGGACTTGTCAGATATTTTAATGTGCTAATAGTGTGAGCAGTGAATCACCCAGAGGGGGATCTAATAGGCAACATTTCCCAAACATTTCTTTTCCTGATACCCTGGGGTGGGGTGGGTAAGATAGATATGAGAAAATAATCTAGCTACATATCTTATCTTCCTCTAGAGACCAGAAGTTCTTTCCTTTTTTTAAAAAAACAGAAAGCTACTTTAAAAAATTATTTATTTATTTATTTGGTCGTGCTGAGTCTTAGTTAACGGCAGGTGGGCTCCTTAGTTGAGGCAGGCGGGCTCTTAGTTGAGGCATGCATGTGGAATCTAGTTCCCTGACCAGGGATGGAACCCAGGCCCCCTGCATTGGGAGCATGGAGTCTTAACCACTGTACCACCAGGGAAGTCCAAAGACCAGAAGTTCTTAAGAGAAAGTTTATGCTTTATTCTCTTATCTCTGGAAATTAGGCCTTAGAAGGTGCTAAGGAATAATGGGATAGGTGAAAGGATGAATGATGAAAGGATGGACAGATGGATGGATAGGTAGTTGAGATGGATACATGGATAGATGAACAGACAGAAGGATTTGTGGTTGGTGGATGGATTGATGGATGGATGGGCAGGCTGGTGGATGGATGGGTGAATAGGTGTGTTGGTAGTTGGGTGGATGGATGGATGAGCAGATTGGTAGGTGGATGGGTGAATGGGTGGGTTGGTAGTTGGGTGGATGGATAAATGGATAGCTGTTTGAGTTGGTAGGTGGATGGATAGATGGATGAATGAACAAATGGATGGATGGACAGACTGGGAAGTGAATGGATTGGTAGATGTTGACTTCTGGTTTCAGTAGTTCCCTTTGTTAGGACCGAAAATACTCTCATCTCTCAGTCACCCACAAACTTCCAGACTTAGGGCTTGAGATAATTGTTCATAGCTGACAGAAGGCAGTGAAAGTAGTGCCCATTTATTATGCCCTGACTGTGTGCCAGGCATTTTACATGCTCTTTCATCCTCATAACAGTCTGTATGATTATTTCTCCTCATTATTCAAAGAAAGAAACTGAGGATCAGAGAAGTCCAGAACTTGGACCAAGTCCCCTAACAGGAAAAAGTGATGGAGCTGGAATTGGAGCTGTGATCCAAGTATCTTTGCTTCTTGTGTTTCCCATGATGTCCCTGAATTTCCAGGCCCATAATCATCTCTGATTCCCTTTCCTGGGCCCCACCAGGCCAATGGGAAAATGATAGAGATCTTCAGCAACCTGGGGAAGAGAGAAGAGTCACTGCAGGACTTAATCTTTTTATCCAGCACCAGGCTCCAGAATGTTCCAGGTGAGGGAGGGCAGAGCATAGGCAAACCAGAGTCCCAGGAAACAAAGAGTAGGGAGACAGGGAGGCATTCAGACCGGATGTGTATGTGTGTGTCTGTGTGCGTTTGTGGTCATGTGTGTACCTGTGCATTTGAAGACGGGTAGTGTTTTGTACAGCTAACTGTGTCACTTCCAAAAAATTATGTAAGGTAGTTGACATTTTTTTAAAACCCTGCCTAATTAAAATTATACCATTAAAACTGGAAATAAAATACAAGAGCCAAGTATAAAGAGGGTTGGGAACAGAGAGGTAGCCAGACCCTAACATCAGAGGGAATGAGCTGCGGGGAGGCCTATGCCATTGGATGGGGGTGCAAGGGAGATGCATAGAAAAAGGCTCCATTCTCTGACTACCCTCTCTCTGTTTTCCATAGTCTTGCAAGACAATTATTAGGTCAACATATTCCCTTAGAAATTGTTTAAAAGGCACTTTTTTTGGGAGAATGTGCTTTTTCTCTGACAGTATGTGAGGAAACAAATTATTTCAGAAAACCTAGGGTAAGGTAAACGATGGCAATCAAAATGTAAGCCCTGTCCTGAGCTTCCTAGCAGCCATGGCAAAAAGGCAAACAAGTTTCTTTCCCGAGTTCTCATTGTGTACCAAAAACCAAGTTTAAGAGAAGTAAAACTATGAGTTTTCCAGAAAAGAGAGACTTCTCTTAGGTCTGGGTCCTGAGAGGGATGTGTCCCCTGGGCCATTCTGGAATCCATATGACATAGAGCAACCATGGACAACATTATGGATCAGCTTCTTGACAGTGGTTTTGGACAGAGACATTCCACATATGATTCTTTCTCACATAGACCCTTAGTGACCGCCAAGGGCTCCATCGCTTTGTGGCCCTGGGTGGGTGGTTGTCCCAGGAAAAGATTAATTTGATCTGACTTGATCCAGGGACAAAGCCTGGGTAATCTGGAGGATGGAAGCTGAATGTCTTGTGGCAGCAGCAAATAGGACTCTGGCATCCATTGGAGCAACAGCAGGGTGTGAGGAGAGGGGCACAGAGCAGTTGACATTCCCTAGCACTCAGGGTCAGGCTAGAAAAATCAGGCCTTTGACGTCGTTCTTTCTCCCTGCAAAGGCACAACTGGGGCATCTTCCCTCTAGGAAGAGACCCACCTCTGTCACTAGCTGTGTGATCTTGGACAAGTCTCTTAGCCTCTTTGAGTCTCAGTTTCCTCATCTGTAAAATGGGAATAGTTACTACCCCACAGCATTGCTGAGAGCCTTAGACAAGCTAATACATATAAAGTCAGCTCAGTAGATGCCAGCTTCCTTCCTTCGTTCTTCTCTTCTTGCCCTGTGGAAGAATCTAGTGTCCCGATGCCCCCCCCCCGGAGGGGACGGGGAACTGAGCCTGCTGCTTCTAGAGTGGAGTTCTTTGGGGTCCATGGTTAGGTTTTACTATGTTCATGAACCCTTGAAGCAATATGCAAAACTGTGTGTGCAGATACATTTTTCTGGGTAGAGAGGCCATAGTGTCTATCAAATACCCAGAGGGGCTCATGACCCCCAAAAGCCAAGGACCACTGCTCTGAGGGCTGGATCTTGTCTCCTGGCATGTGCCTCCCCAGCCCTAGATCCCAGCTCCAGTCCTCAGGTTATCTGCCGGCCTCGCTAATCATTGGGGCACAGCTAGATTCTTCCTCTGCTTTGGGGAGAGTGATGGGCAGGCCTGGTTCTTAGGAGGGTACAGCCAGGGATCTGGGCTGGGGCCAGGGAATAAAGGCCCAAGCGTGTATTGAGCACATAGGAAGGACCACACATGGCTGTACATATCATCTCCTCTGTCATCCCTGAGCCCTGGGATGGAAGAGCTGTTATCATCCCCATTCTAGAGATGAGGAAACTGAGGCCCAGAGATGAGACGGGAGGGCACACATAGGGCTAGAGGCAGTGCTGGGATTTGGATCCAGTGCTAGCTGGTTCTGGAGCCCATGCTCTTTCCATGGTGTCACAGGGGACCAAAGCAGTCCCTAGGGGTCTGAAGATGGGAACAGGCTACAGGATACAGTTTTTCAGGTTGTGCCCCACCCAGGGGCACCTGGTTGAGGGAGTGGGGTTAGGGGTGAAATGCATCTGAAATTCAGTCTGAGGTCCACTAGTTGAGGCTTGTACCAAGAGCCTTCAATAGCCTGGAGAAAGTGTAGCCTTTTGGTAATGATCACACCCAGAGGGGTGCTTTTTCCTCATGGGTCTGCCCAGAGGGGGATACTTCTTTCTAATTCCAACAAAGCCCCCAGATGGGCTGCCTGCAATCCCAGCAGAAACACATTTTAAAAGGCAAGCACATCCGCAGGAGCTGAGAAACCCTGCCCAGCTTCTAAGATGACACTTTTGAGGTGGGGTCCCATGGGGCCCCCCTGTCCGGAAGAGCCAGCCCAGACTCAGCAGGTGGGAGGCAGTTCCTGACAGTTTCCCAGGCAAGCAGGCTGGCAAGGGAGGGGGTTGGGACCCAACCACTCTACTCAGCTGCCCTAGAGCACCCCCTCCCATCCCACCTAGCCCCGTCTCCCATGCCCCTCCTACCTCTGAAATCCAGGCATGGGAGGCAGGGCCCCATCTGTGGTCATTTCCTGAGCCGCCTTGATCTAAAATTCTGTACTGTCTTTCTGGGGAAGGGTGAGCAAGCCCCACTGGTCCCCCAGAATATCCACTCCCCTCCCCTCCCTGACCAGTGGCACCTCCCAGAAGCAATGGCTGCTTCTCCCTAGGCCAGCCTGATGGCCACTTGTAAGGACGGATCACCCGCTTCCTTAGGACTCAGCACCCATGCTTCACTCTCCCCCGCTTCTCCTCCGCCCCCTCCCTGCCACCACCTCCGGCCTCATTAATTCCCCCAAATCTGCCATGCCACAAGGACTAATCAGGCCCTTGCCCCACTAATTGGCACTCAGAGACTTGACAAATGCCTCTGCTTATGGGATACAGAGGCTGGGCTGGGTTAACTTCCCAGACCCAAACAACCCCAGGTTTGTCCCTAAGATTCATGAGCTGGAGCCTTGGAGAGGAGAGGGGAGCAGAGGACCCAAGACAGAAGGGCAGGCCCCACCACGACCCTCTGATTAACTCAGCTCTGACACTTCCTGGCTGTGTGACTTAGAGCAGGTTATCTCCCTCTCTGAGCCTGACATTCAGGCTCCTGGACTATCTGAACTGGGCCTCATCTCCACCTTTAGCCCCTCAGACACCTTGTCCCTTCCACTCCATCCAACCTGCCCTATCATAGGGGCTTAGTCCCAGCTCTTTGGGGGAAAAAAAAAGTGTATATGTTACACGTGCCTTTGTGCATAGTTGGAACATTTATTGATATATATTGTATTGATACTGATGTGTGGCGCACAACTTCAAAATAATAGTGAGGGCTTCCCTGGTGGCGCAGTGGTTGAGAGTCCGCCTGCCGATGCAGGGGACACGGGTTCGTGCCCCGGTCCGGGAAGATCCCACATGCCGCGGAGCGGCTGGGCCCGTGAGCCATGGCCGCTGACCCTGCGCGTCCGGAGCCTGTGCTCCGCAACAGGAGAGGCCACAACAGTGAGAGGCCCGCGTACGGCAAAAAAAAAAAAAAAAAAAAAAGTGAAACATACAATAGTCTTTCTTGTAAATTCCATAGAGCCATTGATTCTCCTAAAATGCTTTCACTGAAATTTGCCAAGCTCTGGTATTAATAGCCAGCCTATGGTTGGACTCGATGAACAAGTGTAGTTCAGGCATGAATACTGGTTGGTATTTTCTTTTAAGTGTTAATGGGTAAGCTGAGAGTGAAACAGTGGAGATGTATGTTAGAATTTCACCCATTTGTCAGTGATGGGAGCTGCATGATGGTTTTTGAATACTGGAAGAATATTTCTTCAATTTTGTGTGTTAGTCACATTTAAGGGCTATAAACACAGCACACTTTCAAGTTTGATCTGTGTTATCAACATTTTCTCCATCACTTTCTAAGTTTAGATAATCAACAGCGCAATAAGTTAAGCCCTGATCTGTAGCACTTGCCGATTTCTGTGGTGACAATACTCTGATTTCAAACTCACCAACATTTTAGTGAATGTGGAGTTGGAGAGACATACGGAGATACCAGTTATGTAGCATTTCCACCATATAGACACAATAGATGGAAATAACCTCAATGGCATAGATAATAGCAAAATGCAGTAAAACACTGAGAAATGATGAGTTTTGAGTATTTATTGCTGTTACAATATGATTTGTTTAGCTGTAAGTTTATACAATTTAAATTTCTTGTATAAGAAAGACTGACTGGCCTTTGTCCCTGGTTCCTGTGAGGGAGGCTCTAAATCCTTGGAATTTCTGGAGTAATAAGAGTGTCTTTGTGGGACTTCCCTGGTGGTCCAGTGGTTAGGACTTGGCACTTCCACTGCAGGGGGCGCGGGTTCCATCCCTGGTCGGGGAATTAAGATTCCACATCTTAGTGGAAGCGTGACCCAGGAAAAAAAAAAAAAGATTGTCTTTGTTATTCCTGAACCCCTGGATCACACCTAAGTTTATGCTAACAAATGAGGTGACTCAGGATGGGGGCTTGTTACCAGAAAGACCAACCACGTGATTAGAAGGTAGGCCTTCGTGCCACCCCCCGCTGACCCCAACCCCCTCCAAGCAGGGGAGACGCCTGGAAATGGAATTCAATCACATGGCCAGTGATTCAGTCAAGCTCACCTAGGTAGTGGAAACTTAGTAGCAACTCTGGACACCAAAGCTCAGTGCAGCTACCTGGTTGGTAAACATATTGATGTGCTAGGAGGGGACGTGCCCGATTCCACGGGGAGCAGGCATGGAAGCTCTGAATTCTGAACCTTTTCAGACCTGAATATGTAGCCAGTTGGTCCTAAGTGTCAGGACCCCTGAACTTGCAGCTGTCGTCTGCAGCGAGGGCAGTCTTGTTGGGGTCTGTGCCCCTTAACCTGCCGAGTCCATTGTTGACTGATGGTTAAGTCTGATGGTTAAGCATCAGAACTGGATTGAATGAAAGCACACCAGCAGGGATCAGAATACTATGTTACATAACTGGCTCACGGAATTCCTGAACCTTTGACAACTGGCTCTCGTCAGACGGGTATAAATGCTGAAAAAAATGCACAACGTGAGAGTGGTGAGTTAAGTTTTACTTGGTGCAAAATAAGGACTGTAGCCTGGGAGAGAGCATCTCAGATAGCTCTGAGGAACTGCTCCGAAGAGGTGGTGGGGAAAGTCGGTATTATATGTGATTTTAGTGAAAGGGGCACGTGCGTCAAGCACACGTTGGCAGAGGCTGGCTGCTTAGTCACGAGGAGCAGACATCACCATTAATAATTTTAGTACTTTTTTAGATATGAGAAGATGCAAGAGTTTGGGCTCATAAAACCTTCTCCTGAAAATATCTAACTATCTGAAGTGTTGTTCTGCCAGTTTTTCCCGGAGCACAGAGCGCCTCATTCCTGATCTCTGCCCTGAACTCCTCTCAGGGAGTGTTGACAGCCAGCAACAGCAGTGGCTCATGACTTTATCCTTGTAGAGGCAGATGGCGAGTGACAATTTTTAGTTGGCGATGTCTAGTTCTGCTTTTGAGGCTTTGCATATGCCATCGCTTCTGCCGGAATATTGTCTTTACACTCACATTCATTCTTTCATTCATTCATTGATTCACCAAGTCTTTCTTGAGTGCATGCTTTGTGCCAAGCGCTACGCTGGGTTCTTGGGATAGTGAAGAAAAAAGACCTCATTTGCAGTGGGTACAATCACATGCCACTTATCTCCTGGGGTCCGTTTGACCATTTCTATATGTCCCTCCACCAGCTTTTGTGTGCTTTTTTCCGTGTGTCCACATTTGTGACTCCTTCAAAGAACTATCTTCAGGCCACGGGAGCTACTTTGCAGGCATGTGCCCAGAGCCAGGGAGTTTATATACACCTTCATCCCCATGCTGGGGCAGTTCTTAGCCAATGGCTGACAGTGAGGGTGGAAGCCCAGCTTCCTTGCCTCAGGTCAGGATAACTGCGGTGTAACTTACACTCCCGAGCTCCCGGTCAGGATGAAGCCACCCTCCGTGGGGATTTGCCTGGAATTGCACCCTTCTTGGCTTCCTCCCCTTCCCCATCCTGCTTTCCCCATGCTCTTATTCATCTCTCCTGAGATCAATTCCTTAATCCCTTGCGAACCAATCCTGGTCCCAGGGTCTAACCCCAGTTTCCATCTCTGCCCTGTGGAGCTCACAATCTAGTGGGGAGACAGGCATTGTTCACAGGATCCTAGAAAAACAAATTTCTTTATAAATGGACATCAGTACTCTGAAGGAAAGCAATGGGGTCTCTGAAAGCTGTTAACAGTCAGAGCAATCAGGGAAGACTCCCTGGAGGAGGTAGTGCTTCCTGTAGGATGAACTCTGAAAGATAAGAGGGCGTTTAACCAGGCGACGGGGACAAGGAGGAGGGAGGAAGCTTTGCAGGCGGATAACATAGCAGGTGCAAAGGCCCTACGGTAGGGCAGAGATCAGTGTGGCTGGAGCACAGGGTGAGATGAAGCCAAGTGGAATTGGTAGGGGCAGGATGGTGCAGCTTGTCGGTGTGTGTGAAGATTTGGGTTCCCTTTATGAAAAGGGTGGAAACACACCCAAATGTCAAGAAGAGGGCGGACTTGAGAGATTTAAATTTTTTTGAAATTTTGAAAAATATTCTTCAACCTGCAGGAATATACCCTGTAAATAAGCCCAGTTGCAGTCACAAGAATGTTCACTGCACCTCTGTGTGTGATATTTTAAAAATGTAGAGCCAAGTGGGATGTCTGTCAGGAGAGGGCAGGTTAATAAATTTGGTCCATCCATTCAGTGAACTCCTGGACAGCCTTTAAAAAGCATGGAGGAGGTGTGAATTCACCCCATCTCTCCTTAGGCTGGGCTGTTGGGTGGGTGAAAAATGTGCAAAATAGACTACTGCGTGTTCACAATTACCTAAAAACAAAGTGTATCTAGAAACTGTTTCTAGAGAATTACACGCAAACACACGATTGTTAAAAGTAGCTACAGCAGTGTGTAGCACATAGTAGGTAGTCAGTATTAGTTGAGTAAGTGAGTGAATGAAAGTCTGAATGCACACTTGGGTTGTTGCTTCTGGGGAGTTGAAATGAAGGTAGAGAGTTTTACTTCTTTCCTTTTTTAAAAAAATTAATTAATTTGTTTGTTTGTATTTTTGGCTGGGTTGGGTCTTTGTTGCTGCACGCGGGCTTTCTCTAGTTGTGGTGAGCAGGGGCTACTCTTCGTTGCGATGCACGGGCTCTGGGTGCACGGGCTCAGTAGTTGTGGCTCACGGGCTTAGTTGCTCCGCGGCATGTGGGATCTTCCTGGGCCAGGGATCGAACCCGTGTCCTCTGCATTGGCAGGTGGATTCATAACCACTGCACCGCCAGGGAAGCCCCTACTTCTTTACTTTTTTTTTTCTTGCAGTACGCGGGCCTCTCACTGCACTGTTGTGGCCTCTCCCGTTGCGGAGCACAGGCTCCAGACGCGCAGGCTCAGCGTCCATGGCTCACGGGCCCAGCCGTGTGGGATCTTCCCGGACTGGGGTACAAACCCGTGTCCCCTGCATCGGCAGGCAGACTCTCAACCACTGCGCCACCAGGGAAGCCCACTTCCTTACTTTTTAATCTTACATTCTTCCGTAAAGACGAATTGCCTTCTGCTTGCCTGTGGGTTTTTTACTGTAATTTTTTTAGCCTTTGTCCAAGTGTAATTTACATACAACAGAATTCCCTGATGTTAAGTGTGCAGTTTGATGAGTATACAAGTATATACAAATGCATGCAATTAGTATACAAATACATACAATCATGTCAACCACACCAGATTCAGCTATAGGACGTCTCCATCACCCTCCGCATTTCCCTTCTGACCCCTTTGTGGGTCACTCCCCACACTTTGGCCCCCCGATCATCACCAGTCTGCTCTCTGCCACTATAGTTCTACCTTTTCTAAAATTTCATACACATGAAGTCGTACGGTGTGTAGTCTTCTGAATTTGGCTCTGAAGGATGAGGGGGAGTTTAGCCAGATAAAGAGGTAGGGGAGGCGGCAAGGAGGGAGGAAGCTTTGCGGGCAGATGGCAAAGCAGGTGCAACTATATGGTTTTGTTTTTTTTTTTTTTTTGAGATTCACATATGTTGTTGCTTGTATCAAGAGTTCGTTCCTTTCTATCGCTGAGTAGTACTCCGTGGTATGAGCAGACCTGGGTTGTTCATTTGCTCACCATTTCACTCCCTGGCGTACCTGTCCGAGTCCCAGGTCACATGGCCCCGCCTCCACCCACCCGTTTTCCCACTGTCCTGGTCCCACCCCCTCACCCTCACACACACAGCCCCCTGCCCTGCACACACCTCCTGCCACTTTATTGCCTTCCCCCATAAAGCCCTGTGAAGGGAAGAGCCGCATCCCTCCTCGGTGACCTTTAAAGGTGCAGGTAAAGGAGGTGGCCGTGACGCCAGCGCCGTGGAAGATCACGGTGGCCGCCTCCTCCACCAGCTGAGGCCAGGCCTTTCATCTAGGAGAGAGCTGGGCAAAGGGCCAGGCAGGGGGCCTTGGCCGAGGCCTCTTGCCCCTGGGGCCCTAGCTTTGCCTGCTCTGAGCCTTAAGAAAGGAAGCCGAGTCTGGAGGAGGAGGCAGAAGAGACCATTGCTCCTTGGAGGGTGGCCGAGCATCCCATGTGCTCCCGGGAACGACCTCCTTTGATCCCCACACAGCCTTGCGTGGTGTGAGGCTCCCTGTTTTCGAAATAGGGGAAGGGCAGTTCAGAGAAGGCAAGGGCTTGCTTGAGATCACACAGCTCAGAGACCAGGCAAGCTGGGACTTCACCTCCTCACCTGCTATTGGCCACTGAGTTGCTTGGAGGTCCCGCAAGATCCGGAGAGTGAGAGAGAAAACCTCCTAGAAGCAGTCAGGCCCCTGTGAATGTTTGACAGGAGCCAAGCAAGGTCATCCTCTTCTTCGCTCTGGCCTCACTTCACTGCAGAACCAGGCGGGAGCAGGGAACACACTGTTTCTCTGGACTGTCTACTTGGGTTCCTCTCTCCACCACCCCCATGAACTGGCCTAAACCATTCCAGCTGTCACCTGACTGATAAAAAGGAAGAAACACAAGAGGGGGTCCCTCCCTACCAGGCAGGGTGGAAGGTTAGACCCCAGGGCTAGGAGGAAAGGGATAGCCACCTGCCTCGCTAAGAGCTCTTTCTCCCCTACCTGCCTATTTACATCCCCTGTCCCCCTCCCTCCCAATAAGCCAATAATAATAATCCATTTTTTAAAACCTCGCAGTCCCTACTGCTGGGCTCAGGGGTGTGAGATAGCTGCCTCTGGCTGTCCATAAACAGGAGAGACAGATGTTGCCAACATCTGGAGACCAGGGAGGCCCAGTCCTGCCTGGAACTGGGAAGAGTGCCCGGCTGGGCAGTGTGCTCCAAGGGGAGGGGACCCCTACCTGTCACTCATCTGGGCAGGGGCCACTTCCACCCCAAAGGAGGGCCCCTAGGGCCTGGCCAGGGCTCCCAGGCGTGGAGGCCCTTTGGAAGGGAAGCTGGGCGGATGCTGCCTGGAGGGAGGGGACTTCAAAGGCTCCCCTAATCCCCAGTGACATTTTCAGACACAGGAGTTTGCTTTTTTATGCTGTGGATCAAAGCCCGAAGCTTTATGAATAGCCCTCATAAAAACCAAGGGGCTTGTAAAGTTAACAATAAGTCACAAGGAGTGTGAGCATCTGGGGGCAGGACAGAGGCTGGGGGAGTCCTGATCTGCCCCACCGGCTGGCCACCCACCCCCAACCCTGATGAGACCAAAGATTGAAGTCCCTGCCGGAGGTCAGGAGGCAGGCCTGGAGGGCGGGGTTGGACTTGGCATCTCTTCTGCAGCCCCCTGCCCGCCCCCTGTAGGCATCCTAGAGCTGACCATTCATTCATTAAATCATTTCTTCTCTCATTCATTTTTTCAATTGGTCAATCAACAAACATTTCCTGAGGTTATCCCTGGGCAAGGGCCCCAGCCAAGGAGCTTTGGCATGACTGGGGTTCAAATCACAGCATTGCTGCTTCCAAGCTGGGCAACTCCTAGAAAATCACCTCACCGCTCTGAGCCTCAGTTTCCTCATCTGTAGAATGGGGATACATTTCAATCATGTCCTAAAAGAGTCATTGGGAGTCCTAGGTGGCATGGCATTTGGTAAAGGCTCAACATGTGGGTTACTATTATTATTAATCAGGGAATTAATAATAATTATTATTATTAATACAAAAAAGAAGGGGGCTTCTTTTCTTTGTCTGGTTCCCACTCCTCTCAAAATAACTTCCCCGTCTACCCTCATATCTGCGGGGCCTCGGTTAGGGGGTGGGTATTTTCTGTGCAGTTACAGGGGCCATGAGCCATCACCCAAGGAGAGGCTGTTTCTAGAGCCGGGGCGGGGGAGATGTGAGTTCAAATCCTGTCTCCAGCACTTCCCAGCTGCATGCCCCTGGGCCCCTGTCCTCCCTCTCTGAGCCTCAATTTCCTTATCTGTAAAATGGGGGCAGAGGGGAGGATCCAGTGAGGGCAAACGTATCCAGGCCCTGGAACATAGTAGGTGCTCAGTAAATGACAGTGGATCCTTTGGGCCCTTCTCACAGTGGAAATTTCCGGAGGGAGAGCTCAGCATCAGTAGAGAAGGGGAAGGAGAGACAGAATTGGCAGGTGATGAGGGTTCCTAAAACCCAGCACACTGGGAGCTGGAGCCCGGGCCCTCCCTTGGATGAGGAGGCCAGGATGTAGGACAGACTATGCTTGTGTGAAACCCCCTGCCCCATCAAAGGGCTTCCCCTAAGTGCACGTGGCAGCTTCAGGATGGCGGCAAGTCCATTTCATACATGAGAAAACTATGGCCCAGGGTGGAGGCATTTGCCTGTGGTCACCCAGCTAGATTGTGCCAGGACTGGAATTAGAACTCAGGCCTGGCTGATTCCAGATCAGCCTTTTCTGCTGCTCCTGTAGGCACCAAAGGTGGCCAGCCCAGAGCTGGTTTCTCCCGAGCAGCACCCACCTGACCCGGCTATTCCTGACAAAGAAAATGCGCTCCCAGAACTGGGAACCTGGTTTCACATCTGTGCAGCTCCTGTTATGGGAGATTCAAATTTAGCTGCTGCCACCCAAGCTGCCAGCTTCCGTGTTCTCTGAGAAGAGGGATTAGTGTTGGGGAGCCAGGAGTGGTGGGCACGTGTCTTAGTCTGTTTGGGCTGCTAGATACTAGAGACTGGATGGCTTATGACAACAGAAATCTATTTCTCACAGTTCTGGAAGCTGGAAGTCTGAGATCAGAGTGCCAGCATGGTCAGGTGAGGGTTCTCTTCCAGGTTGCAGATTTCTCAATGTGTCCTCACATGGCTGAAGGGGCGAGGGATCTCCTGAGGTCTCTTTTATAAGGGCACTGATTCCATACCTGAGGGCTCCACCCTCATGACCTAATCACCTCCCAAAGCCCCCACCTCCAAATACCATCACTTTGGGCATTAGGGTTTCAACATATGAATTCGGGGAGGACACAAACATTCAAGCCATAGCAGTGTGCTGGTGAATTTCACTCACTGGTTCCATCACTCAGGGAGTGAGTCAGTCATTAAACAAACGTTTATTAGCCCCTGCCACATGCCAGGCCCCATGCTGGCCACCAAGTCTGCCATGCACACCAGATAATCAGGGGCCCTGCCCTGCTAAGCTGACGGGGAGGAAGCAGGTACAGTCCAGAGTGATCAGGGAGCACAGAAGTGGAACTCAACCTATATGTGGAGGAGGGTCAGTGAGAGATTTCCGGTAGAGGTGACAATTGAACTGGGACACAAACAATGAGTAGAGGTCAGTCTGGGAAAGGGGGCCAGGAAGGACATCTCGGGCAGAGGGAACAGCCTGGGAAATGTGAGAAGGCACAGGATGTAGACACAGAAGGGGCCCTCCCACAAGCCTCCTTTGTTTCAGGATCAGAATCCTCTAAGCGGCAGGTGTGTCCAGCACCATGTGACCCTCACAGCCACCGTGCCCCTCACCCCTATCCCCAGCTAGATATTATTCCCATCATGGCACCTGAGGCAAGGGAGGCTCCGAGAGGTTGAGTGACTCGATTGAGGTCACACAACAAAGACACTTTGGATCTGGACCAGCTCGGTGGTCCAAGGAGCTGTTTATCGGGGGCCCTCCCAGAGTCTCCAGGGTTTACAGCCTGCACCCTCAGCAAGTCACCTCTCCCTGATGAGTCTCAGTTTCCTTACCTGCAAAATGAGACCTAGGTGAAGTGTCCCCTCACACACCTGTTAAAGCCACATCTCTCACTGACTTCATTAGGGCAGTTGGCCTAGAAGCAGTGGTCCCTGGGGGAGGCTCAGCTACAAACCCTGTCCCAACTAGGCCAGGGACAAGGGCATCCCCCTGTAGGCATCTGGCCTAATTGGCAGGAGAACCCCCGGGAGCTGTGCCCGCTTCACTGTGATCATTTCATGACCCATGAAACATTGGTCTCAAGCGCCTCTGAGCCAACCCCAGGACCCAGCTCCTCTATGGCCGGAGAATGGGCTTCAAACACCAGACGGAACCCTTCTCCCTGCCAGGCCCACAATGGATACCTCCAATAGATGCCATCACTTAATTCCCAAAGCACCCAGGGAGGTCAGTACCTGTGTCTCCACTTTCCAGAGGAAGATTCAGGGTTGGGGCACCACCCACAGAGCCCTAGCCATGCTGGGGGCAGCCCTTGAGGGCTCCCCAGCTTCCCAAGCCTCAGTTCTCTCATCTAGAAAATGATGATGAGACCCCTCTTTGGGCAAGGGATGGCCTAAGTTTCCTCATCTGTAAAATGGTGGGGATCTGACTTGCCAGGTTCCCGAAGGATTAATCACCAAATAATAACAATAGTGCACAACTATGGAGCACCTACTGTGTGTCGGGTACTTTTTAGGATCTCTGCAGGTATTAACTCTTTTAATTCTCATAGCCATCTCCGGAGGTAGCTCCTGGTATCATTCCCATCCTACAGTTGAGCAAACAGAGGCACCGAGAGTTTAAAAAACTCACCCAGGACTTCCCTAATGGCGCAGTGGTTAAGAATCCACCTGCCAATGCAGGGGACACAGGTTTGATCCCAGGTCTGGGAAGATCCCACATGCAGCAGAGCAACTAAGCCCATGTGCCACAACTACTGAGCCTGCACTCCTAGAGCCCGTGCTCAGCAACAAAAGAAGCCACTGCAATGAGAAGCCCGCGCACCGCAACTAAAGAAAGCCCGTGTGCAGAAACGAAGACCCGATGCAGCCAAAAAAAAAAAACCTCACCCAAACTCAGATAAAGGTCTTAACACAGGAGGCCTCAATAAAGGTTAGCTTTCTTTTTTCTGTTCCACTCCCTTCAGTATCCAAAGAACAGCTCCCCACACTCTCCACCCTTCCCATATCTTCCACCTCCTTCTAAACAGTGACGAAGTGTGTCATTTGTGGGATCACCTAGGGGACAGAGTTGCAAATGCTTTTACCTTGACTAAAGTGAGACAGCAGAAGGAACTTCCCAGCCACGGGAGCTGTGAACAAAAGAGTGTGTTCCCCAGAGTCAAGGCTGAGAGATGCTGAGATAAAAACTTTCACGAGACAGCAATAGGGGCAGGGGGCAGACAGCCCTTCCAAGTTCCTTCTGGCCTTAGGATTCTAGAAGCAGGACGGCAGCAGGCCCACATGATGCCATCTTGCTTGTATGTTTCTTCCTGGGGCTGGAGAATGCCAGGCTATTGTCTGGCACTGGGGGAGGGGGAGCTCCTCGGCAACAGGATCCTGGGATTGGTGACAACACCCCCTTTGCTACCCCAATGCATGCTAGCCCCCCAGAGCAGCTGGGCAGCACTTCTGCTGTCTGTGGGCTCATTTATCATTCCAAGGGGGGCATCGCTGCCGTGAGGTCCCTGGGGACAGCTCTGCTGGGCCCCATCTGATTGAAATCCAGGCCCAGTGCACACACGGCCCAGGGAAGTGGCTGCCCAGAACCTGAAATAAATAATACCACAGGCAGGAGGCACAAATCTGCCTCTAATTATGGCATATCCTGATTAAATGGGGTGCGTAAATAAATATTTCAGCTTGAAAGATGAATCGGCTTGGAGGACCGCGGTGGCCAGCCCCGCTCTGAGCCTCTGTTGTCCTGCTTCTTCCCCGTAGGGGCAGACAAAGGACAGAGCCTTGGCCTCTCTTGCTATGTGACTCAGGATCAGCCTCTCTCCCCACTCTTGGTCTCAGTTTCCTCATCCATCAAATGGGTATCAGGGATTACCCTTCAGCCAAGTTCAAAAGTCTAGAGTTAGAATCTGAAAGGGCATTTGGGGTGACCGGGTTTCACAGAGCCAAGAAGGAGTGATATTAGTAGTAAAAAATAAATAATTGGGGGCCAGGTGGTCATGAGTTTGAATCTCAGCTCTGGGACCATCCCAGTGCCTCAGTTTCCCCTTTTGTATGTTGGGTAGATGCAAAGAGCCAGTGGGTACTCTGAGCTGCGCCTGGCACTTAGCACAAACGGTAGCCGCTTTGAGGATAAGCGACACCACACACGTTATTGTCACTGAAGTGGAGGTCCCCAGAAGACCCAGCCCCAGGCAAGGTCCACATTCTCCACACCTGCTTGGAGGCCCCCACCTAGAGACTTCTGTGCCTGGCCTAGCAGATGCCACCTACTGACTTCTGAGAGGCAGAGTAGTAATAGAATCGGGGGCCCAGGGGAGTGGAGGAGGAGGGAGAATCATCCCGGAAAAGTTTAAATCAATTAACTCCCTTCCAGAAAACAGGCTGGGAAATGTAATGGAGAAATAATGACTTTTCTCCACAGGATGAAATGACATAGACCAGGGCTCAGGAAGGAATCAGGGAGGCAGGAGCAAGAGTCCTGTCTGTCACTGCCTGTGTGGCCTTGAGTAAGTCTTGTTTCCCTCTCTGAGCCTTCATTTCCCATCTGTGCAAGGGGAGGGCTTGGGCCAGGAATGGCTAATAGATGGCATGCCTTCTGTCACTCTCCCCTCCCATGCCCATGGCAGGCATTGCTAATCAACCGCAGTACTGTTTTCATTGAACCAGGATGAGGTAGCAAAACTAATCCAAGCCAATGCTCGAGGCATTTCCCCTGGATGAGCCAGAGTTGGCATACAGGCACAGACTGGGTTTAGAGGGTCTGCAAGTCCTGCACTAGCACTAGGTCAATATTCACCAGTACCATTATCACTGGTTTGATAGACTCAGAATCCATCACAGCACTAATAGCAAAGGTTAGCATTCCCTGAGTGTTAGCTCTGGACCAGGCACTGGTCTAAATGCTTTCATATATTAATCTAATCTAATAACCATTAGATCTAATAACCATTAGATAAACCATTCCTATTATTATTATGCTCATTTTAAGACCAAGGCTCAGAAAGGGGAAGTGATTAGCCCACGATCACACAGCTAATAAGTGGGATCAAGATTCAAACCCATGCACCTGTCTTGCCGGAAGCAGGCCAGATGGGGTAAGGGAGACCTTCTCTTCTCTTTTAATTGAAAGCCTAGGGAAGAGAACCACCATTTCTCCCGGCCAAGCTCTGTGCCAAATGTGTCACACACATTCTCAGTTTGGAACTACAATTATCCTTATATTCTGGATGGGGAAACTGAAGCTCAGAGGGGTGATGGGACCTGCCCAAAGTCATATGGCTGGTCGTTTGCTAGGGGTGGGGTGAGATGGCACTGTTCTCTATTTTCCACTGGCCCCCACCTGCAGGAATGATGCCTGTTTATCCTGGCACCTCCAGTGCCCTGCTCAGGACCTGGCACCCTGGGGTCATGGAATGAATGAATGATACTAGTACTAGAGGAGTTCCAGGCTTAGGGTACACAGCACCCCTTCCATTACCAGCCCTTGGACCTCTAAGCTGACTCCTTGTCCCTGTCCCTTGCTGACCCACCTGCCCCAGCTGGGTGATCTCTCACCTCTGCTCATGACCCCAGATGACCCTGGAGGCTTCTGGTTGGGGACCAAATCCATCACTCCTGCGTGGTCTGTCCCAGCCCTGGCTCCCCCCATCCATCTTCCCACCACAGATAGAGAAAAGGGGAAGGTACTGCTCCAGGAAACACTGTCCAGTGTCCTCCCATCACCTCCCAGACACCCTTTCCCCACCTGCAGAACCATTTGGTCAAATACCTTGGAACCCAATATATGACACTAAAGGCAGAGGGCTGTAGCTGGAGGGTACAGGGTGTGAAGGCACCTGCCTAGTACTCAACCCTCCCTTTTTGCCTCCCAGCAGCCCCCAGGGTGGAGACCCCAGAGACCCTCCAGAAAGCCATGGAGAAAAACTCTGTCCTGGGGACCAGGAGACCCGGGTTTGAATTCCTGCTCAGCCACTGGCTCACTTTGTAATCTGGAGCAAGTCCCTCCCCTTCTCTAGACCTCACTTTCCCCATCTGCAACATGAGAGGATTGAACTCAGTGCTTTTCAAACCTTTTATTGTTGGAACAGTGGAGAGCTTTTTTCAAATTAAATCATGTGCTGAGCTCCGAGAGGAAAAAGAGATGAAATTGAATGTTCTCTGGTTGAAGTTGGCGGGGTGAGGGGTAGAGTGTGGACCTCAGAGCTCTAACTTTTCCAGCTCCATTTGCCCACTCCCACCACTTACTAGTGGTCCCTGAGGCATCTTTCTAAAACTCTAAGGTTCCTAGAAAGACTTTGAAAATACAGGAATAGATATTTTTTCAATCATTTTATTATGAAACATTTCAAACCTACAGCAAAGTCGAAAGACATTTACAATGAACACTCAAATATCCACCATCTAGATTCTACCATCAATATTTTACTGTACTTCCTTTATCAAATAAGGGCACCCTCGAAGCTCTGCAAAATGCCATGACTCAGAGAGGACTGTGCTGGGGGCAAGGGTGGTTCTGAGTCCTTCCTGGGAAGCCCTGCGAATTCATGATGGCAACACCAGCTGCTGTAACAAATAGACCCCAGCATCTTAGTGGCGTATCTCAACAGAGGTTCAGTTCTCACCTAACAGTTCAGAGCCTGTGTTGTTGGTCAACAGGTGGGCAACTTTCCTCAAGTGATTTAGGGACCCAGGCTTCATCCATCTTTGGTCCTGCCTTGACCTAGAAGGGTCGATCACCTGCCTTAGGGCAGAAGAGAAAGCTTATAGAGAAAAGGCACATTCACTTCTCACATCACGCTCACATTTCGTTGGCCAAAGCTACTCATTCAGCCATGCCTGGAAGTGTCATCCCCAGCTACGTATTCTCCCTGGGCTCTGCTTCTCGGCGTCATCTCACCCATGGAACGGGCTATGAATTTCAGCAGGGGGTTGGCTATCTTTGCCATATGCAGCATGGCTGGAAGCCCCACCGGCCACCCTAAGTCATCCTAACTATCCCCTGTCTCCGTGCTATCCCATGCCCAGCCAGCTCTCCAGAGGAGTTTAACTTTTCTCAATAAACACGTATTGAGCTCTTACTGTATACCTGGGCTCTGCGCCAACCCTTGACCATACAAAGATGAACAAGACCAGCCCCCTGTCCTTCAGCGCCTTCCAGTAAATGAAACAGACAACTCTTTCCCCTCGAACCCTCCCTTTCCTGAGAGAAAGCCCGTGAGATTTTCCACTTAGGAGGGAGGGTATATGTGACGTTGGAACACTAGAGGAAGGATCAGACGTGATAGATCTTTACTAGGCACATTTTGTGTGCCCAGAACATTCACGTGGGTGAGCTCATTTTTCTTTCACTCTGGCAAAGGCACTTTCTCCATTTCATATAAGGGAATGGATGCCCAGGCTCAGAGTGGTGAAGGACTTGCCTAAGGTCACACAGCTAGCCGTGGAGAGGGGATTTGAACCCAAATATCACTTTCTAGTTCTCTGCCCTTTTCTGCTCCACCAGGGTGTCTTCTGGAATCTGTGATAGAAGAGAGACACAGAGCATTAGCTTCCTGACACAGGCCCTAAGCTAGGGGCTTCACACATGTCCCCTGATTTCTAAATCCCTACACCCATGAAGTTGGGGCTGTTATTCTTGTCATTTTAGAAGGTAGAGAGCCGAGGCTCAGAGAGGTGAACTGACTTACCCAAGGCTGCACAGCCAGTTTAATTTCATATCCTGGTCTGTTTGACCCCATTAGGTCACATCTTGATGTATGGGTGGTTTTTGTGGCTAAACATAGAGACAGTGGGACTGTTCCTTGTTACCAGAATGGCTTAAAAGGCAAAGGGATGCTTTCTCCATTAACGATGGCGTGAACATATTTTAAGGAATGGAATGGTGTCTCTGAGCAACAATGGTTTACAAAACAGCTGCAGACAGCTTAGCAGATCCCCTCCCTGCTGGATCCCAGCCAGAAGGGGGCTCTGGGGCAAGGGAGGAGGCACCTTCCTGGAGCTCTCTGGGTCTGAGCCAGGGGCTGGGGCTGCGGGAGGGAGCCCAAGGCGACCGGGCAGGAAGCAGGGACCCAGCCCATCGACAACAAGGGCCCAATCAATGCTATCTCCCCAGGCCATGCCTGGCCAGACATTGATTTCTGCCGCTGTTGTTAACTCCCTGTTTATGTAACGCCTGAACTTTGCACAACTGAACCGTTTCATGTTCAGAAGAGGGCCTGTTGCCATGAAAACCAGGCTGCACATGACAGCCGGGATGCGGCGGTATCCCTGTTTTATTGGCCTGCGCTGAGTGTATTTTAACCTTGATAAGTCAATAACTTTTTGTACAAAAGGAGATCTGCCAGGCGGGCTGGGGAGGGCCTGCTGGCCTTTCCAGGCCAGAGGGGAGGTGGGGCGGGCTGGGTTTAATCCCCTGGAAATCTCACTGTCACTCAGAGCCCAGGAGAACCAGGCCCAGCTGGCCAGAGAGCAGAGATGACCTTGTTGGGGGGGGGGGGGGTTGCCTTTGAGGGGGGGTTGCCAGGACTACCCCCATCTCCAACCGTTTCTGGTTTGTTAAGGCCTCCAGCGAAGTCAGCAGGCCTTCGTGCAAAGACACCCACCAGGGCTCAGATCCTAGTTCCACCCACTCAAGAGCTCTGTGCCACCCTGATCAAGGCCACTGACCCCACCTCAGGGTCCACACCTGTAACACAGGCCAGTGGGTCCTCTTCATGGCTTGTTGCAAGGTTTACAGATCACGTATGAGAAGCACCTGGGGTAGTGCCTGGTCCATAGCAAGGTCTCAGAAGATGGATGTTATTACTATTATTGTTGCTATATTTTACAATAATAATCATTGATTATGCTTATAAAGAGCCCATTAGGCTTTTGGAAATGTTATACATATCTTCTCATCATAGTCCTTGAGTTACGCAGGGCTATTCCCAATTTTCAAATGAGGAAACTGAGGCCCAGGGAAATTGGCTGGCTTGTCTAGGCGGTCACGTGATAAGATGGTGGTGCTGATTGAAGGAACAAAGCCTCCTGACTCCCAGTCCAGTGCTCTTTCAAACTCCATGCACAGGAATAGCCAACCCTGACTCTGGCAGACGTCACTAATCAATGGTAGCACAGTGTTCTTTCCATTCTAATCCTGAGTGAGGCCTCAGAATCCTCCTCAACACAGAGCTGGTATTTGAGATGAGACTCATATGGAACTCTGTGCTCCCAAAACGGCTCCAGGTTCAAGTCCCACCTCTGGCCCAAACGTACTGTACAACTTTGGGTGAATGCCTTCCCCGGGGTTTCCTGATCCCCAGTAGCGAAACAAAGGATGGGGGGCATTTCATGGTTCCTGGATTTTCCGGGGGGTCTCCCAAGTGGAAGGGACCCCCACCACCTCCTGTTTCCCATCCCAACAACCCAGGCCCCTCGAACCCTCCCCAAACTCCATCTACAAATATTGACAGAGAAGCTGGTATGTGTCTGTGATTACACAAGGTGCTGGGGACACAGCAGTGAAGATGGTGACATTGAGTCCCACCCCTACAGAGCTGACAGTCTAGACAGGAAGACAGGAAACAAACAAGTCAGTGCTCAGAGAGTTGCCAACAGTGATAAGTTTGGGGAAGGGAAAAGCAAAAGGGAGGTGCTCTGGGGAGAAGAACTTCAGACGGGGGTAGTCAGGGAAGGCTTCTCCGAGGAGGTGACATTTAAGCTAATGAGCTGGCCGGGTGAAGAGCAGAGGAAGAGTGGTCTGGGCGGAGGGAACAGCTCATGCAAAGGCTTCGAGGTGGGAAGCAGTTTGGCACCTTCAAGCAACCAAGAGGAGGCCAAAGTGGCTAGTGGGATGTGAGGGTGGGGTGTGGTCGGGGAGCTTGCGGGTGCCAGTCCCTGCGACTACCTGGGCCTCCTCAGCGCCCCTTCGTTGGCCTCCTTGCCCCATCCCCCCCCCAGAGCTTGGCCCAGAGAGAGGCTCCAGGTACTGGGGATGGGGGGCAGGGCCGGGTGAGTAACAAGGTTACACGTGCTTCTTCTTTCTCCTTTTCTCCAGAAGAAGCATAAAGAGCTCTTTCTTTTCTGCTTATTAATAGCTCTGATTAAATTATCTCTGAAAAACCTACATGGTGTGCACCAATGGGGGCTCGGCTCCCTCCAGGCTCTGGCCTAGATTACAGCAATGAGGGCAGGTGAGGCACCTGGGGGATGGGGAGGGAGGCTGGGCCAGGCCTGCTCCCCCTGCCAGGATAAAGGCTCAGTCTCCACCTCCTCGCCTCCCTCCCCAGCCCCAGCTCAGCCTCTGAGCCACCACCACTCTGGGGACATTCACCTGGGACACTGGGCCTTTGCATTGACAATTCCCTTTGCCAGGAGCACTCTTCCCTCACCTCTCCCCTTGGCTACCTCCTACTCATTTTTCCCAGGACAGCTGATCATTCTTTCCACCATCACTAGCCCACCAGCTGGGTCAGGTGCCTGCTCTGTGCTTTTCCCTTCCCTGTTACCCTAGGTGATAACTGCTAGTCGCCTTGTCTGTCCCCCATGAAACTTGATTTCCACAAGGCCAGGGACTGTGTCTGGGTTACTGCTGAATCCTCAGTGGCTTGCACAGGGCAGGTCCTTAGGAAATGATGAATGAATGAGTAGGGTTAAAGGGGGAATGATCAGGCCTCAGTGAGAGAGGCATGACTAACCTTACATACGTGGGAGAGTGGAAGCAAAAATTCTAGGCTCCAGGCCTCTTGAGCAGTGCCGCTGTGTCAATTAACCCCATTTCACCGATGGGAAAGTGAGGCACAGAGCAGATGAGTCACATGGCTAGTCACCTGAAGAGTTAGGATTCAAATCCAGCCTGTCTGATTGCCCTCCCTCTTCCTCTCCCTGCTCCCCCTCTACAAGAAAACAAAACAGAAACCTGGGCCACATTCATCTATTGATTCAGAGATTAATTCAACAAACCTTTATTAAGCATTGACCGTATGTCAGGCCCATGCTGGGGATAAAGCAGTTTGAATGCAGCCCCTGACCTCACAGAGCCCTCAGGTTGGTGGGGAAGACTGACAAAAGAGTGGGCCATTATAACACAGACTGGGTGCATCTATGAAAGGCGAAGCATTCCAGCCTGGAGAGCAGTAGTCAGGGAAGGCTTCCTGGAGGAGGTGGCAGCCTAACTGAAATCTGAAGGCGGAGCAAGCATCAACTACCTACCTGGAAAAGAGGACATTTTAGATGGAGTGGACAACCTGGGCAAAGGCCTGGAGGCCAGAAAGACATCTGGGAGGTTGTACAGGTATTTTAACAAGGCTGAAGTGTAAGGGGCATACAGGGCACATGAGGAATGAGGTGCTCTCAGTCCCCTTTCCCCCTTGGAGCCTCTTGGACCCCTGGCTGGAGCCAACACAATGTTCAGGGGCCGACCTGCCTGTTGGTTCTACGGACCGTGGCAAATCCATCTTGACATTGTCTCCATTCACATAATGCAGAGTTATTGGACATGACCAAAAGCAAGGAAAGGCTGGGTCAAGGCTGAGAGTTGGGGGGCCAGGGGGCAATGGTACAAGGGTCTGACCTCAGGGATGTGGGCTGTGGGAAATGGTATGGGGCAGTAGCACTGAGCTTGTGTATGGGGCATAAGTGAAGGTCCAAGGCTGAGCATCTGCGAGGACATCCACCTGCCTAGAAGGGTAGAGGGGCACCTGGAAGATGAGTTCCCTACGTAGCTACCTTCGAGCCTGGTGCTGCCTGAAATGCCACCATTTAGCACATCATGGACTCACATACCTTCAGAGATAGAGGGGCCTTTTGAGATCATCTAACCCCTGGGCTGCACTTTGGAATAATGTGGGGATCTTTGGAAACTACTGAGGCAGAGACAGGTTGCCAGCTCCAGAGTCTGATTGGCAGGGCTGGGTCATAAGCCCCAACCTCCATTTTATAGCAGAGGAAACCGAGGTCCAGAGAGGAGAAGAAACTTGCCCTCAAGGTCACACCCAGTCAATGAGAGGCTGGCACAGAGCACAATAAAGCAAGGTCAGGGGCTCGGGTTGGGACCCCAATCTGTCATCGTGTGACCTTGTGCAAGTCGCGTGGCCTTCCTTGGCTGTGAGATGTGGATAATAATGGAATAGACCTCACAGAGTTGCTGTGAGGGTAAATGGAGGTAGAAGTATGTGATATAAATAGCACTGAGCATGCGCTTTGGCACATAGTAGGTCTCAAGTCATGGTAACCTACGACAGAAGAAATCCCAAACTTTGCAAAGGCTCTGGTGTGGCCCCCTGCCGCCATCTTCCCTTCCTGCTCTCTCTTTCTTCCCAGGGTTTTGATTGTCGCTGTCCCTTGCCTTGCACCTGGCCTGGATCCACCAAGCATTCTCCCCACCTGTTCACGCCCAGGTCCACACAGCAGGTCGCCTGGGCAACCCACCCAGACGTCACTGGCAGCTCTGGCGGCTGGCCCAGGAGCTGAAGCAGCTGGTGGCTGGATCACGTTTCCAGGTGAATCCCCTCCCCCACCACAGCCCCCTTCTCCGGAGGGTTTGGGTGGGGCAGCGGGGAGAAATAGAGTGGGGCACGGAGACAGGCAGATGCTGGGAACGGGGAGCGTGGCGGGCGGCCTGAAACAGGGCCAGCTTCTGTCCTAGATAAGGCAGTGCGTGGCCTACTTGGGCCGGCGCTGGAGCTTCCCTGCCGGTGCCTCTCCCAGGCTCTGGGTAGCTGTGGGTTGGCTCCTGGAAGTAGGCTAGGGCCCAGCTATAATCAGCTCCTCCCACTGGGTGCATTCACCAGGGTCTCCAGAGCTCCCCACATCTGAATGACCACAGCTGGCATTTATTGAGCACTTACTGTGTTCTGAGTCCTTTCCAGGCAATAACTCACTCTGCCCTCACACCAACCTGTAAGGTAGGAATTATGATACACAGACAAGAAACTGAGGCACAGAGCCATGAAGATAAATGTCAAGGCCACAAGGCCAGGGCTAGAATCCTGCCCAGGTTTTGTGGGACTGGGGGGTGTGGGGTGGGATGGGGGTGAGGGTCACACAGACATAGCCTGAGTGTGGTGGGAGGAGTTCTGACTGCTGCTTTGCATTTCTTTAGGGATCCTGAGATCTTTCCTGGAAAGCTGCCTCCCCAACTTGCTGTGTGATGCACACATGGCAACTGAGGGAAATGTCCCTCCCAGGGCTCAATTTCTCCAGCTGTAAAATGGGACTGCTAAATGGGCCAACCCGCAGGCTATCAGACAGAACAAATGAGAACCTATTAAGCTGCTTAGAAAGTAAAAGGCAAGGTGCGTATAGTTTGATGGAGTCAAAATTTGGACCCCAAAGAAAAAAGCAGGGCAAATAAACTTCCAATGAAGTATCAAACAAAACAAAATAACACAACAAAAACAAAAACCCCAGGTGATACTGTGCCTCATTTTCTCCATCCGTTAAGTTGGGGCAGTGGGTACCAGTGCCTACCTCCCACATGTGTGGTGAGGATCCGGTGAGGTGAAACTTACGATGAGCATGGGGCGTGGTTTTATAGTTAGTGCTCCACAGATCTCAGCTGTGATGCCAAAATCAATCACTGCCAACAATATGAATTGAGGCAAAACACTCTGGAGTGTCACTTCACGTCTCTTAGCCTCAATTTTCTCTATAAGTTGGGAGTATAATGATAGTACCTGCTATATCAGTTTTCTCATGTGTAAACTGAGGGTGATAATACCTATCTCACAGTGTTGTGTGTGAGGTTTAGGTAAAGTATCAATACTTGGTTACATGTGTTAGCTTCTTTTTTTTCTTTTTTTATGTTGGGGGTAGGAGTTTATTAATTAATTAATTTATTTTTGCTGTGTTGGGTGTTCGCTTCTGTGCGAGGGCTTTCTCTAGTTGTGGCAAGCGGGGGCCACTCTTCATTGCGGTGCGCGGGCCTCTCACCATCGCGGCCTCTCTTGTTGCGGAGCACAGGCTCCAGACGCGCAGGCTCAGTAGTTGTGGCTCACGGGCCTAGTTGCTCCGCGGCATGTGGGATCCTCCCAGACCAGGGCTCGAACCCGTGTCCCCTGCACCAGCAGGCAGACCCTCAACCACTGCGCCATCAGGGAAGCCCTGTTAGCTTCTTTTATTACTTTTATTATTTTTAACAAACTCCTCATTGGGGTGTTTCCAAAATTAAGTGAAACAATGCAGACAATGCACCTAGCTTGTGCTACCAAATAGTTGCTCAATAAAATGATACCGATTTTTCCACTCCTCGTTCCCGACAAAGGGACTACAAGTACCAGCATGCCCTGCGCCCCCAGTTGGGGCCCCTACGACCGGCGCTGGCGCGCTGCATGCCGGAAGTTGCAGTCCTCGCGAGGCAGGCTCCGCCTCGCCCCAGCTTGGGGGAGGAGGTTGGAGAGCCGCCCTGCCGGCCTTTGAATTTTGCCGCGAAAAGCGCGCGTGGCGGCCCCCGGCTCCGCCCCCCGCAGGACGCGGCGCCGCGTCACCCTGGTAACCGCCTCTCGGCCGCCGCTGATTGGGCCAGACCGCAGGGGGCGGGCGGGGGGCGAGACGCGGCTGCGGCTGCGGGCGCTACCGCCTGTCAGTCGGACCGGAGCGAAGCAGCGGGCAGGACTGCAGGGCTGACGGTTCCGCCGAGAGGCTGCGCGCGGCGCCCGGGGGAGGCGAAGAGCCGGGCACGCCGCCTGTGGGGCGCGGCGCGCGGCACCCGGGCCCGAGGCGAGGCGAGGCGCCGGCGCGCGCCAGGCGGCTTGAGGCTGAGGCCCCGGGAGCCCCCACGCGCCGCCCGGGGCCATGGGCGCGTGAGAGCCCGGCGCGCGCCGCCCCTGCTGCAGCTCGAGAGCTCGAACGCTCAGTGCACCATCCTCCGGGCCGTCCTCACATCCGCCCAGCGCCACCCGGACAGGTTATTTCTCGGCGCCGAGGCCCCCGGGGCTGCACCCGAGCCTCCACCGCCCGCTGCCGCGGCTGCCGCTGCTCTCCGGCTTCCCCTCCCCCCACACCCGGGGCTCCGAGCAGGAGGAGGAGGGGCCGGTGCATTCTCGCCGCCTCTCTTTGCAACCTGCGGGGGCCGGTGCATGCCCAGCGAGGAGCCGGGCCGCTGCAGGTGCGTGCAGCCTCGGAGGAGGCGACCCCCCCACCCCACCCTCGGGCGAACCGGGGGGCTGCAAGCCACGGGCGGGCGGTCGAGCGAGAGGAAGCAACAAAGACAGGCTGCAGCTGGGGCCGGCGAGAGGAGCCGTGGTCTCCGGGCTCCTGGCGCGGGCAGAGAGGGCGCCCAGGGGAGCTGCAGCCCCGAGCGGGACCCCGAGGGGAGGCGCAGCGCCGCCCGCCGGACGCTGTGAGCACAGGCCTCCGGCGAGGATGCGCCGCCTGAGCGCCCGCGCGGCCCGGATCCCGGGCGGGCACGACCCCCGCTGAGCCGAGAGAACCCCAACCCCCGACTTCGGACGGCGTGGGCCGGCGCCTGGATAGACCACACCGACAGCGTCTCTTCCCACCCGGAGAGAGGCATCGGCCCCCAAAGGGGGGTTCCTCAGGCAGCCGCTGCCGCCTCTGCCACCTCTGCATGGCTGCGACCCGGCGAGCGGAGAGTCGTAGCCGCTGAGACCTGGTGCCCTTCGACGGCCTGGCTGATTAGGTGAGTTCCGCGGGGCGGAGTTCCGGGATGAAGCTGGGGGCACCCTCTGGCGTCGGGGCAGCCAGATTGGAAATAAAGAGGCCCTGGGCTGTTGGCGATCCTGAAGCAGCAGTGGCCCTTGTCTGCCCCTTTCCCCCCGCGCACAACTTGTCTAGACCGGCCTGTCGGCCAGAGTGGACACGGGGGGCTCGTTGTGAGGACTCCGGCAGAGCCCTGGGTGGGGCGTCTGCCGGAGAGGAAAGGTCACCCCACCCCTAAAGCCAACAGACAAAGGTAGCAGCTCAGTCATCCGAAAATTCCCCGGGAGTTCTCGCGTCTTAGAGTGGTTGGGGGAGCACCCAGGATGGGACACCTTGGGCTTCTCCCGAGTAGCCTCTGAAATCTTCAAGGGACATTAGCTCAGAGGGGGACGTGGTGTCCCGCCCATGCAGGTGGCTGCGTTGAGGAGTGTGCCCTCTGAGGCTGCACTGTAGCAGGGTTCACCTTACCGCCGCGTTCCTACAAAGAGCTCGCAGGGACGATGGTTTCCCCAGTGGGGGTCACGGTGTGACGTCACTGCCAGACCTCTGACGTCGCTGCGGTTGCCGTGGCGACGCGACTTGTCCTGACCCAAGGCCGGAGGGGGCGGGGTCGCGGTAACCTGGAGCGAGGCTGGATGCCTTTGAGTAGTGAGGGGTGAAAGCAGACTTCCCCCGCCTCCAACTGCAGTCCTCTGACCTAAATGCCCAGCGCCCCAATGGGGTGGGGGGGAGGCAGTGCCAGCTGTCCCCCCAAAGACAGGTGTTTAGCTTTGCCCATATAGCCTGGCAGTGCCTGGGGGCGCAGGGCTCCCAAGCAGAGCAACTTTCTGCTTTCAAAAGGGGATGCTACAGAGGAGAGCTCCCTGAACCCCAACCAGCAGGCTGAAGTTCCCAGGGTCCCCAGAGTGATGTGGGCCCCCAGCCTTAAAGCAGGCTACTTCTGCTCAGGGAAACAGGGGTGACCCACCCCCAGCCAGGGAAGGTGCAGAGGAGCTGCTGCTTGCTGCCCCTCCCGTCCAGGGGTTCCCCCTGCTGCTCGACCCCAAGATGGCAGGGCCTTGGCCAAGCCTGAACTCCTGACTGCCCCACTCTCCTCTTGGTGTTTAAGATGATTTGACGAGCACAGTGTGGTGCTCATTAAGTGAATGGAGGATAAGTCAGGGCCATCAGTGCCAAGGTCTGAATAAGCGTGCCCCTGCCAGGGGCCAGCTTTGATGGGGGTCAGGCAGCAGCCCTCTCTTGCCCGCCACACCCCAGCCCTGGCCCTGTTCCTTGTGAAGGCCCAGAGCAGCATTCTGCTGCTGGCTCTTTGATTCCTCTTCTAAGTTCCTTCCAGCAGTTGCTGCCGGTGTCGGATGTGGGTGAAACTGCTGTGATCACATTTCTAGGAAAAGGTTAGAGAACTGTGTCATTGCTTAAGCGGTGCGGGGTGGAGTGACAGCAGAGGGGAGTGTGTGGGGGTCATTATGAGAAGCCAGGCCCCAGTCTCTACGTAGTGAGCTTCCCCCCCCCCCCCGCCCCGTTCTCCTACCAGGCTATCTAGCTAGATTTAACAGGTCGATAAGTATCAGTGGAGCTGCTTTGGGGGGCTTGGCAGGGAGATGATATTTCCAGCTGAAATGGTGTCGTTAAACACACAGGCTTCCAAGGACAGAGCAACGGCAGATGGGGGTAGAAGCGGGAGAGGTGGGCAGAAGGGCTGTTTGCGCTGCCTCTAGAAGCTTCCCAGTTTAGAAACAAACTCGGAGTGCGCGCCAGAGATCCACAAACACAGGCAGTCGGAGGTCCTCCGTGGAGTATTTACACTTCCACAGCCAAGGCGGAGGGAGAGGCTGTCAGAATTGGGCAATTCCTTCTGTTCCCTTCCCTGGGCTTGGCAATAGCACCAGGCAACAAGCAGGAGGGAGTGCCAGCTTACCCGGCGTCTCCTACGTGCCTGGCATTTTACAGGAGCTCAGTTACTCTTTGGAGTAGCTTATGTGCTGTGGCCCATTTTACAGATGAGGAAATTGAGGCTCAAACAGAGGAAGCAACAGGCTACAGGTGCTCAGCCAGGCAGCTGCAGAGGCTCAGCTCTGAACTGCCTTGGCTCCTGAGTCCCCAGGTCTTCCCACCCCCTTCCATGGGTGGAGGGAGGCACCCCCACTTGTTGGACAAGGGTCCCTATAAGACTCAGGGGCCATCTGCTATGGAGGCACTGTGATGCCTTCCCACACTGAAACCCGGGTTTGAATCCTGCTTCCCCATTACCTACAGGACAGTGTTGAGCAGAGTAGCAACTTGTGTCCTGGCCTTGTGAGCAGCCTGTTCCCCTCACCCCCAGCACCCCTTTCTCCAATACTGGGGTAAGAAAGGTATGGCATGAAACTTGCCTTCCAGGAAGGGTCAAGAGAGCCAGCCCTAGGCTCCTTGTCACCTGCCCCTCTGGGCTTACCTCGGGGAGGGGTGTGAGTCTGCCCTCAGCCATTCTGGGCACCCTCTTGGTTGGCCCTCAGCTGGTGGGGAAGTCAAGGATGTTGATGGGGCAATGACAACTTTGGCTCCCAACCCAGCCTGAGGGTCAGGAAGGGCCCTATAACATGGTACCATGTGAGTCTCAGAAAGGACACATAGAGACCTGCCAGGCAGGGGAGTGGAAAGGTGTTCTGGGCATTAGGAGTGGCCGTGTAGCAAGCCTGAGTGCTGGAGTGTGCTGCTGAGGGGAAGAGGTGGCCCTGGGGTGGGTGTGTCCTGGAGGCTGAGGTGATGGGAGAGATTTAAGCAGGGAGAGGATCCAGTGAGGGCTCCCTTCACAGTGACGGAGACCCTGAACATCCCTTCCAGTCCGGGGCGGGTGGAGGGGGTGTGTGGAAACCTTCTCAACTCTCTGAGCAGTCTCCTCTCTCAAGGTTAGCTCCCTACCTTCCACCCGCAGTAATCCTTATCACAGGTCTAATTCCATATAAGCTCACCCACCCCCTATCCCTTCTGAGCTTCACAGTTGCTCTGGACCGGGGCTGCACTGGGCTGGGTTTCTTAATGCCCAGTGGCTCATGATTAAGAGCCAGGCTGTGGAGTGGGTCCACCTTGTTGGCTGTGTGACCTTGGGTGAGTAGCTTTGCCTCTCTGAGCCTCAGTTTCCTCATCTGTGAGAAGAAGCAGATAATAGCATCCACTGCCCAGCCTCGTGTTAGGGATTCAGTGAGGGCTGAGCACAGACGATGGCATACCATAAGCACTCCATAAATGCACATTCTCATGGCCACTGGTAGCCTTATCCTCAGAAAAGGGCCTTGAATGGCTCTCCCAGTCCCTCTTGGAGCCAAAGATCAAAGACCCTAGGGCAGGTCAGGGACCCCCACCCTTCCAGCTGCCTGTGCTGTGTCTCCCACCCACCTTCCCAGAGCACCCCACGTGGTGAGCACACGTGGCTCCCATGTGAGCCCTTGGGGGCCTGGGGCCTGGCCAGGGGCCTCCCTGCCCAATCTCCCTTCTGCCCCCTCCGCCTTCCAGTCCCTCACAAACCGGAGGAAGCTAGCGGAGCAGCTCATATTCAAGGACCGTAATTCAATCGGGCGGCGGAGATTCCTCTGGGCTCCGGGGCGGGGGTGAGAACGGGGAGGCGCACACAAAAGGGCCGCCTTATTACCTCCCGCGGGCCGGGGATTGCTGCTCTCCCCCAGCAGCGGCCGGAGCCGCCTTTATTGTGTTAACCCATTTGCGTGTCAAGAGCTATTGTGCGCTTTCTCTGCCTGTGGGGGGCGGGCTGCGGGAGGAGGGCTGCGCGCCGGCCGGTCACCTCTGCGGGCGCCGCCCACCGCCCTGATTGGTTGCTAAGTGATTTGCATCCAAGGTAATCACTTTTATCTCAGAAGGATGTCGACTATAATTATAAGCTACTGACATCTTTTGAAATCTGCCTAATGACTATTTTAGTCTGCACGGGCTGGGGGTGGGGAGGGGGATTCTGGAGGCTGGAGGGGTGGGGTGAGGGAGGAGGCTGGAAGGGGGAGGGATTCCTTCCACCTGGGCCGTTGGTTGGTTTGTTAGTTGAGAAATATCTGAATGCCTACTGCGTGCCTGGAACAAAAGGCGGGGGGGTGGGCGGTTTGCATTCCTAGGGGTGGAGTTAGTACCATTTTAGAGATGGGAAAAATAGAGGTCCAGGGGATGAGCCACCTGCCCAGAATTATACACCCAATAAGTGGTCAGTCGGGACCTAAGTCTCTCTGACCCTAAATTCACGCGCTGGCCACTGGAGTGGAGTGTAGACAGACATAATAATAGTAATCATTCCTGTCTGATACCTCCCAGCGTTTATGTCCTAGCCCTAAGAAATGCAGATGCTATTACTACCCCCATTTGACCAGGGAGGAAACAGGGGCACAGAGAGATTACATTACTACCCAAGGTCACACAGCCAGGGAGGGGCAGAAGTGTGAGATCTGTTGATGGCCAGAAATAGGGGTGCAGCGTGGGCAGTGAGAAGGGTGAAAGGGCAGGCATGGGTTCCAGCTCCCATCTCCCTCACCCCTTTGTGTTTCCATTTGGTAAACAATGGGCATCAGCCTGGGTTGAGGGCACCCTGCTGGCCACTGTCTGGGTGGCAAAGCTCTAAGGAATCTGATGGCCTGCAGCCTCCATGGGGAGAAGATGAGTCTGCAACTGACTCGAATTATAGACAGAGCCAGAGCAGGGCTGGAGGAGAGACACTGAGGAGGGGAAGACTACAGCTGGTCGTGGAGGGCTTCCTGCAGAGGAGACTTTTGCTCTGGGCCCTGAGGACTGGGTGGATCTGCCCAGTATGGAGTGAATGGGGATGTCACTAAGAGGGAGTTTGAGAACCCAGGGGCATGACCAAAGGGGCAGGGGGAGCTTATAAGAGGGCGGAGGTAAAAGGGAGTTAAGCTAGGAGGATGTGCAGTTAAGCTAGGAGTGCTGCGCTAAGTACCTGAGCTGTCCAGGGGAAGAGCAGCCAGAAGCCAGTGAAGGTGTCTGGCAGGGAGGGGTGCAATATGATCTGGGTGCCCGTAGGCCAGTCTGGCAGCCTCTGTAGGGGCTTGGGTGTTGCAGACTGGGATGAACCTTGGCTCCATTCTCGCTGGCTGTGTGTCCTCAGACAAGTCACTTTGCCTCTCTGGGCCTCACTTGCCTCATCTGTTCAAGGGCGTAATAGCAGTTTTCTCACAGGCTTGTGGGTGGGACGAGCTTGAGTGTGCGGAGTGCTTGGGGGAGCTTGACTGAGCCTTTCAGAGCTAGGTGGGCTCAGGCCCAGGACCCAGCCAGTCATCCTGGCCTCACAACAAACCAGCATCCCGGCCACAGCAGCTGTTTGGGGCCCTGGGAGCCCCTGCCATTGTGCAGAGGGCACAGGGGACAAAGGCCTGGGAGGTCAGGGGGTAAGGCCGAGGCTGGCTGTGAACAGGTTCCTGAGGATGGGGACTTAATGACTCAGAACTTACTGACCTAGAGTCTGTGGGGCAGGGGGCCGAGGAGGGGGAGGAGAAGGGAGGTCCAGCCACCAGCTGTCTGCTCCAGGGTTCGCTGCCAAGGCAGGGGCAGCTGCCCCGCAGGGTCCAGGCCTGAGCTTGGCACTGGGAGAGGCAGAGGTGGCAGAGCCTCCTGGCCTGCAGTCCCCAGGCCTGAACTGGGGGCTCGGCTTTGCCCCTCAGCATCTGCGTGACCTCAGTCTCCTCATCTGTAAGATGGGCCAGAGGTCCACTTTGGAGGGCAGCTGTGAGGTTTGGCAGGAACCGACAGCAAGCGGGCAATAAACAGGAACTGCTATTTTTGCTCTTTATTCATCCGTTCATTCCGGGAGATTCACCGCTCTGTGCTAGGCTCCCTGCCAGAAGCTGGGGATGCAAAGATGAACAAGCCCAGTTGCCTTGAGAGGTGGTGAGGCTTTAGACACACCATCACAGTATAGTGGGTAGGTCGCCACAATATAGGAATTCACAGTGTGCGGGCACTGTGCCAGAGGCGGGGTGACAGCAATGAACAAGCCAGATATGGCCCCTTCCCTCTGGGGCCCCCAGTCTTTCAAAAGCATGCTAGGAAATCAGAGGTGGAAATGACTACTTCGAGCTGTAGTATTCAGGGAGGGCTCCCTGGAGGAGGAGGCACTTTCTATTGCTAGCTTTGGGGGCTTCTGTCTAAACACCATCACCTATTATGGGAATCACAGGACACGGCTGGTGTCTGCTGTGTACCAGACAGAGCTTTCCGCTTCGGCAACCACATCCTCATGTGGTTCTGGGAAGGGTGTTTTCGTCCCTGTTTGTAAATGGAGAAACTGAGACTCAGCAAGGTTTTGTCCCTGTTGTGTAAATGGTGAAACTGAGGCTCAGCCCAGGGCCACATGGCAGGTCAGCAGAATCCCCTTCGTTATCCACACAAGCTTTTGCCTGTCCTCTGCCTGTGAGGGTGCTGGGCTGGGTGGGGCTGTCACAGGAGGATCCTTGGGCAGGAGCTAAGGGGACCAGTTCTGGGCCAGCTGTTGCTTTCATGAGCTCACGACCTTGAGCAATTCACCCTCCGCTCTAGCCTGGCCTCAGCCGTGTCCTTTGTAAGATGTCAAGGATAGCAGATCCGTGGCAGGTCTGGCTTGCTTTACACTGCTGTGCCCTTGGCAGACATTGCCAGTCAGTTGCTGCCCTCTTCCCCCGCTGAGTTCTTCCCCTGACCTTGGGTTCTTGCCAGGGAGGGCTCTGGGCAGGTGGCACCAGTCAGTCAGTGGGGCCTACGTGCTGAAGCCTGCTTGCCTGCCTGGCCTCAATAAGCTCAGGGGTCCCTTTAGCCCATCTTTGTACGGTTCAGAGGACCAGGGTACCAGAGCGAGGGATTTCTGGGGAATCTCCTCTGAGGTTATGGGTTGTTCTTCAGCCATGAAGACTGTTGAGGTGTGAGAGTCTGTTACCTTCCTCCAACTCCCAGAGTTGCACAGCCCATCACATGCTCAGCATGGAGTGCTGTAAGCAGATTGCAGATGCTTTCAGTCTGGATAATAATAATAGCATTTATTGAGCTCTTCCTGAGAGCCAGGTCCTTCCTGGGCACCCTCTCATTCATCATTCCCCAGAGCACCTGCAGTGTGCCTCTCAGCACTCCTAGGAAGAAGTCTTAACCCATTTTAGAGATGTGGAAACTGAGGCTAAGAGCCATTAAGCAGAGCAGGGTTACATACTTACTCAGTGGCTGAGCTGGCATTCAAATCCAGGTCTTGAAGTCCACAGCCTGGGACAGACCAGGCAGCCTTCCTGGAGGAGGTGTCATTAAAGGCCAAGGCCTTAAAGGATGGTGGACTTCTGACAGGTGGAGCTGGGCCTTCTGGGAAAGGGAAGGGGGTCCTTTTAGGTGAAGGGAACAGCATGAGAAGCAGCTCAGAGGCCACAGGCAAGAGTGTTTAAGGTTGAGGGACTAGTGTATGGCTGGATGTGGCTGGAATGTTGTGGGGGACGGGGCTGTGGAGGAGACTGTGGTGGTCTTGGCATTTAGACTCTGCCCTCCCGTAGTAGGGAACTATGGCAGATCTTGGAGCACAGGAATGATCCAGTCTTGTCTAAGTGTATTTATTCAGCGCCTCCATGAACCCAGGGTGAGGTCAGCTGGTGCTTGGGGCTACCTCTGGTCTACTGGAGGCTTTAGCCTAGAACCTTGCCTGGCACATAGTAGGTAGGCATCCAAGAAATGTTTGTTGAATGAATCAATGAATGAAAATGCTTACCGGGTTGAAACGCTCCTGGTGTCCCTGTGGGCCCAGCTGCAAGGAGGAGAGAGGCCAGTCTCTCTCGCCAGGAAAAGTTGAACACCAGGCCTGGGGGTGAGGGCTGGGGGAGGGAACCAGGCAGGTACCTGGGGCAGGGACTTCCCGCCTTCCCCAACCCTGCTGCGTGTCCCCAAAGCCCTCCTAGACCTTTCCACAGGGCTGTCCGCCCTCCTCACCACCAGGCGTGGCAGGCAGCCTGGACCCAGCGCTTGGTGGGGATAAAAGATGAAGGTTCGTGACCATTTTTTAACTCAATAAAGGGAGAGACAAGCTGCAGGCTGCAGGCCGGAGATATAATTAGTTCACAGCAGTGGTGCTTTCTTGATTTAGCTTCTAAGAGAACAAGACAAGGATGTTATACCCAATTAGCAGTAACATCCAGTCGGGGCCTCAATAGGTGAGATAACAAGCTATTTTTATGACTTTTCTTTCCCAGCTTGGAGGGGGTGAGGGGAAAGGGGGTATCGGGGCCTTATTTCTTTTCATCGGGGAACAATTATTAGTGAGCGCGGGATTTCCCAAAGCCAAATGATGCATTTATTAACCCAAATTAAGCAGACATGCCAGCGTGGCAGCTGGGGTGGCATTTTGAGGCCAGGACTAGTGGAAGGGGTGCAGGCCCCTCACCTCCACTTTGGAAACCCTTGGAAATGGCTCCAAATGCAGAGGGTCCCTTGGTGTGGCAAGGGGAAGCCCAGGCCCTTGAGATATTCTTAGTGACTGCCTCGATTTCCCTACCTGCTTCGAAGAGGTACAAAGAGGCTTTGCCAGTTCCCCTGGGGATGAGGAAGGAGCCAGTTCTGGCCCGCGGCAGCTCTTCCTGGCACCACCTGATATCCTTTCTGCCAACTGGGCCAGAGGTTCTGGCTCCTCAGCCTTGAACCTGGCATTGCACTCTGCCCGCTGGACCCCCATTATGGCTCGTGCTGCCCGACCACACTCCTGCCTGTCCTGGGTCCCAGCCCGTCTCTGGCAGGGACTGAGTGGTGATTACCTCCTCCCCTCCCCCCTCATTACCCACACAGCCGGGGCACCCAGCACTGGCCAAGTCTCCGCTGGGTAGGGGAGCCCTGCCAAGCCCCACCCCAGCTGCCTGGCCATACTCCGACTCCTGGCGAGGGCTGGGGGATGCCCAGAGAGGGAGCTGGCATGGCTGTCTCAACACACCATCATCTTGGGCCACAAGCCCAGAGCAGGTTCGTGGGCCTCCAACCGTCCTGCAGAATGTGGCCCCGCCCTGCCCCAAGTCCCGTCTCCCCGTCAGTGTGGAGCCCCGTGCTTGTGGCTCACACAACTGACAAATCCAGCCGTGCAAAGTGGGAGTTTAATTGCAAACAGTTTTTATGGATCATGGGCCCATCTGTGCCACCATATGCAAAAGGGAAAAAAAAAATTCCCATAAAAAAGAAAAAACGTTTCTCCCTGCCCCATCCCCCCAAACTGACTCCAAAAGAAACATTTGCCAGGGTTTTTCTGGCTGGAGCCAAGCATGGAGCTGGGATCCACCCTGGGGGCTTCCTTTAGTGTGGGCCCGGCAAAGCCAGGGGGCTAGGCGGGGCGGGGTTGAGCAGGCCCCGTGGGGCCTGACTGCTGAGACGAGGCTTTTTTGGCCTCAGCAAACTGCCAGAAGTTCCTGAACCCACTGGGTTTTCTCTGGGCTCCGGGCCTTTGCACATGCCGTGGAGCTGTCCAAGTATCTGCTGTTCTTTCTTGGCATGGAATGGGCATTGCGCAGTATCGATGCAAATGTGGGCACGAGTGGGGCTCCTGGAACGAGGCGCCTCTTCTTCCGTTTCTAGCCCAGGAAATGCAGCCCCAGGAATTCATTTCCCGCAGGCTGCCCAGGCCTCACAGACTCCACTCTTCCCATTGGTCCTGGCCACCTGGCATGGTGCCCAGCCCGGCTGGGCAGATGAGCCCTGTCCATGGGGTCAGCGCTCCTTGGGACCTCAGGAAGGGCTGAGTGGGCTGGTCATCTGAGAGCACTCACCTCTGGGGCAGCCTGCTAGGGTTCTCTTGCCGCACCACCTCATCCCAGCTGGGGGATGTCGGACTGTTGTTTTTTTCCCCTCCATGCCTCAGTTTTTTCCTCTGTAAAATGGGGATAAGAACTAGATGCGGTACTGCATGTGAAAAGCTTCTGTTATCTGCCTGTCGTATCTCTTCCCCAAGTGAAGGTCTTTGTTCACTGATGTCTTCCCAGGTTCCTAATCAGGACACTCGATGTTTATTGAATGAATAAGTCAGCGAGTGAGTGAATGCATGCATGAGTGAGTGAAGTATTTGGAGGACTCTCTGGGGAGGGAATGAGACACAGGCTCCAGGCCAGCCAGAAACTCAGGGTTTTTACACCCTTTCTATTGGAGTCTAGAAACCACTCTGCAAACTGTGGGGATCATGAGTTCCATTCTACTGATGGGGAAAACTGAGGCCCAGAGAGAGCCAGGGCCTCTCCCAAGGTCATGCAGCTGGAAAGAGGCCCGAGTTGGGACCGGAACTCTGATCTGACCATGTTCCTCGCCCTCACATTGTAGGTGAGGAAGGTTAGGCCCAGAGTGGGGAAGGGATTCAGCCAAGGTCACACGGCAAGGAAACAGCAGGCAGCGTTTGTGGGGTCCTTCCTAGTCCCTTGTAAACTGAGGAAACTCAGCCCCTCCAGCCTCGGAGCCAGGCCAGCCAAGTGTGCTGCTCCTCCCTCCTCCCCTGCCCTCCAGCTCCCCCAGGTCTGCACCAGGATCCCTGTGCCAGTGGGTTTCCCCATCAACTTCACCAACTGGCAGCTCCAGGCCGCATGCTGGGGTCCTGGTGCCTGAGGCCCGGTACTTGGGGCAGCCCTCCTGCAACAGGTAGCGGGGAAAAGGGGACCCCTGGGACCCGAGCAAGCACAGGCCAGCCAGGCCCCTGGCAGGAGCCCAGGGCAGACACCAGGCAGCCCATTCCCCACCTGGCAGTGATCACCAGCTCCCGTTGTAATCATTAGAACTATTAGAAGGAAACGTTCGCTTGAAGCAAATGTCAGGCGCCGAGTTGTGCTTTGTAAACGCTCACAATTAATGCCAATCAGGGCCGGAAAAAAGCCGGCCCGGAATCCTGTCTGTTTCATCTCATTTGTCAGCTGGTGCCGCTCCGTGTTGCACATTTTCATACAATTGCTATAAACATAAAAGGGAAACTCCACAGTGTTCCCGGGCGCCCGGATGGTGCACGCCGGCTTAATTACTTGGGATTCTGCTGTTCACTTGGCCGCCCCGCGCCCATGGAAGGGAGAAAGGGGGACTTTGTGTTGGCAGGATGCGGGCTCCTGGGGGTCAGCCAGGGAGATGGGTCAGGCGCCCGGCCCGGGTCTCCAGCCATACCCTTCACAGGCTGAGGATGACTGTGAAGCAAGGAAAAAAAAAAAAAAAAAACCGCCTAAAATACGTCTGCAAAATCCTCAAGGAGAAAAGAGGGGCTCAGTGTTCACCAGACTTTGGCTTTGAATCCCATCTCCTAGAATGATCCATCAGGTTTATTGTCCTCCCCCTGCATGCCAGGCCCTGTGCCACTTGCCAGCCGGGCCTCAGTTTCCCCACCTGTGAGTTGGGAGTCATAGCCCAGTAGGTCAGGATTTCAGGCTGGCTGGGGCCAAGCTCCGGGCTGCAGGCATGAAGTAGGCTTTTTCTCATTTAGTTGTTACATGGACCCTTTGAGGGCGGGCTGCTCTTCTTAGCAACAGGGAGTGTGAGGCCCGGAGTCTCACAGCCAGAAGTGGTGGAGCCAGGATTGCTGGACTCCAGAGCCCACCCTGCTGTGCCCTCCCAGGGTAACTGTAGTGTCAGAAGGAGATGATGGAGCTAAAAGTCCCAGCACACAGTAGGTGTTTTCATAAACAGTAGCTGCTGTCATCCCACTGCCTGCAGATGGGCCAGGGGTAGTAAGGGGCTCAGGCCCAGGCCTGAGGGACAGCACCAAAAGACGTAGACCTTGCTGGATGGAGGTAGTGAGAGGAGTGGTCTATAGGGGGATGCTGCCTGCCGCCCCCTCCCGCAGTTGCCTCTGACCTGCCTCGGAGGTGCTGGGTGCTAACTGCATGCCAGGCCCGTATACCTAACCAAACCCTCCACTGCCCAGAAAGCTGGGCAGGTTGTCATCATTGCCTCCATTGTACAGATGAGAAAACTGAGGTCCAAACTGATCTAGGGCTGCAGAGCTAGGAGGTGGGGAAGCTGGAGCCAGATTCAGGTTTAGCCACTCCAAAGCCCTTCTCATGCCTTTCCAGCCCCCTCCCCATCAGTGGCCTGGATGTGAGGCCTGGCCAACTCTACGAACCCTCCCCAGGACCCTTTTGAGCTCTCTGGCTCTCTGTGGATGGGGTCTTCTGAGGCCAGGCTGGCTCGGCAGGGACACACCGTCCTTTGTGTAGGCTTGGGCAGGCTTGGGCCAGGCGGGGCAGCCAGTGGAGTGGGGAGAGGCGGTGCAGCCCAGCCGGCCAGGGACAAATGCTCAGAGCAGGAATAGAGGCTCCTTTGTGTGGTGCTCAGTGGGGGAGGGGGTGCTGCCAGCTGCCACCCTGTGTGACCGGGGAGGCCTGAATCCTCCACAGAGGCCTGCCGCCATCCCCAAGGGACTGGCCAGGGAGCCTGTCATCTTCTCCCTGCCACCTCCTTCCACCATTATTTGCCTGCCTCTTGTTTTCTGGGGACCCCGGCTGCTAGAGGAGCCAAGGGCAGCCATTAACCTGGTTTGCCGTGGGCCTACTGTGCGCCAGCACTGGGCCAGACACTCCACCACCCCTGCAGGTCAAGAGCAATAGTCCCACTTACAGGTGAAGACACTGAGGCTCAGGACAGGCCACTTGTCATAGTCACACAGCTGGTCCTGGGGCCAGGATTTGGCCGACTTTAAAGCCTTTTCTTCCCATGGAGTTGCCTTTTGGGCCTAGACCCAGAGCTGCAATTTGAGGTGCCGCCTCAGTTGCCGGGGTGGCCTGAGGAAGGCTGCTGGCTGTCTCTGTTGCCTGGGCAACAGGGTACCAGGTGTCCATTCCATCCCCATCCTGGCCAGGCTCTGGGCTAGCAGCTGCAGCTTCAGTGGAGACCAAGCCCGGGACCTGTTGAGGGCTGCCCTACCCATTAAACCTGCTCTGAGCTTTGATCCCCTTGGCTTAAAAATGAGAATGAAATAGAATCCACCCCTGGGAGCATCAGGGTTGCTGGGCCAGGGCGCAGGTAATGTGCCAAGCTCAGTGCCTACACGTACTCAGGCTGCACAAACGTGGCCTGGGGTTTCCCGGCACCCCTACCACCTCCTGGGAGAGGTGAGAGGACAAGGCAGTGGGTGGGTGGCAGGGATGTGAGGGTAACTCTTAGGAGCACAAGCACATGGCAGGGATTGGCTCACTGTGTCCCTGCCGTAGCCCCATTTTGCAGGTAAGCAGACTGAGGCTCAGATAGCTGAAGTGGCTTGTCCAGGGTCCCAGGGCCCTAAGGAGCCCAGGAACACAGGGGAGGTAGCTTCCCAGAAAGCCCAGCTCTTAGTGTTTTTCTGACCCCCACCTGGCCTGCAGCCACTGACCAAGTCCTGTCTGTGATACCAGCCCTGTGGGAGGCCCAGAACCACCCACAGGAAGCCCCCAAAGGCCACTTGGCTTCCCATGGCGTAGTCCAGCAACCTGGGACCAGCTTGCATCCAGCAGGTCGTTCCCTGCTCCGTGCCTTTGCTCAGGCCGGGGCTCCCAGGAAGCCCCGGGAGCGCCTTCCCCACCCCACGCTCACGCGGGCACGCTCCTGCCTTCTCTTCAGGGGTGGCTCCAACTCTCCTCTTCCCTAAAGGGCTCCAAGTCCCTCCTCTGGGCCTGTACCCTGCTCACCAGTGCCACAGCCCCAAGCCTCTTTCTCCAAACTCTCCGTCCACAGTGTGGCATGTAGTAGGCCTTCAGTGAAGTCTAAACAAAGATGCAGCCCTGGCCATCAGGACCAGGTCCCTGCCTAGCCTAGTGGAAGAAACAGATACAAACAGATCAGTGACAAGGCTGCATTGCATGTCTGGGGATGGGGTCAAGTGCAGGACATCCGAGGAGCAGGCAGGTTCCACCCCAGCTCTCCCTCCTCTACCCAAGGGAGCCAACACTTCCAAGCCCTTACTATGTTCCTGGAAGCTCGGCCATCTCGGTTTAATCCTCCCAGGGCGAGGCAGGGGTTTACGGATGAGACAGAAGGCTCAGGAAGACAGATGCCGGTTGAGGTCACACAGCTTCTGTGGGCAGAGCCTCTGTTGGAGGCTTGGACCATCCGATCCCAAAGCCTGTGCCCTGCTCCCGGGTGGAAAACTCAGGTACCCACGTTGGCCAACCAGGTGACACAGTGAACAAAGCAGCTGCCACTGGGCCTCGTGGGAACGTGGGCTCCAGAGCTGCCAGCTCTAGTTTGTTTTCAAGAGAAACCAGACAATGAGAATTTTAGATGGAATTTTAGTTCTTTCCTTTTCAATACTGGCAACCATGTCACAATTTCTTTTTACTTCAACAAACAGAGCACAGAAAAGATGTTTGTGGGCAGGATTTGTACCCTTCACTGATGTGGTGTTGTCTGGGTGGCGGGAATGATGGGGCTCCCAGGATGTCTTGCCTTCCCCATCCCCGGCCAACAAGAGTCCCCGGAACCCAGTGGCAGCTCCACGCACCCCTGAAGGCACCCCCAGCCGCCGCCTTCACTGCTGGAGGCAGGAGGCAGGGCCCGAGCCCCACGAGGGCACCATCCAAACAGCTATAATCAGCGCCTCGCCAAGACTTCCAACTCACCCAATTATCCTGCGAGAGAAAAAAAAAACACAAAATGAAAACAAATTAACATGTTTGCATAGAAACCGCTGCAGCAACACACACAGCCACGCACACGCACGTGCTGGCGCATGCCCCGGCGAGGCTGGGAGACACCGCTGCCACCCCTCCCCAGGCCTGGCACCCACCTGGCAGGGCTCGCCGGGCCAGGCTGAGCCCACGGCCCGGGGCCAAAATGTGCCCTAGGCCCAGCGACCTGACTGTCCCCACACCTGGCTGGGCACTGTCTTAAGTCCCCTGGCTTTCACGTTCTTCACTTTTTTGTTTTCTTTTCCAATTTAATAAACGCATGAAATTCATCGTATGCCAAAATTCAGCCTCACTGATCTGAACCCCTTTCTTCAGATGGGGAAGCTGAAGCACGTGGAGGTTAGTTGACCTGCCCAAGGCTGCACAGCTGGAGAGGAAGAGCTGGGGTTTGAACCTAGAGGGGTCAGCCCTGGAGTCCTTGCCCACCCCTGCCCAGCGCGCTGTCTCGTTCCGAGGGCTGTGTGGGTGTGGTGGTCAGGATCGCAGAGCCACGTGGAGATGAGTTCAGATCCGTCAGTCCCTCACTGGATGGCTTTGGGCAAGTGACTTGGCCCTCTCTGTGCCTCAGTTTCCCCTCCTGGAAGACTGGGATAATAATGGTCCCTTCCGCAGGGAGGTTAGGAGATTCGGTAGGTGAATGACTGCAAAGTACTACCTCTGGCACCTGCCCACGGGGTGGGGTCCTTCCCAGGTCCACACCGTTCAGTTGGCCCTCCAAGGCCTGGCTTGTCAGAGGATCCCCTGCTGGGGGCCTTTGGGCTCCGAGCCAGGCGCTGCCCTTGCCCCCGGAGCACACAGTCAAGGGGCTCAGCGGCCCTCCCTGCTGGGAAGCTGCTCGTCCTGGGAATGAGCCCTCTCCTGCGGGCTCCCTCGAAGCTCCGTCTGACCCAGGGTTGGGATTGCAGGGCGTGCGCCTGATCCTCCCTGCTGTGTCTGATTCTTCTTCAGGTCCTCGCAGCCTGGCGCACAGCTGGCGCTCAGGCAAGGCTCTGTGACTGGAGCCATCCCCTCGCTCCCACCCCCACCTGGGCATCTCTGGGGCTTGGCCCTGGGAGTTGAAGGAGAAACTGTGCTGGAAGGACTTGGGGCTTAAGATCTTGGGGCTCAAGGGTCCCCAGGCCAGGGCTGCGGACGCCTCCCCAGCCCCCTCCCCCTGCCCTGCAGGACCACAGACAAATCCCTTCATCTCCACAAGCCCCTTGCGTTCATCTCTGGTCCATGATGGTGAAAGCTGAGAGTGGACATCGCCAGCACGGTGGGCACCTAGTGGGCAGTGGATTTGAAGTTGCTAAGAGGGCAACAGAGTAGCCTCTGCCCCTGATCAAGTGACAGTACTTGATCACCCGGCTTAGTCCTCACCACGACTGGGTGAGGGAGGGGAGGTTTCTAGCCCCATTTTTCAGATGGAGAAACTGAGGCCCCAAGGAACTCAGACTCAAGAGAGTCCCACTGGTAAGTGGCAGGGCTGGGGTACAAACACAGCAGTTCTGGGTTTGCGCTTTAGCCGCGGTACTGTTTGGCCCTTCCTGGATGCCACCGGTCCGGGGTGAAGGGGGCAGTGTCTGGCAGGTCTGGACAGTGAGGACCAGCAGGCCGCCGTCCTGGTGGTGGTGGTAGAGGGTTAACTTCATTGGCCTCAGGTTATTTGGCATCAGCCTCGGCCTACAGTCACGCCCACCACTCAGGGCCATGGTGGCCCCCTGAGGGCGGTGGCCCCCTGAGGGCGGTGACCCAGTGCCCCCCCCAGGGGTGGCTGGTGGGACATTGGGTGCCCACTTGGAATCCCAGCCCTCCCTTGGCGTGGCCCTGCCACAGGCCTGAGAGTGCAGCAGACGCAGCTTCATGCCCCCACCCCACCAGCTGGCCTCAGACAAACCCTTGTCCTGTGTCCCCCGGGGGCATGGGAGGCATGGCTGTGCCCGCACCTCTCAGGATGGGCTCAAGCTTGGGACGTGGCTTCAGCATGTGGTCGCTGCCGGCTGAAGCAGCCCCTTGCTCAGACCTGTGAGGAAGCAGCCCTACCCCTCTTCCAGAGGATTCCCAGCCCTCGCGCCTCCGGGACACAGCTTGGGATGGGGCTTGCGTGGCCTCCCATCCGACGTGCCGCTCACCCACCTGCGTTGACAAACACCCGCTCGGTTCTCTGGGGTCCCGGGTGTTCCAGACGTGCAGAGGGGTGTGTTGGATTGAAGTGGTCAACTGTGCAGTGAAACAAGGAGGGGAGAGACCCCAGGGGCCAGGGCAGATGACCAGAGAGGAGAGCTGTGAGCCCCGGGCATGCAGGGAGTGTTCGGGAAAGAAAGGCCCTAGTGTATCCTCTGTTCAGTGCGGATTTATTGAGCATCTGCTTTGTGCCTGGCCTCAGAGTGGGAAGACTAGAGCTGGGTCTGTGAGGCCCCAGGCTCGGCCGCCTCCCGGCTGTGCAGCCCTGGGCAAGCCAGGCAGTCTGTCTGGACCCAGCCTCCTGCCAGGGGGCTGTGGAGAGGGTCAAGGTGGGACGACATTCAGTACGAGGTGGTTGAGAGCCAGGGAGTTCCACCCTCAGAGGTTCAAACCCCTGCCCTGCCCCACCCCTTGGGGGTAGGTGGGAGCCGCTTCGGTGGCTGTGTGTGGAGGGGGCATGGCCCCTGGTTCTGAGAGCAGAAGCTGGGGGCCGGTGGGGTACAAGAAGTAGGGAGAAAGTTCTTTTTCCTCCCCTATGACAAAAGTAATATTTCTCTTTTAGTGTTTGGAAATGACAAGTCTGATGAAGAAAAATTTGGCCGTCATCCAGCTGCCCAGAGCTGGGGACTTGGTCTCACACTGGGGCCATCCTTCCCAGGTGTAGGGCACTTGGGGAGGGTCTGGTCTTGCGTGGCATGAACGGCCGTCCTGGTCAATCAGACCTCACGTGAGTCGGTGCAGGGACACGGCCAAGTCTCGCCTGGGCCCCGCACCGATCGGCACGTTCCGGCCTGGGCTTCTGGAGCCACCTGCCCGCTCGCCTGCCCACCCGGCAGCCCATTGTCTGGCGTGTAGGGGCCGGAGCAGACGTTGTTCTGCACACATCTGATCCCGTCTTTTCCACATCAGATCATTTGTAACCGTCACCAGGCGATCGGCCCCGTCGCTGATTCAATCTCGGCTTTGTGCTGTCACAGCCGTTTTTCTGCGCCGGGCTGATTTTGAAAGGAGGCCCATCTTCTGGGCCCGCTTTTCAGAAGCAGGGGGAGGGGGGGGGCCTTTATGTGTGCGTGTGTGTGTGCACGTCCCCCCCACATGTGCGCACACACACACACACAGGCCTCTGCCTCTCATCACTGAGAGTAGAATTTGGAATGAGGCAGGCAGACGAGGGCCCCAGGCTGCCACCTCCACCCCCTACCACCTGCTCACCCTGAGTACCTACTGTGTGCCCCAGTGTGCAAACACAGCAGAGTCTGTGCTCCAGTACAGGAGGTAGATGTTAAACCATTCCTCAATAAGATCATTTCAGAGTGGTAATGACAGTGAAGGAGCTACAGTGGTGACAGGATAGTGGCCGGGGCAGAGGGTTGCCAGCTTAGACAGAGTGATCAAGGAGGGCCTCTTGGCGGAGGTGATGTTTGAGTTGAGGTGTGAACGAGGGGACGGAGCTGGCACAGAGAGTGCCACCCCATCTGAACTGAGATGTCTTCTACGTGTGAAATCCACCCCAGATTTCAAAAACTTACTATGGAAAGAAGGTCATAAAATACCGCATTAGTAATTTTTGAATACTGCTTCCATGTTGAAGTAATACTATTCTGGATATATTGGATTAAATAAACTATATTATTAAACATAATTCCCCCTGTGGGTACTAGAAAATTTATAATGACATTATATTTCTATAGGAGAGCACTGGATCTAGAGTATTTAGGTAGAGACAAAACTGTAATTGCAGAAGCCCTGGGGTGAGACCAGGGTCGGCCTGTGAGAGGACCAGGTGCACCAGGGGAGAGTGACAGAGTGGGCAAGGAGTGAGGAAGGGGTACGCGCAGGGCCGCGGAGGATATTGCTCGAAATGCCTTGGAGGCCAGCGGGGGAGTTTTGAGTGGGGAAGGCAGTGAGTTCCATATAGGAAAGCTCAGCCTGGCCCCTGCAGGGTGGAGTGTGGAGTGAAGGGGCCCGAGTGGAGGCCTGTAGGTGATGGGGCGCATGGTGGCACCAGGGCCCTGTTGTAGAAGAGTGGTCCACAGGACCTGCTGGAAGCTGGGCTAGACCCGATATGCTTCCATCTGTCTGTCTCTCCACTCCTGGATTTCGATGCCTTCCCCTCCTCCTGTCTCTCTCCCCGCCCACCTCTACCCTCCTTGGCCGCTGTCTCCCTGTCAAGTCAGTGAATTTACAGCACCCCAGCTTTGTGTCCAGGTGGTCAGTGGTTGAAATCCCTTCCGAAAAGTTATTTTTAAGAAAACAGAAATGATGACATATTTACCATAGAAAAATTATAAATGCAGAGAAGCACAAAGAGGAGAAATCAAACCCCCCAGAGGTAGGGGAGGCTCTGACCCAGCTGGGGTTTGAACCCAGGTGGTCTGGCCCCTGCGCCCCAGCACTAAAATCATGGCGCCCTGTGGCCAGATGACACGGAGGGAGCTCCCCTACCAGAGAAGGGCTTAGGGACACTGCATCCCCAGCCTCGCTCATAGCAAGGGCAGAATGGGGAGACCTGGCCCACACAGAAGTGGGGTTTGCCTCTCAGGGGTTAATACTTTTATGTTTGTGCTCTTATTGGTCCCAAGTGCCCTGCCCTGTTCCCCCACCCCTGCCTGGAAGGCTCTACTGATTTCTGCCCCAGCCTGACCCCCAGAAGCATCTGTTGATCCTTGATTTAAAGACTAGCCCTCACCGGCCGCCCCCACCTAGGCTTTTCTCTCCTAAGCACTCCTGGCCATTCCTGCCAGGGCCCAATCTTCCATCGTTCTTCCCCTCCCCCCAGGGTCTAAACCTCATGCCCGGCTGGCCCCAGGCCCCAGGCCCCACCCCAGGCCCACCTCTACCAGCCCCTCCCCCTCCTGAGGCCTCTGTTTCCTCACGGGTACACACACCATGGTAATCATCTCTCTCCTTCTCCCAGGCCTGGGGTGGGTTACATGAGGTGATGTCTGTAAAGTGCTGAGCCCATGGGGAACACTAAAAATAAAAACGAGCTCCTATTATTGCTCTGAGTATTAGATTTTCTCCTTCTCCGTTGCTGGGTTAACCCTGAACTGTGGATGTAGGGACCTGGATAGGCGGGAGGATGGCTGGGCGCATCCAGCCGTTCCTGGCTCTACAGTGGACCTTACCTGTGCCCTTTGCACACAATGTTTCTTCTTCCACACCCCTTATCCCTAGAGTCATCTGGTAACGTGTTGCTCCTCTTGGAAGGGTCCATGCCCTCCTCCAAAAATACTGGGTTGGGCCTTTCTGCTGGGTTCCCCCCCTGGCCCCCATTGTAGCAGCATCACAGCGCTGATGACGTTTGGTATTGATTACGGCTTCACCGCATGCCCCGCTCCCCACCCCCGCCCCACCCCTTTGCTGGAAGGTGACTGCCACTTTGTCATTGAAGAGCCAAGGCCAGAACCAGGAGAGGAACACATGACTTGTAGGATGGGACCCCGCCCCAGACTTCCCCCCTTGGGAGCTGACTCTCAGAGAAACTGGCCAGGGGGTTCTGAGACTTGGGGGCTTTGCTCTCCAGCCAGGGCTTCCCGAAGGTTCATTTTCCTGCGAATGAGCCTTTGTGAGCCCCCCACCTAGGGTACTGTGGTGGGGGCCTCTGGGATAGAGCCAGCCAGGCCTGCTGCTGGTGGCAGTGACTGCCCATCTCACCCCATCACTGATGGGGCGGCTTTTGAGCCTTTGTGAGCCCCCCACCTACCCATGCACCCAGCACCTGCTCTTAGCCTCTCCTTGCCCTGACCCAGCACGTGTCCACAGAAAGCGGCTCTCCCCACCTTGAGGTTTGGGGGACCCTGCCGCTGTCCCCTCTGTCCTGGTGACCCTGCCAGGCCAGGACAGGATGCTCTCGGTCTTCTCCAGCAACCCAGAGCTGCTTCAGGTTCTCCATACTCACTGATTTCTTTCAGGTCTCCAAAAGCTTGTCTGTGTAGCTCTCTGCTTGGGACCCCCTCCCCCTTGCCTTGTTCACTTGGCTGTTTCCTGCTTACCTGTTGATAATCATCATAAATGATACTAGTAATGGCTACCACTTAGGGAGTTACTACTGTGACCCTAGCACTTTCTTCGTACTAAGCTGTGGTAAGGAATTAACTCCTTTTTCAGACGAGGAAACTGAGGCTCAGAGAGATGGAGGCATTTGCCCAAGGCCAGACTTAACGGATGAAGCTGGGATTTAGTTAAGAGACAAAGCTCAGGCATCTGGCTCTGAAACCTGGGACACAATACTGTCACCCTCCTTATGAGGCAGTGGGGCTGCCCCTTTGTCTTGACAGCCCCCAAGCTAGGTAGGACGGCTCCATCAAGGGTACACTTGTCACCCTGCCTTGTAATCGCCCCTCTGACGCGCACACCCCTCTCCTGGCATCTGCCTCAGCATCTAGCACAGGACCTGGCACATAGTAGGTGCTTAATTTGTCACGTGGTCATCTCTGTAGGTTGGAGTGCTGCCCAGGGCAGATCACGTCAAGGTAGTTCCCATGGCGACCGACAGCTAGGCTCCCAGGCTCCGCCCCAACCCCTTTTTCCAGGGTGCCTGAGCTGGGAGCTGGCCATGGTGCTGAACGGCCTGGGGACCGCCGCCCACCCCAGCCCGCAGCCCTGTGTCCCAGTCGGATACGTCCTGAGCCCCGCCTTGCCCTAGCTCCCTGGGCCAGCCTCTCGCTCATCCTCCCTTCATGAGAGGATTTCCTGAGGGCCTTCTGTTCACAAGCACTGGTCATGGCACCGTGAACCCATGGAGAAGGGATCGGGGAGAGCCGCTCGGGGCACTCCAGTTATTCATCAAACATTTATCGGGCATCTCGTGTGTCTCCAAGAAGCCTTTGAGGAACCTGGGCTTCAGGTGAAGGCTGAGTAGAATTTCAAGGGCTTCACGCAGAAGGGGCTGCATGGGCAAAGGCCTGCAAGTGTGCAGGTGAGAGGCATGTCTTGAGGGATGCCTGCCTCTGGACTCTGCTGCCCGCCATCCAGAACTCGTGGCTGGTGGTTCACTCTTTGGCCTCCCCTGCAGCCCAGAGCCACCAGCATCTGTGGCTCCAGTGGTCTGCCCAGGGTAGGGCCCAGACAAGGTGCTAGAAACTATGAGTGAGGATTAAATGGAGGGGTGCTGTCCCCCAGGCAGGAGGCTGGCATCTCTGTCCTAGGAACAGAGGGAGCCAGGTTTTGCTCAGTGGCCAGATTCGCATTTTAGAGAGACCTCCGGCCTCTGGGGGTGGGGATCGATGCAGTGGTAATACTTGGCAGTAGATGAGGCCTCCTCTGGAAGGGGCCAGAGCCCTCCCCCTCCCCCAACCTTAAAAAGAAGAAAGTGAAACTCCCCTTTCTGGTGCTGCAGCCCAAATGGCAGTGGGAAATAATCACTTTTCACAGGCCCCTTTATCCACAGCCAAGCCCTGCGCCAGTTTAATCAGCAGTGCCAGTGTGACCTGGAGATTCCCGGGCTTGAGAGATCAGGAGAGGGGTTAAAGAAAATTACCCTGCCTCCTCCATGCTAATGCAATCTCTAACCAGATCTGCCTAGCCGCAGCTCAAATTGCTTTTTAGATTAACATTTAATTATTAACAGGGTCCCCTGGAAGGCCTCGGGCTCGGGCTTGGAACAGGAATGGGGGAGGGAGCAGCAGGAGGGGGTGGGGGAGGGCTTCTACTCTGGCTGCCTTGCAGAGAGAGTTGGGGCGGGTTGGAGGGGGAAGGGGTAGGGGAGAGTGGGGTCAGGAAGGGAGTGAGAAAGGAGACAGCAGGGAGGAAGAAGGGAAGCGTCAGGATAGGAAGGCAGATGGAGTGAGCGACAGCCATAGAGACAGGAGTGAAGGACAGACAGTGGATCCACCCATCGTGGGGGAAGGGTTGTGCACCCAGGTTCCCTATGGCACTCTCGGGCAAGGGCCCCCCCACCCTTCTCTCCTGGCCAAGGGCAGGCAAACCCTGCCCCTTGTGGTTTAGGGGGCCCCGGGCTTTCTGAGTATTTGTGCTGGCCTGGCTCATGGTGGTGGGGACCCATCCAGAGAAGGATGCCGGTACTCAGGGCCACACAGCCAGGATCCGACCCAGCTCTTCCAGGCTCTCCATCCAATGCTCATTCCCCTCCCCAGGCCCTCGGCCTTCTGCCTCTACTTCAAATTCTTCCCTGCATTTGGGGGCAGGCTCTGGGGCCAGGACAGGGTGAAGGAGAGCAAGGCTTCAAGTGCAGCCCTGGGGATGGAGGTGAGAACTGGGGGGCGGGGGGGGGGGAACTCCTGCCCCCTCCCCGTGAAGGTTGTGAGGCCCTGGGAATAGCATGTTTCTCCTTCGCCTGTTTTTAGGGAACTCAGAGTCCCGACTGTCCACTCAGCACTTAACGTGCTGGGTTTTACCAGCTTCCTGACTCAACATTCCAAATCCCTCAAGAACAGACTACATCTAGAACCCACCCTATGTGGACTCAGCCCTGTGTCTTGCACACAGGCAGTGCACTGGATTGAAAACCACATGGTAACATCCCCTCAAAGGCCCTCCTACGATCGGCTGGGCCACTGCCCGTCAGGTTTCAGCAAGGGAAACTGAGACTCAGAGAAGGGCTGTCGCTTCCTGAAGGTCACTCAGCCAATCAGAACCCCGGTGCTTGCCCCCTGCCCGGCAGGTGCGACCCTAAGGCCTCCGGGGCTGGCCCTCTACTGTGAACTTCTAGTCCCGTTGGACGCAGGGAAGGCCTCACATGACCTTCTCCTCCTAGCCACAGCGGGTCTTTGGCCTTGAGTGGAGCCACAGAGGCCAGAGTAGGGAGCTCCAGGGAGGAGGGAAGGACGGGGGCTGGCAGCGGCACCGCTCATGGCCTTCACAGGGTCACAGCCTCCTCCTGCTGTGGAGCCCAAGTACGTCCCTGCATTCCACGTGCTCCAGGGCCAGCCCAGTCTGGTGAGGGGCAGACTGCTGACCTACAGGATACATGGGGGAAAGTCCTGCCCACCTGCCACTTCAGAGCAATATTGGAGGGCGGAGGGAGAGGCCAGGGAAGTCCACTTTGAACAGGCTGGCCTTGGGAGTAGGCAGTCACTGCCGGTTGGATATTCTGTTTTGGCAGGATGTTCTCTCCGATTTCCATACTCCCAGCGTATGGCATGGGGCTGGCCCGCAAAAGATGCTCAGGGAGTGTTTGCTGCCTGAATGAATGAATGAGTGAATGAATGGCTGGGTAGATGACAGCTGCCTTGAAAGAGTTCCCTCCTGGAGGCAGGGCCTTGCCTTAGCCAACTCTGTACTGTTCTGCTCACGCAAGCCTCTCGCGTTGTCCTCCATGAGTGTTTATGGGATGAGTAGGTGGATTCCTGAGAGTCCCTCTACCTCCTCTCCCTCCTCTCATCTCCCTCTCTGTGACCCCAGCCCCTCCTGGAGTAGAACCAAAGACTTGGGCACCGGGGAGAAGCAGGACTTTGCTTCTGGAGCCAGGGCTGGAGGCCGTACAGTGTGGAGCCGTGTTGACACCCTCGGGCTCTGCCACCCAAAAGCTGTGTGACCTTGGGCAGATTACTTCTGCTCTCTGTGACCATTTCCTAATCTGTGAAATGGGGCTAAAAACAGAACCCACCACAGCAGCTGCTAGGAGGATGCTGTGAGATACAACAGACAGGATGCACACGGGGTGTGGCACAGAGGAAGCATTCAGTCAATGTGCACTGCTACTGTTAGCAGTAACATGCGTATTGTAATTTTCAAGCTCCCTGTTCCCACTGGCAGCGTGGGGGGTGGCTCCCCAACACCCTCTGCAGCCGGACGGGCTGGGAGAGATGACAAAAGGCGGGCAGGGCCAAAGGCCCCAGTTTCCTGTTCTTTTAATAAAAATAAAGACAGCCTTCAGACATCCTTCTGCTATGCATTGTTCTGCCAAGGCGAGCGGCACAGACTCAGTTCCTCCTCGGACTTGGAAAGTTCCTTCCCTTCTTTCCCCTCCCCTGTCACATTTTCTTTATCTGAAGCCTCAGCCATGAAAGGGCATATCGACAGCTGGGGGCGTTATCGGGTGGAGGGGACCTTTTCCTAGGGGTGCTTCCGAGATAAGGCGTCTTATCAGCCCCCACGTCAGGGACGGTGCCGAAGCATTCTAATCATTGAGGCTTGCGACACTTCCCCCCTCCCCCCTTTTTTATTATTAAAGTCACAAAAGACCTTGGGCTTATAAACAGCCCGATTTACTGATAGGGTTTCAGAATGAGCAGCGCTCCCAGGATGGTCCCTGGCTGGGGGAGTAATGAGCTGGGGCGGGGGCTCTGAGGGGCCGGCTTTCTGCAGATGGGATGATGCCAAGCGGGGGGCGGGGGGTGGGTCATGGGAAGATCATGAGTGTTTTAGGCACCTGCTCCAGTCCTGTCTCCAAGCTTGCTGTGTGACCTTGTGCAGGACGCTTGGCTTCTCTGGGCCTCCATCACTTCATCTGACAATAACTGATTCATTAATTTAGCCATTCATTCAACACCTATTTATAAAGTGATTACTCTTTGCCAGGCATTGGGGAGAAAGAGACAAATAAGACATGGTCCTTGCCCCTGAGAAACTCACAGTCCAGTGGAGAAAGACAGACATGAAAATTGGCAATTACAACTCTGTGTGATTAGGGCTGTGAGGGGGGATGCCCAGAGGAGGGGAGCCAGAGTCTGAGTTAAAATGGATCATGTGGCGGTGCTGTAGGCAGAGGGACCAGCACAGGCAAAGGTTTGGAGGTGGGAGGCTGCCAGGCTGGAGGGAGCGCTAGGAGGGAGCTAGGAGAGATGGGGGTGGGAGGCGGGGAGGACAGGTCATAGCGGCCTTGAGGGCCAGGTAGAGGTTAGGCTCTACTCTGGGACCAGAGAGAATTTTTATGGCCAAAAACAGGGCTCTGTTTTGTTTGTCTTGTTTGCAGATGAGGTGGATGATACCGAACTGGCCCCTGCCCACGTCCCACGCTGGAGCCGCCCACCTGCCCCAGCAGCAGGCACAGGGCTCCTGGGAGGATGGGCAGTGGGTTGGGGGGATTGGGGGTGTAGAGAGAGAAATCGCTCCTCTCCAAGTGAAGACAGCCTCTTAGGCTGCTGATCCTCCAGTGGCGAGGGATGAAATGATCCAGGTGGCTGCACCAGAAAAGCTGAGCTGAGGCCTTCACGTGGATACCGTCTCCTCTGGGGGATCCTCTGTGGTCCCCTGGGCTGGACCACGTGGCCGCTCAGCTCCCAGAGCTGCCCGGTCGTCCACCATCCGAGCACTCGGAAACCAGAGTCCTGCTGGGAGGGCAGCTGATGGGGTCTAGAGAGGCCCCAGAACAGGCAGCCTACCCCTCACCCGATTAGCACTGCAGTCCCAGCCTGCCCTTTTCAGCTGAAAAGCATGCTGGGGTGCATGGCCCCTGGGGAGGGGGGGCGCTGGAGAGGGGCTGGGCTTCTGGGCCCCCAGCACCTGGTGAAAGGCCAGAGGTGGGGAGGACCTCCCAAAGTGGGGCTGGGCTTGGCCAGGACCCTGGAGAAAAATGACCTGGGAAGGATCATGGAAGCGCTATTACAAGGCCAGAGAGGGGCAGTAGCTCCCCTGGGGTCACACAGCAGGCACTAGGGCAGGGGAGGTTCCAGGCTTCCAGCCCAGGTTTCCTCGGTGTGCCAGGTGGCTGGCCTCCCTCCTTCCTGGCCCAGCGCTGCCCCAGCCTGTGGGGAGCAGTGTAGCCCAGTGGAGAGGGGGCAGGTTCACCCAGTCACTGTCTGCTGGGTGGCCCCGGGGAGGGTGCTGCCTCCCTCTGGTCTGGGTTTCCCCATCTGTGGAGGGAGAGTGGCTGCTGCTCTGGGCTGGAGCAGGGGGAGGGGCCGGGCTGCCAGGGTCAGCACAGGCCTCTTACCTTCCAGGTGGGCACATAATTGTGCGTGTCCGTGCACTTCCCGCGTATGCTGAGAGGTGCCAGAGGAGCGTGCCATTCGGGGTGGGCGAGGGTATGACGGGGTGTGCCCACCTGCAGGAAAACGTATGCAGCGAGCATGTCCGGGATGCATGTCCACGTGTCCCCAGGTGTCCAGGGGGGCCGGCTGCCCCCATGTGTACGGGTGTGTCCCAAAGGGCCCCAGCATGGCCTGCTCCCGCTGTCCGCGTCCCCAGGGAGCGGCGCCTCGTTCCCGCAGTCAAGGGCTTTCATCCCTGCAATAGCCCTACTTCATTCCCTTTTTAAACCGTATAATTTCTGCCTGATTGTAATGGCATATTTTAAAATTACCAGAAATCAAAGCCAGGAAGTGGATACCAGATCTTTCATTGCATCGCTGCATTAAGGCTGGCGACTGGGCGCGTGGCGCATGAGAACCACCGACCCTCCCCCATCCACCCCCACTTTCTCTCTCTTTTTTTTTTTTCTGAGACAGTAATAGGAGAAAATTGGTTTTGAAACTGAATAAAAGTCCCTTTCAGAGTAAATCATTTCTTTCAGGCTACCTTTGCTGAAAGTAAAATAGAGCATAATGAAAGGTGGGTACGTGATTGTCTTTCATTTACCGGGAGTCCAGGACAGACAGGAGGCTGCACCCGTCTCGGGGAAATAACAAGATTGGAATAATTGCGCTGTAACAAGGAGCTTGTTGTGAAATTAGTATCTTAAGAAAGTAGTGAAAAAAGGCTTTTCCTCATGAATACTTCATTATTAGAAGAAAGCGGCAGAATTTAGGGCTCCAGACACCTGTTTAGTGTTAAATAACTTCTCTTTCTTCCCCTTCAACACACCCTCCCCTCCGCTTTCTTCTTTTTTCAACCCAGCCCAGCTTGGTGGCTCAGGCCTTGGCAGTGGCGGTGGTGTGGGAGCAGGACAGGGTGGGCATGGGGCGCCCAGGCTGGGTGGACATCAGTAGTGTCCAGGGTTGAGCCTGCCTTCTCCTTACCCTGACCCTGGCAGGAGACCTCCCACCCTCTCCGCATCCATCCAGGGCAGGCTGTGTCACCCTGCCCCTCGGGGGCTCTGGGTTCTCGGAAAAGTGGGTTCTGTGAAGATAAAGATGCTCGTTTCTGTGTGAATCTGGGTGAATGAGCACAGGTGGACCTGTGTGGAGCCACATCTGAGCTGCTGCCCATGGGGGACCTCGCCCCAGCCTGGCAGAGCTGCCCTGGGTGGCCCTGCCCTTTCCGTTCGGAGTAGGGCACTCGGTCAGGGGGCCCTGATGGCCCTCGGGGCCTGGGCTCAGGGCTCAGCACAGGTCACCTCTGGTTCTCCCGGGGACACCATCCCGGGCATCTCCCCTCCAGGGGCGCTGTGAGAAGTCTCCAGGCCGGGGATGAGGGCAGACCATCACCTGAATAAGTGGGGACACCCATTCGCCCACTGGCCATTCCCGGGCACCCTTCCATGTTGGTTCCCAAGATGACCAGATGGGGTCTTTGCCCTTGATGAGCTCAAGGCTGAAGGTTGGGGGCGGGGAGGTTGGTACGGATTTGCTGGCAGGCGGTTACAAGAGAGCTGGAGGCCACCACTCTTGGAAGGATGGCCTGCTGGGGGAACACGAAGGGGGAGAGGGTCTGAGCAGGCCTGGGGGCGTCGGGAAGCCCCCTGGAGGAGGTGGCCCACACAGTGAGCAGGGCTGGGCGGGGAGGGGGGAGGTGGGCACAGAGCAGCCCCGGTGACCAGCGCCTCCTCTCCCTCCTCACAGGGCCCCTGCCGCAGAGCGCGTCCCCCCCGCCGCGGGCCCCCAGCTCAGCCATGCTGGCCTGCCTGCAGAGGACCCAGAACGCCCCCGGCCAACACCTGGCCTGCCCGACAAAGAGCCTGGAGCTGCGCAAGTGTGAGTGACACGCCCTCCTTACGGCCCTGGCCCCACCCCTTCCTCTGCCCACCCCGCAGTCCACGGGGCTGCCTCTCCCCTGGACACACCAAGCTTCCCCCACCTCGGGCCCTCGCAGGGCAGCTCCCAGGCGGGGAAAGCCGTCCACGCTCCGGCACATCTGCCCACCAGCACCCTGCTTTGGACCGTCCGTGTTCTCCCAGGCCTTTGCCCAGGCTGTGCTGCCTCCCTGGGGCCCCTCCCCACTCCCTTGGTCTGGCTGACTCCCACTGGGTGTGACCTCCTCCCCAGGAGCCTTCTCTGACCACTACCAGCACCATGGCCCCGACCCCAGCACTTCTTCTGTGACCTGACCGTGTGTCCTGTCTCCCTCTGCATCCGCAGAGAGGATAACGGGGAAGCAAACACAGCCAGCCCTCCAACAATGTAGGTTTGAACTGTGCAGGTCCACTTACAGGTGGATCTCTTTCAGTAGTGAATAGTACAGTACTACAGGGTCCGTGGTTGGTTGAATCCGCAGATATGGAGGAACCGAGGATATGCGGGGCCAACTGTAAGTTATGCCTGAATTAACCACCACGTTGTTCAAAAGTTCACTGTAGTCCTGAATGGGATCCCAGCTTGCGGCCTGAATTGCTGGGTGACCTTGGGCATGTCTTTTCCCTCTCTGGGCCATTAGGGAGCTGGACTTGGTAACCTCCAAGGGTCTGTCCTCCTTTACCATCCAGGACAGGGCTCCCAAACCCTCTGATGTGATTATTTTTAACCACCATAGGTTGTTTGGTTGTTTTTTTTTTTCCCAAGTATTTAGACACATTTAAAAACGGGGAGGTTTGTATAAAAATCTGGATGTAGTGTGTCTTGAACACAAATCAGAGGATCTGGTAACATAAGCCTGTGTTCCTGTCCTGTAGCTATTGGTTAGAATGTAACTATTGCCTCTTTAAAGAGGACACCCATCTCCAGTTCACCACAGTCCCCACCCTTTCCTGTTGCCTCTGTCCAATAGTGCAGGAGTGGTTGCCATTTACCATAGTGTTTACGTTGTTGCTTTTTGCTTTTTTAATATGTATTTTATCTTCAGACATGGTAATATACTCACGTGGTCCAGTATTCAAAAGGAATAAAGGGGTATAGAGATAAAACTCCTCCTCTCCCCGCTGTTGTGTGTCCTCTCAGAAGACGTTTTATGCGCATCCCAGCAAATGTGTGTATATACATATTTTGTCCACTGTCCTACCCCTCACTTTTTCACTTAGCAGTATATCCTATATGTCAGCCTCTAAAGAGCTTCCTCATTCTTTTGCCATATAGTTTTTCATAGCACGGATGATCCATAATTTATTTGACCAGTCCCCTAAGAAGAACCATACCCAACCTGTTGCCATTACAAGCAATGCAGCAACAAACTCTGTCACTGGGTATGTCACAAAGGTGTGAATAAAACTACAGCATAAATTTCTACAAGAAGAAATACTGGGTCGAAGGTATGTGCTTTTGTAATTTTCATGGATGTGGTTTGACTGACTTATCTATTCATCTTCTTGATCTGTTTTTCTCATTGGGTTTTGTCCTTATTAATTTATAGGAGCTCTTTGTATATGATGGAATTAGACTTCTGTCTGCCATATGAATTGCAGATGTTTCCCCCAAATTGTCATTTGTCTTTGATTCTGCCATGGACGAGTTTTTTGAAGTATGGCCTTTGGATTTTGTGTCATACTTAGAATGTCCTTTCTCATGCTGAGATTATTGTTAAAAATTAAAAAAAAGGTGTCCCCAGGGATTCTTCTAGTTCTTCTCTGGTTTAATTTTTAAAATATACGATCTTTGATTATTTGATAATTTATCTGGTGCAAAGTGTGGGGTATGGATGCAAGTGTATTCAAATATCAGTGCGATACTGTTTTCATTGTTGTAGCATTATAACACATTTAAACATTTTTAATGGCTTTATTGAGATATTATTCACGTACCATACAATCCACCCATTTGAAGTGTACCGTTCAGGGGTTTTAGTGTATTTACAGAACTTTGCATCCATCACCACAGTTCATTTTAGAGCATTTTAATCACCTCAGAAGAAATCCCTTACCCACTCCCTCATCGCCCTGGCTCCTCCCTTCTCTATAGATTCCCCTGTTTCAGACTTTGCTAGGAAGGGACTCATACAGTATGTGGCCTTTTGTGACTGGCTTCTTTCTCTCTGCATAGTGTTTCAAGGTTCATCCATGCTGTAAGCATGTGTATAAAACATTTTAATATTTGCTGGTGCTTCTTATTCACCATCCTCTTATGCAGAAATTCCTTGGCTGTTCCATTAGTTTTCTGTCTGGACTGTAGTATCAACTTATCTAGGTAAGAACAAAATCCTGTTTGGGTTTTTACTGGGATTGCATGCAATTTATAAATTAGGAAGAAATGACATTTTTATGATGTCTTTCCCTCCAATAACATGATCTATACCTTTCTGTTTGTTCAGACTTTCTTTTGTGTCCCTCAGGAATGTTTTAGTATTTTCTTCATTTAGATCTTACACATTTTTAAAGTTTCCTTCCTCTGGAAAGTTAATTTTTTTGTTGTTGATAAATTTATTTATTTTTATTTTTGGCTGCCTTGGGTCTTCGTTGCTGCACGTGGGCTCTCTCTAGTTGCGGCGAGCGGGGGCTACTCTTCGTTACGGTACGCGGGCTTCCCATTGCGATGGCTACTCCCATTGTGGAGCACAGGCTCTAGGCGCACGAGCTTCAGTAGTTGTGGCACACGGGCTCAGCAGTTGTGGCTCACGGGCTCTAGAGTGCAGGCTCAGTAGTTGTGGCGCACGGGCTTAGTTGCTCCACGGCATGTGGGATCTTCCTGGACCAGGGCTCGAACCTGTGTCCCCTACATTGGCAGGCGGATTCTTAACCACTGCGCCACCAGGGAAGCCCCTTGCAAGTTTTATACCTTGATTTCTTTGTCTTATTTATTAGTGTTGTCTACTGTCCCTGGCACAGTGAAAAATAATAGTGGTGACAGTAGACATTCTTGCTTTGTCTTTGCCCTTGAGAAGCTTCTAGGATTTCCTCACTACACAGAATGCTGGTTTAGGGGCAGATATTTTATCAGGTTAAATAAGTGTCCATCTATTCCTATTTTATTGAGAACTTAAAAAATCAAGAATGGAATCTGAACTTTACCAAATGACTTTTCAATGTCTGTGAAACTGATCATATGGGTTTTTTCTTTGTTCTGTTAATATGAATAATGATATAGATTTCTTTATATTGAACCATCCTTGCATTCCTGGTTGGTTCCCACGTGGTCACGATAAATATTACGTTATAACATACCACAGAATTGGATTTTATATTTTGTTTAGGAGTTTTGCCTCAATTTCATCAGTGAGAATAGTCTTTAGTTTTCTTTTTCTGGAACAGTTTTTGTTGGGTTTTGCTATCAGTGTTACATTTGCTTCATAAAGACAATGGAGGCTTTCCTTGTTCCTCTGTGCTTTATAACAGCTTAAGTAGAAGTGGATTATCTGTTCTTTAAAGATTGTTTGATCCTTCATGAAGCAGTCTGGGCTAGTGTATTTATTTGGGAGATGGAGGGCTGGGTAACTCTGAGATAATGTTCTCTATTTCTTCTGTAATGATTGATCTAATTGTTCTTGAATGAGTTTGGTAAATTATGTTTCTCTAGAAAAGTACCCATTTTATCCAGGTTTTTGAATTTATTTGCATGAGGTTGCACAAAATAAATTCTTTTAAGTGATTACTTCACCCTTGTTTCTTATATTGTATATTTTGTGTGTGCTCCCCTCCGCATTTTCTTGATTAGGTTAGTTAGCTAATGAGGTTATCTACCCCCCTTTCCCAAAGAACCATCTTTAGGATCCATTTATTAGTAATTACCCTTTTCTGGTTCCTAATTCATTAATTTATGCATTTATCTTTATTAAAATCTTCTTCCTGCTTTCCTTTTTAAAAAATGTCTTGAGAGGCTTAAATCTTTTTACTGCTAAACAAGAAAAAAAGGAAAATTAAGGCTGTGAATTCTCTCAGCACTGCTTTAGCTGTATCCTGTAGGTTCTAGCATGTGTTTTTATTATCAGTATTTTCTAGATAACTTTACAACTTTGGCTTTGATTTCTTCTTCTTTGGCTTCAGGCTCATTTGAGTTCCATCTATCCACCCAGGTAGTAGGTGCCTTTGTATTTTGTTATTTCCCGTTCTATTGCATTATAATCAGAGAATGCTATCTATGATTTCTACTTTTTTGGACTTTAGTGAAGTTCTCTTTGTGATATAATCTCCGGTGATTTTTGTGACTTTTTATGGGAATTTGAAAAGATGTGGCTTTGTTTCCGGGATTCAGAGTTTGGTGTTAACCAGTTATATCTACCCTGTTAATTACATTAGTTAGGTCTTGTGTATCCAAGATGCAATGGGATTTAATGCGCAGGTATTAGTACCTTAAATCTCCATAGTGAACTGCATCCTTCTTGGCTGTATTTAATACTTTTTGGCCTGGATTCAATCTTATCTATTAAGATGGTAACTGCCTATTAAGATGCTTTTTTAATTCACATTTTTCTTGAAACCTTTGCCAGTCCTTTTATTTCAACCTTTCTGAATTACTTTGTTTAGATGTGACTCATATAATATAGAGTTGAATTAAGCTTTGTGATCCAATCTGAATGCCTTTTAAAAAAATTTTAATAGAGTTTAGGCCATTTACATTTATTGATATAACAGATGTCTGGTATTAGTTCAGTCATGCTGTGCTTTGCTTTAATTGCTTTGAAAAGTCTTTCCCTGTGTGATCTAAGTTCTCTGCTTTGTGTACCTACTACTCATAGGGAAGGCTGGTGTTCTTGTTCTAGTGGTGTAGCATTAAATAATTCCCTAATTTTTTTCTCTCTTTGTAACAGCATCTATTCCATCTACCCTAAAATGAACAAAATGATGAAATTAGTGTATTTCCTTTTTCTCCCTACAGCACTTTCTCAGCGTTCACTTCACCCTTTTAAACCTCTATTAACTGACATCAGCTTTAAATATCTTTTGATCCCAGCTATTAAAAATGAGGACACCTGTGTACTTATACTACTGTTCCCCTCTTTCCCCCTCCCCTCTCTTCTTAGTGATACCATTACTTTACTCCTAGGGCTTGTGATGTTAACATCTGGTTACATCACCACACTCCCACAGTTCTACCCATCTCAGTCTCCTAGATAAACAGGGTCCATGCTCATCACCAGTTCTTTTGCCTTATTTTTCCACCATCTGAAGTTGCCCTTTAGTCTACGGCTTAAGGCCTCCTGTGAACAACACTCCCGGAATTCCCGCACATTCAGAATGGTCTGTCGACTTTCTACTTGAATGAGCAAAAAAATAATTCCTGGGTCACTTTGTTTTCTTGAGGATTTTTGTAGACCTTGTTCTGTTCTTTTCTTATGTTGAATGTTGCCACGGAGAAGTTGAAGCCTGAGCCCTCCTCCTTTATATTTCATTTTGATCTTTCCACATCTTTCATGCCATTGCTTTACTAGCCTGTGTCTTGAGATTGACCCTTCAGAGTCTGTTTCTCCTGGAACAGTCTGTGCCTTTCGACAGGCAGTTCCAAGGCTTGTATTATTTCACTTTCCTTCTTTTGGGGACTCTAGTTAAGCACAGATTGGCTGTCTTTTGCCCATCTTCCCTATGTACCCTCTTCTAATTACGCCTTTCTGACTCCCTATTTCCCTTTCATTTTGATCACTTTTCATCCTGTTTTCTATGACTTTTTTTTCCTCCCTGTGCTCATTCCATTTCTCCTTTTATAATAAGTTTTTTCCTCCTACTCTTTGCATTTCTGCTTTATGGAAACAGTTGCTTACTACATTGTTTCCTTCACAATGAAATATTTGGCCATAATCTTCATCTCTCCTGTGGCCACAGTTTTCTGATGGGAAGTGTTTATTTGCCAACCATTACTTATAATTTGCCTTTCCTTCCCTTTTCTTACATATTTTGATTAGGTCCTGTGCTGGTTCAATTTTGATTACTTGCCTCTGGAGGGTATTTCCAGAAAGACAAGGGGGACCTAAGATGTTATATCAACATCCTCAGAACTGAAGGTCCTCTGATGGTGTTCTTTCAGAGATAGGGGTTTACAGAATACATGTCTGCCTCATCAAAAATAGAACAATGACAGATAATCTGGAAGGGCCTTCGGTTCCAAGGAAGAATGTTTTTCATGCACAGCCCCCTTCCCTCCTTTACATGGCCTCCAGGGAGAACACGTTCTCTTTTATAAAATTAGATACTTCACTGAATAGATTGTCCGTGGCACATAATTCAGAAGGCATGAGAATTTACGGTGAAAAATAACTCTCCTTCCCAGAGGAAACCAGCATTAGCAGTTTCTTAAATACCCTCCTGAAAAATGCATGCACGTAGGAGGGGCAGTAAATACCTTTTATGTAAACATTTGCACCCCGACATACTTCTCAGCTCCTTGCCTTTTTTCTTACCGATGTGTCTTGGAGATTATTCCTCACCTGACAGAAAGAGTACCCTCGTATTCCATTGTACAGATGAATATAACATTTTAACCGTCTCCCTGTTGATGGACATTTAGGTTGTTTCTAGTCTCTTGCTATTCTGAACGGTGCTGTAATGAACATCAACTTCGTACACGTACGTATATCTGTGCAAAAAATTCTTCCAGGATGGGCTTGCTGGCTTAAAGGATCTGTGCATTTTAACCTCTGATTGCCACTGTCCAGGTGCCAGTGTTTCCTGCCTTGCCCTCTGCTGCCAACTGGCTGGAGATAAGGGCTGGGCACAATGACCTGGGCCAGTCCTTCCTTCCTGCCTCAAGGCCGGAACTAGAGAATGTGGAGGGCCACCAAGGATGTCCTGCTTCCCCTGCCCACTGAGACCCTTTGACATCTTTGCACTTATTGGAAAAGACACTGACTCTACCTGTAACTGAAGAGCACAGGAGAGAGGGCGGCAAGAAGGGAGATAAGCAAATTGAATTGGGTGCCCTGCTGCCTGGTCAAGGCCTGGAAAGACTCCCGGGCATTCAGGACTAGGCTGACCCTCTTGTCCCTGTGGCCCCCAGGCAGAACCGAGACAGGAAGGGCTGGCCCTGAGCTTTGTGACCAGACCTCGGGCTATGCTGTTTCTCACTGAGGGAGAAAGGTCTCGACTGGGCCACATGTAGCGTGACCTTGGATGAGTCAGTTGGCCTCCTGGGGCCTGCATTCTCCCTTCTGTAAAGCAAGGGGTCAGATCAGATGGACTTAAGAAGCCATCCAGCTCTGACCATCTGTGATGATAATGTCAAAAAACCGGTGGGGAGAAGACGTGGCCTGGTCTGAGCGCCCCCTCCCTCTTCTTCCTGTGAAATGGGATCAGAGCTGCCTGACTACACTGGGCTGCACGAGGACTGACCTCCACAAGCGCCCAGAACATAGTCAGTGAACCAGAAATGGCTGTTTACCTCTCTAGGACCTGAGGTCAGGCAGGTGGCCGAGCCGGGGGCACGGGCAGCCACGTGTCCAGGAGCCCAGGTGGCTGGCTGTTGTAGCCTGTTCCAGCTAACCGGAGAAAGTGACCTGGAGAAAAAGAAAGGGAAAAAGATGTGGCGGGAGGCAAAGTCCATCCCCCTTCCCTACCTCAGGCCTGAGATCTTGGGCTACTCCCAGCTGGGTAGAGTCCCTGGGTCCCAAACAGGACCCACCCATCCCTGGGACAGAAGCCTGTTCTCAGCTGCTCAGGACCGTGCCCCTAATAAATATTTGACTTTCTCATCATGGTTTTGATACACAAACTTTGAGTCACACGCCGCTAAAAGTATGGGCCAGGCAGAGAGGCACCATGGGGGCTTGGCTGGTGCAGGGGTAGACTCAGGGACCTGTCATCCAGGGAGGGAGGGGCCGTGGCAGCTACCCTAGGAGACTGGTGTGAGCGTCCAGCCTCGCTCTGCCGGACCCTGGGTGAGGGACGCAGCCTCTCTGTGCCTCAGGCTGGTCCTCTGAAGATGAGGATTGAGTGACTGCCCTGCTCTCTTCCCCAGGAGCCCCCAGGACACAGGCTTTGAGACCAGATGGCCTGGGGGTCAAATCCTGGCTGTGCCCTGAATGGGATGTATGTGTGGTCTTGGGCAAATGACGAACTGGCCCTCTCTAGGCCTTAGTTTCCTCCGCTGTGTTGTGGGAATAAGAAGAAAAGGAGAGAATCCCCAGGGCCTGGCAGCAGACTCAAACCCTTTACCTGCCCCCATCTCCCCCAGAGGGCAGGACCCCTTTCCCCACACCCATACCCACAAAGGGATAAGAGGTTCCCCAGCCCATCCCTCGCATCTTCACAGATGAAGCTTCTCCCCAACGCCCACCCCTCCTCACCTGACTCCTGCCCAACGCCCCCGGCCCCAAAGGCTGGCGCCATTGCCCCTGTGGGCCATAGCCCCACAAGCATTCCTGCAGGTGCAGCTGCTTCCACTAACACTAATAAAATAAGGAAGAAACAAAGCAATTTAAAATTCCAATAAAATTAAAAACCCACCGCTGGCCGCACCGCAGATTCAATTACAGAGCTGTTGCTGAGCACAGCCCCGGGGATGGAGGGATGGTCCAGGGCCACCCCCGCCTCGGAACCGAGCCCAGGAGAGGAGAGACGCTCAGAGGTGACAGCCAGGACAGGCCCGGATGGAGTTAGCCTCCTTTTACGATTGAATGAATAAAAATAAGCTCTTAGCAAACTAGGACGGCAGGCAACTTCCTTCTTCTATTACGGAGGATACAACCACAGTCCACCACAAACCAACCCAAGGGTTGATAAAATCAGAGGAGGACAGGGACCCAAATCACTGCCTTCCCACACTGTACAAAGGTCCTGGCCATCTCAGTAAGACAGGGGGTAATAAATAACAAGTTTTAAGGATTAGAAAGAAGTCAGACTGTCTGCATAGAAACCTCAAGAGAACAAGAATTCAGCAAGATTTGCAGACAGAACATCAACATACAATACATGAAGTAGATAACCAACAAGGAGCTACTGTACAGCACAGGGAACTATACTCAATATCTTGCAATAACCTATAATAGAACTATACTCAATATCTTGCAAAAACCTATAATAGAATATCTTGCAATAACCTATACTATACTCAATATCTTGAGTATACTCAATGTCTTGCAGTAACCTATAATAGAAAAGAACTATACTCAATATCTTGCAATAACCTATAATAGAAAAGAATCTAAAAGAGTATATGTATATATATACACACACGCATAACTGAATCACTTTGCTGTACACCTGAAACTAACACAACATTGTAAATCAACTACATTTCAACAAAGTTTTTAAAAAATAAAAGTGGAATAATAGAAAACAGTTTTTAAAAAAAGAATATCAACATACAAATGCAATTTCATTCCTCTACAGCAGAAGTGGGCAAACTTCTTCTGTAAAGAGCCGATATTCGGCCTCGCAGGCCACACAGTGTCTATTGTAACTACTCAGCTCTGCGGCATCGTGGTGCGAAAACTGCCACAGACGCACAGAAATGAGTGTGCATGGCTGGGTTCCAATAAAATTTTATTTACAAAAGCAGGTTGCGCACCACATTTGGCCTGCAGATGGTAGTTTGCCAGCTCTGTATCTATAACAAAGAGTTGGAAAATGTGTATTACAAAAAGATACTATTTCACTTGGGGGTGGGGACAGTTTTACATGTATGGTAACAGGGACTGTACAACTCACCCATTAAAAGTATACTAGTGAATTCTTTTTAGCATAAATTCACAGTTGTCTAACCATCACCAATTATGAACTTCCAGACCATGTTCTCCTCACCCACAAAAGAAACCCCATACCCAATAGCAGTCACTGCCCAGCTACCCCTCAGCCCCCTCACAGCCCTAGGCAACCACGAAACTACTTTGTCTCTCTAGATTTACCGACTTTGGATATTTCATATAAATGAAATCATGTCATATGTGGGCTTTTATGTATGGCTTTTTTAACTTAATGTTTTCAAGGTTCGTGTTGTAGCATGCATCAGTACTTCATCCTTATTAGTGCCGAATAATATTCCATTGTTTGGATATGCCACGTTTTGTTTATCTACGTATCAACTGATGGACATTTGGGTCATCTCCACATTTTTGGCAATTATGAATAATGCTATGAACATTTGTATATAATTTTCAGTGTGGGCGTATGTTTGCATTTCTCTTGCATATGCACCTAGGAGTGGAATTGCTGGGTCACATGGTAATTGTTTGCTTACGTTTTTGAGGACCTGCCAAATTGGTTTCCAAAGCAGCTGCGCCATCTGACATTCCCACCAGCAGTGTATGAGGGTTCCAGTGTCTCCACATCTTACCAAAACTTGTCATCTTTTTGATCGCAGCCATCCTAGTGCAGATGAAGTGGTACCACTGTAGTTTTGATTTGCATTTCCCTGATGGCTAAGGATGTTGAGCATCTTCTTATGTGCACATAGGCCTTTGTATATCTTCTTTGAAGAAATGTCTATTCTGCTCTTTTGCCCATTTTTAAATTGGGCTGTCTTTTTATTAAGTTGTAAATGTTCTTTATATATTCTAGATACAAGTTCCTTATCAGATTCATGATTCACAAATATTTTCTCCCATTCTAGGGTTGCCTTTATCACTTTCTTCATGGTGTCCTTTGAAGTACAAAAGGTTTTAACTTTGATGAAGTAAAAATTTCTTTTTTCAAAAAAAAAAAATTTCTTTTTTCACTTGTGCTTTCAGTGTTGTATCTAAAAAGGCTTTGCTTAACCCTACATTAAGGAGGAAAATTTACTCCTATGTTTTTGCCTAAGAGTTTTCTAATTTTAGCTCTTACTTTTAGGTCTGTGATCCATTTTGAGTTAACTTTTGTGTATGGTGTGAAGAAAGGTCCAACTTCATTCTTTCGCGTGTGGCTATCTTATTCCAGCACCATTTGTTGAAGAAACCAATCTTTCCCTCTTGAATTGTTTGGCTCCCTCGGCAAAAATCAGTTTACCATAAACGTGAGGGCTTATTTCTGGATTCTCAATTCTTTGGATCTACATGTTTTTCCTTATCCCAGTGCCACACTGTCATGATTACTGTAGCTTTGTAGTAAGTCAGGAAATCAGAAATTGTGAATCCTCCAACTTTGTTGTTTTTCAAGATTGTATTGGGTCTTCTGGGTCCCGTGAATTTTAGGATCAGCTTGTGAATTTCTGCAAAGAAGCCATCTGGGATTTTGATAGGGACTGTGTTGGATCTGTACAGCAGTGTAGGGAATATTATCATCTTGATATTAAGTCTTCTAATCCATGAATGTCTGATGTCTTTCCATTTATTTAAATCTTCTTTAATTTCTTTGAAAAAAATTATTTTCAGATTGTCACTTTTGCTCTTTTGTTAAATTTACTTCTAAGTTTTATTTTTTGATGCTCTTGTATATGCAATCATTTTCTTAATTTTGTTTTGGACCGTTCATTGGGCATGTATAGAAATACAGTTGATTTCTGTACACTGATCCTGCAAACTTGCTGAACTTGTTTATTCTAATAGTTTTTTTAGTGAATTTCATAGGATTTTCTTTTTTTTTTTGTAAACTTATTTATTTATGTATTTTTGGCTGCATTGGGTCTTCATTGCGGTGCACGGGCTTCTCGTTGCAGTGACTTCTCTTGCTGAGGTGCACAGACTGTAGGCGCACGGGCTTCAGTAGTTGTGCCACATGGGCTCAGTAGTTGGCACGTGGGCTCAGTAGTTGCGGCTTGCAGGCTCTAGAGCGCAGGCTCAGTAGTTGTGGCACACAGGCTTAGTTGCTCCGCGGCATGTGGGATCTTCCTGGACCAGGGCTTGAACCAGTTTCCCCTGCATTGGCAGGCGGATTCTTAACCACTGAGCCATCAGGGAAGCCCTCATATGATTTTCTATGTGCAAGATTATGTCATCTATGAAAAGAGACAATTTTATTTCTTGCTTTTTAATGTGAATGACTTTTTCTTGTCTAATCACCCTGGCTAGACTCTTTAGTACAATGTTGAATAGAAGTGGCAATCTTATTCCTAATTTTTGAGGGAAAGCATTCGGTCTTTTACCATTAAATGTGACATAATCTGTGGATTTTTCCTAAATACTCTTTCTCAAGTTGAGGAAGTTCCCTTCTATCCTAGTTTGTTGAATGTTTTATCATGAAGGTACCTTAGGTTACATCAGATGCTTTTTTGCATCCACTGAGATGACCATGTGGTAGTTGTCCTTTATTCTATCTATATGGTGTATTACATTGAGTTTTGGATGTTAAGCCAACTTTATATTCCTGGGATAAGTCCCACTTGGTCATGGTGTATAATGCTTTTTATATATTACTGGATTAAGTTTGCTAGTATTTTGTTGATTTTTGCATGTACAGTCATGGTATCCATGGGAGATTGGCTCCAAGACTCCCCCCTGCCCCCCGGCGATGGATACAAAAATCCACAGATATTCAAATCTCTTATATTGATACATAAAATGGCACAGTATTTGTGTATAATCTATGCATATCCTTTTTTCTTATTTTGGCCACACCGCGTAGCCTGTGGGATCTTAGCTCCCCGACCAGGGACTGAACCCCGGCCCTCAGCAGTGAAAGCGTGGGGTTCTAACCACTGGAGCACCAGGGAATTCCCCTGAATATACTTTAGATCATCTCTAGATTACTTATACCTAGTACAATGTAAATACTATGTAAATACTTGTAAATATAATGTAAATGATATGTAGATAGTTGTAAATATGATGTAAATGCTGTGAAAATAGTTGCTGGTGCACAGCAAATTCAAGTTTTGCTTTTTGGAATTTTTGGTCCTCGGTTGAATCCACGGATGCAGAGGAGGGTCCTCCGTAGGACCAAGTACATATTCATAAGTGATATTAGTCTATAGTTATTTTGTGGTGTCTTTGTCTGGTTTTGACATTAGGGTAATACTGGTCTCACAGAATTAGTTTGCAAGTGTTCCCTCCTAGTCTCTTTCTTAGAAGAGTTTGTGGAATAATTGGCATTAATTCTTCTTTAAATGTTCTATAGAGTTCAACAGTGAAGCCTTCTAGGCCTGGGCTTTTCTTTGTGGGTAAATGTTTTGATCACTAATTTAATATCTTTATTTGTTATAGGTCTATTCAGATTTTCTATTTCTTCTTAAGTCAGTTTTGGTAGTTTGTGTCTATGTAGGAATTGTCCATTTTATCTAGGTTATGATACTATTACAATTTATTAAGGGACCTAAAATAAATTGATAAAAGAGGTAAATGACCTCTATGGAGAAAAATTTAAGTTTATATAATGACAGTTTTTAAAGACCAGAACAAACTTAGACATATGTCCTGTGCATGGACAGAGATTCAATATGGAAAAAATTCAATCCAATCCCTACATCCTGGCCATCCTGTGTATAACTTGAAAACCTGGTGTGGAAGTTGATAAGGAAAGAACAAAGGGCCAAGAATGGCCAAGGTGCTTTTGATGAAAAAGTATAAGGACCAGGGACTTCTCTGGTGGTCCAGTGGCTAAGAATCTGCCTTCCAATGCAGGGGACGATCCCTGGTCGGGCAACTAAGATCCCACGTGCCGCCGGACAGCTAAGCCCACACACCACAACCACTGAGCCCACGTGCTGCAACGAAAGATCCCGTGTGCCACAACTAAGACCCAACTCAGCCAAATAAATAATAATTAAAAAAAAAAAAAGAAGTATAAGGGCCAGTACTGCCATGGCTTAAGGCTGAAACCATGGGACTAACAAAGGGAAAGAGGGGACCAGGGGATGGAGCAGAGCATCTAGAAATAGATCCACACACTACCAGCTCCATCTAGGATGAATTGGGTCTTGCAGATCACTGGGGATGAATATGCAGTGCTGGGACAACTGGTTATACATATGGAGTAAATGACATTGGAGCCTTACCCAACACCATACATCAACAGGAATTCTAGGAAAAAGTCAAGATGAGCCCCCAAACTGAGAGAGGATGTCTTCAGCACTTAAAACGGACCAGTATCCTAAATAGAGAGCCACGATGTGGTGGCACAAAGACAGCAACGGGGAGGGGCAGGGAGCCAGTGGTGGGTGGGAGGGGGTGAGACTAAGGACTGGAGACAGAGACTGGAGGGGGGAGGGAAGGGATGGGGGGGGTCAGACCAGCATGGATGTGGACAGACAGGAGTAGGAAAATGGCCAAAAGGAGGGAGAGATGAGGCAGCAGTTCCAAAGGGCAAAGACAGCTGCCACGAAGACAGAGGGACAGGGACTTCCCTGGTGGTCCGGTGGTTAAGACTCCGAGCTTCCACAGCAGGGGGCGCAGGTTCAATCCCTGGTCGGGGAACTAAGATCCCACATGCATCATGGCCAATGCAGCAGGGTGAGACGGGAACACAGGCAAAGCCCAGGGTGGGGGATGGACATTGCTGGGTCCTGGGAGAGAGTGAGGGGTGGGCTCCCAGAGACCGAGCCCAGTCAGGGAGAAGGCCAGGGAAACCGAGGTGCAGGAAAGTCAGACTGGGGAGGGACTGAAGTACTCCCAGACCTGCCTACGGGGAGGGACACCTTGGCCGCCGCAGGGCTCTAGCTGGGGCTCCAGCGGGGAAGGAGGATGTAGACACGGGTACGTGTGCCTGCGAACACCTGCCAGTCTCTGCATGTACAGGATGTCCCTGAATATCTGGGCACACGTGGCTCACACGTGTGACCCTAGGCATCTGAGCATGTGTGTGAGCTTGGACATGCGTACACACACATGCCTAGAGAATGAGAGGACCCTTTGTGCGGTGCCCAGTGACCACCACTACCTTGTACTGCCTGCTCTGGCACAGAAAGAGCTAGAAGGCAGGCAGCCAGCCTTCTCTGAGCACCACTATGTACCAGGCATCCTCTTGTTTAATCCTCACTCCGTCCCCTTAGGAGAAGTGGCGGCCAGGGAGCTGGGGCCACTCCCCTACTCCCAGCTGGTAGCTGGGGCACCTGGAGTGACACCCGGGCCTGACCTCCAAGGCCCTGGGGCTGCCACCGGGGCAGTGGGCTGGAGGCAGGTCAGGGTGGCTGGCCGCCGCCCTTCCCCTCCCTGCCTCCCTCCCAGCAGAGGCCAGAGAACAGCTGCGTCTGCCCCGGCCCAGCGCCTTCCCCTGCCCGCCTCCGGGACAGCCTCATTAGGGATTCTGCTGGTGCCACCAGCTGATTAGTGTCACGTTAATTGAGCATTCAGAAGGCTGCCACCTCCAAGGGCAGTGTCGGCAGCAAAGGGGAATGCGGATACGGGCTGCTCCTCCCGGGGGGCTGGGGCCAGGCCCCAGGCCCAGGGACCCCTCCTGTCCTGGACACCCCACCCCAGCCCCGTTTCAACACAGATCATGTCCAGTTCCTGAGCCTTAGGGAGGAGGTGATAGGCAAAATCTGTGACAACATAAGAAGGAAAAAAACTCACCAAACACCTGCTGTGCTCCGGTGCCCGGCACACCTTTCATTCTCCCACCCCTCCTCTAGGAAAGCTACAGTTATCAATGGCCCCATTTTACAGTCAGAAAGTCTGAGGTCCACCAAGGGAACAACTTCGCCGGGGGCAGGGTGGTGGGGACGTGCAGTGCCTCAGCAGGAAGCCGCACTCAGCCGCACAGGGACTGGCGTCTGGCTGGTAGGTGCCTGGGGGCACCTGGGGCTGCCACCGGGGCAGCACAGAGAAGCCCGGAGCGTGGGAGCAGGAATCCTGGGCTGGGGTCCTGCCCTGGCCACCCCTCCCACCTCCACCTGCCCCCTGATGGGCAGGTACCACGTGCCTGCCCGTACAGAGTATCACGCTGACTTCGGCAACCCCTGATGCGCCCACCCCTTCAGCCCCTTACAGACGAGAAACTGAGGCTCACGTCCAGCGGCTGCCCCAGGTCACCCCCAGCAAGTGGCTGAGCTGGGCGTGGGCCATGGCCTGCCTCCAGTCGGAATCCGAGCTGCTCACCTCTCCCCAGTCTCACCCCTCCAGCTTCTGGAAGGCAGGGTGCCACTGAGGCCCACTCTCCTGTCTCCCTGTAGCAACATTAAATCCCACTCAAAGGGCTGCTTTTAATTGGCTTAATGTACTTGTTAATAACTGCGTCTATTTAACACACCTGTAAAAGGCCCATAACATTAACTTAACGACAGCGACGGCTCGCCTGCACCGCCAGCCAGCCAGGCAGTCTTTCACATTTCCCGACAAGGCTTTCACAGGGGCCATGGCGGGGGGGGGGGGGGGGGGGGCAGGGGGCAGGGGCAGCCCAGTTCATGGGGGGAGATTCGCTAGACCCCGCACCGTCATTCACGCAACGCTCCCGGGCAGCTGCCGCGGCTCCACACATTCTCTTAGGCATCAGGGTGCTGAGAAGGAGCAAGGCCTGCCCTCAGACAACTCGAAATCCAGCCCAGGAGACAAGCCAACAGCTACAGCAGGGGAGTGCTGGGGGCAGGCAGGGAAGGCTGCCTGGATGGGGGCCGCGGCCGTGTCTCAGCTGAGACCGGGGGTGTAAGCAACACCTCTTCTTCATCCTCTCGGCACATAATTCAGGCACCTACTGCGTGCTGGGCACTGCATGGACAATTCCACCCCACCCCAGGTTCACCCTTCCAGATCAGGTACTGGAGGGGACCCAGAGATGGGGCAGTTCTCCTCGGGGTGTGGGGCGGGGGAGACAGACGGACACAGACTAGACGAGCAGGGTGTCCAGGCCATCGGCATCAACCTGAGAGAACCGGTCCAGCCATGGTGTCCACGGTGCCCAGTGATTGAGAGCAGGGTCCCGGGGCACAGATGCCCGGGGCTCAAATCCTGGCTCACAGATTGTTTCTCTGCCACCAGAGGTCTCAAACTGGCAGCCCACAAGCCACAGCCTGCCCACCAGGTGTGTGGTGTGTCCTGCTGGTGTCTGAACACTGTTTCAAAAGAGAACACCTCTGGGGATTTCCCTGGGGGTCCAGTGGTTAAGACTCTGTGCTTCTAATGCAGAGGGGGCGCCGGTTCAGTCCCTGGTCAGGGAAGTAAGATCCCACATGCCGCGCGGCCAAAAAATATAAAACAAAAAACCAAAAGAGAACACCTCAGGGCAGGGCACGCCTTCCCCGTCCACCTCTGTCCTTGCCCCACCTGGGCTCTGGCTCCTTGGCAACCCATCTGTCTGCCAGCAGTCAGCAAACCACGCAGGGATTTGCGTCTGCAACCCTCACCGATGTCCTGTCCCTTGAATGCCTATCCTTCTCTTCTGGAACCCAGGGCCCACCTCCCAGGGCCTCCACGGGGCTGGCAGAGGGGCGAGGCCCGGGTGTTTGGGGCGATGCCGGACCCAGAGGTGGCACTCAACAGAGGGGGGCGGTCAGCATGTACAGGAGGCCCGGGGACACCGTGCAGGCATCCAGGGGTCTGTGGGGGGGCGCTGCAGAGGGAGGTCAAGGCCACGTGGCCTGAATGCCACCCTGAGCAGCTAAGACTTCATGCAAATGAGGGGCTCACGGGAGGGTTTTACAGAGAAAAGCAAGGCAGCTGGGGGCCTGGAGGCAGTGAAGGGACTTCAGTGAATTCATCACCAACAACCTTGGCACCCACTGAAGGCAGGCACCCTCTCCAGTGCTCACAAAAACTCTCGAACGTCAGCAACAGCAGTATCATCCCCATTTTACACAAGAGAAAACCAAGGCTCAGAGGGGGCAGCAGCCTGCCTAGGGCCACACAGCCAGTGTGTGGCAGAGCTGGGATTTGGCCGTGATTCCTTCTCAAAAGGCTGCCGACCACCCTCTGTGCTCTGCCCAGGAGCAGACGCTGCCCTATGACATGGGGAGCCGGGGAGCCTCAGGCTGCTCAAGGCCAAGGGCAGTGGAGGATGCTTTGAAGCAGACATCAAAGGCAGCACCCTGGGAGGAATGGGCGCCTGTGCCTGTCCCCCACCCTAAAGCAATACTCAGGTGTAGCTGGCCACCGGCAATTACAGAAAAGCACAGAGAAGAAATAAAATATGCCTCCTTCCCAGGCCAGCCCCTGTTGGCATCCAGGGCTTTTTTCCTTCAAATGTTGGTTCGAGAGGGAAGGAGGAAGACACAGCCCCCTTTGTGACCTCTTTCCACATCCCTGTACTGTACCCGCTTCCCGGCATCATCAGAGCCTTCCAACACCCTAAGCGTTAGTGCCCAGCGAGGTGTGTTTCTGCCAGGGGCCTCCTGGGTGCTCTGTCTCATAGGGACAGTCAGGCTGCTCCCGGGATGACTTCTTCCTGTTTCCCACCCAGTAGCCTTAGGGGTCCCATTAAAACCCACATCAGGTCATGTCCCTCCTCTGCTCCCAACCCTCCCCTGTGGAGCAAAGCCCAGGTCCTCTCAATGGCCCCAAGGCCCAGCCCGTTTGCTCTGTGCGCCCCCTGCCTCTCCGGTCCATCTCCTATGACCTTCCCCCACCGGCCCCGCTGCGCCCGGCGCACCCATCCACTCCCCTCAGCCTCTGCTCCCGGGACCACTCTCCCATCAGACGTCCACGCGGCTCACTCCCACACCGCACCTCCTTCCGCGGTCCTGAAGAACTGCTTTATCAGAGAAGCCTCTGCGCTGACTGCCGTGTCCGAACGAGGCGCCCTTCCATCCCATCCCTCTCCGTCCCCCACGCCCTGCTGTCCCGATGACTACGGCTGCGTAACAAATCACCCCAAAGCTCAGCGGCCTCACACAGCTCTGTTGTATGCTCAGGACTATGGACAGGGCGCCATGGGGTTGGTGTCTCTGCTCCGTGATGTCGCTGGGAACGGGGCTGGGGTAGGGGGCCTTGCGGGAAGACCCGGGCTGGGGCTGGAATCTTCCGAAGGCCTGCTCCCTCACACATCGGGTGGTGGGTGCCGGCCGTCGGCTGAAACACCCACACATGGCCTCTCCACGTGGCCTGGGCTTCCCAGAACATGATGGCGGGGAGGGACATGACTCCAGGGATGGACCTCCTGAGAGACAGATCCACCTGGAGCTCCAGGAGGCAGCCATACGCCCTCAGGACTGAGCCACGATAGTCACCAGTGCCACTTAGTGATAGCCATGACAGTCACTCAGCGCCACTGAGCCACGATAGTCACCAGTCACCACGCGTTCTGTTCAGTAGAATCGAGTCGCTTAGTTGGTTCATGTTTAAAGGAAAATTAGCCTCCGCCGTTTGTGGGAGGAACGCCAAAGAATTGTGCACATAAACTACGACACCTGCTCTCTCCTTGTTCGCGGGGCCTATCGCTGCCGGACGCATTACACGTTATTGTCTGTCTCCCCCGACTAGATGGCAACTCGGAGGGGGCGGGGACTTCAGTTTGCTTTGACCGCCGCTCGTCTCCAAGCCCAGGACAGTGCCTGCACATGGGAGGGCTCAGGAGACACCCAGGGGATGCGGGCTTGGGGGGAGGCGTCTCTCCATGGGGCTGTCTCTGGTTTAGTTCCTCCCAGGACCAACTCTCCCAAGTGGCGCGACTGGCGGTGAACAGGGGCTCCCAGGCTGGACGGGTCCCTCTAGCCACAGCCTCGTCATTCCTTCAATGCAACATTCCTGAGTTCCTACTCCATGTCCTGTGGGCAGTGGGGACAGCACTGAACAAGCCAGCTCAGGGAGCCCAGTCTGCTGGGGCAGCAGGACAAGCCCAGGGCAGTCAGAATCTGCCGTGGTGCCTGCGGCGATGCACCAGGCGCCGATGGAACCTTCGCTGGGGCGCCCTGGCCAACTCGGGGAACCAGGCAAGGTGGGCCCTGGGGCTCCCCAGGGGACCCACAGGGCCATGGGTCCCCTCCTCTGCCCATTAACCCCGTGAGCGCTGCCCCCCACCCTTGCCACTGCATAGAAGCCTGCCACAGACAGCTGGCTGGCTGCTTCCTTCACGTGAGGCCTTTTTTGTGTCATGACGTTTGCCAAAATGGGGCTGTGCAATTGCACTGAACACTGGTGGTGGCGCCCACCTCCGGGGGAGGGTCAGGAGCCTTCGCCCAGCGGGACTCGGGGGCCCAGCCTGGCCCGGGTGGCCAGAGGACCCCCCCGCCCAAGCCAGGGCTACTGTACGCTGGTGGACAAGGCTGGGGTTGAGGCCCCCTGGGTGGCTCAGCAGAAAGCCCTTCAGGAACAAGGGAGACAGTAGAGGCTGCAGATGCAAAGACTCACAGGGGTGCAGCGATCGAGCCAGGTTTGGAACAGGGCGACCCTGGTACACGCCCACCCAGAGACAAGCTCGTCCAGGGGAGGCCTGCCGAGGGCCGCCGGCCGGCAGTCTCCGGGAGCCGAGGGCAGCCGTGAGAGCTGCCCGGCCGTGTGCCCTCTGATGGGTCACTTCCTGCCTCTCTGAGCCTCCGGGCTGCCTCTATAGTCCCTCCTCAGGACTGTCCGCCTCCTAATTCTAAGAGGAAGAGGGGGAGCCTCCTGAGTCTCCTGGCCTCAGCTGGGGCCTGCCTTGGGGTGCAGGTGAGGGGATGATGACATGGAAGGCAAATCGCAGCTCAGCCCCTCCCCGGCTGTGTATTCTCGGGAAGCTTCCATCTCCTCCTCTGTGAAATGGGGGCCTGGATTAGTCAGCTACTGCTGTGTAGCAAGTTGCTCCAGAACTCAGTGGCTTAAAGCATCAGTGATCACGTACCGTCTCTCACCATTTCCGTGGGTCAGGAGCTCAGGGGCCACCTAGCCAGTGGCTCCGCTCCCTGTCTCTCGTGGGGCTGCAGTCCTCTGGAGGCTTGGTCAGGGCTGGAAGACCTGCCCCCGAGAAGGCGCACGTGCCTCTATGGGGGCCTCCCCCTCGGCTGCTCCGGCATCTTCACAGGCAGCCGCTTCCCCAGAGCAAGTGACCCAAGAGGGGAGGAGGCCACAGAGCCTTCCGCGACCCTGCCCTGGAAGTCACACTCCTTCACTTCCAGGGTATCTTACAGGTCACACAGGTCAGCCCCATGTGGAGTGGAAGGGCGTGAATACCAGGAGGTGAGAAACGGGGACAGATCTTGGAGGTTGCCTGCAAAGTGCCACAACTTGTCTGCTTCCTTATCTGTAAAATGGGACCACCTCCCACCTCTCGGAGCTGTCAGGTGCTCCAAACAAGAGGCATGGAGAAAAGCTGTAGGCAGGGGGCCTCACATATACTAAGCGCTCACCAAAGGACGGCCTCTGTGTCACGGCACCACCGTCGGCTCCAACAAAGTGGAGGGACCAACCCACCCTGGCTGAGCCCTGGTGACCAGCAGAGGGGCCAGATGGGCCCCTTCTTTCAATGAATGGAAACTAGTAACAGGCATTGCTCTTTTTTTCTTCTTCTTCTTAAGGTTTTAAGCACCTAATTTATTCCATCCATTAGATGGATTTTGTAGATTCAATCATTTTCACAGTTGGTGGCTCATTCGATACTCAAGATAAACTCCAAATGAAAGTATACGGGCGAGGACAAATGAGTTTTCACACCACAATGGCAGAAACTTGCTTGGGAAGAGAGTTTAAGAGGAACAAAAATACATACAGATATAATTTTTTTCCCCCGGCAGCCGCTTTTGCTGACTATAGTAGGTTACCACAGTTAATTTCACCAGTTTTGTTCATCTGTAAAATTGCATAAAAGTGACATTTTTGTGCTCATTATAGCAACTGCTGATTTATGGCTGGTAAATGAAGAGCTGGTCCCTTTTTTGCGGGACTCTCCGAGCGGCGCTAAGTGCCCATGAAATTGCTTGTATAATGTAGTTTAAATCCAATCTCGGAGAAAGATTCCCCCGTTGGCCAAAGTGACATTTCCATTCTCCACACCGAGTTTATTTTAGGCCACTTAGGAGTGGGGGCTGCCCCAGGCAGGGTCGGGATGGGGGGCCTGGGGTCAGCTCCACCCACCTGGCCCAGGTTAGGCCACACGGATGGAGGGGCACTGCCCCAGCCTCCTTGGGGTACTCGGTGCCGCCACCCTCTTCCCTCCCCACTGTCCTGCCCAGGTCAGACCACATCCCTGCGCCTCAGGGCAGAGAAGAACGGTCTTCCTAACGCAGGCCTGCCCTGCCCCTCACCTGCTTAGAACCTTCCACAGCTGCCGATGCCTTGGGCGAGGGCTCCCAGCACAGCAGTGCAGACACCAGGGGCCTGACAGGTCTTTGTCCTGCGCATCGCAGGGCGTTTAGCAGCATCCCTGACCCGTACCCGCTAGCTGCCGTAGAACCCTCTCTGCAAGCTATGACAACCGAACTCATCTGCGGATGTCAACAGTGTGCCCTGGGGACAGAACCATTGAGAACACTGCCCCACAGCGAAGAGGCCCTGCTCTGGCCCAACACCCTCCTGAGCTGCCTGTCGTGGTCTTTCCTCCCCTGCATGCCTGCTCTGGGCTTCTGCTTTTATTCTGGTTTATAGTTCCCACTGAGACAGGCTTCCTCACCTCTGGACCTTTGCCTGTGCAGTTTCTTCTGCTGGAATATGTTTCTCTCCTCCCTCCTCGCTCTTTTCGCCATTGCCTTTAGCAGGGATGCCCTTTCTTCCAGAAAGCTACCTCTGAAGCCCTGGGGGTGAGGCTCCCCCATCACGGCATGCATTTTGCTCAGACTGGCTCTAAGTCCACAAGGGAGTCGGGTGAGGCTTGGGAAGGAGGGGATGTGGTGGGAAGGCCTAAGGAAGGCGGTGGGGTCTGCACTGTGTCCTAGCCACAGTGCCAGGCCCAGCCATGCACAAGCCCTACCCCTTCCTCTCCCAGGAAGACCCCTGTGCCAGGCAGGTGGGAGGGGTCTTAACACACTTAGAGAGACCCACTTCTGCTAACGCTCCACCGCACGACTCATGAAAGCCTCACAGCCCTCCTGGGAGGTAGTGTTAGCAGCGGTGTAACCCCATTTTATATGAGGAAACTGAGGCTCGGAGTGGTGAACACCCCCCCACACCCCCGCAGGAGTCACTGTTGGGTCCCAGGGATGCCCACAGGGCCGAGAGGAAGGCAGTGCACCATGAGACCTTGTAGGGTCCTCCTCACCCAGGGGCCCAGCCAGGTCACGATCTCCCATCGCCTACTGTTTGTCTCACCCCCTGCTCGGCCCCTTGGCACAGACATTCCTTGAGGCCGCCCTGCAGATCTGCCACAGTCCTTATCCCCATTCCATAGGTGGGAAAACTGAGGCTCGGCCAGGCCAACAACTTGCCCAGGGCCACACAGCCCTGCAACCAGACAGGACTCCACCTAGGCAGCCAGCTCCAAAGCCCAGGGTCTCTCCATCTGCCTCACGCAGGCCTCCTGCTCCACTCCCCACCCCAGAGGGGGTCCTGGGCGGCACTGAGGAATGTCTTAGGACCAGGGAGGGGCTTTGGATGGGAGAAGGGGGTCTACCCACCGGCAACCCGCCTCCCCCACAGCAGGGCCCAGTTGTGCCCACTGACGGTGGGGACAGTCAGCCTGTCACACAGAGTACACCCTTCAGGGAGTTTCCCGGCGGTCCAGTGGTTAGGACTCCACGCTTTCACTGCCGAGGGCCCGGGTTCAATTCCTGGTCAGGGAGCTAAGATGTCACAAGCTGTGTGGCGTGGCCCAAAAAATAAATAAATAAACAAAGTACACCCTTCAGCTGACGTGCTGACAGCTCACAAAAAAGGCAGTGGCCACCACACAGGTCTTGCAGGTGACAGGCAGACCTGGGGAGGGGAGGGGCAGCCAGCGGGGGCAAAACTCCTCCTTCCCGGCTGCCTGTTGGTTGAACGAGGGTCGGTGAGCACCAGGATGAAAGCCACCTGCGGCAACTTGCCCCGCGCGAGGCCACGTAGCAACTCACTGAGCCATCCATGGGCCATCATCACCCCATTCTGCACATGAGGCGCCGAGAGGACAAGTAAAGGGGCGGAATGAACACCCACCAGAGTGGTGGTGTTGGGGTTGGCCAAAAAGTTCGTTCCGGTTTTTCCATAAGATGGCACGGGAAACCTGAACGAACTTTTTGGCCAACCTACTACAATGGACGACGGTACCAGGCAGGTGGAGTGGAGGGTTTAGAGCCCCCGTAACTCCCGTGCTGGGGGGGGGGGGGTGTGTGTGTGCGGGGAGCGCAGCCGGCACAGTCTCTTCGGCAAGTTGGGCATTCTCTCCTGAAGCTGAACATTCTCGTCTCTCCTTTGTCCCAGCAGTTCTGCTCCTGGGCCTATTCCCAGCAGGACTCACTGAATACGTGCCCCAGGGGCTGTCACACTATTTGTATCAGCTCCAAACCAGAAATGACCCAAATGCCATCAGCAGTGGGAAGGATGAGTAAAACTGTGATGTAGTCACACTCAAACATCACACAACCATGAGAATGAACAGACCGCCACGCCCATGGCCACCCGGATGAACCTCGAAACATAACCTTAAGTGGCGGAGACCCGACAGTGCAAACGAGCATGCACTGCAGGATCCCAGCTCACCTGTGCCAGGCCCGGGCACCATGAGTCCGCGCCGTTAGGGGCCAGGAGAGCCGTTCCCTTGGTGTGGGTACTGACTAGGAGGGGGCGCAGGGGGCCCTCTGGGGACTGGCACAGGCCTCTCCCTTGACCTAGGTGTCACACGAGTGTGTTCTGTTTGTGAAAGTGCAGCCAGCTTGTGATGTATGCAGTTTCCTTTAACGTACTTTACACTTCGATCCGAAGCTTAACGATTTAGAAAGGATGAATGACGGAGCAAGTGACAAAGCGAGGGGGGTGGCGAGCCCCTCCGCGGACAGTGGCGGCGTGCGGCCCGCGGGCCTCGCGGGTCGCAGGGTCGGCTCCCACCTGTGCTTCCTCCCCTCCTGTGTCCCCACAGGCGAGGCGGCGGCCAGCTCCATGCATTCCTCCCGCTACCCGAGCCCGGCCGAGCTGGACGCCTACGCCGAGAAGGTGGCCAACAGCCCGCTCTCCATCAAGATCTTCCCCAGCAACATCCGCGTGCCCCAGCACAAGCACCTCAGCCGCACCGTCAACGGCTACGACACCAGTGGCCAGCGCTACAGCCCCTACCCGCCGCCTACGGCCGGCTACCAGGGCCTGCTCGCCGTCGTCAAGGCCGCCGTCACCTCCTCCGGCGTGGCTGCGCCCCCCGGGCTCACCAAAAGCGTGCTCAAGAGTGCCGAGGGCAAGCGGACCAAGCTGTCGCCGGCCGCCGTGCAGGTGGGCATCGCGCCCTACCCGGCGCCCAGCACTCTGGGGTCCCTGGCCTACCCCAAGCCGCCCGAGGCGCCCGCCCCGCCACCCGGCCTGCCCGCGGCCGCGGCCACCGCCGCCTCCGTCATCCCCCTGCCCGGCCGCGGCCTGCCCCTGCCGCCTTCCAACCTGCCCTCCATCCACAGCATCCTCTACCAGCTCAACCAGCAGTGCCAGGCCCCAGGCGCTGCGCCCGCCGCCTGCCAGGCCGTGGCCGTTCCGCACCCCAGCCCAGCCCAGCACGGCCCGGTGCCCAGCTTCCCCAGCCTGGCCTACCCGGCCACTGCCGGCCCACCCGACTGCCGGAAAGGCGCCGAGCTGGGCCAGGGAAGCACGCCGGCCTTGACGTTGGCTGGGGCCACCAAGCCCACAGGGTACGCAGACGGAGGCCTGGATTACCTGCTGTGGCCGCAGAAGCCGCCGCCGCCGCCCCCGCCCCAGCCGCTGCGGGCCTACAGCGGCGGCACGGTGGCCAGCAAGTCCCCCGAGGCCTGTGGGGGGCGGGTATACGAGCGGGCCGGCGGGTCGCCCGTCAACTGCGGCGTGGGGCTGCCCACCAGCTTCACCGTGGGCCAGTACTTCGCCGCCCCCTGGAACAGCGTGCTGGTGACCCCCACCAGCGACTGCTACAATCCGGCAGCCGCGGCAGTGGCCGTGACCGAGCTGGGGACGGGGGCGGCCCGGGAGCTGGCGGGGCCCCCGGCGGAGACCCTCTCAGGCCTGCCCAGCAAGAGCGTGTGCAACACGGCCGTGCTGAGCAGCAGCCTGCAGTCACTGGAGTATCTCATCAACGACATCCGGCCCCCGTGCATCAAGGAGCAGATGCTGGGCAAGGGCTACGAGACGGTGGCTGTGCCCCGGCTCCTCGACCACCAGCACGCCCACATCCGCTTGCCCGTCTACAGATAAGGCCTGCCTGGCAGATGCACAGACGGACAGGGCGCCCAGGGGGGAGGCAGGCCGCAGAACAGGGTGGGCAGCACGCGGGGCGGGGGCGCCAGCCCCGCCCTGTGTCCGAGTGCCCATTTATACCCACAGGGAAGCCAGGCCGGCTGCTGCCGGCTGCTGCTGACATGGAGTGGCAATGTGACCTCACTCGCCAAGGCCCCTCCCCACCATCAGCTGCCCCAGGACACACGGAGGGCCGGGTGGGGGCGGGGGCAGCTGCCGACATCCACACCTTCCTCCATCCAAGCTGGCAGAGGCAGGGAGAGAGAAACCACTTAAAACAGAAGCGGTTCTTTCCGGCTCTCCAGGGGAGGGGGTCAGACCACAGTGGGATGCAGAAGGAAATGTTAGGGTCTAGAGTCGGGGTGGGATCAGAGCGGCCCCCGGGGCTTACACAGCTCCTCCCTCCACGAGCTCCCCAGTCTCCTGGAAAAAGAGCAGAGGGGGCCTAGAGGAAGTCATCAAGCCCACTGCGCCCTCACTGCCCTCTCCAGGCGAAGACCACTCGAATACAGGCTCCGGGGACTACAGGTCCCCCTGCTCCTCCTCTTCTAGACTCTCTTCCCCTCCTCACCATTCCTTCCCAACACAGAATCCCATCTCCATTCTCCAAACCCTGGACTACCACCTTCTCCCTTCCCTTCAGTACATCTTACAGGGCTTCTGGGCACAGTTGTGCAGGCTGTGTACTGCACAAGGCAACTCATCTGAGGAGACACCATTTGCATCCTAGACTTGTATATTTATTACAGCAATTTTCTGAATCTTGAGGAAGGGGCACCATTCACCCATGTGCACAAAGGCGCCATAGGGGCTAACAATGTCAGAGGGACCAGACCCCGCCTCCTTCAGGGGTTCTCCTAGGAGCCAGTTCTGGGGGCAACCTGCTGGTTTTAATTGGGAGATCCAGTCCAACTCTTTTCCTGCAAGCCACCCTCCAAGGCCTGCCCCACACCATTCCGGGGGATAAGGCAGGCAGGGGGTCCCCCCATTAAGTCTCCAAGGCCCGATTTCCCCAAGTCCTGGCCCCTCTGGCACTCCAGAAGCGGTACTGTATCTCTCTCCAAGGCCTGTTCAAGCACTAAGTGCATTTACAAATCTCTGAGAATGTTTTTTTTTTATACTAAAATTGACCATTATATTCTACTGTGAGAAGTGCAGTCTGCACTATATTGTTTTAAAAACGAAGAGAAAGAAAAAAAAAAAAGGAAAACACAGATGGTGTCTCAGCTGTGGGATGTTTTGCAGCTCTTGTTTTTGTTCGTTCTTCCTTCCTCCCCTTAGGAGTAAAAGGGGCTGTCTCCTCCCCTGCTGACTGGGCTTGGAGCCCTCGGAAGCAGGCCAGGAGCCTCCTGGCCCCTCCTCTGCTGGGCCACTTCGTATGCAATGTTTCATTTACTTCTCCAGCTCTTTCGAAGTGGACACTGTCATTTACCCTGTTTACGTGTCAGCCACTCAGTTGGGTCAGGGATCGGTCCTAGAGCAGCCGAGACAGAACTGAGCCCGGGCCGCTCTGGCTCATTCCCTGAGGGGTACAGAGGTGGTCTGGGGCTGGTGTTCCCCTGCATCACTAAATTCCTTCCCAGCTCTTCCTCTGTGCCTGGCACCATCCCTGCTTCCCTGGAGGCAGAGTGGCTGGGGACAGGCCAAAGTGGCTGAGCAGTGGCCACCTCCCTGGCCAGCCGCAGCACACACCCACCCCGTGCCCTGGTGCCTGGGGATGTCCAGGAGACCATCCCTGCTCCAGGATGCTCAGCATTTATCAGGCACTTACTGTGTGCTGCCCATTTTCCTATACACGGCAGCTCTTTGGAGCCTCACCACTGCTTGCAAGGTACGGGGTGTTCTAGAGGAAGAAGCGGCTCGGAGATGTGAAGCGACCTGCCTGAGGTCACACAGCAAGTCTGTGGAAAGTTGTAGTTCAAGCAGCAAAGCACAGACTCTTCCTCACATCCTGTCCCCACCTTCTCCCCTGGCTTGTTGGCCCAATGTCTGAACAGGGGGAGTCCCCAGTCTGATTCAGGCCTCCCCTCTCATGCATGGAGCCCTGTCTGGATGCCTGGCATGGTAGGTTCAGGGCAGAAGAGGGACAGAGGGAACACCGTGGATGTGACCTTGCAGTGCAGACACCCACCTCCCTAAGGCCAGACCCCTGAGCCTGGCAGCACACGGAGGCTCCGAGAGGAAGAGGCTGTGTCCAGGGCGGGACCCGGGCCCTTCTGAGCTGGGTCAATGAACCAAACACACCACCCAGGCCCTGGAGAGCAGGAGCAGGGGTCCTGCTGGGTGACAAGCTAGGGAAGTCAGCGCTGCGTGAAAGGCCCCTGGGAGTTATCACAAATAGGACGTAAACGGCAGCTGACACAGTGCTTTTCTGACCACACATAATTGAGTCTCATGACAGCCTTCTCAGGTATGTAATAAAAGCATCCCCACTTTACAGATGAGGACGCAGAGAATCTGAGAAACGGCCACAAGGATGGTAAGAGGGAGCCAGGTTCCGGCATCAAGCCCCACACCCTGGGCCAGGCTGCCTCGACGCTCCACCCTCATCCATCACTGAAGTACGCCTGGGGGCATCGCAGCTCCCAGGGCAACCCAGCCCCTGGAGTGAGCTAGCCCTGGGTGCAAATCCTACCAACGGTACTTTGAGTGACCCAGAACAGGTCCATCCTCAAAGGGGGCAGCGCCAGAACCAGAGATGGGATTCAAGGAGACCACAGCACGGTGCGGGTACTTGGGAGAGGGACAGAGCAGCAGGGTCTACAGCCAGGTTTACGGCTGCTCGGCAGCCTGTGGCTCAGCTGTTCTAAGGGGCTACCAGCACCAATTCTAGGTAGCCCAGGCCCCCACGTCCTGGGCCCACCACCAGGCCCGCCCACACTGGGGCATCAGGAGAGAGGACAGAGATGGGAGCCACCCTCCAGGTCAAGTCCCTCACACCGGGGGTGAGGACCCGCCCCCTATCCTGGGAAGAATCTTACCCTCTGCAGGGCGGGTCTGCAAGCAGGGCAGGTGCAGGCACGGAGCACAGCCAGTCGGGGCCTGGCCCCAGGACCCAGCTGGGGTTCTAGCTCTGGCCTAGCACTGGCTTCCTGGGTGCCTTGGCCAGCTTTCTTCTCCCTGGGAGCTGAGCTAGCTGATCTCAAAGGGCCCTCCAGCCTCGTCATTCTGGCACGAGGCAGTCCTGCCCTTTATACCACATTGGAGGAGCAGCGCAGGTGATAACGATGTTATCATTACTACAATTACAGACAGCCCAGTTACTGTGGGCAGACTGGCTACCAGGCTCAGCATTAAATGGTATTTAGTCCTCACAGCCGTTCAGGTGCACGTGATATGGGCCCAGAGAAGAGCAATCACTTTGCCTAAAGTCACACAGCTGAGGATGGAGAGCGGCGAAGCAGCTCGGGTAGAACACCAGCCCTCTGATTCAGAGTCTAAGCTCTTAACTGTTGTGCTATGCAGTGACTAAAACTACCACCGACCCCCAAATATGGCCTGCTTGGCTCCAGAACGCAGGTCCGGCCTCAGTTGCCACACCCCGCGCCGCTGGGACTTCATGTTGGGTGAACGAGGGAGAGGGGAGCCGCTGCCAGCCGATCCAGCCCCCTCCCCCCACCCGAGGTGCAAGCCTGTCTCTTCATAAGGACGCTAGGAGCCTCTTCTTCTCCGTGTAGCTGTCTTGGGTTCACCCCCAGTTAGAGCTGAGCTGTCCAATACGGTAACCACGTGTGGCTGGCCCAGAACCGCGTCTATTACTACCGCTTCAGGTCATAACAGCAATTAGAACATCACCCCATCTTCCAGAGGCATCAGACTGGAGGGAGGGCTTCGACAAACATTTGAGTGGAGGGAATCCACGTGGGGAACACTCACCTTTTCAGGGTGGCTCCGTGTTTTCCTGACTCATCCCATCCTTTAGATCCCGCTCCCATTTCGAGCCCTGCCTTGCCTCCAAGCAGCGAATTCGAACCCGCACCGCTCAGCTCTGAGCTGCATCTGAGACTCCACGTGCGCCTGGGTTTCCCCCTGCGCTGTATTGCGCCTGCGCGTCCCGGGTGCTCTTAAAGGGCCCACACGGCCGCCACAGGGCCCCCTTCGCTGGCCATTGGAAGGGGGCCCAGCCAGGGGGGCGGGCAAACCCGGTGGACAAAAGGTTTTTTGTTTAAATCATCACCATCACCAGCTCACTAAAGAGTGGCAGGAGGAGGGGAGGAGTCAGGAAAAACTGGCCTCAGTGTCCTCATAGACTCCATGTGTGACCCTGGGTGACCTGTATGGCCTCTCTGAGCCTTGGTTCCAGTTCTCTGAGCCTCTGTCAAAGGGAGTGGAGGCATTTGAAGGACTGGGATGGCATCAGGTGATGTGTGATCAGGATGACAGGGCAAATTAGTCCTGTGAGTGGGACCCACCCCCAGAGCAGTGGGGCCCAAAGGTTCCAGTCCTGAGGCTACCGCCCACCAGCATGTGGCCTTTGGCAAGTGACTGCCCCTCTTTGAGCCACCTGTGTCTCAAATGTAAAGTGAAACTAATATTACAATGCACGTACCATGTGGTGTTGAACAGAGGAGACAGGTAGTCAGATCCACGAGGCAGCACAGATCCTGTTCTGTAGATGTATTATTTCTGTCTTCACCTAGTCTGGCTGATTTTCACCTTGGAAAGTGGGTTTCTAGGTTAAAAGAGTTTGAGAAATAGATGCCTGTGTCCCCCTCCCCCCACCACCTTGGAGATGCACAAATCACATTAGCATATTAAAGGCTCTGAAAAGTCCTGCAGGCAAGATACCCTTCCAGCTTTAACCCAGCATTTCCCTAACTTTTTCCGATCACCTAAGTTTTTGTTCCTATCTGTTAGCATACCAAGGAACAAATGGGACTTAAGGAAATACTGAGTCCTTACTCTTGTGTTGCAATGGGGGAAACTAAGTCCTTTCTCCTCACTGAGCCTCAGTTTCCCCAATTGCAACACAAAGACTCCTAATGAGTTTGCTGCAGAGCCAGAACTGGAATCCAACCCTGACCTGAGTTGTTGGGCCTCACATCCTAATTGGCCTTTGTCCACTGTGTAGAGCTAGGCCCCAAAGAAGGGAAAGACCACCAGGGAGAGAAAGGAAGCCCTCACTTGAGAACAGGGGATGATCCTCCATTTTGAAAATGAAAAAAGGTTCAGAGAAGGGAGGCAACTTGCCTGAGAGCACACAGCAACTAGGTCCTAGACTTTCCAGAGGCAGATATAGACTCCTTTTTCTCCTTGTGGGAGTGGCAGTGGCAGGGTTTCCTCAGTCTTGTAACGTCAGCCTCACTTAATGAGGAGCTCACTCTAGGGGCTCCCGACCACGTCCCCAGGTTCCAAGTTTCCCTAAGGCCTCCTCCGAGGAGACTCCCGGATGTGACTACAGCAGCCCCTGGTGGCCAATCTCCACGACCAGCCACCCCACCCTGTAGTGGCCAAAGGCAGATCTGTGGGATCCAGTGGGTATATCCCAAACTGAGGGGGGAGTCTCTGATGACGCTGAGAAGACTCTGAGCTGGGATATGGGGATCTGGGTTTGAGTCCCATCTCCACCCAACCTGTCCCATCTTCACCTGTTAGAAGCCATCACAGCCTGTTGCTATAGAAAAACAGAATGTCCCCGTGCTGTGGAAAGGCCAAATCGCTAAAAAAAAAAGAAAGAAAGAAAGAAAAAAAATCCTGCCACCCCCCAGCAGGGGTCTCCTTCTAAGCCAGAGGATTCAAATCCTGAGTCCACCACATCCAGGCTGTGTGTGCTTAAGCAAATGCCTTTACTTAAGCACACACAGCCTGTGGGTCTCACTTTCTTCATCTGCAAAATAGGCAGAAAATTTTGTTCTTATATCTTCATGATTTTGACAGGGTAATAGGAAATCCTGACTCATTGGTATAAATGAGGGGAAAAAATGGACTATCTCAAACAATCATAAGAAACCCTATGGTAGGGTAGCTCCAGGGTTCGTTAATTCAATAGCACAATGGTGTCATCAAGGACCCATGTCCTTTTCATCTGTCTGTTCCACCAAGCCCTTTCATGGTCACAAAATGGCTGCTGCAGTTCTGGGCATCACATCCAGACCTGACAGTGCCCAGCAAAAGAGAAGACAGTGTTTTTTATATTTCTCTTTTCCCCCCCAGAATTCTTCCTCCTTTGGCAGACTTTCCCTTCTGTCTCACGGTCCAGAACTGGTTCACATGGCTATTCCTATACCAATACCTAGTAAGGGAGATAGAGTCACAGTGGTTGGCTCGGCGAAAGCCCATGACTGTAGAGCAGAGTGGAGAACTCTGAACAAAATGAGGTGCTGTGAATAAGGAAGACAGTCATGACTTTTGGAGAGGCATCCACACCAGTCCATGAGGTCCCACACATGGTTCCTGAAATATGAATGCCAAGCACTGAGCACAGCGCCTAACACATGGCAGGTGCCTTATGTGTGTTCATTTGTTCTCTCCTTTTTGGGCTTCCCTCCAAAAACACAAGACTCCCAGCCTGGCCTCTCCCGACCCAGCCTCCCGCCCTCCATCCCTCGGGCTGGGGTCTCCACTGCCCAATGCCCCTTCTACCCTGTCCTCTGGTTCCATCACCACCACCTCCTTTTGTTTCTGTCTCAAAAGCTTGGGATGAACAAGGATCTCCCCATTGTCCCCCATGACTTCAGATTCCTAAAAAATAAAAGACGGGACGTGCTCGATTCTCATGCAAATGCTTTTGCCAGGGAGTCAAAAATTACTAACAGTATAAACAGAGGCCTGGAGTATTAACCACCCCGTCCAAGCAACCAGAGTGATCAGAATACACCGTTATCCGGGCAAGGTGTGGAGACTGCCTGCCAACTACATTATTACCTTCGGAAATGTCAGAAGCGTGCGAACGCCGGGAGGAGATGAACAGTATGGTTGAAAATGACTTTTGATTAAAAAAAAAAATCCCCAGCATTCATCTAAAACAATAATAACAGCCAATAATAACAGTGCATGTAATAATGAACTATTCACAGGCATAAGAGGTAATTGTTCAATTAAGATCCAAGAGTTTCTGAGACTGTCTTTTCTGATGGGGTCCCATTGTTTTTGACTCTGGTAGCACTAATTATTTCCCAGTAGCGCTTTAAAGTTGGGATGAAAAAAACCCTGCTGTCACACATGACATACAAGTGCTTTAACATTATTAAATACACATACACGCACATAATAAGAAATCCTTGTTGGAATAAAGTTAAGCGTATGTTCAAACTGACAGTCTCCAGGGTTCAGCGGAAGTGGCAGGCAACAGCCAGGGTCTTACCCCACTGCAGAAGCGATCTGGCCTCACCACCTCTCACCCCTCAGGGGTCAGAGTGTTTTCTCTCCAGGATGGGGTCTGAGGGCAGAATGCCTGGGTTCAAATCCCACCTCCACCACTTACCAGCCAGCTGCCCTGGGCAAGTGTCTTCCCCTCTCTGAGCCTCCGTTTCCCCATTTATAACATGGAGTGCAGTGGACATTCAGTTTTTTGGGTTTTGTTTTTTGTTTCTTTTTGGCCTCACCAGATTCTAGTTACTCTTCCTTCTATTGTCCGTATTCATTAGCTATTGCCACAAAACTGATGCCTGCACTTGAAAAAAATCACAAAACTCAATGACATACAAAAAAAATGTTTTTGGTCCCGCATCTGTGGGGTCCCTCTGATCTCTGCGAGGCTTGCCTGGGATGACATAGCTCTGTTCCACGTTCTCTCACCCTCCTCCCGGGTGCTGGCGCCGGCATGTCTGCTAACATCCCACTGGTTAAAACAAGTCACATGGTTAAACCCAGGGATGCAAACTTATGCTTTGCCCACAATCGAAAGACAAAGTTGTACTGCAAAGGAATGGCTAAAGGGAAGAATCAGGGCCACTGAAGCAGTCTAGCACAGGTATCAACACTCCAACTTTCCTCGGGAACTTCCCCTCCCCACGCTCAGTCCCTGTAGTCCGGGAGAAGTTAACATCACCCCTGGTTCTAAGCTCTACCTTTCAGAGATCCTGATCCTCAGGTTTTTCTCCATTAAAGAGAGATTAGTGAGTGTCAGGAAGGTCATCAAAAGCCCAGAAACATCAAACTGAGACCATGTCCTAATCAGGAGGGACGTTTTCCTCTAAGTGATTCTATGTCTAATGTGTCCCCTGAAAATATTTTGACATACCACCAGTACCTGCCCTATATTTTGAAGGACATTGGGAAAGGTCATCTTTCAGATCTTACAGGAACAAACAAAATCTCAATGGCCTGAAAATATTTTAAGTTCCCCCTAAACAGCTTTTGAGTTATAGAATATCAACACCCAAACCACCAAATATTTAGAAAATCACAGTTGAAAAAGTTACTATGTATTTAGCTGAAAATGTTCTCAGAGGAAAATTCATAGCCTACAATTCTTTTGTTATTTTTTTAAAAATGAATGAATTAAACATTCACCTCACTAATTTATGGAGTCTCTTTGAGTTGAGAGCGTGTTTTGATTTTGTGGGCCAGCCCATCATAAAACCCCCTAGAGAAATGACCTCTTTATAGCCCCAGAATAAGTCATAGCCGTTTTCCATGACAATGTTGCCCAGATCGGGTAGAGGGTGGGCATCTGGGAGAAGGCTTGTCGCAGATGTTACTGGCTGCCTAGGCAACATTGGTTTCCCCATCCTCCTTTCCCACAGAACCGAGACCTGGCTGGGGAAACTACCTTTCTCCATATTGCTTTCTGCTGCTTTGAGACAACTGCTGCTTCCAGCCTGCTGATTGGCTGAAGCATGGGACACATGACACAAGTCTGGCCAATAATACAAGAGGAGAGGTTGGCTGGGGGACTTCAGGGAAAGGTTTCCTCCCTCATAAAAAGAGACACAGGAAGAACTATTTCTCCTTCTTCTTCTGGATGCTGCCGAACCTGGATGTGATTCCTGAAACAGTGGCGCCGTCTTGTTTCTTTGATGGAGGCCTGTGTGAGGAAAAAGCCAGCACATCTGCTGGGCAGTGCCTAGCACGGTGCCTGATAAATGTTTGAAGGGATAAATGAGCTGGCAGAACCCTTAATGAATCACAGAGACTGAATTAACCAGCCTTACTGCCCTTCCTAACTTGGGACTTCCTGCCGAGACAATAAATATTCTTTTCTTCAAGCCAGTGTAAGTTTTCTCACTTGCTGCCCCAAACACATAACTGTTGGAACACCACAACCACCATCCTCTCTTCTTTGACAGGCCCAGGGAATCATCTGACCTTCACAAAAGCTGTGCCCCATCTTACAGTTGAGGACACTGAGAATCAGAGTTTAGGCCCTACCCACGGTTACCCAGAAGGCTTGGCTCAGCCAGGGAGGGCATCCCAGCCCCCAGCACAGGATTGGCTCAGGCATGACATGTGACCCGAGTCCGCCCAATCAGAATGGCTCTCGGGACCTCCATTGAGAATGGTGGAATGAGGAAGCAAGTAGCCCTGGGAGAAGCGGGGTCATCCCTGGATCACGAGGACAGCCCATCAGCCCCTGCCCATCAGCAACATAGAGGGAGATGGAAAGAATGCATCTGTGGGAAGGTTGGCGCCCCTCAGCCACCCTCAGCGGTAATACAGTGAGTCTCCCCTTCATTCTCATATAGCTGAACAGACTATACACCATCCTTCTGACCGACGGGGACATGGAGGCCCAGAGTAAAGGGACCCATTGCCACAGTTTGGGCAGAGGGTGTGAACGCGGGTCTCAGACCCCACGCCCTGTGCGTCTCCCACTGCAGCTGCCCTTGGCCAGGTCCTCAGAGACCCAAGCTCTTCTCAAGTGAAGCTTCAGAGAGGAAGTAAGGCCTAGTCCAAGCCGGGACCAGGAACCTGGGAGGTCGGAGGGAAACCAGCTGGCTGCAGATTCCTCCACTTCAAGGTGGAGCAGCAGGATGGGGTATTTTGGGGGCCTCTCCTCATGCCCAGAGGCTTGGAGCTGCCCTGGGGGCTTGATCAGCAGCGGGTGGGACCCTGGGAAGAATGGCTGCCCTCAGAAGGGAAGCAGGTCGGCCTTCAACTCCAGCTCACATTCACAGCCCCGACGGCAGGCGGTCCCATCCACAAGCACTCTCACGGCTCCAGTCACCACCGCTGTCCTTACTAAGGCCATCATCCTCAACATCACCCCACTGCTGACACCGGATGGCTCACCCATCTCTGTGCCTGTCAACTCCGCCTCTGCTCTGCCCTCTCCCAGCAGCCTTCCTACCCACCAGCACATCACTGTCCCCCCACCAGCATCACTATCCCACGATGGGCTTTACGATCTCCCCACTAGCATTACTCTCCCCCACCAGTGTCATTACGCGCTCCCAGCATTTCGACAGATTTACTATCTCCCCCCAGCATCACTATCCCTCCGCCAGCACTCCTCCTCTCCTCACTCCCTTTGTCTCTACCTTCCCATCACACTCCACTCTCACCTCCATCTCTCAGGCCACCACCCCCCATCCAGCCCCCACCAACCATCACCCTAAACATCACCTTGGTCGTTACTACTAACCCTCGTTCTGTTCTCATCCCCACCGCCCCATCCCCCCGACACAGGCATCTCTTAGCTCGTCCATCTCTGTGCTGTCATCCCCGTGCCTATTACCGTCTTCCCCACCGTCTCCACCATCAGTGAACATTTATTGAGCACCAACAATCCCCTACAGAACACACAGAAGGCGCAGCCCCACCCCGAGTGCCCGGCCCTTCAGCAATGCCACCCCACTTCAGCCCAGGGTGGCCTGTGTGGCTGCAGCGTGGGGCGGGGCCGGGGGCTTAGCTGGCGGCAGTGCACCTGGGACGGGGGCCTGAGGCCTCTGCCAGGCTCCGGTTGGGGGTGGAGGTTGTGCCACTTTCCTGAGAACAGAGCAAATAAATAAATGGCGAGGCCAGGGTCTGAGCCCAGGTGGGCGGAGAAACTGGTGTTGCTTATGTGACTCCATGGGAGTGAGACAGGCGGCCAGGAGCCTCGTGCCCGGGTGGGGAGGTGGGGCTGGAGGCAGGAGCCTGGGGACCAGAGGGTCCTGGGGCCTCCCTGGCATCTCTACCTGGCCCTCACCTCTGGGGGTCGAACAAGGGTGCGGGGGACACCCCAGGAGGCGCCGCTGAAATGCGGGTGGACTAGAAATGGGCGGTGGAAGGGACCCTACTCCTGCCTGCAGCCCCTAGAGGGGGGCGTCGTCAGTCCTCCACCTGGGGGGATAACTCTGCTGGTGGCCGTCACAGCTGGGGTTCCCCACGTTGTCCAGAGGCACCACCACCTCATCCGGGTTCGAGTTCTTGTTCAGCTCCACCACACGGGGCACCACCGAGGACCAGCGATCTGTAGTGAGCGTGGCGGAGGGAAGGGTGAGGGTTGGCGGAGAGTGCACATGCATATATTGAGCACCTTCTGTGTACCTGGCACTCCACAGTGCTCTAAAGGGGGAGGTATATTATCCCTGTTTTATAGAGGTGGAAAGTGGGGCTCAGAGAGGTCACAGAGTCCGCCCAGGAACACGCAGGAGTAAATGAAAGAATAAGAATTCAAGCCTGGGTCAGGACGCCTGAGTGCCCATGACCTCTCCACTGCATGTCATGCACTCAGCTGAGTGGAACGGAGGGGCCCCAGGCCTTCACAAGCAGCGGAGGAAGCTCAGTGGCCAGCCCATCAGACCCTTCCATTCTACAGATGAGAACACTGAGTCCCAGAAAAGGGACAGGACTGCTCAAAACAAATCAGTGAGGAGCAGGACCAGGGCTCCCCCTCTGCACCCCTGAATGTCCCCCACCCCTGCACTCCGCCCTCTACTCACCCCTCCGGAGGCGGCCCACGGTGTGCGAGAAGCCGTAATACTGGTAGTTCTCGTTCTTGCCGGGGTCCTCGTTAATGATGCCCAAGTTCTGGTTCCAGTGAGACCAGTTTACCTCATCCACCCTGGTGGGGCCACAGCAGAGGGAGGGTCAAGGGGAGCTCCCCGGAGATAGCACCCCTTCCCCACCCCCAGGCAGCATCCCTGTTCCAGCCTCCCAGCATACCCTCCTACTTTTTTTTATTCTGATAAAATATATATAACATAAAATTTGCCATTTTAACCACTTTTTTTTTTTTTTTTTTTTTTGGCTGCACCACGCAGCTTGCAGAATTTTAGTTTCCCTGCCAGGTGTCTGTCCTGGCGGTAAAAGCATGGAGTCTTATCCACTGGGCCGCCGGGGAACTCCCCCCAACCACTTTTGAGTGTACAATTCAATGGCATTAAATACATTCCTAAGATTGTGCAACCATCACCCCTATCTATTTCCAAAACATTTTCATCACCCCAAACAGAAATTCTGTCCCCATTAAGCAATAACTCCCCATTCCCCTTCCCACCAGCCCCTGGCAACCTCTGTTCTACTTTCTTTCTCTATGAATTTAACTATTCCGGACATTTCATGGAAGTAGAATCATTCAGCACGTGGCCTTTGTGTCTGGCTGCTTTCACTTAGCATCATGTTTTCAAGTTTTATCCACAATGTAGCCTGGATCAGTACTGCATTCCTTTTCATGGCTGAATAATATTCCATTGTGTGGAAAGACCTTATTTGTACGGCCATATATCCATTCACCTGTAGATGGACACCCTCCTTCTTGATATTCTCACTCTTATTATTGAGACGCCCTCCTAAAGTCAGGTTATACCCTTTTGGGCCCAAATGGGCTCAAGGTCATTTTTCCTTTCTAAAATTATTTTTAAGTTATTTTCATTCAGTTTCCATTTTTTGAGCATTTTTTCCTATGGGTCAGGACCCAGCAAGGAAGATACATTCTCTGTTGCCATTTTACAGATGAGGAAACTGAGGCTTGAACTATTCATCCAAGGTTACAGAGCTGATCAATCACAGTCGGGGCTTGAACTTCAAATTCACACTGAACAGGACTGACTCGCTGGCCTGTGAGGCGGGGGCTACCGTAGCAGAAACTGACTTTGCCTGACTCCAAACACGATGCTTTCGCTCTGTGCTGGCAACCACGTTACAAAGACTGAGTCCCCTTAAAAGAAAAGACTCACCCAGGGGTTCCCCTAAGAAGCTGGCATTCCCTGTGCATCTGGGTAACGTCCCAAGCCCTGGAAGCTGCAGATAGCTCAGATTCCCCCTTTCAGCCGGAGACCTGAAACCCACCCCATTGGTTCGCCGACAGAGGGCGGTGCCCTGTGATGAGAACCCGCCTCTGAGTCCGCTTCCTCCACCAAAGGACAGAGCAGTAACACCTGTTGCCATGGGGGGGGGGGGGGGTGTCTGTCCCAACGTGCATCAGGTGCTGGCCGTGCACATCTCACGTGCCAACCCGTCTAATCCACACAGATGGCCGAGGGAGTGATGCTATCATTGTCCCCACTTCACAGATGAAGAAACCAAGGCTGAGAACTAAACCAACTGGCCCAAGATCAGCCGGTGGAACTGAGTTCTGGTTGGGCCCATGGGGGCCTCAGTGGCTCGGGAAGTGGCAATAGGTAGAAAATGTAAGGAGGCCCGACGGTCCTGTCCTGCCCACTCACCCGGCCTCACCTGAAGCACCACCTGCGGTCTGGAGTGCCGTCTGAGCTCTTGCCCACGGTCACCATCTCGCCGGAGCGGAAGGCCTTCCTCAGGAACACAGGGAAGGAGCGCTCGATGTCCAGAATGGTGGTGGCCCACTGCGGGGAGGGAGGGAGGGTGGGCAGGCGTGGGTGAGCCGCCCCCAGCCTCGCCTAACTGCTCTCAAGGCGGGAATGATTCAGTGGGCCAGTCTGGGCAAAGAACTAGGCTTCCCAGCTCCCACTGCCTCTGGATTAAAAACTCAAATACCCACAGGGGCCTGGCAGAAGAAAATGAATGAAGAAGGATCAGCAGCCGGTGCCCCAGGACACCCTGTGTCCCCTCGGTGCTGGGCATCCCCAGGGAGGGGTGGGGACTGGGGCAGACCAGGGGGTGCAGGTCCCCCACCCCGCGTAAAGGGGGCAGCCACCTCTCATCTATCTGAGCGCCGCCAGGCAGGAATGTGAGCTCACCTTGCCAGCCTTCCAACCTTTCAAGAAAGGCCAGAAATCTGGATTTTTCTATGAAATCTCTTAATTTAAAAGTGTTGCATTAATTTAAAAAAAATATGGTGATGCAGGAAAAAACTAAATCTGGGCTGGTCAAATCCAGTCCATAGGCTGCCAGTGGCATCTTATGAGTTATACCCAGTGGGGAAACTGAGGCCCAGGGAAGTAAGCGGTATGGATAAAGGTTAAGAGCAAGTCCAGATGGTTCCCTGAGACCCAGACCTGCGAGGAGGACCTTGGAGTTTTTTCTCACTGCGCCTTTTCCTGGAAATGCACCAAGCGATGGGAAATGCGGATGCTGCGTTCCTGGGCCTTACAGCGACAGTGAATTTATCGGGAACCCCAGTTATTGAACTGCATGCACCCAGGCGGGCTGTGACCCCCACCCCCAGGGCCTCTGCTGTCTAGGACTGCACAGCAACCTGTGGGAAGCAAAGGCAGCAGCTCCCCAGCACCCACGAGGCCTGCATCTACATCCAGCCACATCTGCTTGGCGGGGGGCAGGTGGGGAACCTGGAAGCTACCCCTGGGCTGGCAGAAGCCCCTCCGATGAGAATGCCGACGCCTCCTGGTTCTGGGGTGGCCTGCGCGCATGCCAGCCTTGTCTCTTGGGCCAGGGTGGGGCACGGAAGCTGCCCCCCTCCGCCGTGCTCACTGCAGAACCCTCACTGGAATGTGAAACGTGATGCTCTTTGAGCACTGCCTGTGCCGACAGAGCTCGCTCAGTGGAGCCGGGTGAAGCTGACTGTATACCACAGACTGGACCGCCAGGGAATCTGAGCCCACTGTTGGTGGTCAGGCAAGAAGCCACCTGGAAGTGTGTTAGGCGGCTTGGGAAACAGACGGCAGTCTTCGGTGCCCATTTTACAGACAGGGCAGTGGAGGCAGAATGAGATGGTGTGGCTCGCCTAGAGCACAAGGCCGAGGGCTTGAGGCGGGCCAGGTGGGCCCATCTTAGAAGGAGAAGAGTGGCCGGCAGGGTGGGGCTGGGAGTCCGGGGGCCTCACCTGCAGCTTCCAGATGTGCTTGCTCTCCTTGGACACCTGGCCCACCGTCTCCCCCATGAGGGCAATGAGCATGTTGAGGAGCAGCACGAACGTGAGGATGATGTAGGTGACGAGCAGGGTGATGAAGACCGCGGGGTACTTGGTGCTGCTCAGCATCTCCAGGTCGCCCATGCCGATGGTCAGCTTGAAGAGGTCCAGGAGGAAGGTGCTGAAGGTCTCGCTGTCGCGGCACGAGGGGTACGTGGGCACCGTGCAGTTGGTGTGGTCCTCGCTGCACATCTTCACATTGGCACACGGGTTCAGGAGGGAGACCAGGGCTGTGGGAGGGACGGCGGTGATGTTCACCGAGGGTGAGGACGCCGGCTGAGGAGTGGGGAGGACCCTTCCCATTTGATGGAGGGGAACGCTGAGGCCCGGTTAGGGGATAGCGCTGGCCCAAGGTTACTAAGCGAGGAAGCCACGCCAGCAGTCACATCTGGGCCCTCCTGCATGCAAAGCCTTTGCTCTGTCCACAAACTCTTGTTAACAAGGAAGAGGTTCCCAGGACCTAGTCCAGTGGTTCTCAACCAGGAGTAATTTTTCCCCCAGGGCACCTCTGGTAGGTCTAGAGACATTTTTGGTTGTCACAACTGGAGGAGGGAGCACTACTGGCACCTAGTGGGTAAAGATTAGGGATGCTGGGACTTCCCTGGTGGTCCAGTGGTTAAGACTCCGCACGTCCACTGCAGGGGGCGTGGGTTCAATCCCTGGTCAGGGAACTAAGATCCCGCATGCCATGCGGCATGGCCAAAAAAATTAAAAAAAAAAAAGACCAGCAATGCTGCTCAACGTCCCACCATGCACTGGACAGTTCCCACCACAGAGAATTATCTGATCCCAAATGTCGGCAGTGCCAAGGCTAAGAAAAACCTCATCGTGCCTATTGTTCTTAGACATCTTGGGAGCCTGGAATGCCAGCATTCTGGGGGCAGACTCTCTCATGTGCTCCTGTTTCCCAGCTCACAGCAGCCCAGAGAGGAAGGGTGGAAGAAGCTGTTCTCACTAAGACCCTCACCCGCTCCAGACATCTCAAACTGATCGTGGTGCTCATCCCTTCCCACTAAACCCAGAATAAGCTTCAGAGTCCTTCTCAACACAGTTTAGCACCAACATGTGCATCTGCTCCTACACCATTCACAGCAGGGAGCGTAAGGGGGCTGAGCCCCTTCAGTCAGTGGGGCATAGACTGTCACCATGCCTTCAACCTGGGATTACAGTAAGCAGGTTCCAACTCATATACTAATGTTATTCAATTCTGTAGCGACTGCTGAAATACGTGTTGAGAAGGATTCTGTGATCCATTAGCAATGTCTGTCATGGGCACAATAGTGGGAAACAGCAGCACATGTACCATGTTTGGGATATGTTAGCCTCAGAATGAAGATCTAGTGTTCCCTAGCAGGAGAAGCCCTGGGACCAAGCTGACCACTAAGTTGCTACTTTAACCCCTAGGTTTCTGCCTCAGTTTCTATATTTAGGACTGTGGTATGGCTGGACTCTTGATATGACTTTCAAACCATTGGAGAATCCTTGACAATCTATCTAGTTCTTTCCAGTCCTACTCCTGGTAGGGGCAGTTGGCCCCTGTCCCTCTCTCCCCAGCTAAGCTAAGGCCACAGTTCTCCTTCTCCAAAATAATCCACACAGAGCCTTGGCACCATCTGGGTTAAAATATCACCATCATCAGATTTCCTGCTGCCAGTGCTGGTTCCTAGACCAACCTCCTCAGATGTGAATGTGGGCTGGTGAAGCCTGAGTTGGCCACTCCCGTTTGGATACTAGGCATTGGATGGCAGATCACCCACCCCTTGGGAACCAGCCCAACAGCTTGATTAGTTTCCCCATCCCTGGTCCTTCCCCCATGGTCTGTGCCACTGAAGTCCCACAGCATCAGGTCATCAAGGAGAAAGCCTATTAGAGGGAGCCAGTGCTGAGCCTTAAGAAAGACCTGGGCTGGGGCTTCCCTGGTGGCGCAGTGGTTAAGAATCTGCCTGCCAATGCAGGGGACACGGGTTCGAGCCCTGGTCCGGGAGGATCCCACATGCCGCGGAGCAACTAAGCCCACACGCCACAACTACTGAAGCCTGCACACCTAGAGACCGTGCTCCACAACAAGAGAGGCCACCACAGTGAGAAGCCCGCGCACCGCAGCGAAGAGCAGCCCCTGCTCGCTGCAACTAGAGAAAGCCCACATGCAGCAACGAAGACCCAACACAGCCAAAAAATAAAATAAATAAATTTATATATAAAAAAAAGAAAGACCTGGGCTGGTAGATGAATGATTAAAATGCACCCTCTCCTGTAACCACACCCCTTCAATGTGGCTTTGTAGCTCCTGCCACCAAGAGGGTAGAGTCTATTTCCCACTCCTTGAATCAAGGCTGGCTTTAAGACTTGCTTTGGTCAATAGGGTGAAGCAGAAGTGATGCTGTGCCAGGCAGTGACCTTGAACACTTCCGCTCACATTCTGGGAACCCTCAGACCACCATGTGACCAAGTCCAAGCTAGCCGGCTGGAGATGAGTGACCCCAGGGAAGACAGCGAAGTCACCCCCAACTGAGGCCACCCCCTAGCTACACCAGTCAGCCGGCAGCCAACCTGCCAGCTGAGCACAGACACAGGAGTCCATCAAGATTAGCCAAACCTGGCCCAGGTCGGCACAACCACCCAGCTGGGCCACAGACTTGAATGTAATCGTCAGTGGTGGTTGTTTTAAGCCACTAAGTTTTAGGTGGCTTCTTTTGCAACAATAGCTAAGACACCAGTCTTACCATTCCTTCCCTAGCTTTTGAACTTGGGCACATTATTTAACCTTTCTAAGCCTTGGTTTCCTTATCTGTAAAAGGTGATAAGAAAGGCACTTCCCTTACAGACTTGTTGGGAGGATTAAATGAGGCAGGAATGGGAAAGGACTTAGCCCAGTGCCAGGCACACAATGAGAACTCTACAAACGCTGGTTATTTTCCTCCACACATTGTGGTGGCCGCTCCAGTCCCAGTACCACCCCCGCCAGGCCCACCTGGGCACCCGGAGCTCACCTGAAGCGTAGCCAATCATGAAGAGCAAGTAGACCAGCAGGAAGCGGAAAAGATCTTTGAAGAGGATCTAAAGACCCCGGCGGGAATATGGAGGCAAAGATGAGACACGTGGTTTCTCGCTTTCCCAACACCTCATCCCGAATCTTCTCTCCAGCTCCACCCTGTCCCTCTCCGATGTCCAGACCCTACCCACTGCCCCCACAGCACCCCACAGCCTCAAGGCCGCCAGCACTGTCTGTACATACGTGGTGTGTGTGGCTTCCTCCAAGGACACACAAGTCCAGAGGGAACCCCCCGACCCCATACCTTCTGGATCATGATGCTATAGGTCCCCGTCAGCTTCAGCCCACGGGTGAAGTAAAGGGCGTTCATCCAGCCCAGGACCAAGGCAAAGACCATGACGGCCAGGTAGGCCTCAATCCCCGCCAGGTAGAGGGCCGCCGAGACAATCACCAGCACAGAGTAGATGAAGCTACAGGGCAGCAGAGATCACAAGAGGGGCCAGAGGGGAGAGGGGAGAATGAGGCCCTGGAGGGGGAGGCATGCCCTCAAGCCCTCTAGGTAGTAGGTCAGTCCAATGACACCCAGAAGAGAAACCATGTGGATTCACTGGGGTCCCCAGCATCCTGTTAACCAGAACGCTCAATTAATTGGCAACTGATACGTGTGTGTGATGGCCCTGAAGCCCTACCAGAACCCAAAGTGATGTCCTTTGGAACTGGTAGAGAAAGACTCAGTGGTGTTCAGCGGCGATTTTGTGGCTAAGTGAATATTCATTGTTCTCTAACTCTAAGGAAAAGGGAAAAGCAGTAACACACACGTAGCAACACATCCTGTGCCCTAGGCAGACATCATTAATCAATCCCAGCACTCTTTCCCACTAAACACAGACACAGCCTCAAGATTCTTAACATGGGCACTCCTGGCAGACTTTAGCAATTAATCACAAGCATAAGAGGTTAAATTATTTCTATCCATGGTGTATATGGTGATAACTCTTTAGCAACCAGAATCTTGCTTTAACCAGAAGACCCTTTTGCTTGACACTGGCCTTGTCCTGATCAGGCTGGGTGAATTCACTCCTAACAGAGTCAGCCCCTATCCCACCACCAAACCTGGATGATGTCCCTCCCAGCCCCACCTTCCTCACCCAGAAGCTGCCACCCCAGGGACCTCTACTCACTAGAGTAGTTGGAAGGAGCCATCGATGAAGAGAGAATTCACTCCAGGGCATTTCTTCATGAACAAGTCTTTGATCTGGAGGACGGGAGGGGACGTGTGAGAGAGGTGGAGCCAACAGAAGTGTGGAGGGGAGGAGAACGGAGCTAAAAGAGGTGGAGGGAGAGGAGGGGGACGGGCAGGGTGGGCGGGGGGATGAGGGGGGAGGCCAAGCACTCACGTTGGTGAAAAAGAACAGGACCCCGGTGAAGAGCGTGATGATCTCGCCAGCCAGCCTCAGGTAGTCCACCGTGGTGAGGTAAGGGTATGGCGGCTGGGGGGCAAGGGGCATGCAAGTCCTCCTCCAGCCCCACCAACATCTGGTCCCAGATCCATATGTTCCCCGATGCCCCGAACATCTACGTCCTGTGGAGCCTCCCCCCTCACCCTCTTCCCTCTGGGTGTGGGGTAGGCACCTCCCCATCCATTTCTTTTTTTTTTTTTTTTTTTTTTTTTGGCTGCACCACACAGCTTGTGGGATCTTAGTTCCCCCGACCAGGGATTTACTGAACCCAGGCCCTCAGCAGTGAGAGCACGGAGTCTTAACCACTGGACCACCAGGGAATTCCCCCTATCCATCCCTAAGCCTTCTCCAGTCCCTCCCACGGGGGAACCCGCTGTGCCCCAGCTTCTGCCTGGTTCGCGGTCACTCACAGTGCCCTCCAGCGGCTGGTAGTAGGCGGTGAGGGTAAAGATGACCATGGCGCACAGATAGGAGGCCACGTTGATGTAGAAGGAAACGGCCCCAAACTTTCGCCACTTGTCCCGAAGTAGTTCATTGATGGGTTCCACGGCCAGCATCTCGTGGCGATTCTGTGGAAGGCGGGGTGGTCAGGGGGCTAGACAGGCTGACTCCAGTACACCTTCCCCCACCCTCTGCCCTGGGAGCACTTTTTCCTCCTAATTTATTCTTCAACGACACCCAAACTTCTGGGCTCAGCATTCGAGGCTCTGCCCAATTCTGCCCCAACTTACCTTTCCAGCCTGTTCTAGACTCATAGAACCCAGAGCTAGAAAGATCCCTAAAGAATATCTATTCTTGTGGTCCCCAAACTCCAATCTGTGGATGGTGCCAAGCCAGTGGCAGCAAAATCACCTATGGAGCTTGTTAAAAATCCCTGGGTTTCAACCTCAGAAATTCTGATTCAGGAAGTGGGACTTGGAAATTTAGCCCAAGGGTAATAAATACTTGACTCACCACAATTTTCCAACTCTGAACCCAGGACAGACATCAATAATTGAGTCCCACAAAATAGTTCTCTATACAGTTCCCTGGGCAGACACTACCAATCAATCAGAGTTTGCAGCAGAGATGCTAAACTTCCCACCATCCCCAATCTAAATCAAGTTGGTCACTAATTTCAAAGATGAGGGAAGTGAGCTCTGGTAGGGGAAAGGCATCTGTCCAAGCTCACAGAGCCAGGGCTAGAAGGGAGACCTTCTGCACCCGGGACCCAGCACTTTCTGCCCCATTTGTACAGCATCCTGTCCCTTTAACGACTTGAGTTTCTTTATCATCAAGGATTTGTGCAATTATGTAGTCACAAAGATGCCACTGCAGTGTTATTCCTGATAGTTAAGTGCAGAAACAAACCCAAATGACCAAGAATAGAGGAATGGTTCATTAGAATGTGGTACATTTCCACACAGCAATGATATTGCAGAAGAATATTTAATGGTGCAGAACGATGTTCATAAAATACTCCTAAGTTTAAAAAAAAGAGCTTTTAAAAACTTCATATAACAAATGCTAATGATAATAGCTGACACATAATGTTTACCCTGCGCCAGGCTGTTCATTTGGTCCTCCCAGCAACCCAATGAGAAATGCTCTATCTTTATCCACATGGTACAAAAGAGGAAGCTGCAACTCAGAGAGGTTGGGTAGTTTGTCCTGAGTCATACAGCACGTAAGTTACAGAGCCAGGATTCTGAACCAGTCCTGCTTGCCCCTGAAGGCCGACCCTTACAACCTCTCATTTCCCCCCGGGGCCAGATGCTGTTCTGGGCACTTAGCTGGCCTCTTCTTCTGCATCCAGTTCACAGACCCACCACTTTGGGCCCCTCCTTCACTGGGCCCCATCTCCTGCCCTGATGCCTACCTCGATCTTGCTGTTGTACACCAGGATCTCCAGCACAGAGGCCTCTTCCCCACACGTGTCCAGGGAGGAGAGGTCATAGAGTGAGGAATACACTGGCCCATAGGCCCAGTCCTTGAACTTGCGGGACAGATGCCTGGTGTCCTCGTCTGTCACCTCCCGACGGATGATGTGCTGAAAGATCTGCATGGGAGGAGGGAGGGTCAGGGGGTCCTCTGGGGGGCGGGGAGCACTGCTGCTGGGCCACACACATTGCAGGGACCCTGGGAGCTTGGTCAGACCATCAAATAGCACCTTCCCAGAGAGCAGGATGGAGGGAAGGGTAAAATATTTACTGAGCACCTGCTGTATGCCGGACCCTTTCCTCACATCATCTTGTTTATTTCCTACCCTTACCATCCTGGTTGACAGATGAGCAAACAGAGGCTCAGAGAAAAGAAGGATGTTCCCTGAGGCCACACAGCCCACTGAATCCAGACTGAACCCAGGTCAGCCTTAAAAATCTGAGTTGTCATGAGTATCTTCTTTACATAATTAAAACAGCAATTAATCAATCTTACTGATCAGTTAAATCTAGTAACAGTTATCCTATTCGGTCCTTCTTATTGCTACTCCCACTATCTCTGGCTTACACACAGGGGAACTGGGCAACAGATCCAGGTGGGAGTCCCCCCAGGCCACAGAGTTCAATAGGCAAAGCCAGATTTTAAACCCAGGCCTTTTCTACTGCCTCAGGACTCTGGCATAATTGTGATTTTAGTAATTTTTTGCTATGTTTTTAATAGAGGAATAATAACTCTTACCGATTATTGAGCACTTATTACCCATCCCAGGATCCTTATTAACAGCTTTAAGTGGATCACCTCATTGAGTTGTCAGAACACCGTACCACAGGGCACTATTGTTATCCCCATTTTACAGATGAGGAAACTGAGGCACAGAGCGGTGAGATGCCTGAGGTGACATGCTGGGAAGTGGCAGAGCCTGGCCTTGGACCCAGGTGCTCCTGACTCTAGAGAACCCCAGATTTGGTTCTCAATCAGGTCGATGGGTGCCCCACCCAGGGGACAATTTGGCAATGTCTGGAGACATTTGGGGTTGTCACAATCGGTGGGGCGTACTATTGGCATCTAGTGGGTCGAGGCCAAGGATGCAGCTAAACATCCCACAATGACACAGAGCAGCCCCACGCCCCAGAACATCCAGACCCAAATGGCACTAGTGCCCAAGCTGAGAAATCCTGCTCTAGGCCCTGTGCTGTGAGGCCAGAGAGGGAAGCAACTGGCACACAGCCACTCAGCAGGTTAGAGGCTGAGCCAGGACCCCTGCCATGGAGTAGAGGGGAGTACTGCAGGGCTGCAGCTCTGGGACTCAGTTCTCTGTCAGTGGCTTGCCCTGGCTGGTGGGAATGGGGCAGTGAGCATCCAATGGGGTGGGAAGAGCAGAGAGGCTCTGGGATGAGGTTGAATAGCTTGGCTGGACAATAGGGAGCCACAGCAGGTTCTTGAGCTGGGACATCTGCACACTGGGGTTGGCAGGATGGGAGGTGGGTGTGCACATTAATAATAATGCATGCCAGCAGCAGTCCCTCCCCTGTGTGTGTGTGTATGTGTGTGTGTGTGTGTGTGTGTGTGTATGGAGGGGCAAGAATGGGTGTGTGCCCCCGGCCCTGCACTCACCCCAATCTTGCCCGTCTTGGCGGCCATCATGAGGGGCGAGAGGCCATCGTTGTTAAGCACGGCCTCCAGGTTGCTGTCGGGGAAGAGGCGGGCACACTTGAGCAGCAGCAGGTCGTACATCTTGGTGACGAACTTGGTGTTCTCGCGAGTGTTGTCAGCGATGGCCACCAGTGCGTGCAGCACTGTGTTGCCACGGGAGTCCTGGCGCCGCATGTCCGCCTTCTTGTGCGGGTTCTCTGTCAGGTAGTTGACGATGTGGGGCTGGTTGGTGCAGGCCGCCAGCGACAGGGGCAGCTCACCTGTAGGTGAGGGGGTGGTCAGTGACGGGGCCCCGGGGGCGGACACTCAGGGGCAGACACCGTGACAATGGACGCCGTGCCCACGGTCAACATGGACGAGCCCCGGCTGACTGCACGTGTCTGGAGGTGATGCCCCCGGGTAGACAGGGGCCGGCGGGGGGCATCATGTGACTTGGAGGCTGTGAGGGATTCTTTAAGGGACTTTGTGCCTGAACCCCAAATAACATGTGCCTTTGAGCAGGGGTGAAATTTAAAATCTTTCATGGGTCCAACTGGGACATGGCGGTGATGGAATTTGGGCCCTGCAATCCGACCGTCAGTCCCAGCTTAAGTCAGACTGGAGGATGCGAGTGTTAAGGGGCAGGGACACCCCATCACAACCTTCTGATCCCATCACGATCCCCACCATAGAGATGGGGAAACTGAGGCTCAGGGCAGTGTGGTGATGCTCTACTCCTCAAAGACAAGACCTCAGTGACCAAGACCAGTAAGGCAGCCCGTGTACCGGGTGCTGTCTGGGCCCGTGGCCAGCGCAGCCCTGGCTGTTTGGGGAGGGGTCAGGGCTGCCAGCACCACCATAGGCCCCCAGCCCCCAGCCTCTCCCCCGTGGGCCCCAGGCCCCACCGGGCCCCTCCTCACCGAAGTAGAAGTATCCTCCCTCATCCTTGGGCTGGAAGAAGCGTCCCCGGGCCTGGGCGTGAACATCGGCACCTTGGGCCACCAGAAGCTCCACGTAGTGTTTGCAGCGGCGCTCGATGGCGATGTGCAGGGCGGTCTGGCCTGGGATGGGGTGGGGGACAGTCACCGGGGGCAGAGACCCGACCAGTCGTGAGAGGCGCTGGGGTGCAAAAGGGAGAAATCCACCCGAGGGCAGCAAATAGACCTTCAGACATTCCCAGACGTGGCGTCTCTGACGCCCGAGGTCCCAGATCTGCTGCATCACGCAAGCAGAATCCTAGGCTCAAGGGATATCCAACTTGGAGGGTCCCAAACGTGGGAACTTTTCAGACTCATAAGAGGCTTTCATCCTAGAGGAAACAACGGCATCATGGTCTCACAGAATTTGGGATATAAAATTCACAGCCTTTGAATCTGCATATCCAGGAATCTGGAAGGTCAAGTTGGATTCACAGATCTCAGAATTTAGACCCAGGGAGCTGGCCCCGGTGACACCTGTGCCTCTCTGAGCTGGTGGCTCATAGAACTATTGCAACAAAGCCTCAGAGTATCCAGAACCAGAGCATCTTGGGTCCAGATTTCCAGGTTCACGGCCCCTTTGGCTCACTGCATCTGGGAACCTTGGAACCTTTGATTGTGAAACTCAGAATATCCAAGTTGGAAGGGGTAGTTATTGTCCTTTCGTCCGTTCATTCATTCATTCAACAACTGGTTCCTGGGGACGTGCTGGCACTTGGGGCCCAGACTGAAGCTCTCAGTTGGGGGGATGGTTGGACAAGTGAAGACAGTGCCCCCCTCCCGCCCAGCCCAGGGCCTCACCTCGGTAGTAGATGTCCCGGAAGGGCGAGTTGATGAATTCGCGCATGTTGCCCGTGCGCTCAGCGATGTCCAGAAGCACAGGGATTGTGTCGTTGCGGCCGTTGCTCAGATTCAGCAGGGCTTTGGGCAGGCAGGTCTTCCCCGTGGATGGCTCTGTGAGTAGAGACGTGCGGGAGAAGGGGCGCTCGGCCCGTGGCCCAAACTGCTGGGCAGCTGTGGACAGGGCACTGGGCAGGGAGCCAGAGGTTCTGGCCGTGTCGGTCCTCCTCTCCGAGCCTGTTCCCTATCTGCTCCCCATGGTACTGAGAAGGTCAAATAAACTCAGAGGAGCAGAAGTTTTGTTTGTTTGTTTGTTTGTTTTGCGTACACAGGCCTCTCACTGTTGTGGCCTCTCCCGTTGCGGAGCACAGGCTCTGGACGCGCAGGCTCAGCGGCCATGGCTCACGGGCCCAGCCGCTCCGCGGCATTGTGGGATCTTCCCGGACCGGGGCACGAACCCGTGTCCCCGGCATCGGCAGGCGGACTCTCAACCACTGCGCCACCAGGGAAGCCCAGGAGCAGAAGTTTCTTAAAATGTGGGAAGCTGCAGCCTGTAGAGAGGTTGGTGTTTACCAAAGCATATCTGGAGAGAATTTTAAAAAATCAAATAAAAAGGGGGAATGCTGGGTTAAACAAAGCCAACCGTATTTCTTCACTACAGGACTTCTCAGAACCTTTAATCTGTTAATGAGGACTGTGAACCTCTAAAAGCAGACCCAGGAGGCAGTCTTTGCCTGCCTATTTGCACATAGATCCTTTTCCCATGAAGCGATTACACTAGTGCCCCTAGAGGGGAGCAGAGGGAGTGCAGCATTCCCCAAAGTGGAGGCTGTGAGCCATAGCGAACGTGAAATTACCTTCCAGGATTTGGGGGCTTCTGCAGATGCAGCAATAATAACATTAAAAACCCAAGTGTGCAAGGTTTCATCCGCTTGACAAATCCCTCCTGTGAAGTCAGTCTTTGTTTTGTCCTAATGGGTCCTTAACATCTCCCACTAACGCTTACTGTCCCTTTGCAATTTTCTTTCCCTTGTATTAATTTTTATGGTGACAGGAGTTGATTTATATCTTTAAAAGAGTGACTCAGTGAAAAGAGAACTTACCTGTGAATCAGGCAGGGGGCAAAACGGCCAGATGCAGGAAGGGGATCAGGAAAGGGATGAGGAATGCGAAAGGCGTGGGCTGAGTGGCCTGCTCTGGAGCCAGGTCTTTGGGGGCTCAAATTGGGCTTTGCTCCTGATTTCTGTGTGACCTTTTCTGCTTCAGTTTCTTGTCTAGCTAAATTGAGGCTACAAAGGGAAATTGTGGGACCTCCCTGGTGGCACAGTGGTTAAGAATCTGCTTGCCAATGCTGGGGACATGGGTTCGATCCCTGGTCCAGGAAGATCCCACATGTCACGGAGCAACTAAGCCCGTGCGCCACAACTACTGATCCTGCGCTCTAGAGCAGGTGAGCCACAACTGTTGAGCCCGCGAGCCACAACTACTGAAGTCCACGCGCCTAGAGCCCGTGCTCTGCAACAAGAGAAGCCACCGCAATGAGAAGCCTGCGCACCGCAACAAAGAATAGCCCCTGCTCACCGCAACTAGAGAAAGCCCGTGCACGGCAACAAAGACCCAACGCAGCCATAAATAAATAAAAATATATATATATAAGGGAAATCGTGAGCTAATAGGTATTTGTTGATGAGCCCAGAGCCAGGCAGATAGGAGTCTTCAATAAGTAATACTGCTGCCTTTATTACTCCACGAGAAATGCTTTAGAGCCTCTCCTTAGGTGCTGGGAAGTGGTGAAAATGCAGAGACCTGAATTTCTGTCCCACGCTCCTAGGAGTGAGGTTGCTCGGACAAGCCTTGTTCTGGTTACTTTTTGCTACACCCCTGGCGCCCAGCCCAGAGTCAACACCAGGTAACTATGTACCGAATGATAATGGACTCCAGTTCCCCATCTTCATAAGGTGGAGGGGACCCCAAATGCTGGCCGAGGCCCCTGGGGATTCTGTCCAGACACACCCGCACTCAGGAGAACCTCAATCAGTCCGTTTTCTAATTGTCAGGCAACTCATGATGCCCCACGCTGACCTCGTCATCTTTCCCTCCCCAAAGCCCAACCCGGTCTGCATGTGTCCCCTCCGTAGATGATGGTGTCCCCAGCCAGCCAAAACTTGTGTGTCACTCTTATCTTTGTCCTCCCTTCTCCCCTTCTCCCCACATCCAGCAAGTCCCACAGATTTTACCTATTTTTCCAACCCCTCCACCACGCTCCATCTCCACTGCCACCAACCTGGCCCAGCCACCATCTCTCTCACATGCCTGGTTTCCACCAGCCTCTCTGGACGTCCTTTAATCCACTTTCCACATAGCAACTGAGTCCAACTCTGGTCATGTTTAGCCACAGGGCCTTTGCACATGCTGTTCTTTCACCTCCTCTCTAATCCTTCCTCCACCTCTTTTTACCTGGCTAACTGCAATTCATTCAGACTTAGCTCAAGTGTCACCTCCTCCCAGAAATTCTCCCAGATCTTCCTGATTAGGTCAAATTGTCCAATACAGCCTCTTGTGGACACAAATTACAGTTTGTAATTGTGTATTTATTTCTGTGATTGCTTGATCAAGTTGGTCTCACCCTCGAGACTGAGAGCAACTTGAGGACAGGGTCATATCTGCTTCACTCACCACTTTCGCCCCACACCAGCACAGAGCCTGACACTTGGTAGGTGCCCAATAACCACTTGTTGAATTAATACACATTCAGCGAAGGGGCAAGCTGGGCACTGCAGGGAATTCCAAACCACAGGAGCTCAAGTGGTTTGTGTGGGATGTGGAACTAGACCCTGGATTTGGACTTCCACACTCCCAGGCCCAGGCTGTAGCAGGGTCCGGGGCTGCCAGCCTGGGTCCTGGTATAAGACACGAAGAACGGCGGCTACCCAGAAATGGGGAGGGGTTGCAGTTATGGACTCCACCAGCAGGTGGCGAAGTAGCTCTGCCCATGAGGGGATGAGGGGAGGCTGGAGCTAAGGGCCCTAAGTTAACTGCCAAGTTGGAGGTTGTGTGTGGGCGGAGGGGCGGGCCGGTCACTGACTCCCCTAAGAATCAATGAGCCTCTGGCTCACGAGCCTCTGGCTAGAAAAACACGCAGGGGCAAATTCAGGTTTGGGGGAGCCTGAGACTTACACAATTTGGGGATCCTGTTAATGAAAGCGAACACACAGTTACAAGTTCCAGATTAGGTCCAGGGCTACAAGGGGCCAGGGCAAGCAAGGGGCCTGAAGCCTAATTAATGGGCCTGTAGAGGGTAAATCCCCCTCTACAGGTGCATTACTCTGTACAATTTCAGGGCCCTCTCCCAGCCTATCTTAGGGTCCCCCACCCACCCTCATGCAGACACACTGGCCTGGGGGTTCCCAGCCTAGGCTTAGAGCCCCCTTTCAGCTCAGTCCTGAACTCAGAAGCCAGAAGGCTTGGCAAGTCCAGCCTGACGCTGCTCTGACCGCCGAAGCACAGGCACCATGATCCCCATCTCACAGGGGTTCACTCCACACCAAAGCTCCCCACTTTTGCCTGGTGAACTTGGGGGGCCAGGTGGGGCCATTTGGTCGGGGCTTAAATGTGGGTTATCGCCAGATGAGATTCACACCATCACGGAGACCCTCTCCACAACTCTAAGCTCGTGCCCCAAACGAGGCCACAGCACCTGGCTGGGTACCATGAATGAATATTTTTTATAAGTCCGGTAATTCTCTTCTGATGGACACAATAATACAGCATCGTATCGTTTTGGTGTTCAAAGAATCTGGTTGATAAAGGTATATGTGAAAAATATACTGCAGACCCGGTCAGCCTACTTTCACACTTAATTTACTGGAAGTACCTAAAGTCTCCAAAAATGGCCCCTGATCTCCCTGAAGCTTCGTCAGCCCCGAGCTGCCACAATTCTCGACATTTTATATGGATTTGTGGGGTCACTCGGCCAGTTAATTACAGCTCACCTGGCACCCAGCACTTAGCAGGTGGCTGAATTGAGTGGAGAGGCTCACAGGCCACCTTCCCCAATTTGCAGGGAAGCCCTGGGGTAGCGGAGGGAGCTAGTGCCCCGAGGTGGGTGTTCTGAGCCTGGACGAGGCTGGAGAGTGAGATGTCTGGGCTGAGTAAGTCCCAGGGCAATGGTGACTGGGCTCCAGCCTATAGCGGGGAGCCAGAAAGCTGGGCGGGGAGGGGGCCAGAGCCTCAGAAGCAGAAGCAGGAATGCCCTGCTCCCCACTCCAGAGCTCCCCTCAGAGGGGGCAGGAGCTCCTGGGACCCCAGCTGCCTTGTGCTTGGCACTGTGGAATTCTCTGTCCTCAGAGGCCAGGACTACGCTATTATTATTCCCCAGGGTACAGATGAGGAAACTAGACCCAGAGAGGCCACACGTCCCTTAAGTGGTAATGGTGGGATTTGAATCCAGGTGGGTAAACTCTGCTCACCTATGACACTAATCTTTTCATAAATGAAGGCTGAATGAATGAACAAAGAAAGGCAGCAAAGGCCCAGAGAGGTTAAGTAATATGGTAAAGGACACACAGGACCAGACTCCCTGTCCAGTGCTCTTCCTGGCTAGCGCAGCCCACTAACCGAAGGGAAAATGCTGAGGGGAAAGAGGGCCCCCAAGGCCAGGCCTCCCCCAACCTCCAGCTGGCCCACCTGCTATTCCTGGGTGGCTTACCCCGGAACTCCTCGTCAGTCAGCCGCTTCTTGTGGGTCAGCAAGAAGGGGAGCAACCCGTCCAGGTCAGCGGTGGAGCCCCGAGACACGATGTCAAAGAGGATAGGCCGGTTGAAGACTTTGAGTATGGGAGGCGGCTGGGGCGTGGGAGCTTTGGAGCTCTGTGGCTGCTTCCTGAAGGGGGAGGAAGCCGGGTGATAGGAGGGCTCATCCTCTGCCCATCCCACAGTCTCTAGCCTTAGGGGCCCAGGGATTGGGGGGTGGGGGCAGCTGGAGCCCTAGGGAGGGACCAGACTGAGAGGAGAAAGACATCTGGAGACACAAAGGAATGTTTTATCCCAATAGACTCTAGCCCACCCATCCACCCACCCACCCATCCATCCATCCATCCATCCATCCACCCACCCACCCACCCACCCATCCATCCATCCATCCATCCATCCATCCACCCACCCATCCATTCACCCATCAATCCACTCATCCATCCATCTACCTATCCATCCATCCATCCATCCATCCATCTATCTATCCATCCATCCACGCACACACACACCCATCCACCCATCCACTCTTCCATCCATCCATCCACCCATCCACACACCCACCCATCCATCCATCCACTCTTCCATCCATCCATCCACCCATCCACACACCCACCCATCCACCCACCCACCATCCATCCATTTGTCATTTACTAAGTACTTAAGAATCCAGAGACTGGAAGAGACAAAGATAGTAAGAAAATAAAGGAGGAACACCAGACTAAAAGATAAAGCAACTCTATCTTTTATTCAATCATTCACTCCTTGATTTATTCATTCAACAAACATTTGAGACAACTGAGGCCACGGACATAGGTGCTTAGTCCAGGCCCCACCAAAGTAAACACCCAATAAATGTTAGCTGATATTCCTGTTATTATTTAGCGCCTACTGTGTGTCCAGAGTCTGTATGTGTGGGAGAAATGCCGAGCTACAGAGGCAGGTGGAGACAGAACAAGATGGAGAGGGCTGGGGGAGAGGAAGCAATGGAGAAAGAAAAAAGGGAAAAAAAAACACATTCATTCAGTCATTCAATAAACACTCATTGGGCACCTACTGTGTGCTAGGTTTTGAGAGCCAAAGAGCTGGAGCAGCAGCAGCCCAGGGGCACCATGAGGGCAGGGACGCCCTGTGTCATGTCCTCACGCACCCAGTGCCCGGAACATACAAGGGCGAAGAACAATCTGTGAAATGAAGACAGGATGGAGAAGAGAAAGAGGTGGAGATGGGGAGGGAGAAGAGGGGGTGTAGGGGAGCAGAGAGTGAACCACAACAGAGGTGGCAGGGCCAGAGGGGGAAGGGACACTGAGGCAGGAGCTTCAGGGCAGAGAAGGCCAGCGGCTCACCAGGGGGAGTGGACAGCCGCTCTCCCTCCTTCCTCTGCCCAGGCCCCAGATTTTACACCCCAGGGCAGGGCCTCCAGTGATGGGGGGCCAGGGAAGGGGGAAGAGGTGCTTCCTGACGACGGGGGCACACAGGCTAGGGCAGCCCCCATTTTATCTGCTCCTGAACTGTGACCTTTGAGCCAAAAAATGAGATGAAGTAACACCCTCGCCCTCAGTCTTCACCGAGGCAGCCTTCGGGGTCTCTGAAGACCTCAGCCGCTTAGCCACGTCCCAACTCCTCTGCGGCCCCCGCAAAGCCGTTAGCCCTGGCTGTCTGGGGTAATGGTGGGGATGAGGGCTTGAAGGAGGGGATCTGAGGGAGGGGAAAGGGAGACAGGGAGTCCACAAGCTTCCAATGGGACCTTGGAGGGATGGGACACCAGGGCACTTTGCTGCCCTGGGCCTGTGTCCACCTCTGAGTGGAGGTTATGCAATTTGTCCAGTACAGCATGTGGACTGCGAGGCCCCATTTCTTGGACACATTGAGCCCCTCTAGCCTTGGGCCCCTGTACATGCACTTCCCTCCACCTGGAACACCTTCCTCCCACCACCCCCGCTGTGTGGCTGCCCTTTTTCACCCCTTAGCGTTGGGCTTAAATGTCAGCTGCTCCAGGAAGCCCTCCTGGACTACCTTTTCTCTATCAGCTCCCCTCTCCCACCTCAGCACCTCCCCCAAAGTGAATTGTCTAATCACTTGCTATTACCTGTCTTGTCCTCCAAACTGCAGGTACCAGTGACAGCTACTCAGTGTCTGAGCTGAGTAGGGGTAACGTCTGTTCTGACTCACCCCTGGAGCCCCAGGGCCAACCGCCCTACCTGGCATGTGGCGAGTGCTCCAGAAACGGTCACCGAACAAATCGGTGGCTCAGTGAATAAATAAAGGAAACAAAGCAAGGGCTGAGGAGGTGAGTGGGCTTCATCCAAGGGCATAAATGAGTCTGTGATCAGCAAGGGGGAACAGAGGAGGACCAGGTGACAACAGGGCATCTGCAGACTTCAAGACTCCTCCAGACACACACACAGGCCTGAGAGAGGTTTTCATGGGCGGATGGCTGGGCAGAGAGACAGCAGATGAATAGATGGGTCGATAGATATTTGAATGAGTGATGATGGATGGACGGACGGACTGGACAAGTGGATGGGCAGATGGAAGTGTGGGTAGTTGATGACAGAGAAAGAGAGAACAAAAGAAAGACATGGAAATGAAATGAATGAATGAATGATGAATAGTTTGAAAGCTGACTGGCTGGATGAACAGAAACAGTGAGTAGGTGGGAGAATGGATGGATTTTGGCTAAGTATATGGTGGATAAATGGAAGGTTTGTTGTATGAGTGGATGACTGGCCAGATACGATGGGACAGATGGATAGATGGGTAGATAGATATTCGAATGAGTAGATGATGGATGGATGGACGGACTGGACAAGTGGATAGCTAGGTGGAAAGATAGGTAGCTGGATGAATGAATGAGTAGATAATGGATGGATACACAGATGGATGGATATACAGATGGATGGATAAGTGGACAGACAGATGAATGAATAGACAAGTATACAGAAAGGTGGACAGATAGGTGGATGGATGGATGAGTGAATAGGTAGACAAATGAATGAATGGATAGAAGGATGGATGGATGGGTGAATGGATGGATGGATGGATGGATGGATGGATGGGTGAATGGATGGATGGATGGATGGATGGATGGATGGATGGATGGATTCAATACAGAGGCGGAGACCCTCGGCCAGGCAGCCAGCAATACTCACTCTATGACCTTCCTCCTCCACCGCTTGTCACTGGGGTGCTGGCGATAGGTGCCATAGTCAAAGAGCGAGTCCATGGGCGCCTTCTTGGGCCCAGGCACCACTGAGGACTCATACAAGGTGGACTCCAGCAGGTCGATGGGGTTGGGCACCCCCTTGCGGAAGGCGCCCTGGAACTTCATGCGCAGGTTTGGTCGCCCATCGCCTGGGCCGGCGGGGCGACCACTGTCAGCCGGAGAGGGCGACGGGGAGCCGTCCTCCCCCTCGAACAGGTTGGCCAGCGAAGAGAGGGGGAAGGCCTCCCCGCCGGGGATGCCACTCTCATCCCCGGGGGGCTCGGCTACCTCCCCAGGCCCCGCGCGGGGGCCTTCGCTGGGATCCGCCATGCTGCCCCTGGACCTGTCTGCACTGCTCTGCCTGCAAGGGAACAGGAGAGGAGTCAGGCCGGCTCCAGGAAGCCCCCTCCCACGTGGGCAAATAGCACTGCTGCCAGCTTCCTCAAAGCCACCGTTGTAATGACAGGGGTTCAGGGTGGCCACTCCCAGATGTGGTTGGCCGCCAGCCCCCAGCAGGAGCTGCAACAGAGCCTCTTTCAGGGACCTGGAAACATGAGTCTGCCTCAGGTCCAGCTACCCTGGACGTTAGCTGGAGGAGAAAGGGCACCAGAGTCACACTGGGTCCCCAGATCTGGAGCCTGGGGCCTACTCCTGGCCAACCAAGCCAGCTTCGGGGCCCCCAGAGCAGGGTTCCAGTTCCAAGCTCCACATTTAGCAACCGCGTGATGCGAAAGCAGATGGTTCACAGCCTCAGTTTCCTCACCTGTGAAATGGGGATGCTGAAGCAGAGAGCACGTGTTCCAGCGGCCAGTGCCGCGCCTGCCACACCGTAAGCACCTACTAAAACAGAACCACCACATCTATGCTTCAGGGACGCTAGGTGCTCAGAGATACTCACGAACCCACTGTGGGAGTCAGTAGCCCTCAATTTCCCAGCACCGTCATTATGACCCCATTTCACAGAACAGGAAACCCAGGTTCCGAGAATTCAGTTAACTTCCCACAGTGCACAAACTCTGCTCCCCAGTGCCAAGCGCTGACCCCTTCCCTCCCCTCTTTGCCTGGTTAACTCCTGCCCACCTGCGATCCCAGCTCATGTCCATTCCTCTGGGAAGCCCTCCCTGACCATTTGTTCATGAGATTCGTTAATTCCTGAGCTGTGGGCACCAGAAGATAGGGAATGCATCTGTTTCGTTCACTCCTGTGTCCCTGACACCTAGAAGGGTGCCACATGGACACACGACCTGATGACAAAGGTATTATTTGTTCCCATTTGTCAGATGAGGAAAATGGAGCTTTAAGAGGGGAAGTCATGGGCTTCCCTGGTGGTGCAGTGGTTGGGAGTCCGCCTGCTGATGCAGGGGACGTGGGTTCATGCCCCGGTCCGGGAGGATCCCACGTGCCGCGGAGCGGCTGGGCCCGTGAGCCATGGCCGCTGAGCCTGCGCATCCGGAGCCTGTGCTCCGCAACGGGAGAGGCCACAGCAGTGAGAGGCCCGCGTATAGCAAAAAATAAATAAATAAATAAATAAAAAGAGGGGAAGTCACATAGCTTGTAAGAAGAGTTGGACTTCAACCCAGTTCTCTCTGGCTCCCAGGCCCAACTTTTAGCCAGGAGAAGGGCAAGGGAGGGACAAGGCCCTGCTGGCTGTCAGCCTCCTGCCCTCTGCAGCACGCCACTGGGAGGGCTAGACACCAAGGGCAAGTTTCCTGGAACTCCTACCATCCCACCCGGGCTGCAGGAAAACGTCTGGAAAGCCCTCTTTTCTATATCTCTCCATCCCCACACATCAGCAGAAAAACAAATAAAGACTGGTCCCCACCTTGTTTGCTTTGTGGCTGCCAGGAGGGAAGGCTAGGGCACTGCAAGAGGCCTCTCTCGGCAGGTGCAGCAGGGCACACAGAGGGGCAGAGCTCCTGCCGGGGACAGACCCCCTTCTAGGCACCAGAGGGTAGGGAGAGCCTAGATTTTAGAGTCTTCCAGGCCTGGGTTCTAACCCCAGCTCTGCTATTTATGTGCAGCATGACCTTGAGAAAGTGACCTTAGCTACCTGAGCCTCAGTTTCCTCATTTGTAAAATGGGTACAATATAGTAGCTTTTTTCATACGTTTGCAGGAAGAAGTAAATGAGATCAGGCATGTCCAGTGTCAACCCTGGGATTAAACTGGGAGCTGTGAATGATTATAATCAAAGGAGTAAGTAAGGGTTAGGAGCACAGTTGCTGAAATCAGATATACCCAGTTCCCATCTTGGCCCTGGTTAATTAGCAGCTGTGTGATCCTGGGCAAATCACTTCCTCTCTCTGGGCCTCAGCTTCCCCACCTGTAAAACCAGGGTCACCACACCTCCTCCTAAAGCTCTTGGGAAACGCCAGTGCCCTCGGGAATTTGAAGCACCCACTTGATGCCAGCACTTAGTAGGACTTCAGGACACATTAGTTCCTATACACCTGCCAGGTGGGAAAGGGAGACCCCTAGTGGCTGCCACATGAGTCTGGGCTTAGTAAGGCAGGAATGGGGGTATGTGGAGGCCGAGAGGGTGTCCACTGGGGTGCAGGCATTGAGGGGGAAGATTAGACTTCCCCTGGCCCAGTCCTGTTCACCTCAATGGGGACCCAGGGTCAAGGGAAGAGGAGGCATTGGGCACGTGCTTCTGCTGTTAACACCCTCCTTATTACTGCACCCCTGTCCCACGGGGGCAGGACAGCCCCTGCCTTGGGGGGGGGGCAGAGGAGGCAGCCGCTCAAACCCCCGCCATGCCTGCACCCCCTGCCCTAAGAAATCTCAACTCAGATGGCATCCAGGGTTTCTGCGGACTCCACAACAAGGGGTCTGGAGTCAGCCAGCCCCAGGTTCAAATGCCCCCTCAGCCACTCACACACTGCTCGTAGCCTTGACAAGGCACACAGAGATCAATATGAACATATTAATTATGGTGAAGTAGCAATTTTGAACTAAACCCCCATCTTCATCGTGATTATGTGGCTCTGATGGGCCCAAGTGCTTCATACACGCACTCCCATCCGGTCCTCACCGCAACCTTAGACCAGCAGTTCTCAGCTGGGGGCCCTTCTGCTCCCCAGGGACACTCGGCAATGTCTGAAGACATGTTTGGTTGTCACACTGCGCAGAGGAGAGAGGGCTACTGGCATCTAGGGGGTCAAGGCAGACCAGGGATAGTGCCAGACATCCTACAATGTACAGGACAGTCCCCACCACAAGGAACGACCCAGCCCAAAGAGTCAATAGTGCTGAGGTTGAGAAATCCTGCCCTGGAGGTAGGTACTGCTATAATTCCCCTTTCACAGATAAGGAAACTGAGGCTCAGAGAGGTTAAGTGACTTGCCTGAGGCCACCCAGCAGGTTAGTGACAGAACCAGGATTCAAATCCTGGCAGTTGGCTGTGGAGCCTGGGCTACCCTAACCCCTCAGTTGAAGGCATGGCCTGGGAGCCAGGCGCCACACCAGACCCTTAGAATATCTTGTTCAAGGTGCACAACAGCCCCGGGAGGTAAGGGTTATTATTCTCAGCTCATGCTAATCTCTCTGAGCCTTGGTTTCCCTACAATAAAATGAGGGTTGCAAAACAGCTTCTATCCCATAGGGCTGCTGTAATGGGCAAGTCAGGTGTCTCCTGGGCACCTAATAAGCACTTGACAAATACTTTAATCATCGTCGCCATTATGATACGGTCCCAGTTTACCTGTCCTCCTCACCACCCCGCCTGCCGGGCACACACATGTGGTAGGACTACAGCCTGGCATTCACGGCCCAGGTTAACATTCACCAAGCCCTCCCAGCCTCTTCCTTGGTTAACCGGCCAGAGCCTCCCATTTTACAGCTGAGGAAACTGACTCTGAGATGCCACACGGAGAGTGAACGAACGGCCTTGAAGAAGGCCTCTGAACTCCGAACCTTGGACTCCTTCCACACCACACAACCCAAGTGCGTACAGACACCACTATGCACATCCACACACATATACACGTATACACACATGTGTGTGCGTGCACACACACACATACACACACAGCCTGCTCTGTGGCCATCCCCTCCCCAAACACTGCCCTGTTCTCTGTGGTTGGGGATAGAGTTCACTCCCTGTTCTAATTTGCCCTGTAGGCTGTTATTACACATTCCAAACCCATGCCAGATTTAGAGGGAAGGAGGGGTACAGGGCAGGAGAGAGGCTGAGAGTCCTCCTTCATCTCCTCTGTGTGTAAATATCATGTATGTTTCTTCCTGTCTCTCCCCATGTGATCCCGCACATGCCGGCTTGCCTGCTGTGAGCCCCTGGGAATGCCTTTGCAGCAGGTAGCACCCAGATGGCACCAGGAGCATGTCTGGGGCTCAGCGAAGGACATTTAGGCAGAGCGTGGACATCCCCACACACTGTGTGACCGCTGTGTTCACTTAACGCAGCAGATTTCAAATGTTTTTGTTTTAGCATCAAGCAGCAGGATTGGAAACCATTCACCTATGTATTTACTCAACAAATGTTTATTGAGCACCTATTGTGTGCCAGGTCTTGGGGACACAGACGTCAGCAAGACAAAGAACTCCTGCCCTGCTGGGGCTGACCTGGTGGGAAAACAGAAGAAACCGCTATAGACAAAGCAAGAAGCTGAGGCATGTCTGGTGGCAAGAGCTGGTTAGACCAGAAGGGCTCGGGAGTGGCCGAGGTCAGGGGTGCAGGGGTCCCGGGCGGGGTGAGGAGATACAGTGCTGAGCCAGGGTCCCCAAGCCTTCCTCTCTGCCTGGGTCAGACTCCAGGCTCTCCAGAAACATGGCTGAAGGTCATGCATGCCTCTGATGGCCCTGCGGACTCCGTCAGAGCAGCCAAACCCACAATCCCTCCCCCCTAAGGAGGGGGCACCTGGCAGGAGCTAAGGGGGCATGGAGAGAACTTGCACTTTGATGTCAGAGCAGCGGGTTGGCTCCCAGACTCACCACGCATCAGCTGGAGGAGCCTGAGAGACTGACTTAGCCTCTCCGAGGCTCGCGTGCCTCACCTTTCCTTGAGGAACTTAACTGGGTCATCATGAGGATTATATGAATTGAGTCATGCACCCGGCACAGAGTAAGCCCTCAGTAAACAGCAAACCGCAAGACTACGTGAACGGCAGGTGCCTTCTGAGAATCCCGGCCTCAGCAGGGGTGGGGTGGAAGTCTCTTGCTCCATCCCCCTGTCCCCACGCAGAGGGTAGAAGAAGGGACCCATCCGCACCGTTACCCCGTGGCTTTGCCTGATCTCGTGGAAACCCTGGCACGTAATGTCAAATCCCATCCTCCTGATTACGTGACCAAGGAAAGCTGCTTAAATCTGGGGGCAAGTTTAGGCGTGCAGGGGCTGCTCTACCCCAGGGGGAGGAATTCCAGGGAGCTGGGATCAGTGCACTCCGTCTGCTGAGTGCCACCTGCTTGCAGGGCAAACAGGAGTGGAAGCTCAGGGAATTCACAGTCTAGGAGGGAAGGCAGATGGCTTTCCCCCTCCAGGCCTTTGCCTGGGCTGTTCCCTCTGCCTGGGATGTACTTCCTCCACTAACCCTTTCTTTGAGTATCATCTCAACCAGCACTTCCTCTGAAAAGCCCTCCTGCCCCCCCCACCACAGTCTAAAACGGCTCCCTTGTGTTCACTCTTAGAGCAAATTGTGCCTCTCTTTATAGCGCTTCTCATGATTAGACTTTGACCTTTACTTATGTCATTCTTTTATTCATCTTCTCTCTTCTCCTCTAGTTTTGAGTTCCATGAAGGAGGGACTCTTTTGTGTCTGCTGTCTCCCCAGCAATCAGCATCGTGCCGAGGCATCAGTAAGTTCTTACACTGCAAGGCAAGGTCCTCTAAAGTTCTGGAAGGAGGAAGGTGGGAGGAGGCAGCACTAAACCTGACGGGCACAGGGAGGGGCTGCAAGGAGGAGGGCTTGACAAGTGGAATGGGATACAAGAGCAGAGGAGACAGCAAGGTCAAGGGTACGGAGCTGGGAAAGAGCAGGGGGCACTGAGGAACGGTGCAGCCTGAGGCATCAGAGAAGAAAGGTGGGAAGGAAGAAAAGATGGGTGAGTGGGTGGGCGGATGGGGAGGTGAGGAGGAAGATGAGGATGGATCCCAAGGTTTGCTGGTGCCGAGAGAGAAAACACCGGCTCTGTCCAACCCCCCTCCCTCCAGGTGAGGAAACTGAGGCTCAGAGAGGTGGAGTCACTCTTACAGGGTTGCCCAGCTCCTTAGAGGCAGAAGCAGGTCTAGGATCCACGTGGCCCCAGGACCTATGCCTTCAGTGGATACTTTACAAGGACCAGGAAACTCGAGAAGAAAAGGGTGGAAGATGGGGGTGGAAGAAGCGTGGTTTCGGGTGAGTGGTGGGAACCAGGGGCCCCAGAGGCAAACTGCCCACTCACCAGTTGTGTGACCCTGGGCAAGTCACTGGCCTTTCTGTGCCTCTGTTTTCTCACCTGTAAGTGGTGATGATCATAGCACCTATCTCCGGATTGTTGAGAGGGTTAAAGAAGGTAGCACCCAGCAGAGAGCACACACCCAGTAATGATGGCTGTTGTCAGCATCACCGGTATCATTACATCATCATTATTAGAAGATGAACAGACAGACTGAGGACCAAGGAAGGTATGATAGCCAGGGAGGGCGGAGTGGCTGGGCCCAGAGCCTGGGACTCTGGCAGCCACCTCAGAGCAGCTGCCACTGGGAGCTCAGCCCCTTGGCCAGGCAAAACCCACTGCCTGCCAAGCTGCCCGAGGCTCCCTGGGCCCTGGCGGGCGGCAGCAACAGGGGGCATCACGCCATGCCGGGCACCTTCCCCAGACAGCCTGTATTTACCTAGCAGGTCTCAGCCCAGCCCGCTTCCTGTTTGCTGCACAGTGGCTGCCTGACCAGGCCTGACAGAGCCCCAGTGTCCTGTCGGGTCCCTCCACCCAGGAGGGTGCCCAGGCGGGGAAGGGCTGGGGTGACTCACTGGGCCCCACAGAGGGCAAGGCCAATGTGACCACGGCAGTTACGTGGTCATTCTGCAAGTCTTTGGCCAGAGGGATTCCAACAGTGCACGCAAATACCCCCCCTGAGCTCTCACGGGCACGCATTTGCTTCCAAGGTCCCTGGCCCCAGGGTGGGAGCCACCAGGAGGCAGTGTGGCCGAATGGGTTAAGAGCACACGCTGAACAACACTGAAGGCCACATGTGATAGGATCCCATGTACATGAACTGTCCAGAATAGGCACGTCCATAGCAACAGAAATCAGATTCGTGGTTGCCAGGGGCTGGGGTAGGGGGGGAGACAGGGACTGCTAGCGGGTATGGGGTTCATTTTGGGGGTGATGAACTGGCACGGAAACTAGACAGTGGTGATGTCTGTATAACTCTGAACACTCTACAAAGCCACTAAATTGTACACGTTGAAAGGGTGAGATGCATGTGAATTCCATCTCAATAACACTTCCCAGCTTGGTGACCTCAGACAAGTCACTTCCCCTCCCAGAGCTTCAGTTTCCTCGGTGCAACAAGGGAACGTCGTGAGGTTAGACGCTCATAAAGGGTCCAGCACAGGGGCTGGCACAGAGCAGGGGCTCAAGGACATGAAGTCCCTGTCCCAGGAGGCTCCGGCTCCTTCTTCCCTTGCCTCGCCCCCTTCCATCAGAGCACAGCCCTGGATTCCACCCTCTAACTCAGCCCTGCTCAGAGCGTGATGCTACCCAGATCCAGCTGCTAGGAAGACGGAAGCCCCTTCTCCCTAGCTCAGCCCCTCTCCTGGAGGACAGTCACAGCCACAGAGAGCCCCCCCAGAGAGGATTCTGTGGCCTCAGAAACTACCCAACCTATGTCCTCTTCCCCACCTGCCACTTCCTGGCAGGGCGACTGGGAGCAAGTCATCTCTCTCTGGGCCTCAGTTTCCTCATCTGTACAATGGGGGAAACAATTACTGCCACCTGGGAGGGGTGAACCCATATTTGCTTTATAGTTATTGGTTGGACTCTACATTCACGTTTTGAATTAAAAAATAAAATGATAGCTCTTACACCAAAAGGCTGCTGTGAGGATTGAATGATAATGGAAGATAATTGATTGAGTTGATAATTCAAGAGTTTAAGACAGCGCCTGGTGCGTAGTAAATCTTAACAAAAGGCAGCTGCCTTTTCATCGTTAATATGCCCTCAATTTACAGTTGGGGAGACGTGACCCAGGACTTGTGACTCTACACGAAGACCTGGCCTCCTGAAAAGGTTTTCTCCCCTCCTCGTTTCCATCTCTCTTCCATCACGGCCCCATTTCCTAGCTGGGAGACTGAGGCCCAGAGGAGACAGGATACCCACCCACCCATACCTACACACACCCCTCCACCTCATACCCACGTGCAAAAATCTCGAGGTGACCAAGTCAGAGAAGAGAGCAGACACCGTGGAATGAATGGGTCGGGCAGGAGCCGGGAAGGGAGCCCCAGGCAGCAGAAAACCAGTTTGAGATCCTGTCTCTGCCCCAGCCAGCCTCCCCAGCCTATGCCAACAGTAGGCTGCGTCTCTGGCTAACTGCTTGGAATTATGGCTGAGAGTAAGGCCTGAAATCCCACATCAGCAGTGCCTATCCTCCCATTGGTACATGCCACACAGCATCTTCTATCTCTTTTCATCCAAAAAATAACTCTAGAAGTTCGATATCATCGTCTCCATGGTCAGATGAATAAACCACGTCTGGGGAGAATGGAGGGAAGGGGCTGACGTTTATCCAACACCCATCATGTGCTGAGCGCTCTCGCGTTTACTTCTCATCCCCATTTCACAGATGAGCAAACTGAGGCTCGGAGAGACCAAGAGACCCAGCCGAGGTCACAACTCAACAGGAAGGGAATGTGGCTGGGATTCCAACCACCTGCTTTTAAGCTCATTTGAGTTCATCCCTTCAGGGTCTATGAAGCTCTCTCCCTGGGGTCATCTTTCTAAATGCCACGCCCCTTGGAAGTCACGGGGCAAGCGGGCACGGCACAAAAAGACTTAGAGTTTCGATCGTGTCTTTGCCACTTAGTAGCTGTGTGACCCCAGGCAGATTATGTCAGCTCTCCGAGCCTCAGTTTCCTCATTTCTAAAAGCGAACTAATCACAGCACCTACTGCTGGGTTGCATGGTCACTGTGGGTGTCAGGGCCTCATAACGTGCAGCCCCCAATGATGGGAACGCGGACACAAGCTCCAGGAGGGCAGGGACCTCTTCTGTTCCAGTCACCACTGAGTCCCCAGTGCCTAGGACAGGGCCTGGCACATAGTATCTATCCAAGATATACTTGCTGAATGAATGAACAAACGAATGAATGAACTCATGTATATAAGTGAAAGGAATCACAAACAGCTAAGTCATTCTCCACAGGGCAGACAGATCTCCACAGCTGAACCTCTACCCAGCTAGCTAACTTCCTCCCTCCCATCCTTTAACATAATTTATTGAGCACCTACTGCGTGCTGGGCTCTCTGACCTATGAGGTTCAATGTCCCCCCATGAGGTGGCAGCTATCATGAGTCTATTTTGCAGATGAGGAAACTGAGGCTCAGAGATGCCAGGACACTTGCCCAAACCCAAGTCTGAATCTGAGCAGGCGGGTTCTCCTGATGCCCCCGCCTTGCTGATTCATCTGTTCAATCACTCATTCCTTCCTTCCTTCACCATTCACTCTGTCCACAGGTATTCCTCAGCCCCTCCTCTCTGCCAAGGGACACAGGGACAGGAGTGAACGGGCAAACCGGTCCCTGTCTGAGGTCAGTTGGCCCCTTGCCCGCCGGGGTCCCCCTGAGCCTGTGGAGCCCATCGGGGACTCCGATGGAAGTAGCCCCCCCCCATATATACCCTTGACGAGCTGTCCCAGAAGGTGGTCAGCCCTCCAGGTCAGCCGGGTGGAAGCCAGGCCACTCCACCCTCAGGGAAAAACAGGCGTCCAGTGAGACTGAGGACCCTTTGTGCGGCGGCAGCAAGGGCGGGGGCAGGAGGGGCGGCCGTTACTCACCACCCGAAGAAAAATAAGCATGTTCCCGTTTGGTCAATGGCCCTCCTGTCTGCCCCGCCACACCACCACCTCCTTCCGTAGCCTCTCCACCCTCTGACCTCACCTGGAGCAGACCTGTGAGCGCCTCCTATGCCCCTGGCGTGCCGCCTGTGACCATTCCTCACGATTGAGGAAACATGCTCAGAGACGTGGGGTGACTTGCTTGAGGTCACACAGCCTGCAGTGGGCAGGGCTCGGAGCAGAAAGGGGAAGCCGATGACCAGGAAGGGGCTCAGAGGTGGGAAGGAAGTCAGAGTCACAGTGAAAGCGAGGGCCTGGCCTCCCTTCCTCATTCCTGCTCGGCCAGGGTGACAGCTCAGGGGCACTCAAGGCAGGGGGAGTCCAGGCCGGGGCAGGAGCGGCAGTCAGAATAACCTAGATCTCCCCAACTGGCAGAGCTCTGACCTCCAGCAAACCCCAGGTGGCAGCCCCAGGAACACCGCAGCAAGTGGCCAAGCTGGGACGCGAACAGAGGTGGGTCAGACTCCAAGAGGGGAGAGTCCAGTGGCCTTCCAGGAAGGAAGCTGAGGCCACCCACTGGGTTTTCAGGGACCCAAGGTGTCCAGTCACTGGGATCTGGCTTTCAGGTCCAGCTCTCCCATGAGCCAGCGGGGCATTCCTAGGCAAATTACTTCTCTCTCTGAGCCTCTCTGAGCAAATTACTTCTTTCTTCTGCTGTAAAATGGGACTCAGTATTCCTGCCCTGCCCACCGCCAGTGGGGGTGATGCCGTGACACCATCAAGGGGACTGTCAGGCAATAGACACTGGTTACACACTGAACAGTCCGTGTTGCTCTGGAGACTGTCCACAACCACCCCACGAAGCAGGCACTGACATTATTCCATTTTACAGATGAGGAAACTGAGGCCCAAGAAGAAGTAAGGGGACTTACTGAGAGCCGGGATCTGAACCAGGGAGCATTACATTAGGAAAGCAGGAAACTCTGGCGGTCCTGGCGCTCAGTCAATGCCCGTAAATATTTTGTAGCTGAAAAGGCAGCACCCCTTGCCCCAACACAAGTCTAGCTCTGCCCCTGCTACCTTCCACCTGCTTTCCTGCCACAGAGGGGTTCTCAGAGAGATGAGCTGGAGGAAAAGGCACCCTGGCACAGGCCGGGGGACAGGATGAGGAAGACGGTAATGCTCAGAGCCCCATCTGTGTGCCCTGGACTGTCCTCGCAAAGAGGGGGTTGACAGCCTCAGTTGACAGATGAGGAAACCGAGTCTCAGAAAGATGAGGTGACTTGCCCAAGCTCCCCTGGTGAGAAGGCTGCAGGCCTCGGATTTAAACCCGGGCCTGTCTGAACAATTCAGGTTCTTATCTCTAAAGTGCAGACTAACTTCCCATGACCCCAGATCCAGACAAATGCGGACAGGCCACTTTGGAAGTTAAGGGCATGGAGTTTAGAATCAGATAAATGGAGTTCAGATCCCAGCTCCGGCCCTTCCCAGCTGGGCAAGCAACTTCACCACCTTGACCTCAGTTCCTCCCTCTCAAAAATGGGTATAATCCCAGCCTTGCATCCAATGTACTGAGTGTTGGGCTCAGTGCCTGGCACACAGTAAGTGCTCAATAAATGTTCGCAACCATCATAAGGACCACTAATGCAGCCCACGCTTGGCTAAAACCAGAAAGAACCTTGCACCCAGAGTTCAGAGCGGCAGCTGCAGGGTCCAGGAACACAAGCATCTCAAGAGATCTGAATTAATCTTTAACAGGTGAATTCCACCCCAACTTGGTGACACACAGCATTCCAGAGGGCTTGCTAGCATGAAATGTTCCCTTGGCTCCCCAGATCATGTGTGTGACAAGAAGAGGAGCTAGTCCCTGGGTCCCCATGAATTGGGGAGGGGCCTGGAGTGTCTTTCCCGGAGTCAAATGGGAGAAACTGAGGCAGACAGCAGGCCACGGGCCTGGGAGGGGTAGAGCCGCCTGCTCCATGTGGCCCCCTCCCTCCTGGGAACACACGAAGGACCTCAAAGGACTCTGGCCCTCTCAAAACGATGTTTTCAGTCACTCAACCGTGCAACAGTGATTTACTGTGCACCACGTGCCAGGTGCAGTGAGGCCAAGGCTTGCGTGGTTCTCTCCCTCCTACACCTTCCAGCCGCCCCTGCCAGTCCCTACCTGGGGCCTCACACCTCTGGCCTGGATGGCTTCCCCTGCCTGGGGACCGGCCTCCCCGCCTGGCCCCCACTCTGCGGACCTTTCAAGACCACACATCCGGCATGTCCTTCCCAGCCTGAACCCCTGTAGGGTTTCTGGGTCTGACCCAGTCCCTGCCTGTCTGATCCCCTGTCCTTCCTGTTCATGTCACACACTCCAGACAAACAGGAGGATGTCTCAGCTCTCCAAACCCTAGTCTTACCACTTGGTGACAGGCAGAAGTCAGGTCTTTACCTAAAACCCCTTTTGCCCAATATCTGCATTTATTCCTCCAGGTGAGCTCAAGTGCCACCTCGATCGAGCCGTCCCGGGTACTGGATCGCCACAGTGTCACCCCCAGAGCGCTCTCCTGGCCCCCACTCACGGCATCCAGCACAGTGATCCCTTGCGGGCGCCCTCAGGTCTGGTGTGGGGGCTCCTGCTGGAAGCCACAGCTGGCACGAGGGGCAACCCCAGGGTCAGGGAGGCAGCCGTGGGAGAGAGGCAGCCCTTTCTCCCATCTCACCGGCTCTCTTGGACCGCTCAGTTCACGCCCCTCGGGCTGGGGCTAGTCTGGGTCTGAGGTGCCTCAGTGCCCAGCCCAGGGCTGGCACAGGATGGCTTTCCCGGAGGGTTCGATGGACAAAGGAAATGGCTGAGGCCCAGCTCACACCTGAGGAGGAGGTGGCGGCGGTGCCCACAGCCGCGACCCGGATGTAAGGCATCTGGTCTGGATTTAACTTGGGGAATCCCAGGCATCTCCACTGGGGCTCTCTTGCACGCTTCTTCCTCAGGTGCCCATTCCCTAAACCTCGGAAAACTCCACTTTAGAATGACCCCACCCTGCTTTCACAAACGTGAGCCTGACTGGCCCATGACCGCCATTTGCCATGTGTCTTGGGAGCCCCTCCCCGCTCCGATTGATCAATGAAGGTGGGAAAAGGGGCCCCCAGCCTTTCTGGTTCCCACTGTCACTCAAACAGAATGATGCAGAGAAATGCGGAAATGGCCAATAACCTTTCTCACCCCCTTCCATTAAGAAGATGTTACAACAACAGCACAAGCATAGTGACAGCTGGGGCTCCAGGCACGGCGCGGGTCCCCTCACAGGTCCGCTGTCCTCACCCCAGCCCCGGGGTTCACCTTCAGCCGACCCCATTTTCCAGATGAGCTCTCTGTCCCTCAGGCAGCTGAGGGAGCAGCCCAGGGTCACACAGTAGTGGGGTGGCAGAGTGAGGGTTCGGGCCCACACAAGCCCCACTTTTAACCTCACAGGTGACCTGGGCCGACCCTAGTACCTGACCTCTCAGAAGAGGCCACCTCTTCACCCCGCTGTCCCCGCCCCAGAGATAAAGTGGCAAAGCTTAAACCCTCCAGTGGGTCTTAGCGTCCCAGATCAAAGCTCACACACAACATCAGGCCCCTACCCCTGCTCCCAGCAGAAGCCCTTGTTGCAGACACTCAGCAGCTATAAGCCCACCCCCTCCTGGGTAACTTCCAAGACACCCCCTGGGCACCAGGCAGGGAGGACGTTGGAGCCGGACACCCCTGGGTGTAAATTCCACTTGGCTACATCCCCGACCTGAGAGCCTCAGTTTCCTCATCTGCAAAATGGGGAAGACAGATGGAGAAACCCGCTGGGGCTGGGCCAGGCAGGGCTGCCTGTGGCTGGAGCGGCCAGCCATGTGGGGAGGATGGGAGGTCTCTCCCTGTCTTCAGAGACCTCCCAGGAGTCTCCAGGGCATAGCTGGAGGGGAGGTTAAAGATTTTCGTGCCTCTTGCGGGGAAAGAGCCATCTCTCTGGGGCTCAGTAACTAAGAAGTGGCCTTTGGAAGTTCCAGGCTCCCAATTCCCTCCCAGAGGTGGGGGGCAAACCTCAGGACCCCAACTCCCTCTTCCAAGCTCTCCAAAAAGGAGGTGACTCCGGGGTGGGCTGCAGGGCCTTCTGTGTTTGCTTCCTGGGCTTGGATATTGGGGGACCTGGGCCTGCATCCCCGGAGCCCACGTTGGCGCCCTCTTCGCAGGTAACAAAACCCAAGCCCAGAGAGGTGGTGCCCGGCCCAAGGGCCCCCCGCGGGTCCCGCGCCTCCCGCGCTCCAGGCCACCACTCCGCAGCTTCCAAGACGTGCCCGGAGGAGCGCAAGGTCCTCGGCTGGGCCGTCCCTCCCGGGGTCCCCGCCCCGAAGTTCCAGGCCCCACTCACCTCCGGGAGGGCTCCGCGCCGGCGACCGGGAGCACAGCGCTTCCTGAATCCCGGCAGCCGGCCCCGCTCCCTCCCGCCCGCCGCCGCCGCCGCCGCCGCCGCCGCGTCCCTCCTCCCCGAGCTCAGGTTCCACCTCGCGCGCCGCCCGCGGACTGCACCCCGCCCACCCCGCCCGCCCTGCAGCTGTGGCACCGAGCCTACCCCGCACCCGGGATCGGCTCCCCTGCGGGGAACAGAGGCGGGCCCTCAGTTTTCTCACCTGGAAAGTGGGCGTCATGATCCCTGGTAGCGGGCAGGCGCTCCGTGGAGGGGGCTCTGGCTGGAATCCTGAGATCATGGACTCCTGGCCTCTCCAGCCTGGGACGCCTTCCTTAGCTGTTAATGGGCATCTCGCTGATTGCTCACCGCTTTCGCTCGTTCATTCATTCAGCAGACAATTCAGAGACAGGTCTGCGGTAGGTCCCGGGCCTCAGGTAGCTCCACGTCCAGGAGGGGAGACACCTGTGTTACAGACAGTGCAGGTCCAGGACTAAATCAATGTGAGCTCCTCTTAACTTCACCTCTACCCAGCGCCTAGCACGGAGCCTGGCACTGAGTAGGAGATCAATGAGTGCTTTTTCTTTTATCAGATGGCGAAGGTAAGCCCCACCACCCAGACACACCTTCTACCCCAGACACTTGAATACCTCCATGGGACGGGCAGCTCACTTCTGCCGGGACTGGTTGGAAGCCTCGAGCCAGACTCCCTGAGCCCAAGCCCTAGCTCTGTGACTCACTAACTGAACAGCTGGTCCCTTCTCTGTGCTCCAGTGTCCCCTCTGTAGAATGCAGTGTAGATATGTCCCCACCTCACATCACAGTGAAGATGCTGGGAGCACCAGGTCTGTGCAGAGCCCAAGGAGCATTCTTAGCCCTTTTTATCGTTATTGTTTTTACTAAACTGAGCTAAATCTCCCACTGGGAAGACAGTGGGGTACGTCCTTCCTCCTGAGCTTGCAAGTAGAAATAGTTCCCATGGGGTGTCGGTTCGGCAGCTAGAAAGCGGAATTTGAGAATCGCTGGAGACAGAGAACCTTAATGGAAGTGATGTGTTCAAACCACCAGTTTGAGGACTCCCCTGGTGGTCCAGCGGTTAAGACCCCGTGCTTCCACTGCAGGGGGCATGGTTTCGGTCTCTGGTCGGGGAACTAAAATCCTGCATGCCTTGCGGCCAAAACGAACAGACAAAAAATTAAAATAAAATTCAAACCCCCAGTGTGAAACATTTACCAAAAAGAAACCTTAATAATGAACTCGCTGAGCAAGGGGTGGGGGGGGGGGTGTCATGTAAATCTTCTTCCCACCAGGCTATGAGGTAGGGATTGCTGTGCCCATTTTACAGATGGGAAACTGAGGCTTGGAAGGTAGTGTGGCCTCTCCAAAGCTCCCTCCATGAGGGGATGGGGAAGAGAAACTTTTTACTCTGGGTTTCCAGGATCTTAAACAGAGCAGACAGGCAGCTATCTGGCAGTGAGGAATGTAAACAGGGGGCCCCTCATACTTCCCTGATGGAAAGCCCATCTGTTGGGGGCCTTCTGGGCTGGGGTTGGGGCTGGGCCAGGTTGGGAAGCAGAGGAGTCATGGGCATAACTAGTCTGGAGCCCATTTCTGCAGAAAGGTCTTTCTCAAATGAAAAGAAAATGACAGGGATAATTCAGGTTAGTAGGAAGGTGATGGAGGGGATGAGAGAAGATAGGGTCGGGGAGGGTGTCCGCTCTTCTCCAAAATTAGGGGGAAGAGGTATGAGCCCTCAGCATCTGTATGGTTAACCCAACTCCCTCCTGAACCCAATTTCATGGACGGGGCAACTGAGGCCCCATGCAAAAAAGTGACTCCTCTTGGGCCAAGAAGCTGGATCTTGGCCCCTATGCCAGCCATGGGTTTAAACTCTGTTTTGCCACTGATGAGGTGGGAGCCGTGAGCAAGAGCCTCTCCCTCTCAGTGCCTCAGTCTTCTCATCTGAAAAATGGGTATCAGTTCCTATAAGACAAGGACCACGTCTGTCTCATTTGCAGCCACAGGACCAGCCCCTTGGCACTTAGTAGGTGCTTTTAAAATACTGTTTGATTGAGACTTCCCTGGTGGTCCAGTGGTTAAGACTCTGTGCTCCCAATGCAGGGGTCCCAGGTTCAATCCCTGGTCAGGTAACTAGATCCCACATGCATGCCGCAACTAAAGATACCGCATGCTGCAACTAAAAGATCCTGCATGCCGCAACTAAAGATCCTGCATGCCGCAACAAAGATCTTGCGTGCCACAACTAAGACCTGGCGCAGCCAAATACCTTATAAAAAAAAATTATTTAAAAAAAATACTGGTTGATTGAGCTGGAGGAAGGGGGGAATAGAGTTACAGTTTAATGGGTACAAACTTTCAGTTTTGCAAGATGACAAGAGTTCTGGAGATGGATGGTGGTGAGGGTTGCACAACAATGTGAGTGTTCTTTGAGCCACTGAACTGTACACTTACAAATGGCTTAAGATGGCAAATTTTGTTATGTGTGTTTTACCACAATAAAAGAAAAATTAGGGGAAAAATACTGGCTGATTGAAAGCATGCAGGCCTGCCTTGCAGGAAAGTGGGGAGTGGGAAGAGAAAGTGAGGTGCTCGGGGCACCCAGCAAACACTCGGTGGTTTGACTAAATATGAACAAGGGCCACTGCTAGGATGTGACTGCCATTATTTCACTGTTTTTTGTCTCTGGTGGAACACTCCAGCTCTGCCTTGGAAGAACAAGAGACTCTCAACAAAAGGAACTTTTCCTCTTAGGGAAGGAAAAATTTTCAAAGCCCTTAAAACGGGCAGAGAGTCCTGTAGAGGCTATAGGGCAGGCCCAGCACTTTGTCCCACATGGGTCCCAGAGTCCCTAGCAGGGGCACGGCCACTTCCACTAAGGGAGGTTCCTGGGCAGCATCGAGGGTCTACACTTAGCAAGCACCTACTGTATACCAGAATCAGTGTCAGGCACTGGGGAGAGATCGGGAGCCAGATGGGTCCACTTCTCAGGGACTTTATACCTGGTACATCTGCCCCAACCCCCAGTTATAAAAACATATATAAAAACATATAAAGACATATGCACCTCACTTTACAGTTAGCATAGCCCTGATGCTGCCAGTTCACCTCCTGACAACAAGGAAGGGAGAGATTCCTATGCCATCTTCTATAAAAGGACACAGAGAGCCCACGTGCCTGAGATCCTACAGCTGGTAGCATTTGAACCCAAGCTGGGCAGACTCTAGTATAGCAAAGTCAATGAGAATATGGTCTCAAAAAGACAGATCATAGGGCTTCCCTGGTGGCGCAGTGGTTGAGAGTCCGCCTGCCGATGCAGGGGACGCAGGTTCGTGCCCCAGTCCGGGAAGATCCCACATACCACGGAGCGGCTGGGCCTGTGAGCCATGGCCGCTGAGCCTGCGCGTCCGGAGCCTGTGCTCCGCAACGGGAGAGGCCACAACAGTGAGAGGCCCGCGTACTGCCAAAAAAAAAAAAAAGTTGAGTCCTTGGTAGCAACCTCAAGGACTTGATTTAAAAAAAAAAAGACATATGTGTCAGCAAAGATGTGGAGAAGCTGGGACCCTCATACACCACTGGTAGGAATGTAAAATGGTGCAGCCACTGTGCAAAAGTTTGGCAGTTCCTCAAAAAGTTAAATACAGAGTTACCATATGACCCAGCAATTCCACTCCTAGGGATACAGCCAAGAGAAATGAAAACATATGAATACCAAAAAAACTCGTATACAAGTGTTCACAGCAGCACTATTCATACCAGCCAAAATAGAAACGACTCAAATGATGAACGGATAAATGAAATGTGGTATAGCTATACTGTGGAATATTATTTGACAATAAAAAGAATGAAGTAATTCCCTGGTGGTGCAGTGGTTAGGACTCTGCACTTCCACTGCCGAGGGCCCAGGTTCGATCCCTGGTCGGGGAACTAAGATCCCACAAGCAACATGGTGCCGCCAAAAAAAAAAAAAAAAAAAGAATGAAGTGTTCATGCCTGATACGAAGTGGATGGACCTTGAAGACATCATACTGAGTGAAAAAAGCCAGACATCAAAGACCATATACTGTATGATTCCATTTATATGAAATGTCCAGGAGAGGCAAATCCATAGAGACAGAGAGTAGACTAGGGACTTCCCTGGTGGCACAGGGGTTGAGAATCCGCCTGCCAATGTAGGGGACATGGGTTCGAGCCCTGGTCTGGGAAGATCCCACATGCCGCCAACGTGTCGCAACTACTGAGCCTGGCTCTAGAGCCTAAGTACCGCAACTACTGAAGCCCACACAGCTAGAGCCCGCACACCTCAACGAAGACCCAACGCATCCCAAAAAAACAGAAAAAAGAAAGAACATAGACTAGTGTTTGCAAGGGGCTGGAGGGGCTTGGAGAGGTGATGGCTAAAGGGTATGGGGTTTCTTTTTAGGATGATGAAAATGTTCTAAAATTGACTGTGGTAAGAATTGCATCTATCTGTGAATATACTAAAAACCATTGAATAGTTCAAGTGAGTGCATTGCATGGTATGTGAATTGTATTTCAATAGAGCTGTTACAAAAGATAAAAAAAAAAGAAGAAGAAGAATGTGGTCTCTGGAGTCCAAAGTATCTGGGAGTGGCGGTACCATATTTCTAAGCTGTGTGACCTCAGGCAGGTGACCTTGCTTCTCTGAGCTTTACTTCTTTGTCTATAACATGGGAATAGCAACTGCCCCTACCCCTTCCCCTACCTGGGAAGATTAAACACGATCATGTTCATGAGGGCCGGCAATGCCGGGACATAGTAACGCTCAGTAACTAGTCCTGTGAGGGCACCGTGCTTCCCCCACCAAGACCAACATCCGCTTCTGAGCGCTCTTATGTTTACCCTACACTCTCCCTTACACATCTTCCTTCCCGCATCTTGTGAGGTTGGCATTAGTGTCTCCATTTTACAGATGAGAACTACTGAGTCCAGCAGGCAGCAGGCATCCCTGGCATGGCTCTCCCCTACACTCCCAGGCAGAAACTTCCTTCTTCTCTGTTCCCACACCCCATGCTGTTCTGCCTCTGCCCTCTCCCCTCCTTCTCTCCCCTGGGCACCCCCTTAGCCCTGCTGGTGTCCTCACAGCTCCAGAGCTTGGTTTAGGCCAAGAGTTGGTATCTAGGTTCCTGGGGGCCTGAAGCTCTCCTCAGAGTTAGGGATGCAGCCAAAACCACCATGTGGGGCTAGATTCCTGCAGACCCTGGCCATCTCATCCCAGTGAGATGGGTGGGTTTCTCCAGCCCTTTTCACAGATGGACAAACTGAGCCTCCATACAGTGCGAGCCCTTTGCCTGAGGCACCTGCTGGTGATGCGGTCAGGATCTGAACCCAGGACCGTCTGAATTCAGACGACACTCTCCAGCCCCTCTAGCAGCCACTTGGCACTGGCCCCTGTGCCTTAGTGCCCTCAACTCTGACATGGGAAGCCCTGCTCACATCCACCTGGGTGAGATCGGGGAACATGGGGTTGTAGGCGTGAGAATTCTCGTTGGCCTTTTGGCTTTTTCTCTGAGTGCCAGGGAAGGGCTCAGTCATGATGTGGAGAAGAAACAATTAGGAACGAGGGTTGGGGAGAACCAGGGCTGGCCTGTGTGCATTTATGCAGCACCTGCTGTGTGCCAGGCACTGCATAGGGCTTGATCCTCACCAATCCCTCCCAGCTACAGGACAGGAACATACTCAGAGAGGTGAAGGAACCTGCCCAAGGTCACAGAGCCAGGAGGGTGTGGGGTCTGATGGTCTTCCTCTGCGGGGCTGCCCCAATGGACAGCAGGCCCCCCATGAGATCACATCTCCCCACATTTACCAAGAAGCCGCAGAGACAGGATACCAAGAGGCTGGGGACACTCAGCTGGTTTGTCCACCTCGGTCCTACAAAGAGCGGGCTTTGTCCCAGAGACCATGAGGCTCTTCTGGAATTCTCCCTGGGGCAGAAACCTGAGGCCAGGTCGGGAGGAAGCCCTTCCCCTCAGACATCCGTTGCCATGGGAACAGCCACCCTCAGCCCTCAGCCACTGGCTGTGATTCCAGTCCGCTGCTGGGCAGCAGGCCTGGTGGCCTGTGGGTGTGGCCGAGCCACAGCTGGCCACGGGCATTTCGGAATTAGCCTTCATCTGGAGCTATGGCCTAGAGAGGGCGGGGAGCCTTGGCGCCAGTGGGGTTTGAGTAATTCCAGGCTTCCCAGCTGGGGCCCCTGGGTGGGCTACTGGGGATGCATGGAGGCCCTTGGGATGGTGACCAGAATTGTGAGGGGGGGGTGAATGAACATGTTTCTGAGAGGTCCATGACTTTCACAGAGGCCCGGGAGCCCCTCCCCCACCACTCCTCCACCCCTGCCCCCGGCACATAGGTGATGAAGAGCTCAATTCTCCCAGCCAGGAAGGGGCAGAGGTTGGGGCAGCGGAGGGAGCAGCCGGGACGGTTAAGATCCTAGCTACCAGCTTTTTTTTTGTTTTCTTTGTTTGTTTTTTTGGCTAACAGCTTTTTCAACTGAGAATTGTCTTTGTCACCCTGTACTCACAGAGGCTTATGACTTCCCTTGCTCTAAAATAAAAACCAAACTCACACTAGCCTCAGCATCTCTAGGTTTCCTCCCTCACTCTCCTCCCCGCTTGATCACCAGGCGCCAGACGCTTTGGCCTCTCTCTGTCCTTAGAACGTGGTGCTTTCTCTCCTGCCTCAAGGCCTTTGCATCAGCTGTAGCGGCTTCTTTTCTTGGTCTGTTCTTTCTCCCTCTTCAGATCTCAGCTCAAATGTCACCTCCTCAGAGGGGCTCTCCCTGCCCTCCTCCATCTAAATGTCTTCCCGTGGACCTTGAGCCCCTTGGAGGGTGCAGCCTTATCTGACTTGGGGCTCCCATATAGTAGGTGTTCAGCAAACAGGAGTTGAATGACTTGCCTTCCAGACACTCCTCTCTGGGCTAGGTGGACAGCTGATTGTTATCAGCATCATCATAGCTGCCCTTTATCAAGCACCCTCTAGGTGCCAGGCCCTGTGCTAAGTGCTTTGCACATGTGGTCCCATTAGATGTCACAAGGAGAAACCGAAGTGCCCACTTGTGGATGGAGTGTTGATTTCCCTGGAATTACGAATACAAACCAGGGACTGGATGCAGTGACAGTCCACTGTAGATTGACAGAGCTAGAAAGGAGCTTTGAACTGTCCAATCTCCTGACTTTATAGATGGGGAAAGTGAGGCCCAGAGGGGAGAAGACACTTGCTCAGAGTCACACAGCAGATTAGGGCAGAGCGAGGAATCCCAGCCATATTGCATGATGTTTTCTGGGGTGTTCCTGTGGAGGTGTTGCCGTGCACCCTGCCGTATCTTTCAAACCAAGAAGTGAACATGCTATGGTTTAACTGCATTAGGGGTCGGGTTGCCCCTCAGGAGCCCCTGGCAGGCCATAGAATCATAATAAAAATATTAATAAATGCCAATTATTGAACATTTTCTGTGGCAGGCATTTTACACACATTATCTTACGTAATCCTGCAAGGTAGAGGTGTTCCTGTCCCATTTTAGAGATGCAGAAACTGAGGCCCAGAGGGGTGAATTGACTTCCCTGGATCACACAGCTACAAAGATATAGAAGCTGGACTTGAACCCAAAAATTGTGAGGTGATGATGGTGATGGTGCTAGTGGTAGTAGCAGCAGCAGTAGTAGCAGTAGTACTAGTAGTAGTAGCAGAAGTAACAGGACATACCTTCGACCCAGCGGCTGACATGAAGTCAGAATCCCAAAGCACCCACTTAAGAGGCTTCAAACTTTTCCAACAGTGTTCAAATAGGGCTCCTCACGTAGCCCTTGGAAACCACCCCGAACACGTTAGCGAGGCAAGGCACACACCCTGGGCTCGGGCTGCAGATCCGGGAGGTGCGGACAGGCGGGGACTCCCAGCTCTGTCGCAGCGCCGCGGTGCTAACAGCGCCACCTACCGGAACCCGTGGGACCTGCAGGAGGTCAGCGCGCAGGCCCAAGGGCGGTGGGGCGCGCAACCCGAAGATGCAAGGGCATGAACCAAAGGAACCCATCAACCAGACAACTAAACCCAGGGAATGGAATCCTCCTCCGTTCTCCTATTAAGCTTCTGTAAATGATGATCATTGGGTCAACACTGAACGATTAGCAGCCAAGCGCCTGCCTGGGAAGTTTCATTGACTCTCGGTGAGCTAGGAACTGTTAGTATCCCCATTGTACGGATGAGGAAACTGAGACTCAGAGAGGTGAAGCGATTTGTCCAAGGTCACTCAGCTGATAAATAACAGAGCCAGGACTCCAACACTCGATACATTGCCATACGCCCTTCATCACACACCAAAAATATCCATGCAGTTTTATTTAACACTTACGAAGACAGCTTACTACGTTGCAGACACTTCTAATTGCTTTACAAATAGTAACTTTTTTCCTTTTTTTTCTTTCTTTTTTTTTTTTTTTTTTGGCCATGCCACACAACTTGTAGCATCTTAGTTCCCGGACCAGGATTGAACCTGGGTCCTTGGCAGTGAGAGCTTAGAGTCCTAAACACTGGACCACCAGGAAATTCCCTACAAATAGTAACATTTAATAGAAGCCGCACAACCTGTGAGATGGGTTGTTAGCAAGACCCCCATGGCACAGAAAAGGAAACGGAGGCTTTTTTATGGAGAAGTGAGCTTCAGTTCCTTGTCTGTAATAGAGATGTATTAAGACGGATTTGAGCTACTGCTCATGAGACTTAACTGAATGCAGCAACAAGTGAGTAAAGAGTCAGCCGTGGTCAAACTTTGGGGCTCGCTCAGGTTTCCGTGCACCATCATGTTAACCTGGGTCACATCCGGGGCTGCCCACGGATGTGTGCTGGAAGGCGGGCTCACTCTGTCCGCTGGCACCGGAGTGGGCATGGCTGGGGGGAGATATGGAGTCAGATGTGAACTCCCAGTGTCCCCAGTCCTGGCAGGATCACCCTAGCCGAGTCCTCTTGAACCCCTGGGGGGTTCAGTTTCTTCATCTGATAAATGGTGCTCCTGATGCCCACATGTCAGGGCGCTTGTGAAATGATGCATGTGAAGCACTTGTGCAGGGCCTGGTATACAGCTGGTGCTCAACATGTTCCTTCCTCCCTGCCCCGGGCAGAACTCAGTCCCACTTTGGCAAGGATGAAATGAGAAGGCATACATGCACTGCTGGCTTTGTCTCTGGGGTCAAAAACCCAAAGGACTCCTGGGGCCAGGCAGGTACCAGGACTGAAGGAGGCTCTCCTGGGAATATTCTGACCTTCCACAAAGAAACTGCCTTCCCGGTCTCACTGTATTATGTTGAAAACACGAAGAAAAGCTCTTGTTTTAAAAGGAATACACAGAATTTTACAATTTTGTTGGCAGAATTTTATATCCAAAGGGAAAAATCCTAAAAAGCAGTTCGAGTTTAGAAAGATCAGTGGCATTCTTACTGTCAGTAAACTTAGAAAATATAATAAAATCAGAGACAGCAAAAAACTTAGTTCAGGCATCCAACCTTTGGCCACATCAGAGGCAGCCTTCCGAACTGGATATCCAACTGACTGTGCACAAGACCCTTGAAGGCGTTCCATAATTTTCAGGGTCAAATTCAAATCCCTCAGTGGCATGATGTCTCATATACACACAGCCTGCTCTGGGTCAAGCCACCAGGACATTGCCGATGATTTGCAGTGTCCCCTCCTTCTCCTCCTCTACCGGGATCTTCCCAACCCCAACCCTTCCATCGAGGTTTAGCGTCATCCCAGGATGTGCCCCCCCACACACACCTGTAGCCCCAGGCTCCCTCTGGGCACTGACCACTCTATATCATCACTGGTGATTTACTGGTCCATCTTGCCCACTAGACTATCAGTTCTGTAGGAGCAGGAATGAAGTAAAACATTTCCTTCTACATTTGACCCTAGGAACAGAAAAAGCATCAGCCCACGATAAACTCCAATAACCAATGGTCACAGGGTTGGGGAGGCAACAGGGATTGGTGGGGACTGAGGCAAAGTGGAAAATTTATCCACCCACTCCCCGCATCCAGCCAAAGCGGCAGTCATCTCTCAGCTCCTGACAGGCAGTCTGATTTTTCAAAAGAAGCTAGAAATCAAGATTTTTCTGTGACATGTTCCCAGTTTCTCAATGTGGCAACCAGTTCTATTTTTTTAAACCAGAAATAGGACCTGGAGGCCAGAAAACAGGTCCTTGGCTTATCCCCAGTTGTAACCTCTGATCCAGAAAGAACAGAAAAAAAAAAAAAAAATCAAGAACCAAAAGAGCACACCAATGTGATTCCAAAATAGAGATTTATTTATTAAGGATTATTTAGTTTCCACATAAAAATCACCAATTGTTCCTCACTGGGTTTTTAACACGTATCAGTTCTTTGGGGATTGCTCTGTTCGCCCCAACACTTTCAAAGATACAGCTCTTTTTAGCGCCAGGAAGGACAGTTAAGGCAGCAAGGCGTGTTCTTGGGTTCATCCTCTCCCCCTTGAAAGAATACACATGGTAGGTAGTTTCTTAGGTTGGAAAAGCCGTCCCTGAAGAAGATAATTATGGAGAAGAATGCAAATACAGTCATCTATGGTCAATTATTTGTGCCTGATAGCTTTAAAATAACCCTCCCCTTGGTCATCAAAGGCTTGCTGGTTGGTTTCAGCTATAAAAACACTGTCTAGCAAAAGACAGTAAGAAAGAGCAGGCTCTAATGACAGTGCTGTGAGGTTGGGCTGTGCAAACCACTGAGAACACACACCAGTCTGCTTTAAAAAAAATCCCACAACAGGGGCCCTGTATAATTTCAGATCAAACCCCCTCGTGGTCCTTAAAATACCCCAAACGTCATTCAGCCAGATCCTCAGAAGGACACATGCCTATTTTTAAAGTGAGGAGTCTGACACCAGTTCCCCCAGAGTCACGCTCCGCATGGGGTGGTGGTGGGAAACCAAAAAAACCCTAGGACTTGATTTATTAGAAACATTAATCAATTTTTATCACACTGAAATGAAGGCATAAAGTCAGTCTGTGCTGTCATGAAATTCAGAAGTGAGATCATTATTTATTGCTCCAGGAGGATAGACCCCAAAAGTGACTTTTAAAAGAGCAGGGCCGGTCCCCTGCAGACCCTGGTCCGTCTCTGGGCTGCTCTGGGGGGCGCCTCAGGCTGGGGGTGGCCGGCCGGCTGGATTCACAGTGATTCGGGTTTGCCTGTTCCTGCGGGGGGCTGTGGTCAGGGGCATGTGGCCCGGGGTGCCCGCTGAGGGTCTGGCCTACACCTTGTAGTTGAGCTCAGCGTTCATCTTGGTGTACATCTCGTAGATGACGTCGATGGTGGCCGTGTAGTTGACCAGGAAGAGGCGGACCTTCTCCAGGCATTCCTCTTCCGTCACGTTCTGGCCCTTGGAGAGTGCTTTGAGGAGGTCGGACTTATAGGGGGCCGCGTACAGTGCTGCCTTGAGACGGGTGAGAGGGGGGTGCTCAGTGTTAGCGGAGGGGGAGACCCTGAGCCACCGGGCCAGGCCCGTCGGGGTTCTGGGAGGGGACTCCCCAGAGGTCCGTGCTGGGCAGGGGTCTGTGCTATTCGTGGTGCTGGGCGGGAAAGGCCAAGGGGGATGTGTGTCCCCTTCTACTCCGGTGAGAGACAGCAGGAAGTTTTGGGGACAGACAGACCTGGGTTCAAATTCCAGCTTGTGCCGCTGACTAGCGGTGAGCCTTGAGCAAGTTACTTAGCCTCTCTGAGCCTCAGTTTCCTTATCTGTAAAATGGGGATAATAATGACACCCACCCAATCGGGCTGCCTTTGTGAGGATTAAGGAGGTCATGCCAAGTGCTCAGCACAGCCCCAGGCACATAGCAGGTGCTCGGCATGGACGAGCCTCTTCCCCCGGGGCTCCCTGCCCTGGAGAAAGTGAACCGCTTCCTTCTGAGACCCCACCTTTCTGAGCCGGGGAGAGGATGGCTGATCTGTGCTGTTCCTCTTTTGTCCTTCAGGGGGTGATACTTCCCTAAATTTCAGGGCTTCCCTGACAACTTGAAAAGTCCAGAGAACCGGACATACACAGAATTTCAGAGCCAGAAGGAAAAGGATGCAACCGGATAAAAAGCTTAGGCTACAAGCCTTTTGAGAAGGTGAGGAAATTACAGATAATAACGTTATCATTAGGAGTCAGAATAGAAATAGCTTCAATTTGCTGAGTGTAAACCACACGCCAAGAACTTTATACAGAGTGACACGCTGACTCTTCACAATGAGACTGTGAGGCAGGGCCTATTTTATACCCATCTGCAAGATGAGGATACTGAGGCTCAGGAGGTAGAATCCCAGCTGCCCGTTTTTCTTACTGTGTGACCTCTAGCAAGATCCTAAACGTCTCTGGGCGTCAGTTTCCTCATCTGTGAAATGGAGGCAAGGACAGTACCTCTCGGTGCATTCGTGAGGATCACCCTCCGCCGGCAGCCCGCCAGGCCAGGCATCCAGCACACATGGTTATTACTGAGGTGGTGGTCGTGAGGCCTTCAAGGGGGAGGGGGTCTGCCGGGGATGGCGGGGGACAGGGCTCTTGCGGTGCCCACCCAGGATGAACACTGTCCCCAGCCCTGCCAGGGCAGATGGCCCAGATGTGGCCCTATTTCCTGCCTGGATCCAGCAGATTCCCGACCCAGCCTACCCTCGACCTGTGCCACGTGGGACAGAGACCAGCCCTCAGATGCCGGTTCTCACGGGAGCGAGGAAGAGCGGGTGGTGGGGGCTTCAGGAGGAAGGGCAGCCACGACAGTGTGCAGGGCAGCCCGAGGGCTCTCCACACGTCCCCAGTGGACCTCTCCCAAAGCCGGGCTGGTGCTGAAGGCCAGTGGTCATCATCACCCCAACACAAGTCACCAAGAGCCTCGTGGGCCAACGTTCTTTCAGCAGACGCCCCCGTGGGCACAGGGGCCCTTCCTCCCCTCCCCACTCCAGTGCGAGGGTCCCAGCTGAATCCAAGGGGCCAGTGAGGCCAGCCCACCATCAACCCGACAGCCTCAGTCTCTGCCCTGCTTCCTCCCACGGCCTCCCAATCAGGCCCCTCATCAGAACCACCACGGAGCATCTAGGAAAATATCCACCACGCGGCAGGGGTCCCTCGGAGCACCAGCCTCACCCCAGATGGACAGGGGAGCCCTTCCTGAGCCGGGGTGGGAGGGGGGCGGGCCCGCAGCCACAGGGCGCGGGGCAGAGGGCGGGCCCCGCGAGCCGGTGGTCCTTCCGGGCCTGCGGCGCGGCTCACCTGGAAGATCTTCTGCACGATCCAGCCGTGGTACTTCTTGAGGGCCATCTCGTAGGCCTTGGTGGCGTTGACGCGGACGAGGCTGGGGTGGTTCTCATCGCGCTCGCCGTCGCAGATGCTCTGGAGGAACACCTGGATGAAGCGCAGGCCTCTGCAGCCGGAAGGGAGACTGCGCTTCAGGGCCCTGTACGGCCCCGTCGGCACCACCCGCCAGCGCCGCACGCGGAGGCCCGGATGCGCTCTGTATTAACCTCCTACAGTGAGCCGGGGGCACGGACACCCCAAAGGGAGTGACGATTCCTCCGCTGTCATGTGTCTACAACAGCTTCTGTGTAACGTGACTCCCCGGCTCACATCACATGTCCAAGTACCTCGTCTATACCAGGCCTGGGGCCAGTCCCTGTTGGGCTGTAAGGTCTATGAGGGCAGGGTCTGGGCCTGTCTTGCCTATTTCCATGGCCACATGGCCATCAGTGCTTGAGGAATGAAGCCAGTCAGTGCAGGGTTGAAGCTGCAGCTCTGGTCCTCAAAGGGCTCAGGGACCGTAGACCAGGGACATGCTGAGAACACAGGCGAGTTTGACCCTGTGGGTTCCCCGCCTCCATCACTGCCTGAGCCACGGTCTGCATCCTCCAATGGCCACTTGAGCCCTTCCTCTGGGGTAGGACGATGCTTCAAGAGCCAGAAGAAGGGTGCGGGTCACGGCAGGGTGACCAAGTTGAAAATCAGACCAGTACTAGCCCTTTAATCCACCTCATTTCATCTGCTCCCCTCAGCCCTGTGAGACTAAGTTCAGCATGACCTGCCCACTTCACAGAAGGGAACACAGAGGTACCCCAAAAGCTCAATCAAAGGCCGGGATGTGAACCCAGCCTGTCTCACTCCCCAGCTGGGGTCCTCTGCTCCCTCCCTGCAGGGCGGTAGGATTCAGGTTGGGGGGTTCTTAGGGGCAAGTGTTCTGGGCCCGAGGACTAAAGGAATAAAAGTTAAGCTTTATCACCTATGAGGTGAAGGGAAATACTCCATGCTTGGATCACAACCCTCAACCATTGGGGATCAGCCTGGGGTGTGGAAGCGAGCTCGGGGTCCAGTCCCAGCCCTGCCCTGGCTGACCACCTCTCCTGAGCCCCTGCCTCTCCCAGCCCAAATGATCCCCCTCTAACCAGCAGCTGGGACGATTCCTTCTCAAGCCCCATCTTACCCTGTTGCCAATGGACTTCATGCCCCTCAGTGGCTCCCTAGCACCCCTGAGGAGGCTGGAACTCATCCTTGTCCAATCCCATCTCATCTTTCCCTGCTCCTGCCTTGCATCCCGGGCCCTGGCTAGACCAGATCTTCCTGGAGGGGCAGATATGCTGTGTCTCTCCTGCCCTCCCAAGGCCTCTGCAAGGCCTCTTCCTCTTGGAACCCTCCTGTTCCCTGCTTGGCGATTCTCCTCCGGGAAGCCCTCCCTGATTTCTCTCTGCTCCAGGGTCTGATATCCAGCTGTCAGGATCTGCCCACCAGCCTGACCCCTTGCCCAGGCTGTGATACCCTAAGAGGGACCACGCCTCTCCAAGCATCATCCCATGCACCCGGCACCATGCACAGCACACAGCAGGTGCTTATTATGTGCTCGATTTGTTGACATGCACCGGCATGTGCTCTCCCAGTCACCTGGCTCTGCCCATGTCTGATCTGGACACAAACCATCTAACTGATCTGAACGTCACTCTCTGGCTTGCTCTTCCTGAGAAACCTATGGAACCTGCCAATGGATAGACACAGGGGCGTTCCTTATTCCAAGTCTGTGAGTCTCTTGTTGACAGATAAGAGTAGGTAGCTCAGTGGGGGCGAGTCATAAAATAGGCCATAAGGTTGTTAATTATAGCCCACTTACCCCCTGATGCCCACACAGGCCACACCCTCCAGGGAGCAGATTCTTCCTGTTCTGTTTCACCAAAGAAGTGCGTGGGGGTGGGGGTGGGGTAGCTTCAGGGAATGGAGAGAGAGACAGGGGAAGAGCGCCTTTCCTGGCTCCTCACTCCAGGCCCCAGAGAAAGGGCAACATTGGGAACATCCGTGGGGCAGAGAATGGGTCCCTGGCTTCACAGTTGTTGCCAGGGACTGTGGAGTTTGCACAGCTAAAGGAGAATTCTGGAGCTGGTAGAGAGCAGGGTGATCTCAGCAAGCAAGCTGCCTGGCCTCTCTGAGCCTCAATGGCTTCATCTGTAAGATGCAACAATTGTATGCGGCTCCAAATATGTGCTATGAGGACAATATGTATCACGGTTACAAGCACTGTCAACTCTGGGGTAAGACTGAGTTCATATCCCATATCGGGGTACCCTGCCTCCAGGCCACAGGACGAATTTGTGCAAATTAGAGTTCTTTGTCCTCAAGATGCTGTATTTCTGTCAAGAAGCTGTCATAATATACAAATCTACCATGTGTGTGATGTGACCGGCCCTAGACGGAACATCTTTGTGCAGTGTACAACCTGCACAGCTGTGCTCAGCCACTCAGTCCCAGCACTGCCCCTGTGCCCTGGGCATGTGATTTGGCCTCCAGAAGCCCCAGCGGCCTCCTCTGGGAGATGGGGATAACCACACCTAACTCACAGCACATGAAATGCGATTGGGTGTCTAAACAGCTTAGCACAGCGGCCAGAGTACCCGCCGGCTTGCTATGCCTCTGGTGGGGTGGGACAAGCAAGGAAGCGTCACCATCAGGCTGGCCTTGGCCCCCAGGGCGCTTTTTCTCTGTCACTAACTAGCTTTGCACAAGAAGAGCGCCTATGTAAAGACAGGAAGTGCCCGTCCTGCCCCCGTGGGGCAGTGGCGGGGTTGGCCGTCCCTCCTCTGCAGAGCAGGACTCCGGGCCCACCAGCCACACACACCCAGCCACCTGAGCCCATCACCTCTTCAGCCACATCAGCGCCAGCGTGGCCCCCACTTTGGGCCACTCTGCTCCATACATTTCCTTCTCCACCTCCAGGATGTTCTGCAGGGTCCGGAACTTGGCCGGGTCGGTGTCATACACAGCTTTGATTTTCTGAAACAGAGCACACAGGGTTTCCCCCTTAGGAAGGCTGCCCCCATAGACGGCTGCCCGCGTGCTGGGTGGAGGGGCACCCCGCCAGAGCCTCGCTCTCCTGCCCCCCAGTGCCAGGACCTGCAGTGGGGCTTGTCAGAGGGGCTTGTCATAACAATAACCATGACTGTTCGCATTTGCAGGACTTGCGAAGTACTTTATGGGCACAGCCTCATTTGATCCTCACGGCAACCCTGATGCTGCTGTCATAATTCCAATTTGCAGATGAGGAAACTGAGGCTCAGAGAGGGGAAATGACGTGCACAAGGTCACATAGCTGGTGCAGGTGCGAGCGGGTTCCAGCACTGGCCAGGCCCCAGAGTCCACATTCTCTAACCACTACTGACAGCGCCTCAAACCCCAAGCATCTGAAGTTTCGCTTTTGTGGACAAATGGAAATAGGTTCTTAGGATTCTGAGATGTCCAGGAAGAAGGCTCCTGAGTTGGAGGCAGGCAGTTTGGATGTGAATTCCACCTCTGCCACTTCCGTGCTATGAGCCCCTCAACAGCTCTGAGCCTCAGCTTCCTCATCTATAAAATGGGGATAATGACACAGAACCAGCCTCAGAGTGGATCCTCATGGGGGGAGGGTCAGTGGCTAGGGGATGCCATCCGGAACTCTCAGAATTGGGGAAGGGAAGGGCAGGGTCAGTGCACCTGGAGTTTATTTTTTGTTTGGTAGAGTGAATACAAGAACCAGTAGGTTCCTTCTCAGGTCAACCCTCCAGACTGTGGTCCTAGTTTGGCTATGACTGGATGGCATGACCGCAAAGAGGACCAAGAACCTGGAGCTCCAAGTCAGAGAAGCTGGGGCCCAGGCCCATTTCCACATCTCCTTCCTGTTCCTCAGCCTGGGGAACTTGCGGCAGGGAGCAGGGCACTGGTGACCAGACGGGATTATAGAGTCCTGATCTGGGTACCGGGGCTGTAGGGCCAAGTACGTACTGTGATGTTGCCACTTATGTCCACCTTGATGGGAGTAAACACTGGGGAGCCGAGGCAATCTGGGGACAACACAAGAAGAGAGATTTAGATTCCCAATGAGGGTGATATTCAGGACCTCCATGGGCCATGGGGACAGGAGGGGAGGTCACCTGGTGTGTTTAAGGAAAGGCAGAGCTGTTTGTTAAGTACTAAAATGGTTCATGGGCAATCTGGAGTGCTGGGCTCTGAGTGAGACCAGTTTCTTACTGCAGGACTTGTCAGAGCCTTTAAAATACACCTGGACTAGGACTTCCCTGGTGATCCAGTGGTTAAGACTCCGCACTCCCAATGCAGGGGGCCCGGGTTTGATCCCTGGTCGGGGAACTAGATCCCGCATGCTGCAACTAAGAACCCACATGCTGCAACTAAAAGAGGCCGCATGCCACAACTAAGACCTGGCGCAGCCAAATAAATAAATAAATACTAAAAAAAAAATACAACTGTACTATCTAGGGGGCAAACCATTTTGTCCACAGCACCCTCTCTCCCTAAGACAAAATGTTCTATATTTGCACCGTCTAACATGGGCCACATGTAGCCTTTGAGCACTTGAAATGTGGTGAGTGTGATCGAGGGACTGAATTTGTAATTTGATTTAACTTCCATTCATTTAAATTTAAATAGCCACACGTGGCCAGTGGCTACCTAATTGGACAGCACAGTGTAGAGTATCTTGCAAAACTAACGCTCTAAGAAACCATCTTGGCTGACATGGCGGAGGCCACGAATGAACCAGCTGGCCAGGAGGCAGCTCGAGGAATCTTACGAGCTGGAAGAAGAGCTCGTTCACCAGCTTCTTTTTTTTTTTTTTTTTTTAATTTTTATTGGAGTATAGCTGCTTTACAATGTTGTGTTAGTTTCTACTGTACAGCAAAGTGAATCAGCTATATGTATACACATATCCCCTCTTTTTCGGATTTCCTTCCCATTTAGGTCAGCACGGAGCATTGAGTAGAGTTCCCCGTGCTATACACTAGGTTCTCATTAGTTATCTATTTTGTATATAGTAGTGTATATATGTCAATTCCAATCTCCCAATTCATCCTACCTGACTCATTCACCAGCTTCTAAGGAGGAAGTGAGCTGGCGACCCAGAGGCCCCACCATTCTGAGACTCTGCATAAGAGCCCAGGAGAACCCACCAGGAGTGGGACTCTGGTCACTTAGCAGAGCTCGATGAACTGGGGCTCCATACCCGCTCTGCACACCCTGGCAGTGTGGGCTTGGTCATGTCCCTTCTGCTCTCTGAGCCTCAGCTTTCCCATCTAGCAAATGGGCCAACAGAACCGATCAGAGCTGCTGTGAGGATGATGTGAAACAACCCACTTCCAAGACACAAATTTTGTTCACCTCTGGAATCGGAATGTTCTTAACTGGAGGCGTTTTTCCTGTCTTGGTGGTTCATAAAACAACAGAGCATTTTAAAATAGGTGGCACCTTTGAGCTGATGAAATGTGGACCTAGAAACTGGCAGTGCCTAGAACTCAGGACTCCATGGGAAATGTGAGCTGCCTGTGGACTGTCTCTCCTCCTTTCCCTCCTCTGTGATCCCCCAGCAGGCTGTCACAGGGACCAGAGACAGCCCACAGGTCAGAGCCCCCTGCCAAGGGCTGGGCACGGAGGAAACACATGGGGAAGGGCCAGTTCTCTCCTGAGCAGACTCAACAAGGACTTCACCTCAGAGCCTAAAGACAGCTGTGCTTCCCCAACACCTCTCACCATCCTCGATACAGAGCCCAGGGGGCAAAGATGCCCAAGCAGGACGCAAGTGGGTACCAAACCCACGGCGGGGAAACACCAGCGCCAGCTTCCCCTTGTCCGCTGGCCAGGCTGGGGCCTCGGTGTGCGTGCCAACTGACCGCATGGGGCGGAGGACTGGGGGAGGGACACCTGTGGGCTGAATTCCACCCAAGGTGACCCAGCACACCTGGCCGGCCATCTGGAACATTCTAATCGCAGCTGTTACAAAAAAGGCGCATTGGGGAAACAGCATTGGACGTTATAAATGAAATACCCCAAAACCCAATGGAAAGAAGGTCGGGTAGATATCCAGACACCCTGGGTTTGAATCCAGTTAAGCAAGTCTCCTGTGCCTCAGTTTCCTCACATGTCAAATGGGGCAGCAGTGGTACTTATTTCATAAGGTTGACGTGGGGATTAAAATGCACGCACTGAACGCATTTAGCAGAGTGGCCAGCACAGGAACCCTCAGTACACGAACTGTGACCATCTTTAAGACTTTGTAGCATGACCAGGGCCAGGCTCCACGGTCCAGCAAATGTCACCCAGGCTCGGAAGGCACCAGGTCCGTCAGGACCTCTGCTGAGTGGGAACACTGGGCCTGTGCCCCCTGCCACCTCTACTCTCCTACCTCCCGACTGAGGCCCTCATGGGGCCCGGGGTGGCTGCCTTGCCCCACTGCAGGCTCCCGGGCACAGAATCCTCGGGCCGAGAGGTGAGCCCACTGCTCTCAGCTACCGGCCTCTCTCTCACGCCTGTGGGAGCACATCTCCATCCACGGGGTTATGCTGGACCTCCCCCGGGGCGGCCACAGGAGCTGCTCCGAGGTGCTGGGTGGGGGGATGCAGGCTGCCTGTCCCACCTGATCTTGGGCGCTCTGGACTCCCAGGTGGACCTGCCAAGGGCATTAATGAGGTAATGATTCCACCCACCCTTTCATCTTCCCTGATGTATCGCTGACCTCATCCTGCAAGGCCAACCTGGGAGTCTGTGCAATTTGCTAGCCCTGTAACGTGTTCTCTCCCGGGACATTTACCACTGACTCCCCCAAAGGACAACACATTCCAGACTTAAAATAAGAATGCAGGGGGCTTCCCTGGTGGCGCAGTGGTTGAGAGTCCGCCTGCCGATGCAGGGGACGCGGGTTCATGCCCCGGTCCGGGAGGATCCCACGTGCCACGGAGCAGCTGGGCCCGTGAGCCATGGCCGCTGGGCCTGCACGTTCGGAGCCCGTGCTCTGCAGCGGGAGAGACCACAGCAGTGAGAGGCCCGCGTACCACAAAAAAAAAAAAAAAAAAAAGAATGCAGGGAATTCCTGGCGGTCCAGTGGTTAGGACTCAGCGTTTTCACTGCTCAGGGTAAGGGTTCAATCCCTGGTCAGGGAACAAAGATCCCACATGCCGAGCGGCATGGCCAAAAAATAAATAAATAAAAAGAAACCTCCTTTAAAAAAAAAAATAATAATGCAAGACAGCCAGGACTCTCCACCACTGGAGACTCTTCCCCTCTTGACTATGCAACCAAGGGTCACCAATTCCGAGCCTCACAGGAGCCGGGCAGGTGCCATGGATGGGCAGCACAGGGACTGGCGAAACCCTTCCAAAGGGGGACTTCTCTGGTGGCACAGTGGTTAAGAATCCACCTGCCAATGCAGGGGACACGGGTTTGATCCCTGGCCTGGGAAGATCCCAGATGCTGCAGAGCAGCTAAGTCCGTGCACCACAACTACTGAGGCTGCACTCTAGAGTCCTCGAGTCACAACTACTGAGCCCACACGCCACAACTACTAAAGCCAGCGTGCCTAGAGCCCGTGCTGCGCAACAAGAGAAGCCACCACAATGAGAAGCCCGCGCACCGCAACGAAGAGTAGCCCCTGCTCGCCGCAGCTAGAGAAAGCCAGCGCACAGCAACGAAGACCTAGCTCAGCCAAAAAAAAAAAGAAAAAACCCTTCCAAAGGGATGGCCAATGGCTTCACCTCCACATCTTTCAAAATGTATGTTGTCCAAAGACATGAGGTGGATTGATGGATGGATGGAGAGGTGGATAGAGAGGTATGGTCAGGTATTAATGGTAGAATCTACGTGATTCATGAATATTCACTGTAAAATTCTTTCCATTTTGCTGTACATTTTATTTTTTTTATGGGTATACTATTTTATTAACATTTAAATTTCACCAAGAGTTCACTAGCCATTTGTTCAGATTTTTAAAGACAAAATGGGCAAACAGCTTTAAGGCTGCGATGTATTTAACACTGGACCATATATTCACCAACTAGTCAATCGAAGGGGTATGACTATGCCCTTAGGAGCACCAAGTATAGGAACAAGGCCTGGAATTGGAAGACAAACTTGCCCCACCATTCAGGACTGAACAGAGGTCTTTGGCTGCTGACAGACTCTCCCTTGACTTCAGACTTGAGACAAACCGAGGGAGTCTGTCAGTATACACAAACCACTGCCTTCAGTAACAGGATGGACTGGCCAGAACCAGTTCAGATTGTGGAGGCCAGTCTGAAGTGAGCAGGGTTGGCTAGAGGCTGGAAATGTCGCAGCTGAAAGCCAGCATTGGCAGATGACAGCAGCCATCTTCTAAAAATCGCTGATTCGTACACAAGTTCCTAAGATGCTTTTCCCAAACAGGGTTGCTGTATGTATTAAATTTTTCATATATAAAGTTGGAAAAGAATGTCAGACTTGGGACTTCCCTGGTGGTCCAGCAGTTAAGATTCTGTGCTTCCACTGCAGGGGCACGGGTTCAATCCCTGGTGGGGGAACTAAAATCCCACATGCTGTACAGCACAGCCAAAAAAAAAAAAAAGAACAAGAATGTCAGACACTTTTTTCTGCTCATAAAAGTCATACTTCTTCCTTCCACTTTTTCTCCAAGTCCACTGCATTGCTACCGTGATTGTGGCTCCACGTGTAACTCTGTTTTCCACCCATCCCTGCCATGGACTTGAGCTCAGAGAGGGCAGAGACCAGGGGGCCTCAGTCCGCCTCTGTGCCCCCAGCACCTGGCATGGAGCTGGACCCCAGCATGAATGAGGGGGCAGATAATAGGAAACTGAATCTAGAGGCACATTTCCTGCCAGGTTCTTTTTCTAGCCACTTTCTTATAGTGAAGATTGACCCAATGCACCGGGTCTAAGGACCCACGTGACTAACACGGCAGAGGCTATGAGAAGGGGCTTTGGCCTCAGTTTCCCCGCCTGGAAAGGGACCACCCCTGTAGAGTTGCTGTGATGGGGCAGGCGCCATATGTGCCAAGTGAGGGCCCTGAGCCTGGCCGTGATTTGATTCCCACCACCGGCTGATGTTCGAGTAAAGCCATCCCACGCTGGAGATGTGGAACCAGAGCCTGGTGACAGATCATCACCAACCATGCGTGGGTGGCTTCCTAGCTTTTCCCAGCAACAGGTCACTGGGTGTGCATTTTAGACATGCACAGAATGTTATTCAGCTTCCCTGGCTCTAGAAACGGCTCTTGTGTGGTTCTGAGCGCCCGCCCCACCCTGCGATGGCGGGGAGAAAGGCTTTTTGTTTCGCCTTCCCGACAGCGTGTCACTCGGGTCATGAGACTGCCATGGTTGGCAGGAGCCGGGCCCCAAGGCAGCTGTTCTTGTGCGTCGTGGCTACCGTGCAGGGACAGAGCTTCTGCTCTACTGTAGGGTAGGATGTGGGGTCTGCATGGACTTCTGGAGCCAATTGTAGAGCAGAAGCAAGAGAGGGGAGAGTCGAGGGCTGCGAGATGGACCCCAGCAGAGGGAGGTGGTGAGGCCGACCGACCTCAGAATCCACTTCCCCGCTGCATGGGGCCGGGGCGAGGGGGCAATTGCTGGTAGGAAAGGCATGCCTTTGTACACGTAGATGGGCACAGAGGAGTCGGGCTGGCAGCATCGGGGGGTGGGCCGCCTGTGATCAGGGGAGGAGCACGGTTGTGCTCCAGAGCCCCGGTCCTGGGTTCGGCTCTCAGCTCTGGTGTCTGGACAAGTGCCTGAACCACGCTGAGCTCAGGCCCCTCCCTTTCCAGAGCCCTGAAGTGCTGGGCAAACAGGAGGCGCTCCAGGTAAGCTGAAGCCAGCTTCAACACGCCTCACGGAAGGCTCTGGGTTTATGTTTGCTTTGGCGCAGCCCGAGGCCACCAGGCCCAGAAGAGCCAAGTGACTGGCCCAGGGTCACATAGCGAGAGTCAGGCACGCAGACACAATTAGCCAAGGCTGGTGCCACGACTTCCTCTAGCCTTTCTTTCTAGGACATTTCTATCTGTGTGTGTGAACTCAACAAAGGCGAAAGGACTCTGACGGGAAAACCCTGAAATGATTTTAACCCCCAAGCACACCGTGGCCTAAGCCTTGAAACGCAAACTGGCCGCTGCTCTGGATACGACACGACACAACATCCTTCTGGAGGGTTATGCAGCTTTACCTTTCCTACAGAATGCAGCCCTGCCTCAAAATTATTACCTTTCTTGTTTTACCTGTTTTGCAGTTAACTGAAACTTGTTTTTCATTGTTGTCAGCCAACAGGGTCTTTAGAATGACACCCAGAACCTGCCAGAAGGGAAGGGCAGGGGGTGGGGGGGGCGGGGGGGGCGCTCGGATGCTTTTCTCATTCATCAAAGGAAGTTGTCTCAAAAACAAAAGAAAAATCAGGTACAATTTCACCATCTCACTGCATGGAACCAACTCTAATGGGCACGGATTCCAAACACAGTCAAGCCTTGGTTACCTGGAACGTGTTGGCAAATGGCCCCTTCTGTTTAGAAGACTTTTCTAAGCATGCTACTCAACCCAAAAGGCATAAGGAAAAGGCCAGTAAGTCTGATTACAAAATCCAGAAACCTTCTATATGGGATGGGGTCGGGGTGGGGGGAAATCCCATCACCAAACTAAGCCAAAGAGCAAACTGATTGGGGGAGGGGATGACCTGTGTAACAAATATCATAGACCAAAGACTATCATCCCTAATATGTAAAGAGCTCGAACAAATCAATAAGAAAAAAACAACAACCACCTTATAGAAAAATGGACAATTAAAAGAAGAAAGGAAAAGACATTTAATCTCAATAATAAAAAGAAAATAAAGCAGTGAAATATTTTCCATCTACCAAATTTTATGAATGTACCAACTTTCACATTCAGCCATTCTGGATGGAACTTCTCAAAATGTAACTCAAACGTCCCTGCCTTTGTACAGCAAGCCATTTGCAGTTCTCTAAACAGGGCCATCATCAAAAACAGGAATTATGATAAAGGTGTGGCCCACTGACGTCACAGGCTCCCTCAACTCTTCTCTAAATGGCCCTACATGGTATGTTTTCAGGGACTTAGGACAGTTTTGTGTAGTTTTTTTAAACTCCTCTTGTTTTCTCTGCAGTGCTTTGATTCTGCTAGATACTTGGAAAACAAATAGCTAACTTTGTCACCATTGCCTGCAAAATAAGAGGAAACAGGCACCAAGCAAGCATTCTGTGCATGACCTCTGTGACAGTTCTGCCCGGGTCTCTGTCATAGCTCAGATGGTTGAGATTGCCCAGACAGCAGAATTCCCCGTAAGCCAGCAGTCACCATATGCCACACAGAATCACATTCACTTCCTCTTTTTCTGGCCTCAATGTAGTTGGAAAGCACCTGCCATCATGCTCTGAGCAAGCCCCCAGCACATATCTGGAAATTTCCATCCAAGCTGCCCCTCAACACCTGCCTCTTCAGACAACCATATCTTCCAACAGGTGATGTTCCCAACATTAGGCAAGAAGGTGAGAGAACCGCCCCCGCCGTGGCCCGCCCTCTCATTTCATCTCAGGAATAATTTTCCTTCAAGAACAAAAAGCATTCCATTTTTAAGACGCACAGCTTCACTTTCAGCCTGTGTGATTCAGTGTGGGAATACCAGATCCAACCCATAAATACTTATTTGAAAAAGGATGAAGAATGTACCTGTGTCATGACTCTAGGAGCCTGGTTTGGGGAGGTTCTATTTCAAATTCAATTTTTTTTTTTTCAATAGCTGGATAATAAGGTTTCGTTGTTAAACACATGGGGCAGATTAACTTTACAGATCCTGGGTTACAAGGATCATAATGGGAGGCACTCAAATTACAGCTGATGGAGATGAATCATTTATTAATCCACGGGTATGTGGGGTGTGTGTGTGTGTGTGTGTGTGTGTGTGTGTGTGTGTGTGTGTGTGTGTGGAGATGGCTCAGTCTGCAATAAGGCCTATTTTGAAGCATAAGAGCCCTGAGAATGCCCACCTTCCTAAAACTAGTTCCCATTCTAAATTCTACTATCCTAATATCTAAGAGAAAAGAATGTTTACAAAATGATGCTTTTAAAAATTACCCCCATGACATGCCAACTCTCTTTATCCAAAATTGACCCCTTTGTCAAAAACCAGCCTTCAGTCGGGAATGCAGATGGGAAAATGATTTCTCTTACTTGCTGTGTGGCCTGGGAGAATTTAGTTAAACTCTCTGAGCCTCAGTTTCCGCATTTGTAAAATGAGGCTAATAACAGGCCTCAACTCATAGTTTCTGGCTAAATTTTTTTAAAAGTATTCTTTATGATTATGATTATAATAACTATTATTACACATTATATCATCATTCTTTAGAGAAGAAATCCAGAAAAGAGTGATTCCAATGATTAAGAAATCAAAAGAGAAAGAGAGGAAGGGAGGGAGGAGAGAGAGGTAGGGAAAGAAGGTGTTATCAGTTGATTGATATGGGTAAAATTAACAGGAGCCCTTCAGTTATAAAATAAGGACCATGTATTCCTGACCATTAATGTCTGAGATCAGAAGGGAGTGGACAAAGGAACTCGGGGGGACAGCAGTGCAGAAAAGGAATCATTTCTGAGCCAGGGGAAGTGTGAGCTGACTGCGGAACTGCAGGGACAGAAAGCAGAGGTTTTACAGAACTCTGGAGAGGGTTGATCCATTGTAATGACTTTTTTTTTAAATTTATTTATTTATTCATTTATTTAATTTTTGGTTGCATTGGGTCTTCGCTGCTGCACGTGGGCTTTCTCTAGTTGCAGCGAGCGGGGGCTACTCTTTGTTGCGGGGCGCAGGCTTCTCATTGTGGTGGCTTCTCTTGTTGCAGAGCACAGGCTCTAGGCACACGGGCTTCAGTGGTTGTGGCTCACGGGCTCTAGAGCGCAGGCTCAGTAGTTGTGGTGCACGCGGCATGTGGGAATCTTCCCGGACCAGAGCTCAAACCCATCTCCCCTGCATTGGCAGGCGGATTCTTAACCACTGAGCCACCAGGGAAGTCCCCATTGTAACAACTTTTAAAAGCTCAGATACAGTTAACACTGTAACAATTAAAAAAAAAAAACAAAAAACAAAAAACCCTGTTACAAGTAACTCTGTAAGAATGTAACACAAGGAGTTAACATCCATCCAGGCCATTTTAAAACTGAAACAACGCAACCTACATTTCCATTCTAATAAGCTCACTGAAATAAGCACACTGCCAGATGGGAACTTACTTCCTATCATTTCCCCTCCCCGACAAACAGCTCAAAAAGGCCCTTTCTGCCCTGGAAGACTTGTGGCAGGGCTGGCCCCCTACAAAGCCCTTACTAGCTGTGTGACCTGGTTAAATCCCTTCACCACTCTGAACTTTGGTCTCCTCTTCTGTAAAATGACACCAATTCCTCCTAATTCATAAGGTCATGATAAGGACTGGAAATGAGATATCGGCTAGTTCGATGCTTGGCACATGGGAGTCACTCAAAACAGGGGTTATGCTAGCTATGGTGGGGTCATGCATTATATTTTCCATGCTAGCTATGATGGGGTCATGTATTATATTTTACAAAGCCCTTTGTCACGCATTCTTTCCATTCCCTTTCAAGTCCCACGTTGGCTGGGCACCTACGCTCCGCCAGGCACATTGCTGGGGCCTGGGAGGCGATTCACAATGGGGCACTGTTCCTCCAAGAAGCCCTATGCGACAGACACCCCACAGATGAGGAATGAAACGGGGGCTGGATGAGCCAGCAGGTGACAGAGTGGACGTTCGGGTCTTTTCCCTCTTTCTTCTCCATCCTCTTCCCTCCAGGAGCAGAGGCCAGACCTCAGTCCCTGACCTCAGGGCCGGACTTTTCTGAACCCAGAGGATCAAGAGGATCTCATCTTTATCACTGGGGGAACAGAGCAGGTGGGCACCATTTGTCCATGCTCTGCACTGGCCTTTGGATGTTCTAAGTGAGAATTGCTTCAGTAGCCAGGCAGCTCAGCTGGCCCCAAGCCCTGGGAGCTGGTCATCAAGAGCCAGAGGCAGCTTGTTTTTGCAAGAACCTTGTTTCCCAAGGGCTGTGTGGCAAGAAGTGCAGAGTCTAAAGGTCTGAGGATGTCTGTCCCACCTGTGCAAAAAGATGGAGTGATTCTGGGCATTGGGTGCCAACATCATCTGGGGGAGGCCGCCTCCTTCGGCCCTCCTGGGAGGCCCAGCTTCCGCCTTGTACAGTTGGGGCTGCAGGCTCAGAGAGGGGAACCACTAGGGCATGGACACACAGCTGGGGCACCATGGAAGCAGCACTCAAGCTCAGGCTGGCTGTTTGATGCCAATATCCATCTATCTAGAGACTTTGATTCATGGACTTCAGTGGACAATAGACCCAGGTTCAAAGCAACTTCTTCCCTCTAAGCCTCCAAAGCAGCCAGCTCATGAGCTGTTACACAGACGGATGGGATAAGACAACAGGGCCAGCGGCAGCCCTCTATACAGGTGTTACTTGGCTCTAACTTGGGCCAGATGAGCTCATGAGCATGTCCCACCAGCACGCAGTAGGTGTTCCTCAAGGCTAATGAATCCTCACTCACTACTTGCAAACACACTTCCAATGGATGAGAGGAGTCTGCAGGCTGGTTCAAACTTGCAAAACCCATTGCTGAAAGTGACTTATCCACCGCCCTCCACAAAGTACATTGTTTCTTCCTCCTAGAAGCGGTCTACTTCCGGTTCCTACAGCATCCAGCTCTCAACAGACACTCAACCAAAATGATAACTAACCTGCTATTGGACGAGGGTTAATACAGTTTCTTGTTTCTCTTTCTTGGGATATTCTATACAAAACCAAAAATAAACATATATTTGTATCAACTTAAAAAACAAAAACCAAAAAAATTGTGGTCCCAAGTCCTGAAAGGTGCTTGTTGCAATGGTAGGAACAACTTCTTAGAGGCCAAGCGGGTGTGGGTGGGGCTGGTCCCCAGGCAGTTAACTCAATGTCCCAATTAAAGGAAAAACTGAGCTGTCTGGGGTCTCCCCACTGGATGACTTCCATGCCCCAGCTATCAAATCTGCGTTCAATTAGGCAAGAGATATGGTCCCAGCATGGCAAGATGATTATGAGGCACGCAGCTCCAAGGAAACCTGCATAGCTGGTCTGGGGTTCCCAGTGTCTTGGATAAGCCACAGTGGAGCCAGCAGAGCTCCTGGACTTCGGTGGCCAAACAGGCTGGCTCCACTGACCAGACAGGAAGAGGAAAGCAGGCAGGCACAACAGCAAAAGCACTGCATAAGCAGTCCAGAGGCCTGAGTTCTAGTCTGGCTCTGTGGTCAATTGCTGGCTGTGTGACCTTGGGAAAGTCACCTAACCTTTCTGGCCTTGGTTTCTTTGGCTGTAAAACAAGATAATTCTGTGCCTCTGGGCCTGCCATTCCCCCACCCCCCCCCATCCCCGCCAAATAGAGCTAGCATTGAACCAAAGTGACGCAAAACCACTCTTTCTGGGGCTACTCTAGGACTGTTTCGTGAGTATCAGATATCTGTAAGGCTCGATTCTATGCACATCCATTTAATTAAGCTAAGAAGCCTGAAGGAAGTAAAATCACCCCTGGAATCTGGATCTCAAGAACCAAGAGGCAGAAATCATTACTTTCAGCTCCTGCATCTTTGGTTGCTCCCTAAACAGTGAGAGCAAACAGGTGTCACCTCATGCATCAATTCTAATGGACCTCGGAGTGGCCGAGGCTGTGTTTAGACTTAAAGGGGAAAAAAACAGTATCATGATTGATTATTAACGTCTGCCATGGGTACAGGATATGAGTTATGTATCTTAATTTGATTCTATATTTTAACTTAGAAAGAGAGAAGAAAGCAAAACACTTTTAGAAGAACCCAGAAAAATGGGAATGGAACCAAAAGCATTCACTCGACAAACATCACTAGCTCACCAAGTGCACTGAAATAACTCCAAGTGTCAGAATGGGGTAGATTCCATGGGAGTCAGGAAAGATTTTCCAGATGAGGTGACCCCTAAGCTGATTCCTTAAGGATAAGTGGAACCCAGCCAGGTGAAAGGAAGGTGGTGGGCCAGAGAGGAGTGGTACCAGAAGCAGAGAAATTGACGCGGGTAAAGTGCCAGAGGCAGATGATGGCATGGTACCCTCTGTGGGGCTGCAAGCCATTCAGAAAGGTTACAGCACAGATATCAAGGTGGGGTAACAGGGAGCCACTGAGGCTTCTAGGCAGGGAGTGACAAGACTAAATGACTAAGCCTCTCCCTCACCCTCCCTCCATCCCCCCCATCCTCCAATTGCAAATGCTCTAGAACAGCTGCATAACTGACCATAAAAGATTAGAGAGCAGGGCCTCACAGAAGTCAGCTGCAAACTGATCAGTCAGAGGTGAGATCCAATTACTGGGTCAAGGTAAAGAAAGAAGATGGACAAAGGGCTGACCTCTAAGTGGACACAGCAAAACCTATACAGCTCGGGAGACTCAGGCTGGAGATATGGAAGAGTTAGCCCAGGATACAGATGTTCTGAGCTACATCTGACCTGCAGCCCAACCAATTAGCATTCATCAAGCCCAACCAATTCTGTCCCAAACCACCACCGATGATGGTTTAAGAAATGGGGTTGTGCTAACAGGTTAAAAGCCTTCACACCCTTCGACCCAGCAATTTCCCTTCTAAACATTAGAAATAACCAAAGAAGTATGCAAAGAAATATATACAAGAATGTTCACTGTAGCACAGTTTACAAGAGCAAAAAAACAAAAAGGAAGCAATGTAAATGTCCAACAGCAGGGGATTGGCTAAATAAATTATGGCCACATTCAAGCAACGAAGTTCTAGGCAGCTATAAAAAATGCTGATTGATGGGTAAAGGTGGTTATGCTATATTGTTGGGTGTAAAAAAGCAGCTTATACATTTCCCCTTAAATATAGATAAAGATATAAATGGGTCTGGAATGAAAATACTCTGAAATGTCAGCATTGATTCTCTCAAATAACAATAACAACAACAACAAACTCTGCCTCAAAAGGTTGTGAGAGGATTAAGTGAATTAATCTACATAGAATGCTTGGCACACAGTAAATGCTCAATAAATGGCAGCGAGATTTTTAATTTATCATTTCTTCTGGTTCCATTTTCCTTTGAGAAACAGATCTTCCTTGCAGAATTAAAATACTTTTAAAAAACACAGCTTTCAAAAAAAAAAACCAAAAAAAACACAGCTTTCAGCCCTCTGCCCTATTTATATCAAGAGCGGTAGCTCTCAACCAAGGGTAACTCGGTCTCCCTGCAGATATTTTTGGTTGTTACAACTTGGGGAGATGGGGTGCTACTGGCATCTGGTAGAGAGAGGCCAGAGATGCCACTAAACGTCTTACAAAGCACAGGACAGACCCCCACCCCAAAGAATGGCCCAGCCCCAAATGTCAGCAGTGTCACGGTGGAGAAACCCTGATTTGGAGGAAACTGGCACCGAATGCCTTTCAGACTTCTTGTGCCCATAATCCCAGGCCTGCTCCATTCCAGAAACACACCACCCAGATCATCCAGGGGACCAGACGTTCCCAAGACCTAGACAAAGCCCGTGTGTCAGAGCTGACGGCGGATCTCCACCAACCCCTGAGTGTCAGAGAAAAGCCACTGGTGGGAGCATCCTCCTGAAGCTTAAACCCTCAGGAGGAACTCTCCCCCAAGAAGAGCCTAAGGCTTCAAAATGGATCATCACGTTTTTTTAAATAGTGCTAAGAATTATCCTCTGTGGGCCAACCCACTGAGGCCTCTGTATAAATGGTGGTTCTGTCAACAGATGTGACGGCCCACAGCACCCGGCTCGCAGCAAAGACAAGGGTCTTTTGAGATCAGGGAAAGGAGGAGGGGGTGCTCTCCAGCAGGGGCACCAGATCACCGCCAGCTCCAGCCGCCACCACCCCCCTTTCCTCTAAAACCGGCACGATAATCACATCAAATGAGGGAGCCCCCAAATGCAGAACTGATGGGCAACCTTGCTGAAGGTGAGGGAGGAAAGGGCCACAGAGCTTAACTCGGGGTTTCTCCACCTTGAGATCCAGCTAACATTTGGGGTTGGATCAGTTCTTTGTGGTGAGGGCTGTGTGTGCACTGGAGGATGTTTTGCAGCATCCCTGCCTTCTACCCACTAGGTGCCAGTAGCATCTCCCCGTGCCCCTCACCACCCCACCCCCCTCCCAGGTTGTGACAACCAAAAATGTCTCTAGATATTGCCAGATGTCCCCTGAGGAGGCGAAACCGCCCTCAGTTGAGAACGACTAGCTTAAACAGATTCTGAATCCTTGTTCAGGGCAAATGCTCATAGAACCAAGGAAGGGGGAAAAACCTGTCACAAAAATCAACAACTCCTCAATGCTCAAACCAGATAGCTCCCAAACTCCTGCCTGGAGAGTCAGTGTTACCTCAACACTGAGATACAGAAAATAAGAATGTTTTATACATTTAACAAGTTCTGACTGAGCACCTACTGTGTGCCAGGCACTGTTCTGGGTACCAGGGATGTAACAGTGGACGTAAAAGAGCCAGTCTGAGAATCGTACAAACCAGCCAATGGCACTCACTCAAATACTACTCATTAATCAATTATCCACTCTATGAAGGAACCAAAACTGAATCCAGGAACTTGTATAACAACCACACACCTCCCCTTGCCAACAGCTAAGACCTGTTTGGCACTTAAGGCCTCAGAACTTTACACACACCACCTCATTTACTCTTTGCCGCTAGCCTAGGAGATCAGCATGCCCATTTCACAGATGGGGATGCTGAGGCTCAAGAGGTGGAGGAGGAGAGCTGGCACACGACTCCACGTAGTCACAACCACCCCAGAGCCCACGGCACTTCAGGGACTACTGCCCACCATGAGCCCTGGTCACCCACTAGGGGGGAAAGGGAGTGACTGCCCCAGGTGCCACTTCCCTTCAGTTCAGGTCAGTGTCAAGATTCTGTCAGTTTGCAGGTTTCAGCTAGACTCTGCCCTCCGGACTGGTCTCTTCCTACAAGGCTACCAAATGAAACAGCAGGGCGGGGCGCTGGGCAAGCCCACATAGAAGAGGAAAAAGCAGAGCTCAGGTTTCAGCCTTTACTCAGGACCAGCAAAGCAAAGGGCAGGGGCCGATGGTACTGTCTTCAGTTTCCCATTTTCCATCCAGGGTGTGGGCTGGGCTGAGGGATGGGAGAAAGGAAGGTCTGCAACCAGCTCAGTGCTCCTATGACCTCCCAGGGCATGACATATGGAGGAGGGGTCTTTCCCTTTTGGACCCCATCCCAAGCACTCCATGTCTGATGTCGCCCCACATAGCAGCCCCCCTGTCCTGAACCCTGTTCTAAATGGAGGGAAAGCTTTAGGTGGTTCTCCCTAGGAACGGGCCCCAGAGTTTTGTGACTCCCTCCAAAAGGCCCCTCCTCACCCTGCCAGGCTTCCTGCCCTTGGAGTGGGTGTGGTGGGTGGTGTCTCTGATCTGAAATGAGGGAATTCTAAGGAAAGAAGTGTTCACAAAGTCCCATGAGGGAGAGGCTGGGAGAATTTACAGAAAAGAGGGGGTTTATGAAATGGGGGGGATTCATTTTAAGGAGAGGGAGTTGAGAGCCACTCTGAAAGGGAAGAGGGGGATGATAGGGTGAGAGATGTTTTCGGGGACATGGGGGATTGGAGGATTGGGGATTTGGAAGAGTAGGGGTGTCTGTGGGGAGAGGACGACTGGGGTGCACCAGGAGGCGGAGAACTGCCAGCATCTGAAGGACATGTTGGCATGTGAGGTGTCTGGGGAGACAAAAGGGTTGGGAGAGTCTGAGGGAGATGGAGGATATGGGGATGTCTGGGAAGAGATGAAGGATGTGACATGTTCGGGGGGAAAGAGGATTTGGGAGCGGGCAGGGATAGGGAAAATTTGGGGTGCTTGGAGAAAAAGGGCATCTTGGGTGCGTGGGGAATTAGGATTTGCGGTGTCTAGTTGAGGGATGGTTGGGGGATGCTCAGGAGAAGAAGGATGCGGGTGCGCTCTGGGTCAGGGCTGCGGGCCAGCTCCCCTCTTCACCCCGGCTCACCGAAGAAGGGCGGCAGGTGGGACACCGCCTCCAAGAAGGGCCCCGTCTCGATCTGCTTGTCCGCGGGCAGCGGCTTCAGCAAGTGCTCCGCCAGCAGCGCCATTTCGGGGTCGAGGCCCTTGGGGATGCCCCAGCCGGCGCCGCGGGCGTCCACACCGCCCCCCGGGCCGCCGCCGTCAGCTCCGGGGCCTTCACTGCCGCCCGCAGCAGGATCAAGGGACGCCAGCGTCGCCACTTCCGCCCGCTCCGCGCCCGCGTAGACGAGCGCTCAGCGCCGCCCGCCGGCAGAGCGCCTAAGCTGCCGGACTCCCCGCCCCGCCCGTCCGCCCGTCCGCCCGCGCCCAATCCTCGCCCACGGCCGCGGACCTCCGCGTCACCATTGGCCGAGGGGCGGGGCTAGCCCGCCCGGCGCGAAAGCGCTCCGACTCTTGGATCCAGGTACGCCCAGGTGAGCCGCTCCCAGGTGACCCGTCCTCAGGTGTGTTACCTGCCGCCCCTGGCGTGGCACCCCCCCAACCAGGCGGGCTGGCTTGGGCCGAGTCCTCGCCTGATGGACCAGGTCACAACTCACAACCCATCCACCAGCCCAGGTTACAGCCCAATCCAGCCAGCGTCCCTTAGGACATCTGTTTCCCCGCAAACAGAGCCTGTCTTCCAACAGCCCCCAGTGACGTTTTGGACACTGCTGTGGTCACAGTTCTCTTTGGCTACAACCACTGGGGACGCATAATTCTTCTCCGTGAGTGATCCTATGCCTGTTGGACACTGCTCAAGTCACAAGTTAACTCAGCCATGCCTAACTAGGACTCCTGTTACCTGAAATCTGGGGTCGAGTCTGACTTCAACAGTCTGATATTACCTGATGGATTCAGCCCAGTTTACAATCCAACTCAATCAACACCTGACTGATGCTTGTTTCCTCAAACCTGACCTCAGCCCACTAGCTCAGAGTACACGCCTGTCACAACCTGGAGCACAGCTCACCTCAGCCAAAACCCACCTAGATGCTTGTGTCCCAAAATTTAGCACACAATTGTTGAGAGCTCATTCATTCCAGAATAAATAATTAACTGTGCCCCCACTATGTGCCATGCACTGTGCTAGGCATTGAGGATAAAGTGATGAAAAGTACAGCAAAATATCTGCTCCTGTGAGGCTGACATTCTAGTTGGGGAGACAATACAACCCAACACAATACAATACATTATAACACAATACACAAATAAGACAACTTCAAATACTAAGTGTAAACAAAGAAACTAAAACAAGGTGGAGTGCCAGGGGATGACTGAGGACACGACTGGGATAGGATGTAGAGAGTTAGGGGCAGTGAGTACCTATGAAGTGGTGACATTTGATCCAAGACCTGAGGGAGAAGTAGGAGACAGCCAGAGTGGCTGGGACATGTGCAAAAGCCTTAAGGTGGCAAAAAACTTGGTGTGTGCAAGCAGCCAGGGGGAACGGGGGAGGGAATGGGAGTGGAGCATGTGCGAGGAAGAGGCAGAGGAGTGGAGGGATAGGAATTGAGTTCAGGGAGGTGAGCAGGGGCTTGTTGGGTTAGGTAGAGGGTGGTATAGTTTGGATTTTATCCTAAGGGCAATGAGAAATCACCGGTGTCAGAAAAATAATTGCCAGACCTTATTCAATATTTTCAATTTAATCTTTCAGGGGGCAAATGGGAGAAGAGGCTGTTCCAAACCAAGGACACGACCCACGTACAGTCAGGAAATGAGAGGGTCTGGGGGAGACAAGGCTATCATCACTTTTCACCCATGACCCAAACCCTGACATGTCCCATAAAGTCAGCTCACCCACTAATAGGAAGCCCAAGCCATCAACTTTGGCTTGTTCCCACCCCACCCAACCTCACCCCCTCAGGCATCCTAAGATACCATCTCCTTGAAGCCTCCCTCACCAGCCCTCCCAGCACTTTGACCCAGTGCCAGAACCCCACCTACATTTCAGACACTGCCATTAATTCCACAGAAAGATCACAACCCACATGGGGACCTCCAGCCTCAGACAATGCCCTGATTTCTCAACTTGCTCCATTGCAGCCAAACCACCAGAGATTATGGCTGATATAAAAAATTCAAGTCTGGAAGAATTGTCTTGCCATGGAACATGGGTTTAAGATGCTGCGATAGGTTGTTGCTCTGGGTTAATGCGATGTCTTGAAAGTTCATCCATCCATCCGTCTACCCGCCCATCCATCCAACAAATGTTTTAAGTGCCTGCTCTGTGGATTCCCATAGCTTATGACAGGGGTTGGGCTGGTCCTAGGGGCCAAGCTGGAAGCATAGATGGATGCTGTGGGCTGAGGGTTACACAATAAGGAGTGGAGGGGACTGTGGAGAACTGGGGATCGCACAGACCATCTAAAGGGCATTGTGGCACAACTCATTCCCGGAGTTGCTAGCTTTTCAGATTTCTCAAGGGAAGTCAGAAACCTAGAGTTGAGGGCAAAATCTCTTGATTTTTAGATGTTGGCAACTAATTTTAAAAAACTTTTTTAATGCTATGTAAGCAACACAAAACATTTTTTTTCTTTTGACATATCTCAAACTTACATAGAAGTTAGGTGTACAATTCAAATAGCTTTTTGTTCCTGAATCATTTGAGCCTAAGTTGCTGACAAAATGCCCCATCACCCTAAATACTTTAATGTGTATTTCCTCCAAACAAGGATGTTCTCCTACAGAATCGCAATACATCCATCAATGCAGAAAATTAACACTGATGCATTTTTAATGTGTCTAATACTCAGAGCTCTAATACTCAGAGCTCATCAACTTTTGCCATTTGTCCAAAGGATGTCCTTTGTAGCAAAAGGGTCCAGTTCAGGATCTCATGTTGCATGTAATGGCCCTGTCTCTTGAGTCTCCTTCAGTCTGGAACATTCCCCAGTCTTTGTTTGGCTCTCGTGACCTGGACTCTTTTGAAAAGGCAGGGCAGGCGCTTTGGGGAATGTCCCTCAGTTTAGGTTTGTCTGATGTTTCCTCTCAATTAGGTTCAGACCATGCATCATAGATTAGATGCAAGTTGTGGATTCTGTATATCATGAAATATCACAGAAGTGATGCTGTGTCCTTATTGCATCATAACAGGTGATATAGGTGACTTCAATTTGTCCAATTATGGATGATGTTAATTGTGATCACTTGAATAAGATGGTGTCTTCCAGGCTTCTCACTCTGAGAAGCTCACTCTCATTTCTTCTTTTCCTCTTTGAAATTAATAAATATTTCATAGGGAGGTACTCTGAGACTAGGTAAATATTCCATCTCTCATTAAACTTTCCATTTATTTATTTCCATCAGTACAGGCTCTTGATTCCATGGGTTACAATCCATTACTGTTATTATTTATTTGGGTGCCCAGTGTATCCTAGATTTGGTCCATGATAGCCCCTTTAATCTGGCTTCTGTGTCCTTTTGACATGTCTCCATCATTCTTTAAACACTTCATTACTGTTTGACACAAGATATTCCAGGCTCATCTTGTACTTTCTCTGCCCTAGCTCTGAAATCAGCCGTTTCTCCGTAGAACCCAGGTTTCTTTTAGTAAAGAATGGTATTTAGAAACCAAGATCTAGATGTGCTTATGGTTTGGGGGGTGTCACTGCCCCTAGATCCTATCAGTGGACTGAGTTATACACACGTGCACACACATATTTATATCTATATTTATATCTATAGTCTTTTATCGATATTGAAAACCATGAGTTCTCCCTAATAGATCCAGTTCCAGACTAACTCCACAGGGTTAATTCTAGTCTTTCCATACTGGTAACTCCCTGCTCAGACAGTGAGAAACCTAGTATACTCACCGTTTTCAGTGTGTTCACTTATTTGACCAACTCCCCATATGTAACAATTTCTTATTGTTGATGATGCCCTCCCCCCAACAAGGATACCCTCTACACCCCACTCAAGTTCTGACACCACATACCAAGCTGCCTTTCCATGAGGATGACCTACTCACTCACACAAGCTCTGGCCCCCTGTGCTGGGCCACCCTCACCCCATGCAGACACTCTTCTTATCCCTTTTGAACTATGACACCCCTCTTTGGACCGGCATGTACCCTCTCCCCCTCCCCCCATCGCTGATGTTTACCTTGCTGGGACCCACCTAGGGGATCAAATTGTTAAAGAACAGAAGGGAGGGGAAGGGAAGGGAAGGGAAGGGAAGGGAAGGGAAGGAGAGGGGAAGGGAGGGGAGGGGAGGGGACGGGAGGGGAGGAAACGGGGAGGAGCCACATAGACCTTTAGCCAGCTGGCTTTAGCTATAGGCCATCAATCCCTACCTTTAGCTTACTGTAACGGGGCAGACTTCACACACTCAGTACATATGTGTTGAGTGTTTACTCTGAACCAAAGAGGACAGAGGTTGTAATCAACAACAAATAAAGTGTCCTGGGGGAAATGCTGCCAGACACAGAGGAGCCACCTCTGTGGGCCATCGCACTTGCTCCACTGGCTGCACACCTGCTCTGAAATCGATTTGTGGGACCAGCTTGGCCAGTGGAGTTAATCCTAGTGCTTGCCATTGACTCAGTGGGAGTGAGGTGTTCTTGCAACAAAGTTGCATCATTTTCCTGAACCCACTCCACCCAGTGTTAATAACTTCTTCCCAAACTGAATCAGCAAATCCGGGTTACTCAGACTGACCCTTCCCAACAGAGTCTGTTGGGATGGATAAAGTAGACCATGTTGGTGGTCCTTTGGACATTTCATCCTATAAATCAGCCTCCCCACGTGCACCTGGTCATAATAATAATAACAGGTAACATTTATTGAGCACTTACTATGTTTCAAGCCCAACACCTCCACTTTATAGCTATTTGGCCGTGGACAAGTCATTTTCTGTATGAGTTTCCTGTGGCTGCTGTAATAAATGATCACAAACCTGGTTGTTTAAAACAACCTAAATTTATGCTCCCACAGTCTGGAGGCTGAAACCTGTATCACTGGGGCAAAATCAAGGTGTCGGCAGCACTGCACCCCCTCGGAGGGCACTAGAGGAGAATCTGTCTCTGGCCTCTTCCAGCTTCTGGTGCCTCCAGATTCCCTTGGCTTGTGGCTGCATCACTCCAGTCTCTGCCTCTAGCTTCACATGGCCTTCTCCTCTGTGTGAAGTCTCTCTCTGTCTCTCTCTCTTTTTTTCCTTTTCTTTCTTTTTTTTTCCTTTAGCCGCGCCACAAGGCTTGCAGGATCTTAGTTCCCTGACCAGGGATGGAACCCATGCCCCCTGCAGTGGAAGTGTGGAGTCTTAACCTCTGAACCGCCAGGGAAGTCCCCCGTCTCTCTCTTATGACACCTGTGATGGCATTTAGGGCCCACTCAGATAATCCAGGATGATCTCTCCATCTCAAGGTCCTTAATCACATCTGCAAAGACCCCTCTTCCAAATCAGGTCACATTGAGGGCCTCCAGGGATTAGCGTCTGATCTCTTTGAGGGCCATTACTGAGCCTACCACACTTCCCGTCTCTGAGCCTCAGTTATCCCACCTGTAAAATGAGGATAGTAATAATGGTAACTACCTCTCAGGGCTCACGTGGGGTTTAACGGGTTAATGTAAATCAGGCAGTTGGTGACTTGGCAGGCAGGCAGCCCTCAATGAATGGTGTGGTTATTACGAGTCGATTTCTTGAGTTATTTCTACCCAGGACTGGCAATTGTGGGGGTAATTGATTCCAGTGATGTCACATCCCCAACTGCCAGGTTTTCAGCAGGATTAAATGTGCCAAATTGGCTTTGTTGAGCCAACTCCCCTGGGTGTGAAGAGCTGCCATGCCAACCCGCCTTGCTGTTTCGCGGGGCCCGTCTGCCGCTTCTCCCTAATTAACGCAAAGGCGACACACACCAGCAGGCCCACTCCCTGCCATCCCAGGAAAACAGCACCGCATACTACAGCTAAATATTTGAACTTTTTTTTCAGTTGCTGCATGAACATAGTATTTGGGGCATGTAAACAGCACAGAGTAAAGGGAGAAATGCCACCTCATCTTCTACCTATAGGGGCAGGCTCAGGGGAAAAAATGCTATAAGGAAACCCAACCGTGTCACTGACAAAAGACAGTGTCACAACAAAGTACCATTGCTATTAGTAGCTCTACCACTTCCAGCTGTGCGACCTTGGGCAAAGAACATAATCTCTCTGAGCCCTGGTTTCCTCATCTGTGAAATGGGTATCCTAATAGCCCCTCCTTCAAAGTACTGAGAATATTCAAGGAGATGGCACCTAAGAATTTAAGGATCCACCTGGGACACAGGTTGGCACTCGGTATATGTCACATGGGGATGCTGAAGGTGAGGATGTTGATGGTTCTAGAAATGCCCTCCCCAGCTCTCAGTAATTCTGGGTGGAAGTAGAGTGAAAGCACCCAGGCCCACCTCTCGGGGTACCCAGGATCTGGTCCTGACTCTTGTTGACTGGTTTCCAGACTCTACTTCCCTTTGTGAGCCTCAGTTTCCCCATGTGTTGAGTGAATGGGTCCAGCATGATGATTTCAAAAGCCCCCTTTGGTGGGGGGGAGGGATAAATTGGAAGATTGGGATTGACATACACACACTGCTATATATAAAATAGATAACTAATAGGAACCTGCTGTATAGCACAGGGAACTCTACTCAGTACTCTGTAATGGCCTATATGGGAATAGAATCTAAAAAAGAGTGGATATATCTATATGTATAACTGATTCACTTTGCTGTACACCTGAAACTAACACAACGTTGTAAATCAACTATACTCCAATAAAAAAATTTAAAAATAAAATAAATAAGCTAAGCTGAGGCCATTAAAAAGAAGTCCCTTCTACCTATAATTCCACTAGTGGCTCTCGGGGTGTGTCCCTCACTCCTACCGCCCCCTGGCAGCTGGCTTTGCTGCAGGACCCAGGCCAGTAACTTTACTGTCCCAATGAGTGTGCAGTGGGGGCACACCTCGGTGGACAGGACGAGTGGCAAAGCTTTTCTCGGGGACAAAGGCTCCTGAAACTCAATAGAGGAGTCTGGGAACATCCCAGGTGCTGCTCAACAGAGGTCGCACTGAATTTTTAGGAACCGGTAGTGCACACTGTCCAGGTTCCGCGGGAAACCTTTCCAGCAGAGGTGTGGCCCTCTAGCCCATGTCCCCACTCCCCCCCGACTATGAGGACATAGTGCCCCACTTGCCATAGTTTCATTCACCCACTCTCTAGGTATTTATTAAGCACTCACTGTGTACCAAGCAGTAGAGCAGAGGCTGGGACACACAGCAGGAACCAGATAGCCAGGTCCCTGGCTTTCATGAAGTTCACGGTCTAGTGTGGGCAGGATGTTAATTTTTAAAATTATTTCTTTAACACTGCAGTGAACACTATGGAGGAAAAATCCAGCGTGTTCTGAGGCCAGGTGACCTGATCCAGTCAGCGGGGCTGGGGGAGGGCTTCTCAGAGGAAGGGGCATTTACACCAAGACCTGAAGGATGAGGAGAAGTTAGAAGGGGAAACAGCCTTCTAGGCAGAGGGAACAGCACAGCAGAAACACTGGCCGTGAGACTTAAAGAAAAGGCTAGTGTGCTTGGTGGAATTGGCCAGGGCCCAGACCGTGCCAGGTCCAGCGGCTTGTTCATGGTGTGACTTCACGTGGAAGGAGAGGGGGAGCTGAGGAAGCCTCAAGGTTAAGCACAGAAGGGAGCTGCCCGACACCATCCACCAGGCACCTTGAACTTAGGAACTTAGGAAGTGGAGGCTCTCTGCCATCCAGGCATGGCCAGTGGGTGCCCATGTTTGGGAAAGGCATGGAAAACACAGGACTGGCTTGAGGCCCCATCTCAGTGGACTGTGCCCAGATCTGACAGCCCAGCAGGATGGAACCGGCATGGGCTCTGGGGTGGTGAGATCTGACTTACACCATACAGGCCAACCACACTAAGCTTCAGTTTCCCCATCTGAAAAGTGGAGTTGTGATAACCCATAATTCCTAGAGACACTGAGGACAAGGGGAAGTCACACAGGACAGTAGATGTTCAGTAAGTGCTAAGCAGGTGCTGGCCAAGTCTTCTCTTCTTTGCCGCTTCTGTTTCTACCTCCACATGCTGAGGCCACCAGCTGATCTCACTAGAGACGCTGGCTCTGCCACTTACCTCATTTGGGCATGACCTCTCCATCTCTGGGCCTCAGCGCCCCGTGTAAACAGAGGAATTTGGATGGGGTGAGCTCCACCACGCTGGCCCAGGTGGTTTTCCAGCTGTGGTGACGTCAGATCCAGCAGGGGGAACTTGTCACAGAGATGCGTTTTGGGGCCTCAGCCCCCAGAGGGAGCTAGGGAAGAACCTCTGACATCCCTTCCCCAGCTGTTGTCATGGTCCAAGAATTACACTTTGATCCTAAAAGCGAGGGTCTCATACACCACCTGTTTTCTAGAAAGTGTGCCATTTGCACGTCGTGAGGCCTGTCTTCAGAAGTTCAGCCGTGGGAAACCAGCCCGAGCGCTGAAAGATCAGAGTTAAAACAACCACGTTAATCCATGCCCCTGACATACTGCCCAGAACAGCGTTCTTTTGGAATTCTCTTGTGAATGTGGGCCACAGCTGACTGCCAACCTGCCTGGGGAAAGGAGTGTTTGAAGAGTTATTTTGTTTTCTTGTGGTTTCTCTTGCCAATAACACATGGAAATATCTATACCCACAGTGTGATGTGTGCTGCAGAATGATGATGATGATGATTTATATTTCCATGACCTGACTTTTTACATTAAAAAGTTGAAACAGAAAAAAAAAATTCACACGTTGAGACGCTTGTACAATATTATGAATATACTTAATGCCACTGAATTGTACACTTAAAAATGGTTAAAATGTTGATTTTTATGTGTATTTTACCCCCAAAAAAGTCATGTATTAAAACAAAAAGAATTGTACTTTGAGCAATGCTGCTCTAGACAAGTCTGTGTATGGGAGTACTTCCTGCTGACTGAAAAATTATTTAAGCAACAAGACTCTATTTTACCTTCTAAAAAGGAATCCCATTGTGTGTATAGATCACGTTTTCTGTATCCATTAACAACTCTGTACTGTACATGTAAAGATGTTTTAAGAGGGTAGATCTCAGGTTGTATGCTGTTTTACCATAAAAAATAGTAAAAAGAAAAATCTTAAAAGAAAAAAAAAAGGAATCCCAAGCTATGGGGTGGGGTCCCACTTGGTGGGTTAATTCCATATTTGACATCACCATCAAGGACCAGATTCTTCTGTTCCTGCCCTGCGAAGGTCACGGTCAGCTGTGTCAGGGGCTTCCTCCCGGAGAGGAGGGCCGCAGCAGTACCACAGGTCTCCCACAGACCCAGTAAAACCACCCCTACCCCCAGGAGATGTGCCCTTAAATGTCATTGGGCAGGACTGGGCCCCAAGCCCACCGCCAGCCCACTCAAGGGCATGGCTCCATCATAGCTGACTTAGACAAATCAGGATTTACTCCTGAACCACACGCAGAGAGGAGTAGACACCCCACCCCAATCAGTGTGCAGCTCAAGCAGGGAAACTGGGAGAATGGCTATGTGTTTATCAACTGGTGGTGAGCAAATTAGTACAGGCAGATCTCACTCTATTGCGCTTCACAGATACTGTGTTCTATACAAATGGAAGGTTTGTGGCAACCCTGTGTCAAGCGAGTCTGTCGGTGTCATTTTTCCAACAGACTTTGCTCATTTCATGTCTCTGTGTCACCAAGACACTGGTAATTCTCACAATATTTCAAACTTTTCCATTATTATTATATTTGTTATGGTCATCTGTGACCGGTGATCTGTTTTTTGTTTCTCGGGGTTTCTTTTTTTGGCCGCACTGCGGCGAAGCATGTGGGATCTTAGTTCCCAACTAGGGATCAAACCTGCGCCCCCAGCATTGGAAGTGCAGTCTTAACCACTGGACTGCCAGAGAAGTCCCTGATCGGTGATCTTTGATGTGAGTATTGCAAAAAGATCATGACATGCTGAGGCTCAGATGATGGTTGGCATTTTTTATCAATAAAGTATTTATTTTATTTTATTTATTTATTTTTTGGCCGTGTTGGGTTTCTTTGCTGCGCACCGGCTTTAGTTATGGCGAACGGGGGCTACACTTCATCACAGTGTGTGGGCTTCTCATGGCGGTGGCTTCTCTTGTTGCGGAGCACGGGCTCTAGGCGGGTGGGCTTCAGTAGTTGTGACTCGTTGGCTCAGTAGTTGTGGCTCTCGGGCTCTAGAGCACAGGCTCAGTAGTTGTGGCACAAGGGCTTAGTTGCTCCGTGGCACATGGGATCTTCCCGGACCAGGGCTCGAACCCGTGTCCCCTGCATTGGCAGGCGGATTCTTAACCACTGCACCACCACGGAAGTCCCAATAAAGTTTTTTTGTTTTTTTGGGTTTTTTGCGGTATGCGGGCCTCTCACCGTTGTGGCATCTCCTGTTGCGGAGCACAGGCTCTGGATGCGCAGGCTCAGTGGCCATGGCTCACGGGCCCAGCCGCTCCGCGGCATGTGGGATCTTCCCACACCGGGGCACGAACCTGCGTCCCCTGAATCGGCAGGCGGACTCTCAACCACTGCGCCACCAGGGAAGCCCCAATAAAGTATTTTTTAATTAAGGTGTGTGTATTGTTTGTTTAGACATAATGCTGTTGCACAATTAATAGACTACAGTATAGTGTAAATGTAACTTACATATGCATGGAAACTAAGAAATCTGTGTGATTCATTTTATTGTGGTATTTGCTTTATTGTGGGGGTCTGGAACTGAACCTGCAATATCTCCAAGGTCTGCCTGTAACAGTTTCTCAGCTCCTTCCCTTAGGAGAAAGGGAACTAAACCCAGCACTTGAGCAGGTGCTATGCAGAAAACTGTCGGCATTAAGGCAATTATAACACGAACAGGTATCACTTGTCAAGTGCTAATCATGCGTCCAGCACTGGGTTGAGGCAGCTGTTAAACAAACCAGCACTACTATCCCCATTTTACAGGTGAGAAAATGGAAGCTCAGAGATACGAAATAATTCAGTGCTAGTCAAACAATTGAGTGCTAATAAAACACAAAACTGGGGCTCTGAGAGGCAGCCCCATAGCCCCAGGGTCTTTGAGCTCACCTGTCTGCTTCTGCATCCTTGTCTTAGGGAGGGTAGGGAGCCCAGCTCAGCAGAGAAACCAGGGTGGTTGATGTTGAAACGCTGTGAAAACCCAGCGTAGGTAAATGTGCCTTGGCATCGCCACCTGCTGATTAAGTGAGGGCATTGCATGGCCTCCAGCACTGTCACGTTTCAGCTAATAGGGAGCTGCTCCCGTGTCATCATGCCACCTCCCCATTCCTGTTTTCTCCTCCCATGCCAGGACACCCAAAGACAAGTCCAAGAACAGCCCCAAGGAATGGTGCGCTGGCCCAGGGCCCAGTGTGTGCAGCGTCCACCTCGATGGTTGCCTGCCAAGGCTTTCTCTCCTCGTCCCCTGTGGGCCGTAGTCATCAAACTGTCACTAAATATTGAATATTGCTGAACTCTTTATATGGCCCAGCTGGCCCACATCTGCTGGCCTCTTTCAAGAGCTACATCTACAAGTCACAAGCTGCTGGAAAAGCAGACTGAAAAGAGATTTACAAGCTCTGGAGGTTGGGTGTAAATCCTGACTCTTGTCGTCCTTGCCGTGTGACCTCAAGAGAGTTGCTTGAGATCTCAGTCTCAGTTTCCTCATCTGCAAAATGCAGGCAGGAACCTCGCATGTTAGAGGGAAGCTTAAACAAGAAACTACATCTAAAAGCATCTGACACATGGTAGGTATTCAAACAATGTTAGTCCCTTTATGTCTTTCTTTTTGTTATCTTTCAATACCATCTTTCCCTTTTTCTTTTGGAGAAAAAGAAGGGACTCAAGTTGGGGGGAATCTACTCATTCATTCTCGACGAATATTTATTAAGTGCCTACATTGTGCCAGGCACTGGAGCCACAGCAGGGAAGGTAATGATCCCTACCCTCTCGGTGCTTCAGAGAGTGTTCAGGACCTGGAATCAGACAGAGCTGGGTTCAAGTTCTGGCTCTACCACCTACAAGCTGTGGTTCCTTGGGCAAGTGCCATCCCAGAAGAAGAGGCCCAGAGGCTATGGCCTGGGGCCTCAGGCTTCCAGGACCAGGCCAGTCAAGCCCTAGGCCCTTGATCCCAGTAGTGGAGCTTGTTTGGTCCTTTAAGGCCATTATACAGATAAGGCAACTGAGGCCCAGAGAGTGGAAGGCCCTTGCCCAAGAGGCACAAAATCAGGACCTGAAGGCAAGTCTCCCACAACACAATTCACATGTTTCTAAAGTTCCTACCACACTCAAGGAGGCCCATCAACAAGTATTTATTTATTGGGCTCTTTTGTGGTGTGGGCAGCTCTGGCTGGGTTGATCAGAGTGGGTGGCTGCTTCCCTTCTCCACTGGGGACACAATATGGAAGAGTGGCCATGACTGTGGCCAAAGGGGTTGGGACCAATTGGAGGCTGACCCTAGGGAATCTCACGCATGAGGCAGGGCAGATGCTGAGTGAACATGTGTCAGGTAAAGGGGGATGTAAGAGACAGTGCTCACCTGAATAAAGGGGGATGTGAGAGACAGTGCTCACCTGAGATGCTCACCTGAGCTCACCTGAGGTGCTCTGCTGTTGGGCCCTCTCCATTTAAACCTTCATTTCCTCTCACAAGGGCAACCCTAGAAAGCAGCTCCGATGGTATTCTTTTTAAAAGCTAAACTGAGGCACAGTAAAATTTTCAAGACTTACTGATTTGAATCAGGCAGCACCAAAGAAAAGGTGGTCGGAAGCGCTCCACCGGCAGAATCTAGGAGAGAGGTTTTTAGAAAGAAGATGTGAAAGCAAGGAAATCATTTGATTGGCTATTGCTTAAGGGGTTGCCTTGTTTGGGAACGCCTAGCTGGCTGTTGGTGATTGGTAAGTTTCATTTTCTCGGATTGCTCTGGCCTCGGTTTAGGTTGGCTTGCATAGCCTACGGAGGCATCAGGGCCTCCCCAGTCTCACGGCCTCCTTTTTCAATTACTTTAACATTCTCATTTCACAGACGAGGACACTGAGGCACAGAGTGATGAAATGACCTGTCCAAGACCACATGACTAGCGTGGTGGAGGTTGCAGCAGAGGCCACACTGTTCAACCGGACATTATGCTGCATCCAGGAAAACAGAGAATGGAATAAAGGGAGGAAGGAATGAAGGAGAGAGTAAATGAAGACAAGAATGGGAAAATGAAAAGAGCATGAATCAAAGAGCGGATGTTTTCATTTTTTTAACGGAATAGTTGATACATAAGATAATACACGTAACACCTGCGAATTATAAAACACACTAAGAGAATGAACAGACTTGAACCCACCACTATCCTAAGACAATAGAAAGTTACAATAACTCGTCCCTACTGACGCCAGCGGTTCTGCGAGCTGGCTGCACGTCGAAAGCACCTGGGGGGCTTAGACAACCACCGATACCCTCAGGGAGCTTGATGGGATTTGTCTGGACTTCGGTTTGGACATCTGGATTTTTAAGAGCTCCCGAGATGATTCTCATGCGCAGCCAGGTTTGAGAACCACTGGCTTATAATCACCTCCCCTATCATATCCCTCTGATTTCCCCCCATCCTCACCTTTATCCTGAATTTGGTGTAGTGAATGGATTCTTTTCCTCTTTCCTTGCCTGTTTCCAGGACTAGCGACGTTTGCGATTGAGCTCCCGCCCATCACGCGGGGGCACCAGAGAAAAACACAGCCTTCTTTTTCCTCTCTGCGCGTCTAGTAATCGCGCTGTAGGAGGCTTGGCCCTCGCGGCGCTCCGTCGCCGACCCGTTGCCCCGGCAACGAGCGGGGAAACGGCCGGCGTAGGTGCAGCTCTGCCCGGAAGGGTTGCAGCGGGCCGGACTGGGCTCGGTTGGGACATGCTGCAGCTCGGGCCGGGACAGCCTTCGAAAATTCCGGGGCGCAGAGAAACGTAAGTCGGGGGTTTGGGCTCGGCCGGGGGCCGGCTTTGAGGCCGGGACCCTCAGAGCCCCGCTGCAGTCGGCCCCGCGCTGGCGGGAAGCGCGCCCGCCGTCGCGGGACGCGATCGCAGGGAGCCCGAGGGTTCGGCTTCCCGTTCTCACTCTGCTTCCCGCGCGCTCTGGGTCCGACACTTTCCTCTGTAACCGCTTTTGTTACAGAGGGAGGCGACTCTTTCAGGGAGCAGCCCAGCTTGTTGGTGGCAGATCCGGGACCGGAATCTTAAGTTTTCTGACTCCTGGTGCAAAGATCTATCCGCGGGCGTCTCACAGGGCAAGGAAAACAGTTTGTCAAGCCTGCCACAGTCTGAAGACAGATCATAAACTGGCAGCCTCAGGCTAAACTCGGCCCATAGACGCAGATCATTTTCCTTCGGGATCGGAGGACTCTGAGTTTGCTTATTCAACAGAAGCTCCTTAAGCATTGTCACAGCCAAGCACTGTGTAGACCTTGCACATAGGGCAGCTTTTGGACCAGGGGAAAAGGTGTCCGGAGTGAGACTGGTTCTGCTTTCAAGTTTCCAGCTATGTCCCCAGATTACTCCTTGACCCATGCAAATTGATTCCTCTCTCTGGGTGGTGGTTTCTCCATCCGTAAGATGAGGGATCTCCCTCCATGCTAATCCAGAACACTTCCAGATGTGACACCTGGATTGGGCCACTCTCTGCGGGTTGCCGAAGCCAGGGCATGTTGGTCCCAACAGGCAGCCTCTTGCAGTCTACAGAGCCCGGGCACTCATCTCAGACTAACATGAATTAGGATCCCAGCTCTTTTATAAATTTCCTCCACTTCCTGGTTTTGTGATCTTGAGCAAGTCATTTTACCTCTTTGAACTTAAGTTTTCTCACCTGCCAAAAAATGGGGCGATAGTAACAATGAAAAAGATCGTATATGTCAAGGGCTTGGCACACACAAGTATTCCTTAAATTATTATCTATGTTACCTTAGGCAGAGCATAGAAGTCCCCAGTGTACTTGTCCAGCGTTGCCAGGACTGGTTCTCTGTCTCTGTCTGCAGTGCCCTTCATGATGTCTGGCACACAGCCCAGTGCAGTCCACGCTTATTTAAGTAGATGATTTGCAGTCCTGATGACAAGTCATTTTTAAAATACTGGTGCCTGGGGGCCTACACTAAGACTTTTTGATTTAACTAGTCTGGCGTGGGGCCCAGGCTCTACCAGGCGATTCCAGTGTTCAGCCAAGGGGTGAGGATCACGCATTAAAGGGATGAGGGGTTGCAGCAGGCTCATTTTCTTACCACTGCTGTTCTCCTCAGATGGCACTCCCCACGCTGCCCTCCTCCTGGTGCAGCCGGAGGCTCCCGGATCAGCAGGCTGCACGACAGCAACGCCGGGAGCAGGAGGCCCAGCTTCGGCAGCAGTGGGATCAGAACAGCCGCTACTTCAAGGTGTCTGACATCTGCAGCTCCAAACAGGCAGAATGGAGCTCCAAGGCCTCCTACCAGAGGAGGTAATTGTGTAGTGACCGCCATCAGTTAGGGTTGAGGGCCACTTGCTGTCAGGAGATGTGACCTTAAGGACCTGGGGGAGTGTGGCTGGACAGCATGGATTACCTGCACAGTGATGTCTTTCCAACTGGAAATTGAAAAAAAGATCATCAGTGAAGTAACGAATTCGCACTGAAAAAGATAAAATGAGAAATGTATGTAGAATGTGGAAGTCTCCTTCGTAACCCCATACCCCCAGGAGAGAACCACAATGAACTGTCTGGTGCATATCCTCCCATACTCTTCTCCATTTGTGTTTGTGTGTAATATATATACACATATACACCCATTTTCTGTAGAAATGCATGTAAAAACATTGAAGTTAAAAGCATAGGTTTTAGGGGCTTCCCTGGTGGCGCAGTGGTTGAGAGTCCGCCTGCTGATGCAGGGGACACGGGTTCGTGCCCCGGTCCAGGAAGATCCCACATGCCGTGGAGCGGCTGGGCCCGTGAGCCATGGCCGCAGACCCTGCACGTCCAGAGCCTGTGTTCCGCGATGGGAGAGGCCACAACAGTGAGAGGCCCGCGTACCGCAAAAAAAAAAGCATAGGTTTTGGAGTCAGACAGACCTAGATAGAAACCCTGACTGTGTCACTTGCTGTATGAATGAGCTCAGTTTCCTCATCAGTGAAGTGGGGCTAAAACAGAACCTACTTTATAGGATTTATGTGATGATTAATATAAAACCGTCCGGCTTTGTAGTACCTGGTACACGGTAACTGCTCAAATAATATTAGCTGGTACCGTTAGCACGCGCATATATAAGCCCATTATACATTGTCTTCTTGCAAAAACAAGATTCTATTATGCGTAGTGGTTCTGTCACCTCTGTTCACTTTGGCTGGAAGAAACCTTCCCGGGTCACCACATTCTGTTTGCCTCAGCCTCTGTCACCCACACAACTAGCTACGTGTTCCCTGTGCGGCTGTAGCACATCTGGTTGATGGTGGCTCCTTCTTACCCAGCATGTACGCCTACCAGCGGGAGAAGATGAAGGAGGAGGGGAGGAAGCGTCTGGAGGCCCGACGGCAGAGACTCAGGCAGCTTTTGGCGGAGGAGCAGGACCTGCTGGCCAGAGAACTGGAGGAGCTGAGGCTGAGCATGAACTTGAGGGAAAGAAGAATCCGGGAGCAGCACAGGAATCTGAAGTCAGCCCGAGAGGAGCAAAGGAAACTGGTAAGTAGCTTTTTAGGAGGCTGCAGAGCGGGAGTCCCCAGCCTGTCAGTGATGCCACGTGGGGTCCCCTTGGGGGCTCTGACCTATTGAGACGGCACTTCACTCCAGAGCCAGTCGGGAAAAGTGCTTACTCTGAGTTGTTCTTTATGTGTGTTTTCCATGAGTCATCTCTATTCTCTTTGGCCCCTTAATCATTACATCTGAGTCCTTTTTCTTTATTCTAGTTATCTGGTCCCACAAAGGGCTGGGAGTGGTGTATTTTATCTTCCAAAGTAGTCGTGTGCGATGGTGAGCCCCAGAACTCTGTTTTTAAGCCTGTTGCATATTTTGAAACAGATCTTTAGTATCTAGGACCCATCTGTAGCATCAGATTTGGGCCCCCTTTTGTCACCATTATAAGAGTCATTTGTCAGCACTGTGTGCTTCCAATCAGGTGTCTGGCTCCCAGCGCCGTGGGTGTGAGGCATGTGGGAGGTCTGAAGGGCAGGCACAGTGCCAGGTGCCAGTGGAGGAGCTCTTAGCCTGAGCTGACTTCTATTGTGGGTTATCCAAAATGTGGACAGATTGGAAAAGTGACATCAGGCTTCCCTCTTTGTGTTTTCTTGACAGATTGCTGAACAGCTTTTGTATGAACACTGGAAAAAGAACAACCCCAAACTTCGAGAGGTGAAAACCAAGGAGATCCTTCTGTTGATTTGCCTAAGTAGATGAAGTCATGTTTCCCATCTTGTTTTTAAGCTTGCATCTTGTGCTGGGGTGAAACAGAGATCACTCCAGCCACCTTGAAAAGAAGCCCCACACAGAAGATCTGGGTCATTCGGTTAACAGCTACAAGTGGCTGTGAGGTTGGGACATCTGATAGGGAGGGGGGACCCCAAGGGCAGAGGCTGTGTAGGCAGAAGGGGCCACCTTGGACGGCCTCATACGGTCTTCCCCTGGAAGTGCTGGGGAGCGCCTGCGTGATTTTAAGCAGGGGTGCAACAGGGTCCCAGCTGCATTTTGGGGAGCAGCAGCTTTGGCAGTAATGTCGAGGTGGGGGGGAAGGGGTGATGTCAATTGAGGGGTTGCTGCCGCAGCCCAGGCAAGTAATGGTAAAGGTCAGAAATGGGGTGGCAGGAGAAAGGGGTACAAATCCACAGGCTTCGGGGCAAGGAGAGAGCGGGGCGTCTTGGCTGGGGTGACATCATTTAGCAGAGATTGGGCTAGAGGGAGAGAATCCCATGAAGGATATAATTAATTAGTTTCAGTGTATAGTTTGTGTATCCACTTGGTGTGTTCACTTGTGTGCTCATAACTTCATGTAGAAATTGCCAGTCACAAGTACTAGAGCATCTGGCTGCTCTGCAGTGCTGTGCGGTTAGCGCTAAACCCGGGAGGACTCCTCTCCCCAGCCATTTGTAGATTTCAGTGGCTCCTCCAAAGTCATGTACTCAGATGTTTATTCAGAACATTCAAGTTAGTTGCAAAGGTTTACATGTGTGAGTTGAGGAAGAAATTTAAAACTTTTATAAACAATTTCCCAAACAAAAGCTTTTGGACAGTGGTACAATTCATTTTCTGATCCAAAAGATTGTTTAAACCCAAATCTCTTATTAATTACCCCAAATTTGTTGCATCTATTGATACAGGTAGTGCATGTTTTTACAGCTGCTCTTTTGCAGAGGGAGTACTGGGGAGCCAGGCCAAAGGTTGAGTCTGTTCCTCATCCAGCTTCTGCCCTGGGGCCTGGCAGGCTTTAGACCTACCAGGGTGGCCTTTGAGATTAGATTTCCATTTCAGTGTCTGCTGACCTGTTCCGGCTCAGCCCCAAGGGTACTGGAAGAAAAGTTTGTTACTTTTTTCCAATTCTTGACATGGTTTAGAATTGACTGGTCCTTTGTTTTTCTAATTGACTTGTAATCAGACTGTATATGTTGGGGTCACCATGCACTTACTTAAAAGACACCTGGCCACATTCCAGGCCATGACACTGTACTCGGCAGTGAATATGTGTCCAATGAATCAGTTAGGAAGTTTATTCTCTGCCTTCTCGTCCTCAGATTGAATTGGAACTTCACAAGAAACATGTGATAAACTCTTGGGAAACACAGAAAGAGGAAAAAAAACAGGTGTGGTATGTGTTGGGAGACTGTCTCCATGTCTTTTTTTTTTTTTTTGCGGTATGTGGGCCTCTCACTGTTGTGGCCTCTCCCGTGGCGGAGCGCAGGCTCAGCGGCCATGGCTCACGGGCCCCGCCGCTCTGCGGCATGTGGGATCTTCCTGGACCAGGGCACGAACCCGTGTCCCCTGCATCGGCAGGCAGACTCTCAACCACTGCGCCACCAGGGAAGCCCTGTGTCCATGTCTTTGAATTTGTTTCTTGTTTTCAATGTTAATGACTCCAATACAGGAATAGACTTTTTCTCGGTTTACTTAACACATGTTAAAACTGAATGTTTGCTGCTCTTATGCAGACAAGAATCCTACGTGATCACTCCCAGGGGCAGAGTAAGACAAGGCGTCCAGGGCTGGTTGATGGTAGACGCAACATGCATCCTTAAAGGTTGTTTCTGTTGCAGCACCCTCTTTTGATGTAATTTACATCATAAAGTCTCAACCTTGGTTTATAGCAGCAACTCTGGGGATAAAAGTCCACACCTCCGTGGACCCATTGCTTCACCTCTGGGTTCATTTTGGAAAGTGTTTTGTTGACCTGCGGAAGGGAAGGAACCCTGGTGTTCTTGAGCCCCTCCTCTGTACCAGGCACTGTGCTGAGAGCCTCCCCAGCTTCGTCTCTGAGGGCAGCGCCACTCCCGTGGTTCCCACGGTGAGAATCGAGCCCAGGAAGATGCACCTTTGCCTGGGCCACACAGCTGATCAGTGCGTGGCCTCCTTGGGTACAGGTGTGTTGGAATGAGGAACGGGCCCTGAGGCCTGCTGACTGGTGGTGGGGAGCTGCGTCTTTGCCAGCTCCATGCTACAGATACTCACCCCCGGGTCCCTTTGGCTCCATGCAGCAAGAAGCCGCCGAAGAGGAAAAGGAAAAACGGTGTGAAAATGAATATGAAACGGCCCGACGGGAAGCGCTGGAACGGATGAAAGCAGAAGAGGAGAGGAGGCAACTGGAGGGTAAACTGCAGGCAGACGCGCTGCGCCAGCAGATGGAGGAGCTGAAGGTGAAGGAGATGGAGGTGAGGGCGAGCCCCGGCGCCAGGGCCTCCTCGCTCGCAGATCCTTCTTGTTAGGAAACGGGCGTTTAAAAAGCTGCGCTAAACAGAGACCATATCCAGGGGGGCGATTCTAAGAAGGGAAACAACGCTGGGCTCTCCTTCTGACACGTGCTCCCACCTGTGGTTCTTTCTGTGCCCAGATTCTAGAGTGTCAACCGTCAGGAGATAACACGCGTCCCCTCCGACGTGTGTAGAGAGGCCTGCTGTCCGAGAGCCTCCTGAGTACTTGGATTTCAAGTGCTCTTAGTAGACTTGACTTAGTCTGATGATCCAGCACACAGCTCTCGCGGGAGACTAGCAGTTTGGGGGTCTCAAGGCACAAACCATGAGGATCTTTGGTCCTGGAAGCTGTTTTGAGAATACTGTGCACAGTTGCTCTGAGGGGCTGGATCTTCTCATGCAGGCGAGGGGAGCACTCCCCCCTTCCCCAGGCCAGAATGATTCAAGAACTAGATCCTTTGTGCCCACTACGTATTCTAAGTGCCGAGCACTGGGCTGGCTGCTAGGGATACAGCTGGGAGCTGTATCGGGTCAGGGAGACAGATGTTTAGTTACAACAGGCTTGGAAAGTGCAGGGCCCTGTGGGAGCACGGGGCAGAGGTTCATCCTTGTTGGCAGGGTTGGGAAGGCCCAGCAAGATGAATGAGTGAGCTGGGCCAAGGGGCTCAGAGCCCCGGAGGTGGAAGGGGATCCTGGCACCAGGTGGCCAGGCCACCCTTGTTGCGTCGTGTCTGCTGAGGGATGAAGGAACTCTGATTCTCATGCACTTACCTGGGCTTACCGTCTTGTACCCATAGGCCACCAAGCTAAAGAAGGAGCAGGAGAATCTGCTGAAGCAGCGCTGGGAGCTGGAGAGGCTGGAGGAAGAGCGGAAGCAGATGGCAGCCTTGTGGCAGAAGGCGGAGCTGGGGTGCGTGTGAGAAGGACCCCCAACCGCTCGCCTGCCTTCCCCAAGCGGGCGAGCCTCTCACTTTCTCAGACGTGCAGTGGTAACCCTGAAACCGAACGGGATACAATCTGCAGAAAGCAGCTGTCTAACCTCTGCTTAATTCTTTAGGAAACACTGAAGGCAACCCATATTTTCTCATTTCTAGACGCTTTTTGAGACATCAGTATAACGTGCAGCTCAACAGACGTACACAGCAGATCCAAGAGGAACTGGTAAATCTGAAGGGACAGGCTGGCGTTTCTTTCACTTTCTTTTGAAAAGCATGTTTTCCATTGCTTAGTAATGGGTGCGTTCTCATAAGAAAACACCAAGTGAGATCCCCCCTTGACCAGCAGCCCCCGCAATCCCTGCCCCTCCCAGAGGTGTCTGTTTGGGTGTACATCTTTCTAGATATGCAGTTGACCCCTGAACCACATGGGGGTTAGGGGTGCTGACCCCCACGGAGTTGAAAACACACGTACTGCTCTCTCTGCCTCAAAAACGAATTGATAAATGACCCACTGAAGGGCAGGAAGCTAAAACAGTTTGGTTAGAATCAGGACTCAAACCCTAGTTCATTTCAGTCTACCTACGGTACTCTCTAGTCAAACACTTTTCCCACACTTAGTTAATTTAAAGATCTGTAAAATAAAAATACTAGTATATTTATTGAAAAAAATCTGTAAGTGGACTCACACAGTTCAAACCCATGTTGTTCAGGAATCAACTGTATTTACATACACATACAGGGAAGTGGTGAGTCTGGGGGGTTTTCAGTTTCATTTTTAAATGTACTTGAAGTGGCATTGCACAGCATAGTACCTAAGAGTACACCTCAGGCTTCCAGACCAGTGTTCTTAGACCGAGCTTGTTCTTTTTGACTAGCTGCTCGGTATTCCTTGCAAGTATTTTGATGGGCTCCCTCACTGAGACCAGACAGGAGAGTTGCTTTCCCACCCCAGTCGCTTTCCTCTTACGGAACAGCTGCAGTGAGCACTTTGTGCATATATCTCTGTGCATTTGTGTCTCTGTAGCTTATATCCTGTGAAGTGGAATTGCTGGCAAATTGTGTTCTAAAAAGCTGTGCTACCAGATGTGTCCGAGGGCAGAGATGAGCGTGTGGTGGCAGAGGGTCTCTCCCTGTGGGCAGAGAAAAGCTCCTGGGCCTCTGTGGCGTCTAAATCATCCCTACGTGATCACACCCTGCCTGCTCTGGAAACAGCCCATGTCTTCCCAGAACGCCTGCTTTCAGTGCCGAGGGGCTGGCAGAGCTGAGGCTGTTGCTACTGCAGGGCTGGGCACCGTGCCCACTGCGCTTCCTCGTCCTTCCTCTAGGAGGCAGACAGGCGCATCCTGCAGGCGCTGCTGGAGGAGGAGGACGAGACCCAGCGTGTGCACCTGGCCCGGAGGGAGCAGGCCCAGGCCGATGTGGCCTGGATGAAGCGGGTCATCGAGGAGCAGCTGCAACTGGAGAGGGCGCGGGAGGCGGAGCTGCAGATGCTGTTGAGGTGAGAGGTGGCATCCCGGCCTCTACTTGCACCTCAATCCCCGCAGGTCAGCAGGTCGCTGTGAGGGTTGTCTGCTGTTGATGAAACTCCCATCCTTGTTCCTCTGTCCATCATTCGTGAGGAGCACATCTTTGCTAGTGGACCTGGCTTGTGGGGTGTTTCCCTCGGGTTATTTAAGGTGGAAGCCGTTAGGGTTTAGAGTAAGGATCTGTTCATCTGAGATCTTAGAAACTTGAAAGGAAATGGTTATAAATTATGGAGACATTGAATGCTTCTTAGGTCTATATGAATGGGTCTGGATCCTAAAACTTAATCTGGTAGATTGAAGTTCTGGAATAACAGGTAACACTTACTGAGCACTTACCGTGTGCCAGACACTGTGCTAAGTGCTTTACGGTCCTCCTCCTGTTTAATCCTGACATCCAGCCCAGTGCTGGGGTCACAGAGTACTTGGGTCACGGGGAGTCGAGGCAGTCACTCACTTGCCCCAGGCCACAGGGCGAGCTAGAGTGACCGCAGGAACATGGTGACAGAGCTCAGGCACTGGCGTGCCCCTCCTCTTCTCCAGCCCCGATGGTTTCATTCACTTCAGTGTTTAAATGTCCTGGATGCATGTCTTCACCAGTGCTTTTTGTAAGGAGATGAAGTGTTAAAAAAGGGAACTTAAAGTGCTTACGATAGTAATACTTTCTGTGAAGTTGTCCTTCCCTGTAATCTGCTGGAAGTTTATTTGGAGGTCGGCTGCACAGAAGGTGTGTGCTACCTGGTGCCTTGGAGCCCTGTTGGTTCTCTTCTACCACCGGTGGTGGTAAGGATCCAGCTGTCATCCTCTCTGTGTCTCCCTAGGGAGGAGGCTAAGGAAATGTGGGAAAAGAGAGAGGCAGAGTGGGCCCGCGAGAGGAGTGCTCGAGACCGGCTGATGAGCGAGGTAATCCGGGAGTGGGCGCAGGTGGCCGGGCGGGTGTCGGGTTGGTGACCACGTCCTGACCCTGCCAAATGTTCTGGGAACAGAGTCCCCTCTGGGCATTTTCAGTGGACTTTCAATATCATTATAAAAGTAATATACGCTTACTAGGAAAAAATTCAGTACAGAAAAGTAAAAAGTAAAAAAACAGTCACCATCTACATCATCTACACAGCCACTATTTATTTCCTTCTACGCTTCTGTTTCTATGGATAATGTTTTTTCTACATACTATACTGAGCTATTTGATTTCAATCATTTTATTATACTATTATATCTTCTTTATAAATGTCATTTTGATGGCTGTGTAATATATCTTGTGGGGATACAGTAGTTTGTTTTTCCGTTTCCTTTTGTGGATCCATTTTTTTTCTGATTTTGAGCTGTTATATATTACTGCAGTGAACATCTTGGTGCAGAAGCCTTTTCCACATTTAGGATTTTTTTCTTGGAGTGCAAAACCAGAAGTAGACTAAGGAACATGACTGTTTTATTTGTCATATATAACTAGTGCATTATAAGACACACCCCAATTCAAAGGAAATCTTTTGGGGGAAAAAAGGTCTTTATTATCCATGTATTGGAAGTTATCTTAAAGTGGTTTAAAATGGAAATTATATTCTGTGCATGCCAGCATGCTACATTTTAGAACCCATGGGAAATCTGGTCTCAACTGGTGCTTTTTCACTTTTGTGAATACCAGATACTCTCCAGCATCTTTTTATTTTCTTTCCCCCATTTAAAATGTTCCTCCTCTTTGTGGCCACTTTACATGTCCCCCCCCCAGAGAGCATGACTGTTGGGTATGGCAGGTGGCTTCCTGCTGTTCCTGGTTCCCAAGTCCTGACCATCATGTGGACATAATCCTGCTCTCGCCAAGAATCAAACACAGCAGGTTTCTGCTGCTTTGAGCAGTAAATCTAAATCCACAAGGTTGGTGGGATGACCCAGACTCTGCCTCTGGCCATCTACGTGGCTTGTGATTTCTTACTTTTTCTAGAACTCACTGATAGGGAGTGAGAGTCACCTTGTTGCTATGTGTCTGTGCCCTGGGGACGGAGCTCCATCGCTGCCTGCTTTGATCTCTTTGGTGCTCGGCTGTCTCCATGCGCACAGTCCACGTGCACTCTGTGTGCGATGGGGACGCGTGGGAAACGTGGCCGATTGTTTGGACCGATCCCGTAGTCTGGGCTTGCCTTCGTCTTGGTGTATTTGGGCCTGAGACTGAGGGTTAGGCTGGGTCTGGTCTCCATGTAGCTGCAGCTGCAGACTGTCCATGGCTGGTAGAACAGGCATCTGTTAAAGCCTTAACCAAAATCTTCCCTCTTCCTTTCCGCTGAGGATAGGTTCTGACAGGAAGACAAAAACAAATACAGGAAAAGATTGAACAAAACCGACGGGAGCAAGAGGAATCCCTGAGACACAGAGAGCAACTTATTCGAGATCTTGAGGAGGCCAGAGAGTCAGCTCATCGTGAGAAAAAGGAGAGCGAAGAACTGAAATCGGCCAGGAAGCAGGAGCTGGAAGCCCAGGTGGGGCTGAGCCCTGGGATGAACGCACGGGCAGCAGGCCCTGCTGAGGTTCCTGCACCATCATGGCACAGGGTTCAGGGACCCCTGACTTATTTCCACAGCCTGGCCTGGACCTTGTCCGGGAAGCCCACGTTTGGGAGCTCAGAGCATCCCTTTTCATTTCCCACTGGAACCCTGACCCTCCTGGTTGTAGCTCCAGCCCCGCTCCAGGTCCTCTGTCTCCTGTGGGAACAAGGCTGCTGTTACCGTTCCTTGCCTCTTTCCTGGCTGCATCTGCAAGCACCTGGCTCACTGGCCACAAGTCTCTTTTTATTCAATTCAGTACCTAATAGTTAACACAGAAGGATCTTCCCAACACGTGGCTACGTCCAGAGCTTTTTACAAGGTGCATTTTACCACACACATAACCTCTCCAGTACCATGGTACCATTCAGTACCATGAATGTCCTTCCCATGAGGGCACTGCCACCACTAGTGCTGAGCGCTGATGCTCCAGTGGGGGGACCTGAGCCTCTCCCTCTGGATCAGAGGCAGGGTTCTGCCCTGTGGCCCGTCCCGGGTGACTTTGCTTTCGGTGGCCAGGTTGCAGAGCGCCAGCTGCAGGCGTGGGAAGCGGACCAGCAGGAAGAGGAGGAGGAAGAAGAGGCGAGGCAGGCAGAGCAGCTCACAGACGCCCTGCTGCAGCGGGAGGCGAAGATGATGGCCGAGCAGGGCTACCAGCCCAAGGTAGGGAGCGCAGCGGACGGCGCTACTGCTGTGCTGCTCAGCCTGGCCCTGCTCTCCCAGGCTGGCTTACAGCCCAGGGCGCAGGGCTGCTTCCCAGCAGCTCAGATTCTTCCTTGCTCCTCTTCTTGTGTGTTTCTTCCTTTCTCGACTGGTAGGGAACCTTGACACAGCGTCTGTTTCAGTCCTTCATTGGGCCTCAAACAGCCCTTGTGGCGACTTGCTCTGGCTTGGGCCGCTGCCCAAGGACTGAGGTCCTGACTGCTAAGCTGCGTGCCAGGCCACCCTGTTCAGGATAGAGAACAATCCAAGAAGAGCTTTGCCGTGGCTGGTGAGAGGTGAAGGCGCAGTGGTGCTGGGTCCTAACTGTCCAGACAGCAGAGCCCAGCTGACCGGGGTGACCAGGGGCTTGTTTCCCTTCCTCTCCTGCCCTCGGCACCTGCGGTTACCCATCCCTGTCATCTGATCCTCTTCTTCCTTCTTTCCCTGCCTCACGAACTACTTGAGTGACCCCCGATGCGGGGCATTGGGGGATCACAGACAAGCAGAGGCTGTCACCCCTGCTTCAAGGGAGCTGATGACTAAAGCACCCAGGAACTGACTGAGGGCTCAGCAGGCGTGTCGCCTTTGTCCCTCCTTTAACAGGGCCACTCTGGCATTCTAACAGAGAGGCCAGCTCCTCTGTGGTCAGAAACTCTGGGAAGCTGATGAAACAGAGCAGGTACCACACCTGCTGCAGAACGTCAGTGTCCTAACTGGCTGGGGATCTCAAGGCGCAGGGAACAGCATTTTCTAAACTTACTCCATCATGGATCAGTGAGTGTCTCAGATCGAGGTCTCAAAGAGCCACGTGAAATGTTACTTAGGGCTGGTACTTAAAAAAAAAAGAGGGCCTCATTTAGGGCTTAGGGTTAAAGACTTTTCAGCTCTAAATGAAAATAGCCATTTATACTGTGCTTGTAGCTCTTTCTTAAAATGAGATTAATTTCCAGCGCTCCAAAGACTGCTGACCTAATCAGTCTTATGTTTTCTTTCTCTTCTCAGCCTTATGGACATCCCAGAATCGCTTGGAACTGACTCTGTTGATACTGTAAGCACAGAGAGCAAGGTTGGTGAGGCCTCTGACATGCAGCCGCCAGACCGTTTTACGTGTTCTGTTCCAGCGTTCGGGTCACTGTAAAATAGTTCAGCGAGCCTGTTCAGTTCCACAGTTAAACAGAGAGAGGGTCTGGCCAGACTTTAAGCTGTGATGGATTTGCAGCATGCAGCAGGAGGCCCTTTCCTGCCTTTCTTATCCTAGAAAGGGGCTTCATAGTTAACACGTTGACAGTGCTGTCACAGTCTTGTAATATGTTGATAAATAATGTAGATTCTAAGTCAATGCTCGGAGTTACACGTTGTGTTCCACAACAGGATACCTGGTTTCCTGTTGTCTCACCCCTAATTGTCAACCTCCAGTGAGGACCCCAGCTAGAGATAGAGAAATTTTTCAGTTTTTAAAATTGCCATTTAAATTTAACTCTTCTATTGAAAACAAATTTGTGGGTCTTGGTACAGTTTATTAATTTCAGGATTTATTAATTTAGTTGTCCCAAAAGGATCACATCTTGTTTTATGGAAGAAAAGAACTATGAACCCTGAGACAGTCTGATGTCATCCATGGATGCTTTCTAAAAAGGTGGTGATAAATGAGTCTTTCCTCCTTAAAGAAGCATTTTGGTAGAATTTCCATAGAGCATTGCGTGGGGGCAGGGGGCGATGATCCCAACGTGTATGTAACTGAGCCTCAAAAAGGGACCTCAGAGGGGCTTCCCTGGTGGCGCAGTGGTTGAGAGTCCGCCTGCCGATGCAGGGGACAGGGGTTCATGCCCTGGTCCGGGAAGATCCCACATGCAGCGGAGCAGCTAGGTCCGTGAGCCATGGCCGCAGAGCCTGTGCGTCCGGAGCCTGTGCTCCGCAGCAGGAGAGGCCACAACAGTGAGAGGCCCGCGTACCGCAAAAAAAAGAGAAAAATAAAAGGGGACATCAGAAGGTCACCTGGTTGGCTAACCTTTTGGCATGACACCTTGGACCTCTAGTGTCTTGGGAAGGGCTCAGCTATATGCAGGCTTCTGGGATTTATGTGCCCAGAGGAAGGGGCACTGAACCTGAAAGAACGAAATCAGACTCAACCACAGATCGGCCAAAAATCTGTCTTCCCACTGTTCTATCAATGTGACATAGTCCTAGATTTATCTCTATAAATAGCTGTAAGTTCCTTGCAGCAATAATCGTATTTTTATGACTTGTATTTTTTTCATGTTCCTCCTCTGAGGTTTCAGTTTTCATTACATTGTGTTCAAGATTCCATATCTCAGTAAATTACAGCTAATTACAGGGCTGGGTTCCAGGTTATTAAAACAGAGTTTATTAAAAAATCCCGAGTCTAAGGGCTGCATTGCCTTTCACTTCCATTGTGCTCAGTAGATGTGGCACATGGGCTTTGTTGCTCCACAGCATGTGGGATCTTCTGGATCAGGGCTTGAACCCGTGTCCCCTGCATTGGCAGGCGGACTCTCAACCACTGCGCCACCGGGGAAGCCCAGAATGATAGGTTTTTACTGATTTAATCTGCATCTCTTACAGGTTTGAATATTTTCTATGGTCACATTTTCTAGGTTATATTCATTTTTCTTGTGAAAGTGGTATTGTCTCTCATTTCCATTGGAGCCTCTCCTAAGTAGACTACAGGGAATTATTAGCAGTCATACATTGTCCAAGCTCCAGGACAGAATCGATGTGGACAGAATTTTTTTTTTTCCGCCACGCCACGCGGCTTGTGGGATCTTAGTTCCCCGACCAGGGATTGAACCTGGGCCCTCAGTGAAAGCGCAGAATCATCCTAATCACTGGACCACCAGGGAATTCCCCCAGATTATCTGTCTTTTTGTTTTTTTGGCCATGCTGCATGGCTTGTAGGTTTACTGAATATTTCTTATTTCTTTGAGTTTTTTGTTTTTGAAGCCTGGCAGGAATCTTATTAGCATTAAAGATTACATTATACTGGTTCTACACACTAATATATTTAACTGTTTCCATTCTAAACTGGGCCTCAATCTTTGTTTCCAGATTTAGAGATTCCACTGTCTTACTGTTTCTGGCATAGCACATACTCTTCTTAGCTCTTATCTATTGATTGTGTTGTAGTTATATATGTACACATATGTTGGTTTTATTGTTTTAAGCACCTTTTTCTACTGACTGTAAAATTAATAATTTATAGATCATTCTATAGCAGATTCTTCTACAAGGTTCAATTCCTTTAGAACAGATGGTGTTGAAGCCATTACTAACATGTTCTGTGTGTAAACGATTCTCACTCTTTTTGCTCCCTCAGCACATATCCTGTTTAGGGTGGATGCTCTGTGAGGCCTGGGGAAGTTAAAAAGCTGAACAAGAACAGGCACAGGAATCAAACAAGTGCGTGGATAAGCAGGAGTCACTGGCGGGCACAGAGCCAGTTGTAACTCGTGGGACTGAAGGAACCATGTGTGCCATAAATATATTCAGTATATCCACATTTCCTTATGAATATAATGAATATTTTTTCACAATCTGGGTTTTTAGGTAGTTTTCAGTCTTCATAAAATATAAGGCATCATTATAATGCCTTCAAAAGCATTAACGTCAGCAGTGCCTGCTGACCTTGCCGAACTTCAGCCGTGAAGCCACCTGGAATTTTATTTTATGGAGTTTGACATTGTCATGTCTTCATTTTAGAGGGTTTTTTACTTTCTGACTTAATGTTATGATCACTCAGAAGTTCTAAAAGGTAGAAAAAAAAATCTACCTCAAAGGATATAAGCATGTGATTTTTTTTTTTTTTTTTTTTTTTTGTGGTATGCGGGCCTCTCACTGTCGTGTCCTCTCCTGTTGCGGAGCACAGGCTCCGGACGCACAGGCTGAGCAGCCATGGCTCACGGGCCCAGCCGCTCCGCGGCATGTGGGATCTTCCCGGACCGGGGCACAAACCCGCGTCCCCTGCATCGGCAGGCAGACTCTCAACCACTGCGCCACCAGAGAAGCCCAGCATGTGATTTTTTAAGTTAATTTTTTATTAAGACTTTATACATAAGTATTTCATTTTTGGGGTGCTAATATAAATGGTATTAATGATGGTATTATTATTTATTCATTCTCATTTGGCTTCTAATTTTTTTCTTTTAAAAATGGTGTTTCCTGGACTTCCCTGGCAGTCCAGTGGCTAAGACTCAGTGCTTCCAGTGCAGGGGGCACGGGTTCACTCCCTGGTCGGGGAACTAAGATCCCACATGCCGTGTGGCAAGGCCAGAAAGTAAATAAATAAAAACAGTGTTTCTATAAACATATGGACACATAACTTATGTTGCACACATTCAAGATTATCTCCGGCTAGATAGCTAGAAGAACTATTTCAGCCTTACAGTGATGATGATGGGAAAGCCTTGTTTTATGTTGTGACGCTGTCCTTGTAGGGCTCTGGCACTCTTTTTCTCATTTTGGTTATTAGCTGACCTAAAAGACTTCTCTTTTGCTCATTTTTTCCCCCTAAACACCCAATCCTCCATTTCTATGCAGAAACAATTATGGTAGAGAACACTGCCATGTTGAGAGTTCCCCATGTGTGCGATTAACCAAGCCGTGTGGCACTGTCATTCATGCTGCTGACTTGTCACTCCTGAGACAAACTGAACAGCCTGGCTTACAGTTACCATACACAGTCTTGACGATACAAGCGGGGTTCTTTGGGCACCTGTGCAGAGTTACTTTGGCCTCTGCCAGCCTTTCAGGCCCAGGCACCACACAGGCCCTTTCTACATGATGTGAGCCAGGTCCCTGGCATCCAGTGCCATGTACACATCGATAACTCCTGGATCTGTATCTCTGGTCCTGACTCCTATATCTGCTAGCACTCTGACATCTCCACTATATGTCCCAAAGATGCCTCAAATTCAGCACAACAAGAATAATCAAAAGATCTCTCCTAAACGCCCATCATTAAACGAAACAACAGCAACAGCCATCTGGCCCTCCTGCGGCGTTCTCAGATAAGTGAATGGCATCACCATACACCTGCCCGCTGCAGGAGCCATACCCCAGGGCACTGAGTCCTGCTACTTTGACCTGAAATCGCTGAGTCCATCCACTTTGCTCCCTCTCACCACCATCTATCTTTCATCCCTACCACTGACTTCTGCCTGAAGTCACCCATCCACCTCACTTTTCCCTCCATCCTGCAGATCTTTTACAAACACACACCTGAAATGAAAATCTTCCACTGTCTTCAATGGTGTCCCTCTGCATTTAGGACCAAGACCCAAATCCTCCCCTGGCCTACCAGGCCCCATAGTGGCTAGCCCTCCAGGAGCCCTCCCTAAATGCACCAAGCTGCCCCCTGGCCCAGGAACATAAGTAACAATCAGACTGGAACAAAGATGTTCCTCACAGCATTAGTTAGAATAGCAAAAACTGATAACCTATATGTCGAACACAAGGAGGCTGTTTGAGTTTGGGGTATTATACAGTGAATTAAAATGAAATGGAATGCTTAAAATTTTCTGAAAATTCTGGAGAAATGTTCATGCTGTGTTAAAAAGCTGATCAAAAGCAATAGCTACGTGACTTCATTTTTAAGGAAACATAATACTACTTTGTGGGTATTTCTCAAAGTTGGAATAATGGGTATTTCTCATTTTGGGTGCTTTTCTATATTTTCCACAGAGAACATTTATAACCTTTGAAATGAGGGGAAAATGTTATTAAAAAAACAAAGAAAAAGGCAAATACTAGATAATTAACAAAACTACAAGATAAACCCAAACTAAATAACCCAGCCTCTATTCCTTAAGGAGGTATTTCCTACCCTCTGGCAGGAAAAATTAAGGACCCATTTCCAAATATGGGTGTGGAAGGTTTCTGGTCAGGACACAGTCCTACGGTGGGTTCTGGGGCCCCTCCCCATGACCTCGGTCTCTGAACAACTTGGATGGGTATTACGCTGAGTGAAAAAGCCAATCTCAAAAGGTCACATGCTATATGGTTCCACATATATAACATTTTTGAAAGGAGAAAATGAGGGAGAACAGATTCATGGTTGCCAGGAGACAGGTATGACTCAAGGGGCAGCAGGAGGGAGGTGTCTGGTGATGCAGCAGGTCTGTATCCTCATGTGGTGACAGGAACCTACTTGCGTGGTAAAATGGCAAGAACTACACACACACAAATGTGTCTAAAATCTATGATATCTGAATGAGGTCTGTGATTGCACCAAAAGCAGTGTCCTGATTTTGATATTGTACTATAGTTATGTAAGGTGTCACCACTGGGGGAAGCTGAGTGAAGGGCACAGGGTACAGTTTTTGCAATTATTTTGTGGGTCTACGATTATATCAAAATAAAACATAATAGTAATCTAGTGTAGGGAAGGTTTCTTAAGACCCAAGGCACACTAACCATAAGGAAAGGATTGATAAATCTGACTACATTAAAAAAGCTTATCTTCAAAAGACACCTGAGAGGGAGGCATGCCCACAGAATGGGCAAGGATGTTTGCAACACAGATAGCAACAAAATGTTCAGAACATTAAAAAAAAAGAAAACCCTCCTATGAATAATTTAAAAAGAAAAAAAACAGCACCTAATGAAAAATAGGTAAACACTCAAACAGGCACTTCACCAAACAGGAAATCTAAATGGCTATGATAAACATGGAAAAGCACGCAGCTGAATTATAGATCAGGAAATGCGAATTAAAACCACTAGATACAAGCCCACTGGATTGGCAACATTAAAACTGCTTATTACACCACTGTTGATGAAGATGTAGAACAAGGGGAAATCTCATCTTCTGCTGGTACAACCCTTTGGAAGACAGCATGGAAACATGTTACAGTTTGGAGATGCACATCTCTATGACCCAGGAGTCCCACGCCTAGGTATACATATACCCTACAGAAACATACAATACATGTACCAGAAGATATATTTTTCAAAGCAGTATTTTTCATAAGAGCCAAAAACTAAACTCAAACGTCCATCCATAAAATACTAGATAGATAAATCGTGTATACGTTCAGTGAAGACTGCACAACATGGGGAATGTACTAAATAGAGCTACACACGCACGTTGACCTAGATGAATCTCAATGTGAAGGAAGAAAAGCATACATCAGTGGCTCCGGTTACAAGTTTGAAAACAGGCAAAAGAAAGCTCTTACTTAAAAAGGGGTACACACAGGTGTTCAACCAAAAGCAAGGAAGCAATTAGCACTAAAGTCTGGGGAAGGAAGGACCCATGGTGCCTTCTAATGCAAAGGCAATGCTCTGTTTCTTGACCTGGTGGTGGAGACACGGGGCCACATTATAATTCTGCATGGATGCGTTAGACATATTTCTGTACATAAGAGTCCAGGTTGGGGGAGGTAGGGTGAACAGAATGGAGGGGGAAGGGCAGAGGCTGTGGCCCAGGCTGGCCCGGGGTCCTGTCCTGATGCCCCACCACTTAGGGGCCAGGTGACCCCTCTTTGGGCCAGTTCTTCTTCATCCATGAGAAGTGGAGAATGGGGATGTGAGGATGGGTAAGATAGATACCGAAACCACCAAGCTCAAATGGACCTATTTTTCCTGCCAAGAGGATCCCCGCCTCCTCCCCTGCCCAGTAAACAACCTGCCAGTGGTGGAAGCACCCTCATCTCTGCTGCTGGACTCTGGCAGGATTTCCACCTTGCTTGAATAGGAAGAAGCAGGCCGGATAGGCTGCGCTCCTCCACTGAGCCAGCTTCCTCCCCCCCTCCCTGAGTGCAGGGAGTCCCATCCAGTTCCCTGGAGGGAGCCCCCCTGGCTTCCAGCAGCAGGCACAGGGCTGCTCCTTCCAGAAGGACCGACCTGGGTGCCTCTACCATGCCCTGTGGGATCTGTGAGGCCCTGAACTGTTGAAACAGCTGAATTGGGCAACATCCTCCACTCACAGATCAGAGTCTGACTTTGAGTAGTGGTTACCAAATGTCTCAATTTGAAACAGACAGAAAAGACAAGAAATACTGCGGTAAACACGGAATTGGAAGACAAAACAAAAACTTGGTGTTCAACATTCCTTTAAATTCCCCCGGCACCCAGGGTGGGCAGAAGACCACACAGAGACCAGCATCCTGGCCTTCCTCTCTGATGCTCCCAGGCAAGAGGATTGCCGCTGACTCTGCCCCACACCTCCCTCCCACCTTACCTCTATCCAGGTCGTGGCCATTCCTCACCCTCTTCTGCTTCCAGAAGGTCTGCTATCTGCCACATTCCTGCAGCCCTCATCCTGGAGGGTCCACTGTGCCAGGAAGAGCCCCATGGTTGAGCACAGGCCCTGTGCTCTGACGCTCCGCCACCACTAACTGGGCCTCAGATTCCTCATCTGCAAAATGGGGGGTTGTTTCAGTTGCTACCGTAGAAAATTGCACTTAGCCCAGTGACCGCACACAACGAGTGCCAGTATGAACTCAGCCCTTCTGGTCTGAAAGGAACGGGGTGGGGTAGGGTGGGGAAGTATTGAAAGAGGGAGAGGACCTGAGAGGGGAGGGCTGGGAGAGGGAAGCAGACAGCAAGGTGTGGGGCGTTGGGGGCTAAGAGCTACTCTTAGGCCATCGTGTGGGTGGGGATGTGTGTGCAAATTTTAAGACCAGACTTCCTGTCCGTAATGCATCCTGGGCTCCTGAGGAAAGTAGGACCTGGGAGAAAGATGGAGCTTACAGGACTAAGGCAAGAGAAGAGGCCAAGGCTGGGTGAGAGGTAATTACCTGGGGATCTGAAAGGGAAAGGAGGTGGAGAGAAGGCTGAGGGCAGGGGCAGGACACAGAGGGTGGTGCTACAAGGGCTGGAGAGGAAGGGAGGGGAGTGAGGGGCCTGAGAGGGAAGAGAGAGGAAGGTGTTGGGAAGGGGTGAGGGGTGAAAAGGGATTTGGGGGAGAAGATGCACTGGGGTGAGAAATGGGCTGGGAAGTTTGGGGGGCGTGGTCAGGGAAGCTGTGCTTGTGAACAAGGACCTGGGTGTGGGGGAGGGAGGATGGTATGTTTAGGGGGGCAGGATGAAGCAGGGCTTCACTGTGCCTTTCCTTGTCCCAAGAGGCCCCTCCCCGGGGACCTGCTCTGTGGTGAGCTGCCACATGCCCCCGTAAAGCTATGAAGGAATCCGTCCCACCCGGTGTGGCTCTGGTTTCTCGTTTGGTGGCCACCTCTGCCCGGCGTCCGTGGGCCATGGGGGCCGGCTCCTGGACAGCCTCGTAGAGTGTCAACCTCAGATGGCCCCTGTGGTGAGGCCGCCTCTGTGAAGCCCCACGGTTGGGAAAGCAATGCCCATGGTGCTTGGGAGCCAGTGGACAGTCCTGCCAGTCGGTCGCTCAACAAATGCTGGAGGGGTCCAGGTGCCTGGGGCTCAAGGGTGAGACACGTCTTATGGGCACAAGAAGACTGTGCCCTGGTTACTTACTAATGCCCTTTATTCACATAATGTCACATCATCTCTTACACAGACGTTCAGGGATGCAGCCTCCCCGGGCTTCACCTCCGCACAGAGGCCATGTTCTCTGAGTTCCTTAGTCAGAGACCCCTCTAGGGTCATGAAAACCCACCTTGGCTGATTACGAGGAAGACACACCGGACTGACAATAACTCACATGCTCTCCCTCATCTCTGGATGCAGGACGTAACCTCAAGTGGAACTTCCTCATCTGTAAAATGGGAACAACTCCTCCTGCTTCATAGGGCTGCAGATAGGATTCAACAAGTTAATATACATAAGGAACCCAGCACAGTGCCTGGCACAGAGTAAATAGTTGATAAATGTGAGCTTTAATTATAATTATTACAAAAACATGGCTAAAAGTGATACCGACCAGGGTTCTTGGCCTTCCCCAATCAAGAGAAATTGACTAGAGGCCAGACATGAAATTCAGGCAAGACTTTATTGGGGCCCCTGCTGCAGCCGGGGGGAGCGAGAACAAGAGCTTCCCTGGCTTGCTCGCTAGCTGGCAGGTGGGGCAAGCCTGTTCCTTATATGGGGTGAGGGTAGGGATGTGTCCAGAGGTCTAGCTGGAGGGGTGGCTTAGGCATTTTACCTCCCCCTTAGGTGGTGTTGAGTGCAGGGGGCATGCTCAGTACCCTACTTTTGCTCCCAACACGCTGTTTTTGCTCCTGGCTCTTCAGAAATGGCAGTTGGTTTTTGTTTTTTTTTTTTGTCTTTTTGTATCTTTTGGGTCCAGAATTTGCCCCAACTGCCCATGCACACAGTGATTTTTAGTCGAATATAGTTTCTCTGTATTTTGTAGCTTGAGGCGAGGTGGGTCCAGGTGCAAGCTTTGCAACACTGCAGTAAAGGGTCCCAGGTCCCAGGTATGTCTCGAAAGCAGAAGGCAAGGAGCTGTGTGGTGTTGGTGACGGGGCCTAAAAATGGCCTACAGCGGTGCTTCTCAGAGTGTGGTCCCTGGACCACCAGCAGCAGCATCCCTGGGACCCTGTTAGAAACGCAGATTCTTGGGTCCCTGCCCCAGAGCTGCTGAATCAGAGATGAACAGGAGACTTTCACAAGCCCTCCAGGGGCTCTGATGCTGGCTCACTGGAGAACCCCTGCCCTAGGAGCTGCCTCTGGGAGTGAGCTGATGGGTCTGAACTGCGAGGTCCTCGGACGAGCTGGATCACACAGAGAGGGTGCTCCATTTTCCACGGACTTCTCGCTTAGAAAGGCACCCGTGCTGCCCCACCCCTTCTTCCATTTGGGAGAAGTGCCCCAAGTCACCCGTCGGGAGGACAGTTGTTGGGGACTGTGGGTATCCCTGTTGAACCCAGTGTGAATCTATCCCACAGCTCTCCCATGTGAACCCGCACAACAGCCCGGCTCTGAAAGTAAAAGACTGGGGGCCTCGAGAGACCGAACTGACTTTGCCACCCGATCACCTGCCCAGGAGAAGTGAGGGCACCTGCGCTCGGCTGGCTTTCGCTGAATTTACAAAATTTAACGTGAGGAGTAAATGCATCACGATAAGATACATGGAACTGATTCCCTGATGCAGGACTTCTCGTAAGAAAGCTATCTGCTGAGCACAGAGGAGGAAAAGGTCATCCTTTCTGAAAACGGACAGAGCCCCCCCAGGGTGGAGGCACATTTGATACCATCTCTCATCAAAGATGAGGTTCTGTGGGAAGAACTTTCTAGGAACTTTGACCTAGTATCTGGAAACATCAACTTATTGATGGGAAGCATAGAATTACCACAAGGACACTTACAGAGCCTGTTTATTGCATAACTAGCAGGCACAAATTCCAAAACGATTTTACAACGCTTAAAGGGATGAACAATAATTACAGGAATAGAATGTACAACAAACAGGAAAAATAAGTACAGAATAATGGGTGACATGGATAAAACACATTGGAATAAAAGGCATTTCATTTTTCCTATGCAGCATTTTCTTTTGTAAAATCAAGGTGACCTTCAACCGGGACAAGGAAAGAAGGAAAACTCTCTGCTTTGGGAGCTCAGGGTGGCTGCGGAGGACACTCATGCCGGTCTCACTCTGGTTCCGCAGCTTAAACCGCTGGAGGAATTGGAGGACAGCTCCTGAGTTGTGCGTTTATAGTTCCAATTGATGAGATGCTGTATTTGGTCTTTGGGCCCGATTCATTGTTCTTTGGCAATAAGAACTATTTGCATGCCGAGGCAGAAGATGACTTCAGTTGAAGGAGCTCAGGGGTGGAGCCGTCTCCCCCAGCAAGTGGCAAATGCCGGTTTCCTACCTCCGACCTCTCAGCTCCGAGGGGCTTTTGAGGGGGCGGGGATTTGAGAATCAAGGGTAAGAGAATGACATTACAGAACGCAGACACTAGTGCAAGGCTGTGGAACCCATGTGCAAAAGACGGTGAACGACTGTTCAGACAAGGTGCGAGTTGTCCGCAGGCCCCGGGGACCTCTAACCCCGGCCTCTCAGGGCCGAGGAAACGGGCAGGGCACTTTGATGAGAAGGACGAGCTGTGGCCCTCCTGTCACTCCACCTGGGAACTTCCTTCCCGGGTTTTGGCACTGTGGGTTAACAGAGCAACCTCCTGTGGTGTTCTCACAACGGGAAATGCTTTGGTGGTCCCCACGCTCCTTGACTTTCTCCAGGGGCACGAAACAGCGTCCTCCACTGCAGGTCCTGAGTGTTGGAGTGAAGACACCACTTCACCCACCGCAGGCGACTCATTATGCAGAAGCCCGTCCTCCCCGGGAGGCCAAGGGCACTGACTCTGAACTGCCGCTGGGCCTTTCCCAAGGAGCCCATGTAGGCCTGGCAGGAGGGCACGTGTTTGCAAGGAAGAGGAGGGACAGCCCGGTACATGCAGCATGCAGAAAAGGTTCTCAGACAGTGCTTGAACTTAAGGTAGAAGACATTCCTCGAGAAGGCGTCCCCTCAGCATCCAATAAGAGCACGGCACTTAGGTTTGTGCAGACAAGTCTTGGAGATGTGGACCCTTTCCCCACACTACTCAGTGCAGCAAAAGCCGGCGAAAGCACCCATTCACAGTGACTTAGTAAACCAAACACCATTGCGGTTCTCTCCGACAGCATTCGGTCACACTACAAAGGTGTTTGTGAATCAAACAGTTCTGTGAAAATACAGGCTTATTGAGGATGTTTTTAGGCAACTTTGATTATTTTGACTTTTTCACGTGTGTGAACGAGCGCTATGGGACAGAAAAGATGGGTGAAACAAGGACTAACAGCAACTGATCACAGGGTACAGTGGCCACGCTACAGGTAAGGTTCAGAGGCTAAACCGGGGGAGACCAGGGAAGCCAGGCCCTCACACTACACAGCAGAGCTGTGAGCTGGCAGCCTAGAGGCCTAAGCTCACCCACACGTGTGCCGTGAACTTTTAGATGAGTTGCGAACATTTACAAATGGAGAGACGGCACAAAAAATATCTGGTGTCTCCTGACAAATCAAAGCTCCAGCAACCCCAGGCCCACTTTTCCACGTGGCAGCCTGAGTGGAGCCAGGGAGATGCTGTGACCACTGATGTGCCACGGGCTCCCCCACTGTCCCCTGCCCTGGGCACCTGGCTCGCTTCACTCACCAATGTCAGTACCACCTGGCCCCTCAGGTCTAGGTCAGGGTCTGAGCCACACCCACACAAAACTGCGGGAACAAGCAGGAAGGAATATGCTTTAGCTTTTAGAACAACAAAGCTCTTTTTAGTAACTTGCTCCCCAACCAGAGATCGAACCCACACCCCCTGCATTGGAAGTCCCTTGAAAGGTGATGTCTAATTGTGAAGTACCAGTGAGATAATGGAAGAGAAGCGAACTCAGGTGATTGTACACATCTTACCTCATAAGAAGTCCTTAAAGGTGGCGAGATATGCGAAGCAGATCGTGTGGGAAGGCTTTAGGCGGCTAGAGGAGTAAGGGGAGCAGATCACTGCTCCTGTCACCGTTTATGGCAGTGCTATCTGAATGGGGAGGGACAAAATTAGTTACGGCTCGTGGGACTGAGGCTCCACAGAGTGTGCGTGATAACACGGCCAAGGGACACACGACAGGGAGCATGAGTGCTTATCGGATGCCATGGAGACTTGAGGATGATAGTAAAATAGAAATAGAAGATAGGATCAAAAAATTAGATGAGAGAACACCTAATATGATAGAACAGTTAAAAGAAATTGAACACTTCATTGTTTCCTTCCAAGAGAGATTGTTACACTATTTTTAGAAAGTGGCAAAGTCCTTTCTCTAACATGCCTGCTTGGAGATACCCCAAACTTAAGAGATTCTGCAGTGGAGGCTGGAAAATCTGCTTATTGCACAATACTTGAGAGGGAACAGACAATGCTGACTTTTTTTTTTTTAACCCAACTCTCTCCAGAGAATGTTTCAGTAAAACTCTCTCTTATAGTTTTAGCCATAGGCAAGGAGTCTGAAGGGATGGAAAAGTTCTAAAACACTCTAAACAATGAAGATCTGCTTTTGGATATCTATGATCATTAACTCGACGGTCACGGACAGCACAACAGCACGTCAGAAGGTAAACTGGCAAACAGGCACAAGTAAGGCAAGTGGGTTAAATTAATAGTTGAAAATTTGTTAGAAAACATGCAAAAATAATACTGAATTTTCTTTTAAAAAGTTTTAAATTTTCATTAAACGTTTGTTTCTGTAAAAATTGGAAGAGTTCCATGTCTAAATTGGAAACCGGACTTAGAAAAGCCTCAAAAACAGAAGGGCCGGGCCAGCCCTGCCATTCAGTTGTTGTTCTCTTTGGTGGTGATGGTGACCAGCTGTTTGGCGGCCTTGGCGATGTCGTACGCACACTGGATGACCTGCTGCGTGACCAGCTGGATGTCCGTGGGCGGGCCCGGGTCGCCTGGGAGGGTCTTCTTGCACTCCGACTGGAGTCGGTAGGCACTGGATGTCAGTAAACGGAGGGAAGTCCTCACCATGTCAGACCTGGGTTTCTAAACAGAAAAACATAGGCATTCGCCATGAACTGCAGGGTGGATGTATCCGAGAGCACGGACAAGCGTTCCTCAGAAAACAACTCAAACTATTCCACAGTGAACAGCAGTTCTGTCCAGCACTTTTTCACTGAGGGTGCTCGGAACATTGCAAGCTTGGCAACCCACAGTGTGGCGGATGCTGAAGGGCTCTGTCTCAAAGGTCAAAGTGCGTGCAGTGTATTTAATAGTATGCATTTAGTAGTGCTATACTGAAGTGGTTTTTGAAAAATATTAATCCACTTGGGTGAAATATTCCAGATAAAATTTCATTCTATTAATGCTTTACCTTTCAGCATTTGGCTTGTACATTCTTGTCTTATTAAACCCAAATCAATACTCATGTAGCACAAAAAGTATTTCAAAGCTCTATATGGCTATTTGCATATTCAAAACTTCCTGTGCTACAAAAAGATTAATATAATGTAAAGGTCATAAAGAAATTTCTCACAGTTCATTAAAAGGGATCTGAACCAAGTTAGTAGGGAGTGACTTACTTTGGGGAATAATGCTGCCATTTCTGTAACAGCTACATGTATCCTCTCTGAGCAGGGAATATAACTGCAAGAATATTGAAGAGGTTATTCAAAGACAGTGAAAATAATTCAGAGACAGAGAATACTCGGCTAAGAATAGGTCCCATTTACATTCCTGTAACAAAGGGGTTGAGGCCACGGCCAACCTGCTGTGGATCCCACATCAACAGGAGGTGCTCTGTGATAAAGCAGGGGCCCCATCCTTTCTTGAAAGTTCATTCAATCAGACAAAAACAGTCTCCAGGTATGAATGTAGGCAATGTCCACTACCAGCCAGGTGGAACCACAGAACAGTTAGTCTGTAAAGGTATCTACACCTCCTCAAGGTGGTCATTTAAATTAATACTGCCTACATTTTAATTAAATCATTGCATCTCAAGAAACTGGTTTGAAGTATACCAAAATGCCTTCCAATTGGGGATTCCCGCCTTTTACCTTTATGAGCAGTTAGAACCATACACCATGTAATAACAAAAACACCAATGCACAGGAGTTATTTAACTTGCAAATGTGAAGGGGCAACAACCCATCTGGTGACAAAGACCCTCAAAAAAAGGCAATGTCCACAGCAACCACTGTATCAGCCACAAATGTTTCTTGAGCATTAACTGAGATCCACACCTAAGAGTTTTTTATGTTTTGCTGGTTATGGTTTTCATTTTGACCCAGAAATATAATTCACCCTTTCCTCCTGTAAAATAGAGGAGACATTTTTCCTAAGGACATCTCTCAAAAACTCACTCATTATGACATATTTTAGGAAGTCCTCAATAAGCCACGAAAGAAAGCACATGCAGATTAATGACAAAGTCCTCCTCCTTCTCTACCACAGGGAGTCCATGTTCACAACTTGTTATCTTTCCTTGAAAAGGCTTTTGTGCATAATATGCAGTAATCCCTGGACTGTGTAATTGTGTGTAAGAGAGACAGAAACAGAGACAGGCAGGGAGTGAGGCTGGAGGCTGAGGGAAGGTCAGGGGCTGTGGGGAGCTTGCTCAGCCCAGGGGACCAGGACTAAGCCTGACCGTGCCTGCATGGGCTACTGGTCCACTTAGGACAAGCATAAGCAATGGATATCGAGAGGAGAAAACAAGAGAAAAAGGCATGGGTTTAATTCATATAATGCAAGATTATAAATGAAAGTGTCGGGACTTCCCTCGTGGTGCAGTGGCTAAGAATCCATCTGCCAATGCAGGGGACACGGGTTCGAGCCCTGGTCCGGGAAGATCCCACATGCTGTGGACCAACTAAGCCTGTGTGCCACAACTACTGAGCCTGTGCTCTAGAGCCCGTGCGCCACAACTACAGAAGCCCGTGCACTCTAGGGCCTGCGTGCCGCAACTACTGAGCCCACGTGCTACAACTACTGAAGCCCGTGCACTCTAGGGCCCGTGCTCCGCAACAGGGGAAGCCACTGCAATGAGAGGCCCGCGCACCTCAACAAAGAGTAGCCCCTGCTCACCACAACTAGAGAAAGCCCACGCGCAGCAACGAAGACCCAATGCAGCCAAAAAAAAGAGAAAGTGTCTCAGATACACAAGGAACCAGAGATTTTAAGAGAACACTGAACAATTTATAAAATATAAATTCTCTAGACCGATTCTAGTTTAAACCAAAAGAGTGAGTTGATGATTAAAAATCTCTGCATCATTCTCTCATGGTTCTTACAGAAAACAGATCATGACATATATTGAATGGATTTGTACATCTTAAAAAAAAAAAAAAAAGAAACTTCCCAAACTGTACCAAGCACCACATATTGTGATATTTGAAGCCAGAAACAGCTCCAGGGCAGATATTTATATTTTTGATAACCATCAAAGAGAGAAACTTAATGTAAGCATAGTTTTTGGCTGCTGTTTGAAATATGAGCAAGGCACTTCTGAGCTGGGGGAAATGAGAAGTGAAGCATGTTGTTCAATGGTGGGAGAGCCCCAGGGAAAGAGTTCACCCTGTTTTCACAGTGCCTTGATACATTTGAGGTGTGAAACGTTTTGCTTTATGTAATGTGTAATGAAGCTGCCTGTTGCCAAGGCTGTGGTGAGGAGCAGAGGAACTCCACACCTGTAGCGTGTGAGGCAGGAAGGGCGTGTGATAAAGAGGATGTCCGGGGGAGGGGAGCGATAAACAGCTATATAATTTTCGTGGAAGGAGGCTGAGAAATTATGCAGGTTCCTCTTTTTCTTTGAGGAGCCTCCAGCAGTCCATCCATGAAGACTAGCTCTGCTCCTTCAATAAACACTGACCATTCCTCTCCTACTGAGTGGGAAATAATGACACTGGGAGAAGTCTGAGCTGTACAGCAAAACGGAAGAGGGTAGAAAATGGGGAGGTGAGCATGGCAGTGCGAGGGACACGGAGAATGCAAAAGACACCGGTGCATCTTTTCATAGAAGAGAACAGGAAAAAGAAGAAGCAGTACTGTGTTCCTTGAACAACTTTTGTTCGTGCAAAGGCATGGAGAGAAGTTCTTCACTGAAACCCTAAACTTTGCTGACTTAATGAAAACAATGAGATTGTTCTTGGGTTTTGATCAAATTTTGCCGCTTTCATAAACTCAGTGGGATGATGTTAAACGTGTCATGATTGTGTCTGGAGCAGGCCGGCCGCGTGAGACTAGGATACCACCTGCAACAGCTAACAACTTACCAGAGGACAGAGGGGTGAGTTAGAACGAGAGCTGGACCCTTCTCTGCAGTAAGAAATAACTCTGCAAGATATGGTTCTGCCCAGAGTGAGCAGACTCTTCATTCAGGAGCAGAGAATGATTTGCGTGACAATTAGATCAACTTTTCTAAAAACCACTTGCTTCTTAGACGTGCACATGCATGAGGGAAAAAGGTAAGAAATCAGGTTCATTTCAGGATACCTTCTATGGCAGTAGATTTCTCCCCAGCTAAGGAGACCACAGACAGCAGTGTGGCCGGGAGAATGTGTTGCCAGTTTTGAGGTAGCTTCTTTCACCTCAAGAACTGGGAATGTTACTACCCCAAATACGCTGCAATTCTATCTCTAGAGGCAGCTATATTCAGGGCACTTCATAAGAAGATGAAAGATTAAAAATACTACATAAAAAAAGACAAATTTGTTTTTAAGCCTGTTACATAAACCTGAAATTTTCAACAACTTTTTTTTTTTTTTTGCCGTACGCGGGCCTTTCACTCTTTTGGCCTCTCCCGTTGCGGAGCACAGGCTCTGGACGTGCAGGCTCAGCGGCCATGGCTCACGGGCCCAGCTGCTCCGCGGCATGTGGGATCTTCCCGGACCGGGGCACGAACCCACGTCCCCTGCATCAGCAGGCGGACTCTCAACCACTGCGCCACCAGGGAAGCCCTTCAACAACTTTTGAAGTGAGCATATTAAAAAAAAAATCCCCATCTGTAAGGGAGCAGCAGCATCTCTTCCAGAGCATGTGCACACGTCCTGCCAGGCCGGATATTCAAGCCTCCTTACCTGTCGTGTTTATTTTCTTGGGCTGCTCTTAAGAGCTCCTGTATGTTTTTAGTGATCTGTTCAGTCTTCCGGATGACGTCTTCGGTGCTGGGGAAGACGGGGCTCGGGGCCTTGTGGGGCTCTGCCACATCTGGGCCTGAGCCATCACCTTGCCACACTGTACTTCTTTGCCTTCCCTTCCTGCTTGACCTGTGAGCATTGAAGAAGTGGTTAAATGTGACAGGTAGTTATCAGCTGCCTCTCTGCTTCTAGGAGCCACAGCATGTGCATGTGCCAAAGGCGCGAGTGGGCTGCTTTTGTGGTTTCCTTTATCCTGTCTGGCAGGAGACTCAGGGTAAGGCTGGTTCATCAGCAGGCAGCCACAGCTCATAGGGAGGCTGTTTCACTCTACCATGGGGGTGGGCATGATGACCCTAGTAGGAAGGCTAAAGATGGGGAAAGGGAGGGAACAACCAGAACAGGGAGGGTGTGTGGTTATGAAGCCACCCTAATCGAGCCAATTCCTTGGGATGCAAATGCAGGATGTAACCTAACGTTGACTCGAAAATGAAATGGAGAACTGACTTTAAGCGCATTACAGAGACTCAGAGATGAGCCTAACCTGCTGGTAAAAGAACAAAAGGCCCCTGTGGCAATAATGGGAGATGGGAAGAGGTGTGAACTATGAACTTATGCCTCAATATCTGAGGACGTTATGGGTCTGAAAACAGAGAAGCGGGTGCAGGTGGTGAAGTGTGCCTCCTGACCACGCTGCTCGGTCTCTGGTTGAAGAGCCCAGCCCCAGGGCATTCTTCCTGCACATGTACCCCAAGTCATCCAGGTCCCTGTCATTGGGAGTGTTGTCATAGTCACTTTCAGGTGTGCTGTTCTGCTTCTCCAGCCTGGATGCCTACAAGAGAAAAGGCGACCCCATTAGTTGAGAGCACCAGACACTTCTTGGGTGCCTTCTCAGGAATTGTTACCTGTCATGCTACGTGGCCATCATGCCCCAGATCTCATCTGGGACGGGGGCCGATGCTTTATTAAAAATTTAGGAACAGGGAGTCCCCTGGTGGTCCAGTGGTTAGGAGATGGTGCTTTCACTGTCCGGGGCCCGGGTTTGATCTCTGGTCAGGGAACTATGATCCTGCAAGCCGCGTGGCGTGGCCAGAAAATTAAAAAAAAAATTTTTTTTTAAATTTAGTAACAGATGAATAGTGGATCCAGAAACGGTTTCTTTCCTTCTCTGCCCCATTTTCTTCTTTGCTTCTTAGCCGCTCCATACACAGACCCCCGGTACAAACTAACAGACGCGCAAGGCAACGCTCATGTTTAGCTCTCTGAGGAGTATGGAGTTTAACTATAATATAATGGGGCCCATTTAAGAAGCAAATGGGTCCGCACATATATCCACAGATGTCAGCACTGGGAGTCGCCTGCAGATCAGCTAGTCTAATACCAGATGAGAAAAGGAAGGGCCAAAAGAGCTGGGGGTCACCCCCAAGGCCAAAGAGTCAGCAGAAAACCTGGACTAAGAACCTGGGCTTCCTGTCTCCTGCTACCTCCAATACCCCACACACCTGGGGCCCTGAGGACCACCACTGCTCACAACACAGCTCTCCAAGAACTATCCTCAGAGACGGCTCCTGTGAGCCACACAAGGAAACCAGAAACCATTCATTCATTGCCACACGTTGTTTGTGAACCAAAATGGATTAACCTGGTGTGACACTTGGTTTCCGACCCCTTTCATCTGTCTCCCCAAACATCTATCCCTTAAAACATAAAGATATGGTGCAAAAAAAATGGGACACAGGAAGCCTACAACTGTTTTGAGCAAATGGCAGCACTGCTAAGTACAGGGCCTTCTGGGGTGACAACATTTGAAGGGGACCACATTCCTTTGAAGGGGACTATGTTAGTTCTGGAGCATTTAATACAAAGGATTTCCCCTCAGTATTTATTTTACCCACAGTGCTTGGGAATTTCTTCATTTGAACAGAAATCAGTGGAAGCTGATTTAAAACCTAAATTGATTACCAATAGCAAAAGAGAAATATGAGCAATTTCTAGCTCTGTAACTTGAATTTAATCCAAGTTAATCAAAACATGTGCCTAAGGAATTTTATGGTTGCTGCAATGAAATGTGGCTAAAGTTAAAGCGCCTGTAAATTCAGAGCCCTGTTTAAACACACGGAGACCCTGTAGCTCCACTCAAATGAATGGCTCCCTTAGAGTGAGTCAATTAAGTAAGTCTCCATAAAGTTTAATTATTTGCTCCTGATAATGCTGCTTGGCCCTCTGAAGGCCCTATGCGGGCGGGTAGGCAGGCAGCCAGCCCTGAGATGGGGAAAGGCTCCTTATTCATACCACGTGTTGCTTACTATCCCCATGACCCCTCTCTGTCCTCTCCCAGGGAGAACACTCTTCCTCTGTCTGCTGAGGTCTTTCATGTTTCCCCCAAATGCTCTATTTGGTCCCAGCCACTTAACGTAAGACACCTGCACTGGGCTCCTAAAGTTCAATACGAGTTCGTACTGAAACCACTCAAATACAACTGGCAAATGACTGAAAATGTTGGCCTGCAGCTATAAAGAGAGTCTGTAAAGCTAAGCCCTGTAAAAACTACTATAACATTTAAGATCCCTTTGTTTACATCTCCTACCAGCAAGCAGTTCTGCTTCACTAGCTGCTTTTGGTTTGGCTTTATGGATCAATCAGTGAGTTACTGGCTACTGGCTATCTACATGGAAGAGCAAAGGCAGGCAGGGAACAGTGAAACCAGGCTCTTGCAGAGATGATCTCAAAAAACAAAACAAAAGACAAAACAAAACAAAAAAATCTCTTCTTACCTTTCACACTGAATGTCTGACTAATACATTTCTTTTCCTTTAGTTTTTATATATCCATACACACACAGAGATGAGTGTGTATTTGTGTGTGTACAGGCACATACACAGCATAAAATGGAATGTAAAAAATGTGTGTTTAAATAATTATTCTGGGACATTTGTCCAGAGCTGCTTCGGTGGAAAAAGCTAGAAAACGGAATTAAACCCAGAAGAACCCCACCTTTCTATAGTGGATCTTTTTGCCTTCCTTGATGTAAATTTGACAATTACAAATCAAATGCATTACCTCCACAATGATCAAAAGTACCAAGTTTCATTGAAACATTTTAGAAGAGTAATGACTCATATATCTAATAAAAGTACTCAGGAAATGTTTCTCAAATACAGAAAACAACGTACAACAATAACCACCCAGGAAATCCGTTACTTACATTAAATCCTTCATCGTTATCAACAAAAGCATATTTCAGGATTTCAAATTAGTCAGCATTAATTTTATGAAAATTATTGTAAACATGCAGAACTAAGGTCTACTAGTTAAAAGTGCTGCTCTCTCAAAGCTGTTAATAGAAAAGTTACCTTATAGCTGGTGCTGGTTCAGTTTATTTAATAGATTGGTAGTTTTCTCTGCGTACAGACATGCCATAAAAGCCTAACCTCACGATGAAGCTGTCAGGAGCAATGAGGATTACCCTTTTAAATGGCCAGTATAAAACACTGTCTCAGTAAGCAGTCCTTGCAATAATTCTCAAAACTACCAAAAAATTTTAAAAAACTTTCACAGTGGACAAAAAGAGGTTTACTTGACTCTTAGCAACAACATTTCAAATAAGATATTCATTTCTATTTAACTGCCCTTACTTTAACTGAAATACTGGAATATAAACAGTGCAGTTCAATTTCAGAACTGCTCAGAAGATAGTAGCATATGTCAAGAGGTTTTTTTTTAAAGATTACCTCAAAAGTGCAGAAAAGAACCCCCAAAGGGCCTCCACGTGCCATAAGGCACTGGCAGTGGGCAAGATTCTCCATCGTTCCTGCCGATGTGGAGGGAACAGACAAAGGGCAGTGCAAATCCCCCTGGGTCTGTAAAGGTGGTCCCTCACCCACACCCACCCTCCCTCCTCTCACTTTAGCCACACTGCCCTTCCAGTAAAAAACAAAAGAGCCAGGACCCGAACGCAGGTCTGCAAAGCCTGTGCTCTGTCATGACTTTCCCAGCTTGCTGCCACGTACTCTTCATGCATGAAACTGTTTTTTAAACTGACAGTGCCTTTGGGAGCAGGGAGGTCACCTAAGTCCCCAGGACCCTTTAACTGACTTTCCAAAAGGCTGGGTGTGGACAAGGTGCTTGATAAATACTTGCTGCCTGGCTACTCTAAAAGGAGCTTACCTGTATCATGTGCTGTTACTGGGAATGTAAATTATACGTCGGCAAGCTGGACTTGACCAAAGAACAAAGTGAACAGCTTCATACTAACAGGTGCCTACACCTCCAGTGCTGCCATGTGTTGCAATCTGGATGCAGAATGCAGGGACTGCAAAACCTTGGTTTGTCAAGGTGCTGAGGTAAAATATGTCAAGAGGTAAAAAACAATAAAAAATAAAGAGCACGATGTCTTAGTGTTTCCGTTAGTCCAAATACGCTAGTTCTCTGAACAAATTTGGACAGATTTGCCCTATTATAATATTTAGCCAGCAGCCAGCTAATTTTCTGATTGTTTAAAAAGACAGAATGCTCAGAATCAGTGTTACAGGGTGAACTGCAGACTGTGTTAAATGTCACGTGAGACTGAGCAATGTGGAGTTCGAGGAGACGGAGGCCGCCTCCTGCAGACATGCATGCGTGTGTGAGTGCTGAGAGCTGAGACACCAGGAGGGAAGCGCTGCCTCATGCAGGACAGAGAGCAGTTAGCGGAGGGAGGGAGGGCTGGGAGAAGCACAGAGCGCCAGGAGCACTGCCCCTCCTCCAGAGAGCAGAGCATTCAGAGTGTACTTAACCCTTCGGGCGCTCTCGTCCCTCGACCAGGAAAGTGTGGAGGGGAAGGAAGGCAGAGACGAAGAGGAGGTCACAAGCGCACTCCTCCCAATCTGGAAGGGGAAAAAGAAACACACTCGGGAAAACACAAAACAAACAAAAAACCCCACCTCCTACCCTGGCTTCGGCCCAGGTTTCCCAGAAAAGAATCCTAAAAAGCAACTCACTACACACATGAGATCAGTGCTGAAACTTCCACGCTAGCCAATGACAGATCCCTAGAGATGTTTAATCCCTTAGTGAAATGCCTCTCGGAAATTACTTGGAATTTATAAGGCTACTTTTCTATGAGGGAAAGACAATACCTAGCATAATTTGTCAAATTTGCCAATGTTTCTTTTTTTTTAATAGACAGCCTTAAACAAATATTTGTTTTTTAACCAGGACAGATGATATGAAATGAAAAACTATACAAATGATTTAAAGTTGGTATACGCTATCAATCTGCTCCTTAGTACAGATACAGAACTTTTACAATAATAAGACGTTCTTACATTTTAAATGTTTCTAAAATTAAAAAGTACACTGTGAAAACTAACAAAGTGGCTTTTCCTAAATTTTGTTTTCAGTTATACAAAAATAAGATTCTTAACTTAGTTCAATGGCATTCCCATTACACCCAATGTATCAAATCAATTGCTTTAGAATGTTCAGCCCAAACAACTTAAAAAGTTGAAGTAGCAGACTCCACAATATAACAACACTGTAATTTTATCACATTAAAGCTTGACAAAATTAAACTAGGGCTTAATTTCCTAGACCATATCCTTTACTTTCTATTTACTCTTAGATTTTTTTTGGAAATTCCTATAAGAGTGGACTGAAGAATAACTCTGACATTCAAAAAGATAAATATTACTCTTTGAGAAAACATCACATAGGTTCAAAATGCCTGCAACATTTTGTCAAAACATAGGTTTTTTAAAACAAATTAATCCCCAAGAAATATAATATTTGAAACCCTCACAACACAATAGTTATTCCACTGTAGAATAGGAGCATTAGTAGCCTGTTACAGAATACGATTTTTGGAATGTAACGCTTGTAAGGTCGATATAGAATTCTTACATCTCATTCTTATGAAGTGAAAAAGCAACACTTTCTCCACGCAGAGAGGAGGATGCAGCTAAGCAGGCACACTGACCACAGGTGCAGGGGCTGCGGAGGCCCAGAGGCTTCCAGACCTGGCCTGCATGCCCAGGCCACAGACGCCACCCGCTCCACTGGGAGGAGCAGAGGAGGCGCCTTGAATTCTCAGGGCTCCTGTGTGTAAGGGGGCACATGCCCGTCTACCTCGAAGAAGACGGTACTTACTGCCGCCAGTAACCTTTATAATTTGCTTTTGTTTTTGGAAATAGGGAAGGAAGCTTGTTACCAAAAAAGTTCCAATAGTGGCTGGCTGGGAAAGATATTATGGATATGGGGGAGAAAAAGGGGAGAGGGGCTGAGCAAGAGCCAGAATCCCCAGGGTCGTTGGAAAACTTTCGGCCAGTGGCCCTGAGTGCTTGTGGGAACACTGCAAGCACCTGTCGACATGTTAATACAGCAAACACAAGGACGACTCTTGTAGCCCAATTTGGCAAAGCAGAGACTGGGGATCTGCAGGTTCAGAAGAGGGAAGGCAGGAGTCAGGCTGGACAGAGAGTGAAAAGCAGAAGCGCCAGTGGTGTTACTTACGTGCGCGGGGAAAGGCTGGAGTCTCGTCCTGCTCTCTTCGGGGTGGTTCACTTCTCCCATTGGGAGATAGGGTTTCTGACCTGATCCCGTCTCGTACATGGACATGGGCCTACTGCCCCGGGCAGATGGACGTCTCTTTAAAGAAGAGTGGTTGGAAGTGTCTGTGTACTCAGAATCAGTTTGCACCTGATATATATTGGTTGTGGCCTGTTTCCTGAGGTTCGAATTTTCACTCTGGAGTGTTTGAAGCTGAAAGACATGTTTGGCAGTGGGACTGTGTTTTTCTATAGCAAGCAGAAAAAGCAAACACCAAGTAAACGCATACAACTACCAGCTTTAACAACAAGAACAGTTAACAGCTCGCTGGGTTGAAAGTCAAAGGCAACTACAAACCAAAACTCTTTCTTCTAGAATAAGTGAAACGCAATCAACTCACTTTGTCACTTAAGCAAATTAAATAGCTAATTTCTGAATGTGAAAAAGTTGCAGTTTGGACTTTTTAAAAGCGAACTGTCTAACCACGTAAAAATCAGTCACGGTGGGCATGGGAAACGTTTGCAGGCAAGCTGCACTCTGGATTATTCTAAGGCTTTTTCAAGCAAGAGCTTGAGATCATTAAGACATCACTTAGGTAACTTGCTTTTCAAATGAGCCCTGAGCAATTTGCAAATGCCAAAAATGTCAGCAGACACCATGGAAGCAGCACAAAGATAACTAGAGTTGCTTTGCAAAGCAAGAAAGACAGTGAAATTCAGCTTACGAAAAATCAGATGAGCTACTGCTTCCCAAAAAGCCAACAAGAAAAAATAAGATCAACAAGTTTTTATTACATAATACTCTTTAAAATTCCAAACAATTTAGCACTTTTTTAAAAAGAGAGGGAACCAGATCTTGGTTAAGTTTGCTATATTAACATATCACGAAGAAAACCGGAGACCTATTGAACTATCAACATCTTCGTCTGAACGCTCCACGTAGCGCGCGCTGCCCTCTGGTGATCGGTCATCTTTCAGCCAGGGCCGGAATACCTGGCCTCTCTCTCCTTTGGCTCTGCCGCCCAAAAATGCGACCGTCGTGGTGTCAGCTTTAGACACTCTAATCTGCCTGGCACCACCCCGTTTTAGTTAGAGGCTGTCACTTGGAGACCCTGAACGCTCCTTCCATTCCTTACATGCAGGCTGCTTCATGGCGCTGGATGAATTAGAGTTAAGGGATCAGCAAGGAACCGAGTTACTCTTTAGCATCTGGCATTTTAAACACAATTAACTGAGTCCAGGCTGCACAACGTCCTTCCCCTCTGGTGCTCCTCCATCTTCCAGGACATTTTATAAGCTGGGTGTGGTGTGAGTTCAGCTGTCTACTCTTTGACAGAGATTGTAAAATGTGACCAAATTCCCCACCAGGGCCAAGGCTTAAGTCCACAAGCAACTGTGTTTGCACCAGGAGATCATTATTTTTTCAATAGCAAGCCCATTCAGTGTTAGGAGTTACTTTCAATTTCTATTTAAGAAAGCACCGATCTGTGAAAAATATACCAATAGTGGCTGCTCCTCTTCATTAATTAGCATCTTTTCCAAGCAACTGTTAAATGTGAAAGATCAGACACAAATCATGCTACTTCGTCAACTATATATATATTAAAAAACTTTACCTAACTTTGAAATAAAATCAATGCATCTTCGCTAAATAAACAAATTCCACATACTTTATATTAGTAGTGCCAAACTTTTGTGAAACTCTGATTTACTGTCTTTGCAACAGAAATACTCTCATTCTCAGTTTTCTCAAAGCGGGATCCCTAAGAAAGGATAGATTGCTTCTACACCAGAAAGACTTTCAGGGCAAAACTTATATCTGCAACTCCCTTTCCAAAGAAAGAACAGCCGCAAAGTGACAAGCAGCTACTGAAAATTCCTACATTCTAGGAAACAGACAGGCATAAAGTGTCTGTCAAAACTACTTATTAGGGAACCCATGTTCTACAATGAAATGGTCAAGGTCCAACCAGTGAGGAGCATAACTGACACACGGTCCTCAGTGTAGGACTGGGGGATCTGGTCACATGCTTGTGTGTCTATGTGAAAACCTCTTAGAGTATTTTAGACAAGGTCTTGAAATCTTAAACTTTATCTTCACACTTTTCACTCTAAAACATCCAGCCTGGATTTTGCTTTAATGTGCTTTGATGACCACTAGTTCCTGGTCTCAATTTTTTTAAATTTTAGTACTCTGTACTTAGCAAGATATCCTCAGATAAATCTGAATGGTGCTTATCTTAATAAGAACCAGACTACACTTATTTTGTCTGGAAGGAGTATAACAGGACATGAAAAGTTATAGATAATAGGTTCATAAATCAAAAGCATTTCTAAGAATTGAGGAGATAATCTATGAACAATGGCAAATAATTCCACTCTGCATTTCTTAAAGAAGCTTGAGACATTTGCTTTCAGAGATTCGAGGTTATCTCTGGTGATTTCTACAAATACTAAAAGGAGAATAATAAGAATAAAAATGGTGATGCTTAACAGACTGATTTGCAGTGGCAAAGTCAGCATGTTTCAGAAAAAGTCACCTCAAAAAAATGCATTAGTTCAATTAATGAGACAAACTGTAATTCATTAAACAAAAGATATTTCAGAAAAGACAGAAAAAGTGCAAGCCCTGTATGCTATGGCAAAAAGGCACTTTGTCTGTCTTGTTCATGGCTGCACACCAGCCGGTGACAGGGCCAGGGTGGCACAGGACAAGTGTTTGATTAAAATCTGATCGATCTTCAGGCATTCTTGTCCCCTTCTATTATAGGTATTGAGGCCATCTATCTCAAAACGTCTCCAAAAATGATCTAGAACTCAAAAGAATCCTGGACCAAGCCGCAGGCAAGGGTGCACTGCAGTGTTCTTCCCTGACAAGCAGAGGGGCACAGACCTCTTCTTAGATCTTCAGCCTTCCTTTAGGAAGCACCACTGAAAAGGGCCCAGCCACAAATGAGGTGCACCACGTCCTCTGTTCTTGATAATGATTCTGAAGCATCACTCTTCAAATGATAGTAGGAAGACACAGATATATACTTTGTTTTGTTTCTGTTTAAGGAAGTGTACAGAATCTCATTTTGTAGAGCACTGAATGATGGGAGCAGTACCTACAAAGTCTCGGGCAGAATTTAGAATCTTTCCACTTCTTTTTCTTAGCATTCTTATAAAGAGTTATATACGTAATCCCCTCTGAAACATATTCCTTGCTACTATTAGCCATACTTTTTTTACAGATAGAGATTAATATATTTATATATTTCTAACTCTCTCAAAAGGCAGCAAACAAGGAAATGCCGAGCAAATGGGATTGTTTCTTACCAGCGTACGGTTCTCGCTGGTGCAAACACAATGTTTTCTTACATTTACTGAGTACCTATTTTGTGGCTCTGAGGACATCATAAATTAGTGGTAATTACTGGTGAAAAAAAAGCAGGGCTGTGGGACTGGGCTGCCAGGGCAGGGGTGGGTAATATCTTAGACTACAGTGAACAGGGACAGTACCCCTTGTGTGGCATGGGGTTTGGAATGCGGATAAACACATACACCTGTCCTGGGCTTTCGTCTGCCCTGTCTTCATGGTGTGCTTATTCTTTAGAACAAGCAATAAATTGGAAGAATCACATCCATGGAGTGGTGTCTAGCTTCCCAGGAAGCACAGGATAGTGCAAGGGTTTCTACAACTGACACAAACACTTAATAGGCTGTAATGTTTTCCTACCTGGGAAACTTACACTGGATTTATTTCTAATCAAAGCTACTTCATTTAAAATATCCAAAATACATACTGCTTCCAAAAAGACAGCTTGGCCCAAAGATTTTTAGATCTGTGTTTCTTCCCTCTGACCACAAGCATCATGCCTGGGATTCTTCCTTATACTATGGGGTTAAAGAGCAACCGTCCTGGCATTTATTGACATGTTACCTTTTTCTGCATAATTCTCAGCTCGTCACTCAAGTTGTTATTCACCTTCATTAGCTGTTGTATCTTGGCCTCAGAAGCCACTAGAGCGTTTTTGACCTCCATAAATTCCTGCACAGTGACTGGTCCATCTGATAAATCTGAATCTAGGCTCTAAAAATAAATTGGGGAAAATGTTCACAATCTGAGACAATGATAACATTCAAGACTAACTGCTAAAGAATTTCAAATTCTGACCATGCCAGCTGGATCGCAAAGTTAATCAAACCAAATCAAAGCTTCTAAGCGTAATGCAAAAATAAAACATAAAGGTAGGGCTACGAAAGTATCTGAAAAATTTTAAGTCAATATTTTCTAATAGATCAGACAGTGGGGCTACAAATCCTTTCTGACAATGACTATGCACATCTGTCTTGTCTGCCTTTCTCTTGCTCATTCATTTTTTTTATTCATTATTTCATTAATTCACTCATTCCAACTTTTCTGATGCTTTTTTACTAAGCATCAGGCAGTGTTCTAGGAGCTTGGGATACATAAGAAAAGAAAATAGACAAAGATTCCTGCTTCCATGGTGTTTACATCCCAACAGAGTGAGAAAGGGAAAAAATAAAAAACTATATAGTACGGTGAAAGGTGATAAGTGAGATGGAAAATAAATAGAATGGATCAGAGTGAGGGGCTGGGGAGCTGAAGCTGGGGTGAAGGCGGGTGCATTTTAACCTGAGACGTGGGTAGGTGGGATATGAGCAACAGCCTGCAGGAGGGGAGGTCATTAGTCAGATGGCTGTCTGGAGGAAGGGTGTTACAGCCAGTGGCAGGGCTCAGCTGGAGGGAATGGGTGTGCAAGGCGGAGAGGAGGCGGAGGCCGGCCAGTCTAGGGACCCCGTCGTGTAGGGTCCTGTCATGACCCGGCTTTCACTCGAGTGAACCCAGCGCTTCTGTGGAGAGCAGGCAGAGATGTTTCAGATGGAACAGGTGACTCCTGCTATCCCCTCCACATTCCCTGCATCTGCCAGTGGCACCACTGGTTCTCACAGCTGTGTAAGCTGGAAAACTCTGGACAAAACTCCAGTAAGTCTACCTTCCCACTTCAAATATCCAACTTATTGCCAAGCCCTGCCTTTTTTATCCTCCTCCTGTTCATCCATTCTCAAATGTTTGCTGGGCTCCTCTGTGGGCCAGGTCTGGGACACTCAGCAGTGGGTAGACCAGCCAGGCCCCTGCTGCCCTGTCCTCGGGCTCACACTTTGCTACAGTAACTGTTCTTCCATCCAGACCCTCCCAGCCAAGGCCCTGAGGTAAACCTGTGTCACCTCTTGTTTGGACCTCGTCAGCACCTCCTACTTGGGTTCCCTTCCTCCACTCCCTGGTCCACCGGAACAGTCCTCCCAAAACAGAGGACCCAACATGGCTGACATCACCCTCCTGCCCTGCCTACAAGCTTCCTGGGCTCTGCACTGTTGGCCAAGGTCCAGGCTCTTTGGTCTGGCGTCACGCTCCTGCATATGGTGTGACCCCTGCCCTCTGCTGCAGCTCTGACTCCCACTCCTTTCAGGCTGACTCCACACATGACCAGATTCTCCCACCCCCCCACGCCGCTGTCTCACTTCCTCTCTGTCTAGCCCACCCTCCCCAGCCTTTCCACACGCCCACATCCCAGGCATTCTTTTTTTTTTCCCAGGCATTCTTCAAGGCACACGTTAAAGCCTCCCCTGATACTCCTCCTCAGTGACAGGTTGTGTCTCTGTTGACCGCCCCACCCCCCTCTTGTGTCTGTGTTTATGACCCTTGTACTGCAGTTCTCTCTCCTCCTGGGTGGGCGGTGACGGCCTCGTAGAGGAAAGGGACTAGGCCTCACTCAGGATAATATTATCCAGGGAAGTGTGGATAACTACCCAACGAAAGTAAACATTCGTTGAAAGAATAAAACCCACCAGTCCTTCCTCACAGGTTTTATAAAGTCAAAACTGCAGAAGGGCTGTGAGTCAACAACTGACTCAGGGACGACAGACCCCCTATTTTAAAACTATTTACCTCATTGACCTTTGCTTGGCCCAAGCTAGTAGAAAACCTGACTCTACTTCCAGAGCACTTTTCACAAGCCTAGCCCTCAAGTGATTTACAAAGCAGGCAAATTTTCAGGGGGAAAGATCTGAAAAGAAAACACAGTCTCTTTCTGTGTGCGGTATGCCACCTCACCTTCTGCCTGTGTGCCTTGCTCGCAGTGGCGTCCAGATCCGTGTCTTCATCTGATGCCACACTGTCATAGTCCGGCTGGTCATTGTCCTGACTCTCACCACTGTGCTGGTTACTAATTGTTTTCAGTATGAGCTCCACATTGTCTATCAATAGAAGCAAAAAACTTTACTTCAGGCTTGCAAAAAACTTTTTTTTTTTTTGGTGGTACGCGGGCCTCTCACTGTTGTGGCCTCTCCCGTTGCGGAGCACAGGCTCCGGACGCGCAGGCTCACGCGGCATGTGGGATCTTCCCGGACCGGGGCACGAACCCGTGTCCCCTGCATCGGCAGGCGGACTCTCAACCACTGCGCCACCAGGGAAGCCCCAAAAAACTTTTTTCCTAAAAAACTAGCCATTTAAAAGACTGGAAGAAAATGACAGAAATAGCAAGGTTATATTCACACCAAAAAGGGATAACAGCAAGTTATCAGCTGGACAGAGAGTCTACTAAAAACTGTAGAGACAGATTTAAGCATTCCTCTGAGCGACCTGCCAAATGTGGGCAAATTAATTAGATGGTTTAGGAAAAAGCTGCTCAGATAAGGGGACAGGTTCCCAAATTTGTAATCATTCAAGGAAACAGGGTGTAGCTCGAAATCATGAAAATAAAGCTGTAACTAATGTAAGATTAACTGCAATTCAGTTATAATTGTACCTTGTTTACAAGGTAATGTCAAGTCAAAACAGAAAGGAAATTGTTAAAGTGGAGCCTAGAAACTAGGTGATCAAAGAGTAGGCACATCGGCCTTTCGTTAGCTGAATGCCAGTGAGAGAGAGAGAAAGAGGAGAATGATCCATTGGACACACATGGGCACACCAGGAAGGTGTGGTCTATAGGGAAGCAGGGATGACTCCATTGGCTCCAAGACATTTTGAATGAAAGATTTCACAAATTATCCAAGTCTCTCCACTTTCTTTCAGGCAACTCAAGCAAACCTCTAATTTCCAATATTGTTTCTGGATATTTCGATGGATAATATCTTGGTGATAAATTATGTTTACTTAAAAGGAATTTTAATTTTTAAAATTAATATTTAAAATATACATGTCGGGGCTTCCCTGGTGGTGCAGTGGTTAAGAATCCGCCTGCCAATGCAGGGGACACGGGTTTGAGCCCTGCTCCAGGAAGATCCCACAAGCCTTGGAGCAACTAAGCCTGTGCACCACAACTACTGAGCCTGTGCTCTAGATCCCGCGAGCCACAACTACTGAAGCCCACGTGCCACAACTACTGAGCCCGTGCGCCTAGAGCCCGTGCTCCACAACAAGAGAAGCCACTGCAATAAGAAGCCCGCGCACCCCAACGAAGAGCAGCCCCTGCTCGCTGCAACCAGAGAAAGACTGTGCGCAGCAACGAAGACCCAATGCAGCCAAAAATAATTAAACAAAATAAATAAATTAAAAAATATATATATATATGTGCCATCAGATTATAGAAGTGATAAAGATTCAATATAGAAAAATTGAAACTGATAGAGTAATCATTCATAGCTATTGATACATGTGGTTCTATTTCCTTCCAGTCTTTTTCCTAAGCATATACACATACATACAGTCAATTTCATTATTTGTAGCAGTTACGGTCTATAAAGTTGCTGTGAAGAACGAATTAGCAAATACTAAACCATTGTTCTGACTGGAAACACAGGGTTAGGTTCCTGCAAACCTCTGATCACATTTTTGTCAACTGATAAATATATAACCTCGTTTTACATGTGATTCTGTTTAAAGACATCTTTAATATATGTTGTTGATCCATTAACATTGAACTCACGGCCAACAGCACTATAACTCACGCCTGAACGAAGCTAGTCTAACACATGTATTTTCTCCACAAGGCACAACACCTTCTTGCATTTAGGAATCCTACACAGCTCTTCAGCACTCTACTTGGGGACCACTTCAAATAGTGAAATCACCAACAAAAAGGATAAAAATGTGAAAACTGTGGCACTAAATAAATCTCAAAAAGGACACCTGTTTACAGTATAAGAGTTGCAATAAGGCAGAGCATGGCCTTGTTCAATCTCAGCTGGGAACGTGCATTTTGGGTGACTCAAATTTCTCAGCATGTTGCATACAGCCACAAATTACCATCAACGTGCTGTCAGTATGATTTTGAGGCAACAAATTTTAATGAATAGGTGAATTGGCAAATACGAGATCCGTGAGTAATGGGGATTAGTGGTATATTTATATTTACATGTGATATATTCACTTGTACATATGTGTATATATAAATGTTTTCCTTACAAAATTTGGATTATACTAAAGCTTTTAAAAAAATTAATTTATTACTTTATATTATGTCATTACATAGTCTCTGAAAAAAAGTGTGCACTATTCAAATATGTAACTAATAATTGCTCTATTATTGCTTATTTGTTTCTAATGTTTCCAGTGCTATATATAATATACATGTAACATCTCTATTTCCTCTCAATTAACACCTAGAAATGGAAACACCAAATCAAAGAATTTGTACATTTTGAGACTTTAAAGGACCCTTATCACTGCACCTTCACCAAAATTTAATAAAGTTTCTTAGAACTTGTTTATGTCTGGTTGAATAAGTAAAATCAAGAAGAACAAATCGCTGTCAGTTAACGATTACTATCTCTGGGGAATGTGATGCTGACTGAAAACTGAATCTTTACGGTATGTATTTTTCCTGTTTACATGTTTTTCAATTTAAAAATGTATTATTTCTACAATTAGAAAAAAACAAAAAAGATACAGCATCAGGGCTGGGGAGGAAGTATGTTCCCAAGCATGGAGACAGCACCCTGAGCTACTGAACAAGACTCAAACGGCACCTCGGAAATAGGTGCTTGGTGCTCTCTTCACAATTTTAAACCCCAATAACTCTTGCTGTAGACATCTAAAGTTTATAGCGACAAATTCTAATTATGGAGAACTCAGTCTTGTAGGTAAACAACAGCAGGTGAGCTGGAATTTCAGTCAAGAGGGTTTAGTTTCTCATGTCCTTTAACAAGATCTAAGTCAGACTTTTGAGTTAATTTCAGAATGCAATTTTTTAGGGAAGACAGGTGACCCAAGAGGTAAAAAATCATATATAAGATAAATTTGAATCACAGTTAATAACGCTGAAATATTTATAATTCACCAGGACTCAAAGAGAGAAACTTGTCGTCACAACATAGCACCAATAAAACTTACAGGGCTTTAACTAAGCTGTGGTGTCAATGACTGCTTTAATTATTTTTATAACTTTAACACTCGTGTGAAGTTTTAAGGCCAAAGAAGCAAACATTTAGAGGTCTGAAACAGTTACCTTTTGAACTAGAGAGAGGACTACCTTGCTGTCTCCTCTTGGCATCACTGAGAATGTCGATAACCAGAGTGGCAAACTCATGGGCGTTAAACCGAGCTAGTTTCTGTCTGCCCTGAGGGTGAGAAAATAATTGGAAATATTCCCAGATGTAAAAATACACACATATTCACATAAAACTAGTCAGACTACTGTTAGACTTCGGCGAAGACCTCCCAGCATGCTCAAAGTATCATCAATCACAGCCATAACTGAATCAAATTTAACATTTTCCTTGTGAACAGTTTAAAACCATTTACATAATAGAACAATATAACATTTAAGTTCTCACCATGCATATCTATTTTTGTGAACCAAAACAAAATGGCTCTCTTAATGCTTTCTTTCTAATATCAATTCAGTTCTGAAGTAGGCCTACTAATCAAAAATTAATTTGAAGGGACAAATTTTAAAATTTCAACATAAAATTATAGTCTAGATGCTGGGACTCTATCATTATATATAACCAGTAATCAATGAAAATGAAAAGAGCTTCATAATTTACTCAGCTTCACTGCTCTTGGTGGATGGTTAGGCTTTTTTCAGTGCTCTGTTATTACACACAGTGCTTTGATGAAAATGTGCATAAAGCTTTGTATTTTTAGTTGATTAGAACATATTCTCAGATGAGGAATTCCTATGTGGAAGGATGCAGGTAATTTTGAGGCCTCTGAAACCAGTTAACAGATTGCTTTTCTGAGGTCTGCAGCAATTTAAACTCTTATCTGTAGCATGAGAAAGCCCATCTTGCCACATCCTTTCCAGTCTGGAGTATCCTTTAGTATGTATTGATACTTTATTAAGTTGATTGATAAAACTTTCATTAATGCCTTCAGGTTGCTTTCTTTGATTACTAATGAGATTAAACATTTCTTCACATTTGAAAGCCATTTATTCTTTCTTTCTTTCTTTTTTTGCCCTTGCACTTGTGGAATCTTAGTTCCCCAACCAGGGATTGAACCCGTGCCATCAGCAGTGAAAGTGCGGAGTCCTAACCACTGGACCGTGAGGGAATTCCAGCCATTTATATTTCTTTTGTGAATTGTTTTATATTCTTTCCCAGTCATCTATTAACTTCTATTGCTTTTCTTATCAACTTGTGAGGGTGTGTGTGTGTGTGTGTGTGTGTGTGTGTGTGTGTGTGTGTGTGAAGGATATTAACATTTTAATCAATCAAAAAATCTTACATACCTGTCCTGGGAAAATAAAATACCATGATATCAGCCATTCCCCAAATATCACTACTAGTGAGTTTTTGGACTTGGCCACTTGCCTGGTTCCGTGTCGATGAATACTCGGGATTGACTGGAAGGAAGGGGACGACGGTTGTCTCGGTCACCAGGGTGCTGTGATTTTGCGTGGCAAGCCAGACTAGCCAGAGGAAAGAGCCAGAGATAGAATCTCATCACCACGGGCGCCACTGCTCCTCTAAGAGCCGTGGCTCTCGCATTACTAGGTAGACTAGGGGCAGCACACTCCGAAGCCAGCATACACAAGAGTCAATGTTGACACACGTGTTATCAGGACAGTAAAAACTGGGCAAAACACTGAGGCTGGCAGCTTGTTGCTGCCTACTGATAACAGAAGCTTAGTAGATAAAGCCACATGTTAAGTCACCTGCATCAGTCTCTCGCCTGTCAACTTCATCGTACACATCCATGGCAAGTTCTTCAAACAAATGATTACTTAGCTGAAAGTAAAAAAATATCAGGAACACAAGGGACAAGGATTAACACTAGGAAAATGAGTGGGGACTGCGACTTATTCACCCTTCTACCTCCAACGTCTTATCCAAAGCCAGTGCTTACTTAGTAAATGCCCACCATTATTAAACAGACAGTAACATTTCCAAAATAGTACAGATCCTCTAGAAATACCTGCCACCCACAGCAGCCTCCCTCCTGATATGCAGATAGGGCTGTGCCATAAGGGAAGCAAGAGGCATCTAAAGTGCCTATCTCAAAGGCAGGGTCCAGTTCTCCGCTCTTCGTGTGACATCACCTCTTTAAAGTCTCTTCTGCTCTTTTGAGAATGTTTGCCAGTACCCGCTCTGCCCCCAGTATATGGGATCTGAAACCCTTGGTAGGATAAAGAAGCCAAAACACACCATTTCGAGAGGATAAAACGTGCCACTGAAGGAAAATACCACCCAGACCTCGGTTAAGTCTCTCTGCTGTCTTCCTCAGTAGGGGTCCCCCAAACCGCTACAAAACTACCTGAGCGTCCCCTACCAAGGACAGCCCGTCTAATCAGTACATTGTGCAGTGTCCCAATAAAACAATCCCCACAGACTGGGGTGCCCTCCTGGCAGCAACTGGGTCTTCCTCAACCCAGAGGAGGCTAAGCCCCTACCAGGCTGGCTCCAGCTCTTTCTGTACTTTTTGCCTCATGAAACCCTGCCGCTCGGTGGCTGTTACTTCTGAGTTGACTGCTTCCCCACTCTGTGAGGGAAGATGCTGAATTTGTTCCATCCTCTACTGCTCCCTACATCCCCACACAGTACCCGGCACCAAGATGGGACCCAGTAAATATCCATTCATACACTGACCAGAAGGTACTTCATGCAGAATTTAAAGCTGGCTGCACACACCTCATTAAACTCGTTAAAATGGGTACAATACATTGTTAGGTGACAAAAGCAGGATATAAAATTCTATAATTACGCTTCAGTTAAAAAAAAAAAGGTAGGCATCGGAAACCAGAATTAGAAAAAACATACCAAAATATTGAGCGTGAACCCATTAAGAATATAGTAAATGAGGATGATTCCCCTTCTCTATTTTTTAAAAATAAACTCTGAGAGCCTTTTGCTGGATAAGGTGATGAAGGATTGGGAAACTGAACTTGTACCATAAACACCCAATCTGTTTCCTCTAAGGGGCTACAAGCTAATGTTATTATTACTAACAATAACTACAGCAGCAACACTGTTGCGGGCTTACATCCCAGGAGCCTTGCTAATACCATCATCATTGTAAATACAACACCTCTCTGAAGACAGGAACTACTATTATACCACTTTACAGAGAAGGATACCAAGGCACAGAAGTTAGCTCACCTAAAGTCACAAAGCCAAGAAGTGATGGACCTGGGATGCAAGTTTCTCTTAAAATGTTAATATTTACTAATTCAAGGAATACATTAGTGGTCTTGTATTTCTCCCAGCTTTTCACTAGGGAGGGAGGAAGGAAAGAGGGAGGGAGGGAGGGAGATATTGTGGGATAAACACTGAATTGGCACTGATAGGAGGAGGAGACCACAGCGTGGGGGCAGCTCACACTCACTGGGCAGCTCTGACTTGCTGCCTCTGCTGGGTCACCATCTCCCTTTCTAGGAGAGGACACCGAGGTACAGAGAGGTGAAGGAGCTCGTCAGAGCCGAGATCCACACCTGACCAGTCTGACCCAGAGCCCAAGTTCTTGAGAACTATGCTCAACTTTGTCCCAGATGTTTATCTAGTGCCTGCCACACGCTAGAGATATTACAGACATAACCCCAGCTTTCAGCCTAGCAAATGTAGAATAGGATAGTCAAGGGGAGCTTGGATTTTATCCATGTTTGAATTATTTAAAATAAAAATTGGCTTACATACTGTTAAGTAATTAAAAGGAAATCACAGAATATTCACTGCTGACTCCAAAGCTTATCATCCTAATCATCTTACTATATGACCTCCTTAATTTAAGAAAGGCAATAAAAACACATACACACAAAACTGCAGATAGAGAACACAGAGACACCAAATTGCATAAAATACATTTATTTCATATTACAGTTAAATGCTAGTAATGAGAAATTCATTTAATATAATATTTAGTACTTAATATTATATGAAATTCTAGTAAAGAGTCTTCTATGAAAAGGGGAATGAAGAGTAAGACATAAATTAGGGGAGTTGCAAGTTCAGAGTTAGGCTTTGGGAAAACTCCTGCCTACACTGTGAAGGGGGTCAGATTTCAGCTACTTGAATGATGAAAGGGAGGGTAGCTGGGAAAGCACAGCGGGCAAAAGAGGATTCCTGAAAGAGGACTTGAAGGTGGCCTCCGAGGGTGCTAACCCTTAAAGAAATATCTAAATGCACGCACCCACCCACACCCACACCCACACCGTGGGAACCAGATGGGAAGCAGGGCAAGAACTGAAGGGTGAGAGTGGGATGACGCCCATAAAGGCTACGAAAAGAAGTTAAGAGTCTTGGTTCTGATCTTGAGAGCAATGAGAACAGCTGAGGCGGGTAATCGGGTGGTTAGAACGGCTGGGGAAGCACCGGGCGAGGCTTCATTTGTGGGGACTAAACAGAGGGAAACTGTTCCCAGAGGAGGAGATTTCTCGGGGTGCTGACTAAGGCTGAAATGGGCAGGCTGAAGAGAAACACAGAGACTAAAGTGAGCTTGTGGCCTGCAGAACTGGGCGAACTCTGAGCACATAGCTGAGGCAGAAGGAGCAGTTAAAAGCCTACATTTACAAAACTCTGATGAATGGCGTGGGACACGCACGGCAGTCAGCGGTGGCTGGATCCCAAACAGCAGCTAGTCAATCTGCAGTACTCACCATTCCAGCGTCAGCTCTTATCATTCTCTAGCATCCTGTGAGGCTACAGGAAGTAATCCCAAGAAGTGTGTCCCACTTATTCATGTACACTGAGAGAAACTAGGGAACTCTTACGGGGAGAAACAACTTCCTAATGTCAAAGGCACAGTCTTCGCTTTTAAAATGACAGAGAAAAATGCCATTATTTGAAGCCAAGCCAATAAACTGGATATACTAAACTTACTAGTACTTTCATTCTTCTTTGCTACATACTCGATGGCCTGCTTCTGATTTAACATCTGAGAGCATGAAACAAAGTCATTTGATGTACTAGGTAATGGGCTAAGAACAGGTATTAGCAGGACACATGGTTTTCCATACTGGAGTTCACTAGGAAAGAGATACTCACAGACTGAAGTTTCTTCTTAGCAGCTTTTGCCAATTCAGACAAATCCAGGCTGCTAAGAAAGTGTACAAAACTAATAAGCAAATAAATAAAACCATTTTCATGAGCTCTGTAGAAGATTAAGATAGCCAAGGGATTAAGATATTAATTACAGTTCATGGACAAGGTCAGAGGCCAAAATTCTACAGCCCAATCGTCAGTGAGGAAACTGAACAGAACTTAGTGAAAGTATCTCCTAGAAATACCATAATCATGCAAAGTGGTAAACCGAAAAATAATCACCTACTAACCAAAAGGCAAAATTATTGCCAGGTTAGTCCCCAGGCCCTTTATGTGAGAAGTCGTAATTTTTAAAGTATTAAAAAAAGCATGCAGAGGAAAATACAAAAAGGGCAGAATGTTAAAAAACAGAATGGCAAGATTACATATGGAATAGCAATTAACCATTTCATAAACTCTTGACAGTACTTATGCAAAGTTTATTGGCTAAATCAGGGTTTAAAGTTCCTTTCTAAAAAAAAAAAAAAAAAAAAAAAATCAAATAAAGTTCATTTCTGCAGCCGTGAACTCATCTGACCTTATAGACCAGCGGCAACAGATTATTACCCACTTTTTGTTCGGCCTATGAGCTAAGCATAGTTTTTACATTTTTAAGTGGTTGGAAAAAAAAACCCAACAAATGATACTTCATAATATGTGAAAATTATATGAAATTCAAATTTTAGTATCCAGAAATAAAATTTTATTGGAACAGACATGCCCTTCATTTACATAGTGTCCATGGATGCTTTCATTTACAACTGGTAGAGTTGAGTAGTTGTGGCAGAGGCTGTATAGCCCAAAAAGCCTAAAATATTTACTATCTAGCCCTTAACAACAACAAAATTTGCTGATCCCTGTCATAGACAAAGGCTACACTCTTATAACACAGAAATATTCTGTGATATATCCAGAGACACAATATACTGTCACAACTAGCTAAAACTGTGACAGTATCTCTAACTCCAATTGGATTAGCAAATTTCTTACTTGTGCTTTTTCAAACTTAAGTTTTATATGGTGGTTTACTTACAGCCATCTTATTTCCAAATTGCATAGCCATAAAAGAGAAAAATGTATGGGCTTTGTTAAACACAAAATATAATACACTTAAACACTATACAACCAAGGAAATACTAGTGACAGATAATATTGATTGGTATTTCAATGGCCTTACCTGTCTGCCATTTGAGGTATTATAAAGTGCTGTCCATTTTTGTGATCTGAAACAGAAACCAAGTCAAAGTTTTGTTCATATATTGATAAGATCTGTAAAGGAATACCATCATTATTTTCTCAATTTATGTTTTGCAATTAGTATCTTCCCATAATTATGATCTATGTGGGAGAAACAGAAGTTGCCAGATTGACTACAACTTCTCAAAATCTGGCCAGTAGCAAGGATCATTTCCTTATTTTCTTCTGGTACAAAGGTCCCAACGTCATTAAGTGGAAAGCCTATGCTCACCCTAATCCTTACGCTGTTTGTCCCCAGTATAACTAATGATCTTCAGCCATGGAAAGGACATTTAGGGAGCTGAAGTAGCTTGGAGCAGGCATCCATCTGCTCTCCCATGTGGGATGGTGGGGCTTCCTTGAGCTTTAGTGGCTTACCTTCAAATTAATCAATTAGCATAAAACAGTCAAGGCTGGCCCAGGTGGTCTGGGCAGGTCCAGGCACGGGCTCTGTCTCCTATAATGCTGACTGAGTCCTAATCAAGCTTGTGGAGGACACTGATCATGTGTCAATGAGTAAAGCCACTATGAGCATTCACATACAGGTTTTTGTGTAAACGTAAGTCTTTGCTTCTCCTGCGTAAATACCTAGGACTTCTGGGTTATAGGTAAATGCATGTTTAACTTGGTAAGAAACTGCTAGACTTTTTTCCAGAGTAGCTCTATCACTTTTCTAACTGCAACGTATGAGAGTTACCATTGTTCCACACCTTCCCCAGCACTTGTGTTGGTTTTTTGAGTTTTTATTTTGGTCATTCTAATAGGTACTTAGTGGTATCACACTGGGCTTTTTTTTTTTTTTTTTTGCAGTATGTGGGCCGCTCACTGTTGTGGCCTCTCCCATTGCGGAACACAGGCTCCGGATGCGCAGGCTCAGCAGCCATGGCTCATGGGCCCAGCCGCTCCGCAGCATGTGGGATCTCCCCGGACCGGGGCACGAACCCGTGTCCCCTGCATCGGCAGGCGGACTCTCAACCACTACGCCACCAGGAAAGCCCTTAACTATAGTTTTTGCAGAGCAAAAGCTTAAAATTTTGACAAAGCCCAGCTTATCAATATTTTCTTCTACGGATTGTGCTTTTGGTGTTACATTTAAGTACTTTATATAATCCAAGACCACTAAGATTTTCTCCTATGTTTTCTTCTAGAAGTTTTAAAGTTTTAGGTTTTACATTTACATCTATGATCCATTTTCAATTAGTTTTTTAAAAAATATTTTATTTATTTATTTGTTTGTTTGTTTATTTATTGGCTGCATTGAGTCTTAGTTGCGGCACGCAGGATCTTTGTTAAGGCATGCAGGATCTTTTGTTGCAGCACGTGGGCTTCTCTCTAGTTGTGGCGTGCGGGTTTTCTCTTCTCTAGTTGTGGTGCACAGGCTCCAGGGCACATGGGCTCTGTAGTTGTGGTGGGCGGGTTCCAGAGCGTGTGGGCTCTGTAGTTTGTGGCACACGAGCTCTCTAGTTGAGGCGTGCGAGCTCAGTAGTTGTGCCATGCGGGCTTAGCTGCCCTGGCATGTAGGAACCTAGTTCCCTGACCAGGGATCGAACCCATGTCCCCTGCATTGGAAGGCGGATTCTTTACCACTGGACTATCAGGAAAGTCCCCTCAGTTTTTATACAAGGTGTGAGGTTTAGGTTGAAGCTCATTTTTCTGCACATGGATATTCAATTGTTCCAACACCATATATTGTACTGTCCTTTCTTCATTGAACTGCCTTTGCAACTTTTGTCAAAAGTCAATTGAATGGAGCTTCCCTGGTGGCGCAGCGGTTGAGAGTCCGCCTGCCGATGCAGGGAACACGGGTTCGTGCCCCGGTTCGGGAAGATCCCACATGCCGCGGAGTGGCTGGGCCCATGAGCCATGGCCGCTAAGGCTGTGCGTCCGGAGCCTGTGCTCTGCAATGGGAGAGGCCACAGCAGTGAGAGGCCCGTGTACCGCAAAAAAAAAAAAAAAAAAAAAGTCAATTGAATGTATTTGTGTGCGTCTATTTCTGGATTCTCTATACAGTTTCATTGATCTGTATGTCCACCTCTTCACCATAACCACTGTCTTGAGTACAGCAGAGCTTTACAGCAAGTCTTAAAATTGGGTGGTGTGATTCCTCCTATGTCACTACTGTTCTTTTGCAAAACTGTCTTGGCTATTCTAGTTCCTTTGTTTTTCCATGTAAAATTTAGAACCAGGATGTCCATGTCAATAAGCAAATCCTTTAATTGCATTAAATTTACAAATTAATTTGTGGAGAATTGTCATGTTAACTATATTGAGTATTTCAATCCATAAACATAGTAGAAACCCTTTTTCAGGCTTTCCTTGATTTCCTTCATCAGCATTTTGTAATTTTTGGCATATAGATTCCACATATATTTTGTTAGATTTATACCTAAGTATTTACTTTGGAGCTATTATAAATGTTATTATTTTTCTAGTTTCAGGTTCTAATTGTCCACTATTAGTCTACAGAAATATGACTGATTTTGGGTTGTTCATCTTGCATTCTGCAACCTTGCTAAACTCATTCATTAGTTCTAGAAACTTTATTATAGATTCCTTGGGATTTTCTACATGGAAATCATTTCATTATGAATACAGGCAGTTGCATTTCTTCCTTTTTAATCAGTGTGCCTTTTATTTGGTTTTCTTGCCTTATGGCACTGATTAGGATTTCCAGTGCAATGTTGAATATAAGTGGTGACAGTGGACATCCTAGCCTTGTTTCTGATTTTCAGGCAAAAGCATTCAATCTCTCATCATTAAGGATGATGTTAACTGTGGCTTTTCAATAGATACTCTTTATCGGATTAAGGAAGTCCCTTCTATTCCTAGTTTGCTAAGGTTTTTCTTTTTTCTTTAATCACAAAGGGATGCTGAATTTTATAAATGCTTTTTCTGCATCAACAGGTAAGATTGTACAGCTTTCTTTTTTAGTCTGTTAATGTGATGAATCACATTAACTGATTTTCAAATATTTTCAAATATTAGTCATATATCTGGAAACCCCACTTGGTATATTACATTTTCCTTTTTACATATTGTTGGATTCAATCTGCTTATAATTTGTTGAGAATTTTGGTGTCCCTGTTAGTGAGGGATATTTTTTGGTGCCATCTTTGCTGGGTTTGGTATTGGGGTAATGCTGGCCTCATAAAGTGACTTGAGAAGCATTTCCCCCCACCTTTTTTTTTTTTTTTTACTGTTTTTTTTTAAAACATCTTTACTGGAGTATAATTGCTTTACATGGTGCGCTAGTTTCTGCTTTATAACAAAGTGAATCAGTTATACATATACATATATCCCCGTATCTCCTCCCTCTTGCGTCTCCTCCCACCCTCCCTATCTCACCCCTCTAGGTGGTCACAAAGCACCGAGCTGATCTCCCTGTGCTATGTGGCTGCTTCCCACTAGCTATCTATTTTACATTTGCCTCTCTCTCACTTTGTCCCAGCTTACCCTTCCCCCTCCCCATGTCCTCAAGTCCCCCCTACCTTTCTATTTTCTAAAAAATATCACATAAAACGGATGTTATTTCTTCTTCGAATGTTTGGTAGGATAGTCTCATTTTATGTGCAAAAATTGAAATGTGAATTCCAAATACTTAAAAATATCTGTAAAGATTATAACTGCAAAGCTAGCAAGCCATGTGAGTCATAAGCCACACTGATTGTATTGCTGTATGGCAATACCACTTCAGCTGGTTCACAGTATTTACTAGTGCCATCATCTGGGCTAGGGTTTTCTTTAATGGAATGTTTTTAAGTACAAATTCAAGTTCTTTAAAATGTAGGATTATATATTTACATTATCTCTTTCTTCTTGGATAGGTGTTGATAGTTTGTGGCTTTCAAAGAATTGGTTCATTTTATCTAAGTTGTCTAATTTATATGTACAGTTATTTATATTTTGCATTACCCTTTAATGTCTGTGGGTTTTTTAGTGACATCTTCCAATGTGTATTCTTTCCTTTTTTCTTTGTCAGTATGTCTAGACATTTACCAATTTCATTAATCTCTACAAAGAATCAGCTTTTGGTTTCATTGATTTCTCTCTACTGTTCTCCTTTCTCAATTTCATTGATTTCTACTCTTTATTATTTCTTAACTTCTGCTTGCTTTGGGTTTATTTTGCTCATCTTTTTCTAGTTTCTTGAGGGTTGGGAAGCTTAAATTAGGATTTGAGACCTTTCTTCTTTTCTAACATAATAATTTAATGCTATAAAATTTCCTGTAAGCCTTGCTTTAGCTCCATCCCACAAATTTTGATTTGCTGTCTTTTCATTTTTGTTCATCTGAAAATATTTTCTAATTTCCCTTAAGACTTCCTCTTAGACCCATGGATTATTTAGAAGTATGCTGTTTAATTTCCAAGCATTTGGGTATTTTCCACTTATATTTTGATTATTTATTTCTAGCTTAATTCCATTATGGTCAGAGAATATACTTTCTAGGATTTTAATTATTTTAGAGTTGCTAAGGTTTGTTTTATGACCCAGAATATGGTCTATCTTGGAATGTTTGACTGTGTACTCGAAAGGAACATATGTTCTGATGCTGTTAGGGAGAGGATGCTATAAATGTCAACCAGATGCAGTTGGTTGATGGTTTCAGTTCAATATCCTTGCCGATTTTCTACCTCTAGTTCTATCTATTAACTAAATGAAGACTGTTGAGTCTCCAACAATAATTGTGGATTTGACCTTTTCTCCTTTCAGTTCTATCAAAGTTTGCATCCTATATTTTGCAGCTCTATTGCTGAGTGTGTACCCATTTAGAATTGTTATGCTTTTTTAGTGAGTTGACCCTTTTATCATGTTGTGTCCCTCTCTATCCCTGCTAATTTCCTTTGCTCTGAAGTCTACTTTGCTTGATATTAATATAGCCACTCTAGCTTGCTTTTTTTTTGTGTGTGTGTGTTACGCGGGCCTCTCACTGTCGTGGCCTCTCCCGTTGCGGAGCACAGGCTCTGGACGCGCAGGCTCAGCGGCCATGGCTCACAGGCCTAGCCGCTCTGCGGCATGTGGGATCTTCCCGGACCGGGGCAAGAACTCGTGTCCCCTGCATCGGCAGGCGGACTCTCAACCACTGCGCCACCTGGGAAGCCCCACTCTAGCTTTCTTTTACTTAGTGTTGGCATGGTATATCTTTTTACCCCTTTTTGTTTTTTAACTTACCTATACCATTATATTTAAAGGGGGTTTCTTGGACACAGCATACAGTTAGGGCTTGTTTTCTTTTTTTTAATCCATTCTGACAATCTCTGCTTTTAATTGGTGTGTTTAGATCACTAAAATTTAATGTAATTATCGTTACATTTGGATTTAAGTCTATGATTTATTATTTAGTTTCTATTTGGACCTCACTTTTTGTTCCTCTCTCTCCCCTTTACTCTCTTTTTTTGAATACTTTGAATCTAAACATCTTTTGATTATTTGGGTAATTTTTAACATTCCATTTTAATTTATCTCTAGAGTTTCTGACCATATATCACTGTATAGTCTTTTTTCAGTGCTAGGGATTAAACTGTACATAACTTTTTACAATCTCCTTAGAAATAGTATTTTACCATTTTAAGAAGAATGCGAAAATTTACCTCCATATTTCTTTTACCCTCTCCCTTTTATGTTGTAATTGTCAAATGCATTACACTGACATATGCTGAAAACCCCACCATACAATACTATAACTTTTGCTTTAAACTGTCATACATATTTTAGAAAACTTAAGAAGAAAACACAGCCTATTGTATTTATCCAGATACTTATTATTTCTGTTCTTTCATTTCTAAAGCTCCAAGATTCCCTCTGGTATCAATTCCCTTCCACCCAAAGAACTTTCTTTAGTATTTCTGTTAGAGCAACTAATTCTCTTATTTTCTTTCATCTTAAAATGTCTTTAGGGGCTTCCCTGGTGGCACAGTGGTTGAGAGTCTGCCTGCCAATGCAGGGGACACAGGTTCGAGCCCTGGTCTGGGAGGATCCCACATGCTGCAGAGCAACTAGGCCCGTGAGCCACAACTACTGAGCCTGCGCGTCTGGAGCCTATGCTACGCAACAAGAGAGGCCACGATAGTGAGAGGCCCACGCACTGCGATGAAGAGTGGCCCCCACTTACTGCAACTAGAGAAAGCCCTCACGCAGAAACGAAGACCCAACACACCCAAAGATAAATAAATAAATAAAAGCTGAGCTGATGTCCAAAAAAAAAAAAAAAGTCTTTATTTTTTCGGGAATTTCCTGGTGGCACAGTGGTTAAGAATCCGCCTGCCAATGCAGGGGACATGGGTTCGAGCTCTGGTCTGGGAAGATCCCACATGCCGTGGAACAACTAAGCCCGTGCGCCACAACTACTGAGCCTACACTCTAGAGCCCACAAGCCACAACTACTGAGCCCGTGTGCCACAACTACTGAAGCCCATGCACCTAGAGCCCATGCTCTGCAACAAGAGGAGCCACTGCAACGAGAAGTCCGCACACCACAACAAAGAGTAGCCCCCGCTCGCCGCAACTACAGAAAAGCCCGTGTGCAGCAACAAAGACCCAATGCAGCCAAAAATAAAAAATATAAATAAATAAAATAAATTTATAAAATAAGAAAGTCTTTATTTTTTCTTCATTCCTGAAGGTTATTTTCACTGGAAATGGAGTTGTAGGTTGACAGTTCTTTTCTTTCAGCACTTAAAAAATATTGTTCTGCTGGGGCTTCCCTAGTGGTCCAGTGCTTAACACTCCCACTTCCACTGCAGGGGGTGCACATTTGATCCCTGGTCGGGGAAGTTCCGCATGCCCCGTGGTGTGGCCAAAAAAAAAAAATTGTTCTACTTCCTTTTCATCTCCATGGTTTCTGATGAGAAATCCACAATCATACAAATAATTGTTCCTTTGCATGGTATGTCATTTTTTTCCTCGGCTGCTTTCAAGACATTTTCTTTCTTCGGTTTTTAGCAGTTCGATTTTGATGTGTCTGAGTGATGATTTCTTTTGAGTTTATTCTGTTTGGAGTTCTTGGAGACTCTTGAATTGTAAGCTTACGTCTTTTGCCAAATTTAGAGTTTTTAGCCATATTTCTTCAAGTATTTTTTTCTGCATCACATTTTTTTTTTTTTCGCGGTACACGGGCCTCTCCCATTGCAGAGCACAGGCTCAGGACACGCAGGCTCAGCAGCCATGGCTCGGGCGCAGCCGCTCCACGGCACGTGGGATCTTCCTGGACCAGGGCACGAACCCGTGTCCCCTGCATCAGCAGGCGGACTCTCAACCACTGCGCCACCAGGGAAGCCCCTGCATCACATTCTTTATGATCTCTTTCTGGGAGTGTGATGATACAAATGTTTTGATTTTGTCCCATAGGTCCCTAAGGCTCTGCTCGGTTTCTTTTCCTCCTACTCTTTTTTCTCTCTGTTGCTCAAACTGGATTACTTCTAGTGATCTATTTTCAATGCACTCTTTTCTTTGCCATCTCCATCTGCTATTAAGCCCAACCAGTGAGTTTTAAAATTTTAGTTATTGGATTTTTTAATTCTAACATTTCTGTTCTGTTCTTTTCTATATCTTCTATTTCTCTGCGGAGACTGTCTATATTAGATTTGTTTCAAGAACGTTCACACTTACTTCTTAGAGCATGATGTTACTATCTGTTTTAAAATCTTTATCTGATAATTCCAACATCTGAGTCATCTAGGGTTGGCATCTGTTAGCTACCTTTTTCCGTGCAAGTCTTTGGGATTTTCCTGGTTCTTGACATGTGGAGTAATTATGGGTGGTATCCCTGACATTTTGCATATTACGTTGTGGAGATGCTGAATCTTCCTTAAACTCTATGGAGAATGTTAATATTTTGTTCTAGCAGGTACCTGACCAGGTGAGGTTCTGTCTCCAGGGCCAAGTGGTGAGAGAATAAAGAGAAAAACAAAAGCAATCAGGATTCCCTTCAGGCTCTTGGTCAGAGATTTAGGCACCTGTGCTGCCACTGCTGTTGCCACTACTGAAGCCATAGGATTGCCTAGGGACTAGGGTGGGGAAAAAAGGAAGAGAAAAAAAACCCAGGGGAATTCCCCTATTCTTTGTCCTGTAGGAATCCCATTTCCTGCTCCTCAGACCACACAGAGAAGGCTTCTTTGCACCTGTTATGCAGTTCCAGGTTTTAGGCTGTCCTGGATGCCATATCAGAAGCAAAATAAAGGGGACACTCACCACCAGCTTGACGGTACTTTGAGTTCCCTAATCTACCTGCTACAGTCCTCAGATAGCTACTCCATGTATTTGGTCCATAGTTTATAATTGTGTTCAGCAGGAGAGACGGGGTGGGGGTGTGCTTATTCCATCTCACAGGGAACTGGAACCACACCAAGCGCTCTTAACTCTGTTGTACAACCAGGGTGGAGAACCACTGTATACATGTATGTGGATATTCTATATCAAGGGTTGGCAAACTTTTTCTGCAAAGGGCCTGATTGTAAATATTCTGGGCTTTGTGGCTGTATGGTCTCTGTTGCAACTACTCAACCTACTTAACTCTGCTGCTGTAGTGTGAAAGCAGCCGTAGATAATATTTAAATGAACGGGCATGGTTATCTTGCAATAAAACTTTATTTGAAAAAAAACAAGTGATAGGCTTATCTGGCCCATGGACCACAGTTTGCTGACCCCAGTTCTACCTCATGAGCAAAGCTGGTTAATGGTAAAGTTCACTTTTTTACTTTTTCCCATTCCTTAGATAGCAGAATTCTGCAAATAACTACAAAAGTTAATCCTTTGCTCTTCCATTCCTACTCCCATTAATCACAAGAACCGTTGCGCACGTTCAGTTTGGGTTCAATTATGCTCTTTGATTCCTGAAACAGTCACTACTGTAGAGCCAAAATTTTAAAAACTAAAATTCAAGATTTGACCGATGTTACATATTTCACATATAACAAAAAATGCTGTAGCTATCATTGCAAATAGAAATCCTTATTTGCAATTTTCTCAAGGATACGTTAAAGCAGAGATCATAAATGATAGTGTCCCAATTTGTTTTCCAGAGACTGACTGGCTGGAGGTGTGGAGAGGCTGCTGTCCTTTCAACTCACCTGGTTTCCTGCCACACAGATAGAAGGCTAGTCTGTCAGTCAGCTCATACTGTATTTCTACGAGGCGTTCTGCCAGCTCATGGTGCCCTCCTTGCCTACCAAGAGAAAACAAAGTACCATTTATATTGCTCGCTGGCCACTGGAGCTAGAATAGAAAAGTACAGAGACGTCCCATGAGATACCTGAGTCATTTATCAAACGTGACTTTTTAGAATAATCAACCTTTTTGTGTGAGGTAAACTGTCAAGGTCTACTTCGATTCCCACCTTTATAAAAACTGTTTTCACAAACTCAACTATCGCCTTTCCTTTATTAATTTATAAGACAGAGTACTTAATAAGGAATTCAAGGACTTATGAGAGGGACAAAGAATAAGTTCATCTAATGAGGTAGAAAATAAAATTAATAAATGGTCAAGGGTAGAGGTTCTCAAAAATTAACTAGCATGCTTAAAAATATATACAGATGTCCAGGACCCACCCTTGGATATTCTGAATCAATAAAAACAGGAGCAGTGTGGACATTAATATTTTGAAAAAGGTCCTTCCCCTAGATGCTTCTCATGCAGCCAGCCTGACTTCAGGATTAGAGTTCAGTAACCACTTCAAGGTCTTTGATTCAGGGAGAGACAGACCAACCTAATGCATAGCTCACACCTCCTTGTCTTTAATTTCCATCACAGAAAATATTAATTTTGCCTTTGAAACAAATATTTAAGCTGCTTGAAATCCTTCAAGTAACAAGGCATATAAATAAATCATTACCCTGAGAGACTATTATGCGCAAGGTACAAGAGGAAATTCCAAGATAAGTGATAAGTATCATTTACTGAGGGCTCTGTTCCCCTGAAAAGATGAAGTCTAGTTTCTGCCAGTTTCTCTTCCCACATACAACGTACTACAAAAATATTCTCCAACCTACCCACACATCTTTGATTTCTGTGATGCACATCTTTTTTTCTCATTTTTTAACATCTGTGAAATCAGGAAGTTGATAGTACAGTTGATAGTACATCATCATTTAATTGGTTGAGTCTTTTCCTTTTTAATGGCATATGAAATAATGATGACCCATATAAACAGTAGAGTGTTAGACCTGATGAAATACTGTATTCCTCAGTACCTTAGCTCTTATTCCCAGACACACTCTGCTCTATCCAATTAGGTCTCCTGCTGTGCCGAACATCCCTGTCCATCCCTCCTTCCTGAACTTGACCCACGCCCTTCTTCTCACCTGGAACACCTTAGCTCATCTTCACACACCCAAATCCAATCTACTCTTCAAAGACCAACTAAAGACATTTCTTAATGATCTGGGCCACAGTGAAGAAATCCTATATATGTATCAATTTTGGTAATGAGTTCTACATTATCTTGCCTCATTTAACTCTTACATGCATTTATGAACCTCCTCCTCCCTGAGAGAGTAAATTCTAGGAGGGCAGAGTTCATTTCACTTGCCATTTTCAAGTTGTCACTTGTCATTTTATCCTCTGCAGAGTATAATTCTTTGCAGTTAATTTGGAAAAAGTTAATTTGGAAAAAGAAGGAAAGATCATCCATCTTCTATCATTTAAATGATATTCAAGCCTAATCTATGGATGTATTTATTTATTTTCCAGCACTTCACAGCCAAAATTTTGAAACAAAAAGTTAAAGAATTTTATAGCAAGCACCCAGATGTCCACTACCTAAATCCTGCAATTAACATTTTACTATACTTGTTTAACCACATATCTATCCATATAGATTTGTTTCTAAGTTCAAGCAATGAATAAAACTATTAAAAAACTGAGGAGTGGGTTCTGCAATTCTTCATACTTGATCTGTACTCCAACTATGGCTCAAATACCACTGCGTTTAAAGGATAAAAAGAAATGAAAGACTGGAAGCTAAGCACAATGGTTAATGGTTCTACCCTCCCTGACTTTAGCTGGCTCTAAGATCATATGCATTTGAAATACCTTCATCTGCAAAATAATAGCATGCAAACCTCTGAAGGGGTTAAATGTTAATCATACACAATTTAGCCACTTAACAATGAATCATACACAACAGAAATAATCCCAAACAGAGAGAGATGACAAGAATCTAGTCTCTTACCTTGCATAATCAACAGGAGTTTTCCCACTCGCATCTTGCGTGCCTGGGTCTGCTCCATATACTGCCAATAATTCCGCCTGTAAAATCTGCCCTGCTTTAGAGGCAACATGGAGTGGGGTGTTTCCTTTCTCCTAAGAATCATTAATAAAAAGTATACAAAAAGAAGCAAAATTAAATAAACGAAAGGCTACACGAATGCAACCCATTTAGTTTCAATTTAATGTCTGAATCAATTCATGCTTTCTTACAGGGTGAAAAAAGTTGGCTTGTGCTCCTAATGATAATAGCCTCAAACAGGTTTCAAGATTCCCTGTTCTCACGCTTGAATGGAGTTGCTGAAAAATACACACACAAGAAAGAATATTTGTTAAAAATGTAAAGAATGACGTAGCAAAGCAGCTGGCAGACTATTTTAATACACATTATAGTAGTACTACATCATCTTTATTTAGCTCAGTAAGGTGGATGAAGCAGTCTCTCCCTTGCTGGTCACAACCATCCCCGGGCTCTAAGGCAGGGTCAGGCCCATTTTCCTGACAGGAAACTAGGGCTGGGAAGGCTGACCTGCCCAAATGCATGATCTAAGTGGCACAACCAGACCTTGAGTGAGAGGGAGTGTGAAGAGGTGGCTGAGCATGGCTCTGAAGTCTGAATTTCAAACCATACACCCCTCAAGCTGTGTGAACTTGACGAAGTTCTTTAGCAATCTGAACCTCAGTTTCCTTATCTCTAAAATGGTGATAATAATGCCACCTATTCACAGGGTTACTATAAGGACTCAATGATATAACAAAGCATGGAGCCTGGTACATAGGAAATGCTCAAAGAATACAGCTGCTATTATTATTGTTGATGCTGTTATTTGTTGTTATTATTGAACCTAGGGCTTTAGAGCTTCATATCCTATACCGTGCAAGTCACAGGATTCTGCCTTATATCACACCCTCTCCTCAACACTATTATTGGCCTTGTATACAATGATTTAATGAAGTCTTTCAGGGTGGGAAATAGGCCTGTGCTATACCAAATTCTGTACCACTACAGAAATGCCCTTATACATTCAGAAGAGCTGCCTTCCTTCAAGTCTAACCTAGAATTGTCCAAAATGCAATAACTCTTATCATAGCAATGGAGAAATCTACACTAACATCTGTATCCAAGTCTTATTTTTTAATTATATTTTTAAAAATTGTGGTAAAATACACATACCAAGTCTTATTAATAAATGGAAGTAACAATCATATACATTTCCATGCAAAGTTTAAAATTCTGAATTATGAGTGCCTACGATCTGTGTGAGCATTTGCCGAAAGCAGTGCTTTGAAAATAAGGATATGTATTTTCGTGGCATCTCTCAAAAACATGTAAAGGCCCACATAAAGAAAAGCATCTACTCATTTTGCAAGTTTAATAAACCATCCTGTGTGCTACAGCTTCGAGTCACACCCTGCTTCCTGAAGATCCCACTCAGCATGCAACCTAGAAGCCTGCAGAAGTCCCACAAACCTTCTAGTCCCTCCTAGAAACAAACTCTGAGATGGCTCTTATTTCAAAGCTAAACAAAAACTTACAGAAATACAATTTTAGAACCATATCTGAAAAACACAAATAGTTTTCTGGATACTTATTTGTTCCTCTGCTCCTTATACCTCCACTAACATGAATGCTTGCCATTTGAAGTAAGATGAAAGAAGAAAGCAACTGCAAAAAAAGCTGTTACTAATTATTTAGTGTACAGAAAGGAGTTTTTGTTTTTCTTTTCTTTCTAAGGTTTTTTCAAATCAGCCGATATGCTGCTTCATCCAGCAATTTCAGGGATTTTAAAAGGTGTGACCCACCTTACTAAGATCTTTGGCAGTCACACTATCGTCATCCCGGCAGGGCAAGCGGTGGACAAATGCTAACATCTGATACTTTGCTCTGATGAATTCTGCTTTATTAGGACTGGTTCGGAAAAAAAAAAGAAAACAGTTCACTTGCAGTTCAGATATGACATTCCCCATTCTTCAGACTGTAAAAAGAAGAGGAAGTGACCCACATCCCCCACTCAAGAACAGAATGAACAATACTGAAGTAAGTTTCAGCAGTGTGCTGTCAGGCCTGAAGTCTGAAAACATACATTAGTCATTATAATGGCCAGGACTGCAGAATACCTGCTTTTTATAGCATTTTTCTGCTCTGTGTAATTTTCTTAATTGACCTAGCAACCTTGCGAGGAAGCAGCTCTTCATCCCATCTTATAAGTGAGGCATCAGGCAGACTGGAGCCCAGAACCAAGATTTCTGGTCTGACTGCCTACTGTTTGAGTGCCAAAGCTCAAATGTGATTACATCAAAAGCCACCAAGCCTTAGTCTTAAACCGGAGAAACCACTGAATTGTGCTGGGTAACCATGCAAAAGAGATGGTCCCATGCCTGGCTTTGTTCTGCATTCCTAATAGCAAAGAGGTCAATGCAAAACTGGGTGACCACCTCCCGTACTGCCCCTGTAGGGGCTGGTCAAAAACAGCTGCACTCCTTTCAGCGGGCCCCAGGGGTTACGAAGAAATAAGAGTATTTATAAACATTTCACTCACTGTACTTTATCCTGTGGATTAGCTTTGCGTCTTCCACTGATAAGAGAGGCAGGGTCCAGCAAAGAATGCTCCCATATAGAATTAGCACCATTATTATACAAGGTTTCAACCATCTAAAACCAAGCAGCATAAAATCATATTTAAATTTCTTTCTGCAAACATCCAGTGGGAATCAGTGACTGAACTGGGAAAACAAAGCCCTATTACAAACACTAGCATGACTGGGATATCACACACATCATTATCTTCTGTTTTAGAATGAGAAAGAGGAACCTGTACACAGGATTCAGGTTTGACCAGCAGGTACTTAAATGGGTTTGATTACATTTTCTCATAGATGATGAAGAAAGAGTACTTTGACACTTTAGGACAGTATTTCCCAAGTCTGAGCATCCAAATTCTGTTTTCAAGGTTCTTAATATTTTTCTTTAAATCCACTTACTTTCTAAAACTTTCACTAGCAATTATAATTTGATGTGCTAGTTACAGTTTTAGGCAACCATTTAAATAAATATTTGAGTATTACCTACATCTACCTTGAGTACCACTGGTGGTTCACGGGCCATACTCTGGGAATTGTTTTAGGGTCAAATCTGGCATTTTAAACTACTCATCTCTGAACTTTATTCAGATCCTATAATATAATGAGTATTCTGTATAATCTGACAGCAGTAAACATCCATGTTCACATGAGAATGAGCTGTTAGAAACTTCTGAGCAAAAGTTATTAATAAACCATGTCTCCCAATTTCATTTCAAAGCATGACTCCTGACATGGCCCCATCTGTTTTTTACGTCAGTGAAGATATTGTCACATCAAAGATCCACACTCACTTGTTCTGATCCTTTGGTACACATAGGCAAGTTTTAAGGACATGTTGTGCAGCTGGCACAGATTTAGTAAAATATGTACTCAAAACAAATGAAGGCGAAACACATGCGTAAGTCTGAGTTCCAGCAGAACTCGAAGAATGTGTACCCTGAAATAGAAGTACCGGTGACATGACAATGGACCCCCAAATAAAACGAAGGGCCCCCTGAACACTTAGCAGTGTTAGGCATTCAATCAAAACAGAACTTAATTGTCTCTAACAGGTTACAAGAACTTTAAGAGAACTTAAATCAGATGTTTCAGAAATTTCTGAGGAATCCCAGTCCATGCTTCTATCAAAGCGGACAACTTCATGAAAAGTTTCTAAGGCAGTCACTTTCAGAAACATTCATCACGGTATGTGGGAAAGACAGACGGTTTAAAAACCATTTCTGGTGACATCTAGAAAGTCAGCAGTGAAACATGAGCAGGAAATTCTAAGACTGTCTACCTATAGTTCAGATTTTGGGACAAGATTTACATTAGGAGGGAAAAAATCTTAAATGATGAATTCAATAATTATATATAGCATCAATAAGCATGGCACCTCTGCTCAATTATGAGTCAAACATTTCTGTAAGATTTAAGAAGTACAATTTTAGTGCTAAAACAGTGAGCCCTAAAAACTTAAATTACAAACCATGAGCAGAATTCTTATTCTTTACCTGAAGCAATGTTGGAGGCCATGGTGTGTGTTTAAGATGCCTTACTTGAGAGATATGGCGCCCTAGACTCCGATGGACACTGCAGCACTCGTCACATATAAAAGTTCCCCTATTTACTGATGCCCAGGAAGGATCTGGAAAGGAGAATGAAATCAGTGGCAAGGATACCAGGTGGTTGCTATTCCGCCAGATGGCAAAAGATGACTGCGGTTTGGTTTTTCAGAAAAACAAGACATTTCTGTTGTTTTAGTATGCTAGTCCACATATCAAGCTGGCGAGTTTGTCTGATACCCTAATGAGATCTACCATCTCAGATGTGTGCTCTTTCAATCAACGTAAGAGAAGCAAACTGAGAGGATTCACCTGAATCATTTCGAATCCATCTCCACAAGTAACAAGATAACATAACTGTGTCAGTGAACAATCCACACAGCGTTATGTGAAGTGAGTGGTGAAAAGACAGCTACCCTACAACTGCTACACATCTACATGCCACTGGGCTTAGCAGAAAGCTGCAAGTGACACAACTATACAACTGCTCAGCTGCTATGGTTCTGAACACAGACTGGGAAACCTGACCTCCTGTGCTATCATACCCGTTAGGTATTTTAAATAAACTGTTGAGTCCGATCTCGCCACTGATCTGAAAGGACAGAAGCTGTAAAAACAGCGGCTTCACAGAAGCAAAGATGTAAAATACAAGGGAGTAATACTTTTGGTGTGTGCACAATACTTTTTTTCCTGTGAAGTCCCACAGAGCTTCATTAGACATCCTTTGAAACAAGGAATAATTCACACTTGGTAAGCAGTAAGAATAACTCACACTGGGAAAGTAAACTGAATATTTAGAAACTCAAAATAAAGACAGACCTTCTACATTCATCAGACTCACAATGGGGTGACAATAGGTGCCGCTCAAGCTGCCTGGCTTAAGGGGTATATTTAAAAATTCTTCAATGCCCACAAAAATCTCTAAAATGCATGTACACCATCTTTACCATTTCTAACAGTTTATTCAAACCCCTTCCAACCATATAATGAAAAGTTATGGGATTTCAATCAAAGACAAACTGGGAGTCAAAGAGTGTAGTGGTTAAGAGGGTTGGCTCTGGAGATAAGCAGTCCAGGGTTTGAACCTCAACTCTGCCACTTCTTGCATAATGATCTCAGGCAAGTTATTTCTCTGAGGGTCCTCATCATGGATCAAATGGGAAGAACAACACATCTCAGGGTGGTGAGGATATAAAAAGTAAGTGAAGTTCCTTGCATATAGTAATATTTCCAAATTATTTTAAGTACCATTCAAATATTTTCAAGAGCCCACTGAAATTCATGGCCACTAGAGAAAGTTTTTGTTTGCTAATACATGAAACATTGAATGTTTCACATGAACACTGTCTTACTACAGTGAAAAATCTCAGTGGAGTTTTCAGGTAGTTGAACTCAGAGTAGGATATGAACTAGATTCACTTTAAAAAAAAAAGGTAAACTATTTATTGAATACTAAGATCTGATCATAGTTAGTCAAATGTTTGCCATGAAATAAAACAGAAACAAAATTATTCAATGAAGTACAACTATGTCAGTACTACTAAGCCATTCTAAAAAATAAAGTTTGGAAACACCAAGATGAAGGATCCCTGCAAAGATACATAACAACTTTGCTTTTTGCAGTATGGTACTACGACTAATGACACACATACAAAAAGACTGTTCGTTTTGAAGATTACCTTTGCTTTTCACGTATCATTCAGAGGATTCACAATCTTCTTGGAGGAAATTAAACAGGAACAAGACAACAAGGATTTAACACACACTAAGCAAGGCTCTATATTAATCACCTTAACATCGTGAATCAGAATCCCAAGGAGAGAACATCAGAATGTTAACAACACAGTAAAATCCAAATCGAGTTTGTACGACTGAGAGTGGGTGAACCCCTTCCAGTTTATCTGAATGTTTTATTCCAGGGCTTCTTAACCTGGGTTCTAGGAACACAACCAATGGGCTTCAGAAATGTCTATAACTCCTCTGAGAAATCTTAACATAAATTCTGTATGAAAGAGTTAAGCACGTGTGCATTTTCTGGGAAGAAGGCCTGAGCATTCATCAGAATCTCAAAAGGGTCACTTCCCAGGTGGCACAGTGGTTAAGAATCCACCTGTCAATGCAGGGGACACAGGTTCGATCCCTGGTCTGGGAAGATCCCACATGCCATGGAGCAACTAAGCCTGTGCGCCACAACTACTGAGCCTGCGCTCTAGAGCCCATGAACCACAACTACTGAGCCCACGTGCCGCAACTACTGAAGCCCGCGCCCCTAGGGCCCATGCTCCGCAAAAGAGAAACCACCGCAATGAGAAGCCCGAGCACCACAATGAAGAGTAGCCCCCGCTCACTGCAGAAAGCCCGCATGCAGTAACGAAGACCCAATACAGCCAAAAATAAATTAATTAATTAAAAAAAAAAAAGAATCTCAAAGGGATCCCCAACCCTAAAGGTAAGTCTTTTACTAGGGCTTTGCAGAAAAGGCAGCACAAATTCCCAGCTGCTCAAGTTCAGAACATTTCAAGGTAGCCTAATTATATTCAAAACAGGAAGGAAGTGACTCAAGTCTCTGTAGATGAGGCATGAGACAACAACTAAAAAGATAACAATGGAAGAGAAAATGTTCTGAAATGCACAATACGCTGGAGAAGTGCAAGACTGTATTTATTATTTAGTTGAGTATTTAGTGTGGCAATGGAGATGCAGTTTTCCTTTGCCCCATACCATCCACCGAGAAGCAAAGAAAATGCATTTCAACAGGAAGTTTGAATCTAAATTCATGTGAATCAAACATCACAGAAAGTTCAACTGAAAACAGGCAAGAAAATAAGGAAGTGGAATAACATTTTTAGAGAATACAATGGAGCTCGTATAACACACTAACTTGGTTTCTGAAACACTTCTTTTTAAACTCCTCCACCCATCTCCCTATCTTCAAAGGAACCTGGTAACCCCACTTACAGTATACAGGCCGTAAAATAACCACATAAGGTTTGAGTTATCACAATACTATTTAAAATCAGTCTCCACTTCCATATGACAAGATGAAGTTCCGAACAGTTGCAAAAACACTGGTGCTCATTTCGTTAAGATCGTTTATTGGATGCTATTGTGCCAAAGAAGCCATCTTACAACTTCAAATTCAAAGCAGATAAATCCAAACACTGAAAACAGCATAGAGACCTGTCAACCCAGTTCCAACCGCTAAGATGGATCTGAACTCTAAATCTGAAAACTATGCATGGGAGGAATGGTTTTGGCCTTTCAACGCTCCCATATGCCTATACTGCCTGAATGCACAAATGGGTATACTTGCCCGTGATTTGGTGTGTGGTTGTTTTGTAAGGTGTAATTAATGTATGATTTAGAAATTCAACTATAGCTTTAAGGGGCTGTAAAGGTTCTGTACACAGTACAAAAAAGAAAAAAAGGAAAAAAACCGCCTTAAATGAGATGATTCTAAGAATATTCATTGAATCTTCCCTACCCCTGAGCACTGTACTCCCAATTATCCTCATCGGAAAAATGAGGAAATCAAGAGTCGGCCAAACGAAGTCACCAGCCCAAGGTCACCGAGAGGCAAAATCTAGTTTGAACTCAGCTCGTTCAGATCTCAGAACTTGAAGCCGGCATTGCCTCCTAAGTGCTGGTCGCATTTGCAAGACCCCGACATCCTGGAGATTCTCCGCGGTGGAGTGGGAGTAGGGATGTCAGGAGCGGGGAACTCATCCATGGGGGTCCTCTGGCGAGTCTCAGTGGAGGGAAGAGGCGGGTGTCACCCACTCCGGGCAGGGCCCCAGGGCCCCCTCCTGGGGCGGGAGTCTGGGTAGCTGTGGGGAGGGGGCTGACACCTGCAGCCTCTGGGGGCCGCAGCCGGGAGGACGCTCGGATTTCACTTCTGTAACTGGCTTTCCTGTAGATTGCCCAAGCCCCTTCCTGTTGGGAAAGCGGGCCCGACCCCGCCGTTTCACCGCCCGGCCTGGGACAGAGGGAACGAGAGGGAAGGAAGGGACGGGAGGGCGGCGACCCCCTGCCCGCTCCGGCTCAGACAGGCCCGGGACGGTCCCGCCCCAAGGCCGCCGAGATTCCTCCTCGTCCCGACCCCAGACATAGGGTGCAGAGCTCGACAACCGGGACCCGCCCGGCCCGAGGGGGCGGCCCCGGGACAGGGGTCCCGGCCAGGAGAGCTGAAGGGAGCGGGCCCGGCTGGTGCGACTCACCCGGCCCGCTGCAGTCAGCGCACACCTCGCTGCTCCGGAGCCGCTTCGACATGGCTCCCGCCTCCCACCTGCCGGGAACCTAGTGGCCGGGGACACCGAAGGCGGCGGCGGCGGCGGCGCTTCCGCTCTAACGGGTCCCCACGGTGGTGCTGGCTGCGGCGCCTCTCCCCTCAGCGCCTCGCAGCCGCGGCGCAGCACGCACGCGCGGGGAGGTGCCCTTCGGCGACGGGCAGGTCATGTGACCGGAAAGGGCACGCTGCCTTGTCGCCATCTTGAGTGAGGGCAGATGTCTTCTGTCCTACTTCCAAATTTCCTTGATTTGGTGTCTCCCTCTCTGGAAGAGATTCGCTTCTTCCCCGCGCTGATTAATATCAGGGGAAGCAGCAAAATCTAGTGACTAGAGGTATGCAGCCACAACCTTCCTGAGGCAATCAGTAGTCAAGTCATCTAGCATAACTTTGGCCAAGTTCACTTATTTATGCATTCCTTTATTCAGCAAATATTTATTGAGCATCTACTATGTTCCACACACTGCTCCAGGCACTGGAAAAGGAGCAGTGAGCCAAGAAGACGAAATTTCGTGTCTTTATGGAGCTTACTTTCAGCTGCACTAGATCTACAATAAGTAAAATAGGAATATGTTAGATGTTTCCTTACGCTGCAGTTTTAATCTCATCTGCAAAATGGAGATAATGTGTATCTACCCGTAGCCCATGATTTGCTTTTGTATAGCCTGTTACTTAAAAATGATTTTTACATTTTTAAAGGGTTGTAAAGAAAAAGGAGAGAAGGGATAGGATGAAGAATATTCAACAAAACATATATGACGTGCAAAGCTAAATATTTACTGTCTGGCTAAGGACAAATGCGATAATTTACAGAAGAGTGTGGTGTGCCTGCCCCATAGTAAGCCCTCAATAATAGTAGCTCCTATTATTATTGGAAAAAAAAATTTTTTTTGGCTGAGTTGGGTCTTTGTTGCTGCGCACGGGCTTTGTCCAGTTGCGGTGAGCGGGGGCTACTCTTCCTTGCGGTGCACGGGCTTCTCATTACAGTGGCTTCTCTTATTGTGGAGCATGGGCTCTAGGCATGCGGGCTTCAGTAGTTGTGGTTTGCAGGCTCAGTAGTTGTGGCTCGTGGGCTCCAGAGCACAGGCTAAGCAGTGTTGGTGCATGGGCTTAGTTGCTCTGCGGCATGTGGGATCTTCCCAGACCAGGGCTCGAACCCGTGTCCCCTGCATTGGCAGGCGGATTCTTAACCAATGCGCCACCAGGGAAGCCCTGGAATTTGATATTACTATTATTTTCTAATCACAACTTTTTTTTTTTGTCTTGAGGATAAGAATAGATAATCTAACTCACAGGATGGTGTGAGATAAACCAATGAGATGAGGTTAAGCAGTGGAAGAAGAGCAGAGATGTGACCCTAATGCTAGTGAATATTGTATGCATTATATGTAAACACAACCATGATCTCCCTTCAGCAAATATTCCATGCCTATTGTGGGCCAGGTACTGTTTTAACTTTAGGTACTCTGGTGAGCAGTTATCGTGGAGTTTTCCAACTAATGAATTAAGAGAAATGTTCAATAAACATAGGATGATGAAGAGAAAGAAAATTAAATTGCACAAGGCTTCTGAAAGGAGAGAAGTCCTGGAAGAGGTCTCAGAAGCACTGGTCTTTGGTTCATCTCTCCATTTTTATAAATGTGTGGTATGGGCATAACCACATAATTCCCACACATTCCACAGTTAGAGCCTCTGGGTTCCATCCTGATGCTCCTGCATCCTGTTTTGGTTTGCAGACTAACAAATCTTCTGGACTCAACACATGTGGAGAATGGATTAGGCCAGGATTCTTGAACAGCTGTTGTTGCAGGCATCTGAAAAGCTGGATGTGCACAAGCAGGGAAGGCAGAGGGTATGCTTTCAAGAAGCATTAAATAACTTTGCCCAGTTATGTGGTCTAGTTGTAGACAGCTGTGCAGAAAGCTCAGGCTGGTGAGTAGCTGTAAGTTGACTTGGTTCTTCATTGAATCAAGGAGTTATAGTGTCTTAGATTGAAACCCAAAGAATGAACTTAATAGTGGCTGATTGTGGTCAAGTCTAAGTATTATCTATCAGTCCTTTTGGCCATAACCCCAAATTCAAATGGCTAGCTTCAAAAATAGATGACATTCATATGTGGAATAAACCACCACCTTAGGTAACTTTGAATCATAACCCCGTTTGGGGTTCAGGTAGAACAGTGCTTCTCAGTGGGGGGTGGGGGATGGATTTTTGTCCTCCAGGGGATATTTGGCAATGTCTGGAGACATTTTTGGGGTAGTGTTACTGGCATCCAGTGGATAGAATGGCCAGGGATGCTGCTCAACATCCTACAAAGCACAGGACAAGTCCCACGTAAAGAATTATGTGGTTCACATCTTCCTTTCCAATTTGGGTTCCTTTTATTTCTTTTTCTTCTCTGATTGCTGTGGCTAGGACTTCCAAAACTATGTTGAATAAAAGTGGTGAGAGTGGGCATCCTTGTCTTGTTCCTGATTTCAGAGGAAATGCTTTCAGCTTTTCACCATTGAGTATGATGTTAGCTGTAGGTTTGTCATATATGGCCTTTATTATGTTGAGGTATGTTCCCTTTATGTAGTATTCAACAATGGAATACCACTCAGGCATTAAAAAAAAGAATGAAATTTTGCCATTTGCAGCAACATGGATGGACTTGGAGGTCATTATGCTAAGTGAAATAAGTCAGACAGAGAAAGATAAGTACTGTATGATATCACTTATATGTGGAATCTAAAAAATACAACAAAGTTGTAAATATAACAAAAAAGAAGCAGATTCACAGATATAGAGAACAAACTAGTGGTTACTACTGGGGAGAGCGGGAGAGGGGTAATATAAGGGTAGGGGAGGAGGCACAAACTATTGGGGGTAAGATAGACTCAAGGATGTATTGTACAACACTGGGAATATAGCCAATATTTAGTAAAAACTGTAAATGGAAAGCAACTTTAAAAATATATATATTTATTTATTTTTGGCTGTGTTGGCTCTTTGCTGCTGCATGCAGGCTTTCTCTAGTTGTGGCGAGTGGGGGCTATTCTTCGTTGCAGTGTGCAGGCTTCTCATTGCAGTGGCTTCTCATTGTGGAGCACGGGCTCTAGGCGTGCGGGCTTCAGTAGTTGTGGCACGCGGGCTCAGGAGTTGTGGCTCGCGGGCTCTAGAGCACAGGCTCAGTAGTTGTGGCACACGGGCTTAGTTGCTCCGCGGCATGTGGGATTTTCCCAGACCAGGGATTGAACCCGTGTCCTCTGCATTGGCAGGTGGATTCTTAACCACTGTGCCACCAGGGAAGCCCCGGAAAGCAACTTTTTAAAATTGTATAAAAAATCAAAATAAATAAAAGTAAAAAATAAATTAATTAAAAAGAATCAGAGCTACCAGAATAGCAAAAAAAAAAAAAAAAAAAAAAAAAAATTACGTGGTTCAAAATGTGCCGAAGTTGAGAAATCCTGAGATAGAACCATCCTCTTATTGTGCAACTATTTAATGCCACTTCTCCAGAGTTTATAATTCCCCCTTGAAAATTGTTTGGTGCTGCCCACTTCCAAAATGGCTCCTGACCAATCGTGGAAACATATGCCCAGGTCCAAAAAGGCTAGGGAGTCAGTAACTAGAATGGTTTGGTCCAGGCGCCTGTTGTCACCCCGTGACCACAGAGCCGGTGGAATAGGCCCAGTTGTGGACCGAACCATATGAGAAAGCTGGAGCAGGGGGAAAGGGGGTGATGAAGGGTAGACCGAGTTTTCCATGTAGAGATTCTGGGCTAAAGAAGAGAGTTTTAGCTCTGTTTTGGTCATTAGTGTGTTTCCAGATGTGGACTTCAGGTGGGTGGGGTTAGGCGGACCCCGGACCAGGTGGTTGTCCTTTCCTCCCCCCCGCCACGGCGCGCGGTGGTTCGCTCCCCGCACTTCCCTGTTTGGGGCAGTCCTGCCCGCAGAAGTCGGTTCGGGAGCTGTCAGCGCAGGCGGGAGCGCGGCGGGGCGCGGGGTGGGCGCGGCCGACCCCGTCCCCGACCCGGCCCGCGACCGCCGACGTCCCGCGCGTGCCTCTCACCTGGCTAGCTAGTCCCCCTTGCCTTGTACCGCGCCCCTCGCTCGCTCCCCTGGTTCTCTCGCTCGCCGGCCGCCGGGCGGGCGGGCGGGCGCCGGAGACCCTGCCGGTGCTGAGACTTGGCAAGCGGGCGGTGAGGGCCCGGCTGCGGCCTCCTCGCCATGTCCTCTGCCTGCGACGCTAGCGGCCACTTCCCTTTACACGTCCTGGTCTGGAACAACGACTACCGGCAGCTGGAGAAGGAGCTGCAGGGCCAGGTGAGGGGCGAGGCGGGGGTCCGCCCCCGGCGAGGGGAGGGGGGAGTCGGGGGTCGCATCGCCTCCCTGAGCCCATCTTCAGTCCTCTGCCCTCGGGGCCCCGCAGACCCCTTCCACTCTGCAGTCGTGGGACAATAATAATAATAATAATAATAACAACATGTACTGAGTGTTCAAGGTGTTCCAGGCCCTGTGTCGAGGTTTTATATATATTATCTCTCTCAGCCTTTCCAGCAACCCTAGGAGGTAGGGACGGACTACCGTTAAATTTGACAGAGAAGGAAACTGAGGCTCTCAGAGGTTATGTGCCTTACACAAGGTCCCTCACCTGATAAATACCAAATCAGGATTTTTAACTCTGGCCAGCTGGCTCCAGAGCGCACCGTCTTAACCAATTAGGCCTGCCTCTCCCCAAAATGTATGAGCAACACACACGTCTCACCCCACCCATACGTTTTGTAAGGAAGGGCTTGGTTGGGTTTGGAGTCCAGGTTCTAACTTGCCCTGTGACCTTGGGCAAGGCATTTTCCTTTTCTGGCCCACGTCCACTTATTTGTAGCATGAGGGTGTTGATACCCCTGTGGGCAAATCTTGTACTTGACTATTATCAATAGGTCAAGTTTGAGAATCACTGGTGCACAGCATCCTTAAAATCACTTTCTGTTTTAAAGTGCTTTGATTCCTTACCTTTTATTTATTCCCATCTGTATAAGCAGTGGTTCTCAGTTGGAAGTGATTTCATCCCTCATCCCACACATCAAGTAATTAATGGAGACGTTTTTGGTTGTTACAAGTGGGGAGTGGGTGTTACTGGAATCTAATGGGTAGAGGCCAGGGAAGCTGCTCAATATCCTATAATGCACAAATGCGTAAGACGCCCCCCTCCCCAGCTAAGATTTATCTGTCCCAAAATGTCAGTAGCATTTTGCTTGAGAAACCCTGCCTTAAAGGCATCCCAGCAATTCTGGGAGGTATTGGTATCCTCAAGTTACAAACTAACAGACTTAGCAGTTAGGATGAGGATTTGTAATTATTTGGTATAATTGTTCTGGTTGACTTCATTTTATCCAGTGTGCTAAAGTTCTGGAGTCTGAATGGCTCCAATTTGATGCTGTAATTGTCAAGAAATTTTAGAGGAAAAGGGGCATTGGTTTTCTTATGGTTGGCAAAAATTGAGCAAGGTCAGCATCCCCCCCATGTGATGAATGGTTACTGCTAAGTGTGTTCTTGTACCTTGACATCTCCCTTTTAAGTCTGTTGAGCACCCACTGGAAGTCAAAAGTTGCTCTTTTTTCATTTAAATTCTCTATCCCGACAGAATAAACTTTCGTTTTAAGAGTCATTGCTGTTAATTAGATCATGCCCCCAGAGTAGATGATTCACCATTAGGCATTGCGGTATACCTGAAGATTTAATTCCCTTTCTCTTACTAAACGTGGCTCAGAGAGAATCCTCCATGATTTTGCTCTCAGATTTCAGTCTCACCTTGGACACTTTAAAAATGACCGGACAGTCTTGTTTTTAGTTCTGCTACGTTTTGCTTCTGCACTTCCTCGGTATCGGGGCCGCCCAGCTTCTTACGAAATATTGAGATAAAGTACAAGGAAAGTCACAAAACTAAAATCCTATTTGATAGAGAGGTTCATCATTGTCCTTAAACCACACACACGTTCAATACTGATTTCTGAAAGCAGCAGGCTTTCTGTTCATTGGAGTGAGGAAAAGGGTTTAAATGAAGCGCAGTCTGTCTTTATAGAAAAACTTGTTCGATAAGACCAAGTCTTAGTTTATAATCTACAATGTGGCATGGTTGAATTATTTCTTTTTCCTGCAAGCTGTGATAGACATGTTCATCGAAGGTTCGCTGTGCCTCTTACCTTGAAAAACGTTAAGGACTTTCGCGATTAGAGAATTATAAGTTTGCAGCAGGTTGTCCCGGAGTAAATTGATCCTTAATGCCTTTGACTGGCAAGGAGGTCAGGAGAGAATATTCATCTTTGCTAATTATTTGGTTTTGGCTTTGTTATTGGTTATCACTGTAGATCATTCCACAGGATCCTGTTTTCTCTGGGGAAGGAATAGTTGAAGTGTATTCAGAAAGAACATCTTGACTGTGGAAGCTTGATTGTCATGAGCACGCAATCCAGTTTCGATCCTGAAACTTGGCCGTTGAAGGGGTGGACATGGGGCTGGCTTCAAGGGTGTGCGACCTGGCAGTTGCACAGGGCATTGTGCTCAGAAGTGGCTGGTGCTTGGTGGTTTTTTTTTTTTTTTTTTTCCGGCTGTGCTGTGCGGCATGCGGGATCTTAGTTCTCCGACCAGGGATCGAACCCGTGCCCCCTGCAGTGGAAGCGTGGAGTCTTAACCACTGGACCACTTAACCACTGGACCAGGCAGGGAAGTCCCTCATGCTTGGTTTAATGCTCTGCAGTTATCGTCTTGAAGTTCTAAATTTTTTTTTTTTTTGATTAAGGGGCCTTGCATTTTGATTTTTCTCTGGGTCCTGCAAATTATGTAACTGCTTCAGGGTCAAGAAGTTGATAATTGATGTCATTAAAGTACAAGGCAGGGAATATTTTGCTGCTTTCATATTTATCGAGATCCTCTGTTAATTACAAAACAGTTGCCTACACCTGTGCCTTGGAGGCAGTTAGGTTAATGGCCAGTGCTATCGCAGGTTAGGTTGTGAGCTTGGGTGCTTAATTTACCCTTGCCGAATCGGTTCATCACCTGTCAAAACGCGGTATTTTGCTGTTTTGCCAGGCACCGTGCTGAAATGTTTTATGTGAAGTTTTAGATTTAATTCTCACATCAGTCCCCTGGGGACTGGTCCCATTTCACAGATGAGGAAATGGAGGTGGAGAGGTTCAGTCACCTGCTTACCCAGTAGTCGAACTAGGATGTCAACCCAGAAAGTCACAGTCTGCTTTAATCCTGTATTCTTAACCCTTCCGCTTTACTTCTTTCAGTGAAAATGCCTCCATTTCAGGATTCTGGAGAATGAAGCAGAGAACAGATCAGAAAGCAAAGGCACTTAGTAAATGGGAGCAGTACATTTACCATACTTGCTGCTGCTATCGTTATAATCATCCTGGGAATGTAGCTTCTTTTATGTATGTTCCAATTTTTCTACAAAGAACACGTATTGGTTGCATAATTAAAAACAAAAAAATTCTTATCACCCCAGCAATAAAACCAGCTGTTTCACTTGAGGCTTTGTTTGCCTGTAATTTTCTGCTGTCTGTTCCTTCATTCCTTCCATCCCACGAGTGAGACATGAAGCAGGCACACTGGTAGCTATAAGAATTTTATTTTGTTCTAGGAACAGTGGCACAGAAAGAATCAAGTTTATCCAGATGAAGAGGATAAGCGCGTGTTTCTGAGTGTGAGTGAGTCAGCCCCAGTGCCACCGTCTTGCTAATAGCTGGAGTTCACTGCTTGTGTAACTTTGCCAGTGATGAGATTGTTTCACGCTTTCAACGTTTACTCAGCAGAGGCACTTTATTAAGTGCCTCTTAACCCATCAGCTCTACTGCCTTTAATATTCAGCGGGGCCTTGAAGTTGGTTGGTGCAGTTGAAATGATTTGTGTTATGGTTATGTCATTTGTCACTTAGCCAGAGAGGTCTGTTAAACATCTTTTGGCCTTCCTGCTGATGCTGGAAGAATGAAGGAAAATTTACAGGGACAAATGCAAAGGTCAGTCAGTGCACCTTAGCAGGGGAGAGAAAGCCCTGGGATCGAGTGGAGTGGAGGGTGGCAGATGATGCCTGACTCCAGGGCCAGCCCCCTGTTAGGGAGCCAGCAGTGAAAGCACAAAATCTGGGCAAGAGGAAGAGGATGTTCTAGGCAGCTGCAGTGCCCGGAGCCTGACCAGGGAACCACCCCGGGGTTCTCATCCCAGCCAGGGGCTAGGCTGGGTGAGGCCACTGGGCACACGTTCAAGCCAGTGCCTGTTGGCTAGAGGCCCGCTGTGAGCCAGAGCCTTGCATCCAAGGGGAAGAGCCTGGAGCCTCCTCTCAGCTGCTCCTCCTCAGCCCTCAGAGGCTCAGGCTCACCTTAGGAACCAGGCTTGTATGGCTTCCTGACCCCGACCCCTGACTCGGAGTGGGAGAACCAGCTCAGGCCATAGCTGCAGAGGACCAAGGCGGTCTGAGAGTGCACAGGAATGAGGGTGGTTGACTCTCTCAAGCGAATGGAGGGCTGCTTAGCAGCCTCTTACCTGAGGCCTCCGCAGGAGGCCCCCGTGAGAGTTTCTGAAGCTCTGGCTGTGCGCTAGGGACCAAGGCTCAGAGGGGTTGAGTAATCAACCCAAGGCTAGTGAGGGGTCCGGAAGTGGGCCCGGTTGTCTGGCTCTGCAGCCCGCACTCAGCTGCGCCTTGACTGCGGCTGGAGAACGGCGGGCAGGCAAAGAGGGCTTGGACAAGAAAAGTCGGTGGGCTTACATTATCACATAAGGAGACGTGTAGAAATCTCATGCCTTTTCTTCTTTTGGGGCACGATGATAGTTAAGAGGGTGGGGATTTTTAATTTGGTACGGCTCATGACTGAAGAAACTTAAAGGAAAAACTTACATGGTCAGCTTCGACAGTGAATTCCAGTTAAATTCTGAAAGCTCTTGCTCATTAAACTAACGTCATTAGTTGAAGACCCTAAGCTCCACTATTAACTGTAAGGAAATTTGAACAAATCCCTTTTAGGGAGAAAGTGACGGCTTATATGAAACTATGTAATGTAGGTGTATGATAATAAGTGCTGGCTCTTCGAAGAGCTTTCTGTGTGGGTTAGGCTTGTGCCTTTGCCCTTGTAAGAACTTTGTAAGGTAGGTGGGGTTTTATTGTTTTTTTTTTAATCCTGTTTTACAAGGGAGCAAACTGAAGCTCAAGAGAAATTAAGCAACTCGTCAAACAGCATATAGATAGCGAGTAGATTAGTTTTATGTCTTACATAAAACACATACATATGTTGGTTTTCAAACATCTTTATTGAGATATAATTCACTTATGCAATTCACTCATTAAAGTATATTATTCACTGTTTTTTAGTATATTCAGAGTTGTGTGACTGTCACCACTATCACATTCCAGAACATTTTCATCACCCCAAAAAGAAACCCCACACCCATTAGCTGTCATTTCCTATTTCCCCCCCAACACCTTCAGCCCCAGACAACCATTAAGCTGCTTGCTATCTGTACAGATTTGCTTATTCTGGACATTTCATATAAATGCAGTCATACAATGTGTGGCCTTTTGTGTTTGGCTTCTTTAACCTAACATGATGTTATCAAGGTTCATCCATGTTGTGGAGGTATTAGTACTTCATTCCTTTTAATGGCTGAATAATATTCCATTGTATGTATAGAGTACATTTTGTTTATTCATTTGCCAGTTGATGGACATTTGTTTTTTCCCACCTTTGGGCCATTATGAATAATGCTGCTATGCATATCTGTGTGCAAGTTTTTGTGTGGTTGTATGTTTTTATTTTTTTTGGGTAAACACCTGCAAGTGGAATTGCTGGGTCTTATAGTAATTCTATGTTTAACTTTTGGAGGAACTGCCAACTCTTTTTCAAATTGACTGCACCATTTTACATTCCCACCAGCAGTGTATGAAGGTTCTAGTTTCTCCACATCCTTGTCAACACTTGTTATTGTCTGTCTTTTTGATTGTAGCCATCCTAATGGGGGTGAGGTATTATCACTTTGTGGTCTTGTGTTGCATTACCCTAATAACTAGTTATGTTGAGCATCTTTCATGTGCTTATTGGGCATTGGCATATCTTCTTTGAAGAAATGTCTATTTAAATCCTTTGCCCATTTTAAAACTGGATTATTTGTCTTTTTATTCTTGAGTAGTTAGAGTTCTTCATATTTTCCGGATACTAGCCCCTTATTAAGCATATGACTTGCAAATATTTTCTTCCATTCTTTAGGTTGTCTTTTTACTTTCTTTATGTCATTTGAAGTACAGCAGTTTTCAGTTTAGATGGAGTGTAGTTTATCTGCATTTTCTTTTGTCTCTTATGCATTTGGTGTTGTATCTGAGAAGGTTTTGGTTAACGCAAGTTCACAAAGATATAATCCTATGTTTTCTCCTAAGAGTTCTAGTGTTTTAGCTCTTACATTTAGGTTTTTGATCAACTTTGAGCTAATTTTTGCATATGGTATATACAGTACTTCATTCTTTTGCATGTGGATATCTAGTTGTTCAAGTACTATTTGTTGAAAAGATTATTCTTTCCCCATTGAGTTATTTTGGTGCCCTTGTTGAAAATCAATTGACCATAAATGTATAAGTTTATTTCTGGACTCTAGATTGTATTCCATTGATTTATATGTCTGTCCTTTTGCCAGTACCACACTGTCTTGATTGCTGTAGCTTTGTGTAGTAAGTTTTGAAATTGGGAAGTGTGAATCCTCAAATTTTACTCTTTGTTTCAAGATGGTTTTGGCTATTCTGGGTTCTTTGCATTTCCTATGAATCTTAGTATAAGCTTGTTCGTTTCTGCAGAAAGTCAGCTGGAATTTTGATAGAGATTGCATTGACTCTGTAGCTCAGTTTAGGGAGTTTTGACATGTTAAAATATTAAGTCTTCTGAACCATGAACATGGGATGCTTTTCCATTTATTTAGACCTTAATTTCTTTCAACAATGCTTTATGGTTTTCGGAGTATAAGGTTTATACTTCTTTTGTTGCTTATTCCCAAATGTTTTATTCTTTTCAGTGCTGTTGTAAAAGGAATTTAAAAAAAAGTAATTCATTCATTCATTCATTTTTGGCTGCATTTGGTCTTCGTTGCTGCATGCAGGCTTTCTCTAGTTGCAGCGAGCGGGGGCTACTCTTTGTTGCAGTGTGCGGGCTTCTCATTGCAGTGGCTTCTCTTGTTGCAGAGCATGGGCTCTAAGCGTGCAGGCTCAGTAGTTGTGGCCCACAGGGTTAGTTGCTCTGCGGCATGTGGGATCTTCCCGGATGAAGGCTCAAACCCGTGTCTCCTGCATTGGCAGGTGGATTCTTAACCACAGCACCACCAGGAAAGCCCTGTAAAAGGAATTTTTAAAGTTTCATTTTTGAGTTGCTACGAGTGTATAGATATACAATTGATTTTTCTGTATTGCTCTCGTATCCTGCAGCCTTGCAGAAATCATTAGTTCTAATAGTTTTTAAGTAGATTTCTTAGGATTTTCTATATATGAGATCATGTTGTCTGTGAGTAGAGATAGTTTTATGTCTTCCTTTCCAATCTGGATGCCTTTTATTTATTTTTCTTGCCTTATTGCCTTGGTTAGAACCTCTAGTACAATGCTGAATAGAAGTGATGAAAGAGAACATTCTTGTCTTGTTCCTATCTTAGGAGGAAAGCATCCAGTCTTTCACCATTAAATATGATATTAGCTGTGGGGTTTTCACAGGCGGATGCTGTTTGAGGAAGTTCCCTTCCATTCCTAGTTTGTTGAGTGTTTTTTTATCATGAAGGGGTGTGGGATTTTGTGAAATGCTTTTTCTGCATTGTCTTAGTCCATTTGAGCTGCGGTAACAAATATCATAGAGTGGATAGTTTATAAACAATAGAAATTTATTTCTTATAGTTCTGGAGCCTTGAAGTCCAAGATCATGGTGCCAGCAGGTTTGGTGTGGTGGCTGCTGAGGGCTCTCCTGCTGGTTCATAGCAGGTGCATTCTCACTGTGTCCTAACATGGTAGAAGGTGGTTAGCAAGCTCTCTGGAGCCTCTTTTATAAAGGCACTAATTCCATTCATGAGGGCTTCATTCTCATGATCTAAGCACTTCCCAAAGGCCCCACTTCCTAATACCATCATCTTTAGAGGTCAGGATTTCAACATACAAAGTTTGGGTGGACACTTCACCTTCAGACTACAGCATGCATTTATCGAGATGGTCCTGTGTTTTTTATTTTATTTTATTCTGTTGATATGCTGTGTTACATTAATTGATTGTCAGATGTTAAGCCACCCTTGGCATTTGTGGGATAAACTCACTTGGTCATGGTGTACAATAGCCCTTTTTATATGTTGCTGAATTTACTTTGCTAGAATATTGTTGAGGATTTTTGTACCTATATTCACAAGAGATACTGGTCTGTGGTTTTCTTTTTGGTGACGTGTTCATCATCAGGATAATACTGGGCTTATAAAATGAATTGGGAAGTTTTCCTTCCTCTTCTGTTTTTTTGGGTTTGTGAAGAATTGGTATTAATTTATTGAACGTTTGGTAGAATTCACCAGTGAAGCCATCTAGGCCTGAGGTTTTTTTCCTGGGAAGTTTTAAAATTACTGATTCAATCTCTTTTCTTGTTACAATTTTTTTTCAGGTTTTCTATTTTTTCCTAAGTCAGTTTTGCTAGTTTGTGGCTGTCTAGGAGTATGTGCATTTCATCTAAATTCTAATTTATTGGCATATGGTTGTTCATAGCATTCATTTATAATACTTCTAATTTCTGTAGAGTTGTTAGTAATATCCACTTTTACATTCCCGATTTTGGTAACTTTAGTCTTCTCTCTTTTTTTTTTCCTTCGTCAGTCTAGCTGAAATTTTGTCAATTTTGTTGATATTTTCCAAGAGCCAACTTTTGGTTTTGTTGATTTTTCTCTATTGATTTTCTATCCTTTTTTTCCACTCTAATTGTTATTCATCCATTGTTTTAAATCACACTGTCACCGTAATATATTATATTATTCTTCCTTCCTTCTCTCCTTTCAAATGAGGAGAGGCACAGGAGGCTCTGAACAGTTAGCCATGCAAAGTGTGCAGCTATGTGGCTCCGAGATACAGTTTTCCCTGTGGTCCAAAACAGAAAAATGTCAACAAAATATATTTGGCTTTCATTTTATACATCGTATCTTAATGGTTGCCCAGGAGCTTAGTCCGAGATGTTAGTTTTGTTCTGGGGTATGAATTAAAGTAAGTAGAGTTTCCCCTTTTGTGTGGTAAATATTGTTAAGCATCTCCTGTGTCGGGCAGTATGCTAACCCTAGCACCTTTCATGTAGTACATTGAACTTGTTGAGTAAGAGAACAGTATCTGGGGCTTCCCTGGTGGCGCAGTGGTTGAGAGTCCGCCTGCCGATGCCAGGGACACAGGTTCATGCCCCGGTCCAGGAAGATCCCACATGCCGCGGAGCGGCTAGGCCCGTGAGCCATGGCCGCTGAGCCTGCGCGTCTGGAACCTGTGCTCCGCAGCGGGAGAGGCCACAACAGTGAGAGGCCCGCGTACCGCAAAAAAAAAAAAAAAAAGAAAGAAAAAAAAGAAAACAGTATCTGTAAGAGACATGAAAGAAAATAATGAATTTGCTAATTATTTCTTTCCTAATAAACTTCAGCTTAGTTAATAGTTTAAAGCCATATTACTTTTTTTAAAGAACGATGATTTAATGCAAATTAGAGTCTACGGTGGCAGAAGCTAAGAAATAGGAGACTCGGATCCTGCCCTGTGGATGCTTTGGTGAGATAGACAGGCCGGCCCCTTGGCAAAAGTCAGGGAATCCCAGGAGGTGGTGTGGGCCCCGTTCCAGGATACTTGTTGACATTTCAGCACCTGAGAGAACGCTGAGGCCTGGGGTTGGTCCAGGAGGACGCATGTTCACTTAGCAGAATGTCTTCGACCACTTCTATTTTTCCTCAGTAGCAGTTCCTGTCTTCACTCCACAATAGCCATGATACAATTAGCAAAACAGGGAAGCTCAGTAGCTGTTGGATAGTAGCTGCTTACCCACAGTCCGGCTTACCTTCCTTTCCTTTGGCTGATAGTGGCTTGTTCTGGATATCTCTGGAGGCTGCACAACAACTAGCATCTCAAATCAACATAAAGCACATTTTCTCAGCAGTATCATGGCACGTAAAAGTTTTTATATTCCAAAAGCCCCATGGCAGTTTCTTGTGTCCTTGGAAGAACATCCAGAGCCGTCTTTGGAAGGCAGCACCCAGTTGTTCAGACTGAGCTCTGGAGACCCAGCGCAGGTGCCGGGAGGAGGGCCAAAATAGGAATGAAGAGTGAAAGCCAAATGGACATTTATCTGCAAATATGTCCACACACATGCCTGGTGGATCATGCTGGTTGTCTGTGGAACCCGTGGGTGCTGCTACTTCAGGGCACTCAACACACAATAATGAGAGTGGTGTTTTGGTGGGAATCCAGCTAGAGAATGTAATTTTATTCTAACTCAAATTATCTTTTGTACTTTCGGTTTTTTTTTTTTTTTTTTTTTTTGCGGTACACGGGCCTCTCACTGTTGGGGCCTCTCCCGTTGCGGAGCACAGGCTCCGGACGCGCAGGCTCAGCGGCCATGGCTCACGGGCCCAGCTGCGCCGCGGCATGTGGGATCTTCCCGGACCAGGGCACGAACCCGTGTCCCCTGCATCGGCAGGCGGACTCTCAACCACTGCGCCACCAGGGAAGTCCTGTACTTTCGGTTTTGATTAAAGTCCTGCACTTCCTGTTCTTGACTTGAATGCTGAGATGTGCTGGAGAAATCCCCCATGTTCCGCATCATAGGGTGGTTGCATTTCCATGAAAGCCCTTAGCCTTATTTAGACTTAATTTGAGTGCTGTTGTGTTCAGTGCCATTCGTGCTTAAGGTTGTGTTCAGTGATCTGAGGCCTATAGCCAGTGTTTATGAGGCACTTAACTTTATAGAAAAAGGAACTTAGTAACTGTCATCTTTATGTATAGCTCCCAGAGTCATGTTTCAGTCTTGCACTTGCAAGCATTCATTTTCCCATATAGTGCTGTCATGATGTGCAAATACTATTTTTAAATTTTTTTTGAATTTTATTTATTTTTTCATATAGCAGGTTCTTATTATCTGTTTTATACATATTAGTGTATATATGGCAGTCCCAATCTCCCAACTCATCTCACCACCACCACCATCCCCCTGCCATTTTCTCTCCTTGGTGTCCCTACGTTTGTTCTCTACATCTGTGTCACTATTTCTGCCCTGCAAACTGGTTCATCTGTACCATTCTTCTAGGTTCCACATATATGCGTTAATATACAATATTTGTTTTTCTCTTTCTGACTTACTTCACTCTGTATGACAGTCTCTAGATCCATCCATGTCTCTACAAATGACCCAGTTTCGTTCCTTTTTATGGCTGAGTAATATTCCATTGTATATATGTACCACATCTTCTTTATTCATTCCTTTGTCGATGGGCATTTAGGTTGCTGCCATGACCTGGTTATTGTAAATAGTGCTGCAGTGAACATTGGCGTGCATGTGTCTTTTTTTTTTTTTTTTTTGCGGTATGCGGGCCTCTCACTGCTGTGACCTCTCCCACCGCAGAACACAGGCTCCGGACGCGCAGGCCCAGCGGCCATGGCTCACGGGCCCAGCCGATCCGCGGCATGTGGGATCCTCCCGGGCCGGGGCACGAACCCGCGTCCCCTGCATCGGCAGGCGGACTCCCAACCACTACGCCACCAGGGAAGCCCGCATGTGTCTTTTTGAATTATGGTTTTCTCTGGGTATATGCCCAGTAGTGGGATTGCTGGGTCATATGGTAATTCTATTTTTAGTTTTTTAAGGAACCTCCATACTGTTCTCCATAGTGGCTGTATCAATTTACATTTCCACCAACAATGCAAGAGGGATCCCTTTTCTCCACACCCTCTCCAGCATTTGTTGTTTGTAGATTTTCTGATGATGCCCATTCTAACTGGTGTGAGGTGATACCTCATTGTAGTTTTGATTTGCATTTCTCTAATAATTAGTGATGTTGAGCAGCTTTTCACGTGCTTCTTGACCATCTGTATGTCTTCTTTGGAGAGATGTCTACTTTGGTCTTCTGCCCATTTTTTTCCCTAATTATTATTTACTTTATTTATTTATTTTTGGCTGCGTTGGGTCTTTGTTGCTGTGCGCAGTCTTTCTCTAGTTGCAGTGAGCAGGGGCTACTCTTCGTTGCGGTGTGCGGGCTTCTCATTACGATGGCTTCTCTTGTTGCAGAGCACGGGCTCCGGGTGCCCAGGCTTCAGGAGTCGTGGCTCACTGGCTCTGGAGCACAGGCTCAGTAGTTGTGGTGCGTGGGCTTAGTTACTCCATGGCATATGGGATCTTCCTGGACCAGGGCTTGAACCTGTGTCCCCTGCATTGGCAGGCACATTCTTAACCGCTGGGCCACCAAGGAAGCTTCCCTTGCCCATTTTTGATTGGGTTGTTTATTTTTTTTAATATTGAGCTGCATGAGCTGTTTATATATTTTGTAAATTAATCGTTTGTTGATTCATTGGCAAATATTTTCTCCCATTTTGAGAGTTGTCTTTTTGTCTTGTTTGTAGTTTCCTTTGCTTTGCAAAAGCTTTTAAATTTCGTTAGGTCCCATTTGTTTATTTTTGTTTTTATTTCCATTACTCTAGGAGGTGGATCAAAAAAAATCTTGCTGTGATTTATGTCAAAGAGTGTTCTTCCTATGCTTTCCTCTAAGAGTTTTATAGTGTCTGGTCTTACATTTAGGTCTCTAATCCATTTTGTGTATGGATTTTGTGTTTGTTTTTGTGTATGGTGTTAGGGAGTGTTCTAATTTCATTCTTTTACATGTAGCTGTCTAGTTTTCCCAGCACCACTTACTGAAGAGACTGTCTTTTCTCCATTGTATATCCTTGTCTCTTTTGTCATAGATTAGTTGACCATAGGTGCGTGGGTTTATCTCGGCTTTCTATCCTGTTCCATTGATCTGTATTTCTGTTTTTGTGCCAGTACCATATTGTCTTGATTACTGTAGCTTTGTAGTATAGTCTGAGGTCAGGGAGTCTGATTCCTCCAGCTCCATTTTTTTCCCTCAAGACTGCTTTGGCTTTTCGGGGTCTTTTGTGTCTCCATACAAATTTTAAGATTTTTTTGTTCTAGCTCTGTAAAAAATGCCACTGGTAATTTGATAGGGATTGCACTGAATCTGTAGATTGCTTTGGGTAGTTTAGTCATGTTCACAATATTGATTCTTGCAATCCAAGAACGTGGTATATCTCTCCATCTGTTTGTGTCATCTTTGATTTCTTTCATCAGTGTTTTATAGTTTTCTGAGTAAAGATTTTCTTATTTATTTATTTATTTATGGCTGCGTTGGGTCTTCATTGCTGCGCGTGGGCTTTCTTTAGTTGCGTCGAGCAGGGGCTACTCTTCGTTGTGGTGTACAGGCTTCTCATTGTGGCGGCTTCTCTTGTTGCGGAGCATGGGCTCTAGGCGTGTGGGCTTCAGTAGTTGTGGCACGCAGGCTCTAGAGTGCAGGCTCAGTAGTTGTGGTGTACGGGCTTAGTTGCTCTGCAGCATGTGGGATCTTCCCGGACCAGGGTTTCAACCCGTGTCCCCTGCATTGGCAGGTGGATTCTTAATCACTGTGCCACCAGGGAAGCCCTGAGTACAGGTCTTTTACCTCCTTAGGTAGGTTTATTCCTAGGTATTTTTTTTTTTTTTTTTTTGCGGTACGCGGGCCTCTCACTGTTGTGGCATCTCCTGTTGTGGAGCACAGGCTCCGGACGCGCAGGCTCAGCGGCTATGGCTCATGGGCCCAGCCGCTCCGCGGCATGTGGGATCTTCCCGGACCGGGGCACAAACCCGTGTCCCCTGCATCGGCAGGCGGACTCGCAACCACTGCACCACCAGGGAAGCCCTATTCCTAGGTATTTTATTCTTTTTGTTGCAGTGATGAATGGGATTGTTTCCTTAATTTCTCTTTCTGACCTTTCATTGTTAGTATATAGGAATGAAAGAGATTTCTGTGCATTAATTTTGTATCCTGCAACTTTACCAAATTCATTGATTAGCCTAGTAGTTTTCTGGTTGCATCTTTATGATTCTCTATGTATAGTATCATGTCATCTGCAAACAGTGACAGGTTTACTTCTTCTTTTCCAATTTGTATTCCTTTTGTTTCTTTTTCTTCTCTGATTGCCATGGCTAGGACTTCCCAAACTATGTTGAATAATAGTGGTGAGAGTGGACATCCTTGTCTTGTTCCTGATCTTAGAGGAAATGCTTTCAGTTTTTCACCATTGAGAATGATGTTTGCTGTGGGTTTGTCGTATATGGCCTTTATTATGTTGAGGTAGGTTCCCTCTATGCCCACTTTCTGGAGAGTTTTTATCATAAATCGGTGTTGAGTTTTGTCAAAAGCTTTTTCTGCATCTATTGAGATGACCATATGGTTTTTCTTCTTCACTTTGTTAATATGGTGTGTCACATTGATTGATTTGCATATATTGAAGAATCCTTGTATCCCTGGGATAAATCCCACTTGATCATTGTGTATGATCCTTTTAATGTGTTGTTGGATTTTGTTTGCTAGTATTTTGTTGAGGATTTTTGCATCTATGTTCATCAGTGATATTGGTCTGTAATTTTCTTTTTTTGTAGTAGCTTTGGTTTTGGTATCAGGGTGATGGTGGCCTCATAGAATGAGTTTGGGAGTGTTCCTTCCTCTGCAGTTTTTTGGAAGAGTTTGAGAAGGATGGGTGTTAGCTCTTCTCTAAATGTTTGACAGAATTCACCTGTGAAGCCATCTGGTCCTGGACTTTTGTTTGTTGGAAGATTTTTGATCACAGTTTCAATTTCATTCCTTGTGATTGGTCTGTTCATATTTTCTGTTTCCACCTGGTTCAGTCTTGGAAGGTTATACCTTTCTAAGAATTTGTCCATTTCTTCCAGGTTGTCCATTTTATTGGCATAGAGTTGTTTGTAGTAGTCGCTTATGATGCTTTGTATTTCTGCAGTGTCTGTTGTAATTTCTCCTTTTTCATTTCTTTATTGATATGAGTTCTCTCCCTCTTTTTCTTGATGAACCTGGCTAAAGGTTTATCAGTTTTGTTTATCTTCTCAAAGAACCAGCTTTTAGTTTTATTGATATTTGCTGTTGTTTTCTTTGTTTGTATTTCATTTATTTCTGCTCTGATCTTTATGATTTCTTTCCTTCTGCTAACTTTGGGTTTTGTTTGTTCTTCTTCTCTAGTTCCTTTAGGTGTAAGTTTAGATTGTTTATTTGAGATTTTTCTTGTTTCTTCAGGTAGGCTTGTATTGCTATAAACTTCCCTCTTAGAACTGCTTTTGTTGCATCCCACAGGTTTTGGATCATGGTGTTTTTGTTGTAATTTGTCTCTAGATATTTTTTATTTCCTCTTTGATTTCTTCAGTGATCTCTTGGTTATTTAGTAACGTATTGTTTAGCCTCCATGTGTTTGTGTTTTTTACATTTTTTTCCCTGTGATGGATTTTAATCTCATAGCATTGTGGTCGGAAAAGATGCTTGATATGCTTTCAATTTTCTTAAATTTACCGAGGCTTGATTTGTGACCCGAAATGTGATCAATCCTGGAGAATGTTCTGTGCGCACTTGAGAAGAAAGTGTAATTTGTTGTTTTGGGGTGGAATTTCCTATAAATATCAATTAAATCTATCTGGTCTGTTGTGTCATTTAAAGCTTGTGTTTCTTTATTAATTTTCTGTCTGTATGATCTGTCCATTGGTGTAAGTGAGATGTTAAAGTTTCCCACTATTATTGTGTTACTGTCAGTTTCCTCTTTTATAGCTGTTAGTTGCCTTATGTATTGAGGTGCTCCTGTGTTGGGTGCATATATATTTATAATTGTTATATCTTCTTGGATTGATCCCTGATCATTATGTAGTGTCCTTCCTTGTCTCTTGTAACATTCTTTAAGTCTATTTTATCTGATACGAGTATTGCTACTCCAGCTTTCTTTTGATTTCCATTTGCATGGAATATGTTTTTCCATCCTCTCACTTTCAGTCTGTATGTGTCCCTAGGTTTGATGTGGGTCTCTTGTAGACAGCATATATGTGGGTCTTGTTTTTGTATCCATTCAGTAAGCCTGTGTCTTTTGGTTGGAGCATTTAATCCATTCACGTTTAAGGTAATTATCAATATGTATATTCCTATTACCATTTTCTTAATTGTTTTGGTTTGTTTTTGTAGATCCTTTTCCTTTCTTGTGTTTCCCACTTAGAGAAGTTCCTTTAGCATTTGCTGTAGAGCTGGTTTGGTGGTGCTGAATTCTCTTAGCTTTTGCTTGTCTGTAAGGCTTTTGATTTCTCCGTTGAATCTGAATGAGATCCTTGCCGGCTAGAGTAATCTTGGTTGTAGGTTCTTCCCTTTCATCACTTTAAATATATCATGCCACTCCCTTCTGACTTGTAGCGTTTCTGCTGAGAAATCAGCTGTTAACCTTATGGGAGTTCCCTTGTATGTTATTTGTCATTTTTCCCTTGTTGCTTTCAATAATTTTCTTTGTCTTTAATTTTTGTCAATTTGATTACTATGTGTCTCAGCGTGTCTCTCCTTGGGTTTATCCTGTATGGGACTCTCTGCGCTTCCTGGACTTGGGTGGCTATTTCCTCTCCCATGTTAGGGAAGTTTTCGACTATAATCTCTTCAAATATTTTCTCGGGTCCTTTCTCTCTCACTTTTCCTCCTGGGACCCCTATAATGCGAATGTTGTTGCGTTTAATGTTATCCCAGAGGTCTCTTAGGCTGTCTTCATTTCTTTTCAATCTTTTTTCTTCATTCTGTTCTGTGGCAGTGAATTCCACCATTCTGTCTTCCAGGTCACTTATCCGTTCTTCTGCCTCATTTATTCTGCTATTGATTCCTTCTGGCGTATTTTTCATTTCAGTTATTGGATTGTTCATCTCTGTTTGTTTGTTCTTTAATTCTTCTAGGTCTTTGTTAAACATTTCTTGCATCTTCTCGATCTTTGCCTCCATTCTTTTTCCAAGGTCCTGGATCATCTTCACTATCATTATTCTGAGTTCTTTCTCTGGAAGGTTGCCTATCTCCACTTCATTCAGTTGTTTTTCTGGGGTTTTATCTTGTTCCTTCATCTGGTACAAAGTCCTCTGCCTTTTCATTTTGTCTGTCTTTCTGTGAATGTGGTTTTCCTTCCACAGGCTGCAGAATTGTAGTTCTTCTTGCTTCTGCTGTCTGCCCTCTGGTGGATGAGGCTATCTAAGAGGCTTGTACAAACTTCCTGATCAGAGGGACTGGTGGTGGGTGGAGCTGGGTGTTGCCCTGGTGGGCAGAACTCAGTAAAACTTTAATCTGCTTGTCTGCTGATGGGTGGGGCCGAGTTCCCTCTTGTTGGTTGTTTGGCCTGAGGCAACCCAGCACTGGAGCCTACTGGGCTCTTTGCTGGGGCTAATGGTGGACTCTGGGAGGGCTCACGCCAAGGAGTACTTCCCAGAACTTTTGCTGCCAGTGTCCTTGTCCCCATGGTGAGCCACAGCCACCTCTGTCCCGCCTCTGCAGGAGACCCTCCAACACTAGCAGGTAGGTCTGATTTAGTCTCCTATGGGGTCAGTGCTCCTTCCCCTGGGTCCCACTGCTCACACTACTTTGTATGTGCCCTCCAAGAGTGGAGTCTCTGTTTCCTCCAGTCCTGTTGAAGTCCTGCAGTCAAATCCCACTAGCCTTCAAAGTTTGATTCTCTAGGAATTCCTCCTCCCGTTGCCAGACCCCCAGATTGGGAAGCTGACATGGGGCTCAGAACCTTCACTCCAGTGGGTGGACTTCTGTGGTATAAATGTTCTCCAGTTTGTGAGTCACCCCCCCCCCAGCAGTTATGGGATTTGATTTTATTGTGATTGTGCCCCTCTTACCATCTCATTGTGGCTTCTCCTTTGTCTTTGGATGTGGGGTATCTATTTTGGTGAGTTCCAGTATCTTCCTGTCGATTATTGTTCAGCAGTTAGTTGTGATTCCGGTGCTCTCGCAAGAGGGAGTGAGCACACATCCTTCTACTCCGCTATCTTGAACCAGTCCTCCTCTTTTTTAATATTATTTGCACACTAGTAAAAATCTCTAATACGAGTCCAAAATCAATTATTCAATGGTATATCTTACATTAGAATCACAGGCTAATTTGTCAGATTCTCTAATACATTATCTAAATCTTACAAACATTGAAAATGCCATATTACACAGAATACTACTAAAGTTAACACAAAAATGAATACTGTGGATTTGGTGTATTTCATCTTTCTCATATTTAATTCTGAACTGTCTTAGGATTAAATGACATTTACCATCCACAGCACATTGAGGGTACTGTCTCAAGCCTCCTGGGCTTACCTTTGCAGGAGAATGGGGAGTCCTGTCTCAGTAGCCTGAGGTTGCTTTTAGGCCCAGATGTGTCAGAGAGATTCTTCTGCCACCACTGTGAACACACCAAATCCCTTCTGTGTGATGCTATGTCAACAGGGTTCTCCCAGACCCTCCTATTTTATTTATTTATTTATTTATTTATTTATTTGCGGTAAGCAGGCCTCTCACTGTTGTGGCCTCTCCTGTTGCGGAGCACAGGCTCTGGACGCGCAGGCCCAGCGGCCATGGCTCACGGGCCCAGCCGCTCCGCGGCATGTGGGATCTTCCCGGACCGGCGCACGAACCCGCATCCCCTGCATCGGCAGGCGGACTCTCAACCACTGCGCCACCAGGGAAGCCCCGACCCTTCTATTTTAAATTTTTATACTGAATATTATCTCTCAAACTCCTTTCCACGTTTTTATGTAATATATCCAATTATATAAATGCCAGTGTTTACTTTACAGAATGTGGAGGCTCTGGATCCGCGAGGTCGAACCTTATTGCATCTTGCTGTTTCTTTGGGACATTTGGAATCTGCTAGAGTCTTGCTCCGACATAAAGCAGACGTTACAAAAGAAAATCGCGAGGGATGGACAGGCAAGTATACTTGTAAAATAATTTAAAGCCTTTCATTTTGTTTTCTCTTTTCTGAATAAAGGCCAGTTTCAGTCCTTATTGTCCCAAGTCATCTTTATCTTAAGACTCTTTCTCTCTTGGAACTTGGGGCTGGGCAAGAAGATGAGAGCCTCGGATGCTGCTGGCTCGTCTGCAGCACAGTGGTCCGAATTATGTCCTGGGCCAAGAGCCCTGGGTAGAGGGTGACTCCTTATCCAGAAAGCAGCTCTGTGTGCATCAGACATGAGTGTGGAGGCCGGATTTCCCCTGAGGAATGTGGTGGTAACTCTAGCGAGTCCATGAGGATAGACAAAATAAAAAAAATTATAGCTGAACGTAGTAGTATTTTCCAGTGAAATCCTGGCACTTCACTTGTTTTGCACACTCTCATACTCTCAGAATTACTCTCAGAGTAATTTTGAGTTGACTGAGCAAGGATGTACACAACACAAACCCTACCTGCCCATCTCCACAGTTATGTGATCGCACAGTGAAAGCCAGCTCTGAAGACACTGTCAGTATTTCAGAGCCAGTGGTAAGAAAGGGGGGAAAGGGAACGATGGTAGGGTTTGCTCAAGAGGCTAAGAGTGCTATGTTCTCTTCTCTTCTCAGTCAGGTAAGGGCTAGAAGTAAGTAGTCATGGTCATAAAGATCAGGGGGGGCTGCAGCCTGGGTCCCACTTTGAAGAGAATATTGGCCTTTGATCCAGATAGATACTTTTCATAGTGGTTTTGGAATTTGTCAGAAAGTGTGAGAATACAGGGGGGTCAAATTTCACTTTTTTGCCTTCCAGTTTTGCACGAGGCTGTGAGCACTGGTGATCCCGAGATGGTGTACACAGTCCTTCAGCATCGGGACTTCCACAACACATCCATGGCCCTCGAGGGAGTTCCCGAGCTGCTCCAGAAAATTCTCGAGGTAGCCATAAAAATTGACAGTGCCATCATTGGAGTTAAATGCTGACACAGCAGCTGCGGACACAGTTTGACATCCTTGTGTGCCTTCCTAAAGAGTTTTATGAGTCGTGAATACGATGTATTGAATACCAAATGCATTATTCCTTGCTTTTCCAACTTGTTAAATGTATGAAGTCTTTCACAAATTACGTTTCCGGGTCATTAAGACTTACTCTTTTAAGTGTTATTTAAAAATTAGAACTAAAGACAAATGGACATCAAGCAATTAATTTGTCTAGCTGCCTGTTTTCTTACAAGTAGCATCCCGAGCTCAGGTCATCTTGGGGAAATTGTAATGAACATTGTGACTATATGGGGATTTTCAGGGCCTGTTGAGGCTCAGAAGTCTGTGTGCAGCTCTTCTTGACACCCCTGTCACTTCTAGCCATTTGTATTTTGTGACTTCTAATCCATTCCCTTAATTTATTTATAGTTACTGGCTTTGGGGCAGTTTCTCTCTCTTGTGAATGATGTATGGGCTCTGTGACAGAGAATTTTCTTAAAAGACTTTACTTCTAGGCTCTTGGATTGTTTTGGATGGTGGTTACCATTCTTCAGATAACCTTTGTCACTTGCAATAACTGTCTTATTGGTCAACCATATGCAATATTCCCGAGGCAGCAGGAGACGAGAAAGTACCAGCGGTTCAATTTTCATGTTGTTTATTCTCAGTTTAAACACAGAAGTGAGCTCCCCAAGTATTTCCAAAGATATTTGCTAGATAAATCGGCTTTCCACATTTCTTGAGAAAAATTAACAATTCTGTTGAGAAAAGGAATAACTTTGCTGTGAGACAATCACTGCTTGTTATCTGAGCACTCTTCTTAAAAAAAATTTCTGTGACACAAGCTAAATCCTGCCTAAGACATTCGTTTTACACATACTACAAGAAAACCGTCCATGAAGTATGAAATTGTTGTATCCATTGTATGTAAAATAGATGTGTGTTTGAGTGCATAAAGATCACATAGATTTGTTTTCTTATCTAACTCACTGTAGGAGGAACTAAAAACATCATTTGTCCATTTGACAAAGCAGAAAATGACTTATTTAACATGGAGTCACCCACACTTAAAAAATTCAGTATAAAAGACTTTCTGTTTTTTACCTATATTGATCCATAGCAGTGAACTGCACTGAGTGGTATTCTCTGCTGGAGGTTATAGACAGCCCACAAATAACATGGTGCTTGGTGGCACCAGAGGCCGTGCATGACGGCTTGTCTTTCAACAGTGTCTCCTTGTTACGTGTCCACATTTCTTATCCATTGCCCCTCAGAGTGTCTTCACCCATCACTGGAATCTGGTTTTTCTTGAGCAGAAAAACACCTGGAATTTCTGGCATTTTTCTTCCTTCATGCTAACTGTTGGATTTCTTAAGTAGCTCTCCAAGAACCTTCTGTAGGAATTCATGGTAGGTCAGAAAATCATCCTAAACAGGCCTGCTGTGGTGGTGTGAAACCTCAAAAAGCCAAATCCTAAAACTTTAAGAGGAAAGTGGGGCTAAAGTCTTCTGTTAACTGGAGGGAAAACTCAACTTTCTGGGGGCAGTGATGTCTTGCAGCCTCTTGGTTTCAGAGTGGTCCGATAAACACCAAGCACTTCCCAGCACACAAAGCCTTTCACGGTCAAGTTCCCCATAGAACAGATGGGGTCCATGCTCCCTCTTCTCTGCTTAGACCAGCCTGTGACCCATATCGTGTGGTGGTGCTTGAGCCCATCCTCCTGGCTCATGGGCCATTACTGTTAGGAACACGGTTGAGCCCCTAAATCAACTTTGACTTTATCTCCCTCCAACCTTGTCACTTGCAGTTAACTTTATTAACTGTCTAGACATATTTTATATTGAGATAAAATAACAGCCTGAACATAAAATAAGGATTTAGTGTGATGGGTTTGCGATTTATGTTTCTTCTTCTCTGTTCTTTCTCGCTCTCCCTTTTAAACACCCCTAGTAAACCTTACTGTGTTTGTGTTTAGTTAATGGTACCAAGGGTATTTTATTTTTTATTTTATTTTTTAAAAATTAATTTTAATTGGAGTATAGTTGATTTACAGTGTTGTGTTAGTTTCCACTGTAAGGGGTAATTTATTTTAAACCTTTGTCCTTCAGGCTCCGGATTTCTACGTGCAGATGAAGTGGGAATTCACCAGCTGGGGTGAGTGGCTGTGGGCTTGAAATTTATTTAGCTTGAATATAGGCTTATATAACTTTCTATAAAAGTTATATGTATTTTTTTAATCTAGAAAATGAATAGATGAGAGTGAGGGAAGACAGTCACCCACAGTCCCACATAAACACAACTGTTGTTGATGCTTTAGGTGTGTTCCTTCCAAACTTTTACTACGTGCATAAGACTTTTTCTCCCAAGCATTCATCAGTACAATATATAGACAATTCTGTCTCTTCCTTTTATCAGTTATCGCTGACATGTATCTATATTATTCGTTTTTTAATATCTCACTTTAAATGGCTAAAATCTTAGTAAGGTTTATCATAAATCAGTTACTCATTTCCTTGTGGAGTTCAACGCGATCCTTTTAAACTTGTTTCTCTTTTCTTTTTTTAAAAAATTATTTATTTATTTTTGGCTGCGTTGGGTCTTCGTTGCTGCGCACGGGCTTTCTCTAGTTGCGGCGAGCGGGGGCTACTCTTCGTTGTGGTGCGCAGGCTTCTCATTGTGGTGGCTTTTCTTGTTGTGGAGCATGGACTCTAGGCACGCGGGCTTCAGTAGTTGTGGCTCGTGGGCTCTAGAGCACAGGCTCAGTAGTTGTGGTGCACAGGCTTAGTTGCTCTGCAGAATGTGGGATCTTCCCGGACCAGGGCTCGAACCCGTGTCCCCTGCATTGGCAGGCGGATTCTTAACCATTGCGCCACCAGGGAAGTCCTAAACTTGTTTTTCTAAGGAAGAAGATGAGATGAATATTGGAATAGCTTGTTTTTAACAAAATGGATGTATTTCTCCAAAATCTTATGTAAGGCAAATTGACTGACAGTAATTTTCCTAGATGTTCTACTTCTGTTTCTTGTAGATCAGTTAATGACAGTTTCTAACTCCCAGATTTTCAGCTCTTTTCACTTCCAGACTTCCCTTTCAGGCAAGAAGTCATATTTGTAATAAAACATTTAAATGAAGTAAAAAGTATATGAAAGAACAGAACTTCAGCTTCTTCTATGAAACTGAGTTCTTTTTAATGCAAATAACCACTCTGATGTCAGTTTTTATTAAAAAAGCAGCATATTTTAGACATTTGATATCTTGAATGGTGGGTCTGACAGTATAGGGGGGCCTCAGCCAGATGGCGAGAGGAGCATATGTGGATAAGGACAGCCAGATGGATGCACTCTAGCCCTGATGGTAGTCAGTGAGAGGGGTTCATTCGGGATTGAGAATACTCTCGGGAAATTGATTTAGCGTTTTCTCTGGACAAGACATAGATCTGCAGTTTTATAAACAGCTGTAGAACAGAAAGTCCATTTTTATTTTTTAAGAATGACTCCTTGTATTGTAAGTGTGGGAGTCAAGCCCAGTTCTGTATGACCGACGCCATCTTGCCACTCCTGTCCTTTCACTAAAGTCAGAATCCTGATTTCTGGGGCCTGGCTGTTCTGCTTGGCCCTCGGGCTTTTCTCAGTAGTACATTTCTCTTCTCCAGTGCCCTTGGTTTCCAGAATATGCCCGAATGATGTCTGTCGCATCTGGAAAAGTGGTGCCAAACTGCGTGTGGATATCACGTTGCTGGGATTTGAGAACATGAGCTGGATAAGAGGGAGGCGGAGTTTTATCTTTAAGGGAGAAGGTGAGTGGTTCTGTTTTAGTAATCACTGCTCTTCCTAAGTTCTGAGTGATTTTTTAACCATCAAAATGTATTCACAGTTATGTGCCTTTTCCGTGCCTGTCTCTGGGGCATGTTTTGTTGTTGTTGCCGTTATTCTTATTAGTTATTCAACTCTCAATTCCTGTATCTTATTTCTTATCTGGATAGTTCTCTTGCACATATCATTTACCACCCAACACTGTTACCCTCTTGACATATGCTGTTCCTAAACCTCTGAGTGCAAGACCCTGTCTTGTATCTCTTTATATTGCCTCCATAATCAGGCATGGTCCCCTAATGGAGGGTGAGAAATGGTGTGGCTAACCCAGGGTTGTGCATAAATAATTTATATTAATTAGGTAATCATATACTTAAAGAAGTAGTACACAGATGAAATGTGTTGCTAACAAAAAATACAAGTTATTTAAAAAGTCTGCATCTTTGGGGAAGATGGCCCAGAGCCTCCTCTGAGTTATGGAAAGTTGGCCAGATCATTCCTGGGCAAGTAGGTAATCGATAATCAATAGTCTTTGGGTTTTATCAGATAGCACCAGGGGGTGGGGGGGGATGGGGTGTGTGTGAAAGATGATGCAGTTTAACATACAAAGCTTCTGGGTTTTGCATCTTACTTGCGCTGTGCTTAGTTACGCCCTTCTTTCCATGAGCAGACAACTGGGCAGAGTTAATGGAAGTCAACCACGATGACAAAGTGGTCACCACCGAACACTTTGACCTTTCCCAGGAAATGGAGCGCCTCACTCTGGACTTGATGAAGCCAAAAGGCAGGGAGGTTGAGAGGCGGCTCACAAGCCCAGTCATTAACACCAGCCTTGATACTAAAAACATTGCTTTTGAAAGGTATGGATTTAGGTTCTGCATTTTCACATCTAATCCCTTTACTGCTATCTTTAGTGCCACGTATATATTAATTGGAAAGTATGGGTGGATTGGGATTTTTCTAATACGGTGTAAGAAACACTAGTGGGTTTTAAAGTTGATCTCTGCTCTAACCAAACAAACCACAGCTGACATCCTCCACCATGTATCATTTTTATGGCACATTGGTTAAGTCTTGGAGAAATGTCTTCATGTTCTTTTATGGGCCCTTTTTCTGATGGATTTTACTTGAATTTTATTTCTGTGTTTGGCAATCCACAAGACTCCCTAGTCCCAAATCATGGAGCTTTGAGTTTCCGAGGTAGAATCCAGTACTGAGTGTGGTTATACTGATATTAGTCAGTCAAATACACACTTATCATACAATTCAATGTGGTTCTCCCCCTCATCAACCTCCTGCTTCCCCATGAGGCCTAACAGTTTAGAGCAAGAGTCTGGAGGGGTTTCAGTTTTATTCCATACTTTATCTGGAGAAACCTCTGGGGAGGTCTGTGCCTCGGTTAACCCGGGTGAGAACACCATTTCTGGGCCTCTGCCTGTGGGCAGAGCCGAGGCGGGGAGGGCCTTTGTAAGAGGGTGGAGGCTGTCATAGCTGTTGGCCTGAGTGCTTCTACCGTAGAACACACCGAACTGAGGGATTCTGTAAGAGCCCTGAGTGTTTGCCTAGGATGTCACATCCAGCTCTCTGTAAACCAAAGCAGCGGACGTAGCCTGAGCTGACATGGACACTATTCTTCTGGATTTAGGCTTTCTTTTCTCTTAATGAATATACTGACTGTTCTCTCTTTTCCTTTTCTTCTTTGTTTCCAGTATAAAATTTATTAATAAAACTGAGAGTCTTTGGTTTAATCAAACATAAGGTTTAAGTGCCCCTTTCCCCGAATTTAGATCAAGCTGTGGAATTAGGGTATTTGTTGGTAGCAGAAGAGAAAATGCCAGGTATGCTGCTGCTTTGGGAGTGACACCCCCTGAGGCAGGGTCAGTCCCCTGTCGCCAGCCTCCTCGCACCGGCCTCACCAGGTGACAGCCGCTGTCTTCCAGGGACAGCAAGGTTTAGGGACTGACCGTGGCTTTACCTGGAAGGGTCTTGGGAAAACATCTCCAGGCTTCAGCATTTGCCTCTGCAGGCCGGGAGGGCACGCCGGCCTAGGGCTCTGCTCATAAAGCTGGAAGACGGGGGAGCCGAGGGCTGGAGGAGCCTGGCACCATCGGCAGGGCTGCTAACTGTGCAGCTCTGAGCAAGCGGCTTCATCTTCAGGTTCCTGTTTTCCTCAGCTGAAAAGAAAAAAGGAGTGAATCTCGAGATGAAATCTCAGATGTCATGAGAGGAGCCACTGTTCCCCCTAGTTTAGCAGCAGAGTTGTAGCGTCATTGTTTGCTCTGAAGTGTAATTTACAGAGAATGTGATGGTTACTGGCTGTTACCCAGCGGAGGGTAGACAGCCCCCCTTCCATTTGTACTGAGTTACATTTTGTATTCCTGTGGTCCCGGGGTTTTCAGATGGTTGAGGCTAACCCTCATTTTGCAAGCATCAGAGAGTTGCTGAGAGAGAATTTCTAGAAGGCACCTGCTGGTTTCAGTGGTGCTTGAAATGAAATAGGTGCTTAGTGAGCTTCTCGTGGTTCAAGCAAGGGCTTGGGCCCCTCTTGAGGGCGAGGTTTGCTGCTAGAAAAAGTGTGCTTGCCTGGTTCTTACCCGAGGCGTGAGCTAGTGTTCAGCTGATTAAATTTGGAAGATGTGGGCCTGTTATGACAGTCTTCTTCACCCCTTTCTTTCTCCTAATCTTACTCTGAGCTTGATGTTTGCAAAGTAATACTTTTGCCCGAGTGAATTTTGGGCCTGCGGATATATACCCTCTGGCTGCAGTTTGGATTTGTCTCTCCTCTGAAAGGTTCTGCTCTGCCCACCTTAAACAGAGCATTCCCTGCCACCCTCAGAGCCTTTCTCCACATTGTGTGGCAGCCTCCGAGTCCCAGCATGTGCTGAGTGGCCTTTGGCATGGTGGTCTCAGTGGAGACGGGCAGAGGTGAAAATGGCAAAAGAGGAAGCTGGGTTTTCTCCTATCATTATCAGATGCCTCTGCACATACAGTTAATCAAGGAGCCAAGGATTTATTAGAATCTTGGTTTTAAAATAGGATGTAGATGTTGAGTTTAATAACTAAGCTGTCAGAGAGTGGATGTGGGGAAGGAAATGGAGCAGCCAGGATTGCAGGTAGAGCAGGTGTGGCTGAGTGAGGAGTGTGGCAGTTCCCAGGGAGAAAGTGCGGCTCTGATTTCTCAGCATCCACGAAGGACGAAGTGGAGCAGACCTAGTCATCCTTCAGTCCGAGTGCCAGAAAGCGATGATTTCCTGTGCCAAGATATCAAGTTCTTAGTGAAAGACAGGAACTGAGGATTGAACTGTTCACCCAAAGGAATATCTTGATTTTCATTGATCGCCGACTAAAAGGGGACTAAGGTTCATTAATGAGGCAGGTGCGGTCCCTAAATTTGTTTCTGGAATGTAAATTGGAGATAGCTAGCATGTGGTATCATCCTTTTAGGCGTCCTCTCTTTCCCTCCATCGGTCACATTGTGCTAACTGTGGGTAATGAATAGTAAAGTAAGCTCTGGTCCCTCCTTTCTCTGATGGACTGTAATGCACACATAAAACTCCGCATACCCTGTCTGGACTAATTGCATTTACCAAATCTCATTAGAAGAAAAGCAAACTGTTTGGAAACACAACATTTAGATAACCGCCCCCCCGGGCCACCGTTCTGGAGCTTCCTGCGCAGTGTCCTGCTTCACCCCGGGGTCGGAGCAGGAGGCAGGCAGTTGCCCGACACAGGCCCAAGTGCAGCAATCACAGCGGAGCTGGGATGTGACGTCCTAGACAAAGGGGCAGTCTGGGCAGGGCTCCCCCGGGAGTGGGAGCATTTCCCAGGGTGAGCTGCTTTGAAAAAGAATCAGAGCCTCTTGGCCGCATTTGGCTCCTAAATGCATTTTTTTTCCAGGAGTATATTGAGTTGAGTAACTGGGTGTTTGGGCACTTTACCAATGCTACAGCTGCTGCTGAAGTGCTGGGCTGCTTTAAAAGCAGTTCCACAGAGCTGGACTCAACGGCTGGGCTGAAAAACTGCTTTTGATATTCTTTTCCCCCGCTGCACCAAACCTGATAACGCGCGCGAACTCCCAAGCCTTTCCACAGGCACTAATGGCTTCTGCGAGCAGCTCTCCACAGTGATGAGTTCCTGCCTCACCCATGTTCTCCAGGAGCAGGATGGTCTGTGCCTCACTGTTCTAAGAATTCCTGGATTGAGATACTGCTGGCTGCTTATGGGGATAGAGCCACTGACTCTATCGGTGCCCACGGCTGGGATGACTCAGATGAATGCTCTGGCCCAGAGTGGCGAGCCCTTGGACGCTGGTCATCTGCACTCACTTCTTGGGGACAGCTGTCCAATAAATGTCACCACCTTTGTTGCCTCTGCCGGCAGCTTTCGTAAAGAAGCCAAGAATGGAGGCTTTCTCTTGCCGGGGGTGAGGCAAATTGATTAATAACTGTGGGAGGGGGTGGGGGATGCTTGAGCCATCTGTTGTTAATAACATCCTTCTGTGGACAGTAGGACCCTAATTTCCAAGTGTCCTTCACTAACTTAAGCTGGGGGAAGAAACCTATAAAGGCTGCAGGGATAAATCTGAATGGCATATTGTACATGTGGAAATTTGTGGTGTTCACTTTTTATCAGAACTAAATCCGGATTCTGGGGCTGGAGGACAGATAAAGCAGAAGTTGTTAATGGTTACGAAGCAAAGGTAAAAGGAAACTCTTAAAATAAGATTTAACATAGCTATTTAGCTTCTATGCAAATGAGGAGTCTGTTCAGATTTTGTCATGCATCTGTGCCATGGAGGTGCTCTGGGGAATAAGTTCTGTCTAATGTGTCTCTTCCTTGGATTTATCTTATTTGACTTTCAGAAAATGGAATAGCATGTCCCAAGGAGGTCTCTAGTTATGGCAAAGAGAAACTGTGTTGTAGAGAAATGAGTCCAGGTACCAGTTGTCCTGGTGGGAGTGACAATTCCTTTAATTCTTTAAAAAAAAGAAAAGAAAAGAAAAAGAAAGGACTAGATTTAACCTGCTTGTTCATCTTATTTTAATCACCTGAGTGGGTTTAAAATATATATATTGTAAAGTAGCTTTTATGACTCTCCCAATATTTTTAGTCAGCCTAATTGTAACCAGTAGGCTTCCAGCCCACTTACCTGATGTCAGTGAATTTAGGAGATAGTTGTCATAGTGGAGACGACAGTTGCTCGAGTCATCTGGCACTGTGTCAGCTGGAAAGCTGTTTCCTGGCCTCTCGTTAGCCCTGCAGTGCAGCGGGGATTGATGGCTCACGACGGTGCTGCCAGTAGCTGCAGGGTCCTCTGGTGACCTCTGAGTGAGCAAAGAAAGCTTACATCATGCTCAGTGAGATGCACTTAGAAATAGTCCTTCCAGTGCTGGGTGTGTTTCCTGAATCTTTAGACGTTGGGAATCCACGTTTTGGCATATAGTTAATTCTTTGTGAACTGTGATGTTTGATTTTCCAGACCCCAGTATTCTTCAATCAACCTTGAAAACAGAGCATTGACCCTGGCAGTTAAAATAATTTGAGGTCAATATACGGGATACCTTTTAAATAGTGGCTTGCTGGTTTTCTCTAAATCTTACCAGTGTAGAGAACCTTGTGTTCCTTCCTTTTTCCTTCTGTCGGATGGCTAAGTCGGTCTGAGTATAAGATTACCACAAATCAGTCCAAGTACACAATGCAGGTTGGGGCCCCTTAGTAGAAATCCAGCTGGGAGGCCTAAATTGCAGGACCTTCTTTGAGAGTGTTTAGCAACAAGAAGGGCAAGTTGGAAAGTGCAGCCTGTCACCCTTAACTACTCAGGGGTAATTAAAAATGTCAGAGATGCAAAGTAACTGCTGATGCATTTCTAAGTTGGTAGCTGTGTATTTTCTCTGAAGGGTTCTGATGAATGTTAACCATTTCTCATTTTTATTTTGCTGGGTTTTGTTTTGTTTTGGCTTCAGCATTCTTGCTCTTGCTATGCTTATTTGTTGAGTTTTGATTCCCCGTGTCACTGTTTCCTTTCACACACATCTCTCAAGGTTTATACAGTGAACAATGTGAGTGTGATAACCAAAATACGGACAGAACATCTGACTGAGGAAGAAAAAAAGAGATATAAAGGTAATCTCTTCCCTTCTCTCTTTCTTTTAAAAATAAATTTATTTATTTTACTTATTTATTTGGCTGCGTTGGGTCTTTGTCGCTGTGTGCGGGCTTTCTCTAGTTGCAGTGAGCAGGGGCTACTCTTCATTGCTGCGCGCGGGCTTCTCATTGCGATGGCTTCTCTTGTTGCAGAGCACGGGCTCTAAGCGCACGGGCTTCAGTAGTTGTGGCACATGGGCTCAGTAGCTGTGGCTCGCGGGCTCTAGAGTGCAGGCTCAGTAGTTGTGGCGCACGGGCTTAGTTGCTCTGCGGCATGTGGGATCTTCCCGGACCAGGGCTCAAACCCATGTACCCTGCATTGGCAGGTGGATTCTTAACCACTGCGCCACCAAGGAAGTCCCCCTTCTCCCCCCTCTTTTTTTTTTTTTTTTTTTTAGCCTAGAGGAAGTCTTTGTTGCCTCTGTTAAATTTGGGGGTTAATGTGATTAGGTCATGCGAATCCAAATTTCCTTTTTATAAAATTTTCCTTAGTCTGACTCATTCTTGGAGGTCCTCGCCTGTGGTTGGCTCCAGCTGTAATTAAAGCCATTCGCAGGGCTTGTTTATGTGTTATGCAGGACAATTGTTGGATTCGGTTGAAAAAGTAGATAAGGATATTGAAAAATATTTATCACTGGAATGAGTGATTTAGTCCAAACTATCACGATGAAAGATTTGGACAGAACTTGGGCTCTGAGCCAAAACATAGCCAATACATGGCTGCCATATCCCAGCTGGCGGGAGGCCGGTTCAGGGCCGTGTGAAGTACCTACCTGCTGTGCCTTGGTCTCCTCAGCAGTGAAATGAGTGCTACCAGACCTGCCTTAGAGTCATCGGGAGGATCAGATGAGCTATTACACGTAAACCTTGAGACTGGGGCTTGCAGCGTGCGGTGAGCGTGTGGCCATTGTTAACTCACACCTCCTCTACCGTTCCCATTAGTCCAGTTTGACAGGTAAGGAAGCTGAGGCCTCCGACCAGCCAAGGTGCAGTTAGAATCCAGATCTGGCTCGTTCCTAAATCCAAACTTTCTCTACTCTTCTGATTGAATTCTTATAACTATTGTTCATCTAGCTTAGAGATCCTAATAAAAAGTGTCCTAGAAAAAGTAAGTTAGGGGCTTCCCTGGTGGCGCAGTGATTAAGAATCTGCCTGCCAATGCAGGGGACACGGGTTTGATCCCTGGTCTGGGAAGATCCCACATGCCGCAGAGGAACTAAGCCTGTGTGCTACAACTACTGAGCCTGTGCTCTAAAGCCTGCGAGCCACAACTACTGAGCCAGCATGCCACAATTACTGAAGCCTGTGTGCCTAGAGCCCGAGCTCCACAACAAGAGAAGCCACCCCAATGAGAAGCCCGTGCACTGCAATGACGAGGAGCCCCTGCTCACCACAACTAGAGAAAGCCTGCACGCAACAACGAAGACTCAATGCAGCCATAAATAAATAAATAAGTATTTTTTAAAAAAACGAAAACAAAAAAGGATAAATTAGCTGATAGCTATTGGGGATGATTTTATTGGCCTGTCCATAGACGGATTTCCTAATGCATGATGGAGAAACATGAAGGTAGGATGAGAATCTTTTTCTATAATCATAATTAAGGTATAATATTCAACATTCAACTTTTCCCTCCTCTGTAGCGGACAGGAACCCACTGGAGTCTTTGCTGGGGACTGTGGAACACCAATTTGGTGCTCAAGGGGTAAGTCGAAGTGTGAGCTTCCAGCACGGTTTAACAGGAGATGACTTTTCTCTGCTTGTGGTGGCATTTACTGAATCCTGAGCAGACCACTTGATTTGAACAGGCTAAAAAGTACTCCCCATCTGGAATCTGAGATATTCTTTTGGAAGAGAATAAGATGAGTGAGTCTTTGAAAATAAAGATTTTAGAGGCAGGTAGTGATTATAGAAATCAGGTGCTTTCTCTCCTGTTTTAAACTAGGCCCTCTCTGTAAAATGGAACTGAAAAAAGGATTCAGGACTTTATATTTTAATAGAGCACCTGAACAAACACTTCCTTTCTCAGTCCTCACAATAACCATATGAAATTGCTGCCGTGGAGGTCACTGCGGGTCAGAAAAATGAAATTACCTTTCCAGCGTCCCAGGCTAAAGAAGGACAGAGCTGGAACCTGAACTCCAAATCTTCCAGATCCCATGTGCTTTCAGATATGTCTGTCTGTCTGTCTTTTTCCTTTCTGTAATCAGGAGATAAAAGGAGAGTGGAGAAATGATTTGAAATGGAGAAATCCATTAGACTTGGTCATGTAGTTTGGTAATCTGTTTGTCAATTTTCTTGTTCTGTGCAGTTAACTTAATAAAAAAAAGTTAATGACTAGAACTTCCTGCTCTGTAGCTGGTTAACATGTCCACCTCAGAGGCTAGGTGCCCTAGGCCTCCACTTGTCAGCATCATTTGGCATTTCTGACTCCCCTGAGTTCTGGCTCGGCAGGACCTCACCACAGAGTGTGCCACCGCCAACAACCCCACAGCCATCACGCCTGATGAGTACTTCAACGAAGAGTTTGATCTGAAGGACAGAGACATCGGAAGGCCGAAAGAGCTGACGATTAGAACACAAAAGTAAGAGAGACTCAGCAGCCGTTGTCAACGGATTCTTGATTGTTTCAGAAGTCGTGCTGTTTTCCAGTGTCATGTTCGGTCCTTCCTCTGTTCCCTTCCTTTAAAAATAATTTCAAATTACTGGAACTTCCCTGGCGGTCCTGTGATTAAGACCCTTCCACTGCAGGGGGCACAGGTTTGATCCCTGGTCTGGGAACTAAGGTCCTACATCCTGCAAAAAAAAAAAAAACAAAAACCCAAAATAACAAAAATTACTTTATCTGATGAAAGGTAACAGTAGATTGCCCATCTTATTATTCGACCTTCTCCAAGTAGAATATAGATTGGATATAAGAATTCCTTATTTATTTTTTTTAACTGTCAACAAGCTTCAGCTGATCAAATGAAATGGTTTCCACCAGCTACCAGTTCTTCCTGCTTGCTATCGATTAAGGCTGTAGCGCAGGTCATTTCCCCTGCTTGCCCGATGACAGGGTGATGCGAGTCCTTTGTGGCTCTAATCCCTTCCCAGCTCAGACGTAGGGGAGGTAAGATGACTGGGAAGGCTGGGGCGTGGGGCATAAGGAAGCTGACGTTGTCTAGCCTACTGCGTAGAAGTAACGCAGTCTCCCTATCTGAGGGAGATGGCCTCAGTCTTTTCTCATCCAATCCGGCAGGTTTAAAGCGATGCTGTGGATGTGTGAGGAGTTTCCTCTGTCTCTCGTGGAGCAGGTCATCCCCATCATTGACCTGATGGCCCGAACTAGCGCGCATTTTGCCCGACTGAGAGACTTCATCAAACTGGAATTCCCACCTGGATTTCCTGTCAAAATAGGTACCGTTCAATAAACCACGGGAGTGCCCATAGGTTCTGCCCGTTTTTGCGGGAGACAGAGTGTGCTTCAGGGAATTGGAGCATCTGAGGCAAAAGAAGCAGACAGTAGACTTAACGGAGGAGGGCAGAGTTATCCTCTAGTTTAATTTGGTTTAAAGAAGTGTCATGATTCTTAGTTCATTTTGCATATTAACATTAGGAGATCCCTCCCCAGCCATCAGTTCTATTTACAGATGGTGCTGACATGAAAAAGGCATAAAAACGTGACACATTCATTGTTTTAATATGAAACCTTACTTAAGTGAAACTTCAAATTAAACTTATTATTTGAGGAAGACAATTGACACTAAGATCCTTTGATACGTTAATATGTTTCTGGGCTTGAATTAGTCTGCGTGATACCACATACAATACATATTACTTGTGAGGAAGTTACATTTTGGATAGTTGTATCCTGGCTCCTGTATCCTGTATCCACTTGAATCCTGGCTCGATCACTTACTGTGATCTAGGAGAAGTCGCTTAACCTCTCTGAATCTCAGTTTTCCCATCTGTATATTGGGAAGGGTTGTTATGATGATTAAATGAAATCATACTTATAAAAAGTACTTGGCATGGTACCAGCATAGTAAGCGCTCAGTAAATGCTGGCTGTTATTCTTCTCAGTAAAGTTTATTTATAAAAGCTTTTATTTTATTAGAAATTCCCTTGTTTCATGTCTTAAATGCACGGATTACATTTGGAAATGTTAATGGCTGTAGCACTGCTGAAGAAACTGTATCTCAAAATGTGGAAGGGACCCCATCTGATTCAGGTAAAAAAAAAAAAAGTTGGATTATGTGATTAAAAAAAACCTCATACATTTAGTCATTATAGTAATTATTCAGTTTGAAATTAGAGTATCTTATGAGTAGATCTCTGTCTTGAATGAAAGAAAATTTTAGATTTAGTTTCAATTAAGTGAAAAAAAGTTTGCAGAATATGTATGACCCCACTCGAATTAAAAAGACAGCCTGTTCTTAAAAAACAACTTTATTGAGGTGTAACGTGTATGTAATAAAATACTCCCATTTTAAATGTAACGGTTCAATGCCTTTTGGCAAATGTATACACCCACGTAACCCCTACCACAGGCAAGATACAGAACATTTCCATCACCCCCCAAAATTTCCTCAGGCTCCTTTGCCATCAATCCAATTCAGATTTTGGATGCTATTGTAAATGGACTTATTTCTTAATTTTATTTTCCAGTTACTCATTGCTAGTATATCGAAATGTAATTGAATTTTTTTTTTTAATTTTTATTGTGGTAAAATAGTGCTCTGTGTCTTAGGCCAGTTGAGGGATATACAGGCCTTTGTTTTATTATTATCATTTTTATTTTAAGTTACAGATATCTTACATCTTCTTTCATATATTTACTATATTTCATAATGAAAAAGGAAAAAAAAACCACATTGGTGTGATTGTGTGATATATACACATCACATTCCTCAAAGGACCCACAAGTAAACACTGGTTACCTCTGGAATTTGGAAATAGGAGACAGGGTGTAGGGAGAGAGATCTTCACTTTTCATTTTACAGTCTTCTGTATATTTTTTGTGTGACTATGCATTTTATTACTAAAAAAAAGTGAAGGCAAAAAGAAAAAAACAGTATTCCAGTACTTTTCTCTGTCAAGATTATTCTTCCTTGAAATCTCTCTTACATAGTAGCCAACCTTGATTTTAATCGTTATAATTTTTTCATTTTTTTAATTAAAAAAAAGTTTTATAAAAAGTTGAAGTGGAAATTTATTTTACTCACTCAGGCACTGTACTGTCACCTTTTGTGTTTCAGCTTCCACTCTCACAAACTTTGAGGTTGATCAGTCTGTGTTTGAAATTCCTGAATCTTACCACGTTCAAGACAACGGCAGAAATGTGTATTTGCAGGATGAAGATTACGAGATAATGCAGTTTGCCATCCAGCAGAGCTTACTGGAGTCCAGAAGAAGCCAGGTGCATTTATCAGAATAAATGGTGGGGCTTGGAAGCTTGGCCTCAGTTTGGCCTCAGTCTTTGGCTAACCTGACAGACTTACTCTAAATGACAAGTTTGGCAAATTCATGGTATTTACATGGGTTATTTTATATTTTATGTACCTGGTCTTTTATAAAAGCTTATGAGACCAGCTGCATAGCCCCAGTCAGCATCATTCACAGGATAGAGCCTGACAGACTTGTCTTTTCCTTATACTCACTGATGTAGCTAATAATCTTCTATCTTTCGGAGCGTGCTATATAACTTCTCAGTGGTGAAACAGTAAATTCTTGCTAGTTTACGCCATCATATTTTCCCTAGAATGTTATCTATGTGTCAGTAGTCTCATACAAAGGTATGTGGATTTTAATCCCAACTTCCTCCCCAATGAAGACCAGTCATTGCGTTGTGGTTGCTCAATAAGAGTGTGATGAAAAGGATGGTTGATTCATTGTTAAAATTGTTTTTCACTCAGATGTTTCATTCTGTGGTAAGGGGCATAATCCCAGACTCTTGAGCACTAAGGAGAGAACAGACCAGCCTGAGAACAGTTGCCTCTTGTCTTCCTATGTGGTTCTTCCTCAAGGCCTCACCTTCCTGGGACCGTCCAGGGCTTGAGGATAGTAACTCCTCTGTCCCCTCCCTCTGTGGCTTCCTGCTCTACTAGAGTGGGATCTGCTTCTCCCTCCACTGCCCTTTGGCGTGGTCCTGGGCTCCTGTTGTCCATTTGTTTGTTCATTGGTTTCTTCTGTCCTTCCATCGTTCATTCGGCAGATGTTTGCACAGTGCCTGCTTTGTGCCAGACTCTGTGCCAGGTGCTGGGAGTTCTTTGATGAAGCAGCCCCAGCGCCTGCCGTCATGGGGCCGCTAAGCTTTGAGAATGGTACCCACACTCCAGTGTCCCCCCAGCTGTGGTTTTTGGCATCCTGGTTTTTTCTGAAGTCTCAGCTTGGGTAACATGAGCCCCGCCTCCCATGGACCCGTTCTTAGAGCCATTCTGTTTTCTGAGGCTGCTGGGCCAAGGGCCAGACCCCAGGGCTGGCATGTTCCCCTTGAGAGAGGCTTCCCTGTCCTAGCCATCACTGTCAATCCAGTATGCGTTTCCTTTTCCTGTTATAAGTGAGCTTATTTTTTCCCCCAATAGCTACTTAAACCTTGTCGGCCATAAATTTTGAGAAGAGGAGTAGCCAAAGACGACTAATAATGAGTTATGTATTCCAGTCTTGCTCTAGAAGAATTAGCTGCTTTGTTCATTGAAACTTGGCCTGAGGTTGAGTTGTTTTTAATAGATTGACAGCTACCACCTTCTCATACTTGATATCAAATCAAGCAAGGTAGTGGACCATATACTATCTGACATTTGGGTGTCATTTTAGAGATAACCCCAGTCTCTATTGATTTTTCACACAGTTTTGTGGATAATGGACTTGTAAATATTCTTAATCTTGTTCTTGCTGCTTTCCTTTTGTTATCAGTACAACAGTTTATTCCTTCTAAGGGGTATTCGTGTCTGTCACATGTCTTTCCTAGGAGCTTTCAGGACCAGCTTCTAGTGGAGGGACTGGCCAGGCACATACCTGTGACGCCCAGGATGAGAGGTGACTGAAGTGACTCTTGATTATTGACCCGAGGTTGGCACAGGCGCTTAGGACACTCGGCAGTGGGCCTGGCAAGAGAGACTTGATACAATGTCAGCTCTCTTGCTTCCTCTTGGGGCAATTCCTCATAAAAGGAGCTCTGAACTCTCGGGGGCTGAGCTTCCAGGAACTGGTGATAGAATTGCTGACCAGTTCACTAACCATTGCCGTGGGCAGAAAGGCACCCAGTAAATGTTTTCTGATCGGTCTGATCTTCTGCGAAGAACGTATGATCACAGAGGGTCTAGGTGCCGTCAGTGGGAAGTTTATACAGTGTTAAGGACGGTGCCACTTTGGGGAAGGGCTACAGAGATGATTAGATTATTATTATTATTATTTTTTGGCTGCACCATGTGGCTTGTGGGATCTTACTTCCCAGACCAAGGATCGAACCTGTGCCCTCAGCAATGAAAGCTTGGAGTCCTAACCACTGGACTGCCAGGGAATTCCCAGATTATCTGTTTTAAAAGGGGTTAAACTGGAAAGATTCATTTTACAAAGCATTTTCCTGTAGTTTGGGCACATATGAAAACCTGTTGAAGTTGGGTTTTGCTTTAAAATAGATCCAGGTTCAATTCCTAGCCCCATCACTTAGTGGCTGGGTGATCTCGGGCAGGTATGTACCTGCATCCAGCACCTGCACCCCCAGAGTTACATGGGATCGATGGCATCATGTACAAGAGGGGACAGGAAGCGCCGGGCTCGGCGCACACTGGGTCCGCAGTTAAGAAATATGGCTGCTGCTGCTGCTGCTGCCACGATGACGATGTTAAAACAGTTTCTCTGCCCCATGTCGTTCTCACGCAGGGCTGTCCAGGAGAGCCTCCCCTCCGACTCTGAAGGCCTGTGCCCCGGCGCCTCCCGTGAGACCAGCCGTTTTGACAGCGACCTGCAGCTGGCCATGGAGCTCTCCGCCAAAGAGCTGGAGGAGCACGAGCTGCGGCTGCGGGAGGAGGAGGCGGAGCTGCAGCAGGTCTTACAGCTGTCGCTCACCGAGAAGTAGTCCTTCCTGCCTCCCACCCAGAGGCTCTGTCCGCACGCGGGCCCAGGGACTGCGCCTCACACGATGCAGCATCGGACCCTGCTTTCCACAGAGGTGCGGGGCCAGGGCCCCCCGGGGCCACCCGCGACGCTCCCCGGTGAACGGGCTGGCGGCCAGCGGCCCCATCTCCAGGCTTGAGGGGAGGAGAGCGTCCTCACTTTCCATAGCTGTACTGGCTTGCAGGTCACGTTTTTACTACCAGCTTTAGATAAAAACCCAATCCCCAATCCCACCCCGCAGGTTTGTACATTAATTTTTATCAAGGAGTGATAACAAAACAAGTTCTTGCGGAGTCAGGGTGCTTTTATATATGAGAGCAGCAGCCTTTGCAGAGTGTGGTGTATGAGAACTTGGGAGACACTTCTGTACAGTTCACCAAAGAAATGGATCATTTGTGCCCTTCTGCTTTTCTATTTTTACCTTTCTACAGGGTTTCTAGGGCACTGTCACTGTTCTACTCCATCCCCACCTTATTCCACTCCTTCCACACCCAGCTAGAGAGGAGATAAGTACAGGATCTATTTTACTTTAGGGTTAACTATTTGCATCAAATTAAGATATACAGATGCCAACAGACGTTGCCTTAGCCTTAAAAATTACTAATGGTTTCAAACCACCTCACTCCACTTTGAGGGATCTGATTTGAATTTGTAAAGGCAGTTCCTTTGAGAGCAGGATCCTCCAGGCTAAATCCAAGGCAGCTAATCCTGGCCCTGGAGGAGCCGCTAGTAGAGCCCGAGGCTTGTTACTGAAGTGGGCAGGCTGACCAAAGGATCACCAAACCAGGGGTGTGTTCCAGGCCGCCTCTGGTGAAGGGTCTCCATGCAGAGGCCTAGGAAGACCTCACTACGTGCCCTGGGCGCACCTGAGAGGAAGGGGTGGGCTTGAAACTAGAAAGGGAGCTACAAACGGAACTCAGTGGCTCTGTATTCAAAAGGGAAAATGATGATTCTACGTTACTTTTTAGAGTTCAAATCAACATCTTTCTGGATGAATATATTTTTTAACAGAATCTTTTTATTATTTTTAAAAGATATAAAAATGACTACTCCCATCAGTAGCAATACAAGGTTATACATTTTAACCAGATTTTCTCAGGCCTTTTTTGGATACCCTTAGTAGTTAACTATTTTGTCTAACCCTTCTGTAAATAACCACCGCACAACATAGAGAACCTGGGGAATACGGCCGAGGGCACCCTCACTCCAGCCCGGCCCATGGATTCATTCCTACAGGCTGCACTGAAATCACCTAGTAACAATATCCTCCTCCTCTGTTTTGCGTCCATTTCCTGTCTGTTGCGCTGCTTTGGGACGGGAAGGGAAACAGGAACTACCGGTCCATTTAACGGCTGTATATACAGTTAGCGTTGCCAATGAAACGTTCCCAAAGAATTGTGCTTTTGATTCCATGTGACCATCTGCCTTTCTTTTCATGGTCTGACCAAAATTCCTTCTCTGCACACGAGGCCAGTATATGCAGCATCATGTTTGTTTCAGATACACGGTTAGCATTTTGTTTACTTGGCGTTTACCTTGAGCCAAGATACGTCTTGGGAATGGCTGCAGTTAGGCCCCATCGTTTACTCACTAAGGTGAACAGAGGTAATCTCTGTTTGCATTCCATTGTTCTGCTTCCCCATGTCTTTGACTTTCTCCCCAGGAGGTCAGTTAACAAGGGACTGAACTTTGTGTCACTGTCACAGCAGTTTTCGATATGTGTTCACTCTTAAAATACAAATAAAGACTGCTTCCTTAGAGGGTGCTCGTACAATATTCTAGACAGCCTTTGAGTCTTTTTTTCTCTTCACATTTTTCTAGTCCCTTCCTGTTATGTATGTTACTGGAACATTAGAATTCCTCCCAGTCCTCGCTCGTGTGTGACAAAGGTGGCACAGTCCTCTCAGTGTCCTGCCCAAGTCACACGGTCCACACGCCCGCACGCTAGTCCTTTCAAATGGAAACTCCAAAGCCAGCATTGGGCCGCTCTGAGTACCTCTGCAGCCCTGGAGAGGGACTGTCTCTTGTGGAGTGCTGGAAGCCAAGCCAACATTAGATCTCTCTAATCTCAGTAAATCTGCTGTCTCCTTTCTTGGAAGTTCAGGTGATGATTCAGCCTCCTGGACTTGCCGTACACCTGAATATGTTGGTAATAAAACAAAAAAGGCAGTGACCAGTAAAAACTGTTTGGGTTCCGGAAATGAGGCCTTGGTATTTCCAGAAGTTGTGAAGGATCTGCTTTGGGGTGGGGTGGGGTGGGGTGGGCGGGAAGTAAGCAATATTTTGAGCATTGTGAAAACTGTTACTCTTCTTAGGTCAAGACAAGCCATACCTATGGCTTATTTCATTAAACTAATAGTTTCTAACTTTATCTTCAGGGTTTATTAAAGCTTGGGTGGACCATTACCAGCAGTAAACTTTCATGGAGCAACTTCCACACATAAGACAGTGCTGGGAATTAAGTACAGTCCTCCCTCACTGTCTGCAGGGCCGTGTTTCCGGGATGCCCCATGGATACCAAAACCCTGTGGAAGCTCAAGTCCCTTATAAAGTGTCATGGTATTTGCATATAACTTACTGTATCCTCCTGAACATTTCAAATCATCTCTAGATCACATACCTGATACAATGTAAATTATATAAGTAGATACAAATACAATGTAAATGCTAATGTAAATAGTTGCTGGTGTGAGGCAAATTCAAGTTTTGCTTTTCAGAACCTTCTGGAATGTTTTTTTCCCCAAATATTTTTAATCTGTGGTTGGGTGAATCCACGGATGTGGTGGGCTGACTGGGTAACAAAGTTCCTAAGATACACAAACAAGCTCATCACACCATGCTGGATGAGAGGTGTCAGGGCAAAGTCTGCTCTAAATAATGATAGGAAAGAGACCATAACCACCAGCTTGGTCCCAGTTTCCTCCTGAACGCAGATGACATCAAAGATGATGAGTTGGACTACAGCAACTTCAAATGGCTGCAGTGCCGTGAATGATGGAGTTCAAAGTCCAAGCTAGGCCCATGTCTAGAAATGAGTGTGGCTATAAGATTGAGATCCTGTGGGAAAAACTGTAATCCACTAATAAGACTCCAAGCCCCTACTCTCAAGCAGCACCTGCAGACTTCTTAATCTCAACTTTAAAGAAAGTTAAAATAGTGTTTGCTAAAATAACTTGTTTTTATGATTGGTGTAAATTAGTCGAATGTGTTAGGGGACTTGTTACAGTTCAGTTTAGGAAAACTAGGGTTCAGCCACTGCCGCTCTGCACTCCTGAAGATGAAGATCAGGAGAATAATTCCACTTGAAAATAGCAATTGGTCAACCTCTGGTGCATAGATGTTTTCAGTTTATTGCTCTCTCGCTCCTGGAATTGATGTTGTCATCTTTACTCGTTTCTCTGAAATAAGCTTTTTTCTACAAAGGTTATTCTTTGTCCTACTTTTGACTGAAATCTCATACTTAACAGACAGTAACACTGGGATGATGATGCAGGCTGGGTTTTGGATCTGTATGCGGAATAACTATTGTTTCAGAAAACTGAACATGATCCAGTTACCTGGCTGGTGATTACTGGGCAAACGGCAGGTTACAAGGTTTATGGGCCTGACAAGTTTTTACCGTTTCCTTTTAAAATTCTAAAAATGGCAGTAAGTTTTTAGGCAGATACCAATACATGGCATCCCAGATGAGGCGGGGATGTGGGCTCCTGGGACTTAACTCTGTCCGTGCCAGAGTCTCAGAATCCCAGTCACTCCTCCCTCCGGTCAATAACCACGGGCTTCCAAGGCACAGGCCAACTGTGGTGACCCCACCTCCATCTGTGTTACTTTTCACATCATTTGATCCTCACTATAATAGAGAAAGATAAAGTGTGTATATCACTGTTTCACAGATGAGAAAACTGAAGCTCTAGAGAAGTTAAGCCTGTTTATAACTGGAGCTGGGACAAGAATCCAGGTCTTCTGGCCCCTGGCCCAGCCTGAGAGATTACTTACAGTCAGTTTTCTGAAATAATCAATAGCTTGCCTTGGGGCAGTAGTGTTATTTCACATATTAATTTAAAATTGCACTTCACAGTGCCTCAAGAGATTAAATCAGATTCAAGTGTGTGCACACACACCCCTACCTGCATTTTAAATGCTTGGAAAATAATTACTAGGAATAAAACAGCACATAAGATTTTACTTTAGTTTTAATGGACATTTTGCTCAAAAGCACGTTTCAGTGACTCAGTGTTAGGGTTACAAACAAAATCCTTAAGTCAGTTACTGTATCCCACATCAGTTATTTCACATTAAGTGCCGGTTGTTAAAAACAAAATCAGTGCTGTGCTTGAATGGAGCACAAACAAGACAAGCATTTTAATTTAACAACAAAGTTAAACCCAGCACCCTTAAAATAAAATAAATACTGTATGTACGAAAGTATTTCCATGGGGGAAAATTCCAGTTCACCAACAGTGCAAGTGAATAGCAGCATTTTCAAAGTTGAAATTAAACTGTGTAAACACACACCCACCCGCCACAGTGAACACACACTTCTGTAGCCCCTCCCCACCCAGGGCGGAAAAGAGGTCCTGCGGAGTCTCTTTTAGATTCCGAATCAGAAAAGCTGCCCTGACTTCTAGGCCAAGGGCTGGGAAGACTTTAAGTGCAGGACAAGGAGATCAACGTGTTTGAATGGGACCAATTCTTTTTCAGATGGGCCAAGTGCTAACACTTCCAGCCACCCCCAGTGCCTCCCAGCCCAAGGGTGCCCGTGGTCACAGGCCTAGCTGGTGTGACCCCAACTTCAGTGGAGGCGTCTGAGTGCAGAGCTCCGTGCAGAGTGAGGAGTGGTGGCCTGTGTTCCCCACAGCTGACACTGCTTTGCAAACGGGGCATCTAGGCCAACTCGGGATAATTAAAAACATTTGGGATTCTTAACCCATTGTGACCAAATGGTTCTTAAGCAGGGAATGTCTACATGTTAAGTCTTACTCTTCTTAATATTTTCAAGCATTAATGATTATTCCTTTCCAGTGTGGATTTTACATCACTCACAAAGTCATGTTTTCTTTCTCGTGAACACTCCAACTTTACACTGAACCTTGGAGCTTCAGGTCTTACTTTCAACAGGTACAGCCAGATATAAAAAGAAACACTGAGAAGCAGGCTCAAGTGGCCAAATACTTGCATTACAGTGTTAGGATAAGGTAATGGCTAGATGTTTTTTCTAAATCATTCAGCATTTACCAACTGTCCAGACCGATGATCGTTTCCAAGCAGTTAAGTTCTGATTCCACCTTCTCCACTGACCCATGTGCAACACGACTTATTCTGCTCCCAAAGGCTCGTGGGAGGGCTGGCTTGGCCATCACCGGCGCCGAATGGGCTTGTAGACGCAAAATGCCATAAGGATCACGGTCACCAGCAGGATGCTGAAAATAGTTCCCATCAACACTGCAAAAGGAAAACAGGTTACCTCCTAACGGCAGCTTCAGGTTCTGTAAGTTGTCCACTGACAACGATTTGCCAAATGCCACTTGGTGCCAGGCACTTTGCCAGGTGTCGGGGAAGCAGCCATGACAGACCCTCTCTGGGGGTGTCGCCATGCACGTGAGGAGAGAACGTAAATGACAGCATTTCACACAGCTTTTAAGTGCCATGAGGAAGACAGTAATGTGAGAGTGCTGGGAGTGGTGATGGAGGAAGCAAGTGAGGAGGGGACAGACAAACTGGGGCCTTAATGGGAGGAAGGAGCCGGCCATGTGGAGATCTGCATGCCCAAGGATCAGCTAATGAAAGCACCTGAGGCCAGAACAAGCCAGAAAGTCAATGAACAGGAAGGAGGCAAGTGTGGCTGTGAGGAAGGAGTGAAGGAAAAAAGGCGGGGAATGAAGCCAGAGAGGAAGGCTGCAGCCAGTTCATGCAGAGCCTTGTAGACCATGAAGGAAACATGGATTTTATTCTAAGTTTAAAGACAGGGTTGTAGGCAAAGAATGACATGATCTGATTTAGTCGGGAAATAAGATCCCTCTGGGACTTCCCTGGTGGTCCAGTGGTTAAGAATCTGCCTTCCAATGCAGGGGACGCGAGTTCGATCCCCTGTCAGGGAACTAAGATCTCATGTGCCACAAGGCAACTAAGCCAGTGCACTCTAGGGCCTGCATGCCACAACTACTGAGACTATGTGCTGCAACTACTGAAGCCCACGTGCCTAGAGCCTGTGCTCCTCAACAAGAGAAGCTACCACGATGAGAAGCCCACGCACCGAAATGAAGAGTAGCCCTTACCCGCCACAACTAGAGAAAACCTGCACGCAGCAACGAAGACCCGATGGAGCAAAAAATAAATTTTAAAAAAAGGTCTCTGTTAAACAAAATCTATGACTTACATGAGTTAGATGTCATACCTCAAAATAGCCCCTGTTACCTAAATACCTGCCCTAATTTTTTTTTTAAACAAACTTATTTATTTTAATAAATAAGTTGCTTAGTTGCTCCACAGCATGTGGGATCTTCCCAGACCAGGGATCGAACCCGTGTCCCCTGCATTGGCATGTGGATTCTCACCCACTGTGCCACCAGGGAAGTCCCTGCCCTAATTTTTTTTTTTTTTTTTTTTTTTTTCAGTACGAGGGCCTCTCACTGTTGTGGCCTCTCCTGTTGCGGAGCACAGGCCCCGGACGCACAGGCTCAGCAGCCATGGCCCATGGGCCCAGCCGCTCCACGGCATGTGGGATCTTCCCGGACCAGGGCACGAACCCGTGTCCCCTGCATCGGCAGGCGGACTCTCAACCACTGCGCCACGAGGGAAGCCCCTGCCCTGATTTTTAAAGTTCAGAATTCCATGAGTTTCTAAGGCTCTGACTACAATTGGACCTAAAGCTGTCTTATTCCATTTAAACCAATTTTTTTGCGTTTTGGAAAGGCTCTAAAAAAACAAAACAAAAACAAAAACCTCCAAAGCAGGAATGCAGGGGACTAGAATTGGAGAATGGAAGTCTTGCCTGAATGGCAGGCCCTGGCAGAACCGTTAAGACTACTTAGGTCCTTCCTTATGGTCACTTCCCCTTTTCGAGCCTCATTCTCTACCCTATAACATGGGGCAAGTGAAACCCATCTCACAAGGCCTAGATATCAATGTCATTAAAATAATGAATTTCAAGTGAAATGTTTTTGTAGTGTTTTGTAACTATTCTAATACTGCATTTTTTTTTTAAGATTGAGTTAACACTGTCACATGGAATCTATTGTTTTAAGTATAATAATTAAAGTGGCCAGCATATTCTAAAAGAATCCGAAAATCTTAGCCTTGGAAGGGTCCCAAAAGACATTTGATCCAGCTTTTCACTGCATGTGAACATTTTTTCTACAATATTCCTGGTAGTTCCAACTCTTATTTGGAATACTTCTGTGACATTTGTTTGTCAACCAACCAAAATATTGGAAAATTAGAAAAGCATATCCACATCATTACTGTTTTATCTGTCAACTGTATCTTATTCAAATAAATCTCATTTTAGAGCTCAAAAATTTTTTCATATTTTTTATGAAAAGCGCTCAACACAGTGCCGGACAGATAATAAGCACATGATAAATGAAAGCCATTATTACCACCAAGACAGGCAGTGCAGCACAGTGGTCAAGAACGCAGGGTTTGGGATTAGACTGTCTGGGTTCCTGTCTACACTTACAGGCTACGTGACCTTACAGAAGTTACAGTCTCTCTGTGTCTGTTTCCTCTTCTTTAAAAATGGAGATAAAAATACCCACTGCACAGAATGGTCTAGGGCAGTGTTTCTCAAAGCTGTGGTAAAGGACTAGTTTTTGTAACTTTTAGTCTGTCCCAGGCCACTACCTAGCCCTACTGTGTATGACTAATTAGCAGCTCCCTCTACCTAGAAAGCATTCCGGGTTAGGGACCTAGAAGTGGTTTCGAGTTGCTTGGATGTTGCAACAATGTCAAACCGTTAAATTTCTAAACAATCTCAAATGCTGTAAGACATCTCTTTGCAGATAACAAATAGTTTGCAGACTTCACTGCTCTGCCACCACACTTTGAATAGTACTGTTCTCAACCAGTGGGATTTTGCCCCAGTGGCAAAATCCATTTGGCAAATGTCGAGAGACATTTTGATTATCTGGACCCGGAGTGGGGTGTGCTACTGGCATCTAGTGGGTAAAGGCTGGGGACGCTGCTAAACATCTTACAGTGCTCAGAACAGTGTGTGCTCACAATAGTATGTTCCCCACCCCCTAACAAAGAATCATCTGGTCCAATATGTCAGTAGTACCTAGGTTGAGAAATCCTGTTCTGAAGGATTAAGCAGGATAATGTATGGAAACCACTTAGCAGAGTGCTACGGACACAGTTAAGTGGTCAATACATGACAGACAATGAGTTCATGGAGAGTCAAGGTAATCCAGAAACAAACTATGTAGCAGCTTTGCAGATATACAGACATACCAATGACGTTCAGCGCAAAGAAAGGACTTTGGCAGAACAAGATTCAGAGTTATTGTTTAGTTTGCCAAGCTTTAAGCTCCAGGGCCCCTTCCAAAGCCATGTACGCCCATATGTACGTATGTATGTGTGTATATATATGTGCATGCTGATGACATCCTCCCAAAAGGTATGTTTCAAGCCCCACAAAACTTAGGTTCTCCTACTGGCCTCCACCACTTCCTAGCTGTGTAACCTTGGACAAAGAACTTCACCTCTCTGAGTTTCACTTCCCTTATCTGTAAACAGGGCTGAAAACCGTACCTTTCTGATTATCTTACTGTGAGGCTGAAATAAACTCACGTACACAAAGTGCTTAGTACAACACGGTATATAGGAAATGCTCAACAAATGCCAGTTATCATTATGACTGTGACTATTAGTTCCATTAGAAAAGAAGAAGGGATGGGGTACATATCATGCGCCGTATTGCCTAGCTTGGGCCCACAGAGCCACACAGGAGGGGACCCAGATTGTGACCCGGGTCATTCATGCAACCAGCATGTATCAAGCCCACCGAAGACCAGGCCTTCCGCTGAACCGCAGCTCAGGTCTCTGTCCCAGGCCTTCGGAGAGAGAGGGTCGCACCTGCACCGCCTGCCCCCACACGGCCGCCGCCGTCCACCCGCGCGTGCGAAGCTCCGGCTGCCTGGAACTGCAAAAGCGCAGACCCGACCCCGCCGCCCGCCCGCCCACGGCCGCTCACCCAGGTTCTGCCCACGCAGCACCGCATACGGCCGGCTCCGCTCCGGCGGCTCCACGGGGCTCGGGGCCTCCGCCTGTCCCAGCAGGAGGCTGCACAGTCCGAGGCAAAGCCACCGCCAACCTGGATGCAACATCTTCCCTAACCAGCAGTGGAGAGCTACCCACTTCCGCCGGAAGCCCCGCCCCGGTTACCTCTCGCGCACCGCCTTCCGTCGCACCGGGCGCGCGTCGTTGCCAGGGTAACTGTACGTCCCGGCCAGAGTTCGGCCCTCACCAAGCTTCCTCCCGACTCCACGTTTCTCCAGGACCAACGTTTCCGCCCGGGCCAATTTTCAGGGGGACCACCGTTCCGTCGCGGCAACGTCCACCTCGATCCCAGTTCCGCCCCGACCAAAGTTTCCCTCTTAGAGTTCTAGGCGGGCCTCTTCCAGAGAGGTTTCTTAGGTCCATTTTGGACCTATCGAAGGTATTTTACAAATCCGTGTATTTTCTTAGTAAATCTCCACCACAGGCCTGAGAAATAGACACTGTATTCCTATCTTACAAATGCCACCTTCTCAGGGAGTGTTTACCTGGACATCTTTTGCTGAAATTGCAGCCCTTCCACTCCCTCGATATATACACTCCCTACTCTTTTGCCGCTTTCATCCCCTCTTAACTTCTCCCCATTTACCCTATACATTTAACCTACATTTTGTTATTTTGTGATGTTGACTGGAGAAAAAAGAAATCACAAGGTGAGAGTTGTGAGTTAAGTTTTATTTGTGGCAAAATGAGGACCTGCTCTGAAGAGGTGGGGGGACAGGTTGCTATATATATGATTTTAGTGAAGGGGGATAGGTGCAATCAAGCACACGTTTTGGCAGAAGGTTGCTGCCAGTCACGAGGAACAGATGTCTCTGTCAATGATTTTAGTGCTTTCCTAGATTTAAGATGCAAGAAATTGGGTTCATAAAGCCTTCTCCTGAACAAGATCTAACTACCTAAAGGCCTGTTCTGCCAGTTTTTCCCAGAGCACAGAGTGCCACATTCCTGATCTCTTCCCTGAACTCCTTTCAGGGTGTGTTGAAGGTCAGTGACTGCAGTGGCTAGTGACGTCATCCTCGTAGAGGCAGATGGCGAGAGACAATCTTTAGTAGGCACTGGGTACCTGCTATCATCCTAGAATGTAAGGTCCATGAGGGCAGAGATTTGTTCTTGTGCACTGTTGTTTCATAGCCTGGAAGAGTAGCATATTATGTTCCATGAATGTTGGCTGAATAAATGAGGAAACAGCTTAGTTAAGTGTTTGGCCCAATGCTGCACAGAATAATACCTGGGTCAAGGTATTGTTGACCTAGGTATTGTTCTGCGTATTTTACCATTCGCTGAGACGATGAAACCAACACAGAAGAAAGGAGCTCTGAGATGATTGCAGAGATGGAAATGAAGTCTGATGACATTGAGCATCTAGCCCCAGACACCTGGGCTAGACTTTGCAGTCACTTGACCCAGTAAGTTTCTTTCTTCCTTCTTCCCTTCCTTCCTTCCTTCCCTCCTTCCTTTCTTTTTTGCTTTAGTTTCTTTGTTGAGTCAGGTGGCTGTGATTTTCACCCCAAAGGATCCTGACCTGGTAGACCTGCAGAAACCTGAGTTGAACAAGAAGTATCCCAACTATTTTAGCAAAGAGAGTGACTGTCTCAATTGTTGACCTGTCCTTTCAGCTAAAGTAGGACCCAGCCATCTTTGCTCTCACTTCCTCCCTCTCATGTCCTTAATTCATTTCAGTGCATGTTGACATGAAACAGGAATTCCACATATGACCTTCATGTCCTTTTAGAGCATTTTTCTTACTTGGGCACTTGAGATTGCATTTTCAAAATGTTAAAACCCCAGGAGAAGTAGAGTGTCAAATAATGACAAGAGACTGGCTTCCAAGAAACTTATATATTTAAAATACAGCTGCAAAATGTATATTTTCACCTACATTTAGAGCAGGGAAGCAGCTGTCCTCTCCTGTACCATTTTTCCTTTATATTGTTAATCAAGGTTGCCTTTTTCATTTTCCTCAAACAGAATCATGTTTATGCTCCTGTGTCCTGAGACAAGGTGAAATTTAGCTTCATCAACATTCTAATTTTAAAGCCATCGACTTGGCAACTTTCGCCCTCCGTCATTTTGAGTACATCTACTTCAAGCACTTTGAAAGTTGCATCTATTTTTGTTTGTTTGATGACACTGAGTCACAATTCTATTCCAGAGAACTATGTCCCTGGCCAGGGGGATTTCTGTGTAAAGGAACATAAATGACATTCCAAAGTTAGTGTTAAGACTCAGGAACTAACTCCTAAAACTAGTAAACCATTTGGAATCTGGGACTAAACACTTTTTTAAAAAATAAATTTATTTTAATTTTTTTTTTTGGCTGCGTTGGGTCTTCGTTGCTGTGAGTGAGCTTTCTCTAGTTGCAGAGAGCAGGGGCTGCTCTTTGTTGTGCTGCCGGGCTTCTCGTTGTGGTGGCTTCTCTTGTTGCAGAGCATGGGCTCTAGGCACGCGGGCTTCAGTAGTTGAGGGCTTCAGGAGTTGCGGGCTTCAGTAGTTGCGGGGCGTGGGCTTAGTTGCTATGCGGCATGTAGGATCTTCCCAGACCAGGCCTTGAACCCGTGTCCCCTGCATTGGCAGGTGGATTCTTAACCACTGTGCCACCAGGGAAGCCCATGTCACTAAACACTTTCAATCAACAGGAAACATTCTCCTCTCCCCCTAGCTCCAGGCAACCATTATTCTATGTTCTGTGTCTATGGATTTGCCCAATCTGGACATTTCATATAAATGGAATCATATGATATGTTATATATGTTTTTTGACTGGCTTCTCTCCCTCAGACACATGAAGGAGACATGCTTATGTCCACCTGGAGGCCTGTACAGAATCATTCATCCTGCATCATTCTGAGTAACCACCATGAGAAACGACACAGGGTATGTAAGACGTAGAGGAAGTAAACTTATTGTGCTTATACGTACAATGTTATATACTGAGACAGCAATTCAGAATAAATTCTTGCTTCTCATAACAACATCGATGAATTCCAGTACTATTCAGACATAATATTCAGGCAGATACAAAGGTGTTCATACTTGTGTTTCCATTTATTTGATGTTGAAAGCAGAGAAATATAAAGTATAGTGGTCATAGTCAGAACATTGGGTTCCTTTGGGGGGTTGCTGACTGGGAAATAGCAAAAACAATGCTGTCTAGGTGTTTCAGAAATTCTTTATATTGATTTGGATGTTGGCAGTACACACATTTATGTTTATAAGAAGTCATCAAGTTGTATACTTAATATCTGTGCACCATATAATATGTAAAGCAGCCATCGAATAAAAAAAGATACCGAGAATATTTTTCTCACAAAGCAAACTTCTGGCCCTGGTGTCTTCCTCTGAATTCTTCCGAATATTTAAGAGGAATAATGCCAGTCTTGAACACAATCTTCCAGAGAAGAGATTTAGAGGAACCACACCCAGACTGTTTTTATCAGATCAGGAGAATTTTGATACCATCTTAGCAATAGACATTGCAGGAAAGGGGAATTACAGGCCAAACTCTTCTGAATGGTGATGCCAAAATCCAATACCAATTATTAGCAGCCTAGATTCAGAGATTTTTAGAAAGGAAAGAAAACTGGGATTTCATGGCAGGATTTCCATAAGGATCACTGGGTGTTTGGATGCTTCCTGGGAGAGTGGAGAGAAGAGACAGTCACGCCATCAGGTTAGTGGAATGAACATTTGGTGACCGAGGTTAGGAGGGCCTGGGTCATCCTCAGAGAAAGTCCTGGGGTAGGATCTCTAGGATGGGGCTATGGAGGGGTCCCTTTAGGAGGAGATGGGAGCCTGTCCTCTGCTACTGCAGGATCTAGGGACGATGAGAAGCTTGTAGGGCCTGGATTCTGGTGAGGAAGGATGAGCAGAAAAGGTGTGCACTCAGAGCCAGTGCAGCCGGGGCCCCTCCCCAGCCAGGCTGCTCAGAGAGTTGCTCACATCAATAGTCAGTGAAACACTGAGGGTCACAGACTCAATTCATTAAATTACCAATGCACCAGCCTAGATGCCCACTTTCCCAGTTAAGTCACATGAACTGCTCATCCAGGATTGGTCCGTTGAAAGGAAGTTAATTCTTGGCAGAGCTGTCATGTGACAGTTGTTTTGGAATGTCCTGAGTTCCGAGCCAGCTTGGGGGCCAAACAGACCACTGGTTATTCAGGGTAGTCCACACTGGTCATCAGGAAGGCTCAATGTGAGACAGCTGACAGTGGGAAGATGCTGGGGGAGGATGGACACATGGTTGTAATACTTCCCCTTGTCCTTCAGAGGGGCTCTGTTTGGAGGAATCTGCCATGTTTGGGGTCAGGAGTTGAAACTTAGAGGCAGGAGGCTGGGTCAGGGTTTAAGCCCTTCTTGTAGCTCAGGATCTCCTCCAGGGCATCAACTCTCTCCCACAGAAACCCTGGAGCAGGGTATTTTGAAAAAAAAAGAGGGAGAGGAGCCCTTGATTTGTGTATAGGGCGAAATCTAGAAGTCTCAGGGGTTCAGGGATCTCTGTCCTCAAGGAACCAACTACATTCCTGTCCCAATTCCATTGTGCATCATGTGACTGGACGAGGCACTTAAAATCTCTAAATTTCAGTGCTGTGAACTACAGAATGTGGGTTTTACAGCTCCTGCACTGCCCATTCCACAGGGCTGACCTGGGGATCACAGGAGATGATAACAGATATTCTCCATGAGCTGTAAAGTGCCCTTCCCACGTAAAGGATGAAAAGTAAACATCCACCCTTCCCTGTCCTATAGCCATCCAAGTCCTCTCTCTGGAGGCAACCCTACCTAGATTCTAACTTATTCTTCCAGACATTTAATGATCAAACACTTAAAGAGGATTTCTGAAGTACTCTTTCTTAATCTTTCCTTGTATTTAATCATTTCACGCCTCATACTATGATGCTATAGGTTCTATTTAAGGACAGTGCAGAGAACTCAGACACAGAAGGGTACATAATCTTCCTAGGTTCATGCAGCTTCTAGTGGGATTTGAACCCAGATGATCAGGCACCAGCACCCATGCTCTCGGTCTATACTGTGCTGCCTTCCTATATTGCCCCATCTAAATAAAGGTATTTGCCCATGCAGTCTGTCTCTTGGGTGTTTTAAGTGCACGCCAAACTGCAAGATCTTCCTAAAGCCCAACTTTGATTCAGGACGATCTGCTAGGCAGCTGGTGAATAATGGGATCAAAAGTTTGAACTGTGAATAAGTTATCACTAATTTTCCTGTGCTCTTCTGCTAGCAAGGTGTCAGCCGCTCTCTTTGTTGTGAATGCATTTCCCAGAATCTGGCCTGATGGATACAAAAAGAAAATTTGATCCTCATTCAAGAAGATATGCACCTTACCCCCAGAAGTGGGTCAGAAAAATGGGCATCCTGCCATACCCCAAAGTGCACCCTACAAATGAGTCAGTTGAAGGTACTTTGGAAATTAAGTCATTAAGTAGATTGAAGAATAATGATTGAAGTTTATTCAGTGTACTATATGTAAGAGAAAAGTATGGAAATGCTAAGCCATATTCTTTTCTTTTTTCCCATGTGTGAAAATTTAGATATACTAAGTCAGTAATTTGTGCTATGACCAGAGAAATAAAGATGCATTTACAACTCAGGTTTGGTTTACATTTAATAGTAAACAAGGTCTTAGCTAATGTTTGGGTATTAGCTGATTGCTGAACATTAGCAGAAGTAGGTCTTTCCATGGAACGGTGCAGCCAGATTTTTTTTTTCAGATTATTTTTTTAATTAATAGATTTTAGTATTTAGGACAGTTTTAGATTAACATAGAAAATGAGCAGATAATAGAGAAAGTTCTCATATACTCCCATCCCCCACCCTAGTTTCTCCTATTATCAACATCTTACATTAGTGTGGTATATCTGTTACTATTAATGAACCAGTATTGATATATTATTATTAACTAAAGTCCATAGTTTACATTAAGGTTTACTCTTTGTGTTATATGTTTCTATAGTTTTTGACAAATGCATAATGTCTTTATTCACCACTACAGTGTCATACAGAATAGTTTCACTGCCCCTGTGTTTCAGCTATTAATCCCTCTTCCCTTTCCAATACTGTCTCTATATTTTTGCCTTTTCCAGAATAGTCGGAATCACAGAGCATGTAGATTTTTCAGACTGACTTCTTTCACTTTGTAATATACATTTAAGTTTCTTCCATGTTTTTCCACGGCTTGATAGCTCTTCTTCTCTCTTTAAAATTATTGGATAATAACTCATTGCATGGTTGTATCAAAATTATTTAAAATAAAAAACCTATCCACCCATTGAAGGTATCTTGATTTAGCAGTCATGAATGAAGCTGCCATAAAATGTCCCGTGCAGGTTTTTGTGTGCACATAATTTTTCAGCTTAACTGGATTAATACCTAAGAGCGTGATTTCTGGAATATATAGTAAAAGCATGGTTTGCTTTGTAAGAATTTGGTAGAATTCACCAGTGAAATCATCAGGGCCTGGTGTTTTCTTATTTTGGGGAGATAACTCATTATTGATTTAATTTCTTTGGTAGAAATAGGTCTATTCAGATTATCTATTTCTCCTTGTGTGGGTTTTGGTAGTTTATGTCTTTCAAGGAATTAGTTCAGTTCATTTAAGATGCCAAATTTGTGGGCATAGAGTTGTTCAAAATATTCCTTTGTTAACCTTTAAATGTCCGTAGGCTCAGTAATGATCACTCCCTCTTTCATTTCTCATATTAGTAATTTGTGTCTTCTTTTTTCTTTTTTTAAAAATTTTATGGACAGCCCAGCTAGAGGTTCATGAATTTTATTGTTCTTTGCAAAGAGCCAGCTTTGGTTTCATTGATATTCTCTTTTGATTTTTTGTTTTCAATTTCAGTGATTTTTGCAATAATTTTTATTATTTCTTTGCTCACTTTATATTATATGTCTTTGTTTAGCTTTCTAAGAGGGAAGCTTAATGATTCATTTTATATCTTATTTTCCATTATGTTGCATTTAATTCTATAAATTTCCCTCTTAGGGCAGTGTTTCCATACATTTTGACAAACTATATTTGCATTTCATTTGGTTCAAAATATTTTACAATTTTCTCTTGAGACTTTCTTTTTGGGGGGGAGTGTGTGTGTCAGGTCTTCGTTTCTGTGCGAGGGCTTTCTCTAGTTGCGGCGAGCAAGGGCCACTCTTCATCGCGGTGCGCGGGCCTCTCACTGTCGCGGCCTCTCCTGTTGCGGAGCGCAGGCTCCAGACGAGCAGGCTCAGTAGTTTGTGGCTCACGGGCCCAGTTGCTCCGCGGCATGTGGGATCCTCCCAGACCAGGGCTCGAACCCATGTCCCTTGCATTGGCAGGCAGATTCTCAACCACTGCACCACCAGGGAAGCCCCTTGAGACTTTTTATGACCCATGTTTTATTTAGAAGTGTATTGTTCAATCAACAAGTATTTGGGGATTTTCCTACTATATTTTTTGCTGTGTTATCTAGTTTAATTGCATAATCAATTTCCTGACTTTGCCCATGTCTCCGTTCGGCTTTTTTAGTATCTCAAGCTAGTTTGTAGTAAATCTGCCATATTGTATTCCTTGCGGATGGTTTTTGTCGGGTTTTTTTTAGACAAATACTTTCTTGTTGGGCTTCCCTAGTGGCGCAGTGGTTGAGAGTCCGCCTGCCGATGCATGGGACACAGGTTCGTGCCCCGGTCCGGGAAGATCCCACATGCCGCGGAGCAGCTGGGCCCGTGAGCCATGGCCGCTGAGCCTGCGCGTCCGGAGCTTGTGCTCCGCAACGGGAGAGGCCGCAACAGTGAGAGCCCCGCGTACTGCCAAAAAAAAAAAAACTTTCTTGTTTCTTCTTATGCCTTGTACTTTTTTTGTTGAATACTGGACATTTGAATCTTATAATGTGGTATCTATGGAAATCTGATTCTTTCTCTTCTGCAGTGTTGGCTGTTTTGTGTGTGTGTGTGTGTTTTAATTGTTATAGGGTGTTTCTGTGCTGGAATCACTCTGTGGTATAAGCTTAAGGTTTTCTCAGGTCTTTTCTGAGGCTGTGTCTTTCTCTGGGGATGTGCAGTCACTTTCTAAATTCTCCCATACATACGATTACTTTTGAATATCCTAATCTTTAAATATCTGGCTCCCACAAAAAGGGAAAGGAAAAAATGAAAGAGAGGGAAAAAAAAAAGATGCTTTCCCTTAAATACCCTGGAAGCCACTCAACTGGTGGGGTTTGAAACAATAGTGGCCTGCCTTTATGTCTGCACCTCCATTACAGAAAGCAGTAATCCACAATCAGAACACAGATCCTCAGCATTTAGAGCGCAAGGTTCTTTTTGCCCATTGTAGCTCCCACAAGCTGATCTAGGAATGCTGGTATTGCTGCCTGCCGTGGGGGTCATGTTGGAGGATGAACTCATTAGTAAACTCTCTCACAGTTGTCTGACTAGTATGAGTATGGACAGCCACTAACCAATGAATACACATAAATGGTACAGAACAGGAAGACTGGAAGCAAAAATATCATCTATTATTTGTGGCCATTTTTAAATAGTAGGATGTCAGTATTTTCAAAACTTCTATAACTGATTGTATTTATGACAAAATGTTAGTGAATGAATATAATAGAATATTTTGTCTGGAATTAAATCCAGTCCCCCAATAAATGTTTGCTTTTCATCACTTGCAAAATTCTATACAACAGATGATAAATGTGGTAATAGCATATGTGATCCATGGAGGCTGAAATGGTTTTTGGAAGATGTTAAAAATGTAGCAGTAATTTAACTGGACTTCAAAACGGGCAGGATGAGTGATGGGACTCTGTCATGAATGATAGCATATAGTTTTGTAAATTGAATATTTCACAGTGATACAGGTTTCCTTCTGCTGAAAAGCCAAGGGCTGTGTCTTTCCCATCTTCTCTGCTCCTCTCCTTTGCCTTCCTTTGTCCACCAGGCAGGTGGCCCTGCGGCAGCTCTGTCCATGCTTGTTTACCAACCACATCCATGCAGCCTGTCTCCTTGCCCAAGTCAGCCAAACCTCCCTGAGGGCCTATTGGAGGAGCTCCCTCATGACAGAGCAGAGGAAGAAACCCTATCTAACACCAAGGTAGGGTTGCTTGATTTCGTCTGAGATCATTACGTTGCTTTGTTCATTTATTTCACGTTCAATTGAATTCATGGATTCAAATCTGACAATGAAGATTATAGTTGGTATATACGGTTTCCATGCTGGGGAGAGTGTCACTTAGGAGTCTTTTACCAACTGACACGTGATTCAGGAGGGCATTCAAAGATGGTAGCGTCAATTACAGAACTCTGTGGTAGCAAGCATTTCCACCAGCAGCAATTTCTCCCCCTTGGACAAGAATTATGTAATTGCCAACTAAAATGGACTTTAGTGACATGTTCTCCAGGAAAAGCCGGTGCCTTTTGGCGTGAGGAGGTTTGGTCTGTTTTGCGTTGGTTTCCCTTGAGTCAACTGCTGTTTCCCATTTGGTTTTCTAGACTCACCAAGAGAACAAAAGAACTATGTAGGCAGTATACAGCATGATCTGACCCTCACAGCGTCGTCTTTTCTGTATTTGCAGTTGGCCTCAAGAACCAGTGAAAAGGGTACATGTTTTTTGTTGTTGTTGTTTTTTAATTAATTAATTAATTAACTTTTGGCTGTGTTGGGTCTTTGTTGCTGTGCGTGGGCTTTCTTTAGTTGGAGCGAGCAGGGGCTACTCTTTGTTGCGGTGTGCGGGCTTCTCATTGCGGTGGCTTCTCTTGTTGCGGAGCACAGGCTCTAGGCAAATGGGCTTCAGTAGTTGTGGCACGTGGGCTCAGTAATTGTGGCTCACGGGCTCTAGAGCGCAGGCTCAGTAGTTGTGGCACATGGGTTTAGTTGCTCTGTGGCATGTGGGATCATCCCGGACCAGGGCTCGAACCCGTGTCCCCTGCATTGGCAGGTGGATTCTTAATCACTGCGCCACCAGGGAAGCCCAAGGGTACATATTTTAGAATCACTCACTTGCTGAGGAAAAATCTAGAAGAAAAGGGAGGTGGGGCTTTCTTGCTGGTTTTAGTCTAGAAAGTCACCGTATTTCCAGCTTCCTGCTGGGATGAGGATTACGGGTGTGGGGTAAGGACCGAGTTTCCAGGTAGAGAACTATGGCCATGGTCTGCAGCCCCTGGGAGCAGCTGTGTTCCCTTGAGGTGGTGTGGGTCAGTGCCCATGGGGCTTTAGGGTTGTCTGTGTGTGGGTCTGTGTGATGTGATTGTGATTGTGTAGGCAATACGTACGGTTAAAAATACGTGTTTCCCCAGTAGATATGTCCCACTTAACACATCACAGTCACAAGCGTCACCTTTCTCAAAGAAAGTCCTAACACCACCGCGCACTTTATGTACATTGTCTCATTCAACCCTCCCCACAGCTGTGCCTGGGCATTGGTTTACTATCTCCACTCCCCTGGGAGAGAAACTGAGGTGCAGAGATGATTGACCCAAGCTCAGGAGCTCCTACATGGAAGAGCCAACGTGGGAGCCCGGGCATGTGGCTGGTGCTCTAGACCGCTGACCTGCACTTGTCACTCAGCCACGGGGTCGTTCGTCTCAGGGCAGGAGCTTCGCAGCATCCGTGTACATCTACGGGGTCCCAGACACTGCCCACCATCAGGAGGTGGTCTCAGTGGGCACGGAGCCCCGGGCACTCTAGGTGCATTTAACAGCCGGCTTGGGCACAGTCCTGAGTGTGAACGCACATCAGGAGCCTGGCGCTCCTGGTCAGTCCACAACTTCTGAGAGGTGTGAGGCTCCATGTAGACGATGCAGGTCGGTATCTGTCAGTGCTGGGGTCACTCCCCAGCCTCTGGCCCCAAGCATATAAGAATCAGGGGGGTATTTTAGTGTATTCAATAATATTATCACCGCAAGCTCTGCAGGTGTCAGATGGTGTGAGCTTCATACCCTGGAACAGCGACAAATAAGAACTCAGTATATGGCTTTGTTATTAGCCTGGACCCTGCTTCTCATTCTTTCCTGCTCCCCTCCTTTGCCTTCCTTCATCCACCAAGGAGGGTGGCCCTTAATGCCCAGTCCTTGCTTGTTAACCAGTCGCTGCCGTAGACTCTGGCCCTGGGTCCACATCAAGCAAACCTCCCTGAGTGATTCCTGAGCAGCATCACCAATGACTGACAGTCACTCTGCGTCCTTCCAGCTCTCCCCGAGGGCCTGGTGGAGGAGCTGCCCAGGGACAGGGCAGAGGAAGAGAGTCCATTTAATGCCAAGGTAAGCTCACCCTTCTTCGTCTGAAATAGAAGTGCTGCTTTCTTGGTTTCTTTCTTTCTTTTTTAATTCGGTTGAATTCACATATGAAAATCTGACCGTGTGCATTAAAGGTGGGATTTATAGTTGCCTTGTCGGGGAGCGTTGAGTCTCTCCCCAGTGACCCCTGATTTAAGAAGCCATTCAGAAATGCCGCATCAGCTTATAGGTCACGCAGGGACCTTTCTTCATCAGAAATGTTTCCTCAGGGGACTTCCCTGGTGGTCCAGTGGTAAAGAATCTGCCTTCCAAAGCAGGGGACACAGGTTCGATCCCTGGTCCCCTGGTCAGGGAGCTAAGATCCCCCATGCCATGGGGCAACTAAGCCTGTGTGCCACAACTACTGAGCTTGCACGCCTCAACTAGAAGAGCCTGCGTGCCACAGTGAAAAATCCCTCATGCCTCAGCAAAGATACAGGGTGCAGCAACGAAGACCGGACACAGCCAAAAAAAAAGAAAAAAAAAGATGTTTCCTCAGTGGATTAAGAATTTTGCAAGGGGCAACCAATATGCACTTGAAAGATTCATGGTGCAGGAAAAGCTTGTGCCATTTTCACCAGTGTCTCCTATAGTATCTTTTGGGACATTTGACTGGACAGTTTCCCATCTGTTTTTCTAAAGTCACCAATTGGATAAAAGATCCATGTCAACAACACACAGCGTGATCTGATACTCATAGTGTTTTCTTTTCTGTAATTGCAGGTGGCCTCAGGGGTAACTGAAAATGGTACGTACTCTGGAATCAATCATTTGCTTGGGGAAAAAATGCTGAGGATAAGGAAGGTGGGCTTTGTTTGCTGGCTTTCATCTGGAGAGCCACCCTGATTCTGAATTCCTGCTGGGAACAAGGGCTGAGGATGTGATGAAAGAAGCTGATTTCCCAGGCAAAGAGCCATGGCCGTTTTTCAAGAAGCAGTTTCATTGCCTTTAAGTGGTGACAGGTTGTGTGCATAGCAGTGGGCTGTTGTCTGTGTGATCTGAGTGGTGTGATTCTGAGTGTGCATGTGCACATGTGTGTGTCTGTGTGTGTGTTTCCCTAGATTGCCTCCAGCAAGGCAACTGCCAGTGTCAGCTTCTAAATGAAAAATCCCATTGCTACTGTTTCATGTGATTATATCTGTTTCAAAATGTATCAAATTGTACACTTAAAATGTGTGCAGTTCTTGTATGGCAGGAATACCTCAGTAAGCTCAGGGGAAAAATCCCATCACCAGCTAGGCAAATGTTCATAGGGTTCCAAGTGGACAAAAGTGTGTTTCAGAATCACTGTGATTGAGTCAATAACAACTTCTATTAATAATTCTCACCTCCGTCGAGCCCTTTATAGTGTCTTCAGGCAGTTTGATTGGTGGTGAATGAAAAGCAGCCATCATTGTCCTTATTTCACATAAGAGAAAACAGAGGCTGGAGAAGGTGGGTGAATTATGGGGGGTCACACAGCCCATGGGTGGGGAACTGGGTGAGGCAGTCTGGAGCCTTTGATCCAGAGCCTCTGCACTTTCTCCCACACGTCTGCTGCCTGGGAGAGACTGAAATTCTGCTTTGAGTTTGGCATCAATTATGATTTTAATCCTTGTTCCTAAGCCTCTTTGTGTGGGATGCTCGCTGGACCTGAGATGCAGTAACCCCAGCCCTTGATCCCTCAGATACTTTAGTATTAAATGGATATTTCCCCCAATGATGCTTCATTCTTGCTTCTTCCCTTCTTCTCCCAAACCTTTAGATTACAGGCGGTCTCAGCATTAAACCTCCCCCATCTCGGCTATGGTGCTGGGGCAGGGTTCCTTCCTTTTGCAGGAGCCCCGGGGGGAACCCACATGTCACTCCCGGTTCTGAAGGAATCTGAGAAGGGAGCCTCCAGGAAGAGATTCACCCCAACTTTCACCAACTGAGATCTCATATTTTGCTTCAGAAAATGTTGCCAAGAGTAGCAAGTGCCATTGTCGTGTGGAAAGTCAGAACCGTCACTAATGCCAGGCCTAGTTTCTGTGTTCTGGGCATGAAACACTGGACAGAGATCTCCTTCAGGGACCGAGCGTCAGGAGCTCCCTTCCTGGGAGGATGAAGGGGAGGTTATGCGTTGCGAGGTGGGAAAAGAGGAACTCAGCAGTGGGACAGGAACTTCGCCACTCACGTCCCTGTCAAACCTGCCAGAGGAAATAGGGTCTGGGATTCTTCCGAAGCCTTGACAAGTCAAGGGAGTTGTTTCAAGTCAATATAAAATGAGACAAAGTAGGGTTTGGGTTTCCTTTTGGATCATGAATCTTGTGTGGAATAGATTGTATTTTAATAGAATTTGATAGTCCTGTAGGCATCAGTATTTTTCCCTACAAAACAAAAAGATGAAACTGCTAGACTGAAAGATGTCACTGGTCAGATCAGCGGTGGAAAGGCTAGTAAACTACTCTGCAAGGAGTAAGCAGGGGACAGGTGGTCACGTCTTCCCCCTCTTTGGATTCTAGAGCTGCACTGCCCAGTCTGGTAGCCACCAGCCAGATGTACCTGTTCATATTTAAATTAATTAAATTAAATCAAATTAAGCATTTGTTCCTTCATCACACTAGACACGTTTCAAGTGCCCAAGAGCCCTATGTTCATACAAATGAACTTATTTACAAAACAGAAACAGACTCGAAGACTTAGAGAATGAACTTACCGTTATGGAGGGAAGGGTGGGATGGAGGGATGGTTAGGGAATTTGGGATCAACATGCACACGCTGCTGTATTTAAAACGGATAACCAGCAAGGACCGACCATATAGCACAGGGAAATCTGCTCAATGTTACATGGCAGGCTGGATGGAAGGGGCGTCTGGGGGAGAATGGATACATGTATATGTATGGTTGAGTCACTTTGCTGTGCACCTGAAACTATCACAACATTGTTAATCGGCTATACTCCACTATAAAATAAAAAGTTAAAAAACAGTTTTTGAAAAAAGCTATAGAGGGCTTCCCTGGTGGTGCAGTGGTTGACAGTCTGCCTGCTGATGCAGGGGACACGGGTTCGTGCCCCAGTCCGGGAAGATCCCACATGCCGCGGAGCGGCTGGACCCGTGAGCCATGGCCACTGAGCCTGCGTGTCCGGAGCCTGTGCTCCGCAACGGGAGAGGCCACAACAGTGAGAAGCCTGCGTACCGCAAAAAAAAAAAAAAGAAAAAAAAGAAAAAAAAATCAGCTTTTATTCCCTAATCAGAACTTTTCTTGGGGGGAATTTCCTTTGCTTACCTGAGTTGGTCTAATTATCCTATGTGTCTAGAAACATGGGCCTAATATTCATAGTAGGAGTTTTTATATTGTTCTGTGGTCCACTGATTGAAGATGTGTCCTCTCTTTAATGTGTTAGATTCATGAAAGCAGACACCATAGCTGTGTTTGCTCTTTAATATATGTTAGTCTAGATCATAACAAAAGATAGACATCGCATCTATTCTGAATCAAGGAAAAGTAATTTTATTTATTGCAGAATAATATTGAAATTATAAACTTTTTTTTCTTTACAATTCCCTTTCTCATTTCATCTTGCTGACTAAATTCCAGGTTTTCATTTTCCTAGTGTTACAACAAATTAATGGGTAATGTTAGGAGTCCTGAGACAGTGGGTTATCTTGGCCAACGTCAAGACAGAGCAAGAGGCATCTTTCCCAGCCAGTCAGAGATTTCCTTGGGCATGAGTAGGGATGCCTTTGGACCTCGATGGCAAATTAGAACTAGAACTTGCTCAGAGGAGAAGGGAAACTGGAGAAGAATGGCTTTCTGGACTACCAGCATCTCCAGCTAGTCCTAATTATCAGAGTCTGGAGCAGAACTGCTTATTCTAACAAGACTGTGGGTGGAGGCACAGGAAGCTTCAGAAGTGCCCCTGTTGTCTGGAACAGTGCCACTCACTTTGTTAGGCTCTCTGATGATTGGCTCAGTGGAAGGTGCTGGGACATGTCTGATAGTCAGACTGTGGGTTGTCAAGGACAAAATGTCTGGGACCGGTTTTGCTATCCCCAGTACAAGTTTGCTTTGGAGCAAAGAGTAAACTCACTTAGAAAATCAACAATGGGAACGTATGTATGTGTATAACTGATTCACTTTGTTATAAAGCAGAAACTAACACACCATTGTAAAGTAATTATACCCCAATAAAGATGTTAAAAAAAATAAAAAATAAAAAAAAAAGAAAATCAACAATTCATTTTTCTCACAACTGATATTGTGGACTGGGATATTTACCAAACATACATTCATCCATCACAGTGGTTGCCCACACCCAGTGTGGGTTAGAATCACCTGGGGGCTGAGAAACATTGCAGATTCAGACAGTGGCGGTTTTGCTACTCCTCACGTGTGGTCAGGAACCAGAGGTATCATCCTGGGCTCATGTCAGAATGCAGGTTCTCAGGCTAGTCCAGCCCTATAGAAACAGAATCTGCATTTTAAGAAGACCCCAGGTAATTGAATGCACATTCAAGTTTGAGAAGCCATAGTTAAAGCAGTGCTTCTCAATAGAAATAGAACATGAGTCACATGTGTAATTTTAAAGATTCTTGTAAACTTATACAAAAACGACTTCAATAAAATATGTGTTAAACTCAGTATATCCAAAATATTATCATTTCTCTATGGCACTACCCCTGTTTTGAGTGCTCAGTGGCCACCAGTGCCTACCCTATTGAACAACACAGATCAAGGCGTGACCTAAATACTATATCCTCTTAAAAATCTCCAGGTGGTTCTAATTCATACTCAGTGAGAAACACCATTGTTTAGGGGATAAAAATTTAGGCGCCAGAATTCAAATAATGCCCATATTTAATGGAGACCTTAGCAGAGTTGCTTTTTCCTGGGTCCTCCATGGGGAGGAGTAGTTAGGACAGATGCCTCACCTTGGAGCTTTAGCATCCTTGGGTTAAACTGTGGAACATTACTCAGGTGGGGCTCTCGCCAGGTTCCTCAACTGACCATTTGTCTTGGTCTCATTCTTCTCAGTGAGCACAGAGCAGAACGGGCACAATGAACACTTCCTATGGGGCTTCCTCTGTGTTGAATTGATGCACCAGAGGCAGCAGACATATCTGCGTTTTAGGTACGTAGGTTTTTCAAGATAACCTAGGCAGTTGAGACATCTACTTGCTTCTTTAAAATGTTTAGCCATAGTCACTTTCTGTGGAAAAATGAGCAAGTTGTTAGAGTTTCCATGAGTTGAATGACCATTAGTGCTTGGGGCTCTATCCTTTTTACTTGTATAGATACATCAGGTTCCTAACATGTGCCATCCATTGTGCTAGGTAATGACATAAAATGTAAATATAAGTATAAAATATAACTGACCTTTGCCCCAGAACTTCTGGTATTTGGAGTGCTAGTTAGAATGAAAGACTCAATCCAGGGACTTCCCTGGTGGCACAGTAGTGAAGAATCCACCTGCCAATGAAGGAGACACGGGTTGGAGCCCTGGTCAGGGAAGGTCCCACATGCCCCGGAGCAACTAAGCCCATGCGCCACAACTACTGAGCCTGCGCTCTAGATCCTGTGAGCCACCTCTACTGAGCCAGCATGCCACAACTATAGAAGCCTGCGCGCCTAGAGCCCGTGCTCTGCAATGAGAGAAGCCACGGCAGTGAGAGGCCCGCGCACTACAACCAAGAGTAGCCCCCGCTCTCCACAACTAGAGAAAGCCCACATGCAGCAACGAAGACCCAACGCAGCCAAAAATAAATAAATGAATTTATTTTTTTAAAAAAGTTAAGTGCATTGATGGAGAGATGCATTACATTAAAGAAAAAAAAAGGAAAGGAAAGAAAGACTCAATCCATCATTTAGCTTTGACTTGAGTTAGTGAATGGACTAGACATGGGTTGTCCAGTACTGTAGCCGCCAACCACAGGTTGAAATTCGGCTTATTTGAACTGAGATGTGCTGTGAGTGTAAAAATGCACAATGGATTCTGAAGACGGAATAAGAAAAAGCAAATTTCAACTATCTCATTGAGATCTTTTAAACAATGTTTGTGTCGTCAGTGTAAATACCTGTTGAAGTGATAACATTTTGCTGACTAAAATTATTTTGACTTGTTTCCTTTTATTTTATTTAATGTGGCTACTAGAAAATTTATAATTAGATATGTGGGTTACATTCTACTGAATATCCTGGTCTAGACTCAGAGATCCTCCAACTCCCGCCAGCTGGTCCGACTCGGCTGTGGCTCAGATCCCCAGCAGCAGGTGAGAGGTTGAATCAGTCAATGGGGGAAACTCGATTCACCATGTGGTAGAGGACTCCATCCAGGATCTGATTAAGGAAAAAGAGAATCATCTCTCCAGCCTGGGTGTTGAAACCTAGTCCTGCCTACAGCTCCTGGAGCAGAGGGCCCAAGGGTCCCTAAGTGTACACACTAGGTCTGGGATTGAGCTGGCCTCGGCAACACTTACTGTATTAATAAATTACTCCAGGGACTTCCCTGGCTGTCCAGTGGTTAGGACTCCGCACTTTCACTGCCAAGGGCACAGGTTCAATCCCTGTTTGGGGAACTAAGATCCACGAGCCATGCAGTGCGGCCGAAAAAAAAAAAAAATTACTCCATTCCCCAAAATTTGGCTGTCATATTTGCCTTTTGTAGAAAACTGAGAGGTAAAAAAGAAATTACGTAAGATTAGATCCACCTCTCCTCTACTAGATTCTCCTTCTTAAAGTGACTCAGTTCTGGAGTGAGAGTCACCTACAAGGGGCTTTTTTATATTGAAGCATCCTCTTCCCACCCTATTCACAACAGGCCTCACCTCTTTAATCTGATCATATTTTGATTTAATTCTGGCAGAAATATGATTTACTAATGACTAAGAGGTCACCACAAATGTTTTTATTCAACATTGAACCAAAATTTCAAAATGAATTGCATTTTCAGAAATTTTGTATTTGAGTATTTATAAATCTCAAGAACATTGCCTATGGCCAACGATTATAATTTTTTCTTGGCTTTTAGATAAAATCAGACCTTTACATTTAATTTCATTAATATTACTCCATGTATATATGTGCATATGTATGTATATTAGTAAAAAATTCATGCTTAATCTCTACTCAATGGTAGGTAAAACTCATTTTAATTTCACTAATATTTTCTTAAGACCTAAAACCCTCAGCTTTACTGATTAATATTCGCCCCTCACTAATACCTGATTAAACTCTCACTGGCTTTACCTCAACTATTTAAAGTATGTGGGTCCAGGTTGATGGACACACAACCTATTTACTAAGGAATCATGTAGTAAGAAGGGAAGGTGAGATGGGATTTGGCCGTGCTTAATTCCCATCCTATGAGATAGACTAGCCACTTTCATTTTATTGCCAATGAATAACTAGAAAGAAGAAATCTGTTATTACTGTCATCGTGTTTTACCGCACAGTGAAATTTCAAAATGTAGGTGGATCAAAAATCATGACTCATTTTAGATGTTTTTGAGATTCAAAATATGGAAAGGTCCTAAATTGTACGTTTAAAAAATATCCTTGCTACTGAACCCTCAACGAAATCTGAGAGTTTGTTGTTGTTTTTAAACATTTTCCCACAGGGACTTCCCTGGTGGTCCAATGGGTAAGACTCCATGCTCCCAATTCAGGGGGCCCAGGTTTGATCCCTGGTGGGGGAACTAGATCCCGCGTGCATGCCGCAACTAAGACGCCTTCGTGCCTCAACTGAAGATCCCACGTGCCGCAGCTAAGACCCGGTGCAGCAAAAATGAATAAGTATAAAAATTTTTTTCCCACATATTTTGGCTTTTTCCCTTCAAGTATAAAAAGCCTGGAGAGGCTTTAGTTCTTGAGTGACAGTTGCAGACATATTTAACATTTGATTAATGAGGTGATCATAAAAGGCTCCAGCCATCTCCCAGATACCCGCTAGGTGGCGCTATGTCGAAGTCTATGAAAGGATTTGGCTCTTTCCTGCTCTGATCCAGGTTTCCTGCCTCCTAGATTCTACTTTCTGAAATGCTCACCAGAAAGCAAGGACCCATCTGAACCTGTGACGGCTCAATTTTGTAGACATTTCTGTCTCTTGATAAATAGGATATCCTGACAATCTGCTCCTCGCAAGATTATTAAAAATTACAGCAGTTTAAGGCCTCCCTGGTGGCGCAGTGGTTGGGAGTCCGCCTGCCGATGCAGGGGACACGGGTTCGTGCCCTGGTCCGGGAAGATCCCGCATGCGGCTAGACCCGTGAGCCATGGCCACTGAGCCTGGGCGTCCGGAGCCTGTGCTCCGCGGCGGGAGAGGCCACAGCAGTGGGAGGGCCACGTACCGCAAAAAAAAAAAAAAAAAAAAAAAAAATTACAGCAGTTTAAATTCATAGGTAAATGTTCAGCCTTCCTTCTTCCTGGAGACCTTTCACCCTGAGTGACATGGCAAAACTCTGCTGCACCCAATGCCTGGATCAGCTGTTCCTTCTTCTAGGAACCGTTCCTTTTGTCCCAAGACAAAATATTGCTTTATATTGCTCTCCCACGATAATTTATCAACATTTCTAATAGAATACGTTACCATTTTTATTTGGATTGGTATGGTCTTAAAAATTCTTTAATGAGACAAACTTAGTAGAAAGCTGAGTCTGTGGCCTTGATTTTGGATATGAAATACGAAGATATCCAGCAAAAAGTAGACAACAAACAATTACCGTTGGATTGACAGACAATTGTATGTAATAATTTGAAATCAATCTGACTTCCTTTATATTTTCTCCTGATTTTCATCCTCCCCACACTCTCCTGGCCCTCTAGGTGTCATCTAAAGCAATAAAAGAACTCAGCTGGCCTCATACCGCCAGACCCTGAGTAAGGAACCCAGGGTAGCCAGAACAGACTTCTGACTTACAGAACTGTGTGATAATAAATGGCTATTGTGAAAGAGAAAAACAAATATCGTATATTAACCCATATATGTGGAATCTAGAAAAATGGCTCTGATGGACCGGTTTGCAGGGCAGAAATAGAGACACAGATGTAGAGAACAAACGTATGGACACCAAGGGGGAAGTGGGGGGGGGATGGTGGTGGTGCTGCTGGGATGAACTGGGAGACTGGGATTGGCATATATACACTAATATGTATAAAATAGATAACTAATAGGAACCTGCTGTATAAAAGATAAATAAATAATCTATAAAAATTGGCTATTGTTTTAAGCTGAAAAAAAATTTGTGAATTAATAATGTAATTTTATTCATTGATTAAATGGGTGGTATTTATCTACTCATATTTATTTTATAACCCAGACAGACGTACTGTACGTTACTTTGTCCATTGTTTAATTCATCAAAGACGCCTAGAGAAGACAAGGCTTGTTTTCAAAGCTTGACCATGGTGTAAAAAATTAATAAAGGGAAACCTCAATTACATAGAGCTGGGAGACCAGAGGCGGAGCTGTCTTGCCCTGTGACCATCGCAGAGCCCAACAGGAAGAAGAAAGACTTCTCTTCTTTCCTGGCAAGACTCAGCCAGTGAAAAGCTGTGAACTCTTGACTAGAGCCCTCCCAACTTCTTTGTCCCCTCTATAAAAGCATTCTCCTTCCCTTGCCGCTTGGGGGCAATACACTTTCAGAATACACTTTCAGAATATATAAATGCCAAGGTTTTCTGATTTAGAAAGTACCCATTTTGGCCAATTAGTTTCTATTTATTGTCTCCTCTGATCCTCATTTTTAAAAATCTGATTATTTTTTTGCTAAAGACGAGTTTATCTTTAAAACACATGTGGGGTTTCTTTGTACCTAGAGATTTTACCGTGGGACGGACTTTTAAAAACTGCAATAATAAACAAGTGCAGAGTTTTAAAAAATCATGAAACTGTAGCAAGCAAACTTGACTGTACATCATACAAAGAATAAAATGAAGGAAACTGATATGAGTTGTGGTACAACAATGAGAAGGGGAAATATTAAGATTATATATGAATTATTTGTGATTTCCTGAGAAGTAAAGACCACACTTATCATTATTCTTGTGTATCTTCAAACATTTCCAAACTTCAAATGAACAAAAGAAAGCAAGTACAAAACACATAAAATGCCAACATTGAGAAACAGTGGTTACGTTTGACTTTTACGTTCATTCTACCATATATAGTTCCCAGTCTCTGTTGGAGAGTAGGAGCCTAAGTTTGATGGGTACAAAATAGCACACAGAGATGTCCTAATCACAGAGAAAAACAATTGCAAACTCAGGAATAACTCAATGCTCTGGAAGCACCCCATAGATCAACCCCACCTCAGCACTGAGAAACTCTCCTGCCTTTTGTTTCAGTGAAGCTGAGCCCAGACTGAGTCCTGACCTTTCTCCCTTATTACTGTAGTCTTCAATATCATCTTCCTTCCCTATTTAACTTTTTTGGGTGCAATTCTTTAGATTAATTAATTAACTTATTTATTTTTGGCTGCACTGAGTCTTCATTGCTGTGCCTGGGCTTTCTCTAGTTGTGGAGAGCAGGGGCTACTCTTCCTTGCAGTACGCAGGCTTCTCACCACAGTGGCTTCTATCCTTGCAGAGCACAGGCTTCTAGGGACGTGGGCTTCAGCAGTTGGGAGATGCGGGCTCTGTAGTTGTGGCGCACGGGCTTAGTTGCTCTGCGGCATGTGGGATCTTCCCGGACCAGGGCTTGAACCCGTGTCCCCTGCACTAGCAGGCAGATTCTTAACCACTGAGCCACCAGGGAAGTCCTTGGGTGCAATTTTTGCTTTGACGAATGTAAAATGTATTACAGAAGTCTTACAATATAGATTTCCTTACCCTTTGTTCCTTATGTTATAGTTGTCATATTAATACCTCAGCATGAATTGAACTTCACCTTCTGAGATTGTGGTATCATTTTTTCCTTCAAAATTCATACTTACAGTAAAAGAATTTAAGAGGAGAAAACTAAGCTATCTCATTTATCCAGATGCTACCCCTTCTGTGGCTCTTTCTTTCTTCCTGAAGATGTTCCAACTTTAGGAACTCTTTTGTCATTTCACTTCAGCCTGAAGAAGTTCTTTTCCCATCATTTTATATCTAGCTACCTGATAATTAACTCTTTTGTCTTCTTTCATCTTCATCAGCCTTTGTTTTATTTTCATTTTTGTTTTGCCTTCAATCTTTAAGGATATCTTGGCTACATCAGTATTCTGAGTTGATAGTTCTTTTCTTTCAATAGTTTATTTATTTATTTAATTTTTTTTGTGGTACGCGGACCTCTCACTGTTGTGGCCTCTCCCGTTGCAGAGCACAGGCTCCGGACGCGCAGGCTCAGCGGCGATGACTCGCGGGCCTAGCCGCTCCGCGACATGTGGGATCTTCCCGGACCGGGGCACGAACCCGCGTCCCCTGCATCGGCAGGCGGACTCTCAACCACTGCGCCACCAGGGAAGCCCTGAATAACTTTTATATTGCCTTGCAGCTCATTATCTGTCATTATAAACATAGGACAAATGTTTGGAATCTCACTTTATTGTTGACTTTGGTTTGCGAAATTGCCACTGCTCTTTAAACTGTTATAATATAGGACTGTTTAAGGACCAGGCACTACCAAACTTTGAAAATATGGAGACTTTTAGAATTTATGTAATTAAAAATATGGTTCTTTCCGTTTGGGGTTAGCCAGTTGGAAAGTTTAAGTTGAAACGTGTCATGATTGAGGTTCCCCCCCCCCCAAATGGTATTTAAGACAACAAACACCCTCCACCCCACCACTTCCTCAGCTAACACCTGGTCTCTCTCCTCCCTTTCACGACAAAGTTCTTGAAAGTGTTATCTACACTCCTGGTCTCCATCCTCCTCACCCAACTTACTCTTCAACCCCGCACCTAAGATCTGGCTTCTGCTCCCAGCTGTCCCTTACATTTCACCCGCAATGATCACCAGTAGCCTCTTGAGTGCCTCTCAGACCTATATTCCTGAACTTATCGGAAGCATTAGGCAATGTGGACAACTTTTTTAAGCTCTCTGGCTTAAGCGGCTACCCTTCTAGACCTCCCCACTTCCCACTCCTCCTTGTGTCTTCCTCCCTTTGTTAATAGTACCCTCCATCCATTACCCAGGTACCCAAGCCGGAGAGCTGATAGTCATCCTGTCTTTTCCCTCACCTCATACCTATAGTCACCAACTCCTGTTCACCCTTCCCCCAAGGTAGACCTAGAATCCCATCCCTTCTCCAGCTCAGTCCGGGTCACCTTCCCTCTCACCTGGATCACTGTACAGTGTCCTGACACCTCTCCCTACACATCTACCCCTGCCCCCTGCAATCCATCCTCCCCACAGAAGCAGCCAGACCGGTCTTTCCAGAATGGTCATTTCACCTCTGGTCGCTCCTCTGATTTGCCACCTGCCCTCAGGACAAAGTCAGCTCAGATTCACCTGATATGTGACCCAGTGGATCACTTTCTCTTTCCTAGAACAATGTTTCCACTTGGCTATCAAAACACACTCCTGATTTTTCTTCCACCTCCCTGGCTACTCCTTCTCAGTCTTGTTTGCCGGATGCTTGCCTCTCCCCAATCACTTAATACTATTAAGTGTTTCAGGACCCAGTCGTTGGTCCTTTTCTTGTCTTGCTCTATACTCACTCCCTTGGTGATCTCATCCAGCCTCATGGCTTTAAATATGTCTATGCTGGTAATTTGTATCTCAACCCCAGACTTCGTCCCTGAAATCCAGACTCAAATATGCAACTCCCTAGCCAACTTGGATCTCACTAGACACTCAAGTTTGCTTCCAAAGCTGAGCTCCCGACCTTCATGCTACACTGTGCCCTGGCCCGGTCTTTCCTTCTCAGTTAAGGACAATTCCATCCTTCCAGTTGCTAAGGCCAAAAGCCTTAGAGTGGTCCTTGACTCTAACTTTTCTCTCACATCACACTCTATCCATTAGCAAGACCTGTTTATACTCAAAATATAGCCAGTGAAATGATATGATGTCTGGGATTCACTTCCAAATAATACAGGAGGGGAGATGTGGATGGAGATATCATTGAAACAAGATTGTCTGTAGGTTGGGACTTCCCTGGTGGTCCAGTGGTTAGGACTCTGTGCTTCTACTGCAGGGGGCATGGGTTCAATCCCTGGTTGGGGAACTAAGATCCCGAGTGCCGGGCGGCCAATAAAAATAAAAATGGGCAGAAGACCTGAATAAACATTTAAAAAACTGTCTACAGGTTGATAATTGTTGAAGATGGGGGATGGTACGTGGAGGTTCATTGTATTATTCTACTTTTGTTCATGTTTGAAATTTTCCATAATAAGAAAATTGAATCATACCACTTCTCCCTACCTTTCACTGCTACCATTCTGATCCAAGGCGCCACATCTCTTGCCTGGACTGTTGTAGTAGCTTCTTAACTGAATTCCTGCTTCTGCTCTCACCTCCACTCCCCACCCTCTGCTTTTAATCCAATCTTCCCACGAACAGCCAGTGTGATACTCTTAAAATGAAAGTCCATCCATGTCCCTCTTCTGCTTGGAACTCCCCAGTGGCTCCCCATTTCAATCAGAGTAAAAGCCAAAGTCTTAGTGGTCTTCAAGATCCTACACAATTTACCCCCTACCCTTGTACTCAAACCTCATCCCCTCCCACTCTCCTGCCTTGATCATTCCATTCCAGTCACACTGCTATTCCTCAATCCCACCAGGCATACTGCTGCCACAGGGCCTTTGCACTTGCTGTTCCTTCTCCCATTCCTTTTTAATTTATTTTTATTTTTTAAATTTTTTAAAATGTTTTTTTATTTTTGACTGAGCCAGGTCTTAGTTGCGGCACACGGGATCTTTCATTGGGGCGTGTGAACTTCTTAGTTGCCGCATACAGACTCTTAGTTGTGGCATGCATGTGGGATCTAGTTCCCCGATCAGGGATCGAACCTGGGCCCCCTGCATTGGGAGAGTGGAGTCTCACCCACTGGACCACCAGGGAAGTCCTACCTTCTCTCATTCTTCCCTCTGACATACATACAGCTCACTCTTCGCCTTCTTCATGTCTTTGCTCAAATGTCTCCTTTTCAGACCTTCCCTAACCACCTTTTTTGAGACTGAACCCCTAAACGTTGCCACTTCTCATCCCCCACACGTAGTCAGTACCTTTTAACCTCTTTCCCTGCTTTATTTTCCTGATTAGCACTTATCACCGTCTTAATTATTATAATGTTACTTACTTATCCTGTTTATTATCTGTCTCCACCATTAGAGTGTAAGCCCTCTGCAGTCCGAGAATTTTGCCTATTCACTGCTGTATCCCCAGGACACCTGCGTGGCACATAGCAGGCACTCAACAAATGTTTGTTGAATGAATGAATGAATGGCATTCCGAGTTTCAATCCCTGCCCACCTGTCCAGGCACAGCTCTCACCTCTCCCCTCCCTGCCCTCCAAGCCAACGTGGACCTGACAGCCGAGTCCTGGCACATACCAGGATGATTCACACTTCTCAGCCTTATCCTGTCTTGTGCCCTTTGTCTCCTGGCCACATTCCCAGTCTTTTAAGAGTCATCTCAAGCAGGTGTTTGCTGACACCACAGGTGACCCCAAAGAAACTCTTCTGCCTGAATTTCCACCAGGTTTCTGTGCCCTCTTTTCTCCTAGTACACAGGACACTGGACTCTCTGTGTCTCCTCTGTCTCCCCCACTGCTCTGGGAGCCCCTGGGGCAGGAACCACCTCTTACCTTGTCTTCTTAGCACAATGTCTGGCACCCAGCCAGCACTCACTAGATGTACAATGAAGGAATAACAATACTTGCATTTACTTAATGTTTTCTCTGCTAAATGTTCTCACGCTTAATCCACACAACCTATGGGGTAGGTATTATTCTTAAACCCATTTTAAGGATTATTTATGTGAGGGTCAGAGAGGTTACGAGTCTGGCAAAGGGCAGACGGGAATTCCAGAGTTCGTTCTGCGGAACCCTAGAATTCCCACTGTTCAGCCCAACCTCGAGTGAGTCACTGCTCTTGCTGAGCCTGTTTCGGGTGACAAGGTTGTGGGGATGGGATTGGTGGATACCATCCAACTCCCATCTCCTGGGGGAGTTGCCTTTCCCAGGGCCATCCTCAAGCCAGTTTCAGTTTCCAAATTGTAAAAGGGAAACTAAGAGGTGAGAAACGAAACCTACAGCAGAAAGGGTGATTAAAAGCCCCGCCTGTGAAGGTGGTTTCACACAGTGTCCCTCAGTACCCCAGCTGCAGTGAACGGCCTCCAGGAAGAGGATACCCTGGTCAGCCAGACGCCCCTTGTTTCCTCTCCACTCTGGTCCTTTGTTCCACAGGGTGCTGGAGGTCAGCTGAGGAGGAGTCCCCTTAAAGAAGAGTGTGTGTGCCAGGAGCTGGGTAGGTGTGTGGGTATATATCTAGCCACCAGTGGTACTCTCAAGACAGAGATGGCAGTGCTCCCGGAGCTGTTTGTCACCCCAGCTTCCAGGCTGAACTCCTTCGTAACTGACTGCCTGCATCCCAGCCAGAAGTGGAAAAAAGAGGTGCTGGAGACTGTGCAGACCGTGGAGCAGTTCCTGAGGGAGCAGACCTTCCAAGGGGAGCATGGGCTGGACCAGGAATTGGGGGTGCTGAAGGTGGTCAAGGTGAGACTGGTTCCCTCCATCCCCAGGCCAGGGCTGGGCAAAATGCAGCTTGTGGGTCTACATCCCTGAGGATGCTGGGACCTGTTGCCTCATTATCTCTAGCCCATGCTACTGACATCTCAAGACACTCCATCCCAATGCACTGCTGCCTTGAGCAGAGCAAGTCCAGTAAGGAAGCTAATAATAATAGTGTACTTTTTTGGATGCACTAGCCTAACCCCTTAACATGTATTATGTCTAATTTGTGTACCCTGTGAGGTATGTACTGTTCTTTTCCCATTTTACAGATGAGCAGAATGGAAACTCAGTGATTTAAGATCCATAATGACCAAATGCAATGCAAGGTCTCTGATTGGATCTTGGTGTGAATGGACCATCTGTAAAATATAATTTGGGAACAATTGGGGAAATTTCAATATGGCCAGAATGTTAAATAATATATATAAGGGAATTGTTTTTTTAATATTTATTTATTTTATTTATTTTCTTGGCTGCGTCAGGTCTTAGTTGTGGCAATGCGGGATCTTTTGTTGCAGCGTGCAGGCTCGGGCTTCTCTCTAGTTGTGGCGTGCGGGTTTTCTCTTTCTAGTTGTGGCGCGTGGGCTCCAGGGTGTGTGGGCTTTGTAGTTTGCGGCACACGGGCTCTCTCGTTGAGGCGTGGGAGCTCAGTAGTTGTGGCACGCGGGCTTAGTTGCCCTGCAGCATGAAGGACCTTCGTTCCCTGACCAGGGATCGAACCCGAGTTCCCTGCATTGGAAAGTTGATTCTTTACCACCGGACCACCAGGGAAGTCCCAGGGAACTGTTTTTCTTTGAGGCAAAATAGTTTTGTGGTTATGGGGAAAAATGTTCTCTTTTGTTGGACACAAATGCTAAAGTACTTAGGGACGATGGTCCTTAGCGTCTGTAATTTACTTTAAAGTGGCTTAGTTGAAGGAAATATGGCAGAGTTTAGACTTGTTGAATCTGGGTGGATGTATAAGTGTTCATTGTATGCTCTTTCTATTTTTCTGTTTAAAGTTTTTGATAATGGAAATTTTTTTTAATGGAAGCTCAGAGAGGTGAGGTCACTTGCCCAAGGTCACACAGCTAGTAGTGAAGCTGGGATTTCAACCAGGATCTATCTTACTCCACTCCAGGCTGCCCTCACTGAGCTTTTTTTCCCCAAGCCCTTCCTGCAGCTGCATCATGTCACCTCCTGTCCTAGCTAGGATAATAATGCAAGAAGGTCAAAACTAGAAAGGTGTGATGAGGAAAACAAATTTTGAGGAAAACGATTTTGTTTTTCTGAGTGGCTGCCTAGGCATTTTACAGTATGGTGACCCGACTAACACCAAATGTTCAGAGTCTGGACTTTTAGGTAGGTTTAGGGTATCCCCACAGGTTCCTGCTTTGCCTTCCCCGGTGGAACCTTTTAATATAACCACTGAGTGGGCTTCCCTGGTGGTCAGTGGTTAAGACTCTGAGCTTCCACTGCAGCGGGCACAGTTTCGATCCCTGGTCAGGGAAGTTCTGCATGCCACGCTGTGTGGCCAAAAAACATAAATAAATAAAACTTTTTTTAAATGTAGAGCTAAGAGGGTTTTAAAAAAATTTTTTTTAATGTAAATTGATACAGCCACTATGGAGAACAGTATGGAGGTTCCTTAAAAAACTACAGATAGAATTACCATACGACCCAGCAATCCCACTACTGGGCATATACCCTGAGAAAACCATAATTCAAAAAGAGTCATGTACCAAAATGTTCATTGCAGCTCTATTTACAATAGCCAGGACATGGAAGCAACCTAAGTGTCCATCAACAGGTGAATGGATAAAGAAGATGTGGCACATATATACAATGGAATATTACTCAGCCATAAAAAGAAACGAAATTGAGTTATTTGTAGCGAGGTGGATGGACCTAGAGTCTGTCATACGGAGTAAAGTAAGTCAAAAAGAGAAACACAAATACCATATGCTAACACATATATATGGAATCTAAGAAATAAAAAAAAAAGGAGGTCATGAAGAACGTAGGGGTAAGACGGGAATAGAGACACAGACCTACTAGAGAATGGACTTGAGGATATGGGGAGGGGGAAGGGTAAGCTGTGACAAAGTGAGAGAGTGGCGTGGACATATATACACTACCAAACGTAAAATAGATAGCTAGTGGGAAGCAGCCGCATAGCACAGGGAGATCAGCTCGGTGCTTTGTGACCACCTAGAGGGGTGGGATAGGGAGGGTGGGAGGGAGGGAGACGCAAGAGGGAAGAGATATGGGAACATATGTATATGTATAACTGATTCACTTTGCTATAAAGCAGAAACACACCATTGTAAAGCAATTATACTCCAATAGAGGTGTTAAAAAAAAAAACACTTCGAGTTAAGCCTGTGAAAAGTTAGTAACCTCTGCCCCAATCACCTTGTAAGTACTAGGTGCTTGCTACCCTGCTCTATCTCCTGCTGGCTTGTGACCTGGGGTGGAAGACTGCCCTTCCCCCGGCTCACTGTGTCCCCTTGCTTCTGGGATCTGTGAGTAATAAATCATTAAAAAAATTTTTTTAATTAATTTTGGTTGGAGTATAGCTGCTTTACAATGTTGTGTTAGTTTCTGCTGTACAGCAAAGTGAATCCGTTATACGTATACATATATCCCCTCCTTTTTAGATTTCTTTCTCATTTAGGTCACCACAGAGCATTGAGTAGAGTTCCCTGTGCTATACAGCAGGTTCTCATTAATTATATCTCTCTCTTTTTTTTTTTTTTTTTGCGGTACGCGGGCCTCTCACTGTTGTGGCCTCTCCCGTTGCGGGGCACAGGCTCCGGATGCGCAGGCCCAGCGGCCATGGCTCACGGGGCCCAGCCGCTCCGCGGCATGTGGGATCTTCCCGGACCGGGGCACAAACCCGTGTCGCCTGCATTGGCAGGCAGACTCTCAACCACTGCGCCACCAGGGAAGCCCAGTTATCTATTTTTGAAAGTAATAAATCTTATGACTCTACTCCCTTTGTATGGGTGTATTGAAAATGCACCTTTCCTCCAAATGACCCCGTGGGTTTCATTTCCCCACAGAGGGAGTTTGGATGCTGAGGGAGCTACCTGCCCACCCTGTGTGGGCGGCTTGTGCCCCCTGGCCAACGAGAAATTAACACTTTATTTGGGCTTTAAACCCTCCCCCCACCCCTGAAAATCTGGTAAGCTGCGCTGGTCCACAAGAGTGAATGCTTGTCCTTGGGTTTGAATAGGTTTGGACTGAAGCAAGTCATGAAGCCTGTTCTAGAACGCTCTTCCCTCTCTGCCTGTATCTTACCACTGGAAAAGGTGGAAAGGGCAGCACAGGCACAGCCTTCAGCGGGATGTGCTCTTCATCCGCACCCAGAGTGCCATTCCCAACCCTCTCACGTAGGGCAGAAACGCTGAGTCCGAACGCAGGTGGAGAAAGAAAATGGGAAAGGAAGAGGAAACAAAAGATGGCGAACTCCTGCACAGACGCAGGGCCTGCCACATAGACTTGGGTCACAGGGAAGAAAGAGGTAGAACCACCACACCTGGTGTTCTGACCCTCTATCTGACTGTGACTATCAGTCCTGGCTGTGAGCCCATGGCAAGTTGATTAACCCCCAACTGCCTTCCTTTTCTCATGTGTACAATGGGGATAATTATACTAGTCCCCCCACCTCAATTAATGGGGGTGAGGATTAAAAGACATTGTGTGTACAAAGGGCTTTCAGTGGTGCCAGGCACAGTGAGGGCTCAACTGGCGGCAGCTGGGTCATCATCAATGTTCCTTGACTCCACCCACCACCAGAAGTAGCCGACCTGAGGTCTGAGGCATCCCTGGCAATTCCACCTCCCGACCTGGAGTGAGAAGGAGAGAAGGCCAGAGAGTTGGGGGACTTTGTATACCGGAGGCCACAGCGCTGGAGAGCAAGTTTAGGATCTCAGAACATCAAAAAGACCCTTTCAAAATCATCCAGCTCGGGCTCCTTCAATTCAGATGGGGAAGCTGAACTCCAGGCAGCAGAAGAGATTATCTAAGTTGAGTAGAGCAGAAGGAAGAGAGATATATTGCTGACTTCCAGTGTGCCAGGCACCACGGCAAGCCCTTGGCACACATTGTCTCGTCGAATCTTCCCAATCAGCCAGTTACTCATGTGCCATCATTACTCTGAGGTTCCAGATGAGCAGCGTTCAGAGGATGATGCAACTGAGAAACAGGGGCACGGGGCGAGGTCAAGGTCAGGCGGCCCCATTCCCCAGCCCGCGGTTCTCATCCACCAGGCAATCCTGTGCCCCCCTTTTTATTTTTATTTTATTTTATGTTTTAGATATTTATTTCTTCATTTATTTATTAATTTAGGCTGTGCCAGGTCTGAGTTGCCGCAGGCGGGATCTTAGTTGCGGCATGCAGACTTCTTAGCTGCGGCATGCATGCAGGATCTAGTTCCCCAACCAGGGATCAAACCTGGGCACCCTGCATTGGGGGGGGGCGGAGTCTTACCCACTGGACCACCAGGGAAGTCCCTGTGCCCCCCTTTTTGTTTGTATTTTTTTTTGCGGTACGCGGGCCTCTCACTGTTGTGGCCTCTCCCGTTGCGGAGCACAGGCTCCGGACACGCAGGCTCAGCGGCCATGGCTCACGGGCCCAACCACTCCGCGGCATGTGGGATCTTCCCAGACCGGGGCACGAACCCGTGTCCCCTGCATCGGCAGGCAGACTCTCAACCACTGCGCCACCAGGGAAGCCCCCTGTGCCCCCCTTTTTAATGTCATGAAATTATTCAGACATCCGCCCCTGCCAGAATTCTCCAACCACCACCCTGTGGAGGATGACTGTTCCCTTGGAGTGGGGATCACTCTGCAGATAAGGCTGAGTCTTGGAAGCGAGGCAGTGGAGTAAATAAGAAGCGTGGGCTGTGGAGTCTGGCTGCCTGGTTGGAACCACCCACTGTGTGACCCTGGACGAGAGGCTTGCCTCTCCACATCCCCGCTTTGTCTCCTGTAAAGAAGGGATGTTAATACTCCCCACCCGGACTTCCCTGGTGGCACAGTGGTTAAGAATCTGCCTGCCAATGCAGGGGACACGGGTTCGATCTCTGGTCAGGGAAGATCCCACATGCTGCGGAGCAACTAAGCCCGTACGCCACAGCTACTGAGCCTGCGCTCTAGAGGCACCGAGCCACAACTACTGAGCCTGCGTGCTACAACTACTGAAACCAGCATGCCTAGAGCCCGTGCTCTGCAACAAGAGAAGCCACCTCAATGAGAAGCCCGTGCACCGCAATGAAGAGTAGCCCCCGCTCACCACAGCTAGAGAAAGCCCGCACACGCAGCAAAGAAGACCCAATGCAGCCAAAAATAAATAAATAAATAATTTTTAAAAAAGGAAATACTCCCCGCCCATCCCTCAGGGCGGTGGCGATCATCCGTGGAAAGAGCATCAGGGATTGCCTGGTCCAGGCAGTGGCCTCGGGGTGACGGGACTCTGTGTTCTGCAGGTGGGCTCCTTCGGGAACGGCACAGTGCTCAGGGACAGCTCAGAGGTGGAGCTGGTGATGCTCCTGAGTGGTTTCCACAGCTTCCAGGAGGAGGCCAGGCACCACGACGACGTTCTGAACCTGCTATGTGAAAAGCTCAGGTATTGCCAGGACCTCCTGAGCCTCCAGCTCCAGGACCTGAGGCTGGTCCAGGGAGTCCACTCTGCTGTCGCCTTCACCATCCAGTCCTGGGAGACTGCGGAGCCCATCACTGTCACCATCGTGCCGGCCTACAGGGTCCTGGGTAAGTGGAAGCCCACCAGACTCACACGACCACCCTCCCGGGGGACCCGCAGCTTCCTCACCTCTCCTTCGTGGCCACGTGCAGACACCTGTATTCACCCATTCAACCCATGTCCTGTGCTGGGTGCTGGGTGACCACAGTGCCTGGGACTGACTCAATTCTGGCTGTCCTGTGGCTCAACTTAGGAAACAGATTTATCAAAGAATCACACAGATAAATATATGATTGGAGAGGAAGTGAGAGCCATGGAGGGGAAGGAGTAAGAGCAACCCTGGGAGCTTCTGAAACATTTACCCCGGGGGCGGGGGCCTGTCATCATCTGTGCTTTCCTGGAAGCAGAGCCTGAGACAGGCATGTGAGGATAAGCAGTCCCAGGAGATGCTGGTGGGGAAGCAGGGGAGTGAGACGGAAGGCGGGGAGCACGACAAGATGCAGGTTGAACTAGTCACCGTGCTGAGCAGCTGGGCTTGTGCCCTGCAGAGCTCTGGGAAAAATGCAGAGCACGTCTCCCCAGTGGGTTGTTGAGTGTTTCATCCACCAGCTTCTGCTTCCCATCAGCCATTGGCTGAGAGCTGCTTCCCAGGAGCACCGATGGCACTAGTAACGGTATCAGCTACAAGCTCAGATGATCCAGCTTTCATCTGGTGCACTGGCTCCTCTTAACTAGAGTGGCTGCTGGGAGTTGCTCCATGGAGAAAGTGTCAGAATTGGGGTCCCATCTGAGCCAGAAAGAGACAGTGGGAGGCATTAGTGTTAGTGATGTACACCCCACCCTTCAGCAAACGTGCTCTCTGAGCCCAGCTTTCTTATATGGAATTAGTCCTTCCCTATGGTGATGGAAGCTTCATATAAATCGCTGAGAGATCCAAAACAGACATTAAGGGAAACTGAGGGTGTTGGGCACATCAAGAGAGGACAATAGTCCTTGAGTAGCCTGAGGAATAGAAAACCCACTTTAAAACAATGTATTTTATTGAAGTCTAGTTGATTTACAATGTTGTGTTAATTTCTGCTGTACAGCAAAGTGAGTCAGTTATCCGTAATATACACCATTATGTTTTATCACAGCATATTGAATCTAGTTCCCTGTGCTGTACAGTAGGACCTTGTTGTTTCTCCATCCTATGCATAATAGTTTGCATCTACTGATCCCAAACTCCCAATCCATCCTTCCTCCCCCCCCACCCTCCCCCTTTGGTAACCATAAGTCTGTTCTCTATGACTGTGAGTCTGTTTCTGAAAAACTCACTTTTGATTCTCCGGAAGGACAACCAAGAAGGCAAACTGTTAGTCTCTTAAGCTATGTGGTCCCAGGTCTCCCTGGAGAGATACTCCAATAATTACCAGTCTCTCCCCCATGGAGTAGTCAGCAACCTGGGGCTTCCTGAGCCCTCACTCTCTCCCCTTCGCCTCCTCTCTCTTCAGGGCCATCTGTTCCCAACTCTCATCCCTCCCCAGAGGTCTATGTGAGCCTGATTAAGGCCTGCGGTTCCCCTGGACATTTCTCCCCATCCTTCAGCGAGCTGCAGAGAAACTTCGTGAAACACCGGCCCGCCAAGCTGAAGAGCCTCCTGCGGCTGGTAAAACACTGGTACCTGGAGGTGAGGAGGCTGCCAGGCTGGGGGCAGGAGCGGAAGATGGAGGAGGGAGGGGAAGAAAAAGGCAGGAACCATATCTGTCATCTCGGGAAACTGCACCAAGAGGCAATGGAGGTGGGGTGCGAGAGAAGGCTCACCTTTTTTTTTTTTTTTTTTTTTGCGGTACGCGGGCCTCTCACTGTTGTGGCCTCTCCCATTCGGAGCACAGGCTCCGGACGCGCAGGCTCAGCGGGCATGGCTCACGGGCCCAGCCGCTCCGCGGCATGTGGGATCTTCCCGGACCGGGGCACGAACCCATGTCCCCTGAATCGGCAGGCGGACTCTCAACCACTGCGCCACCAGGGAAGCCCAAGGCTCACCTTTTAAAATGTGAACATGGCAGAAGATGCAGATGAAGAAGGAGGAAGGAGAGGAGGGGGAGGAGAAAGAAACAGAGGAGGAAGGAGAGAAATAAGAAACATACTGTATTTCGAAGAACGAGTGCTTGTAATGGTCCAGCTAAAGTCCAGTGCTGGCTAAGGCCAACTTCTCTGGGCTCTCTGGACATTAATCTCAGCTGATTAAGGACTAACAAGCGGAAAAATTCGTTTAATTCCACACTGCACCAATTCCCCCTCCAAATGATTGAGTTCCTGAGTCTCGTGATCATTACTGAGTGAGTACATCCACAGCAGCTACTTTTTAGATTTCACATATGATGTCTGCATGGTACCAGGTATATTTCAAACTACCCAGATGAACATGTCATCTGAACTTATGAAAGGAAGACTCAGAAACAAACAAAAAATGAGAAAGAAAGAAAAAAGATGCTTTCTTATTTTTTAAAAAATGGTAAGGGTCAGCTTTTAGAAAGACCAGTCCAGTCCAAAAAGAAAAAAAAAAGTATTTAAAGATAAAAATCAGAATATTACCAAAGTTAGTTTATAGTTGGTATGTTTATGGTGGAAAAGCAGTCATTTTCTTACATGATTATCACTTCTACCAAGGTTGTGATGTATCTTCAGATGTTAGCATCACCGAAGCCAAGAATGAAATTGGTTTTTTTGGTCAGTCAGTCACTTAAGAGGAATTGATCCAAGGTTTTGTGGATTTGGAGAGCTAGAACTCAACAAAATGATCTGTTTGCTTTGTTTGTCTGTCTGTCTAAGTGTACAAAGTGTTTTCTTCCTGTATATGACTTGCACATTTATTGTAATGTCCACAGAACAACGTATCAGCTTTACTTCTATAGCCCTTTCTTTGTTCAAGTCTCTGCCACTAAGGGACTTCCCTGGCGATCCAGTAGTTAAGACTCCATGCTTCCACTGCAGGAGGCACAGGTTTGATTCCTAGTCAGGGAACCAAGATCCCCATGTGGCCAAAAACAAACAAACAAGCAAACAAAAAACCCCAAAAGTTTCTGCCTCTAAGACAAGAATTTGTCTGCACATGGTTTTTTGAAGCAGTTTTTTGATTCAGTATTATTATTTATTTATTTATTTATTTTTGGCTGTGTTGGTTCTTTGTTGCTGCGCCCAGGCTTTCTCTAGTTGCAGACGAGCGGGGGCTACTCTTCGTCGCGGTGCGCGGGCTTCTCATTGCAGTGGCTTCTCTTGTTGCAGAGCACGGGCTCTAGGCGCGCGGGCTTCAGTAGTTGTGGCTCATGGGCTCTAGAGCGCAGGCTCAATAGTTGCGGCACATGGGCTTAGTTGCTCCGCGGCATGTGGGATCTTCCCTGACCAGGGCTCGAACCCGTGTCCCCTGCATTGGCAGGCGGATTCTTAACCACTGTGCCACCAGGAAAGTCCCTGATTCAGTATTATTAATTTGATGTTTTCTTTTATTTGAGAACTTTTATGTAGCTAAGTGTTACGAGATGTGTTTGTTGATCAACACTTAAGGACACAAAGAGTTCATATTGTATGTTAAACAAAACTAGAATCCCATGATGCTAAAAAGGTTGATAGTTCATTTTTGTCTGGAAACGTAACATCACAGGAGTTGTCGTTCACTTTCATGGTTCAAAATTATTTTGTGATTCTTACCAACTCATCTACTGGGGTCAGGGACCAAGGAACATATAAGTGAGCTTCTCTGGGTTCTAGTCACCAAATCTTAACTGTAAGAATATCACTGATCTCAGAGATGCCCAAGTTTGTGCATGCTCATGACAAACCAAGAAGTGTTACTTTGACTATCTATAATTCTGGGCTTTCATAAGCCTTGCAACAGTATCAGTTTCCAAGAGGGACTTTTGAGCATCATTTCCGCATGTGAAGAGCTGTCCTTGATTTCTTTTGTGTTTTAATTTACCAACAAGCTGATGTTTATGTTCTATCTTTTGAAGTATTTAATTCAGTTCCATTTTGGGGAAAAGATGGGGCTTTCCCCAGTGTTTTGGCTGAGCTTCTGACATAAGTGTTTTGTTTGGTTGTTTTTTTGTTTTGTTTTGGAGGGTTTTTTGTCTTTTGCCATTTTAAGTGTACAAGTCAGTGGCATTAATTACATTCACAATGTTGTGTAAATATCACCATTATTTCCAGAACTTTTTTTTATCATCCAAAACAGAAACTATACCCATTAAACAATAACCTATTCTACCCTCCCTCCAGCCCTGTAATCTCTATTCTACTTTCTATCTCTATGAACTTGACCGCTCTAGGGACCTCTTATAAGTGGAGTCACACAATATTTGTCCTTTTCTGTCTGATCCTTTTTTTCCTTTTTGGCCGTGCCACGCGGCATGCGCGATCTTAGTTCCCCTGACAGGGATGGAACCGTGCCCCCTGCAGTGAAAGGATGAGTCCTACCCACTGGACCACCAGGGAATTCCCTGTGTCTGATTCTTAACCGTGGGATTATCATACCTAATTGGATGAAATTTCTGACATGAATACAAGTTTACTTATACATTTGATTTATTCTTTTTTAAAAAAAACTAAATTTATTTATTTATTTTTGGCTGCGTTGGGTCTTCGTTGCTACCCGTGGGCTTTCTCTAGTTGCGGCGAGCTGGGGATACTCTTCGTTGCGGTGCGCGGTCTTCTCATTGCGGTGGCCTCTCTTATTGCGCAGCACGGGCTCTAGGCGCGCGGGCTTCAGTAGTTGTGGCTCGCAGGCTCCAGGGCGCAGGCTCAGTAGTTGTGGCGCACAGGCTTAGTTGCTATGTGGCATGTGGGATCTTCCTGGACCAGGGCTCCTACGCATGTCTCCTGCATTGGCAGGCGGATTCTTAACCACTGAGCCACCAGGAAAGTTCCGATTTATTCTTGATTTATCTAATTCTATCCTGGTAGGAAGGAGGACAGATTTTTTGAACGTATGTAAACGCTACATATTCCTGAAAAGGAACTTAATAAAGACACTTTGTGAATATTAAGCCATCATTCTGAATAGTTTTATAAGCAAGGCCAATTTACATATGCTATTATTTTACAGAATAATTATCTTTGTTTTCCTGAGGATTAGTTAGTTCATAATCTATAATAGGATTTTTTTTTTTTTTTTTTTTTTTTGCGGTACGCAGACCTAACCGCCGCGGCCTCTCCCGCCGCGGAGCACAGGCTCCGGACGCACAGGCTCAGTGGCCGTGGCTCACGGACCCAGCCACTCCACAGCATGTGGGATCCTCCCGGACCGGGGCACGAACCCGTGTCCCCTGCATCGGCAGGCGGACTCCCAACCACTGCGCCATCAGGGAAGCCCTATAATAGGAATTTTTATAGGGATTTTTTTTATTCTGAGGTGTCAGTTGGAATAATATATCATTTACAGAGTGTATCTTAGTTTGCACATGTATTTCCGTATATTGAGGGTAGGAGAGTAAGAAAGAAAGGGTTTTTTTTTTTTTTTTTTTTCTCTCACATAGTCATCAATAGAACATTAACCTGAGTAATTAATTCTCATTTTGTTAAGCAATCTGCTCTTATGAAGTTGCCTACTTCTGAAATAAAAGATTCTGGTGAAATTCTGACTCAGTCCCCTTTGGTGGCCATATGAGTCTTTATCCACGAATTTATTACACTTCATAAATTTCCCGTAGTGGAGTTGGGGGGAAGAGATTTGCTGGCAGATAGATTATATTGTAATCAGACCATTCTTTTATGAAATCCTTTTTTTTTTTCATTTACATACATAAAAACAAAAAGAATTGGCAGCTGTGATTTTACTATTTTAATTACGGGTCCAAAATAAACACAGCATAAAATCTAACAGTCCATCAGCTCCTAATTTTACAGGGCTGTTTTCCAGGAATCATATGTGTGTGCGTGCACACACCGCACCCCTACCCCCCAATTTTTGAGTGATTTAAATTCATAATGGCATACAAGACAACAATAACAGGGCTCCCAGGAGATATCTGAATACTCAAGACAAACAGACCAAAAGAGAGCGAGAGAGAGCGAGAGCGAGAGCGAGAGCGAGAGCGAGCGAGAGAGACAGAGAGAGAGAGAGAGAGAGAGGAACACAAAATACAATCAAACAAACTCTCATCGACCGCCACTCAGCAGAGAATAAATTCCTATCATCCGTCTCCCGACAGAGACCACCAGATGGTCAAACCATAAAAGCAGAGTCACCGATTGTAGTCATCAGTGGGGACATAAGTGGCCCCATGCAAATAGGTACAAGAACCAGAATCAGACTTGTCCAAGAATCAGACAATCTAGAATCAGAAATAAAAACAGAGTGGAGGTGGGGAGGGAGGAGAGAAACATCAGAAGAATAAAAGCTATTGTCATACAAGATTCACCCTCGGAATTGAAAAAAGGGGCACATCTGAATGTAAACAGCCCATGGGGCGCATTTCTCAGGCAACACAGTTTACTCAGCTTTGGAACAGTCTCAGTGGAACCTCCAGCTGCAACCAGAAACAAGAGGTAAAAAGTCATTCATTAAATAAGAACTTGCAAGGGAATCAGACTGCAGAAGGAAAGGCTTTATCGAATAAAAAAATATATAATAGGCATTTAAAGAAAAAACGATTACCAAGATTACTAGGTTTATAGTTCATCTCTGTTGATGGTGGAAAAATAGCAAATTTCTCACATGCTTATCAGATCTAGGAAGGTCATGAAGTATTGCAACTTCGCAAAAGTCAGAGAAATCCAAAATATGAAGAAATCAGAGCATCGCTAACATAAATCAGCACTGGAAGGGAACATACATCTTTTCTTCTGGTTTGCTTTTTTTTTTTTTTTTTAATGTACCATTAAATAGTCTATCAAAAGTCCTAAAAGAAATGAACGGCTCATTTTTCCTAAGGCTTACATCTTATGATTACAGGCATTCTGCATTTTCTTTGTCATGTAAATTTTAAGAATCTCGCTAGTAAAATTTCACTAGTATTGGAGAAAATAAATTGTCTTGTCATGAGTTTACATTCTTAACAAAATTATAATTTTATTAGTTAAGATTTACAGCTTTGTGAGATGTGAATTCACAAAATGTTACAAAAACAAATTCATTAATGTATAAATAAGTTTGAAATCAATTAAAAACATTTTAAAGTCAAGGATAAAGTTGTTTTTGTTAGTTACAGGAAAGGCACAGGTTTCAATTATTTTGGGGACTGGAACTAGACCAGATGGCCTCGTTTCTGTTTGTTTCAAGGTCAAAGTGGGTTTTTGTCTTTTTGAGGGGTGTGATATAAAACTTATTTATAATGGCCACAGGACAAGATGTCAATTTTGCTTCCACAAACCAAATAGCTGGATGTTTGACAGAAATGTTCATTTCCTAGCTCAATGTTAGAGAGGTTCTTTAGACAGGAGGTGACTGCTATCCGTTAAGATGCTTTCTTTTTCAAGTAACAGAAAAACAGAAAAACCAACTCAAACTGGCTTAACCAATAAAGAGAATTATCAGCTTATGTGTGAAAACCCACAGCAGTGGAGAGGAGGCTTCAGGCACTGTTTGATGAATGCTCCAGCTCAGTTTCTCTATAATACTCTCAGTGTCTCTCAATTCTACATGTCACCTTGGTCCACAGGCTGGCTTCCCTCATGGTGGCAGAATGGCCACATCTGTTCCTGCCCTCACATCCACATACAAGAGAGGACTTCTCTTCTTTCAACCACTGAACGGAAGAACTAGGCTTGACTCAAATTAAGCCAACTTAGATTACAAAGCTTCTCTTGAACCAATCACTTGGCAAGGGGAATAGGTTTATACTGGTGAGCCTATCCAGTCAGGGCCAACCCTGGAGAGGAGGATTGGGTCAATCCCATCCAAACAGCATGGCTACTATACAATGGGGAAGGAAGAAACGCCTGTTAGAGAGGCAACCCCAATGTTCACCATGGATTCTCAGCTGTTACCTAGTCCTATAGTCCCCCAACACACGCATACTATTTTTTTTCTCTTTAGCTAAGACTTTATATAAGACTTTTTCTTCTTTAAAAGAAATCTTTCAGGGGGCTTCCCTGGTGGCACAGTGGTTGGGAGTCCGCCTGCCGATACAGGGGACGCGGGTTCGTGTCCCGGTCTGGGAGGATCCCACGTGCCACGGAGCGGCTGGGCCCGTGGGCCATGGCCGCCGAGCCTGCGCATCCGGGGCCTGTGTTCTGCAGCGGGAGAGGCCACAACAGTGAGAGGCCCACGTACTGCAAAAAAAAAAAAAAGAAATCTTTCAGAAGCCTAAATAGATTAAAATGGAGCTGCTTAGGCTGGGGTGCTGATGACAGAGCCCAACCTGCTCACTCCTTGGGACACCCCTTTATCACTCAATTTCCAGGAGTTATGTCAAGCACAGTTTGAAACCAACTGGAGTAACCTAGCTGCTTAATTCTAAAATGGAGAAACCCATTTAGGGCCAGAGAGGGAAAGTGACTTGGCCAAGACTACGCAGCCATTAGGTAGCAGAGCTGGGACCACAACTTGGATTTTTCTAGTTTCTGGTTCAATGTCATCCTTATAAGGAATCTTGGGGTCTCGCTCTCTCTTCCCATGTCTTTCAACAGTGCGTGAAATCCTGGTGCCTTAGGGCCGAGCTACCCCCTCTCTATGCCCTTGAGCTACTGACCATCTACGCCTGGGAAGTGGGTACTCAGGAGGAGGCATGTTTCGGGTTGGACAACGGCCTGGCCACCGTGATGAGACTGCTTCAGCAGTATAAGTTACTCTGTATCTACTGGACCAACTACTACACGTTCCAGAACCCGATCATTGAGGACTTTGTCAGAAAACAGCTCAAAAAAGAGAGGTACTAGATCACTGCATGCCAACCACATCTCAAAGAGAAAAGAAAGAGAATTAAGGGAAAGGTGGTATCGAGTTTTCTGGGTGGGCTTTATTAAGTAGGAAAGCTGATATCTCACCCTGACACACTTGACATCTCAAGTTGACTGCCTTTCAAAATTGCAAGGACCTTAGGGGCTATAAGCCTTTTCCTTGTTCCTCGAGCCACCACCCCACCCTACCTTAGCCCTCTTGCCCTCAGAAGACCATTTCAGAAAAACATTTCAGAAAAGCTAAGCTACCTTAGCTTTTTAGTGACAGCACGGGAAACTGGAAAGAACCAGGGAGACCCAAGTGTAAGCCCAGCTCCACCATTTTCTCATCTCTATTCCTCATCTGTAAAACAGGAGTAATTGGCACCAAACATGCAGGACTGTTGGGAGAGTCAGACAAAATATTTGTAAAGGGCCTACAGTATCTAGCCTATGGTAGATGCCAGATAAATGTTGTAGCACATGCTGCCTGTACCCATTCGTATCCCCTGGGCCTTTACTGTTTCCAGGAAGGCTGGTTCAACCTCCAGCTGTCAGCACCTGTGTCCCTTTGCCTGTGGGTTTTCAGCTTCCCCCAGTGACTGGTGGAAGTTGGTGTATAAATACCCCAGCTCCCTCCCATCTCAGATGGAGGGACTCTCTTTGGGACACATGTTCTCTACTACTTCCCAGAGTCCAGCCTGGGGGACTAGCCCCCAGTTGCTCACAGTGGTAATCACCTTGACACATACCCTTTACTGGCATCCTTCCCTTCCCTGTCTCACTTTCCCACTCTTTTATTGGTGCTTCCTGGTATCTCCTTCCAAATAAATGACTTGCACTCAAATCCTGATCTTAGGATCTGCTTCTGGGGGAACCCAGCCTGGGACATCTCTTTACATTAGAAGTTTTAGGTCAATGCAAGCAATATCGCAAGGTTGTTTATTATTCCCTTATGTGAGTGTCGGGTCTTTTTTTACAACGGAGAAAAACCTGGCCTCCTAATGAAAAGAGGATTTATTGTAAGGATGCCCAGAAAATTGACCTTGGAAAACCACTGGGACCTGAGGCAAATCTATGGACTGCCCTTCTCTCTGTTGCTCACTCTTATTGCCCACGTGCTCCCTTTCCTCTCACTGCTTCTCTCTCCACACCTGTTCAGCTCCCCTCTTACTCCTAGTTGATGAGGAACCTCCATCATTCCTGGTCCAAACTCCAGAGGGAAAAAGTCTGATCTCTGGGCACAGGGCCTGCATATCAGGTCACCTGGTGGGTCACTTTGGGTCAGGTGACCCCACCCCATAGGTCAGCGTGTTATTACTCTAAATGAGGCAGGACCATTCAGGGAGTCAGGGATGTTGGGAGTTGAGAGCATGGAGCCTAAGGTGTCTAGTTCATGTCAGTAGCCTGCTATCACATTGTGTCACTTAGATAAAAATCTCAGCTCCCACCTAAGTCAAAAGCTCCTGGAGTACAAGGGCCAGGTCTTGATCATGGGCTTGCCATCGAGCACATGTGGTCACCCCAAGCAACCCAAATAGGCTATTAGACCCCCTTCAAGCCAATATTCTTTAAAGTATTTATTCAACATTTACCTAGAGGAGAGATGCTTGGAGACAGCCCAACCTCTCCTCTGTTGAGGCAGAGGAGATGGGTAAGAATCCCTAGGGATAACCTAGGGAGGTCTGTGCCTCAGTTTCCTCATCTGTAAAATGGGGGAAAATCATCATCACCATCATCATCATCATAGGCCCTACCTTATAGAATTGCTGTAGGGATTAAAATAGGTTAATTCACATAGGGTTTGAGCCCATGCCTCAATAAACATCAGTAAATAGTGGTGGTGGTGTTACTGTCATCCAAAGCAATTCAGCAGCTCTAGCCTTGAACTCACTTATGTAGCTGTTCAGCAAAATGACGGCTCTGAACTTGAGGCCCACCTGCCTGAGTGGGCCACTGTTACTGTTCCAGCATGCCTTTGGAGCTCCCACCCTCCGTACACCTCAAAAATTCCTTGCAAACACCTAAAGTACTCTGCCCAAGAGGAATTCTTGGAAACAGAATCCTCTCCATTCTGTTACTCTCCGGCAATGTTTTTGGGCCCTCCTAGACTGACAATCCTGGGCTCTGGACATAGCAGATGCTCAGATGATTGCCAAGAAGGTTTCTCTCTGGCTTGCGGGCCTCCAAACCAGAAAGAACCTGGGCGCCTTCTCTCTGTGTTGCAGGCCTATCATCCTGGATCCGGCTGACCCCACCCACAATGTGGCAAAAGGCTACAGATGGGACATAGTCGCTCAGAGGGCCTGCCAGTGCCTGAAACAGGACTGTTGCTATGACAACTACGATAACCCAGTCCCCAGATGGAACGTGAAGGTAATGGCTCCTCTCTGGGATGCCAGGAGCTTGAAGCTCAGAATGAGATAACTGCATAGTATTTAATTCTGTGTCGATGGAGCCAAGAGGACTTTAGCGTCAGTTTGAGGCCTGGCTGCACCACCTACCAGCTCCGTGAACTTGGGGAAATTATTCAACTGTCTGAGCTTCAGGTTCCTTATCTTCAAATTCTTGTTTTCCTGTTTTTTCTTCTTCCCATAACCTACCAAAGAATCACTGGGATTCTTTGCTCTCAGTCATTCTCTGCATAAGCTGAGCCCAGGCAAGTCAATTCAGTCAGGTGTTTTGTGCCAGCACCAGGCTTGGGGTTGATGGGGGGTGACCAAGGGGGCAACAATGGTTCAGAAATAAGCCATGGCCACAACCCTTAAGAAACTTGCCAGATGGAAGCAAACTTGCGCAAAACTGCTAAATAGAATCACCAGAGAAGATACTCAGAAAACAAAAAACTGCCATATAATATTATAATGTGATGCCAAACCCACAGTACAGGTAAAGAACATAATAATCTATTATGCTTTGTGCTTTATGATTTGCATAGCACTTGTTCAGGGACAAGTCTATAAAATAGAAAGGTCAAGTAGTATTATTATCTTTATCGTTACTATCCCCATTTTACAGATGAGGAGATTGAGGCTCAGAGAGGTAACGTGAATTAACCAAGGTCACACTGCTAAGAAGCAGCAGAGCCAGAACTCACACCCAGGTCTTTGTGGGGCTGCGGAATCGGAAAATAAATGTCATCATCATAAGTCACCAAGGAAGATTCCTTGAAGAAATTAAGGCATGACGTGGGCCCTAAAAGCCAAGGACGGATGTAGACACTCAGAACAAAGGGTACTCCATCCAGGGAGAGGGTCAGGGTGGGGGATGAGGGGCAAAGGACTACAGTTGTGTGCAAAGGACTGAGGTGCTTAGAGCAGAAGGCAGAAGCAGAATCAGGGGCTCCCTAATAAGGAGCAGAGATTACAAACTGGGGGCCCACCAGCCATATGAGGCCCACAGATGGGCTGAAAAGTATATACCTTTGGATTTTTCCTGAATATAAAAACCATCACGAAAAGATTTTTATCTTGACAAATCAGAAGACTTGGCAATGCTGGGCCTATATTCCTTCTTAAAAGGATCAGCTAGAGGTCGGCCCACCATTCCCCTCCCCCAGCACCTTCCAGATGTTGCTCTTCAGACATCTGGGGCTCTCAGGCCCTTGAGTGTGGCCTCCGGTGGTGAAGAACAGACTTTGGAGTCTGGCTGACCTCAGTTCAAATACCCGCTCGTGTGGGCAGAAGACCTAAATAGACATTTCTCCAAAGAAGACATACAGATGGCCAACAAATACATGAAAAGATGCTCAACATCACTAATCATTAGAGAAATGCAAATCAAAACCACAAACCTCACGCCAGTCAGAATGGCCATCATCAAAAAAATCTAGAAACAATAGATGCTGGAAAGGGTGTGGAGAAAAGGGAACCCTCCTGCACTGTCGGTGGGAATGTGAGTTGGTACAGCTACTATGGAGAACTGTATGGAGTTTCCTTAAAAAACTAAAAATAGAACTACCATACGACCCAGCAATCCCACTACTGGGCATATGCCCTGAGAAAACCATAATTCAAAAAGATACATGTACTATAATGTTCACTGCAGCACTATTTACAATAGCCAGGACATGGAAGCAACCTAAATGTCCACCAACAGATGAGTGCATAAAGAAGATGTGTCACATATATACAGTGGAATATTGCTCAGCCATAAAAAGGAACGAAATCGAGTTATTTGTAGTGAGGCGGATGGACCTAGAGTCTGTCATACAGAGTGAAGTAAGTCAGAAAGAGAAAAACAAATACTGTATGCTAACGCATATATATGGAATATGAAAAAGCAGTATTGATGAACCTAGTGGCAGGGCAGGAATAAAGACGCAGACGTAGAAAACGGACTTGAGGACATGGCGGGTGGGGAAGGGGAAGCTGGGATGAAGCGAGAGAGTAGCATTGACATATATTCACTACCAAATGTAAAATGGATGGCTAGTGGGAAGCTGCTGCATAGCAAAGGGAGATCAACTCGATGCTTTGTGACAACCTAGAGGGGTGGGAGAGGGAGGGTGGGAGAGAGGCTCAAGAGGGAGGGGATATGGGGATATATGTATACATATAGCTGATTCACTTTGTTGTACAGCGGAAACTAACACAACATTGTAAAGCAATTATACTCCAATAAAGATGTGGAAGAAAAGCAAACAAACACATACCTGCTCTGTTCCTCACTACTTTTGTGATGGTCAATAAATGGCATAACCCTGCTCAGCCACAGTTTCCTCATCTGTAAAATGGGCTAATAGCAGAACCAACCTCATAGGGCTGCTGTGAGAATAAAATACATTAAGAAGAGGATGAACGGCACCCAGCACAGGGCCTGGAAGGTGATTGGAACCCCCTAAATGTTTGCAGCTGCTGCTGTCGTTGTAAAGATGAGGACAGGTAAAGGGCACTTTTGTACTCAGACAGAGGGGTGTGGACTTAACCCCTCTTTGTCCTCTCCCTTCCAGGGGGCACGAGACATCCAACTGACAGTGGAGGAGTGGGGTTCCTCGGATTTCATCATCATGGTGAACCCTTATGACTCCATAAAGAAGGTTAAAAGGAAGATCCAGTGGAACCTGGGCTCCACATCCCTACAGCGTCTGTCCTTCCAGGAGCCCGGTGGGGAGCGACAGCTCCTCAGTAGCCAGTACTCCTTGGCCGATTACGGGGTTTTCTCCAACACTCGCATCTGTCTGCTGCAGACCATCTCCCCTGAGATCCAGGTCTTTGTGAAGAATCCCAGTGGTGGGAGCCACGCCTATGCCATTTACCCTAATAGCCTTGTCCTGAGCCTGAAGCTGCAGATTGAAGTCAAGGAGGGGCTGCTCAGAGAGGAGCAACAGCTAGAGTTCCAAGGCCAAGTCCTGCAGGATGGGTGGAGTTTGATGAGCTATGGTGTCCAAGACAGCACCACCCTCACGCTGAAGAAAGAAGGAAAGAAGAACCCAGCTAGTTCCTCTGAAAGACCTCTCTGTGCATTTCTGCCATTTAATCCAGACCCCATCAGTTCCACCTAACCTTGCCAGTAGACGGATGACGAGGGACATGAGAGACTAGATATACAAACGAACAATGGCCAGACCATATTCGACAATAGAACTCTGACCCACAAGCTCTGCAGCCACCAGCCCGAAGCCAAACCACAATGCCTGCATCAATCAAGCCCAAACCATCAAGATTTGGTCAATAACTGCCAGCTTCCTTATTCCCTCCCTTCCAATTTAGGATCGATGAAAGAAAGCCAAACAAGCTCCCTAACCAATCACATAGGACAGCCTGCTTCTGCTTAGCCCGCCTCCAGCTTCCCTGTGCAAACAGCCTCAGTCAGGGTATGCCTGAAGCCTTCCCTTTTTCCCACTATAAAGCTGTCCCACTGCCCTGCTTGCATTGGAGTCTCTGCCAAAGGCAACAGATGGTGGCTGATTCCCTGGCTATAGCAAGTTGGGAATAAATAATCTTTGTTTGTTCTCTTTCGGATGGTCTTCATTTCTTTCCACAGATGCTAAGGCTGTCCTGGCATTATTGCTTAAACATTTGAGCCTCTCAACTCTGGAAAGTGAGGACTGTAGGGAAACTGAGATGAAGAAAAGCAAAGTCTGGGAGAGCGAGGATGATGTGGTGTTAAAAGTCCCCTTGGACTTCCCTGGTGGCACGGTGGTTAAGAATCTGTCTGCCAATGCAGGGGACACGGGTTCGAGCTCTGGTCTGGGAAGATCCCACATGCCACGGAGCACCTAAACCTGTGCGCCACAACAAGAGAAGCCACCACGATGAGAAGCCTGCACACCGCAACAAAGACCCAACACAACCAAAAGTAAAAATATAATAAAATTTGTAAAATCCCCTCAACTTATTTACAAAACAGAAGTAGAGTCACGGATGTAGAAAACAAACTTACGGTTACCAGAGGAAGGCAGGTAGGGTGGTGAGGGATAAATTGGGAGATTGGGACTGACATATACACACTACTATATATAAAATAGATGACTAATAAGAACCTGCTGTATAGCACAGGGAATTCTTCTCAATACTCTGTAATGGCCTATATGGGAAAATAATCTAAAATGAAAAAAAAAGAGTGGATATATGTATATGTATAACTGATTCACTTTGCTATACACCTGAAACTAACACAACATTATAAATCAACTATACTCCAATATAAAAACAAACAAACAAATTCCCTCAACTCCTGCAATACACACACAAACAGTACCTAATTGTCTAAGGATGTAAGGAAAGTAATAACATCTTTAGCATCAAAGGACATCATGTGATCAGGTTTACTCCAATCAACCCATTAAAAAGTTTGCTTTTCCCTCCCTCCCCTTTGCCCCACTTTCTAAGGGACTACTCACCGTAGGGGGGAAAAATGTACTTTATAATTGGTTCTCAATAGTCTCTGGGCAATTTATCAATAGCAGCCTGTTTCCCACCTCTTTTTGCCTTCAGGGGCGGAAAGAGTGCCTCCTTTCCATGGAGCAGACAGGTGAGTCCATCCCACACCCTCTGTATCCTTTATAAAGCCCAGTATAGCCCACATTGTAGGTAGTGGACCAATTCTTGTTTAATAGAATGATGAATAAGTTACCTTCCTCTCTTTTGTAATAGGAAAGCTGAGGCCAGAGAGTTTATTTTTTAAAAATTTTGACACACTCAGCTTCAAAGATAAAACACAAAGAAAAGCATTCCAAAGACAAAAGTGATTTTGTTCATATTTTATATTGGAGTATCTTAACCGTGGAGATTCTAATGTGTCGGTCTTGGGGGGATCTTAGGAGTCAGTATTTTAAAGTTTCCCAAATGTTTCCGATGTGCAGGTTGAGTGAAGTCCTGAGCTAGAAAAACGCAGAATGTTTCCCAAACCATATTGTGCAACAGAATCACCTAGGATAGTGCCTCTCAAACTTTAATGTGCACACAAATCACTTGGAGATCCTGTTTAAATGCAAGTTCTGATTCAGGAGGTCTGGGCTGAAGCCAAGATTCTGCATTTTCTAACAAGCTCTGGAGTTTGCCGGTGCTGCTGGTTCACGGATTATACACTGAGTAGCAGCAAGGCCCTAGGATGTTGGAGGAAATACAGATTCCTGAGTCCCACTCTCGGGGGTTCTGATTCGCCTAGTTTTTAGTGAGACTCAACAATCTGCATTTTAAAAAGTTCCCTAAGGTGCTCGTGATGCCCAGACGGATTTACCAAAACCTGGGAACCAATCCTGGCTCATTAACCTCTTGTGTGACCTTAAGCAATTCTTTCCTCTCTATAGGTCTCATTTTCCTCCTCAAGGATAGATAAGTTGATTTCTTAGGCCCTTCCAGCTCTCACGTTTAAGGAAACCTCCATAACAGTTTAGGACTAATGGCGGCCTGAGTCTGAGAACTACAATCCCCACAATGCGCTGTGCTGCTCCGCTCCCTTGTGGGATCTTGAAAGAGGATCGTTCCTGGAGGCACTCCCCACAATCCTTTGCGGTGCTTCAAGGTGGCGGCGCCCGGTGGCGCCATGAGCGATCTGGAGAGCACCAGCAGCAGCAGCGGCGATGAGGAGGAGCTGGACCGGTGCCGCGAGGCGGCGATGCCGGCCTGGGGCTTGGAGCAGCGCCCGAGGGGCCCGGAGAAGCCAAGAGCCGGTAGGGGACTATGTTCGGGGAGTCTGGCCGAAGGGCGCAGGATCTTCCCCTGCGGCCTGAGGATGGATGGTGAAGAGGGAGTCCCTGGAATTAGACTTCTTTCCGCGAGGAGGCTCCAGGGCCTGGGTGGGGTTCAGAGTCAAAGCGCGGACAAGTTCAGCAGGGAGCGTTGTTCCATTATCGCCGTCAGAGAAACCAAGTCGCCTGAATGTCTCTTGACTTTGCTTCCCTGGGTCCATCCTAACTGTCGCACCCTGGGCAGCCCACCACCTCTCCGAGGTGCCTGCGACCCTTACTGGGTTTTCGCGTCCAGCCTTTCCCCGCCTCCAACGCTTTCTCACTCCCTGGGGCTGCCAGCGAGCTGTGTCCTACACGTCTCTCTGACCGTGACTCCCTAGTGCCTTGGGAATAAATCCCAAACCCCTTAACTTAAGGGTACCTAATCCCGGACAAAATCCAGAGGGTCCGTGAATCTGAATGGGAAAAATATTTCATCTTTACTTTCATTAATCTCTGTTTGAAATTTAGCATCTCTTTCCATCATGCATGTGAACAACAAGCCACAGTAGTTTTGCCAATACCTGTTACTTTGTCTTAACAAAAGTCGCAGATTTTCAAATCCCATTACAGTCTTTGCAGATACATCAAAAATATTTTATTCATAATAAAATGTTGAAAAAAAATTATTTCCATTCATCCCTGCTTTTAAAATTACAGTAAGTTTTAGACCCATCAGTAGATCTTATTTAGTACATTAATGAAGAAGCACATTAATACTATAATATTAATACTATCCCAAATTTGGCTTTTTACTATTAATGATAACTGAATTTCAGTATCATTGGTTTTCTTTGTAATCCTATGTTACATTTTTTGCATCTAAAACATTCTGAGAAGGGATCCAGGCTTTACCAGACTGCCAGAGCAGGCCATGGCAAAGAGCCCCTGCTTTTGTTGAAAAGGACTTACAAGCCCTTTGGTAATCCATTCCCTGCCTGCCTGTCCCTTTTTGCCTTCCTGCCATACTGCACACTTCCCGTAGGTAGGCTCCAGACCATACTGTGGGCACCACAACTCTGCAGTTTTCTCTTCATTTTCTATAGGCAGAAATGCCTTTCCATCCCCATCACTTACTAGCAGTAAGAAATTTGGGCAAGGTACTTAAATCTCACTGTACTTAAATTTCCTCATCTGTAAAGTGGGGGTAATGGTAGTACCTACCCCGTAAGGTTGAGAAGGAACTGAGATGATGTATGTGCAGTGCTTGGCGCACATTAAAGGCCCAATAAATAGCAGCAATTATGTGATCGGTCTCTTTTCATGGACTGCTTTCCCCCTCCTGTCTGACTCCCACTCATCCTTTAATAATACAGCTGAGACACCATCTCTTCGGGAAAGCTGGGTTACATGCCTTCTCTCCACCATCATCATAATTTGTGTGATTCCCTTCGTATATAATGCTTTCCTTTCTTCTACAATTGCCTCTTTATTTATCCTGTCTTTTTTCCTCTCATCCCTGCATCCCCAGCACCTAGAGTCAACTCTGGCCTGTAGTTGATCCACAAATATTTATTGAGCACGAGGTTACATGATGTGAACTTCACGAGGGCTGGTATTCCTTCACCATGGTATCCCCAGGGCCTACACAGGGGTCAGGAAAATAGTTCTTAAATAAATGAACTTGCCGGAAAGGCACCTCTAATGAATGTGGAGGCTGAGACCCCAGCAAGACTCCCAGTCCAGTGATCAACATAACTGAGCCCCCTTCTTCTCTCTCTTCCACAGCACTTAGCACACAGCCAAGCACATGGTAGGCACTCAATAAATGCTGGAATCAAATTACACTTGCTTGTCCAGCATGGTGGTTAAGGGGGGGCCTCTGGAGCCAGATGGCCTGGGTTCTCATCCCAACTCTGTCGCTTATTAGCTGTTTGACCCTGGCTAAGCTATTTTACATCTCCTTGCCTCAGTTTCCTCTTCTGCAAAATGGGGATAATGGTAACCCCCACCCCATGGGGTCATTGGAAAGATTCAATGAGTTATACATGTAAATCCCATAAAATAGTGCTCGGCACACAACTGATGCTATAGTCGTTTCTTCTATAAATGCTTTGGTGTTCGTTATTTTCACAGGTGCTGCAAATACTCAGTTGCCAACCACCCAACCGAGCCTCAGGTACTGTGCACTTTGGGTTCACGTTTCACGCATTCATTCATTGATATTGCTCCCCTGCTGTGTGCCAGAGGCTATTAGACCCTGGGATGTCAGTGCGAACCAGACACATGTCTTCCCCACCCTCATGGGGGCAGCTTCTGAGCTGGCAGGAAGTGAGGTCCTTTTCGTGTGTGTTGTAGGCACAAGGTGGATGAGCACGAACAAGACGGCAACGAGCTGCAGACCACCCCTGAATTCCGAGCGCACGTAGCTAAGATGCTGGGAGCCCTGCTGGACAGGTAACCTGCCCTTATTCATTAATACGAAGAGTAAGGGCTCCCATGGTCTGGAAGCTCAGAGTGTGTAAGTCGGCATCGCGGCAAGCATGTGGCATCTGTCACCTCATCGCTTCATAATCACTCTACCACGAAGGTCCTGTCGTTGTCCTTCTTCTCTAGATGTGGCAACAGGCTCCCCTCTGTGAGAGGAAGCATTTGCTTGAAGTCACAGGGAGGAAGGAGCAGAGTGGCTTTGACTCCAAAGGCCCTGCTCTTAACCACTGTGCAATCCTGCTACCACGAGAGGAAGAGGGGAACCCGAGCTCATTCCCTCTGCAAGAGGGCAAGGGACCGACTGAATTCCTATTTCTTGGGTGCTTTCTGTATGCCAGGCACTGTGAGAATACAATCTGTAAAGATCCAGGGCAGCATTCCCAAAATAGGTGCCTAGAAATGCGAGTCCAGAGTGTGGCTCTTGACAAAAGGGGTCCAACAGCAAAGAGGTGGAGAAACGCTGCACTCTGCATACCCCCGTGCCTGGGAGATTTAGATTCCTAATAGTGTGTTCAAGGCCCTGAGAAGTCCTGCAGTAAAGAGACCTGTGTAACTTTGTTTAGCCCAGCATCTTGTGAATTCATTTGGCCACAATGCCTCTGTTCCATGGATGACTGATGGCGTGTCATGGGACGTGTTCCGGGATACGCTGGTCTACATCCATCCCCACTTGACAGAGCCCTAGCAGGGTTTTTGTTGTTGTTGTTGTTGTTTAATATTTATTTATTTATTTGGTGGCACCGGGTCTTAGTTGCCACTCCAGGGCTCCTTAGTTGTGACATGCAAACTCTTAGTTGCAGCATGCATGCGGGATCTAGTTTCCTGACCAGGGATCGAACCCGGGCCCCCTTCATTGGGAACGCGACGTCTTATCCACTGTGCCACTAGTGAAGTCCCCAGCCTAGCAGGTTTTGAAAAGGAGATTGAGGGTGTTCAGGCCATAGTCCTTCAATTTGAAGTAGTCATTGAAAAAGGAAAATAAGCCTTCCTAAAGTGCACACCAGCTGCTCTTCCCAGACAGAATGTTGGGCCAGGCCTCAGCAGCCTGCACCCTCATGGCGTTAGTGCCAGTCCCCCAACCTGGGAATGTGTTAAACATGTTTAGGAAGGTCAATTAGCATCTCAACCCATGAGAGCGGTTTTTCTCCATGATGGTTCGGCTTCAGGGTGACCAGGGCCTGCCTGGCATTGCAGTGATCCACAATGGATGCTTCCCTAGGTGGAAATCCAACAGGATGCGGGTTACACGCGGTCAGGATATTCCCTGCAGTGTTCCCGTATTTCTCTCCAAAGAAATGATACTCCACTTGGTCCCTTGTGTTAGATCAGGGTTTCTCATCTTGGCACTATGGACATTTTGGACTGGATCGTCCGTGGTTGTGCGGGGCTATACTGTGTATGTAGGATGGTTCGCAGCATCCTTGGCCTCTACCCACGTGATCCTAGTAGCATCTCTCCACCAGCTGTGACAACCAACTGTGTCTCCAGTCATTGCCTGGTGTCCCCTGCGGACCAACGTTGAACCACTGGGTTAGATACTACCCAGGTCAGGGGCGGCGCCCAGTTGGGCCAGACCGCGTCTCCGCTCCCTCTCCCCAGACCGCGTCCCACACAGGACTTCGGGGAGGCCTCTGGCACCTACAAAAGGCAGTTAGGAGAAGCACCCAGTGCATTGCTGTGTTTGCTGCGAGGATGTTGCTGAGAGCGTCGGTCTCTGCGGTGCGTGTGAGGTGACTGCCCCGACAGCCTTCCCCCAAGACCTGCTTCCTGGTCTTGTCAGTTCTTCCCACTCTCTCTGTGCTTCTAGAGAAAGGGGGTCCTGTGAAGCTCATTGCTTATCTTGACAACAGTAGTCATCTTCAGCATCGTTGTAGCTGCTGTTTACTGAGCACTGGCTTGCAGCCAGGCTCTGTGCTCAGGGCTTGGTATCCACTGTCTCATTTAATTCTTGTGACAGCCCTCGGAGGCGGGGACTCTTATTACTCGCAGTGTAGAGACGGGTAACAAAGGCTCAGAGAGATGAAGTCCCTTGTTAGTAAGTGACAAAATCAGGATTCAAAACCCAGGTCTGAAGTCTGAAAAAGGTCGGTGGGTTGTAGCAAAGTCAGTTTCCCAGTTGTGATAATGGACCCTAGTTACACGCAGTGTCACCAGAGGGAGAAACGGGGTGGGGGGGAGTCCGTGGATCTCCCCGTATTATTTCTTGGCACTGTAAGTCAATCTACAATTAGCTCAAGTTTTTAAAAATTAAAAAAAAACAACAACAAAAAAAATAGGTCTGCCCTGCTCTAGGAGCTGACCTCTGAACTGTTTTTTTCTAGACTGGTCATATTTCCCTTTTCGTGCTTGCTGCCAGGAAGTTCAGAACAAAATGTGTACCCTCTGTCTAGCAAGTGTGTAGGGCTTCCTGGCCACACGTCTGGCTCTTTCTGTCCTTCCTGCTCTTGTTTTCTCTTTGCCTTATTTGAAATTGCACTCATTTTGTTGTACTGTGAGTATCTTCAAAACTTCTTCAGCACTTTCTGGAATAAAGTAGGGTTTAAACCAGTGAGGCACTGCAGTTTGAGCTGGCACTATGGACATTTGCGTCCCCATCAGGCCGGGGTGCTCTCCGCCTTTGCACTTAGTATCACATTACCCTACCCCCTCCACTTAAAGGGAGAAAGGCAAGTTTTAATTAAAAAGAATTTTCATTGTTACCTAGAATCTCATCTTAAATCCACCATCTCTTCCCTTAGCTCCATTACCATCTCAGAAGTAGTGAAGGGGCCAAGAAAGGCTGAGGTACCGAGAGGCGTCCTGGAGGATGATGGTGAGTGGTTATGCTTTCCTTTATTAAGTGCCTCCCGTGAGTCTGGAGCTGGGAAATACGTTTTTGGCATTTTATCTTCTTTCATCCCTGCAGCCCCTGTCCGAGGCATGTATTATGGTGATCCTATTCACAGGGGGGAATCGTGAGGGGACTGGATCTCTGAGGAATGCAGACACTGGCCCGAGGTGACCCTAAGCAGGAGCGCCTAGCCACTGCACCCTGCAGCCTCTCCCACATGGGTCTCTGTCCCCTGCCCAGCTCATTAGCCACTCTGCGAGCTGCCTTAGGCGGGAGGCTCAGCTGCTGATTCCCTGAAGCCTCTGAGGGCTTGCTGACTTGATTCGGCAGCCGGCATCCCCTCAAGCACCCCATCCTCTCACTGCAGCAGGTAGCAAGTGTGCCTCTCATCCCACGAGGCACCGTTTTGCAGTTAGACAGGAGCGATGCCCGCTGGACTGGGAGCTCCTTGAGGGCAGAGACGGGGCAGCCTCGGCCCCTGGGGTGCCCCGGGCGGTGCTGACTCCGCCCCTGTGGGTTGCAGGCTTCCGCCTTTTCTTCACGTCCATCCCTGGAGGCCCTGAGAAGGAAGCTGCTCCCCAGCCCCGCCGGAAACGGTTGCCTTCCAGCTCCAGGTGAGATGGCACACCCACTCCTCCAGTTCCCTCGTTGTTGCCTGTGTTCTGTCTTGGCCAGTCCCCCTGCCCCCGAAATAGCCAGGCCAACTCCAGTGAGGTCCAGGCCCAGAAGGAGCCCTGTCAGTAGCTGGGGAAATAGTACCTCAGTGGGCGGGGGAAGAGTTTCCACTGGCCGTTGGCTTTGGATGTTTACTGCTTTTCGAGCACCTGTCTTGTGCCGGACACTGCACTCCTGGGACATCCCTGTGAGGCCTGGGCTCTGTTAAGATCCCCAATTTACAGATGAAGACACTGAGGGTCAGAGAGGTTAAGTCACAATGTGAGGTCACACAGCCGTGAAGCAGAGAAGCCAGTATTGGAACCCAGCTCTGCCTCACTGCCAAGCCTGAGTTCTCCAACTGCCACCCTCTGTCTGTGGCCGCTCTCTGGTGGCTTGGACAGAGGCAGCGAGAGGTGGCTTTGGGGCCCCGTCCCGACTCCAGCTGACCCGGCCTGCACTCCCGTTGCAGCAGCGAGGACGGCGACGAGTTGCAGCGCTGCCGGGAGGCGGCTGTGTCAGCCTCTGACATCATCCAGGAGTCCGCCATCCACGGCCCTGGCAACATGGAGAAAAAGGCAAAGAAGAAGAAAAGGAAGTGGAAAAAGAAAGCCAAGGAGGACAACACCAACCTCGCCCCAGCGGCCACCACCGCAAGCAAGACCGCATCTGGGGAGCAGGGAAGGGAGTCCGCCGGGCTCAACGGAGACCAGGCACTGTTTGGGACCAAAAAGAAGAAAAGGAAGAAAAAGGCAAAGAGGGCCAGTGAGACCTCCCCGTCCCCGCCAGCAAAAAGCGCAGCAGCTGTGCCTGCAAACTGAGCCCCGCCTGTGAGCACGGGGCCCAGCTCAGGCAGCTACGGGGGACAAGGCATGTCCAAGCTCCGCCTCCCTCTCCAAGTGCAAGGACTTGGCTAGCAAGTCTAGACGTCGCCCATGACTGGGGCTGGCCCAAGGGTCGGGGCAAAGAAGCGGTTGTAGGGCGAGTAAGGCCTGCCCTTCTGTGCTCCCACTGGGGCTGGGGCAGACCCGTGGTACCAGAACATTCTGTGGTCTCAGGAAGAAGGAGGAGCCTCCCAGTCATTGAAGGCTGATGGCCAAGTGGTAGAGCTTCCCCCTCCTCAGCCTGGTGTGGGACATGACCTGAAGAAAACGAGGGAGGGTGTCCCCGAGATGCCAAGCCCCAGGAGGAGTTTTGTGCATCTCCCTCCAAGCCACACAGACCTGATATAACATTGTCTGGAAAAGGAGAGAGATCCCTGCCTCCACCTGGTTTTCCAGAATTTTCTTTCTTCACATTGTGAATACACCATGCATGATCATGTCTCTGAGCCAACTGGATAATTGAAAATAAATTGTCGAGGGACGCAGAATGTAACAGAGGGATTTGGGTGCCGCCCTCGTGTCTGTGCTGAATCCTGATGAGCCACTATAAGTAAGCATCACACAGGAGGGGTCCTGCCTACACCCCCAGAAGTGTTCCCCTACCCCAGCGTCAAGACTTCAGGAAGTGTCACAGCACTCGTGGCCTGGGGGATTCGTGGACCCATGTATCCTGCAAGAAGGAGCAGAAGTTCAAGGTGAAGGTGAAGTGCTGGCTTCGTTGCCTGGCCTTGGAGATTCGGCAAAGCAAGGAAGACAGAGGTGGGATGTGAGAGCATGTGTGCCGGCCCCATCCCTCCTTGGGCTCCTGGTCTCCTTCCGCCCCCCCGAGCCTGCCCAATCCCATCTGGGCAATGTGTGGACAAGCAAGACGTTTCAACATGTTCCTCATTTACTTTACTAAGAGTTAAATAAATGTACAGGCTCGCCCTTAGCCAGCTGCAAGCTGCAGGGGATGCCAGTTCCCACCGGCTCCTTCCTCAATCCAGGATGGAGGCAGTCCACTAGGGCTGGGTTGTCTGCAGCAGCCCCAGGGAGATGAGCCCTTGGTTGGCATGGCTCCCTTGTCCCTCAGGACCTCAGCCTCCCCGGGGTGGGGGTCTGTGAACGCCTCCCCTCAGCTGGGCGCCAAGCTTCCAGGCGGCAACCTCTCCTCTGGTCTCGCCTCTCTTCTCCCTCTGGGCCCCTCAGCTCTGCCAGCTGCCCCGGCCTTACCGCCTTCTGAGCTCAGCAGCTTCTCCCCCAAAGCAGGGAAGGGTCTGCTGCCCCCCGACCTTGACTTGGCACCAGGCACAGAGTCATGAGTCTCCCATAGGAGCAGGGACAACACCTAGGCCTGCGGGAGTGGGGGGCTTTCCAGTAGAGGTGAGATGTCAGGCTGACATCAGAAGGTGTGATGCGCAGGGGGACAGATGTCCAAGAAAACGGGAGGTCATGGCAGCCGGGGAGAGGGATGGCTCAGGATGAGGGAAGCTGGGGAGGCCTGCTTGCCCCAGGCCCTGGCACAGAGGAGCCACTCAGGCGATGCTTATGTGAGGGGGGACAGGTGGGTCCAAATGGGTGTGCGGGTTAAAAGCAGGAAGGGGGGCTGGGTGGAGTGGCCTGATTGGGGCACAGGTGACAGAATGGGGCCACGTTGACCTGTGACCTCTCTCCCAGCTACACAGGCTGGTGTCCTGAGAAGTGTGGCCGGCAGTTCCCTGCGGGGTGCCAGGGATCTCCACAGGCCTGGCCTGGGGGTACCAGCGTCCTAGGCTGCCCCCTTCCGTTCCAAGTGACAAGATTTACCCTGAGCAGCAGGGACAGTCCCTCCCGAGTCCCACCAGGAACAAGCTCTGCTTCCAAGCTCTGCACGGTTCCCTCTTGTGCACTGAAGCAGCCCTCCTCGGGTTGGGGCGCCTCGGAGCACCCCCCTTTTCTGAGGGGAACAGGGTGGGGACTGAGGCACAGTTTTCCAGGGAAGAGCAGCAGCCTGGGGGCAGTGAAAGTTTTACAGGCTCAAATGTCTTGGTCACCCCTCCAGCAGGCTGTGTAGGCTCCAGGGCCCATCCCCTGGGAGGCCGTGTCCATGGTTACTGGGAGGAAGAGGCCATCTGCGTGGAGATGAAGGTCTCAATGACGCTGTGGTTGGATGGCAGCAGGTGGCTATGGCCGTTGGTGGAGTCGGAGCTCTGGTACAACACCAGGCTGCTGGAGGACACTGCAGAGGCAGAGGAGGCCGCTGGCTGCCTGCCACGCCCGTCCCGACCCCTCCCCGCCCACCATCCCTAAGGGGTGCTCGGGATGGGAAAGTGGCACCTCGCCACCTCCTGAATCTCAGCAGGTGACCGGACCCCAGAGTCACACCTCTGCCCTCGGGCCTTGTTAACCCCCTGCCAGGCTCCAGGGCCGCGAGGGAGTGGCCTTCCCAGCACATTTTAGTGGGAACATCACAGAAGCGCTGGTGAGCCAGTGTTGTGGTTAGTTTTATGCGTTAGCTCGCCTGCCTTTTAGTACCCAGTCATTGAGCCAAACCCCAGCGCAGGCGTTGCTGTGCAGGTATTTTGTAATGTAGTTAACACCTACGTCAGTTGACTTTAAGTAAAGGAGAGTTCCCTTGATAATGTGGGTGGCCCTCATCCAATCAGTTGAAGGCCTCAAGAGCAAAGGCTGAGGTTTCCTGGAGAAGGAGACTGCAGCGTCACTTCCTACCCTGCAGCTCTCAGACTCGCCAGCCCTCACAGTCGTATCAGCCAGTTCCTTAAATATATGTGTGTGTGTGTGTGTATTCCTATTGGTTCTGCGTCTCAGGAGAACCCTCAAGAGAGCATGAATGGGCTTTGAGTTTGGACCTGGGCTCAGGTCCTGGCCCCACTACCTAGTGGCTGTTGGAAGCGCTACCAAGTCCCTCTCCTTGAGTGCTTTCTCATCTGTGAAACGGGGATGCCAACACACACCTCATGGGTAGAGCACAGAGCCTGGACCGTGGAGCCCTCAGTGACTGTCCCTGTAGCCACCAGGGCTGGATGGAGGATGCTGAAGCTCACACTTAGCAAGTGGCTGCCCTGGGTCTCAAAGCCCGGCAGCCTGACTCCAAAGTGCCTGCTCTTCACCCTGACGTTGTGGGCTGCAGACTCAGGTCTTCAGGGAATGGAAATGTGTGGGTTGGGTGGGACGTGGTGGGCTGGAGAGCCCGCACTCTGTGGTTGCCACGGGGCAACACGAGTCCTTCCGACTTTGCAAGAGGAGCCAGAAGTCTATGAAAGCTCTTAATTTTTAGCTGTTGGCAACGAATTCAAAAAAATGCTTAACCCTGAGCTAAAGCAACACATCCATGAGTCACTTCTGGTCCCCAGCAAGCCCAGTTCTTACCTCCTGACTACCCCCTACCACCTCTTCCGCTTATCCTTTTCCTCAACTGAGTTAATAGATGTTCTTGTGAGACAGGCCCATTTCCTGTGGTTTCACACCCCCCTCGGCTCACTTCAGGGGAGCACAGGTGCCCCCTCGCATTTACCCCCTCCCTGCCCCCCGTCTGCTGCCCACGACTTCCTCCCCAGCTATGGGGACGGCGGTGGGGGGGCAGGGAAAGGCCACTCACCAGTGGGGCTGGCGCTGAGCCGATGGGTGGGCTGCAGGTGCTGGATGCCAGCAGGGTCCTGGCTGGGGATGTGGATGGTGGCAGCCTGGGACGCTGGTGTGTGAAGCCCAGACTCACTGGAGGCCTCAGCGTCTGAGGTGAAGACCTGGCAGAAGGGCAGCTCTTGAGCCCCCAGGGTGTGCGCTGGGGCAGGACCCAGGGAGGGGCCGGGGCAGGCCTGGGCCTTACCTGCTTGGTGGGCGTGAGGCTGGCCAGGGCGCTCAGGTTGGTGGTGTCGGTGATGAGCATGGTCTGTGGAAGCAGGCCCGTGTGGGTGTACTGGGCCACCTCAGGCTTGTGGCTGTAGAGGGCTGGCCGGGAGGGAGGGAGAAGAGAGGAGGACACAGACTTGGCACCTGGGCTGGGCTGGACCCCTCCCAGGAGGGCCTCAAGGTGGGGGGCTCGGGGAAATTGGGGTGTGGGCCTGGTGAGCAGCCCAGTAGGGCAGTGGCTGGGGACTCAGGGCTGATTTCCAAAACTGGGAGCTCCAGGTAGAGGGGTTGGACGTTCTCCCCAACCGCAGGGGCCTGCTCCACCTGTCTCGGTGGAGAGGAGCCTGGGCGAGGCCGGGAACCCAAACCCAGCCCCTGCGGTCACCTCGAGAGGACAGGTGTGAAGGGCAACGGGAGGCACAGGTGCTGTTAGGGCACTAAGTACCGGCCTTGGAGGGAAAGGCCAGGGCTCCTGTTAGGGGTTGAGGAGGGGGCAGCATTTCTGCATCTCCAGGACCCCTCTCCACAGTCTAACCCAGAATTTCACCTGCAGTCTCCAGCCCCACAAATACACACACAGATGCCAGTAGAAAACAACATAAATCACGTATTCTCACATGGACTCAGATGAAAACACAACCACCCACATACACACATAAATGGTGCCCTCAACCAAATACACAGATGTTCAAGTCCACAGGCCCTTATCCAAGAGTCCAAGTTCCAGAAAGGTCTGAAAGCCAACAGGTTTTTGTCTGGTTGGCACTAGAGCTCATTTGGTGGCAAAATCTGACCTGAACCTGATGTGAGGCTGAGTCTTTATTAACCCACTTCGTGGAATTCTACCTTTTGTTGCAGGAATCATGGTGTTTGATGACAGGGTGTTGCCCCAAGCCCTGCTGGGAGTGTTGTGTCATTCATGGTGTATGCACCACATTACCTTTCTAAAAGCTGAGAAATACATATGGCCCCAAGGGCACACGTGCGTGTGCACATACAAACACCCGCTCACACAAACCCATGTGCGTGCACACGCAGCCACATGGCTTCACACACTGAAACGTATTCCAGCCCACAGACGCTCACCTGAGCACCCGCAGAGCCCCCGTCACAGAAGCACTCACACTGGAATCAGACACACACACAGACCACAGCATCTGCTAAGACGCCCTCTTCCCCTGGGCTCAATGACAGCCAGCCTCTCCCACCACCTCCCCCAGCAGGGGGGCCGAGGGGTGCTCACCATGGGGGCTCTGCAGCTGGGCCATGGTGGCCATGAAGGGGCTCTGGGCCACGTGGCTCTGCACAGAGGGCATGAGCGGCTGCTGGTAGGAAGGGTGCAGAGGCTGCGAGAACTGGACGGGCTGCAGGGTAGTCAGGCTGCTGCCCATGCTGTTGATGACCGGCACGCTCTGTGCCTGTGTGGAGGCCAGGCCTGGAGCGGGAGGGGCAGGAGTCAGCCAGACCTCCTGCCGCCTCCATGGCCTCCCCAGGCCCAGCCCTGACCCCCAGGGGCACCATCCCTCCCTCCTAGGGCCAGTGGGTAGGAGGGGGGGACAAGGTAACCAGGAAACAGCCTTGTACTAGGAACCTTCACTAAGTTACAGCCCTGGCAAGTTAACTCCCTCTCTGAGCTGCTAGCTCGTCATAAGGGCAGGGGGTGTGTCAAACTAGGGTCCCTGGAGCCCTGGGGTTCCACAACAATGCAAAGGCCCTGGGGCTTAACTCAGTACCCGGCTCCCAGCAGCTCCCTGTCTGTCTTATATATTGAGCTTCTGCATAATAGTTTTGAATAAAGTTTTTCTGGGCTTTTTAAAAACAAACTAAAACCTAGAAAACTTCAGTCCCCCTTGCTCTGCTCTGTTTTCCCATAGCTGTTTTCCCTTTTAAGGTACTATATAACTTATGTATTGGATTGGCCAAAAAGTTCGTTCGGGGTTTTCTGTAAGCTGTTGGGAAAAACCTGAACCAACTTTTTGGCCAACCCATATTCTGCTTATTGTCTGCCTCCCCACTTGGGTGGCTGAGATTTGGGGCTGTTCGGTCCACTCATGTATCACCGGTGGAGCACGGAGTGGGCACTCAATAAATACATGAAGGAATGAGTCCCAGTGGCCCATCCTGCTCCTGGATTCTGTGGGAGTCCCATGAGCCCCTCACCCAGATGCCCCCGTTCACCCCACCAGCTTACCAATGACCAGGGTGGAGGCGCCCGTGTTGGTGAACGTGGGGCCCAGGGAGGCAGGCTCACCAGGCCCTATGGCCATGACCCCGGGAAGCGAGGCCATGATGAGGTTCTGGGGCTGCTGGTTGAGGCCCGGGGATGTCTGCTCCAAGCTGTGCAGTGCTGTCAGGGTGCTGACAGGGGGCAGGGGGCCCCCAGTGGCCGAGACCTTGGAGGGGAAGCCAAACTGAGTCAGGTGGGGTCCCACCCTACCTCCCTGGGGACTGCTCCAGAATCTTCCAGCCAAAGGGAGATTGGCGGGGGTCGTGGGGGAGAGATGGGGCAGGACACTCACCAATTTGGCTTCTGTGCTCAGCAGACTGTGACTGGGCTCCAGACCCGTGGGGGACACTTGATGCAGGGGTGCAGACACTGTCACCAAGGGACCACCACTGCTTGAGGGCACTTCCGCCCCCTCACTGGTTGCAGGCTGTCCATAGCGCACTCCTGGAGCGGGAGCAGTGTCCAGCCTCAGCACCCCACTTCCCTGCCCGCCTCCATGGCCCCCATCATTCCAAACTGCATTGGTTTGCGCAGACCCCCCACCCCATCTTTATGCAGCCAGCAGACTTTGCTTGAGTGTCCACTTCTTGCCAGGCCCTGTGCTGGTTGCTTCCAACTCCTTGAACACAAGTAGGTGCTCAATAAAATACAACTGAGCCAGGGACTTTCCTGGCAGTCCAGTGGTTAAGACTCTGCGCTCCCACTGCAGTGGTCACGGGGTTTGATCCCTGGTCGGGGTAAGATCCCGCATGCCGTGCAGTGCAGTGTGGCCAAAAAAAAAAAGACAACTGAGCCACACTGAATTGACGGTAATGAAATTAAACCACAGCAAACTTGAGTTAAATAGAATGAATTGGAATTAGTTGAATGAAACTGAGTATCATTGAATCAAACCAGAAATGAATTGAGTTTGATTGAGTCGAATTGAATCGAATTGAATTGAAATTGAACTGATAGAAAATTAACTGAATTTCCTTGAAATGCATTTAGTTACACTGAATCAATTGGGAATTGGATTGGATCAAACTATTCCAAATTTAAATGAACTAAATTAGATTATAATGAGTTGAACTGAATTGAATTGAATTGAACTGAGCTGAAATGAACTGAGTTGGTTTGATCTGGAATGAGTTGAAGTAACTGAAAGCAAGTGAGGGTGGAGTGGATGGAATGGAGTACAGTGGGTGAAGTTGAGTGGTCAATGGAATGGAGAGGAGTGGAGTAGATAGAACAGTGCAAATAGAGTGGGGTTGGAGCTGTAAGGAAGTGCTAAGAGGTTTGGGTGGCTGCTGCCACTGGGGTGGTGCTCCCCAACTCTCCCACCCACCCCCATATTCCCTCTACCCACCGTCCCAATCCCCCTGCCCACATGGCACTCACCGTGGACCTTACCAGGGGAGAGGGCCGGTGGGGGCAGGCCAGGGGAGCCGTGGGCAGGCAGCGCAGGGCCTGGGCCTGGCCCTGGTGGCGGCCCGCTGTACGTGTCCATAGCCAGCTTGTGCCGAAAGGCTTCTTCCTTGCGCCGATTGGCAAACCAGTTGTAGACGCGCACCTCTGTGACGAGGTTGGAGCCCAGCCCCTGCGCCTGTGAGGGTGACACCCCCCTCTGGATGCACTCCGCCCTGCAGAAATGGCCACTCATGAGCCTCTGGATCAGGCACAGAAGAACCCTCCCCTGGGGCTGGGGGGAGGGTTCTGAGAAGTAGGGCTCTACCTGAGTATTTGCTGAGGCTGGCAGACCTGGGTTCCGAGCCCAGTCTGCTGTGCAACCTTGAGCAAGTGACTTAGCCTCTCTTAATCTCTTCAGTTATAGAGTGAGCCCAGTAAGTGTAGGGTTGTAGTGAGGATGAGTGAGACGAGCAGCCACTCAAGGGCTGCTTGGGTCGGTGGGGGGTGGTGGTGCCAGGAATGGAGCTAGGTGTCAGACACTGAACAGGAGCTGAGAACTCCTGGGCCAACAGCAGGAGCTCTCAAAACCTGGGGAGCCTCCCTCAGGACCCAGAGCCCCCCTCGCCTTCCCCCAGCCCAGACCAAACCAGCCCTGCTGACCACCAGCCATTCTACCTGTTACACTCCTCCACCAGCGCCTCCCGCTCCTCCTTGCTGGGGTTCTTCTGCCTCTCATAGGCCTGGAACAGGATCTGCTGGGATGCTGGGCCCCATTTGAAACGGTTTCTCCGACCCTTCTTGGTTGGTAGCTCATCGCCCGTGGGCTCTTCAATCAGCCCACCCTGCCCTGCGTGGGTGAACTCTGTGGGCACAGAGAGCCATTAATAAAACACTGGCCAATCCCACCTTCCAGCATTGGTTCACCATGCTGGAATTGGTTCACCTAACCATGCCCGTGGTTCTTTCTCATTCCTAGGATGCTGAGCCAGAGGAGCTTACAGCTAGAACTTAGAAATCATCTAATCCAGTGATGACAGACACACAGCACACACACCACCCCTTTCCTAACCTGTGTCCAAGGGAGACATCACTAATCAACCCCTGTGTACTTTGCTACCGGGCCAAGATATAATCTCACAGTCCTCAATACAAGGCTCCAGGTAAGCATCAGCATTTGTTCACATTTGACACATATGCCATCCCATTTTATAGATGAGGCATCTGAGGATCAGGGAGGTTAAATATTTTTCCAGGGTCGCACAGTAGAGCAGAAACTTGAACTGTATCTCCCGAGTAGGTTCCGCGCTATTTTCAACATTGCAGACTTGAAAATCAAGCTTAAAGTATAAGTATTAGCCAGGAGAGAAGAGACCCAGACACTTTCTCAGCTGGTTCTTTGGTAGGAGGCCAGTTAATGGCACCTCCAAATAACAGAACAGCTAGTAGCCCTTCAAAGAGCAGGGGAAATATGTATATGGCTAGTATATACATACAGTACCCCTGGATGGTTACGTATGAGACCAGGAATGCCAGTGGCTGCCTTAGGAGAAGGACACCTAATTTTTATTGTAAAATCTTTACTTCTATTTTTTTATAAATTCAGTGTGTATTACCTTGAAAACCTGGATAATTATAAAAGAAACATCAAAAAGATTTTTTTTTTTACACTTAGGCTCAAAAGTGTGGAAGTGCACTTAGGATTTTGTGGAGCATGAGGCCCGGGTTCCCTAAGCACACACCTCACCTCGGAGCCTCTACTGCCCTTCCTTCTGCCTGAAACCCCATCCCTGCATCTTCATGGGTCAAAATTCAACTCACACTTTAAGACTTAGTCAAAAGATCATACTTCTAGTTGATCCTTCCTGATGCCCCTGCCTCCCTGAGGAAGAGATTATTCTCTCCTCCTCCACCAGCTCAACCTTGGAAGCACTTTCTGTAGTGCCCTGCCCTGGGCCTGGCGCACGTTGACTGCTCCATAAACACTAGCTTTTGTTGCTGGTGTTATCACATTATAATACTTGTCTCACCGAATCATAATGATTTGTTCTCCTGCTTCCCCTCTACACAGGGAGCTCTTGGAAGGCAGGGGCCCAGTTCACCCACCCAAAGAGGATGCCCAAGACCAACCCTCCTCCCCTCCCCTAGAGCGCCTTGCGCAGAACAGCTGATACATGCTGGTTGAATCCTCCCGACTTCCTCTCAGTCTGCCTGTCCGAGGAATGGGGTGGGAGGCTTCCAGCTCCCACCCTCGAGCTGCGGGTAGTCCCAGGACCTGCCGGGAAGACAGGGCTGCAGTCGGTTATTACTTACGCTGGGCCACCTCTCGCTGCTTGCGGACGTACCAGGTGTACAGGGCGGCTCGCTTCTGTGTCTTCATGGGGGTGCCCTTGTTGAGGTGCTGGGACAGGTGAGATTGGTTGAGGCCGGTGGTGTCGACCACCTCCCGCTGCGGGATGTTGTGCTGCTGCAGGTAGGACTTGACCATCTTAGCCACACGCCATGGGTCCTCCCTGGGGGTGGAGGCGGGGGGACAAGGACAGGCTGCTCAGCCCAGGGTGGGTGCTGGGAGCCCTGTCCACCGGGGGGTGAGGATGGTAGATGGAAGCAGGCGCGGAACCCAGGAGCCTGTACCTAGAGTCAGGGACAGGAGGTATGGGCACTCATGCCAGGACACAAGGACATGGGGACAGAGACTTGCAGACACATACACATGGCAGACATGTGGACACAGGCCCCAACCAGTCCCACACAGACATAGGAACAGATAAAGGTTTCGAAACACAGACACACAGAGACATGGATACAGATGTAGACAAAAACAGACTCCCCCGGGAAGCTGCACAAGCCAGATGGGGAGGGCACTCATCTTCGTGCCTCCTTTAAAGATTCCCCCCCCCGCAATTCTACCTAGAAATGTTATTTGTGGCTGTGTCTTAACCACTGTGATAGACTATAAACACCTGGAGGGCAGGAACTGTCTGGTTCTCAGCACCCAAAATAGGCCTGACATAGAGTGTGCCCTTGGTGAATGCATAAATGAATGAGTGGATGTGTGGATGGATGGGTGGATGGGTGGGTAATGGGATGGTCAGTGCATTGATGGTGGATGGTGGGTGAGAGGATGGATGGATGGATGGATAGATGGGATGTTGATGGGTAGATGTTAGATGGATGGGTGGATGGGTGGGTGGATGGATGGATAGATGAGAGAGATCTACTGGAAAAAAATTTGGGTCTGAAAATGAGAGAAACATGATTCTCCCACTTTACATCCAGGGCCACTGAGGCTCAGAGCACTGTGTCACTTGTATCTCTTGCCGAAGGTCACAGGGTTAGCCCAGTAGAGTCCCACCCCAGCTTAAAGGATTTGGTTCTAAGTCAGTCTGTCAGATAAAAATCACATAGCGTCAAAACGCCTCCTGAAAATCTGCACTAAACCCTAGATGGTGGCGCAGCCAGTCTCCCCACAGCACTGAGGCGGGTGGCTAATTTCTCAACAGAGTCCCAGGTGAAGCGGTTAGGGGCTGGCATCCCAAGGCCTTGTAAGAAAAATGAGCATGTCTGAGCACGGAATCCCACTCTGTGGGCTCAGTTCTCTGACTCGAGGGATTCAAGGGGACCTGAGGCCACCTGTGGCTCAATCTCCTGTTCTCCGCTCACTGTGGGGAATGGAAGGGGTCAGGTTGCCTGTACAATAGAAATTCTTCTCTCTCCCTCTTCTGCTCTGTCTCAACCCTCCTCTCTTCCCTTCATCCTCTCTTGAGCTTCTATTACAACCATGTGTCAGATACAACAGTGCTGAAACAGGCAGAGCTGGGATTTAAACCCAGGTCTGTGTGATCCTAAGCCTGTGTCCCCACAGCCTTGATGCAGCAGTTTGCTTCTAGAATTGAGGCATATGTGACAAATGGCATGTGTAGGAAGTGATTCATGTCCATGTCGTTTGCCACAGCCAAAGATTGGAAACAACCTAAGCGTCCAGCAAAAGGATGCTGATTAACCAAATTGCATGCCTCTGTACAATGCAGCCATAAAAACCCACTGAGAAAGCTCTGTACAAGCCCAGATGGAACAGTTTGTGTGGTAGGCCTGTTGTGCTATGTGTGTAAAATTTTAAGTGGGATAAAAGAAGATTTCTACGTATTTGCTTTGTTCACATGAAATACCAGAAGTATACAGAATGAACTGGAGTCACGGATTGGTTGCTGGGGACAGGGTGAGAGGGGAGGGTTTTCTCTGTTACTCTTCTGTACTTCATAAATTATGTATCAATAATATAGTATCATATAATATGTTACATATGCATATATAATGTTTAAAAGTGAATTGTGAAAAAAAGAAAAGAAAAGAAACCCCCCAGTGCTCTGAAGCCCACCCCACACTGCCTTCTCCCCTGGCCCTTCTCTCTTTCCTCAAAGAACCAGTCTCGCCTGCGTCCTTGGCAATGCCCTTCCGAGACATGAGGGCACAGAGCCTTTCATCCACTTTGGCCCTCTGACTTCCTCCTTTTTTTATCAGCAGTTCCCATACAGGCAGGGAGGAATGGAAGGTGGGGACAGATATAGTTGATCAGCAGTCGGTCCAGCAAAGTCCCATTTGTGTAGAAATGATAGCCGTGAGAATTCATGTTTCTTGAGTATTTATGGTGAGCCAGGTGAGGGCTGGTCATTTAAATCTTACAATAACCCTAGGAAGTATGCCCATTTCACAGGTGAGAAGACCGAGGCTCAGAAAGGTGAACACTTGTCCAAGGTGACTTCGCTGGGACTCAAGAATATTTCACTTTCCTGAACCCCCCAACCTCTCCCCAAGCCCTATCTCCCTGCTTTCGTAGGAGCCTCACCTCCCCCGGTCCCCGGGTGCCAGTCAGAGCTGGGAGGGAAGGGCAGGACAAAGTCCAGCCTTGTGCTCCATGGCAAACATGTTTATCTGACTCCGGGGCTGGGCTGCCCGATGGCCTCCCTCCTCCCCCAACTGCAGTCATCACCCTCCTGAGAGATCCTCCCTCCCTCTGTCTGTTCTCCGGAGAGAAGGAGCCCAGTCTTCCTTCAACAGGGCCTCTCCTGGCTCAAACTAAAGATTTACTGTCTGTCTCTGTCCTTCTGACCCCATGTGTCTCTATCTGTCTGTTTCTCTCACTCTCTCTCCTTCTGTCTCTGTGTCTCTCTGTTTTCTGCTCTTTCTCTCCCCCCCCTCCCCACACACACGCACAGTCTCCAAGAATATGGCTCTTTGTAGGACATTTTCCCCAACGCAGAACTAAGAGGCCAGGTCTCCAGGCATCTCCTGCTTTCACTCTAATGGGTTTGAGAGTCGAACCAACCTGGGTTCAAATCCCACCACTGCGGCCTCGTGCCCAATGTGCATGTGGCCCGCATCTCCCCTGTAACACAGCGGGAAATTCACGCCTGCCTCCCTGTTCTCTGTTGGGAGAACTGAATGAGTGTCTAATAGGAGTGAAATGCTGAGGACAGGGCCAGGCACACAGTAAGTGCTCAGTAAGTGGAACAATATTGTTACCATCATCATCATCATCAGCGACCTAGTCCTGGGACCTCCAGCCCCACAGCAGAGGGAAGAGGGCCCGGGAAAGGTGAAGGTCTGCCCACAACCCCCTCCTCCCGCCTCCTGCCAGTTCTAGGGTCAATCAGAGGTTCGAGGCTTTGGGCCTCTTGCTCCCTGGCCCGTGGGGTTTCAGTGGATCCAAGGCTTCAGAGCTGGGAGACCAGCCTGAAGGCCACTCATCCGGACGGGGAGCTGAGTTCTCAGTGTGAATCCCAGCTCTGCCACTCACTCTCCGGGTGGCCCTGGGAAGTTTCTTAACTTCTGTGCCTCAGTTTCCTCAACTGTGATAGGGAGCTAATAATATTTCATAGGTTGTCAGGAGGAGAAAACAAGCTTAATGCACTTGTAAGCGCTTCGTGAGTCCTCGAGCACTACGCGGAAGTGGTCGATGGTGACATTAACAGCAAGAATGACCCAGGAGGGTAAAGAGGGAGATAAATGTATCAAGGACAGGCATGCCACCTCAGGATCCTGTGCAAAGTGTGGGATTAGGAGGACCTGGGTCCAAGTCCTGGCCTTACTGCTTTGTAAGAGTTACTTTGGGCAGGTCACTTTGCCTCTCTGAGCTTTAGTTTGCTCATCTGTAAAATGGGACCACTGATAATAGCAACTGTTCGTTGCACTCACATGCTTACCCTGTGGGTAAGCATTGTGATCAGCTCTGCCTTGCAGAGAACACTGGGACTCAGAAAAGTGAAATTGCCTGCCTGAGCAGAGCTGGGGTTCAAGCCCAGGCAGGCTGGCCTCAGTTAGGGATGTCAGATTGCCCCACCTTGGCCACTGTCTTCCTGGGTCTCAGTGCCTTGGTGCTGCCCAATGGAGAGGACCAGAGACCCTCAAGATTGAGTTTGAGCTGCTCAGGGACAGGAGGGCCCAGGAGGACACTGAGGAAGGAGCCCTGGGAACGTGTTACTCCCTTGGCCATTACAGCAGACATCCCCAGGGCTCAGAGAAGCCTAGTCCCTCATTCATTCATGCTGTGTGTCAGCACTGGGGTGTATATCAGGGGTCTGAGTAGTGAACAAGCCTCTGGAAGAGCTTCTGTTGTCATAGCAGGAGATAGAAAACAGACAAATAAGGTAATAATAGGTAATGATAAGTTTCAGGGGAAAGTCAATGGAAGTAGTGGAAGAGGGAGTGACTGTGGTGGCATTTGAGCAAAAAGAGAAGGAATCGACCGTAGGAAGATCTGGAAAGAGGGTTTCGGGGAGAAGGTACAACACATGCAAAGGCCCTGAGGTGGGAATCAGCAAAGTGTAGTGTAACTGGAGGAAAGGGAGGGAGGGAGGGAGGTCCCTCAGGAAGAGATCAGGGGATCAAGGCAGGGAGTTTGAATTGTACTCATTGTCCGGGTAGGGAAACGGAGGCAGGAGGAGAAGAGACTTGCCCAGGGTCACACTTGGTCACACTTGGCTTCCACGGGAAGCCCTACCTCTTCACCATCCTTTCCAGCCTCAACCTCCTTCACTGGCCAGGGCTTCATGGGGGTCCCCCACCCCTCTACAGCCTGTGCCCTGAGGCTCAAGGCCCCACTTTTTCCCCTTGGGGCGTTTTCAGATCCCTTTTGTTACCTGAACAATAAGTAACCCAGGTAGTTAGTTATAAACCCCGCAGGAACAAGGAGCTGGTTGATAATTTATAGCAACATCTCAAATTTAAATGGAAAGTAAATAGCATGCTGTTAGCATTAAAGAAAACCCAATCGGGGCGGGAGGCAAGCACTCCAGCCTCCTTGCAGCTTGGGGCGCCTCGCTCTCTCCCCAGCCCATTCTCCCAGCTGCGTGTCAGCCCCTCTTCCCTCCCAGCTCTGCTGGTCCGCTCCACTCTGCTTCTCCAGGCCTCTCTCTCCATCTCCCCTGACGCCCTGTCTCTTCCTCCATGTCTCCCCTCTCTCCCTCAGCTTCCAGGTCTCTGCTGGTCCCCAGGGAGCACTTTGACCCCTGCTTCCCACTCGAGTGCTGTGGATCAAGCCTTTCCCTCCACCCATCATCCCACCAAAGGGGCTGCTGATCAAGAGGCCCCACCCAGCCAGGTAAGGCCTTTGGCACTCCCTGCCCCCACTCCCCCCCGAAAGCCCCCAGTCCCATCTGGGGCGCTGAGCAGGTCTGGCCCTGCCCCACCCTTGTCCGGGTTGCCCTCGCCCTGGGTCTGGAGATGCCAGACTCTGCCCCTCCCCTGCAACGCGGCAGGGCCCTTTGCCCTCCTCTTCCTGCCAAGTCAGGGGGCCCTGGCTACTCCCCTGCCTCCTGCCCAGGCCCTCACAAGGCCTGGCAGGCCCTGAGAGCTCCCTGAGGCAGGGATCCAGCCCTCCCCAGCCCCAAGCTGGGTCAGGACCTTGGACAGAAAAGAGGTGGTCTTTGGGACTCTTGCTCAGAACCCCCAGCCACCCCCAGCTGGCCCCTGGCCCCGGCCATGGTGACTGAGGGCACCAAAGAGAGTGGGTGTGGAGCCCCAGCTGGGTGGCCTTAGTCCAGCTCCGTCCCCCTCTGAGCCTCAGTTCCCTCATCTGCGGAGCAGTTGTCCCCAGGTGCCTCCAGAGTTCTTCTCAACACTACCCGAAATGATACCTGTGAAACCTCAGCACGTGCCCATCTGGCTGTTAGGATAGACGTTACAGAGCCTTAGGGGAGGGGCAGTCCCTGCAGCCCCCAGGTTCCCCTTCCCTCACCTCCAACCTCCCCCACCCCTGCTCCGTGTGAAGTTGGTTGGCTCAGGCTTCCCCAGGCTACCAGCCCTCCAAGTTAATGATCACAGGCCTTATCAGAGCCTTTTGCCATTTATAAATTTATAAAACAAAAGAGAAATAATAAAGCCCGTGGGTAATTAGTAACCAGGTCAGCTCTGCTGAGGAGAGGGGAGGCATCGGGCTCAGACCCACCCAGTTCTCCGGGAGATGGGGAGCCAGCCAGTGGGTGGGGTACAGAGTGGGGAGGCTTCTAACGGTACCCACTGGTGAGGGGCATGGCCTGAGGCTGTGCCGGAAAGGGGAGCAGCTCCCTTCCTAAGGCTCCATTTCCCTCAGGTAAGAAAGACCTGGGTTCTGCTGACTGAATGCTTAAGTTCCGGGGAGGCCAAGCGGGGCCCCCAAAACCCCAGCCTGGGCTCCCCCTCCCCACTGGTGCATCTGGGTGCCTAGCAGGGAAGTTGGGATTGGGGGAGTAGAAATGGGCATGGTAGCTAAAAATTCCCTGCCTCCCCACCCCCGTTGTCCAGGGACTAGAATCGTGGACTCTCCTGCTTTGTCCCCATCTTGGGGCTCCCCTGGGGCATGCCCCACTTCCCAAGCACCGGGCTGAAAGCCTTGGCTCATGGAGACTCGGGACCCCGCAGAGGGCCGGGTCAGGGGCTGCAGGCTCCAACCTCCGAGCTAGGACCCCACCCCACCCCCGCTTCCAAGCTCTAATGGGCCCTGTCCCCCTTGCCGACAACCAGCCCATGGGACTCTGGACTGGCAAGGGCTGGTCAGGAGCCGAGGCTGGGCCCCTCCGGGCTCCTTGGGAGCTGGGGACAGGGGAGGGGTCCTTACTGCAGCAGGGTCTCCACCACGGCTTTCTGGTGGGCTGCCTCCTCGGGGCTGAGGTTCTCCAGCTCTCTGAGAATGGGCGGCGTGAAGTCTTCCCCCTCGTCGTCCGTCTCGTCCTCGGAGCCCCTCGTCTCCCCCAGCCCATTGGGCAACTCGGCCAGCTCCCCTCGACCGCCGCCACCGCAGGACTCCCCCTTGTCCGGGGGACCGTCTCCGGCCAGCAGGTAGGGCCCCGGCTCACCCAACGCCTGGATCAGCGCCTCTTTGCTCAGGCCCGACTCGAGCAAGGCCGCCAGGAGCTCCGTCTGCAGCTGGCTCAGTTTAGAAACCATGGCTCCACTAGCGCGGGCCACGCGGCCCAGGGCCACTGAGCCGGCCGCCTCCCGCCCCCCCGGCGTGGGCTGGCTCCGTGCTGGCCGGCCAGCAGGCAGGCCCAAACCAGGCTCCTTGCGCCCGCTGCCCCCCCAAACCCCACTAGCCAAGCCCTGTGGGCACCCCCAACCCCCAACCCTGGCCCCAGTGGCCAGTGAATCAGGGCCCCTGCCCGCTCTGTTTACATTGGAGCTGGGGAAATTCTCCAAGGTTCATATTTATCCATGTGCTTAGCGAAGGGACTGAACTTTGGACTTCACCCTGCAAAGTGCAGGCCTCATGGCAGCACAGAGGGACAGGGAGCCGTGGCCTTCCATGGGAGTGGGCAGAGCGGAGGGCGGGGGAGGCAGCGGTGGGGGGCCCAGGACAGCTGGGATGGAAGGTACTGGGAGCCAGGGAGGCCTTCTGGTGACCAGCATTGGGTCCCTCCCCCAGCGACCTCGTAGGGGGCCAGGCTGAGGCAAGAGAACAACAGCCTTGGGAACAGAAGCAGCAGAGTTCTAGGCTGTTGGGTCAACATTCCTCAAGGGCAAGGCTAGGACACATCCATCTGAGGACCCCCCACTGCCAGCCCCAAAGTCTGGCCTCCCAGGAGGGAAAACGCGTCGACTAAGTCTACTGTGGGCTGGGTCTGTAACGTGCGTCATTACCTCAGTGTAGCCCCTAACAGAGTAGGTACAGGGATTGTGCCCATTTTACAGAGGAGGAAACTGAGGCTCTGAGAGGGTAAGCAACTCGCTCAAGGTCACACAGCTAGCAGGGACAAGATTTGTGGAGTGGGAGCAGAGTGTGGCCAGTCAAGCACTTGGTGCAGGTGCAAATTTTAAGGGGATGTCAAAAAACTCAAGATGAAATCAAGATGAAAAAATATTTTTATATACTCTATTAAAAATTCAAAATTAATGCAAAACCCAGAAGAACTTAAAAGAAATGTCCACACAAAAATTTGCCTGCGAATGTTCTCAGCAGCATGATTCACAAGAGCTAAAAAATAGAAAAAACATAAATATCCATCAGTGGATGAATGGATAGAAGAAATGTGGTCTCTCCGTGCAATGGCATGTTATTTGGCCATAAAAAGGAATGAAGTCCTGATTCATGCTACAGTAGGCATGAATCTTGAAGACATCATGCTAAGTGAAAGAAGCCAGACACAAAAGGCCATCTATTGTATGATTCCATGTGTAGGAAACGTCCAGAATAGGCAAATCCATACAGACAGAAAGTAGATTCGTGGTTGCTGGGGGCTGGGGAGGTGGGGGTGGGCACAGGGAATGGCTGCTTAATGGGTACAGGGTTTCTTTGGAGATGATGGAAATGTTCTAATATTGATGGGGTGATGTTACACAACTCTGTGAATTTACTAAAAACCACTGACGTTTGCAGTTTAAAAGGGCAAATTTTATGATCTATGAATCAATAAAATATACTTTTCATTAGTTTGAAAAATTAATGCCAAAAATCTGTGATGAACAAAAAATATCAAAATGTTAAATAAAGGCAGGTTCCAACCCTCACTCACCTCCTACTAATGCCAGTCCTAGGCAAAAACTCATCCCTAACCCCCACCCTTCCCTCTTCCGGTAAGAGCCTGGACAAAAATTCCTGCTGTCTGTCCCCTGGGGTGGCCCTAAGCTCCCAGAACAAGGGGTGTGCACCATTGCCTGGAGTAGGCAGGGTGGTGCTGAGGGGCTGCCCCCAGGCTGGGGCATCTCTCAGGGGTCTGCAGAGGCAGGGTCATGCTCGGCAATGGTGGAAGGGAGAAGGCGCCCTTGGCCAGAAGGCCCTCCCTGCAGGCCAGGCTAGGCCAGCAGGGGGAAAGGGGCTGCTTCATTTTTGCACTCACCTGACACACTCAGCAGCTGTGAGGCCCGTGCGGCCACTGAGCACTTGAAATGTGGCTGATGCCTCTGGCTGAAATGATAATATTTTGGATCTATTGAGTGAAAGTTTTTAATTTTAAAACTAAATACTTTAAAAATTAGAAAACTTAATTTCACCTGTTTCTTTTTACTTTTATAATGGTACCACTGGAAACTTTTGAATTACATTTGCGCCTCACATTCTATCTCTGTTGGACAGCACTGCTCTGTAATTTACTTACACGTATGATGTTTATTATTTATGGTCTGTCTGCCTCTGCTAGAGTGTCGGGTCCCCCACCCCCGCTCCAGGGCAGGGCTTTTGTCTGTCTTGTTCACTGCTGTATTCGCAGTGCTTAGTATGTTGCCTCATCCGTACTTAGTAGGTGCTCAGTAATATTTGTGGAATGAATAAATTTCATTGCACACCGCCCAACGTATACTTAGCTCCACACCAGGCTTTAGTAATGTATGAAATGCTCAGAACCACTCTATGAAGTAGGCACTGTTATTCCCAGAGCCCGGCCCTCTGCACAGGATGATGCTGGCAGTTGCCCCATGAGGAAGTGGGCCCCCCACATTGCTCTCAGTGCTTCCCTTCTCCTCTAGCACAAGTAGCTTTGGGGTCAGGCAGCTCACTACTGGGGGCAGAATTCTCAAGTCCAGCTAAAGGACAGGGAAGATGCTGCATGCTGTCCCTTCGCAGTTTCATGGCTCTCCTCCTTGCTACCCTGTCCAAGAGACTGCTTGCTGCCTGCAGCTGCCCTCGGAGACCATCCTCTAGAAGACGGAGCCAGACAGGGTGGGGCCTGGGTACTTTGCCCAACTTTTGGGCTCATTGACTGCTGGGTCCCCCCCCCCCGCCCCCGCCCCGGCAGCCAGGTGGCTGAACTGGTGACTCTGGGACTGAAGGTGGATTTAGTTGGGAGGAGAACAGTGGTGTGGGGCGGGGGGAGCCTCTAGGGTGTCTAAGGAGAGAGACCCTCAGGGTCCAACTTCAGCTCCAGTACACACAGAGGCTATTGTCCTGCCCCCCCCACCCCGACTAGGGCTCCCTCTGAAAATGAGAAGGGTGTCGGTTATTGATACTTGGCAACAGACAATGGAAACGGCACTTCCAGCCCCCAGCCTGCCCTTCCCCACAATCAGGGGACACAACTAAACAGACTCAGAGGTTGGGAGAGGCATTTTGCCTTCTTGAGAATCACTCAGGACCTAGTGTGCGTTTCACGGGCCCCCCGCAAACACACTCCAACCCCGCACTGGGTGGCCTCAGGCACTGAGTTCGCCTTTCATGACTTACTTATAAAACAGAGGTGTAGATCTCCTAGGGTTGCTTGAGACAACTTTGTACACCTAATGCAGAGATTTGTTGGGCTCTACACAACTGCTCAAACTTTGGAATTAGATTGGACATGACCACCTTCATTTCCTGTTCCACAATCATTTTTGCATGATACCACTTTTTTTTTATTAGAACAACTGCCATAAACCCAGCTTCACAAAGTTATGACATCATCTAACATTCAAACTGCAAACTACCTTGAGCTAGCGCAAGGTGGCCGACAGATGTCGCTGTGTTCCTTTCAAAAATCCTCTAAAATATTCTGCGGCTCCCAGGGGCACCTCGAGGCGTAGTTTGGGAACTGCGGACCTAAGGGATGCTCTTGGACACAGAGGGTGTTCAGTAAAACGTAGTTGTGAACTTTATCACCATTCTCGCCTACTGAGTGAGCAAATGTTTGCAAAACCGAAGTTCTGGCAAGGCACAAGTCTTCTCCTTGGCCTTGGGAAGCGGTGCAAGAGGGGTGCCCCGTCAGCCAATCTCAGGGCTCTCTTGGAATTTAATCGCCACCCCTACCACCCCACCACCCCCACCTCGGGGCCCACCTGTATTCATACTTGGACTGTGCTTCCTCCCAGCCCCACTACCTTTAACCTTTTAACCGTTTAACATTTATTGAGCAGTCGCTGGTATATGCAATTTTCATGCTTTTTCTCATTTAACATCTCAACAGCCTCATGAGGCAGGTTTTAGCCCCATTTTACAGATGAGGAAACTGAGGCTCTAGGAGGCTATGTAAACTGCCAGCTAGTGCTTGGCAGAGCTAGGATTTGAATCCCGATCTCCCTGATGCCAGAATCCAAGCCCTTGACCACTATTCCACACTGCCTCTTTCGGGGAGGCAGTTCACTCTCACTAAATACTTGTTACTATTATTTTGTTGTCATCGTTGTTTTGTTGTTCTGGTTAAGCGTAACTCTGCTCATTGGACCTGTCACCTTTGTGTTGGTTTTACAGATGAGGAGACTGAGGTACTGAGGGAATAAAAGAGTGATTAAAAGCCAGACTGCCTGGGTTTGAGCCTGGCTCTGACATTTACCAGCTTTGTGACCTTGGGCAACTTGCTTAACCTCTCTGTGCCTCAGTTTGCTCTTCTGTACAATGATAATGAAAATGCTATCTGCCTCATGAGTTGTTAGGAGGATTAATGAAGTAATACACAGAAAGCACTGTGCCTGGCACATTGTAAGCACTCCCCACTACTGAATGATAATCATTACCTGATTACTAAAACAGCCGTTCCACTCCCATTACCCAGGCTGAGTTTTCTTCGTTTGCAAAAGTTCTCCACATAAGAGTCCCTGCCACCCACTTTATTTGACTCTTAAGCCCCGCCTACTCTCTATCCAGTCACACTATTTGCCATCTCCAGAGCATACCTGAAACTGTGTCCCATCTATGACTTTTGCACAAGCTGTTTTTCTGGAGACCCTCACCTGTGAACCTCGAGATCCTCCTGGGTCTCCTCCTGATCCCTTCTCCTTCTCACAGCAACATGAACCTTCACTAGCCAGCCTTCCCTAACTCACTGGAGCAGGACCAGCAGCAACAGAAAGCCTTGGGTTGAAGATTAGAAACTCAGATTCCTGACTCCACACTCAAAGGGTTCCTTTAGTAGATCTGGGGTGAAGCCCAAAGTGTGTACACTCCTTGCATCAAAGGGCAGAGAACTGAATAGTGTTCTCTGCAAATCAACAATAAGTGTGGTTGTATGTATGTGTTTGAGAAAGATGTGAAAGGACATACTCCAAGCTGTCAACATCAGTTCTCTTTGGCAGAGAGGAATGCATAAAGAAAAACAAAAACAATAGCAGGAGGAGAGGAAGAGAAATAAAGAAAAGAAACCTCAAAAAAATTGTAACTCTACAATATCTACAAGGTAATAGATATTAACTAAACTTATTGTGGTAATCATTTCACAGTATATATGGACGTATATCAAATCATGTTGTACACCTTAAACTAATACGATGTTATAAGTCAACTATATCTCAATAAAATTGGGAAAAAATTAGTTTATGATGATGGTTGCCCAACTATGATAATCTACTAAAACCATTGAACTGATACTTTAAATGAGTGCCATATGGTGTATGTATTATATCTCAGTAAAGATCTTAATAAAAAAGAAAAGGGGACTTCCCCGGTGGTCCAGTGGGTAAGACTCCATGCTCCCAATGCAGGGGGCCTGGGTTCGATCCCTGGTCGGGGAAATAGATCCCTCATGCGTGCTGCAACTAAGAAGTCCACATGGCACAACTAAAGATACCTCAACTAAGACCCGGCGCAGCCTAAATAAATAAATAGATATATTAATTAAAAAAACCCTAAAAAACAATGGACCTTCCCAAGCTTAAAAAAAAGAAAGAAAGAAAAGAAACCTCAATAAAATATTGCATGTATAATGAAGTGACTGGGTGTGTATACGTGTATCAGTATAAACCACAGTGAGCCATGTGGAAAGATGATCTTCAAAGGTATATTTGCAGTTATTGCTAGGTGGTAAGATTTCAGGTGATTTTTACTTTCTTGATTATCCTTGTCTGTATTATTTGAATAGTTTAACATGAATATTTATTTTCATAGATATAAAATAGAAAAACAATAACATTATTTTTATTTGAATGGTACCTCCTCCCCACCCCCCCAATGAGCCAGATTCCCCAGGCTATCGTGATGCCCACAGTTCTGTCCCCCATCGCAGGTGTTTGTCCCTGGACCCCCACCTGGCTGTGAGCCACAGATGGCAAGAACCATGGTATCTCTATCCCTGGGCGCCCAGGGCTCCCAAGTGCTATTACCTATGCTAGTGGAGCTCCAGACACAGCTCATGCTCAGGAAATAGTTGCCGGATGGAGCCCCATCCAGTGTTTCTGAATGCATTTCTCATGATTTCCTGAAGATGTCTTGTCAGTTCAATTAGATTGTAAATTCTGTGAGATCATGGAGAGCCTTGGCCTTCCTTTTACTCCCCTTGCCCCTGCCCAGCTCTGATCTGGGCACATAGTGACCCCGAAGGGTAGAACAAAGACTCGAGGCAGGAAAAACACCTGAAGGAGGAAGGGACCAGACAGCCTGGGAGTGCCTCCGTCCGTTTTATTGTCATCCTCCTCATCGACAGCAGAGGGCACTCTAATTCCACGCAGCAAAAGTTTCCAAATCTGACTTATCTTTAGAACTCCGGGTCACCAGGGCAAACAAACAAACACCACCACCAAAAGAAACAAACAAAAAACAAATCCAAGGCCCCACCCCCATTGTTTCTGAATCTGCCTCCTTAGCAGAAATACCCGAGGATCCCTCCTTTGAACAAACACCTCAGGCAGTTTTCTCAGGATCAAGCAAGTTGCAGAAACTCTTGTCTCACACAGCCCTCTAGGTGTTTACAGGATAAAAAATGTGGTTTTGTGGTTTTGATAAGCAGAAAGCCCAGAGAGACTTACAAGGGTGTGAATCAAAGTGAGCAAACAAATTCTTTAGCCAGGATGTCACACTTCCGCCCCAGGGCTAGGTGATGGTGCTGCCCAGAAGGCAAACTATTACAAGCTTTGCTGTTGACTCTGAACAAGTCCCATAACCACTTTAAACCTGTTTCCTCATTTGTAAAGTAGGGACAATGTGGGCCTGAATGGGTTGTTGTGAGAATTCAGTGAGATAAACTGCAGTTGTATACAGAAAGCAGGCATTTGGATAAATGTGAAAATAGCTAGTGAAAATAGCTAGTTTTTGAGCACCTACTACCTGCCAAGCCCTGCATAAGTGTTTTACATTTATTTGCTCCTTTAACCCTTGCAGGAACCCTATGAGGAAAGGTCTGGTATTCTCCCCATTTCACAGATGAGGAAACTGAGGCACAGAGAGGTTAAGCAACTTGCCCATTGTCTCCCAGCTAGGAAGTGGCAGAACTGGAATTTGAACCCAAGAAGCCTGGCTCCAAGCTGCAGGATGAACTAGACCCATGGGAACAAAACTATAACATCTTTGGGTTGTTTGTTTGTTTTTGTTGTTTGTGGCCGTGCCACATGGCACACGGGATCTTAGTTCCCCGACCAGGAGTCGAACCTGCGACCCCTGCATGAAGGGCAGAGTCTTAACCACTGGACCACCAGGGAAGTCCCAACAACATCTTTTAGGAATCATGAAAATTGCCCCTTGGCTTCTTTGGGGAAAAGTAGACCACCCAGATGAGTGAGTCCAAAAATTAGCTGAGGGGCCAAATACAGGTGCAGGCTGCCGGCTGGGATTCCTAGTCCTACAACTTTTCTCAGATTGGCTTACACACATCTGAATTCATGGGACCAGGAAGTGCTTGGTCTTGCTAAAGCTGGTCCCCGTTGGAGGACTTCCGACTCACTGCTGGACTAGTGTCAATCAGTTGTAGCCTCAACATAGGACATGGGTAATTCCAGAAAGTTGTGGCTTCTGGACACTGCCCACTGGAAACAAGGCTTTTGTGAGGATACAAAGGGACAAGAGGGAAATCAAGCTGAACTAGTGTCCTCGGTACCTGGCATTGGGGTCATGTCCACTCACGTGCCTGGCTTGACTCACAAGTTATTGATAATCCCAAACAAGCTAACAGAAACCAGGCAATCATGTTTCTGGATGGAGAGATGCAAAGGAGCCTGGGAACACTTTCTGGGGACGGGAAACCAGAGCCTGGAGGACAGGGTGGGATGAAGGCTTCGCTTTTGTGCAGCTTCATTTTTACACCCTGAGCGAGTTGGTCAGGGTCCTGGCAGGATACAGCTGGCACTCTCTCAAATGAAATGATGCAGCCAAGCTTTCCTGCCGGGGCTCTTTACCAAAGTGGGAGCAGATGTAGGGAGACCCAGGGGATGGAGTGTCCAGGGTGGGGCTGGGGCCAGTAACAGTGGGGAACTGTTGGCAGACCTGGGCCTGGCTGGGTGAGGGCTGGGATGGCCACCAGTGCCGTGAAAAGGGCTGCCCTGGGAGGACAGGTGACTCAAAGCCTGGAGGCGGGGAAGGGCAATACACACCTCCACCTCTGCCTCGCTCCAGTCCAACCCTCCAGTCTCCTGCTGGCCTCTCCACTTGCTGAACCCAACCACCAGGCAGAGACCGGGGGGGGGGGGGGGGGGGGGGGGGGGGGGGAGGACTCCGCGGGCACGGAGCAGGGTGGAGACGGGCAGAGAGCACCTCTGTGGAGCAGACCAGACCACTGAGCAGTAGGCATAGTTATGGAGATATGGGGATGTAATGAGAAATATATATTTGGTCTTCATAGAGCTCCTAAACTCTTGTAAAATTGAGTGAGAGCAGAGCCTCTTCTGTTATACCATTTGATCTCAGTCACCATTCCTGACATAGAGCTCCTAAGACCTTCGAACCCCCAGAGTGATTAAGAGCGTCTTTCTGTTTGTTAAGGAGGCCATTGATGACTGGGGGCTGCAGGGAGTCCTCACCAGAACCAGAAAGACTGAGGCATGATTAGAGTGTTAGAACCTCTAACCTCTACAACCTCTGGGGAGGGTAGAGGGGCTAGAGGTTGAGTTAATCACCTATTGCCAGTGATTTAATCAATCGTGCCTATGTAATGAAATCTCCATGAAAATCCTAAATGAAAGGGTTGGCATTCCTTGCACTTGGGAATATATTCATGAGCCCGGAGGGTGGTACACCCCTACTCCACGGGGATAGAAACTCCTGCACGTGGAACTCTTCTGGAACTCACCTATGTACCCCTTCCTCTGGCTGGTCATTTGTGCCCTTTATAATATCCTTTATAATAAACTGGTAATTGGGACTTCCCTGGCAGTCCAGTGGTTAAGACTCCTCACTTCTGTTGCAGAGGGAGCGGGTTCGATCCCTGGTCAGGCAACTAAGATCCTGCATGCCGCGAGATGCAGCCAAAAATAAGGACAACAACAATAAACCGGTAACAGTACGTAAAGTGTTTCCCTGAGTTCTGTGAGCTGTTATAGCAGATCATCCAATGTGAGGAGGGGGTCAGGGGAGACCCTGATTTGTAGCCAAGTTGCACAGAAGCATCAATGCCCCAGTACCTGTGAACCCAACACTTGTGACTGGCGTCTGAGCTGGGGACCATCTTGTGATATGAAACCCCTAACCTGTTGGGTCTGCGTGAACCCCGGGGGTTTAGTGTCAGAACTGAATTAAAGGCTGAGGCTTCTAAAAGTCTCATGCAGGGAATTCCCTGGCTGTCCAATGGTTAGGAATCGGCGCTTTCACTGCTGTGGCCTGGGTTCGATCCCTGGTCGGGGAACTAAGATCCCACAAGCTGCACAGCGCAGCCAAAAAAAAAGTCTCATGCAATACTTCTACCTACGGTTCATTGAACTAAGTGCAGTCACATGGCCTTGCCTAGGTTTGAGAGAGGCTGGGAAGTGTCTTTATTCTAGGCAATGAGAGCTGGGTTCTACTAAAGAAAACATGGGAAGAATGTATATTAGGAATGTAACTGGCTACAAATGATAATAATAGCATCTCATTGAGCACTTACTATGTGGCAGACCCAGTGCTGAGCACTTAATAAGTGTGGTCTGGTCAAACAAGATTGCCCTCTTGTAGCCAGGAAGACACACACACACACACACACACACACACACACACACACACACACACACACACACACACACACACACACACACATGCCTCTTGGACATGGCCCCTTCACTGTGAGCCATTGATGTGAGAAGTCTTTGTGACCCAGCAGAGAGGGAGGGGTAATATTCCCTTAGCATAATAAGGTCAGCATTACTGGTTCTCATGAAATTAAATCAAAATCTGTACCAGGAAGAATATGAGTGTTCCATGTAAAAGATAGGGGGGAGGGATGTTTTCAAAAGGAAATTAATCTTTGTGGTTTGAGATGTGTTTGATTTTAAATACATCGAGAGAGAACCAGCCACTACCCGGCAATGGAAACCCCCTCTCCTCCAGCCCACCCCATCCTCCCCACACCTGCCCCCAGAGGAGTCAACAAACGATGAGACCAAAGTCCCTCTGTCCCCCTCTGCGCGACAGCAGAAACTCGGAGAAGAAAGACTTTTAACAGTCAGCAGACTCCGGGAACTGTGTACTTAGCAATTTACAAAAAGGGGCTTCATGGGGACTTTGACATTTTTACAGAGAAGGGTGATGTTTCACGAGTAGTGAAAAGGTCAGAGACAGAAGTAGGCAGTTCAGAGAGGAAGGGAGCATCACAGGGCTGCCATTTTGCACAACACCAGGGTAACACCCACCCACAGAGAAGAGAGGACAACAGTGGTTCTAAAGGCTTATTGAAAGGAGATTCCTCCACAGGACCTAGGGGGTGGGGGCAGGGGCTTAGAAGAACAGTTGGAGGGTTAGAGGCTGAAGTAGTGGGAGACACCCCAGGACTAGAGACAGGTTTGGGGTTCCTGAGCATCTGGGGAGACTGGATCTGAAATATGAGTAGTCAGTCTGAACGAAGACCCCTGTGCCAACACTTGGCACAGAAATAGCAATGTTACCAGCCTCCAGGGGATCCACAGGCTTGGTCAGAGAGCACATCAGGGTAACCAGTGTAGACCAAAGGCCAGAAGGCTTCCCCCAAATCTTTTTGCCTGGATAGGAATCCTACCACCCCTGTACAAGACAAGAAATAGGAAGCCCTGAGTTACAACTAAGCCTGAATACCACCCCCCTAACACATGGAAGTCTTGGGTCAGGAATAATTTGATTTCAGAAAACTTAAGTGATGTTCACAGATTCCAATCATCATCATCATCAACCACAAAGTTGGGTGGGCTTGAGATAACATTAGGATCCCAGGTTCTCTCCATCCTCCCTCTCAGCAGTCCACAGCATCAGCTTCCCTGAAGGCCAACTCCCCTGATGGTCGCAAAGTGGCTGCCACCACTCACTGAGGCATCTTGGTTTTGCGGAGGGTGGCGGGGAGGAGAGGGAGGAGCTGCTCACGCCCATTAGCTCAGACCACGCCCCTCCTTGTATCTCATTGGTCCACCAGTTCAGGCCCACTCTGAATCACTCACTAGCAAAGCAAGATGGAATTGCCTTGGTTAAGTTAGGCCAGCTGTTCTCAGTGTGGTCCCAGGACCAGCAGCATCAGCGTCACCTGGGAACTTGTTAGAAATGCAGGTCCTTCAGCTTCATCTCACGCATGCTGGATCACAAACGCTAGGGGTGGGACCCAGCGGGCTGGATTTTCACAAGCTCTCCGGGGATTCTGATGCACGAACCCCTGCCTTAGGTAAAGGTCTTCTTAAACTGCTCTCAAGGTCTGTGCGTGAGGATGACTTTGGACGAAGGTAGGTGAGGAGGGCTGAGGGTGGGGGATGGGAAGAATACCCTCTTCAGTGGGCAGTGCAGCTCCCGCTGTCGACAGTGTGATGACAGGGACAAAGTGGACCCAGGAGTCCTCATCTGCAGTAAGGAGACAGCAAGACTAAAGTCTCCTCTTAAGACCACCACCCCCCACCCCAGAGGAAAAGGAAAAGCCCAACGGACAGGAAAAAAACCCAAAAATCTACATGCATATTATGTCATTTGACCTCTCTGCTATCCTCTAGAAGGGATATTATTAAATTCTCATTTTAGTGATGAGGAAATTGAGGTTCAGGGAAGTCGCTGCTACATGGCTACACACAGCCACTCATTCCACGTGAGATGTCCAATCTCTTGTCCGTGTGATGTAACAATGGCGGGGCAGTGGGAGCGGTCAGGCAGCAAAGGGGAATATTTTGTGTAGAGAATTTTAAAGCAGTAATAAAACAGGCTAAAAGTCCTTTATTGTGAAAGTGTAATGGCAATTTTAAAGATCAAAATGCAATAGCAATTCTAATTATTTCTCAATAAAACTGGGGAAAAATAATAAAAGCAAAAAAAATGCAATAGCAATTCTAAACAATGACAGTGACAAGACTGTCTCCCCTGAGTTGGTTTGGGTTCTAAACAATTTGGGTTCTAAACAATTTCTGTGGTTGCTGTTGAGTTTTAATAATAGAAATGATGATATAGGGAATTCCCTGGTGGTCCAGTGATTAGGGCTCCACAAGCTCACTGCCTAGGGCCGGGGTCCAATCCCTGGTCGGGGAACTAAGATCCCACAAGCCACGTGGCAAGAAAAAAAGAAAGAAAGAAAGAAGAAAAAAAGATGATATAATGATAGAAGTTAAAATATAACACAAATAATACAAATTAAAAACAAGCACTTTTTAATAACTCCTCTTTTAATAAACATTGTAGTCTCCATGTAAGAAGTTAATTCAGAGAATTCCCAGTTATACAGCTGGTCCCTGACACAGCTGGTCTCAATTATCTTGGTTTCAAAAGTAAGTTTATAATAATATGAAATCACTGGACCTGGTTTATGACTCCAACCCCTATGGTACTTCATATTCCTCATTTAAACAGTAGATTAAAAACAAATAATAATACAGTGATTGTAAAGATGAAGAAACAGAACCTAGCCTACTTCAGTTCTATCAATCTATATGGCCACTTGGAGTTTTTATTTGTGTTCAAAATTTAAAACAGTGAAACAGCATGTAAGTGACAAAGTGTCATACTTTCGGTCAGTCAATGCTAATTGTGGTTCATGCATGAAATATTTTACTGAATTTCAATAATACCTTTTTGTTTGTTTGTTTGTTTTGTTTGTTTTTTTGCGGTACGCGGGCCTCTCACTGCTGTGGCCTCTCGCTGCAGAGCACAGGTTCCGGACGCGCAGGCTCAGCGGCCATGGCTCACGGGCCCAGCCGCTCCGCGGCATGTGGGATCTTCCCAGACCAGGGCACGAGCCCGTGTCCCCTGCAACGGCAGGCGGACTCTCAACAACTGCACCACCAGGGAAGCCCATCAATAATATCTTTAAAATTGAAATATATACCTACTTCCTAATTGTTAGTGGTTTTAAAATGAAAGAATGAATCAAGAAAATGATGATGATGATTGATTGTTACATGATTAATATTGAAAAATATTTTTATCACCTAGAGGAGGAGAGTGTTAAAGACGGTCTATTCTGGGTCGAGTACAATTATTCAAATGTCTGAAGACTATTTCATGCCACTGCTGAGAGTTCTCTCTTCCTGGCTAAAAGGCCCTAATTCCTTTGTCCACTCCTCAGCTGACGCATTTCAGACAGTCCACTTGCCCAGTGTTACTCCTGGAGCCTAGAGGAGATCTTCTAAGATTGTGGCATCCAGAATGGAGGATTCTGCAGGAGAGGAGAGCGAACACAAGTTTTAGAATCAGGTGTGCCAGGATGCAAATCCAGGATGTGGCCATGTGGCCTCGGGCAGGTCATTTTCTCTCTGAGCCTGTTTCCTCATCTCTACAATTTGATTAAGGATCTTTATAATCTCTTGGGATTAATATGAGGATCAGATGAGCTAACTTCTTTTTATCTAGGTGTGATTATTCATACTCTTTCCCTCCCCACCCTCTAAGGGGGGAGGATTCTTGCCAACTCAGCTCCATGATATCTTCCCTTTGTTTTGCAAGATCCCAGCCACGGTTTACAGCCTGGGAGAAAAGTGGTCAGGGAGTTTGAGATCTGAGTATGAGTCCAAGGGACTGCTTTTCCCAGGGAGACCTCTGTAAGGGAAGAAGGAGTGTTTTGGAGAAGTCTTACTCTGCATCGAAAATGAGCTCCCTCCAAAACCACACCTATAAGAATGGCTACAATGAAAAAGACTGACCTAATCAAGCCCTGGCAAGGATGTGAAGCAAGTGGAACTCTCATGCCCTGCTGTTAGAAATGTGAAGTGGGGGAATTCCCTGGTGTCCTGTAGTTAGGGATCTGTGCTTCCACTGCCAGGGACCCTGCGCGGCCAAACACACACACACACAAGAAATGTAAAGTTGTGCAAATACTTTGGAGTTTGTAGTTTCTTTTCTTTCTTTCTTTTTTTGGCTGTGGGGCATGCAGGATCTTAGTTCCCCGACTAGGGATCGAACCCAATGCAGGGGCCACGGGTTCGATCCCTGATTGGGGAACTAAGATCCTGCATGCTGCACAGCGCGGCCAAAAAAAAAAAGAGAGAGAACATACTGTGTGATTTCACTTAGATAAAAGTCTAGAAAATGCAAGGTAATCCACAGTGATAGAAGACAATCTAGTGGTTATTGGGTATGGAGGGAGGGTGGCAGAGGCAGGAGGAAAGGATTACAAAGCACAGGAGGAAACTTTTGGATGTTACAGGTATATTCATTATCTTGATTGTGTATATTTCACAGGTGTATACTTATGTCAAAACTTGTCAAATTATACACTTTAAATATGTGCAGTTTATTGTATGTCAATTATACTGCAACAAAGCTTTTGTTAAAATGTACTCACCCCTTTGCATTCTTTGAGAGATTGGGAGAAGATTTTAATTCCATTTTTCTGACAAATAAGTCACCATGCAGAGACAAGGCCACCAGAAGCCCTGGGTATATTTGGTTTACATATATTACGCAGAAAGCCTGGTTCCTGGCTCAATAAATAGCAGTGATTGGAATTATTAATGCAGCATTCCAGGTATCATCTGACCGGCACAGAATTCTCTATTTAGACCAGAATTTGCACGCTCAGAGAACCTTAGGGGCCAGGCAGGTGAGTTAAAGCAAGAGTGAGACAGGCATATATGGCAGAGACCATGGCAAAAATAATTTATGTCCAGTCCAAATGCATCCAAGTTCTAAGTGTTAACAGACATTGGTGGACTGAACTGGGCAAGTTTGGGGTTGGGGGGGGGCAGTCCCTGCACTATCCCTAAGACAAGATATCTCAGGTCCAGTAGGTCCATGAAATTTAGTGATTCCATAGCAACAGGTGACATCTTACAAAATGCTTTTATCAATATTTGGTCCTCCCGACAACGCTGTATGTTCGAGAGGATTATCTCCACTTCTAGATGAGGAAACTGATGTTCAGAGAAGTCACCAAGACTCCCACCCAGGGCCAGTGAAACTAAGACACCCCCTTGCTGCGTCTCACCCCAGCTTGAGTTTTTTCCCCACCCAGCTACAACTATGATTGTATTAGCTTTGTTTACTCCTGTGGATAAAACTCCACTGTCTCTTCCTTCCCATGGTGGTCACCTCAGGGGCTGAGGATATTTTGGAAGGAGAAAGAGCTCAAGAAGCCCTCTGGTGGACGTTCCAGGAAAAAAAAGAGTTGAAAACGCACTGCCTGTTACGACTCCAATTTTTTTTTTTAAAATAAACTCTTTTTATAAGGAGTTCATCTGTGAATATCCTAGGATATAATGCAGGTAAGTTCACTTTAAGAAAACTATTATATATGGTCAGTAATTATGTAATATCTTTATATGGAGCCAGGTACCCAGACTTATCATTGTGATCATTTTTAAATGTATAGAAACATTGAATCACTAAGTTGTGTAACAAGAACTAACATAGTGTTGTAGGTCAATTACACTGCAAAACCAAACTCATAGAAAAAGAGATCATGTTTGTGGTTATCAGAGGTGGGGGTAGGGAGAGGAGGAGTTGGATGAAGGCAGTTATAAGGTACAAACCTCAGGGAATTCCCTGGCGGTTCAGTGGTTAGGACTCCACGCTTTCACTGTTGAGGACCCAGAACCCTGGTGGCAGAACTAGGATCCCTCAAGTCGCAGGGCGTGGCCAAAAAAAAAGAGGTACAAACCTCAGTTATAAGATAAATAAGTACTAGGGATATAATGTACAATACAGTAAATATGATTAACACTGCTGTGTGTTACATATGAAAGTTGTTAAGAGAGTACATCCTAAGAGTTCTCATCATAATAAAAAAAATTTTTTTTCTATTTCTTTTTTTAAATTTATTTATTTTTATTTAATTTATTTATTTTTGGCTGTGATGGGTCTTCATTGCTGCGTGCGGGCTTTCTCTAGTTGCGGTGAGCAGGGGCTACTCTTTGCTGCGGTGTGCAGGCTTCTCATTGTGGTGGCTTCTCTTGCTGCGGAGCACAGGCTCCAGGTGCGCGGGCTTCAGTAGTTGTGGCACGTGGGCTCAGTAGTTGTGGCTCGTGGGCTCTAGAGCACAGGTTCAGTAGTTTGGCACACAGGCTTAGTTGCTCCATGGCATGTGGGATCTTCCCTGACCAGGGCTCGAACCCGTGCCCCTTGCCTTGGCAGGCGGATTCTTAACCACTGTGCCACCAGGGAAGTCCCTTTTTCTATTTCTTTACTCTTGTATCTATAGGAGATGATGGATGTTCACTGTACTTATTGTGGTCATCATTTCATGATGTATGTAAGTCAAATCATTGTGCTGTACACCTTAAACTTGTACAGTGCTGTGTGTCAATTATATCTCAAGAAAACTGGAAGGAGAAACTTAAGGGTATTAATCCTACTCATGAGGGCTCTGCCTCCCAAAGGCCCCATCTCCTAACGTCATCCTACTGGATGTTAGGATTTCCAACATGTGCATTCGAGGGGCCCACGAACATACAACATTCATCACACAAAAGGATAGGATTCCCCCCCAAAAAAACCCAAAACCATTACGTAAGAATGTAAACTGCAAAATAGACTTGTTTATTCATTCTGCAAATACACCTGGTGTGTGACAATCTTAACAGCTGATGGGCTAACTACGCGCCAGGCTCAGTTTTAAGTGCTTTACAGGTGTTAAAAATTAGTCCTGGGGGCTTCCCTGGTGGCACAGTGGTTGAGAGTCCGCCTGCCGATGCAGGGGACACGGGTTCGTGCCCCGGTCTGGGAAGATCCCACATGCCGCGGGGCAGCTAGGCCCGTGAGCCATGGCCGCTGAGCCTGCGCGTCTGGAGCCTGTGCTCTGCAACGGGAGAGGCCACAACAGTGAGAGGCCCGTGTACCGCAAAAAAAAAAAAAAAATTAGTCCTGAAAAAACAATTATTTTGCTGGATTCTGTTATGCCTTAGTCCGTTTGGCCTTCCATAACAAAATAACCATTGACTGAATGACTTAAACAACAGGAATTTTATTTCTCACAGTTCTGGAGGCTGGGAGTCCACGATCAAGGTGTCAACAAGGTAGATTTCATTCTCAGATCCCTTTTCTTGGCTTAGAGGTGGCTGCCTTCTTACTGTGTGCTCATAGGACCTCTTCGTGTTCTGGGAGACAGAGAAGGTGAGCTCTCAGTTGTCTCTCCTTTTAAGGTCACTAATCCTATTGGATCAGAGCCCCACCCTCATGACCTGGTTTAACCTTAATTATTTCCATAAAGGCCCTATCTCCAAATACCATCCATTGGGAGTTAAGGCTTCAACAAGTGAATTTGGTGGTAGTGGTGGTGGGGGGGGCACAAACATTCGGCCCATAGCAGTTCCCATCTGCATTTTACAGATGAGAAAAATAAAGCAACCCTCCTGAGCTGACAGTCTGGTGAGAGAGACTGATATCAAATTACAAATTTCTATCATCTCCGTGGAGGAAAAGCTTGGGGGGTTATGCAAACCTAGGGAAGTGGAACCCTGTCTACGTTTGGGGAGTCAGAGAAAGGGACTTTCCTGAGGAAGTGCTGGTGAGCAAAGGAAGGGGGTGGGGCGGTGGAGTGGAAGGCAGAGTGGAAAACCCAGAGGCACACAGGAGCAAGGCACATTCTAGAAACCAAAGAACTGTGGACATGATGCAGAAAGCCAATGGAGGACCCAACAGAGGACAGTGGTTGAATTGGGGTTGTATTTTGAAGATAGGTGACTTAGGGGGACAGGGAAGAGCAGGGGATGGCCCTGTATGAGTCCCTGCTGTCCTCAAACTGTTATTGGGGGGCTTCCCTGGTGGTGCAGTGGTTAAGAATCCGCCTGCCAATGCAGGGGACACGGGTTCAGGCCCTGGTCCGGGAAGATCCCACATGCCGTGGAGCAACTAAGCCTGTGCGCCACAACTACTGAGGCTGCACTCTAGAGCCCGTGTGCCACAACTACTGAGCCCATGCGCTACAACTACTGAAGCCCGTGCACCTAGAGCCTGTGCTCCACAACAAGAGAAGCCACCGCAATAAGAAGCCCGTGCACCGCAACGAAGAGTAGCCCCCACTCTCCGCAACTAGAGAAAGCCCGCACGCAGCAATGAAGACCCAATGCAGCCATAAATAAATAAATAAATTTATTTATTAAAAAAAAAAACTGTTATTGGGAGCAAAGCAGAAGCAGCCGCAACTGTAGAGCCTGTAGCAGAGTTGCTCGCTCCCCAGTGTGAGCTGCTTGGGGTATGGAGAGACCTTGCAGCGTTGCGACTCAGATTTTGATGCCTCCCCTCAATGGCTTATTGGCTGTGTATCCTTCTGCAAATAGCTTGCCCTCTCTGGGCCTCTGAGCCTCTGGATGGACTGCAGGAGATGAGGCTGTGAGGCTCTGAGCTGCCTTCTCAGCATTACGCAGCACGTTGTACTCTGAGCGCATCATGACAAGCCCCAGGCTGTGCTGACAATGGCAGGAGTCACCACGCCACTGCCTGCCTCCTCCGAGTGGCTTCAGAGTTCCCAGGTAAATACCTGAGCTCGCCTGGCCAACCCCAGCTCTTAAACAACAGAGCTCTGCGTTAGGAGAGCGTTTTCCCCCTCCAGGACCTCACCTCAGTTCCACAGCTTCTTGAGCCCAGGCTTGTCCCCAGTCCACCTCCAGATTACTCCAGGCCCTTGTCTTTGTTGCTGTGTTCAAATCCCACTTCTGCCGCGTCCTAGCTATGAGCTTGGGCAAAGACCAGGCTCTCGAACCCCGGTTTCACCATCTGCATAACGAGGACGTGTGAGGATTCAAGGAGATCTTACTGTACATAAAGTGTTCAACACACAACATGGTACACAGCAACCTCAGTAACTGTTTACTATATAATATTCAACACATACCATATAACATATTTATTCCGAAACCATTTATGAAGGACCTGCTGGGTACCAGACCCTGTTGTAGATGCCGGGGGTACAGCAGGGACTGAGATTTCATTGCTGCTTTTGCAGAGCTTACTTTGTAGGAAGAGCTATAGATGATATACAAACAACAACTAACATTTTCATCTCTCACATGGTAATAAGCGTTCCAGAAAAATATTAAGTAGGGACGAAGTAAAGGAGCACAGAGCGGGCGATAGGGGGTATAATTTTACAGAGCATGACCTTTAAAAGCTTCACTGAGGAGGTAATTTTTGAGCAAAACCCTGAAATATGTTATAAAACTTAATCACAAAATAAACATCTTCCGGGAACCCACCTCCTAATTTATGACCTAGAACATTATCTCTTGTGAAGCTATTACTTTTGTTTTTATTTTTTTTGCATTGCTTTCCCCACACTGAATAGACATTGCTTTTCAAACTTTAATGTGCTCTGGAATCCCCCGGTAATCTGGTCGAAATGGAAGCCAGGCCTCAGGCTTTGCATTTCCAACAACAAAGATATGGCTTTCATATTATTATTTTCATTTCTTTATTATGGCCTACCCCAGCTTTAGCCATCTTAAGAGGTCTCTCCTGGACTTCCCTGGTGGTCCAGTGGTTAAGACTTCGCGCTTCCACTGCAGGGGGTGCAGGTTCAATCCCTGGTCAGGGAAATAAGATCCTGCATGCTGCAAGGTGCAGCCTGAAAAAAAAAAAAAGAGATCTCTCCATCTTTCTCCATCCTCCTCTGTCAAGAGGGCTTCCTGTCTGCCATACCGCACATTTGTCTCCTTTCTCATGAGTTCTGAAGTGCTTTACAGCTCAGTTGGAAAACCTGAGTCAGGAGGTCTGTGTTCAACATGTGGATTGACCACAAGCTCTCTCTGTGACCTTGAGCAAGTCATTGGCCTGTGCCTCAGTTTCTCCATTCTGAAACTGAAAGATAAGAGGCTCTTCAAGACCCCTTCCAGCTTAGACCATGGATTGGACCTTGTGTGTGTGTATGTGTGTGTGTGTGTGTGTGTGTGTGTGTGTCTTTGTCTTTCCAGCACGGGAACCTCATTCCTGTGTTTGGAGGATCCATCTTGTAGATCAAATCAGATTTTGTGTGGAACAAAAATATCAAATACTGTTCTCACCAAGCTGGATCATTTGGAGGGAACCCCTCGAAGCACAGGCTGAAGGCTACACAGGAGGAGTGGTGGTCTGGACTTCAGGTGGCCACCAGTGTCCAGAAGAGGCAGCAGGCTGTTTGTGGGGAAATCCTTAGCTGTGGTTCCAGCCATCCTACTCCTGAGGGTTTCTGCCAATTCTCAGATCCTGTCTCACCCATCAATTCTCTAAGCCTCCAGACATCCTTCCAACAAACTCCTTTCTGCCTAAGTTACCTAGAATTGGATGCTGTTGTTGGCAACTGTTGGGCTCAGACCTTCAAGTGATCCTGTGACATAAGCATATGTCTTTAAAAAAAAACCAATCATTTAAATTAATTAATTAACGTATTTATTGGCCACACTGTGCAGCTTGCAGGATCTTAGTTCCCTGACCAGGGATCGAACCTGGGCCCCAGCAGTGAAAGCACCGAGTCCTAACCACTGGACCACCAGGGAATTCCCCCATGTGTATTTTCTTAAGTGTCTCGCCATTTTTAAAATTTTATTTTATTTTTATTTTGCGGTACGCGGGCCTCTCACTGCTGTGGCCTCTCCCGTTGTGCAGCACAGGCTCCGGATGCGCAGGCTCAGTGGCCATGGCTCATGGGCCCAGCCGCTCCGCGGCATGTGGGATCTTCCCGGACCGGGGCACGAACCCGCGTCCCCCGCATCGGCAGGCGGACCCTCAACGACTGCGCTACCAGGGAAGCCCCAAGTGTCTTCCCTTTTGAATGTGTATGATTTACATCTCACCGCCCCCAGCTTCCCCTCCCCAGATAGAGGGGTATCTTGAGGGTCCCAAAGTAGTGCAAAACTCAAAACCAGGTGGTTCAGAGACATGGAATCCTTCCAAAGATCGTGGAGCATCTTCTAGGGGACCAAATTGTCAACCCGATACAGCCAGCATGTGGGTACCCTTTGTTTGCAAATTTCACACAAAAGTTTCAGATTTCCAGATTTTCTCAGAAAATCAGAAGATCTGTCCACACTGACCCAAAGTCCCACATGGCAGCATTTGATTAGAGCTGAGTAGCACCTACCCCCTTTGGATGGAGTGTGACTTCTCCAGTTATCCACAGTCTCCACTCATCCCTTTTCTGTTACACCTGGACGGCTTCACTCATTTAAATGATCTATTGGAGTCCAGGAGGCACTGGAGTTTGCATCCCTTATTTAGGTGGGTAGAATGCTGTAATTCCTACCTTGTTTTCCTTGAGCATGTCTTTAAGGCCATAGCTGGGGATAAGATGTGGCGGTGTGAGATCAGCACAGACCTTGGAGTCATTTACTAGCTGTATAACCCTGGGAAAGTCCCTTAACCTCTCTGACCCTCAGTCCCTTCAACTCTCAAATGGAAATAATAGTTCACAAGAATGTTGTAAAAAAGATAAGTGATAAAGCCTGACACAGAGGACGTGTTCATTTAAAGTTTATGGAAGAAGGACTTCCCTCGCGGTGCAGTGGTTAAGAATCCGCCTGCCAATTCAGGGGACACGGGTTCGAACCCCGGCCTGGGAAGATCCCACATGCCGCAGAGCAACTAAGCCCGTGTGCCACAACTACTGAGCCTGTGCTCTAGAGCCTGCGAGCCACAACTGCTGAGCTCACGTGCCACAACTACTGAAGCCCGCACGCCTACAGCCTGTGCTCCACAACAAGAGAAGCCACCGCAGTGAGAAGCCCGCGCACCACAAAGAAGAGTAGCCCCCGTTTGCTGCAACCAGAGAAAGCCCGCACGCAGCAACGAAGACCCAACGCAGCCAAACTTAAATAAATAAATAATTAAAAAAAAAAGTTTATGGAAGAGTTAGGGGATTCTGAGATCTTAAATTTGGAAGGGTCCAGTAGGGCCCAGACTCAGAGTGGGTGCTTTGAAAATGTGCTTTCTCTTCCCCCAGCTTCCTGATTGCTGGGCAGAGACACTGGGTAAGGATGTTTTGGCTGAGAGAGGCTTGGGCAATCAGGCCACGGTGCCCTCCAGTGGAGTCTTGTGGGCTGGAAATAGACCAGTCCCTGAATAACTTTGGGACATTAGGTATGAGGTACGGCCAGCCACACCCCCTGATTTGCATGGGACCCGAGGGCTTCTTGGGAAAGTACTGATATCCTGTCCAGGTGTGTGAACCTGGGATTCAGACAGGTTCAAACCAGCCCAACCATCTTGGCAGGGCAGAAGGAAGCTGGATAGAGGGAGGAATGGGGCCCAAGGGAAAATCACAGGAGGAAGATAACTGGCAGAGAGGGCCTGACAGAGGGCTGGGCCTGAGATTGGAGAGAACAGATGTTCAAGGAACAATCTGAGGCTGTGTTTGCCCTCCTTCATGCCCACGTGGTCCTTGCTGGCTCCGGATGGAGAAGCCTGTGGTATGAAGGCTAGAAGGGGCTCACGTGGAGCCCAAACAGCTCTGCCAAGGGATCCCCCTCCCTGTCGAAGCTCCACAGGAAACATTGCAGGGTCAGCAAATAGCCTCCTCCGTCGACAGGCCGGGGGAGGCCGGCAAGGGGGCAGGGCCTGAGAACCCCCGGCAGCAAACAGCAGCTTGAGTCACACCTGAGGCAACTCCTCCCTTCCGGGACCTCGGAAAGAGCCACAGCGCCTGTCAGAACCCGGAGCAACACTGGGATGCTTGGTGAAGGGGACCCATGTCCAGGACAGGACTTCCTGCTGGCCCAGCTCAGGGTGGGGGTGGGGTGCGGGGGGTTTGGGGGGCCTTGGAGTACCAAGACTATAGGTAGAGGTGTGGCTGTACCTGTGGTCCCTATTATATCTGCGGCTCATCTCCACCTCGTCACCACCTGCTCTGTGTTAGGCTCCGTCCCAGGGGTACAGTGGGAGCAACGGGCGAGAGCTTCAGGGCAGTGGGGGGATGACAAGCAAGTGACCAGACGAGTCGAGGAGACACGGAAGTGATATGTGTTGTGATGCGCCCCAGTGGCTGAGGTAGGTGGGGCTGAGTGTCCAAGGCAGACTTGATCCTTTGTGTCACCGTGGAATGAGCTAGGTAGGGGCGGAGGGGCCACCGCTGTTTCCTCCCAGGTCCTGCATTGCGGGGGCCCCTATCTCTCCTGAGAACTCAGGTCCATGGAATGACCTGCCCAGGAGGGCAGGTCAACCCTGCAGCCTTCTCAACAAGCCCACCCCGGCTGTCTCATTTTAGGAATGAGACCAACTGGGTGGGTGTCCTCAGAACCACTGGTGGGGTTGGCAATGCGCTCCTACCTGCCCAGGTAGGCCCAGGCTCCAGGGCTGGGGCGTCACCTGTGACTCATCTCAGGTGGCACTTGCGGAGCCGCCTGCTGCACCTCCACTGCCTGCCCACCAAACACACACACACACACACACACACACACGCACACGCACACACACACACACACAGAAACTCTGCCCCGGCTTTGGGCTTCTAGGAGAGCATGTGACCAGAGATGCTTGCGGCAATAGGGGTTTACGATCGCTGGGACAGCAGCCGTACCCTACAGCCCTGCAGACCCCATAGTGGCCATGATGAAATTTGAAGTTCATTTCCACCCCTTCCTGTGGGCAGGGGGTGTGGTCCTTGAGGACATGATGTCAGCATTTCTTAGGGGAGTGGGCTGGGCTGTCTTGCAGCAGTCAGAGCACCTGCTCTAGGAGGCGGCCAGCCGGCTGTCCCCCGCAGCGCCCCCCCGCCCCCTGCTTGCTCCTTCTCCCTCAGAAGCGCCTCCTCCAAAGTCCACTCTGTTTCTGCCTTTGCACCCCCATCTCATTCCTCAAAGCCAGACCATACGCCCCCCACCCCCAGATCTTTCACTTCCCAGGTCATCACCTTTCCTTGGATTCAAATCCTGGCCCCTGTCCATTTATTACCTGTCTGCCCTTCGACCACATCTTATTTCCCTCTCTGCATTTTCAGTCTCCTCTTCTGTAAAATAGGAAGAAAGAATCTAGCCTCATAGGGTAGTTATCAGATTTTTCATCCAGCAAATATCGTGTGAGTTAAGAGACCCAAAGCACTTTGAACAGTGCCTGGCATGTAATAAGCGTTCAATAAATGGTAGCTATTTCACTATTATCGTAATTAACTAGCAAGTGTCTCTTCTGCTAGGTGTTGGGGATTCAGTGGTGAGGAAAACAGCCAACATTACAGTGGCTGAGGTACGATAAAGGATGTGCAGGATCTGACGCATAGAGGACCCCCAATAAATAGGGGGATCCTCCTGCCTTCTTTCCCAGGAGAATTCCCAGCTCTGAGCATGCCTCTGGTCCTCAGTGTTCACCAAAACCTATAGACCTGACACGGGATGGAGGCTGAGGGATGCTTCTGGCTGGCAGTAGAGTCCCAGGAGGGTCTAGTCACCTTGGGGCGGGCCATGTGCCACCCAGTAAAGGTTTCCCTGGGGAGGAGTCCTGAGGAGAAGTCTGGCAGATGGAGGGCCAGCTCCGAGAGTGGTGGTGAGTCCTTTCATATCCCCCGAGCTGCCTATCCGGCTTCTAGAAATGAGGTGTTAGGAGCTTGCCTTCCGTGGGTCCTTTTTAAAAAATTTTTGGCCATACTGTGTGGCATGCAGGATCTTAGTTCCCTGATCAGGGATCGAACCCATGCCCCCTTCATTGGGAGCACGAGTCTTAACCACTGGACCGCCAGAGAAATCCCTTCTGTGGGTTCTCTCAGTTGGGCCCAGGTTCCCCTGAGTCTGACTCAGGCCTGACTCTCAGCAACAGAGGTGGTTAGTTTCGACAATTTAAGTCTGGTTTTGTGATTTTCACACCCCATTCTGGTATTCAGAGTTGCCACTCAGGGCTTCACTGAGGGTGTGGCCTAGAAGGTCCCAAACATAGGCAAGAAGGAGCACAAGCTGAGGCCAAGGGCATCTGAGTCACCTCTAAGAAGCTCTTGCAGGCTCTGGGCTCAATTATAAATGCTTCTTGCTCCAGGGCAGAGGGGGTTGGTGGGGATGGGTCAGTGGCAAAGATAGAGGTTGGGTTAACTTTTGGGAGAGAGGGATTTTGAAATACCTTAGAAAACGTAGGTCTGGTTTAATTCTGCAAGTCAGATTTAGGTAGGAGACAGAACAGAGTTCAAGGGGGCAGAAAAGCTGAGGATGTGTTAATAGTAACAGCTACTGTCTGTGGAGTGCTTACAGGTGTCAGGTGCTGTACAAAATGCCTCATGTGCGTTATCTCATGGAATCTTTACAACAGCCCTGTGAGGTTACTGCTATTATTATCTCCATTTAAGAGGAAAGAAGACAAAAGGTTCAGAGAGGTCTGGTCACCTGCCCAAGGCCACCTAGCTAACAAGTGATAGAGCCAGGATGTGGAACTAAGTGGAGTGACTTTAGAACCTTCAGCCTTAACCCCAGCACTGGTATCACTACCTAGGTGAAGCATGATGGAAAAGTGAGAGTCCTGAGCTACAGTAGACAGAGGAATACTGGTGGGAGGTCCTTTGCCTTTACCAGAGGGATTTTTAACCCTGACTGGGCATTAGAATCATCAGGAAACAGTATAAAATGTAGATCCCTAGTCCCTACTGTTAGAGATACTAATCCACTAAATGGGGCCTAGCATCTCTATTTTGCATAGTTTTGCAAATGATTCTGATGATGTGGGTTGAAAACTACTGCCCTAGCCTGAATAGGGGTTTTGAGGGATCTCACCTCTTCCCATCCTTGGATATTTCCCAGTGGGCTCTAGGCTAGAATCCAAACCACCTTGAAGATGTTTGGGAATGGTTATGAAGTGCAGCAAGGATACGGTTATGTCATCTGGTTGGTTTCAAATTGTGACTCTGCCATGAACTAGGTATGTGACCTTGGGCAAATGGCCTCACTTTTTTCAAAGCCTCAGGTTCCTCCACTTAATAATGGGGGCTAATAAGGGGTACCCTGATGAATAAAGGGTTAAAGAATATAAGGGGTGGTAATAGCAGAATTAACCTCCCCTCAAATAATGATAAAATCTGAACAAAATATGTACCAGAAAACCCCAATTATTTGAAGGCACTGAGACAACATCCAATAGGAGGCAGAAATGTGAAGGAAGTCAACAATTGAAAGATAAGAGCTGCATTGGATGAGATTTGAGTTTTTGTGGCCTCTAACCTCTGGCATTCTCTAATCTGTGTGGGAGGTGGGGATGTGTAGAAAGCTTTGATCTTACTGGTTTGAGGTGTCAAGAGTACAGAATTCCAAGCTAATTGCTGGAAAATTAAGCAGGAAATCCCAGGGGAAAAAATTAGCTGTAGAGGAACACCAAAATCTGTATATAAACTCTGTCTAAATCCTTCCCTGTACACGGAACTACACATATGCACAGGAAGCTCCAGGGATCCCAGTGAAATCAGTGGCTGGAAGCTGAAAGAACTGAGTGGAAATTTCAGCTGCTGCCCTTTACAAGCGATACAAAGTTTGGAGTTTGAATCCAGCCAAGTTAATTGACTGCTAGAATAAGATTAACACTCTTGAGAGAAACATAATAGAATCCAGGGTCTCTACAATGTATCATTGACAATGACCAGCACACAAAAATCAAGTGCTAGACATAGGAAGAGACAGAAAACTGACTGAATTTCAAAGAGAAAAAGTGATTACCCAGATGTTGGAATTAGCATCAAGAATTTAAAAGCAACTCATAAATATTTCCAAGGCCCCTCCCTGCAAATATAGTCATAATGAAGGAACAGATGGGGAACCTCAGCAGAAAACTGAAACTATAAAAAAAAGTCAAATGGAGGGCTTCCCTGGTGGCGCAGTGGTTGAGAATCTGCCTGCTAATGCGGGGGACACAGGTTCGAGCCCTGGTCTGGGAGGATCCCACATGCCGCGGAGCAACTAGGCCCGTGAGCCACAACTACTGAGCCTGTGCATCCGGAGCCTGTGCTCCGCAACAAGAGAGGCCGCGATAGTGAGAGGCCCATGCACCGTGATGAAGAGTGGCCCCCGCTTGCCACAACTGGAGAAAGCCCTCGCACAGAAATGAAGACCCAACACAGAAAAAATAAATAAATAAATCTGTTCTTTAAAAAAAAAAAAAGTCAAATGGAAATTCTAGAACTAAAAAGTACAATAACTGAAATGAAGAACTAACTTGATAGGTTCAATAGCAGAATGAAGATGACAAAGGAAATACTGAATTTGAAGATCAATCAATAGAAATTATCTATCCTTAAGACCAGAGAGAGAAAGAAATAACTGGGAAAAGTTAAGCAGAGCTTCATGGACCGGTGGGACAACATTCAACGATTTACACACCACATGCAATTCAAATTTCAGAAAAAGGAAAACGGGAGAATGGGACATAAAAATATTCGAAGATAGGGAGTTCCCTGGTGGCCTGGTGGTTAGGATTCCAGGCTTTCATTTCCATGGCCTGGGTTCAATCCCTGGTCGGGGAACTGAGATGGAGCAAGCCATGCGGCACAGCCGAAAAAAGAAAAAAAATCGAAGATATATTTCCTGATGATTTCTCAAATTGAATCCAAGATAAATTTACAGATTCAAAAAGCTCCGTGAAGTCCAAGCAGGATAAAGGCAAAGAAAACCAGGCCCAGGCATGGTGTAGTCAAACTACTGAAATCCAAAGATAAAGAGAAGAATCTTGGAAACAGCTAGAGAAAAATGGCACATTATAAACAGAACTATGATACAAATGACAGCTGACTTCTCATTGCAAACAACAGAGGATAGAGCCTAATAGATCAACATCTTTAACGTACTGAAAGAGAAAAAAGACCCTCTCAAACCAGATTTCTACATCCAGTGAAGATATGTTTTAAACATGAAGGCAAACTAGACACATTTTCAGATAAACAAAAACTAAATTTGTCACCAACAACCTTGTATTGTGAGAAATGCCAAAGAAAGTTCATCTGGCTGAAGGGAAATGACACCAGATGGACACTCAGATCTATCGAAAGGAATAAAAAGGACTTGAAATGGTAAATATGTGAGTGAATATAAAACACTTTATTTTTTTCTTCTCTTTTTTTAATTTTAATTTTTTAAATTGAAGTATAGTTGATTTATAATGTTAGTTTCAGATATACAGCAAAGTGATTCATATATGTATGAATATATATATATGATTCTTTTCCTTTATAGGTTATTACAAGATATTGAATATAGTTCCTTGTGCTATGCAGTAGGTCCTTGTTGTTTATCTTCTTTAAGAGACATAGGACTGTTTATTTTTAATATTTATTTATTTATTTGGCTGTGCCGGGTCTTAGTTGTGGCACGTGGGATCTTCGTTGCCGCGTGCGGGATCTTTAGTTGTGGCATATGGGATCTAGTTCCCTGACCCAGGATCAAACCTGGGCCCCCCTGCATTGGGTGCGTGGAGTCTTAGCCACCGGACCACCAGGGAAGTCCCCATAGGACTGTTTGAAAGCTAAAATTATGACTTTGTATTGTGGGGTTTATAACATAGAGAGATGTAATTTCTATAATAACAGTAGCATACAGGGTGAGAGTGGGGATAAGTGGAGCTATATTGTTGTGAAGTTCCTACATCTTATGTGAAGTAGTAAAATACTAATTTTAAGTAGATTGTGATAAGTTAAAGACTCATGTTGTAATCACTAGATCAACCATCACAAATACAATTCAAAGAAGGTAGAGCTAAAAAAGCCAGGAGAGGAATTAAAATGCAATACTAAAAAGTATTCAATTCGGGGCTTCCCTGGTGCTGCAGTGGTTAAGAATCCGCCTGCCAATGCAGGGGAGACGGGTTCAAGCCCTGGTCTGGGAAGATCCCACATGCCGTGGAGCAGCTAAGACCATGCGCCACAACTACTGAGCCTGTGCTCTAGAGCCCACAAGCCACAACTACTGAGCCCACGTTCCACAACTACCGAAGCCCACGTGCCTAGAGTCCGTGTTCCGCAATGAGAGAAGCCACCTCAATGAGAAGCCCGTGCACTGCAACCAAGAGTAGCCCCCACTCGCCGCAACTAGAGAAAGCCCGTGCACAGCAACAAAGACCCAACGCAGCCAAAAATAAATAAATAAATAAAAATTTTAAAAAACAAAAAAACACTATTAAAAAGTATTCAATTCACCCAAAAGAAGGCAGGAAAGGTGGAACAGAGGAACAACAACAAAAAAAGATGGAAGAAGTAAAAAGTAAATAGTAAAATGGTAGAACTAAACCTAAACATATCAATAATTACATCAAAGGTAAGTGAGCTAAGCATTCTAATTACAACAACTGAAATTGTCAGACAAGGCAGAGAAGCGAGATCCCCAAATATGCTGTCCACAAGACACACATTTTATTTATTTATTTTTTAATTTTATTGAAGTATAGTTGATTTACAATATAGTGTTAATTTCTGCTATACAGCAAAGTGATTCAGTTACACACATATATATATATTCTTTTTTAAAAAAGTATTTATCTATTTATTTTTGCCACGCTGGGTCTTCATTGTGGCATGTGGGATCCTTGTTGCGGCATGCATACTCTTAGTTGCGGCATGCGTAGGGAGCACGGAGTCTTACCCACTGGACCACCAGGGAAGTCCCCATATATATATTCTTTTTCACATTCTTTTCCATTATGGTTTGTCACAGGATATTGAATATAGTTCTCTGTGCTATACAGTAGGACCTTGTTGTTTAACCATTATATATATAATAGTTTGCATCTGCTAATCCCAAACTCCTAATCCTTCCCACTCCTAATCCTTCCCACCCCTACTTCCCCTCCCACTTGGCAACCACAAGTCTGCTCTCTATGTCTGTGAGTCTGTTTCTGTTTCGTAGATATGTTCATTTGTGTCGTATTTTATATTCCACATGTAAGTGATATCAATATCATATGGTATTTATCTTCCCCTTTGTGACTTACTTTCCTTAGTATGATAATCGCTTAGTATGATAATATCTAGGTCCAACCAAGACATATACCTTAAATACAAAGCCACGTTTAGGTTGAAAGTAAAGGAATAGAAAAATAAAACCACAAATCATAAGAAAGCTGGAGTGATTCTATTAATATCCAATAAAGTAGACTTCAAAATAAAGACTGTAACAGAGGTATTTTACAACAATAGAAGAGGCAATTCGTCAGGAAGATATAACAGTTTTAGGTGTGTATTAACCTAATCATAGAGCTTCACACATGAAATCCAGATAGAATTAAAGGAAGAAGTAACAAACTCACAATCCTGATTAGAGATTTTAATACCTTTCTCTCAATAATTGATACAACTATTAGATAAAAAACCCATGGCAGGGGTGGTGGTGGTGGGATGAATTGGGAGATTGGGATTGACATATATACACTAATATGTATAAAATGGATAACTAATAAGAACCTGCTGTATATAAAAAAAAGAAAAAGTAAGGACATAGAAGACCTAAACAACATTAGCAACCACCTTGACTTAATTGACATTATAAAACACTACATCCCAAAATAATGGAATACAAATCCTTGTCAGGTATACATAGAATATTCACCAAAATAAGTCATATGCTGGGCCATAAACAAGTTTAACAAATTTCAGAAGGTTGAAATCTTACACAATATGTTCTCTGACCACAGAGAAATTAATAACAATAAGATAGCCGGGAAAGCCCCAAATATTTGGAAATTAAACAACACTCTTCTAAAAATCCCATGGTGGGACTTCCCTCGTGGCTCAGTGGTTAAGAATCTGCCTGCCAATGTAGGGGACATGGGTTCGATCCCTATTCCGGGAAGATCCCATATCATGGAGGAACCAAGCCCGTGCGCCACAACTACTGAGGCTGCATGCCACAACTACTGAAGCCCATGCTCCTAGAGCCTGTGCTCCTCAACAAGAGAAGCCACTGCAATGAGAAGCCCACACACCACAACGAAGAGTAGCCTCCACTCGCTGCAACTAGAGAAAGCCAATGCGCAGCAACGAAGACCCAACACAGACCAAAAAAAAAAAAAATCCCATGGTATTCCAAAATAAATTGAAAGTTATGTCCATGCAAAAACTTTCACATGAATATTTATAGCTGTTTTATTCACGCTTGCCAAAACCTGGAAGCATCCAAGCTGTCCTTCAGTAGGTGAATGGATAAGCAAACTCTGGTACATTCATACAATGGAATATAATTCGGTGATTAAAAAACAACAACAACAAGGTATCAAGCCACGAAAAGACAGAGATTTTTTTTTTCCTTTGGCTGCATTGGGTCTTAGTTGTGGCACGCGGGATCTTCGTTGAGGCATGCAGGATCTTTCATTGCGGCACGCGAGCTCTTCGTTGTGGTGCGCAGGCTTCTCTCTAGTTGTGGGTTTTCTCTTCTCTAGTTGTGGCACACAGGCTCCAGGGTGCATGGGCTCTGTAGTTTGCGGCACACAGGCTCTAGTTGAGGCGCGTGAGCTCAGTAGTTGTGGCATGTGGGCTTAGTTGCCCCGTGGCATGTGGGATCTTAGTTCCCTAACCAGGGATAGAACCCGTGTCCCCTGCATTGCAAGGTAGATTCTTTACCACTGGACCACCAGGGAAGTCCCACAGAGAAGACTTAAAAGCTTATTGCTAAGTGAAAAAAAAGCCAATCTGAAAAGTCTACATATTGTATGATTCCAACTATATGACATTCTAGAAAAGGCAAGCCTATGGAGACAGGGAAAAGACTGGTGGTTGCCAGAGGTTTCGTGGGAGGGAGGGAGGGAGGGATGAATAGGGGGAACAAAGGGGAATTTTAGGGCAGTGAAACTACTCTGCATGACACTGTGGAAGTAGATACGTATCATACATTTGTCAAAACCCATAGAATGTACAACACGAAGAGTGAACCCTAATGTAAACTATGGACTTCAGTTAACAAGAATATACCATTATTGGCTCATCAATTGTACGGAATGTACCATACTAATGCAAGATGTAAATAATAAGGGAAACCTTGTTGGGGAAGAGGGAGTATGTGGGAACTCTCTGTACTTTCCCATCAATTTTTCTGTAAACCTAAAACTGCTCTTAAGGGACTTCCCTGGTGGTCCAGTGGGTAAGACTCTGCACTCCCAACGCAGGGGGCCTGAGTTCCATCCCTGGTCGGGGAACTAGATCCCACATGCCGCAACTAAGAAGCCCACATGCCACAATGAAGACCAGGCGCAGCCAAAATAAATAAATATTTTTTTTTAAAACTGCTCTTAAAAAGTAAAGTATTTTTTTTGGAAAAAAAAACCCCCTCATGATCAAAGACTGCAAGTGAGCTGATACCTGATAAGCTTACCATGTACCTTACCTCCAATCATCTGCCTTCCTATAATGTCTCTAACAGAGATTTCTCTGCCCCTAAGGATTCTCTTTCTCAGCCGGGAGGAGGCCGTGGGGGATGGGAGAGGATGCTGAATTTGAGATCATGGACAGAATCATGGGACTATCAGGCAGAACCAGTTGTTCCGAAACCTGGTTTGCCTTCTTGCTCACTCAAGCATTCATTCCACAAACTTTGAGCTTCTCTGAGCTGAGTTCTGCGCTGGACACAGAAGATGGAACTGGCAACAAGCCACAGTCCCTTCCCACAAGGCATTCGCAATCCAGAGGGAGAAGATGACAAGTAAACAGGCAGTGACCATTCTCTGTGCTGAGTGCTAAGACACCGGGAAATTCAGGGGTCTGTGGGAGCGTGGGGGAGGAGTACCTAACCCAGCCTAGGTTTGGTCAAGTGAGACTTCCTGAAGGAGGCGACATAGAAGCCAAGCTTCAAACTTAATGAGCAGCAGTTGAGAAGCAGAGATTTTGAAGCAAAGAAGAGCATAGCCCATTGGAAGCTGCAAGCGGCTCAGTGCGTGTGTGTGTGTGTGTGTGTGTGTGTGTGTGTGTGTGTGTGTGTGTGTGTGTGTTGGGAGTATTGCATAGAGGTGAGAAATGGGCTGCAGAGGCAGGTGGGGACCAGTCAGACCTGAGCCTTTGACCCTCTCAGAAGCAGCACCTAAGCAGCCCACTCAAACCTGGCAATGCCTCCTCCCTGGAGCCTGGACCTGAGGCAGATGACATGTCCTGGGGAGACTCACCAAGTCTCTTTTGAACACACTTGGTAGAAGGAGCAGTCCTATAATTACCGTGGTGATAATTAGAGGAACTTCCATTGCCTCTTTCAACAAATATTTCACAAGCTGTGGCCCTCCCACCTGTGTGGCGGTTGGGGGTCAGTGGGGGGAGCCAGGCATCCCTCCCGGGGGGATCCTGTGCCTGTGTCTCCTGCCAAGCACACCTGACTCCCCGGCTGAGGCCCAGAGGTGCCATAGATACCACCTGGGACCGCTCCAGCCTGGAGCTGAGTGCTGCTGGCAGAGGGACTGAAAGTCACTCCCCAAGTACCCCAGGCTGTGTGGCCTCCAGCCAATGGGCAGACTTGAGATTTATTTCAGCCTGGCCTTCTCCAGGGGACTTCAAGCCTGCAGAGGTCCTGACCAGGACCTGGAGGTGCCTTCTACATCTGGGCAACCTTAGCCTGAGACACTTAAGCCACCAGTTTCTGGGCTCACACTCCATCTGCCTGGACCACGCACACAGGCTTTCCATGGCCTGGATACCTCCCAGCTCTGCCAAATGCTGTTTGGCTTCTTATACGGTCTGCGTTCACATGTCTTCCCAAGAGATGCTTGGAGGGCCTCTGGTTGACACGGAGAGAAGAAAACCTTACTTCTCATTTCGGACCCCATACCTTCACCCAGACCCCTTCTCCCTCCTTTCTTCCACCAGATTTTTCTCAGTGCAAAAAAATGGTCCCTTTGCTTCTGGGAAGGCCTTGACTTTCTTTCCTCAGCACCTCCTGTTCCATCCCTCCAATACCAAGTTTGCACTTGGCTTTGCCTTCTCTGACTCACTGGGAATGAAAGCCCAGGGCCTCAGTGTGTCTTTTTGTTTCATTAGTGACATGTCTGGTCTGTTTTGTTCTTAGCTCTCCAGGGAAGGAGACTCTGCACCTCCCAAAGCCATTTGTGCCAATAGTTTCTGGCCTTTCTCATGGGGCCTGAAGCCTCACCCATTTGAGACTCAGAATGACTGTATATCACATTCAAGCGTATAGCTGACATTCTGCAAGAGCACCTGGAAAAGCTGTAAGAACTAAATGAAATAAAAAAATTTAGGCTCTTTGCTTTCCTGTCTCCCATGATATCTCCACATCCAGCGCCATTTAGAGCTGGGCAGATATTTGCAGGCTGGTACCTTTCTGTGAATGGTCAGGGGAGTGGCCCTTGGTGATCTGGTATATTCTTGGGGCCCTGCCTCTAACCCTCTGGGGAAACCTTGATCTTATCATCTTGCCCTTTTCCAGGGCTCTCTGATGGAGCTTCAGGAAACACATTGAACCTGGCTGGTCCTAGCCCCTGGCAGTGGGGGAAGGAGGAAGAAGGAGAGATGGCTTCTGAAGGAAAAGTGTACTTGGTTTTCTCATGAAAGGGTTCCCCCTGGGGAATGGGCAAGTGGCACATGTATGGGCAATGGCTAACTGATCCATTTGGAGATAGATTCAGGGCGTGGTGTTCCCTGGTGTTCCGTGGTGTAAGGCTGGGCAGGTCTTGGGAAACTGGAGCAGCGCTAGATCCTGGCCTGAAATTGGTCCAGCTGCAGAGGATCTTGAGTGTGCTGGTTTCAGGTGTGCCAGCTCTGCTCCCTGTGGAGAACGGGGGTTTGGGAAGTCTAGTGTGTCTGCTGCCCAGGCATGCTTCTAAAACCTGGAGCTGCACTGCTCATTTTCATTCGTGAACATAGTAAGTGGCAGGGAGGCTTAGCTAGGCCCTTCAAATTCTGGCCTCAGAGCACTTTTTCAGTCTCTCAACACTCTCCAGCAGGAATCATCCATCCCTCTCCTGGACCCAAGGTCACTCCAAGCCTTCACATCTTTGGGCCTTTCCTCATGTCATTCTTTTTCTATAATGTCATTTCTCCTAGTAAGCCGCTCACTCTTTCAGACTGCCTCATCAGCTCCTGGAAAAGTATTCCGCAGTGCCCCTGGGCTCAATTCATCTCTGCCTCCTCTCTCCTCCTAAGCCCCAGATTCGCTCTGTCGGTCTCTGGGTCTAGCTCTATCAAGTTTACTTTGCCTGCCTCCAGTCCTCCAGATGGGCTGTTCCCTGAGATTTGCTCTTGCGTGGTCAGCTCCTCCTCATCCTCAGATGTCACCTCCTCCACCAGGCCTTCCTTCACCATCCTATAGAAACTAGGCCCCACCCCTACACACTCTTTGTCCCATTACCTTGTGTTATAATCTTCATAAAACTTAGCAGCATCTGAAATGATCTTCACTTATTTGTCGGCTTGGGTTATCTATGTCGTTTCCTCTAGAACGTAAGCTCTCAGAGGGCAGAGACCCAGCAGAATGAATTGATACATAGTTGGCACCCAGTAAATATCTGCTGACTGATTACATGAAGGTAAGTGTGGTGTATTCGACTTGGCCCCAGAGGACTTGGCACAGAGTCTGGGCGCAATAAAAGCTGGCTGCGTGGAATATTTGCTAAACGAATGAATGAACCAACGAACATACGAACGAAGGCATGCAGCGTTCCGCCTGCTGACTGACAAGTTGACTGACAACTGGGAACCCACGGCCAGCAGACTCTTGATTGATGGGTGACAGCTGAGTGGCAGCCAACAGACGCGCATCGGGGCCCCTGAATGGCTGGCTGCAGCAGCCCCTAAGAAAGGGTAAGGGGAGGGGGGGGTCCCAGGCGACCGCTCCGCGTTGGGAGGGTGCGGCACCAAGCGGCGGGAGGCGGCCGAACAGTCAGAAGCCGAAAGAGCAACTGTCGCCTCGAACTAAGGAACCGACGTCTCCGCGCATGGGCCCGGCGCGAGGGGCGGGGCGCGCGCATCACGTGAGCGTGTTTTGGACACGTGACCCGCGCAGGGCCAAGGCTCGCCCCCGCCCCCTCCTCACCTCCCCTTCGCGGGTGTGAGCTGAGCGGCCTCGGCTCACCGCTTAGCGCCCCCCTCAGCCGCTGCCGCCGCCGCCGCCGCCTCCGCCTCCGCCCGCTGGCCATGTCCTCCGGCCGCCGCCGCCGCCGCACGAGCGCGGGGCTCCCGCGGCCCAGCGCGCAGTGAGAGCGGGGCCCTCTTGCCGTTCGCCCGCCCCGGGGCCCCCTTGTTCTCAGCGCCGCCGCCGCCGCCATGTTGGGTTCAGAGCCGCAGCGGAGCCGCCGCCGCCGCCGCCGGTGAGGGAGGCCGAGAGCGGAGCCCGCCCCGCCCCGGGGCCCAGGGAGCGGGGCCGCCTCGGAGCCCGGCCTCTCCCCGCCAGCCGCCTTCCCGGCCCGCCCGCCCGCGGTGTGAGCGAGCGAGCGCCGGGCCGCGCCTTCCGTTCCCGGCCTGAGCGAGCCCGCCGTCCGTTCGTTCCCCCGCCGCCGGGCCCGGTCATATCCTGCAGCGGAGCCCTCCAGAGTCAGCGCCATGGCGGAGCAGACCTACTCGTGGTGAGTGCGGGGCTCCGGGAGACCGGGGCGCGGCGAGGGTGGAGGTCGGGGCGCCGGCGAGGCCAGCCCGGGGGGAAGAGGAGAAGGAACAGGTGCCTGTTGGGGGGGCCGCGGGATAGGGGTGCACGCCCCCCTCACCCCCACCGGAGGGGGCGGCAGGCGCTCGGGGAAGGCGTTGAGCGGCCGGGGACCCAGCGTCTGAGGAGGGGGTTGGAGGAGGAGGAGGCCTCCGCGGCGGATGTCATCTGGTCATGGGCGGAGCAGGTGATGGAGAAGGGGAGCTTGACTCCGGGGTGGGAAGCCCACGGAAGGGAAGTGGATTTCCGCGGGCACCCCGGAACTGGCCTGAGGGGGTGGCTGATGGGCAGGAGCAATGGAAAAGGTGGAGAGGGGTGGGCTGGGGCAAAGGTGGGCCACGCAGCTGAGAGGCATCTTCTGAGAACAGGCGATAAGAGGCCGAACTTGGAAGTTGTGAGAGAGGAGGAGCCACCTCTACTGGGACTGCCTTGGGATGGGGAGTGAATGGAGAGTTGGTAAGGTGGGCAGAGGCCCAGGTGTGAGCGGAGGAAAGCTGCGGAAGGAGAGAGTCTTGGGAACCCTGGAGGGACACCCTGGTGAAGAGGTTGGAAGGGGAGACTGTTTGGATAACTAGATTCTGGACAGGAAGTCATTGGTGACAGTGGGGCCTGGGCAGAATCTTTGTAAGGGTTGGTATCCTGTTCTGTAGAATATGAAGTGGCCCGGTGCCCTGGGTCACATATGGGGATGGAGGGTCTACAAGTTATGTCCATTTTAATGGGACTTTTTAAAGTTATAAAATATCTTGTTAAGGACTGAGAAGCGTATTGTGTAGTTTATGGAATGAGAACATATCTGTCTTGAGAAGGGAGTGCTGTGGTTTGGGGAAAGGGGGATGAGACACCTCCCTTTAGCAGGCAGAGGTGGAATATTTGCAGGAGGGAGTTGAAGGAATGGCGATAGTATCGTTGAGGAGTGGAGTGGGGAGGAAGCAAGAAATGGGATGATGGTAGGTGCAGGGATGGAAAATCTGGTTGCAGTCTAGAGCGATTGTTCGAAGATGGTTTACTCTGTGAAGCCAATGTGGTTTGGGATAGAACTAGAGGCTTTCCCTTCTTAGAAAAGAGCATAGTAGAGTGGGAAGAGCATGGCGTTTAGAGTTGGTTTGGATGTCGGGTTCACCACTTAACTCGCTTTACAACTAGACAAGATAGTAAGTTTTCCATTCTTTTCTCCTTACCTATAAAATAGGGGGATTACCTTTTTCATAAGCTGTAAGGATTAAATGAATAACTTTACAAAGCACAGGGTAACCTGTAAGGTGCCATGTTTTAGTATATTATAATTATCTTAGGGAAACAGCAAAGAAATGGGTAATATCTGAAAATAAGGAATGGCCTTGGGTAGAAGGCTTTAACTGAGTGGGTGATTTGTGGTGGTTGGGGTTATGAGAAGTCAGGAACTCATTGTGTCTTCACATAGGGGAAGAGGATTGGTGATTGAAGACGATAATTCAAAAGGGAACTTCAGTGATGTATATACAATCTCAAAAAGAAGAAAACTGAGAGATTGAGAGAAAGCAATGCTAAAGCAAGAATTAAAATCTTAGTGAAAAGTTGTGACAACATATGTATTTTTAAAAGACGTTTAAACTACTTTGTTTTGAGCAACAGTGAGCTGCCTCTCTGTAGCAGGGGATTCAGAACACAGGATTAGAATGTTTCTAAAGAATTAGAGCTTTCTTATGGACAGAATAAGAAAGGAAGTGAAGGGGCGCCTGCGTGCCTTGTGCTAACTCACTCATCTTGAGCGTCTTAACACTCTGGCCCAGCTGAGAGTCCTGATGACGATCCTTCTGTTTGTACTGTGCTGTAGAGAGGCTGTGGATGGTTCAAAGAGTAAGCACAGTGGCCAAGAATTGGGGATAATGAGAGTGTTTTACTAGGTAGGTTGGCCACACACTGTGTGATGTTGGATGGCTCTGCTACTTAAAGGAGGGTTGTTTAGTGAAGTTTGACAGTTTATAAGATTTATCCTCCTGAAATACTTCCTTCAATCTCAGGTCCCTTAGTTTGCTTTACAGGTAAAGAAAGAAGCTTCTTGAAATCAGAATGCTTAGCACCTCACCTTTAGCATGTTTTGAGATGGAGAAAGTTTTTACAGCATCTTGGAAGAGGGTGGTGTATGAAGGGAAAGGATTGGGAAGCCAGGCAGCTTTCTTCCTGAGTAGTTCTTCCCAGGTCAACCAGGCAATAATATAAAGAACTATCCATGTGACATTTAATATATACACCTACTTGATTCTCACAAGTCCCTGAGGTAGGTGATCTTTCCCTATTTTACAGAGGAGGAAACTTAGGCTCAGGCGCCCAAATGATTTGTCCAAGATACTTCAACTGTGGTGCTTTTTCTTCTTCTTGTTGTTTGGCATGAATTCTCCATGATTTTATTCATTCTCATTGAAATATAAGTATGGAAAAGGTATGCCCGAAGTACATTGTAAACCGTTTTGGATTGTCTGTCATTTTGCAGTATCTTTGTCACTGTTCCCTTGGTTTGATCAACAATCAAGAGTTGATTTTTTTGAAAATAGGTTTGCACTTTATTTGTATGTGGTCTTTAGGAAAATCAACCTGGTGGAGACTACTGTGGTGGTATGGATATGTCTGAGATGGAGTCAGTGAAGAAGGTAGGAACATGAAAATAGGTTCCTTTAGGATTTTTGTGGAGTAAGACATGTAAATTATAAAACAGGATTGGCCATGAGTTGATTATTGTTGAATCTCAGTGGTGAGTCCATTTATTCTGTATACTTTTACATGTTAAACATTTTCATAATAGATAGATTAAAAAAAAAGCCGCTACACAGAAGTTCATGCTGTTCTCTGGTTTCTTGTGCCTGCTTTTTTCCTAGCAAATTCTATCAAAGTTCTGTTACCCAGCTGTGAAGCATTTTCTGACCACTCCAACTGAAAGTAAGCTCTTTGTTGTTTTTTTTTTAAATTTATTTATTTTTGGCTGCGTTGGGCCTTCATTGCTGTGCATGGGCTTTCTCTAGTTGCGGCGAGACGGGGCTACTCTTTGTTGTGGTGCGCGGGCTTCTCATTGCGGTGGTTTCTCTTGTTGCAGAGCCTGGGACTCTAGGTGCGCAGGCTTCAGTAGTTGTGGCTCGAGGACTCTAGAGCACAGGCTCGGTAGTTGTGGCGCACGGGCTTAGTTGCTCCGCGGCCTGTGGGATCTTCCCGGACCAGGGATTGAACCCGCGTCCCCTTCATTGGCAGGCGGATTCTTAACCACTGCACCACCAGGGAAGTCCCAGATCTTTGTTTTTGACACTTGTTTTGTCTGCCTCACTTCTTCCTTTTCAAGTGTAAATACCTAGTCTCCTCACTGGATGGTAAGTGTTTTGAGGGTAAGGATGCAGTTACACTAACCTTTGTCCTCCTCTAGTGCCTAGCACATTGTCTTGCCCATAGCTCCTGCTTAGTAAATACTGAACAATTGAATATGATAGGTTTTCAGTGTGGTTCGTCCTTTGTTGAAAGAATATTAAGTGTAAGAGGAAGCTACAGATAGTTGAGTGTTTGTAATACATATACTTACAAAAGAGAGCTTTTGGTAACTTAGTTTCCTGGTGTCTCAGTGTTGTAAGAGTGAAGGGTACCATCCCTTAATAGTTTTAAATAAAAGCGATTGACAGAAGAAATTAAAATAATTGGTAGTAACACCACAGTCTTTATCACGGGTCACGATTAACCACAAGATTCTGCTTGTATCCTTTTTATTCATAAAAACTGAGGAAATAAAAGCATGCATATGAAAACACACATTGAAGGTGCAAACTAGACTTTTATTAATTTGAGAGAAACACCTTGCTCAATGTATATTTATGAGCAGTTGTTTTAGCGTAAGTTCTGTGAGAAATAGTACCTTCTCTCTTCTTGGAGTCAGTGCAGTACTTGTATATACCTGCACTTGAATCTTGGTAAAAATTACTTATATTAGGGTGAATGTTGCTGTGTAGGGGGAAAAGGAAGTCAGTCCATGTGAACCTCATTCACATGAATTTCATTACCAAAGTAGTATCATCATAATTTATTGTGTGTTTTCTGTGTGCTGGGGCTTTACAATCATTGCTCAGTAAGGAAACTGAGGCTCAGAGAGTGTAAGTGACTTGCCCAAGGATATAAATAGAAAAACGGTTCTAAGTCAAGACCGTTGCACACCAAGATTCCAACACTGAATCTGTCTGCTTCCTTGTCCACAGTCACTACTCTAAGCCAGCCCTCTTTTGCTTGAGTTCCTTGTTAGCCTCCTCACTGGTTCCCTCCATTCTCTGCACAGTGGCCATCCATTCTCCTGAGTAGTCTTCTGACAGCCTAACTCAGGTCATGTCAGTCCTCTGTTTAAAACTCTTTAATGGCTTTTGGCCACATTTAGAATAAAATCCAAATTCATTAGTGGGGCTCTTCATGGCCTCATTTTGTATGTGTTTTTGAGGGATGACAGATAGTAAACAAACTACAGGTTACACAGAGGTAAAAGTTTTTCTCTTTTGGTGCTCTGTCCAGTGCTTGGCATATAGTAGGTGGTTTGGCAAATATTTACTGAACAGTGAATGAACATGCCTCCCCCTGGGCTGCCTGTCTGAAGATCTGTTCTAAGGACTGCATTATATTGAGGTGATATGTTGTGTGACAGTGAACATTGTCAATGTCAGATATTTGCAAATAATGCTAAACTGGAGAATGAAAAGCAAAGCAGATCTCTAGAATGAATGGAAGTTATATCTGGTTTTGGATTTCTGTTATGTATCACTGTATCTGTTATGATCATATCTGATTGTCTTGTGATCATTGCATCTGGTGAAAGTTTTTCAGAGAGAAACTATTTACTTGAAAATGTGTGTCTAGCATTATAGACTTTAGATTTGCTTATTATTTTTAAAACATGTTTTGCCTGTAAAGTGCTATGATAGTAATGTTTTGGGGACTTTCTGGTGGCGTGGTTAAGAATCCGCTTTCCAATGCAGGGGACATGGGTTCGATCCCTGGTCGGGGAACTAGATCCCACATGCATGCCACAACTAAGAGTTTGCATGCTGCAACTAAGGAGTCCTTCTGCCACAACTAAGACCTGGCGCAACCAAAATAAGTAAATTTGAAAAAAAAAGATAATAATGTTTTGGTGATACATGATTCAAGCTAAAATTAGCCAAAGATAAGACCATGAATTTGTATTGAAATAACCTTCCTCAATGTTTCTTATGTTTCCTCAGTGTTGGGGATCTGGGGACTTGGTAACCATATCAGCCTGTAATTTATCGAGTAGTACTATGAATTAAAATGCCTAATGTTCATGCATTTCTCAAAATAGATTTCTGTGGTCATTTATTTTAGAGATGATAAATGCCACTGAATTGAGGTGTTATGTAGTTCTGTATAATTGTATTTTACTTCAACATTAATAACTTATTTAGTTATCATCATTCTTACCTGTTTCATCAAAGCATCTCATGAAAAATCAAGGATGCCCTAAGAAGAAAACGTCTAATGAAGTGCTGTTTTAGTTGGCTCCATTTAGTACCTGAAACTTTATGTGACTGCTGTCCTTGACAATAGAGCCATAAGTATAATTTTATTTTCAAAATTCTATAATATATTTTCTGGAGTTTAATGGTTCCTTCTTAGGAGTTAAAGGAAAAGAGTGGTTTTATTTGTTGTATGTATAAATCAAGAAACGTTTGCAACTTTGGGTTTCTATAGCATATTTTCTAATCCTCACTTAAAGAGTTAGAGGCAGAGTGCTCCTTTTCTGGAATTTTAACCTCTTAGATGTCTAGAGGGGCTCCATGTGACCAAATTCAGTTTTACAGGGAAAATCTACAGTTAGTTCCCATGATGCTCACAATGAATTACCTCTAAGATTTTGTGAGTAGATCTCATTAGGGCCATAGCTTAAAATAAATCAGACCCGCTCATTTGCTGTGATAAGACTAGATTGAGCTCCTATGAAAAAGTTAGGTTTGAAAATACTTTTAAGACATTAGACCGATGAATATGTAGCAGCCAAATAGAGACCTAAGAGAAAATCCCATTTCTTGATTGGTCCGGTTTACCCTAACTTGGTAAGAAAACTTGATAATCTCTGTTTTGGAGTTCCAGGTTTGATAATGAAGAACCACTAAAGGATTTTTAAAAAATGCACTAAAGTAGAGGTGTGTTTTAATTGCTTTTTACATGTTTATAAATTATACTGAATATAAGTGATCACTCAAAGTATTCAGTTCTGTCAGTACCACTCGTTACATTTTATTTGAAATCCTAAGATAGGATGATTCTGTTCAGATTTATTTTTTTTCTTTTCCTTTCTATTTTTTAAATTAATTTATTTTTGGCTGTGTTGGGTCTTCATTGCTGTGCGCGGGCTTCCTCTAGTTGCGGCAAGCGGGGGCTACTCTTTGTTGCAGTGCATGGGCTTCTCCTTGCAGTGGCTTCTCTTGTTGTGGAGCACGGGCTTTAGGTGCATGGACTTCAGTAGTTGCAGCACGTGAGCTCATTAGTTGTGGCTCACAGGTTCTAGAGCATAGGCTCAGTAGTTGTGGTACACGGGCTTAGTTGCTCCGCAGCCTGTGGGATCTTCACAGACCAGGGATCGAACCCGTGTCCCCTGCATTGGCAGGTGGATTCTTAACCACTGTACCACCAGCGAAGTCCCATGTTCTGGTTTCTTTAAATTGAGAAGTCTTTAGTTTGAAGGTGATTTTCATCTCTGATTAACTGTGACCTAGTCTTGTCTTAGTCCCAGTGTTGAATTTTGTACAATGGTTATTATGCCTGTCATACGCCACAGGGTTGCTCTAAGGATTCAGTGAGGTAATGTATGTGAAAATGCTTTGAAAATTGCTACATGCAATATAGAAGCAAGTTATTTGTTCTCTACATTTTTAGACCCAGACCAGTTCCAGGCAGAGTTCCTCACTGCAGATAAGATTTTTCTTCTTTTTTTTAATATTTTAAAAAATTGAAGTGTAGTTGATTTACAACATTATGTTAGTTTCCGCTCTACAACATAGTGATTCAGTATTTTTTAGAGATTATATTCCATTTAAAGTTGTTGCAAAATATTGGCTTTATTCCCTGTGCTGTGCAGCATATCCTTGTAGCTTATTTATTTTATGCATAGTAGCTTGTACTTCTTAATCCCCCATCCCTGTCTTTCCCCTCCCCCACAAAAAAGATTTTTCTTGTTTCACGATTTAAACAGCATTTAAACTTTGAGATATCCTAGTAAGAATTCTATGGAGATGTTTGAATAATGCCATATAAAAAGAAATAGAAATATTAGTTTGCAAGTTGTCATTGATTTCTATTGTTGCCTTTGAAATGTGTTATAAGGTCATCTCTGTTTAGTCACAAGTTTCATAGTCCAGTGCTGCTTACCACAAAACAAGAAAAATTGTGACTTGAATAAAGGCTAAAATTTTTCGTAATAACTGTATTTTGATCTTTTGAAGGCAGTTTCCCTCATAATCGTGGATAATCCTAGTCATTGTCTCGTTTTTGTTTTGTTTTTAAATGCACAGGAAAATTTTCTACCTTAAAATGCCTGAGGAGGGGCTGTTAGTGGTGGGTTATCTGTTTTTCTTACTGCACACCAAGTCTGCCAGGCATGCTCACTTCCCTTTATCTGAGGGCTTCAGGCTTGGGCTTCACTCTTGACCTAAATAAGACATGTGTAGCAAAGTTTTGTTAATTGTTTCTTCAACCTGGTTATACACACATTTTGGCCTAAGTACAGTGCTTGACCTTTTGTTATTTCCTTGTCTTAATTTTTGCCCAGAATTGTCTAGCTTGACCTTCCAAACTTGACTAAATCTTCACGCCTTGCCTGACAGCCTTAACTTTTAAACCTTTGACTGTACACTCTGATTTTATAAATGCCCAGAAATTTACATTCATTTCTCGAAAGTGCTTGCAAAAATACTACTGTTAGAAGTAAAAGCTAGTTTTAGAGAGTGAATGCTCTTACTTATGCTACTGATTAGCACAAGCACTGATACCTTAAAAATATTAAGGCCTAATATCTTAAAAAGCATTTTCAAACCTAACTTCATAGGGTTCAATCTAGTCTTATTACAGGAATACATCCTGGGACCACAGCTAGGTTAGCTAAAGTTAGTTAAAGATTTGAGATGAGGTCAGTTAACCAAGAGGGAGAGTGTAGAGAGGACAGAATGGAGGACTAGAGTTGAGGCCTGGGAAACTCACAGTTGAGAAATGGGAGGAAGAGGAGGAGTCAAGGGAAGCTCCATCAGAGGTAGGATAATTAGGAAAGTGCAATCAATGGTGATTAAAGAAAAGGCACAGAGAATTTTTAGGGGCAGTAGTGTAAAAAGCTTCAGGATTCAAAGAGAATGAAGAAAAAACAGGTTATTGACTTTGCAAAGGAAGTTGTTACTGAAAGTGCTCTAATAAAGATCAGAGGAGTGAGGGTGAAACGCAAATTAGGGATGGGTAGTGAAGAAATAAAGGTGTCCTTTGGGCTTTGGGTACTGGCCATTTGTTTGAGAGATGGGATGTGAAAGACATAAGGAAGGAGGATGGTTGATATAGACAGCAGAGTCATAAGGATCTTTTGTTTTTATTTATTTTATATAAGGGAGAGAACTGTGTATTTGAAGCCAAGGAGGAGAAATTGATCTTGGAAAGAAATTGGTTTTTTACTGTAGTTTAAGTTTTAGAGATTTCTACTTTTTTTTTTTTTAAAGTCCTGGATTTCAGTTAGGAGTTGTGAAGAGGACTTAATGGGGAATGAATGCTATGTAGTGTACATTCAGTCTTTGTTTCTTTTGATCTTTACATTGTCACTAGTTTGGATTGTATTACATTTGCATTCCTAGGGCTTTTTTAATTGCCTACAGTATAAAATCCAATCTTCGGTCTGCTTTTCAAAATAATTTGGCCTTGTAACCCTACTTTTCTTTAAAAATTTGTTATTTCAGCCAAACTGGATTACTCGCTGTTTCCCCTTTTCTTTAAGCTGGCTGGTATACCTGGTTAGCCTTTCTCCCAAGCCTCTGAAATATGTGAGTCCTACCTGTCTTTTCAAGGTCCAACTGAAATGCTGTCCTCTTGTTACAGAGCCTTCTGATTGGCCCAGGAGAAATATTCTTCTGATGCCTGTAGTTCTTTATCTGATCCTGTCAGATGGCAGTGCTTTTACGGTTTTCTGACCTTGTATTGAATGTATTTATGTGGCTCTTTTCCCATGTTGGCAGTGAACTCTGTAAAGGTAGGATCAAAGGCATTAATTTCATGGTTTAACGACCTATATGCATAATAGAGACTCAGATTTTTTTTTAAATTTTATTTATTTATTTATTTATTTTTGGCTGCATTGGGTCTTCGTTGCTGAGTGCGAGCTTTCTGTAGTTGCGGCGAGCGGGGGCTACTCTTCGTTACAGTGCATGGGCTTTTCATTGCAGTGGCTTCTCTTGTGGAGCACGGGCTCTAGGCGCATGGGCTTCAGTAATTGTGGCTTGCAGGCTCCAGAGCACAGGCTCAGTAGTTGTGGCTCGCAGGCTCATTAGTTGTGGTGCACGGGCTTAGTTGCTCTGTGGCATGTGGGATCTTCCCGGACCAGGGCTCAAACCCATGTCCCCTGCATTGGCAGGCGGATTCTTAACCACTGTGCCACCAGGGAAGTCCCTTTTTTTTTTTCTTTTATAGAATGAATACTTTAGAGGTGAAGTTTGTCAGGTGCAGGATTTTAGAATAGAATGTCTCCTTAAAAATAAAATGACAGGGCACATAGAAGAGAGAAAATAATAACTTGCATAACGTCTCATTCCTCTTTGAAGAAAATACAAAAGTAAAATTGTTACTGTTAAATTGGGTCATGTGTTGTGGCCAGATTCCCCTAAGTTCTTAATATCCATACAGCACCTAGAGAATGAAAGTGGCTCAGCCTGGGAACTGAACTCCTAAGGGAGACATTTACAAAGGACCACAGGCCCTTTAGAGTAGTCATCTCCATTTATCTCCAGTCTTCTTCAACTGCCCACAGACTGACTGCTAACTATTTATAATTTATCTCCCAAACAGGTACTGGTTAAATATGTGACATATATGACACCTATGTAAGTGGAGAAGCTCTGCTATTTTGTTTCTGCAATTAGCAAAACAGTTTTAGGGAAATTTTTTTCAAATGAAAATATTTTGCAGGAAACTTCCTTTGAGGTGTGAGGAGAGCTATAAGCTATATGGAAACTAGCTTCTGAAGAATTTAACATTTTCTCTCTTTTGCTTCTATTTAAGAAATTCATATTTTTTTGTATTTAAGCTTCTGTTTAAAAAGTTAACATTTTTAAAAGTAGAAACTTACATTTCATTTTTTTCCTGTTTCTAAAAGACTGTTTTCTCTTTTGACTCATTTTTTTTGGTCTCTTATTTAATAATTAATATTCAGAAAGGGAAATTAAATTTTTTTAAATTTAAATTTTTAAAATTTTTATTGGAGCATAGTTGATTGAAAATGTTGTGTTAGTTTCTGCTGTACAGCAAAGTGAATCAGTTATACGTATACATATATTCACTCTTTTTTAGGTTCTTTTCCCATATAAGTCATTATAGAGTTTTGAGAAGAGTTCCCTGTGCTATGCAATAGATCCTTATTAGTTATCTATTTTATATATATATTATTGTGTATATGTCAATCCCAATCTCCCAGTTTATCCCTCCCCCACTTCCCCTCTGGTAACCATAAGTTTGTTTTCTATATTTGTGACTCTATTTCTGTTTTGTAAATAAGTTCATTTGTACCATTTTTTTAGATTCCATGTACAAGCGATATCATATGATATTTGTCAGAAAGGGCAATTTAAAAATATATGGCTTGGTGTGTACATATTATTTTTGTTTGTTTGTTTGTTTTGTTTTTGCGGTACGCGGGCCTCTCACTGTTGTGGCCTCTCCTGTTGCGGAGCACAGGCTCCGGACACGCAGGCTCAGCGGCCATGGCTCACGGGCCCAGCCGCTCCGCGGCATGTGGGATCTTCCCGGACCGGGGCACGAATGCGTGTCCCCTGCATCGGCAGGCAGACTCTCAACCACTGTGCCACCACGGAAGCCCTGGTGTGTGCATATTTTAAATTTCATAGATACAGTAGTGATTCAATCTTAGGTCAGAATTAAGTAACCTAGTTGGGACTTCCCTGGTGGTGCAGTGGTTAAGAATCTGCCTGCCAATGCAGGGGACACAGGTTCAAGCCCTGGTCCGGGAAGATCCCACTTGCCGCAGAGCAGCTAAGCCCATGTGCCGCAACTACTGAGCCTGCGCTCTAGAGCCCATGAGCCACAACTACTGAGCCCGAGTGCTGCAACTCCTGAAGCCCGCGTGCCTAGAGCCAGTGCTCCGCAACAAGAGAAGCCACTGCAATGAGAAGCCCGTGCACCGCAACAAAGAGTAGCCCCCACTCGCTGCAACTAGAGAAAGCCCACATGCAGCAACGAAGACCCAACACAGCCAAATAAATAAATTAATTAATTAAATAACCTAGTCATCTGGAATAGGCATAAACCAGAAGTTTGGGGAATTAGGAGTTTGTTTTTGAACCTTTGCATGCTGCACGATGGTGAAAATAACCTGCAGGCCTAAGGATGATGTATTAGGCTGGTATTCATGGATAGCAGAAATTCTAAAAGCCAAACTAAAGGTTATCAACCAACTTAGAAAAAAGGGAATAACAGGTAACCTCTTCATTCTTTCTCATCTTTACTCCTGGATGACCCTTCTTTGTGTTCTCTTAGTACACTGCACTTGCCTCTTTCAGTTGTTTGTTTCCTTGTTTATCTCCCCATAAAGTTTTGAGGACATGAGTTATAGTTTGTTCATGTCTTTATCTTCAGTGGTTTGGTACCTAGTTTATTTAAATTAGTATTATTCTGTCTTTAATTTTTTAAAATAATAATCTTAAAATAATAAAATTAGTAAGATGGAAGAGTATGTAATATCTTAAATTGCTCTCAACCTTTAGTTTAAGAGCTTAAAGGGACAAGCATTAAATATCTTTTGAGATACATAGATCGCTCTCTTAAGCTGAGTAAATGAAACTTTTTATTCAAGGTGCTAAGCTGGACTTACCTTGATAATCACTTTCATTCTTGGAACCTTTTCAAAATACAGTGGGAGAATTGGCTACTGTATTGGTTAACTATTGCCACCATAATACTGCATAACAAATTGCCCCATAACTCAGTGCTTAAAATATCAATTGATCTTCACATTGGCTGGGACAACTTTGCTTCTTGCTTCAGATCTCTAAGTCAGCTGGGTGACTGCTTCATGTGTGTGCATTTTGGAGCCCAGGCTGAATGGGCAGCAGCTACCCAAGAGAAGTTCTTCTCATGACAGTGGTAGAAGCACAAGAGGGCAAGTGGGAACATGCAAGGCTTCTTGAAGCTCAGGCTCAGAACTGGCACACTACCATTTCTGCTTCGTTCTTTCGGCCAAAAGAAGTCATGTGGTGGAACCCAAAGACGAGGAGCCACAAAACTAAACCTTGCCGTTTTTGTGGGAGGAGCTGCAGAATCACAGGGCTAAGGAGCAGATTTGGGGAGGGGTGAGGAATTCGGGCCAGTAATGCAGACAACCATAGTTGAAATTCTCTCTTCCTTTTCATATGGCTAGCTTTCACTTGTTCATTCTGTTCTATCTAAAATGAAGGATTTCATATAGGTCCCTTTCTATAACATTATGGTTTTCATTCTAATGGTTTATGTTTTTAAAATAGCTTTTTTGAGATATAATTCACATACTGTACAACTCACTAATTTAAAATATACAATCCAGTGGTTTTTAGTACAATCACAAAGTTGTGCAACTATCACTACAGTCAATTTTAGAGCATTTTTTTCATCCCAAAGGAAACCCTGTACCTGTTTCATTTCCCCCTTTTCCCCAGCCCTGGCAGCTGCTAATGTGCTTATGGTTTCTGTGGACTTGTCTATTTCATATAAATGGAGTAATAAAATATGTGGTCTTTTGACTTATTTCACTTCGCATGTTTTCAGGGTCCATCATGTTGTAGCATGTATTAGTGCTTCATTCCTTTTTATGGCCAAATATTCAGTTGTATGTATATACCACGTTAGTCTATTTATACACATTTGTCCATGGTTGTTTGGGTTTTCACTTTTTGGCTATTATGTATAATAATGTTGCTATGAACATTTATGTAAAAGTTTTTGTGCAGATATGTTTACATTTCTCTTGGGTAGATACCTAGGAATGGAATTGCTGGCTCTTAGGGTTTATGTGTTTAACATTTTGAAGAACTGCCAAGCTGTTTTGCAGAATGGCTGCACCATTTTGTATTCCCACAGCAATGTCTGAGGGTTCTGATCTCTCCAAATGCCCACCAATTCTTGTCATTGTCCATCTTTTTAATTATAGACATCCTAGTGGGTGTGAGTAGTTTTTGTGTAATATTTATATCTTAGAGTTTATAAAAGAGGAAAAAAGCAGTGGTTTTAGAAGGTTAGATCTGTTTGTTCTTAACAGTGTAGTACCAAAGTTGAACCTCAGTTTTAGTTACCTAAAAATCCAGCATTGAGGGAAAAAATATAATCTTTTGGCTCACAGATTTTTCTTCAGACTACTCCTTGTATTTTTTACGTGCTAGAATCATTTAGGAAGAAATTAGCCTCAGATGACTGTTACTTCCCTTTGGGTAAGTGAATGACCAGATTGCTCTGGCAACCTGCTGCATCATCAGTAGTCCTGGGACTGGTTTAATGACTGAAGTTGTTGTGGTTTTGTTGCGGGGGCGGGGGGGCTCCATATCTCTTTTTGCCAGGAAGGTACTCACTAGAGGAATTAGTTGTAAAATATGACCTTTTCTGGGGAAGCACTGTCCAGTAGAAATATAATGTGAGGAACATATATATAATTTAAAGTTTTCTAGTAGCCACATTAAAAGCAGCAAGTGAAATTAATTTTAATAATGTCATTTAACTCAGTATATCAGAAATATTTATCATATCATTTATTGTATATAATCAATACAAAAATTATTAACGAAATATTTTATATTTTTAGCACAAAGTCTTCTCAGTTCAGACTAGCCACATTTCAAGAGCTCAGTAGCTACATGTGGCTAGCAGCTACCATATTTTACAGTACAGTCCTGGAGGTCTAAGAGTTTATGATCTAGATTTCTGCTCACATGTATGATGATTGTGTATTGTTAGGAAAAACAGATGAGTGCTTTATCAGCCTGTATTTCTGGTTCTTTAATTTTATGTTGTTACTGACCCCTCCCCCCCCTTTTTTTTTTAATGTGGAAGACAGTCTTTAGAAGGGTACAGAGAGGCAAGCTCCTTACAGGTCAAATTTTTGTGGTGAGTAGAGATAAGTTAGCAAGAGGAAGAAAAACATTGGTCTCCCTCATCATTAAGGATGTATGAGTTTCCATTGTTCTTAGCAAATGAAAGAAATCTATTGGATCTGCTGTTGTTTGGTCGTAATTCTAATTGTTCTGTATGTTCAGGGTCTGCTTTGGCCTGTTCTTTAGATAGTTATGCACTACTTGTACTGTTTGACCACATAACTCACTTGGTTAGACAGAAAAAGTTGTAGATTTGATTTCTATAATTAATGAATGACTTTATGCCTGCTGGGACTCCAGCATAGTAACTAAAGCAGAATAAACAGGATCCTCTCTCTTCCATGAGTTTGCGGTGTTGTTAGAGACTGTTTGGCATTTGCTAGGTTAAATGCCAGCAAATGTAATTAAGACAGTTTTGAGAGAAAGGAGATTTCAGGGTGGGCCATTATATAGACTGTGTGTCCCAATCATTTGATTACTGGAAGGACTGAATTTGGTCAAAAGTGTCTTAATATTTGAGTGCCTTTACTCATAGTGTACATTTTCTTTCTTTTTTTTTTTTTGGCTGCACCTTGCAGCCTGTAGGATCTTAGTTCCCTGACCAGGGATCGAACCTGCGCCCCCTGTGGTGGAACTGCAGAGTCTTAACCACTGGACCACCGGGGAAGTGCCCCATGGAGTACATCTTCTAATTTGCCTCAGTCCCTACCACATTCTGTTCCTGTACACTGAGTCTCTACATCACTAGTTTATATTATTTACCTGGCCCCTAAAGGCAATCAGGTTGTGGCCCCCTGTGATCAGTTCGTTGCCTCAGGGATGGGCTAGGGATAAGGAGATAGCGATCAGTACCCCAGTGACGCTGGATATGGGCACTTGCATATTGAAGACACAAATACTTTCACCAAATTTGACCACTGCATTAAGTATCACTGACAGTCGGATACCTTAATGTTCTAACAAATGTTCCATCGGCCATTGTTCTGGTTTTATAAGTGTTAATAATGCAGTTATTCTAAGTGGAATTCACATGCCTTTGGATTGGGATCTATGAATGGTATCCTGACCAAGAAAACAAAGATCAGTACTTAATTTACATGGAATAGCCTAATGCACTCATCTTTGAGCTCTTGGCATTTTTGATAGTGTGGACCCAGGGCCCGTTTGTGAGTTTATGGATTTGAATTTGAAGGCCATGTGAAATCCTTGTGTATTGTAGGTCCTCAGTGCACAATTGTGGGATTGAAGAATACTGTGAGTGGTACTATTTTTTTTGGTCAACAGTTTATTTGGTGGCTTTGTTGTGTTTTTGATATACATTATGATTTTGATAATTTCCAAATAAAGTTTGTCTCTTGTTCGTTAACTTCATTTTTTGAAATGGGCTTGAAAGCTTTAGCCAAAGAGAGAAATAATAATGTTTTTTAGTTGTTGAGTTTTAAATGCTTTGGTTTGTTGGAGGGATGAAATATTAATTTAAGGGCTATTTTACTTGTTCTCAGCTGAATGCACAGTATGCAAGTGGCTAAGCTTCCAGTTTGTTGGGCCAGTGTGGACAGAATTGGAAGGCTTACTTCTTCTCTGGTCTTGTATACTAAATAATTCCACTCCTCTGGTAGTAAAACCTAATTTAGATCTCTTCTGGTAGTAAAAACACAAGACCTTAACTGATGTGAAGTTAGTTATATGACCTATTTATCACACTTAGTGTAACTCTTCACTTTGCTGCAGGAATGTTTTTGTTTTTGCTTTTTTTCGCCATGCCGCGCGGCTTGCAGGATCTTAGTTCCCCCACCAGGAATTGAACCGGCCCTGGCAGTGAAAGCACCGAGTCCTGACTGCTGGATCGCCAGGGAATTCCCAGGAATGTTTGTGTTTGATTGTGGAGTACTGCCTGAAACCCTTCTTGGGATGTTGGGCAATGCTAATGTATGTACTGTGTTGCCTTTCTTAAAGTGAAAAAATCAGGATTCTGAGACATCTTTAGTTGCAGGAATATCAGATAAGGAATTTTGGAACTGTAATACGTATTTTATTGGTACAGATTTGAAAAATGTAGATAAACAGAAAACGGTAAGAACACTACTCAGAGTCCCACCAACCCACAGAAATCCTTCATTAAATTTGTTGCTTGTCTTTCAGTTCTGTAAAAAAAAATGCATATGCTTGTGACTCCCCCCCTTTTTAAAAATTTACACAAAAGTTCACTGACAATCAGAAATCCCAGATAAGGAGTAATTTAAAAATTATAGCTACCTAAAATTTAAATTGCCTAGAAAACTCATGGTAACATTTCATATTATCCTTTGGGGTAGATCTTTTTTTTTTTGCGGTACGCGGGCCTCTCACTGCTGTGGCTTCTCCCGTTGCGGAGCACAGGCTCCGGACACACAGGCTCAGCGGCCATGGCTCACGGGCCCAGCCGCTCCGCAGTATGTGGGATCTTCCCGGACCGGGGCACGAACCCATGTCCCCTGCATTGGCAGGCGGACTCTCAGCCACTGTGCCACCAGGGAAGCCCCTGGGGTAGATCATTTTTTACACAAAAATAGGAACAGCTTCATACTGTATTTTCATTTTTATGTGATGTTTATTATCTACAGAAGAATGTGTTCTGTGTATGTAAGTTATGAAGCATAATCAACACTCAGGAACATCACCAAATAACTAAATAACTATGGGATTACGAATACTCTTGAAGTTCTCTATGTACTCCTTGGTCCCTCCTCCTGCCTCTGTCCCCTACCCCTGCAGGGTAACCTCTGTTGTGATTTTGTGTTTACCATTTCTTTGCTTTTTAAAAAAATGAGTTTTACATTTACTGTGTTTTTATGTTTTACTGTACAACATAATGTTTAGTTTTGCTCTGTTTTTATAAACTTGAGTATTATAAAGATATATATTATCTTTTATAATTTGCTTTTTTCAATAAATATTGTTCCCAAGACTTGTCTGAGTTACAGTACTCATTTCCACTGCTGTATATTGTTCCATCCTGTGCATATCCCATACTTTATTTATCTATTCTTCTGTTGATGGATATTTAGGCCTCTAGTTTGGGGCTATTGCAAAGAGTTCTGCTGTGAGCATTCTTGTATGTATTCCTGGTGTTTGTGTTCATGGGTTTATACCTAGGGCTAGAATTTATCAGTCTCTTTTATGGCAAGTGCTTTTGTGTCATAAGAAATCCTTTTCTGGCCTGGGGTCTTAAAGATATTCTCCTATATTTTTCTTTAAGTAGGAATGGGTTAGGGTTAATACTTTGCCTTTCACAAACTTAGAATTTAGTCTAAATTGAGATGGCTTTAGATAAGACTAAATTAAGACGTCTAGAATAAAGTTTAATTTGTCTGTGGGTGAGTTAGGAATCCGGTTGTCCCAGCACCATTTACTGAATAGACCCATCTTTCCCTAATGATCTTTAATGTCACTTCTTAGACTCTTTCTGGGCAGGTGTGTGTGTGTCTGTATGTAAGTGTAAGGTTAAATGGTAAATAGTATTTTGTTATCTGCTTAATATATCATGAGCATCTTTTCATACCATTAATATTTTATAGATCGGTTTTTAGTGCATACAGAGTAGACCACTGTATTCAACCCCTCTTTATTGTGTTCATTCCTGATCCTACAGCCTCCCTCTACAAGAAAATTTATAACATGTGTTTTCTCTCCATTCTTCTAGAAATATATGCATATGGGCATGTATGTGTATAACCCTGTTTTTTTATTATTGTAAAATATACAAAACATAGTTTTTCATTTTAACCATTTTTTAAAATAAATTTATTTTATTTTTGGCTGCATCGGGCTGCTGCATGCGGGCTTTCTCTAGTTGCAGCAAGTGGGGGCTGCTCTTCGTTGTGGTGTGCGGGCTTCTCATTGTGGTGGCTTCTACTGTTGCGGAGCACGGGCTCTAGGTGTGTGGGCTTCAGTAGTTGTGGCTCGTGGGCTCTAGAGCGCAGGCTCAGTAGTTGTGGCGCACGGGCTTAGTTGCTCCGCAGCATGTGGGATCTTCCTGGACCAGGGCACGAACCCGTGTCCCCTGCATTGGCAGGCAGACTCTCAACCACTGCGCCACCAGGGAAGCCCTCTTAAAGACTTTGCTTTCAAATTTTTTGGATGCATACTCAAGTGGGATTGCTAGGTCGTATGGTAATTCTCTGTTTAATTTTTTGAGAAGTTACACCATTTTTCATAGTAGCTGTACCATTTTACAGTCCCACCAGCAATGCACAGGGGTTCCAGTTTCTCCATATCTTCTCTAACACTTGTTATTTTCTGGTTTTTTGTTTGTTTGTTTGGTTGTTTTTTAAAAATAATAGCTGTCCAGATGGGTGTGAAGTGGTATCTACTGTGGTTTTGATTTGCAATTTCCTGATGACTCTTGATGTTGAGCATCTTTTTATGTGCTTATTTGGCTATTTGTATATATTTGGAGAAGTGTGTATTCAAGTTCTTTGTCCATTTTTTATTCAGGTTGTTTAGTTTTGTTGTTGAGTTGTGGGAATTCTTTACATATTCTGGATATCAATCCCTTCTCAGTTGTATGATTTGCAAATATTTTTTCCCATTCCATAGGTTGCCTTTTCATTCTGTTAATAGTATCCATTGGTGCACAAAAGTTTTGAATTTTGATGAGGTCTCAATTTATTTTTCCTTTTGTTTCCTGTGCTTTTGTTATCATATCTAAGAAATCTTGCTAAATCCAAAGCCATGAAGCTTTTTCGTATGTTTTCTTCTAAGAGTTTTATTGTTTTGGCTCTTTACACTTTGATCTGTTTTGAGTCCGTTTTTGTAGATGGTAGTAAGCGTTCAACTTCATTCTTTTGTGTAATGCCTTTTTAACAGAATGATAGCATACTATACACTATGATGCTGTATCTTGTTTTTTCCACTTAATAGTGAATCTCAGCCCCACTAACTTGTTTCCTTTTGTTCTATACTCTAGTATTCAGTTGAAAGGTGTGAGTCAATACATAGGAGAGCTTTTGGGTATGACTTTAATAGTTAAATTAAAAGAAAATCAAATAGGAATGTTAAGCCCAGGAATGACCACTGAAAGGAAAAGACAAAAGTGAGGAGAGAGGGAGTGTATGGGAATAAGTATCATCAACTTTTGTTCTCAGGAGGACAAATTGCAGTGTTGTTGAAAATTTATCATGTACATTTGTTAACACTCTATGTGTGTATAACCTACCCTTAAGTCAAGTCCTCTGAAGTTTAAGTATTGTTTCCCCCATTTTACAGTTGAAAAAACTGATTACTCAAGATTATATAGTTACTGGGTGGCAGAGCTAGAATTTGAACACAAGTATTTTTAACTCCAAAGCCAGGGCTCTTTGCCATTAGTGATTCTCTGAGAATAAAGGGAACCTTTAATCAAGTAAGCTTGAGAAAGGCTGCTTGTTAAATCCCTCTTTTGGAAATTCATAGTTTGAATTAGCATATTATGAGCTCTGGTAAGTTGGATAGTAAAAAAGAAACCTGTTTAATTTTATTTTAAATGTTAAAAGACATTTGCTCAAGGGAGGGGTTTGCTTGGCATCTTAACAGTACCTGGAACAGTTCTCCCTTAACACTATTTTGGGAAGTGCCACTCACAGTTGTGTTCTCTTGTATCAAATCTCAAAGGCTAAGGACAGGAAATTAAATCCTAACTTGGTGAAAAGGAACAGCCTATAGAATTACCAAACACAGACCAGGCTTATAAGCTTTTTGGAGAGTGAGGGTCAGCTTATACCCCAGAGTCTACTGTGAGGTAACTCAGAAGGACAGGTGCTCTTCCAGAGGTGAATTGCATGTGACTACAACTTTTCTTGTCCACATGACAAGTATTAAGTTCTAGCTTTCTTTCAGTGTGTATGATATGATAAAACTATAATACAACAAAAGGATCTAAGACATTCATTTAGAGATATTTAAGAAAAAATAACATTTGACCTGCAGTACTTCTTACACATGAGCTTTGTGTTAAAGATTCTGTCTTGGTCATGAATTGTTCATTTTAGCTGTACCACAGGTAGCATAAGCTATGATTTAGGAAATGAAAGATTGTGTCTATTATGAGGGTAACATTTAAACACTGGACAGAAACTAGTGTTAGAGATGGTCAGCAAATGAATGAATCAGCCATCTATTTGCATTTATTTTGTAAGAGAAAGTCATTTATGAGTTTGAGACCCAACCCCTCGATTAGGCATTGCTTTTAGTATTCCAAAGGGCTAATCCTATTTTTTTTCACTGATTGCTCTTTGATTTTTTTTCCCATTTATTTTTCCAAGTTCTCAAGCTCTGTAAAGTATCTTGTTAATGTTTGTTGTTTTTGCTTTTTGTGTTTTTTGCCTCAACATGCTTGTGGATCTTAGTTCCCCGGCCAGGGATTGAACCTGGGCCTTCGGCAGTGAGAGTGTGGAGTCCTAACCACTAGACTGCCAGGGAATTCCCTTGTTAGTGTTTTTATATTTGTTTATTTATTTTTAAAAAGAACATTTATTTATTTTTGCTGCACCGGGTCCTAACTGCAGCATGTGGGCTTCCTGGTTTCAGCAAGCGGACTTCTCAGCTTTGGCACGTGGACCTCTCAGTTGCAGCATGTGGACTCCTAGATGCAGCATGCGAGATCTAGTTCCCTGACCAGGGACTGAACCTGGGTCCCCCGTTTTGGGAGCACGGAGTCTCACCCACTGGACCACCAGGGAAGTCCCTTGTTAGTGTTTTTAATTGGGAGTACATTACATCTGTTTTTCTAAGTTTTGTGTATTTATTTATTGAAGTATAGTTGATTTACAATGTTTCAGGTGTACAGCAAAGTGATTCAGTTATATGTATTTTTTCAGATTCTTTTCCATTATAGGTTATTACAAGATACTGAATTTAGTTCCTTCTGCTGTTGTAGATCCTTGTTGTTTACCTATTTTATATACAGTGGTTTGTATCTGTTAATTCCACATTCCTAATTTATTGCTCCGCTGCACATCTGTTTTTTAACTTGTGCAAAATTGTCTCCTTCATGATGTTATGGTATGTTTCTTCTCTGCAACTAACCAAGTTTTTCTCCCGTTAAAGTTTACTACACTAAATTTACATTCACTACACTAATTACCAAGTATTTTATACTTTTTATTGCTGGTTTTTTTTTTTTTTTTTTCCGGTACGCGGGCCTCTCACTGTTGTGGCCTCTCCCATTGCGGAGCACAGGCTCCGGACGTGCAGGCCCAGCGGCCGTGGCTCACGGGCCTAGCTGCTCTGCGGCACGTGGGATGTTCCCGCACCGGGGCACGAACCTGTGTCCCCTGCATCGGCAGGCGGACTCTCAACCACTGCGCCACCAGGGAAGACCCTTTGTTGCTGTTTTAATGGAGACATTTCCCCATTCTTTTTCTAGGTGGTTATTACTGCTGTATAGAAATAGCATTGATTTTTGCAGATTTGCTTTATATCCAACAAGTATAGTAGAGAAATTATTCTAATGGTTCTTTGCTTAAATTTTATATAGAATCAAGTAGTGATATATATTTTTCAGTAATTTTTGTAATTCTCTTGTTTTATCTGTCCCTTCAAAAAAAATTACTCTGGAGTAAAAAATCTGTAATATATTGTTATAACTAATTGAATCAGGTGTCCCTTGGTCTTTTAAGTGGAAGACCCCTAATGTTTAACCATCATATTTGTAATGTGGATTGTTTTAATTATATTTAAAAAGAAAAGTTTTTTATTGCTTTTTATAAAAAGGGAGAGGAGGGGCTTCCCTGGTGACGCAGTGGTTGAGAATCTGCCTGCCAATGCAGCGGACACGGGTTCGAGCCCTGGTCTGGGAAGATCCCACATGCCGCGGAGCAACTAGGCCCGTGAGCCACAACTACTGAGCCTGCGCGTCTGGAGCTTGTGCTCTGCAACAAGAGAGACCGCGACAGTGAGAGGCCCGCGCACTGCGATGAAGAGTGGCCCCCGCTCGCCGCAACTAGAGAAAGCCCACGCACAGAAACGACCCAACACAGCCATAAATAAATAAATAAATAATTTTTTTTAAAAAAGGGAGAGGAGCCAATAAAAATTATGAATCACATTTTTTTCTCTAAAAAAAGTGTGGGGGCTTCCCTGGTGGCGCAGTGGTTGAGAGTCTGCCTGCCGATGCAGGGGACACGGGTTCGTGCCCCAGTCCGGGAAGATCCCACATGCCGCGGAGCGGCTGGGCCCGTGAGCCATGGCCACTGAGCCTGCGCGTCCGGAGCCTGTGCTCCGCAACGGGAGAGGCCACAACAGTGAGAGGCCCATGTACCGCAAAAAAAAAAAAATAAATAAATTTAAAAAGTGTGGGATTCATTGAATTTTATAAAAGTTAGTCTTTTTTAAAAATAAATTTATTTTTTTATGGCTGCGTTGGGTTGTTGTTGCTGCACGTGGGCTTTCTCTAGTTGTGGCGAGCGGGGGCTACTCTTCGTTGCGGTGCGCAGGCTTCTCATTGTGGTGGCTTCTCATTGCGGAGCAGGGGCTCTAGGCGCACGGGCTTCAGTAGTTGTGGCTCGCAGGCTCTAGAGCACAGGCTCAGTAGTTATGGGTCACGGCCTTAGTTGCTCTGGGGCATGTGGGATCTTCCCGGACCAGGTATCAAACCCGTGTCCCCTGCATTGGCAGGCGGATTCTTAACCACTGTGCCCCCAGGGAAGGCCCTAAAAGTCTTGCTGTCATGACTTTTTTTTTTTTTTTAATAAATTTATTTATTTATTTTTGGCTGCGACGGGTCTTCGTCGCTGCCACGTGGGCTTTATCTTGTTGCGGTGCGCGGGCTTCTCATTGTGGTGGCTTCTCTTGTTGCAGAGCATGGGCTCTAGGTGCGTGGGCTTCAGTAGTTGTGGCACACGGGCTCAGTAGTTGTGGCTCACAGGCTCTAGAGCGCAGTCTCAGTAGTTGTGACACATGGGCTCAGTTGCTCCGTGGCATGTGGGATCTTCCCAGACCAGGGATTGAACCCGTGTCCCCTGCATTGGCAGGCGGATTCTTATCTACTTCTTCTCTTCTTCCACCAGGGAAGTCCTGTCATGACATTTTGCATGAATCTTTTGCTTGTATGATATCAATAGTTATACTTATTTAAAACCCTTGCATTCTTAGAACAAAACCTGTTTAGTAGTATTTAGTAAATCTCTTGAGGTATTGCTTTAATTGTTTGAGTTTTATCTAAGATTTTCACATCATTATTTGTAAACAAGATTGTCATATAGTTTTCTTTTTTCATTTTATCTTATCAATTTAAGGACCTGTTTCCTCCACAGCACTTGGAGGTGAATATACCTGCCACATTTTTGTTAGAAATCTTTAAATTTTCGTGTAATGCTGTTGGGTTTTAGTGCTCTCGTGGGGGTAAAGAAGGGATGATTGTGTAACTTTTTGTTACATTGGTCAGCGTCTTCTGTTATGGATTTGTTTCATGTTTTCTTGTATCAGTTTTGGTATTTAACATTTTACTAGCATACTACTCATTGAACTTAAGTTTTAAAATTTATTAGCATGTAAATGTGTATGGTATTCTCCAGTAATTCTGAGCTCTTTTATTTTGGCTCTTATGATTTCTTTCCCACTTCCAGCTTTGAGATTTTTCTTTTCCCATTTAAGTTTTAAAATTTTAATCAACTTTCTGAGGTATATTTGCCTACAGTAAAATTCACTCATTTTAAAGTAATAATTTGTGAGTTTTGGACAAATACATGCTATTATTGTGAGACTACAATCCCAGTCAAGAATAGGACAGTTCTTTCCATCACTCCAAACAATTCCCTTGTGCCCCTTTACAGTTAATTCTCTCCTCTCACTCCTAGGCCCTTAGCAACCACTGATTGCATTTTGTCTCTCTCTCTATATATAATTTTGCTTTCTCTAGTATTTCATATAACTGGAGTCATACAGCAATAGTCGTTTTTTTTTTTGTTTTTTTTGTTTTTTTTTTTTGCGGTACGTGGGCCTCTCACTGTTGTAGCCTCTCCCGTTGCGGAGCACAGGCTCCGGACGTGCAGGCTCAGCGGCCATGGCTCACGGGCCCAGCCGCTCTGCCTCATGTGGGATCCTCCCGGACCGGGGCACGAACCCGTGTCCCCTGCATCGGCAGGTGGACTCTCAACCACTGCGCTGCCAGAGAAGCCCAGCAATAGTCTTTTGATTCTGGCTTCTTTCACTTAGGATAATGTTTTTGAAATCATGTATTTTGTTGGGTGTATCAGAAGTTTCTTGTGTTTTTTTTTCCCCCCCTGCCTCAAGGCTTGCAGGATCTTAGGTCCCCTACCAGGGATTGAACCCAGGTCCTCAGTGAAAGCGCTGAGTCCTAACCACTGGACTTCCAGGAAATTCCCCAGAAGTTTGTTCTTAATTGCTGTGTGGATATATCACAATTTGTTTACCATTCACCAGTTAGTTGATGGACGCTGTTTCTCATTTTTTTTTTTTTGGCTATTATAAATAAATCTGCTATGAATATTCAAATACAGGTCTTTCTCTGGACACATGATTTTATTTCTCTTGTATAAAACCTGACATTGGGAATATTGGGTCATATTGTAAGCATATGTTGAAGTTTTAAAGAAACTGTCAAACTGTTCTTCAAAGCCTGTAGCATTTTGCATTCCCACCTGCAATGTGTAAAGTTCCAGTTGCTCCATTCTCATAGTGGAGACTTTTAGTTGCTTCATTTTCTAGCCATTCTAGTGGTGTGTAATGGCATCTCATTGTTGGTTTAAATTTGTATTTCCATGGTGACCGATTATATTGAGCATCTTTACATGTGTTGAAATGCTATATAAATATCTATTAGGTCAAGTTGATTGATAATGTTCAGATCGTTGGTGATTTTTAAAAATTCTCTCAATTACTGAGAAAGGTGCGTTGAAGTTTCCAGCTTTGCATGTTTCTCCTTTCAGTTCTGTGAGTATTGAACCCCTTATTAGGTATATACATATTTAAGATTATGTCCTTTTGATGAATCGACCCTTCCTTCATTATGTACTATCTCTCCTAATATTCCTTGTTCCAAAGTCTACTTTTGTTGTAGAGATATAGTATAGTCTCCTTTTATCTGTTCCAAGATCCCCAGTGGATGCCTGAAACCATGGTAGTACCGAAACCTGTATATACTTTTTTTAAAATGTTTTTTCCTATACATACATACCCATGATAAAGTTTATAAATTAGGCACCGTAAGAGATTATTGTAATAAAAGTTATGTGAATGTGGTCCCTCTCTCAAAATACCTTATTGTATAAATTTAATGTTTTTTCCACCTTAGCTAAGCACTTACCGTTCCCTATAGCTGTAACTTTTGCAGTTTGAGGTGTGATGTCAAAATGAGCATGAATTTCTTTTTCTTTCTGTACAATTTCAAAAATTCATTCTTACTGTAGATCTTAGCAACCTCAGCATATGATTGCTTTTCTTATGAAGTTGAAAACTTTCACCTTTTCACTTAAAGGAAGCAGTTTGCAGCTTGTCTTTGACGTGTCTGTATTGCCAACATCACTACTCCTGTGCTTTGGAGCTATTATTAAGTAAAATAAGGGTTACTTAAATACAAGCACTGTGATACCTCGACAGAGCTAGATGGCTGGCTAGTAAGTGACTAACAGGTGGATACTAGAGTACACATCTTTTTAATAGTCTGTGTGATGTAATGGGAAGTTATAAGGCGCTTATAACTTCTTATAAGTACCTTAAATTATAAGGCACTTACTTCTTCTGCAAGTTGAAGTTCCGTGGTGGTTTTAACATGGAGGATTGTTTGAGTTGCATGCTGACCTAGCAACATTTTTCATGGGATACCATTTTTACTTGAGAGAATAATTGACAGAAAAACTGTTATTCAGATTTGAATATTTGGCAACATTTTCTCAAAAATGAAGGAGTTGGTAGTATTTGTTGCCAATGATAAAATTTGAATTTGACAAATTACCACTATTTAAAGACTTCTCTGATGAGATCAGTGGTGATGTTAAATATGGATTTTTGGTATTGAATAATGAAGTGTATCAATGTTTTAGGAGTCACACAACACTAGTGAACTATTTGCTGAGGAAAGATTCATGCAAAGTGCAAAATAGACTGATGGTTTTTAATGTAACAGAGTACAAAAAGTTCATTGGTAGGGTTTCAGATTCCACACTGCATGTAACCTTTAAGAAACTACCATCTGTTGAGTTTTTTTTAAATTTTTTAATTATTATTTTAATAGATATTTACTTTTGGCTGTTTTGGGTCTTTGTTGCTGCGTGAGGGCTTTCTCTGGTTGCAGCAGCGGGGGCTACTCTTCATTGTGGTGCGCGGACTTCTCATTGCGGTGGCTTCTCTTGTTGCGGAGCACGGGCTGTAGGCATGTGGGCTTCAGTAGTTGCAGCATGTGGGCTCAGTAGTTGTGGCACACGGGCTTAGTTGCTCCGCGACATGTGGGGTCTTCCCGGACCAGGGCTTGAACCCGTGTCCCCTGCATTGGCAGGTGGATTCCTAACGACTGCGCCACCAGGGAAGTCCCCATCTGTTGAGTTTTGTTGCAGTATTGAAGAATATCCGGTTATCTGAAAGGCTATTAAAATACTTCCCTTTCAGGGCTTACTTGGTGGCTCAGTGGTTGAGAGTCCGCCTGCCGATGCAGGGGACACGGGTTTGTGCCCCGGTCGGGGAAGATCCCACATGCCGCGGAGCAGCTGGGCCCGTGAGCCATGGCCGCTGAGCCTGCGCGTCCGGAGCCGGTGCTCCGCAACGGGAGAGGCCACAACAGTGAGAGGCCCGCGTACCACAAAAAAAAAAAAAAAATCCCCTTTCTTTCTTTCTTTTATTTTATTTTTGGCTGTGTCGGGTCTTAGTTGCGGCCCGCAGGATCTTCATTGAGGCATGCGGGATCTTTCTTTGTGGCGCACGGGCTTCTTTCTAGTTGCAGCCTGCGGGTTTTCTCTTCTCTAGTTGTGGCACACAGGCTCCAGGGCACGTGGGCTCTAGTTGAGGTGGGCAAGCTCAGTAATTGTGGCGTGCGGCTTACTTGCCCTGCGGCACGTGGGATCTTAGTTCCCTGACCAGGGATCAAACCCACGTTCCCTGCACTGTAAGGCAGATTCTTTACCACTGGATCACCAGGGAAGTCCCAATACTCCCCTTTTAAACTACAGATTTGGGTGAGGCTGGATCTTCTTCATATACTTCAACCAAAACAAATGATCACGTCAGATTAAATGCAGAAGTAGATATGAGAATGCACTTCTGTTAAAGTAGGCATTAAAGATATTTGCAAAAATGTAAAACAGTGCCATTCTTCTATTTTTTGTTTGTCTTGGAAAAGTTATGTTTCATTAAAACGTGATTTATGTAATATGTAATACTTTGTTTCAAAATAAATATTTATAATGGTCACGGTTTTAATTCTAACATAAATATCAATAGATATAATGTACATAAACAAAAGTTTGAGAACAGCTAGCTACTTTAGACATTATGGACATTATTTTACAGTAGTACTGATTGCATTATACTTATTGTTGATTAAATCATTGTTGTTTTTGAGTCTTAGTCCCTTCAAGTACGTTGCCCAAAATTCTAGAATTGAAACCATGAGGAAAACATGAAAATGTTGAGAGCTACCACCCAAAGCTGTGGTCTCAATCCTTTGAGAGTTATCTCTTACCCCTAACTCTCTTGTAGCCCTCTTGTTCTTTGGTATCTCGGAACTCTTGGGTATCAGGGATCCGGGTCATATTTTGAAGGGTACTTTCTGCTCTTCCCTCCTTCTCTGCCACATCAATTACCTGTGTTACTCCTGTAGTATAGTTATTGGCCTACAGTTTACAGTTGAGAGATTGTTCTTCAGAGATATTTTAGGTATCTTTTAAATTTCATAATTTTATTTAAGATGCTTGGAAGTCTGCTGCTGGTGGGATTTTGTTCTTTACATATATTGAGGCAATCAGGGTCTGGTGGGAAACTGAATAATAGGGGTTAGGAAATCTGGATTGTGGTCTTGAATCTGCTTTTAACCAGCTATAAAATTTTTGTTCCCTTAGCTTCCTCATCTGTGAAAGGCAGGTAGCAATTACTCACCCTTACTCACACCTTACTCATTCAGCAAATGGTTGGTTGGTTGGTTGGTTGATTTTATGTGCTTGTTAGAAGAGATGGAAAGAAGACTCGGGCATGAATCCTGCTCTCAAGTAACTTAGGGTCTAGTAGGAAAAGTAGTGTCATTTTTGCATTGCATTTTGGGTATTTATGGATGTATCTTACTTTAATCACTAGAATATAACTTTTTTGAAGGCAAAATCTTATTTTTATACCCTTAATAATGCATACCACCAGCAGAGCTTTGCAACTCTTAGGCACAAAAGCTATTTCAAAACACAAATAATGAGGGACAGAACTAATCTGTTAGGAGATTGGATTGTTTTATATGTTATGATTTCAAGGATGTGATTTTTTTTTTTAATCAACCAGAGATTTGATTATATAAGTGTAATGTCAGACAGTGTTCTTCCCTGCCAGTTAAACCAGGATTCAGTCCTTTGCTAAGAAGTATATAAACAAAAACATCTTACCTGTGTAGTATCATCATAGGGCACTGTAGTTTATTATAACAAAGCAAGAATCCACCACAACCTGTTTAACATATGACTAGAAACATGGCTGATCGCATAGCTAAATGAGATCTAGACCACATTGATAGCAGTCTCTTCAGGTTGGTTTCCAAAAATCTTACTCTTTTCCTTTTACTTTATTGCCAAAACCCTTTCCAAGGTTCTGTCCTTTTGGAACATTCTGTGCTTTGTCTCCTTTCTTATTCTATTTTTCTTGAATGTTACAGTACGGGAATCAGCAAACTGTGACCTGCAAGCCAAATCTGACCCACCGCCTGTTTTTGTAAAGTTTTCTTTTAACACAGCCATACCCATTTTGTTTACATGTCATCTATGGCTTCTTTCATGCTGTAATGGCAGAGTAGAGTAGTTGCAGCAGAGACTATATGGCTTTTAACACCTAAAATATTTACTGTCTGGCCCTTTACAGAAAAAGTTTGCTGGCTTCTGCTTCTCAAACTATTTCTGGTAATGTACCAGTTCCTCCTTCTTCCCTCCTCCCAGTTTGTCACAGACAGATTTTTTTGTTAAAATACACTAAAAATAAATTACCAGATTAAAAAACCTTACAAAACGCATGCCCCAGATTTTCATTATTAGGGTCAACAGGCATAAAATTACCAAATTGCTGTAAAGGTTTTGAAACATTTATTGTTTTTCTTTTTTTTTTTTTTTAACTTAACTTGAAGTGGATCGGTTACCAATGGTTCGTGGACCAACACCAGGGCTGAACCACCCTTTGAATAGTCCTGTTTTAGTAGTCAGTGTATTACTAGAAAACTTTGACATTTATACAATTTATTCACCCCTTTCATGCAAGTATTTTTGTAGACCAGGTATATTATACGTTATATACACTTGTGGTTAAGTATGATGAATATATATCATGAAAGTGATGTGACTCTTCCAGTGGTGAGCCAGATCCTTCCTAGGTCATTTGATGTATACTTTTATCACCTCAGTGATTGAGAGGACTTTTGGACTCTATATGTTTTTCTATTATGTTGAAACTTAACATAGCTTCCTTATTAATAGGGACAATATGACTGTAGGCATAAGTGTTCAAAAATTCTTTTAAATCAGTGGTTCTTAAAGAATTTGTTTCAGGTACTGTTGGTGGGTTTTTTTTTTTTTTAAGAATTTAGTAGGTTCTTTTTTTTAAATTTTTTAAAAATTTATTTATTTATTTTTGGCTGAGTTGGGTCTTTGTTGCTGCACGTGGGCTTTCTCTAGTTGCGGTGAGTGGGGGCTACTCTTCCTTGTGCGTGGGCTTCTCATTTGCAATGGCTTCTCTTGTTGTGGAGCATGGGCTCTAGGCGCATGGGCTTCAGTAGTTGTGGCATGTGGGCTCAGTAGTTGTGGCTCACAGGCTCTAGAGCGCAGGTTCAGTAGTTGTGGCGCACGGGCTTAGCGGCTCCACGGTATGTGGGATCTTCCAGGACCAGGGCTCGAACCTGTGTCGCCTGCATTGGCAGGCCAATTCTTAACCACTGTGCCACCAGGGAAGCCCCTGTTTTGTTTTTTTTGTTTTTGTTTTTTTTTTGGCGGGAGGGCAAAGTAAACTACATACACACACACAATATTATATATAGTATGTATACTATACTATCACAATTTTAACCTCAGTTACTGCTTTATAAAAACATTTAGATTCGGCAGTCTTTATCTTATTTAGGTGACATGTTAGCACTTATCTTTATATTTTGCTTGTAGCACGCTATAAATTTATACATAAAATCTCCCCATTGGAAAGTTGTTTTACTGTGTCTCTGAGAAACATGATGAGACAGGATAAAAAATGAAAATATAACTCTGTACTATAAGGATCCTAAATACAGTTAATAAATAAGGGGAACACTAATAGATTCTAAAAAGAAACTGGCTCTAAGAAGTTAAACAAATTTACCATATGACCCTACAGTTTCACTCCTACTAGTTTGACTGCCTGTAAGTTCTTGGCTCACGTGTGGTTTCCTCTGTTGTCTTCTGCCATGTAGCATTGCTGTCAAAGACTAATGATATTCTGATAGTCTTAACATTACAAGTGACTTGGACTTTTTGCCAGGATGCCGGGACTTCTGCTTTTTAAAAGATCCAGTAATTATACTAGACTGTTTCTCAGAGTTGGTCATTAGGGATTGATTGATTCAATATAGAATTTTTTTTCATGAAATTTTTCTTAAATTGTGATTTTTTAGTATTTCTTACGTCGCATTGCTTTGATTTTTTTCCCCCCTTTGGGGCATTATTGGCATTATTATGTCATTTTCTTAAATTTTTAAAGCTGATTTTGAAATATAAAATTATATTTATCTGTTTTAAAGTATTGTTTTTCTAGTATGCTTTCATTGTTTTTAGGAATACTGTCTGTACCCCCCATCCCCCTTTTTTGTTTTTTTATTTTCTTTATAATGACTTTTAGGTGTAACCACACTGCTTTCCCGTGCTCATTTCAAAGTTAGATTAATTTTTCTAAACTATTAGAAAAAAGAGGTGAGTCGTGAAAGTTTTTCTAGCTTCATGGTTCTAGAGCTCCCTCTTCTGAGTTTTTTTGTGGGAACCTTGTACTTTCATACATTTCCTGGCCCTTTCTCCTCCCAGTTCCGTATCTGGGCTGCCTTCTTGCTTTACCGCTCTTGTCTCTATTCTGCTTAATTTGGATTCTGTTCCCAGTAGTTTTTCCTCAGCACAAGACTGTTCTGAAAGGAGCTTCAGATGGTTAACTTTGAGTTTATAGGGCCCAGATTACTTCATCCCCTTCAGACTGCCAGTCTCCTTGTGCTCACGCATAAGTTGAAATGTGCAAAACTCCTTTCCTTTTCAACTGCTGTTCTCAGTTTGGCCCAGTGCACTTTCCAGTGAGTGTCTGTTGTCTCTTCGGGGTTTTCCTAAGTTCAGGTTCATCAAATACCCTGTTGCTTCCCTCTGCTTTTTCTCACACAGATGGTAGTTCCACATGAGTCTTTAGCAGTCAGTAGTTTGTCCCCACCCAGTTGTATTCTGGGTTTCATGAGAATACCTTATCACTTAGTATTGTTGTAAATGCAGGCTTTCAGTTTTGCTATCCAGATTGCTCCATGTGTTTTTTATGGGAGAATTCAGGAGAATTCAAAAACAACTGTGCCCTGGCTGCTGCCATCATTCTAGAATCCTGTCCCATAATTAAATTCTTTAATTTTTATTTTTAAGCAGAAAAGTGGCAAAAATTGAGGGCAATAGTGTTTTGGTCTTGTTTTTTAATTTCAAATGTGCGTGTAGTCTGTTTAACACAATATGGTGGAAAAGCTCTGGTGTGATACACTTACTTGATCCATTAGGGGTACCAAACAGATTTCAATTATTTCACTTTGAAAACATGATTTAGTCTGTGTTTACATGATTAGTAAAATTCATAATGTGTTATTGGACTATTATTTGGTTTGAGAACAGTTAGAGAATTTAAATAATGCATGTTTTGTAATTGTTTAAAACGGTAGAGAGGGAGTTGAATGGAGGAGAAAGTAAGTTAGAAAATTTTTCTGTTTTGTACCTACATCTTTTTTTTTAAATAAATTTTTATTTATTTTTGGCTGCTCTGGGTCTTCGTAGCTGTGCAGTCTTTCTCTAGTTGGGGCGAGTGGGGGCTACTCTTTGTTTTGGTGCACGGGCTTCTCACTGCGGTGGCTTCTTTTGTTGCACAGCATGGGCTCTAGGCATGCGGGCTTCAGTAGTTGTGGCACGCAGGCTCAGTAGTTGTGGCTCACGGGCTCTAGAGCGCAGGCTCAGTAGTTGTGGTGCATGGGCTTAGATGCTCCGCGGCATGTGGGATCTTCCCGGCCCAGGGCTCGAACACGTGTCCTCTGCATTGGAAGGTGGATTCTTAACCACTGTGCCACCAGGGAAGCCCTGTACCTACATCTTAATAGTGATAACTTTAAATGAGTCCTTGGATGGTAGTGTACAGGTGGTTAGTTTACTGTTAACCATATTTATTTATTTATGTTCCTTAGTAGTCTGGCCTTAATATTTGCTAACAAATGATCTTTAGCAAAGTACTTATGATCCATTATTTGGGATATATTTGTTCTAGAATTACTCTCTTTGGAATTGACATCAGTATCTGATCTTTAAATACCTAGGTTTATTTCACTACTGCTCCAAGGAGGACAGTTTACTTCATCTACTTTTACTTCGTGTGTCTTGTGAATTAGTATATCTTCAGCTATGGTTAACCAAAAAAATCCTGATTTGGCTGACTTAAACAGTAAGAATTTGTTTAATTCTTATGGACAGGAATTTTTATCTATTAGGCTCATTGCTGTATCTCTAGTCAGTGCTTAGGAAATATCTGAATAAATGGAAATATCTAAAATATCTTAAATAAATAGAATAATAATAAATGTTATTTCTTCAACAGTGGTCAGGCAGCTAGCTCATTGATAGTTTCAAGGGGTCGTGTTCTTTGCATTCTTCTGTTCTGCTCTCTTCAGCGTATTTGTCTCATCTGTAGGTTTGCTGTGCTACTATTTGCAAGATGGCTGCAGCATTTCCTAGACATTACATCTCAAGACCACATCCAGAGGCAGAAAAAAGAAACTTCTCTGCCTTGTGGTGTGTCCTTTTTTTTTTTTTTTCCTGGTACAAGAGAAACCTTTTCCCCTTATCTCATTGGTCAGAATTGCATCAAACGCCTAAGCCAGATCACTGCCAAGGGGACTGGAATCCCCAGGATTTTCTTAGGTCTGTGCTGTCCAGTAAGGTAGCCACTAGCTGCACATGGCTATTTAAGTTTAAATTCATTAAAATAAAATTACAGTTTCAGGTCCTCAGTCGCACTCACCACTTTTCAAGTGCTGACTTATTGGACAGTGCAGATATAGAATGTTTTCATCATCACAGAAAGTTCTGTTAGACAGTGCTGGATTACATTAATCATGAGTCACCCTTTGGGCCTTTCAGAATTCCACTCACTCTTAAGACTGGAATTCTCTCAGCTGCCTTCCAGGGACATCTATGTGGTGGATAGGCACAGTATCTGACAATGATAACATCCTGGTGTGGCTCTTGGGCTTCAGGTACACCTCCACTCCTTGGAGGAGTGACATATTTTCTCCATGTATGAAAAAGAGTAAGGTTGTTTTACTGCTGGAAAGAAGACAGCACATTTCTGAAGCAAGTATTATTTTACTTGAGACCAATAACTTTTTTTGAAAATAAAGCCTTGGACTTTCCTCGTGGCACAGTGGTTAAGAATCTGCCTGCCAATGCAGGGAACACAGGTTCAAGCCCTGGTTTGGGAAGATCCCACATGTCGCAGAGCAACTATGCCCATGTGCCACAACTGCTGAAGCCCGCGTGCCTAGAGCCCATGCTCCACAACAAGAGAAGCCACCACAATGAGAAGCCCGCGCACTGCAACGAAGAGTAGCTCCTGCTCGCCACAACTAGAGAAAACCCGGGCACAGCAACAAAGACCCAATGCAGCCAAAAATAAATTTTAAAAAAATTTATAGAAAAAGAAAATAAAGCTTTTAAGTCATAATGCTAAATAGCAGGGACCTATGATGTACTTGATAAAAATTTGTTTATATATGTTTGCCAGTTTCTAGTTGGGTGGTTGAAAAATACCATTAATCTGTGTTATTTCTGTTCATTTATTGTGCTATCTGGAAGCCCTTCTACTGGGAAAGTCTACTTCATAAGTTATTAGAATCAGAAGTTGAGAAGCTGTGGAGTACCCAAAAGGTGCGAAGTTAAGTTGTTAGGCCATAAATGCTTATTAAGTTTGGACCTAACAGACTATTAGGCATTCCTTTTGGCCTAGGGCGTGCCATGAGGAAGTGACCTACATTCTAAGAGAGCGGTGACCTGAGAAGGTTTAGGAACCTCTGGTGTGGTCTAAATTTTTTTGGTGACTTGAATTTTGGACTTCCAGTGTGTTAAGAAGTTGTTTAAGAAAAAAGCAAGGGAGAAAGGCCGGGGAATTATAAACAGCACTGTGGAGGAAAAGGCAGTATGTGGTTCTGGTTTTGAGTCTTAGTTCTTTGGCTAACTTTATGATGCCTGAGAAATTAACTTTTCTAGACCCACTTGATCATTAATAAAAAAGTAATGATAATACTGCATGAGGTTTAAATGAGATAGATAAATATGCTTTATAGAATTTAAAATCTCTATACAGGTGTGTGGTAGCCTGAATAATGGCCCCTCAAAGATGTCCATATCCTAATTTCTGTTACTTGTGAATATGGTAAAAAGAGACTTAGCAGGTGTAATTAAGTTAAGGATCTTGGGATGGGAGAATGAGCCTGGATTATCCAGGTGGGCCCAATATAATCACAAGGGTCCTTAGAAAAGGGAGGCAGGAGATCAGAGCGCATAGTAGATTTGATGATGGAAGCGAGAGGTTGGAGTGATGTGATGAAGAGTAGGTGACCTAAAGAGTACAGGCAGGCCTCTAGAAGCTGAAGAAGGCAAGGAAACTAATTTTCCCCTCAGAGCCTCCAGAAGGAACCAGCCCTGCCAGCACCTTGATTTTTAGCCCCGTAAGGCTTGTTGTAGGTTTATGACCTCTAGAATAAGTTTGTGTTGTTTTAAGTCACTTAGTTTGTGGTAGTTTGTTACAGGAGTAATAGAAAACTAAAATAGGGTATTACTCAAGTTGAAACGGGGAAATTTTCTTTAAGAAGCCATTAGTTCATTATCCAGCATTCTTTTTCATAGTGTGAAGTCTGGAATAGCAGCAGTTGGCTTTTTAGACTTCCCTGCACTATGGCATAAACTTCCATGGTGTGGGCATGTTGGTGATTTCCTTTGGCCTTAACACTCAGGTGGCTCTAGAGACTGAGTAAGTAAGTAGATTTGAAAGGGGCAGTGGGGAGGACTCATTAGCCTCTGGTACATCTGGGATAAAGAGTGTCTCCAGAAGGCTTTAATTTAATGGAAAAGGTTCTAAGAACTGAGTTCCCTTGGTAGCTTCTAGAGCTGATCCTTTACTGATCATCCATCATATTTCCAAATCTAGCTTGGTCCAGCAACTTACTTTAGAACAGTTTCTCCAAGCTTAATATACTTTAAGTTTGCACACCAGAGGGTAGTATTTCAGAACCTCTCTGAGTGCAAACTTGGGGTTTTGCATGGTCTGGTGATGCAGCTGAGGGAAGCCTCTGACCAGCATCTGCCTAAATGTATCTGTTACACTGTTAGGAATGGTTATTTTTACTGAATCCTTGTCCACATTTTTTCAGTCTTAACTTTTCCAATGAAAATATTTTACACTAGAGTTATGGATTTATAAAGCAGAGGTTATCATAAAGAAGTGGTGAGGCTTGAGGACATGAAAACTTTAGGGGGAGGGTATGTGTGAGAAGATTAGGAGCCTATAACCCAGAGTTGTTTTCAGGAATCTCAGCTAAATAGGATTTGCCCAGTCCTAAAAGGTATAGACCACATGTATTACTCACAGCTAACTAGAATGCCTGGGACAAAGCCAGATATTTTCTTGGAGATACTCTCAGATGGCACATGCAAAAATCACAGAATATGTTGGTCGCTGTTTTTGAGAGCAGCTTTGATTTTCTAAGTAAAACTCATGATTTTTTAAACAGTTAACTGTTGTAAACAGACCACCCATTTCATCTGCCTCTGTGGTGACCCATTAATCCATTAGTAAGCTACTTAAACAATAGTTTAGGAAATGTTCTGCCAGTTGGCTACAACTTTGTAGAAGTTGGTACAAATTACATGAATTTTTTTACCTTTAGAAAACTGACTTAGATGGTTTGATATACAAGAAAGCTTTTTAGAGTTGATGATCCCATCTCTGGTAACTTTGTTAGAGGGAAGGGAGAGTATTGCGGGGGTGGTATATGTAAGTTTAATTCTACTTTCATTAATGTAAAAATATTTACATACACTAATCAAGTTTGCATTACATCCTGGGCCCCGAAAGATGGTTATAAATAAATAAATAAATAAATAATTGAATGTCATACAGACCATCTCCAGCATGCTCATTTTTTTGTCATTGGTGTTATATATCACAGAGGTGATAAAGAATAGTTTATATGCAGATTTTTTTGGAATTCTTTTCCTGACTGTTTGCTTACTTTCTTCATTATTTCCTTATTCTTTAGATATAATAAGATATGCTACAAGAGCAGTATCTTAAAATAGCTGTGAAAAACCTAGCCTTTCCCTTTGTAGCCTTCTGGGTTAAAGGTTGATGTTTGGAAATGAAACCATTAGAAAGTAGTTATAAAAATTATAAATTTGGCTTCCTTTTATCTTAAATATATAGATTAATTCCACAACTAATCTGTATGTGAGATATGCAGATGATTAAAGTAGTATAGCAATTCTAAAATAATACTTGTTAAGCTAGCTCACTTGGGTGGGGGGAGTGGGGGCAGGTAAATTAGTTAAACTCTTGCCATTCTCTCAATGGTACCACTATTCTCAGTCATTCAGACTGGACAAGAAGTAGCAGTGCTCATGTCCCACCTTCCTTGCGCCCCTCCTATTGAGAGAATTTAATTTGAGGTTCTGTGCGTATGACAATAATTCTAGACCCATATGCATCCCTGTAGTCCTCAGCCCGCTCCAGGGTTTTAGGATCCAGTGGCTGTGGTTTGGCCTGTTTTCTGAGACTCTTTCCTTGAGATTTACGTCCTGATCCTGGTATATTAGAAAGAAGCCATTGGAGAAAATGAGGTTAGACATTGCAAGTACGACTTTGCTTACAGTACCAACTAGAACAGCCTTGAGTTTCTCTGTTCTTTAATTGTTCCTTCTCTCTAATGGATTCTGGCTGCTCTTTTCATCAGGAGGTGGTTTATAGTCTAGGTCAGAATCTACTCTTGTACACATATACCACCTTCTCATCCCACTCCAGTGTTGGTGAACAAGACTAGTTTTGTTTTGTTGCATAATGCCGTACTTCTCCTTTTCTGTCACCAGATGTTCAACTGCTTATAAAAATTTTGACTCTGTCCAAATAGAGGTTTTCCCCTTTTTCTGAGCAGTTCAGGTGAACACAGGTTCATATTCACTGTGGCATTTATAAAGTAGGGGTACACACCCAAGCTGATTATGGTATGTAGGTACAGAAGAACAGGAAAACCAGTGCTTTGCTATGGAACATTAATTATGAATATTGGCATTATTTTTTAAATTAGTTTAAAAGCCGGTCAAATGGCTACTTTAAAAATAAACCTAATCTGTATTTCCAGCCTCCCCAGAGAGACTAACTAGTTCCCCCCACCTCTTTTTTCTTGTTTTCTTTCTCTCTGGTTAGTGTTGAAATCAGTGTTATATCTTTTTTTTTTTTTTGGTGGAGGATCTCCTTTGTTTGTTTGAATCTCCTTTTTCCTGATGTTTGGTTCTGTGCATAGTGAAACTTGAGGCTGTTGGTGTGGGTATTCAGTGACATAAAACTTCAATTTATTTGTGTTTATAAGTCAGAATCCTATTTCACTTATTCCTGAGCCTGAGGGGAAATCTTAGAAAAGTCCATTGAGATTTAAGTTATAAACACACTGCTTAATTACTGCACAAGCTTAACCACAGAGTTTGCTGTCACAATATAAATACCCAGATGAAAGCCTGAGAAAAGCCTCCACACTTCCACCCCCGTGAACTCTGGTGGGTTTTCTAATCCTGCCCTCTGTCTGGCAAAAAATATGAAATCCAATCCAAGAGCTTCTGTGAAGCTGGTTTAGAAGCCTTATAAATGGCTCAACTAAATGCTCAAAACTCTACTACTTCCTTTCTGTTTTGCCAGCTTTCTCCAAGCCATTTTGTTTTATTTAAAAAAAAGATGGTTATTTTTCTTGAAAACCTACTGTATTTTACCTAATTTGCTGCAAGGATTTTAAAAAAATATTTACTTATTTATTTGGTTGCATTGGGTCTTAGTTGCAGCAGGCAGGCTCCTTAGTTGTGGCTTATGGGCTCCTTAGTTGTGGCTCACTGGCTCCTTAGTTGTGGCACATGAACTCTTAGTTGCGGCACGCATATGGGATCTAGTTCCCGGACCAGCGATCGAACCCCAGCACACTGCACTGGGATTGCGAAGTCTTAACCACTGCACCACCAGGGAAGTCCCTGCTGCAAGTTTTTGAAACTCCAGTTTTAAAACTTGTTTCTCTTTTTGGTCTTAAGTAGCATACACTAAATAAGCAAAACAGCCCTGGCTCACTATTTTACTCTCCAAAGCCTTTATAGGATAAAACATGTTCAGTCTTTAGGATTCTCACACAACTACTTTAAAGTGAAATAGCAGCTGTGTGAGTAAACCAGAAACTAGGATATTTCATCATCTTAAAACAGTAAATTTTTTTAAAAAATAAATTTATTATTTATTTGTTTTTGGCTGTGTTGGGTCTTCATTGCTGCGTGCAGGCTTTCTCTAGTTGCGGCAAGCGGGGGCTTCTCTTGTTGCGGAGCTCGGGCTCTAGGTGCGTGGGCTTCAGTAGTTGTGACACGTGGGCTAGTTGCTCTGTGGCATGTAGGATCTTCCCGGACCAGGGATCGAACATGGGTTCAATCCCTGCATTGGCAGGCGGATTCTTAACCACTGAGCCACCAGGGAAGTCCCAAAACAGTAAAATTTTGCTTTTACTATAATTAAAAATCTATTTGAAGAGCTCGACATATACCTTTGATAAAATTAAGTGACACACTAAACAAATGTGCCATACTGTGCATGCGTTTGAAATGAATTCATGAAATTAGAAATTTTTTCACTTCAAATGCTTTAGTTTTTTGTTTTAAAATTTTTATTAGAGTATAGTTGATTTACAATGTTGCATTAGTTTCTGCTGTACAGCAAAGTGTATCAGTTAACACATTTATATATCCACTCTTTTTTAGATTATTTTCCCATATAGGTCATTACAAAGTATTGAGAAGAGTTCCCTGTGCTGTACAGTAGACCGTTTTTAGTTATCTATTTTATATATAGTGTGTATATGTCAATCCCACTTTCCCAGTTTATCCCCCACCCCCTCCGCTTTCCCCCCTAGTAACCATAAGTTTGTTATCTACATCTGTGACTCTATTTCTGTTCTGTAAATAAGTTCATTTGTTCTGTTTTTTTAAGATTCCACATATAAGCAATATGTGATATTAGTCTCTCTCTGTCTGACTTAACTTCACTCAGTATGACAATCGCTAGGTCCATCCATGTTGCTGCAAATGGCGTTATGAAATTATAAAATTATTTTATCAGTCCCCTTAGTGTGGCCCTACTTTTCAGTTTTTCAGTCATGTAAAATATTTACTGAACTCCAGTTATGTGCCAGGCACTGTTGTAGGTGGTAGGGTTACAGCAGTGACCAAGGTGTCAAACCCCTGCTTTAGTGGAGCTTACTGTCTCATGGGGAGCAGTAAACAAGTAAAGAAGGTACCAGGAAGGAATTCTAAGCAGAGCATGAATAGAGAATGATATATAGTGATTGGGATGGCCCTGAAATTGGGTGGGCAGGAAGTGCCTGTCTGAGAAGGTGACATTTAAGCTGATGTCTCATTAGCAAGAGCCAGCCATGCAAAGATCAGAGGCAGCCATATTCTAAGCAGAGGGCCTAGTCCTACGGTGGAAATGAGTTGGGTATTCAAAACAGAAATATGGTCACTGAGGCTGAAAGTGTTTGTGTATAGCATGGGGTGAGGGAGGGGATGTTTTTAGGGAATAAGGGTAAGTTTGATGTCAGGTAGGCAGACAGGAGCTAGGATTTTATTGGTACAGTGAGATGCCATTGGAGGATTTTAACAGAGGCATAAAGAATGGAAGTGAGACCAGTTTGGAGGCCATTGCAGTAGTTTAGGGTAGAGATGGTGGTGACTTGAATTAGGATGCTTATATTGGAGATTGAACTGGATTTGGGATAGGTTTTGGAGGTATGGTTGATTTACTTGTGTTGTAGATTTTGACCTGAGTACCAGGATGGCTGGTGTCTTTACTGATATGGTAAAACGGGGGGAAGAGCAGCTTTTTGGGAAAAATCAAGAGTTTCTGTTTTGTCCATTTTAAGCTCAAGATACCTATTATTAGATAGGCAGCTGGAGATCTCAAATTAGCAGTTGAATATTGCTAATTTGAACTCAGGAGTTCCCAGGAGAGGCCAGGTCTATGGGTATAGATTTAGGATTAAGCAGTAGAGAGCAGGTACTATTGAAAACTGTTGGACTTTATAAATCATGAGGGCAATTGTGTAGATTGAGAAGAGGAGAAGACCTAGTACTGCCGACTAAAAACAAAAAACAAAAAACGCACAATGTGAGAGTTGTGAGTTAAGTTTTATTTGGAGCAAAATGAGGACTGTAGCCCAGGAGACAGAATTTCAGATAGCTCTGAGAAACTGCTCCATGCTCCAAAAAGGTAGGGGAGAAGGTCGGTATATATGTGATTTTGGTGAAGGGTGTAGTACATGTAATCAAGCACATAGTTGTGGAGAAGTTTTCTGGTAGTCACGAGGAGCAGATGTCACCATGAAGGATTTTAGTGCTTTTCTAGATATGAGGAGATGCAAGAATTGGGCTCCTAAAATAGTCTCCTGAAAATACCTGTTTGAAGACCTGTTCTGCCGGTTTTTCGCAGAGCACAGAGGGCCTCATTTCTGATCTCTGCCCTGAACTCCTTTCAGGGGTTGGTTGTTGAAGGTCAGCAGCTGCAGCGGCTCATAATTTAATCCTTGTAGAGGTAAATGGCCAGTGCCAATTTGTAGGTGACCCTGGGGACTTCAGGAGAAAGAGCCAGCAAAGGTGACTGAGGAGGAATGACCATTGAGGTGGGAGGAAGCCAGTGGATTGTGGCATCAGAGAAACCAAAAGTTGAAAGTTTCAAGAAGGAGGCCTAGAAACCAACATGCTACTCTGAGATCAAGTTAAATAAGAACGACAGAGACATTGGTTTTGAGAATCACTCATGATCTTGACACCAGCATTCTCAGTGGAGTCAAGGAGAGAATAGATGTGAGGAAGGAGACAGTGATTATACACAACCCTTGAATCACAAAGGATTATATCAAGAGTAGATAACAGGTAATTATGTTTTCTAAGAGAGAACAGGGATAGCAAACATATACTGTGTTCCTAATGCAAATCAACAGAAATATCACTATATAATTTATACATGTGTATCCGCCACCTGGGGACCCAGACACAGATTAGAACTCTCATGGTGTGAATGCTATTGAATGGAGCACCGGCACAGTGGTCCTTCATGTAGCTGCACTCCTGGGGATGTGCTAAGGAACTCACTCTACTAGTTTGAGGCTGTAATTCAATATATTTCACGCTAGAAATAGTGCAAAATGCATAGTTGGAAGGTGTGTGTGTGTGTGTGTGTGTGTATGTATGTATGTGTGTACTGCCTCCTGCAGCTTCCAGATCACTGATCAGGTCCCGTTTTGCATTTTTAAAAATGCCTTCTTGGTGTTTTTTCCTTTAACTGAATGTTTGTTAGAGCTCTGTCTTTAATACTACATTTTTTCTTTTCCAGTATTTTTGAAAAATAATTTGTTCAGGGACCTTTTTACATAGGAACATCTTCTAAGCTATTGGTAAGGTTCCCCCCACTCTCTGTAACTTGGAGAGTAGTGTAATGCTCTGCCACTATCTTAGGTTGAGGAACAAGAGTTTCTGATATTTGTTTGTAGATGTCTTTAACTTTGTGGTGCCCGTTGGCATTATTACTTTTATCAATCAAGTAGACCATCAGAGAACTTTTATGACTATTTTCTCTTATTACTCTACCTAAAAAGTATCAACTTCTTGTGTGTGCTTCTGACCCATCATTTCAAAAATTGAGCTAGTCTTTTCTGTTTGCCATCACAGCTTATAGCTGCACTTTTATTTTCTATCTGTACTGAGATAGTCCAACAGAAGAGATACAAGACAGTCTGTGTTGGTGATCAAAATATATTCAGCCTGCAGATCCTTAGATTTGCTATTCCAGATAGTAAGCTAGTATTGTGGTGTGATAGAAGCTTAGAATGTAATAGTTATTATGTCATATTTTGCCTTAAATCCCTAACAGTACTGGTGCACATTTAAATGTGCAAGCCAGTAGTTCTGTGATTCAGGCTATTGATTAGTAGTAATAGGAGAAAGATAAGTTATGTTGATGCTTATTTTGCTTTGAAGAAAGAAGTTCTAATTGCGAGGTAGTCAGATACTGAGACTGTCTAACGGAAGGAAAATTCAGTTATCACTCTTGTGTCTGACCTTTCACTTTCCAAACTCAGAAACTGAATAGATTTGGATAACAAAGCGTAGTTGTTTCTGTAACATTGGGCTAATTGTATAAAGCACAGACTGGGACTTGCCCAGTTAACACATTTTGTTTCATATTCCAGAACTTCTGACTTATACAGTCAAGTAATTTAACCTAATTCACATGAAGGAACAAACTGAGGCAGTTTTCTCTTTTCACTCTTCTAAGGAAAATATGTAACTTAGCCTTTTATTTTCCGTCCTCTTACAACATGAAGGTTTCAGAAATCTATAATAATGAAAAACTGAGTTGCAGGAAGGAGACAACCCAGATGTTTTGCATATAAGTATTCTTTTCACTTAAAAGTGCATAGCAGAGGGCTTCCCTGGTGATGCAGTGGTTGAGAGTCCACCTGCCAATGCAGGGGACGCGCGTTCGTGCCCTGGTCCGGGAAGATCCCACATGCCGCGGAGTGGCTAGGCCCGTGAGCCATGGCCACTGAGCCTGCGCGTCTGGAGCCTGTGCTCCGCAACAGGAGAGGCCACAACAGTGAGAGGCCCGCGTACCGCAAAAAAAAAAAAAAAAAAAGTGCATAGCAGAGAAAACCAGTGGATAATAAATATATGAACAATTCAAAGCTTTTATTGTTTCTTTTTTAAAATAACAGCTTTATCGAGATGTAATTAACATATCATAAAATTCATCCTTTCATAGTACACAGTTCTGTGGTTTTTAGTTGTGTTGCCATCATCATGATCTTATTTTTATTCCCCCCATAAGAAACTCGTATGTACAATCACTCTCCATTCTCCTATCCCCCGTCCCCCACCCCAGCCCTAAGCAACCACTAATCTACTTTCTGTCTCTGTTGATTTGCCTCTTCTGACATGTCATGTAATTGGAATCATACAATATGTGGCCTTATGTGTCTGACTTCTTTCACTTAGCATAGTGTTTTCAGGATTCATCCACGTTGTAGCATGTGTCAGTACTTCATTCCATTTTATGGCCCACATTATCCTTCACATGGATATACCACAATTTGTTCATCCATTCCTCAGTGGTGGACTTTGTTTCCACTTTTGAGTGATAATGAATATCTATGTATATGTTTTTTCTGTGTGTGAACATGTGTTTTCAATTCTCTTGAGTATATACCTGGGAATAGAATTGCTCCATTTTATAGTCTATCTTATTGTTAAGTAATATAGTTGTCGACTAGTCCATTGAATTAAATTATCAGATGTATCTACATAGTGAAAAAATAATTTAACCCTGGGGCTAGGGGTATTATTATACTATTTTCCATCTTTGGTTATTTAAAGAGAAAGACTCTTAAATTAAAGGTGAGTTGAAGGTAGCTCATTAGGTTTTTCGAGTCTGCCCGCTTTCTTGGAATGATAGCTTATGTATAGTACTTTGGTACTCTAATTCTCATTTCACATTTGCTCCTTGGTAACTCTAAAAATTTTATCAGTTGAATGTTTGGAAGCAAATAATAGCCCAATGGCTTAAGCAGTAATGAGGCTTTTCTAGAACAATAACTGAAAAGTCCAGGTAGCGCTGGCTTCGGGCAAGACTTGTTCCTTCACTCTTAGAGTTCCCTGGTGGCTTAAACAGAAGGCCCAGTTGAATCTTATTTGCCCTGTTGATCTGTCTTGGGTTGTGTGCTTATCTTTGGTCAGGATTTGGAGTAAGCTAGAGCTGGGAATGGGTACAATCCATGTCAGTGTTCTGTTAGGAAAGGAAGGAGGAATGTGTGCTGGAAAAATACCAACAAGGGTGCACTGCAGAGTCACACCTCTTTTTCTGTAGAGCTGATAAGGAAAAAATAAGTACGTATTCACTGCACCTGAGTCTGTATCTGATAACCTACTGAGTTCAGAAAGCCCATCTTTCCTCAAAAGACCAACCCTTTTCTTTTTCTAGGGTCTCCTGCAGATCCTTTGGATGTCTATGCCGTTTTATTCTTAAGTATTTGTTTGGTAAAGTATTTTATAGCTTTGTTAAACAGAACTGGTTCCTTTGTTTTAAGTGGTTAAGTGTGGGCTGTATTCATAATCACTGTGTCTGAGATTTAATTCTAAAGAGACAGTGAAGAATGTTTTTATTACTTTTGCTCAGCGATAGTCTTGTTTGATACAAGGGTTGGGCTTTTAGTGACCAGTGCAACTTGAGTTTTATCTGAAGCAGCTTTTTTACATGACCCTTCCAGTTAATTCTAATAAGTAACAGGACAAAGAAGTGGGTGGATTACAAATGATTAAGCAATGTTAATTTATAGTAAAGTGCGGTCTTAAGATGGGATGCACAGTACTAGTTGTACTTTGGTTATTACATGTCAGTGACGGACTAGGTGCTGATTTTTTTGTGTTGTAGTGGTAGTTCTATGTTCACCCCCACTGTAGAAAGAGTACCACAGTGTTATTTGGCTTTTAGGTATTAACTACCACCTTGCTCTTGACCGGAAGTACAGCTGTGGTCTCCACCTGTGCTGAGGACCCCTTCTAGGTTTCCTGACCTGTGTTGCTTTCCTGCCTGGGATCCGGAATCTCAGAGCCTGATCACCTGCAATTCTAATCTACTTCCTGGCCCTGGCCCTAGTTTTTATTGTGCCCAGCCAGGTCTTGTCACTGCCCTCCCAGCCCATCTGATTGCCCCCTATCCTAGGATACCTCAAGTCTAAGCCCCAGTTTCCTGATTTTATTAACAGATTTGTCATTACTGGTTGAGTTGGCTGACAGAACAGTGTCTCTCAGCTTTAATTGTTCTAGCTGTAAAATGAGGATAATACCCGCTGTTCCATCAGTCTTATAAGAGATTTGTAAGGCTCAAAGGTTTTATGTGTGAAAATACCTTGTAAAGAAGTAAAATAATAATAATAATAATACTGAATTAGGTGGCTTTAAACATCCCCCTCTGGGCATCAGTGAGGAGAATGAGATGAGCATTAGGTGAGTTTCGGCATATCATGTGAATTGTATCCAATTTAATAACTTTCCTTGTATAGTTCTGTTGGCCTTTTTTTCCCCCTGCTGGGTAACAACCTCAAAAACCTCACAGTGAATTAGAACCAACAACATTTATTTTTGTTTATGGGTATTCAGGTTGGTGTAGTTCTGCTGATCTAGGCTTTTCTAGTCTAGGCCAGGCTGGGCTTAAACTTCTGGCCAGGTTCAGTTCTCTTTCATGAGTTTGTATTCTGGAGCCTAGGCTGAGAAGCAGTGGCTCCCTGGGCATGTGGCTACGTGATCTCATATAGATTTGCAGGAGCTTAAGAAGGGTGAGTAGAAACATGCATTGTCTCTTAAGGCTTCATCTGGGAACTAGCATATTGATAACTTTCTCCCAGTTTTAATAGACAAAGTAAATTATATGGCTAAGCCCAGTATCAATGGAGCCAGGAAAATACTGCTCCCACAGTGGGAGACTGCAAAGTCGCACAACACGGGTGTATAATTCTAATAAGGATGGAGTGAAGAATTGGGAATGATAATCTACTTAGCCATAAGTATTATCCTAGGAATAAAGGTGCATAAAACTATGTGTGACAAAAGCAGATTTCTCTGTAGAGTGAGGAGATTAGGATTATGTAAGAATATACTTGGGTACATTTTAATAATCTGATTAAAATGATTAGTAATGTTCACAATAAATTAATAAATGATGCTTTGTTTACTGCTATGTCTGAGAAAGCAACCATGGTGGTACCGTGTTCAATTCCTCACCTCACTGTCTGAAGACCCTTGCTAAATTGCTTAGCAATTTTTAATACTAGCCTCTTGCGTAAATTTTTTTTAAAATTTATTTTATTTTTGGCTGTGTTGGGTCTTCATTGCTGCACGCGGGCTTTCTCTAGTTGCGGCGAGAGGGGGCTACTTTTCATTGCGGTGCATGGGCTCTAGGTGTGTGGACTTCAGTAGTTGTGGCTTGTGGGCTCAGTAGTTGTGGCTTGCGGGCTCAGTAGTTGTGGCTCATGGGCTCTAGAGCGCAGGCTCAGTAGTTGTGGCACACGGGCTTAGTTGCTCTGCGTCATGTTGGATCTTTCCCAGACCAGAGTTCGAACCCGTGTCCCCTGCATTGGCAGGCGGATTCTTAACCACTGTGCCACCAGGGAAGTCCCCTCCTGTGTAGATTGTAATAGGGCCTGAAATGCCAGCCTGTGGTCAGTCTTAAATTATTAACCAATTCTTATTCCCATTCTTTCTCTAAAACTTAGCAAACTACTAATTGGTCAGTTTTTACATCAGCTGTTACAAGACTTTCATAACAGCTAGAATATAGAAGCAGTGAAAAGGTGAGGCATTTAAAATTATATTTAGAAACATCTAGGTCATCTAAGGAACATTTCAGGAACGTTGTATGTAGTTCCCATAGAAAGAATTATAAATTTGTTTTTGTCTTTTTTGAGAGTTTCCAATGCTGGCAGAGAAGTGGCTTTTGTAGACTTTGAGGAATCTAGGTTTTAATGGCTAGGACAGTATTTTCCCTACTAATTGAACTATGGAACTCTTTTCCACAAGAAAAGGATATTTTGAAAAACTAAGCTTCCATGAGGTACATTTTGGATATACTGTTGTAGGCCATATTTATTTATTAGGATTAGGTTTAACTATATGTAATAAAAACTCAAGGTAATAGTGGCTTATACAGGAAACAAATATAAAAAAACACAAATGTTTTGTTTTTAAAATGCAGCTAAATAAATATTTGGACTTACTTAAAAAAGCTCATATTTTAATATAATGTATTTCAGCTAACCTAGACTGCTAATTTAAAATGGCTCATTATTTTGTGCCACTAAAAAAGAAAAAAAAATACTGTCAATTGTAAAACACACTTCAATTTCAGAGATGTTAAAATGTGGGAAAGTGTGTTATTGAGAGTATTAAACACTTTCATGTCTGGCTTTTGTCTCCTCCCATTTCTCTCTAACTAGCCTGTTGGAGGTGTCTTTGCTGTGTGTAATTGAGAGCTGTTTGTTCACATGCAAATAAACTAGGTAAAAATAATGCACCATACCACTACTAATAGCACTTGTTAACATTAATTATATACCCAATAAGTCTTCTCTTATGAAGCTGAGCTGTTAGTTACATTAAAGTATTACTACTCTGTGTCACATCTATTACTGTATAACAGCCTACCTCAAAATCTCATAGCTTAAAATAACCATTTTTAATTGACATTAAATTTAATTGAGATAATTGTAGATTCGCATGCAGTGGTTAAAAAAAAAGAAAGAAAGAAAAGAAAGTAATATGGAGAGATTGCTGTGTATCCTTTGCCCACTGGTAAGGTTTGCAAAACTCTAGTGTAATATCACAGGATATTGGCATTGATATAATCCACTGATCTTATTCAGATTTCACCAATTTTACTTGCACGGGTGTGTGTGCACGTGTGTGTGTTAAGGTGTGTACAGTTTTATCACCTGTGTGTGTTTGCATCCACCACCAAGTCAAGGTAGTGAGCAGGACTAACACTAAAAGTACCCCTCATATTGCCCTTTTATGAGCGTACCCCATACCCACCTTCCTCTCCATGCTGAGCTGCCACTCTCAGTCTCATTCCTAACCACAGGCAGCCACTGCCTGCCATTTCTAAATTCTCTCCTTTCAGAAATAGTGTATTTGCTCATGTGTATTTGTCTGTGGATCTGCAGTTGGGGCAAGGCTCAGTTGGGATTGTTTGTCTTTGCTCCATGTGGTATCTGCTGGACTCTACTGGGACTGGAGAATCCAGTGTAGTCTCACGTCGCATGCCTGGAGCCTCGGTGCTGGCTTTCCGTTAGGGTGTCGAAGTGCTCCTCCCCACGGCCTCTCAGTCTCTCCTCCTCCAGGGCCTCTCTCTCCACGTGGCCTCTTGCTTCTAGCAGTAGAGCCTGGACTTCTCTTTTTTTTACATGCCAGCTCAGGGTTCCAAGAAGGCACAAATGGAAGCTGCCGAGTCTCTTTTGACCTAGGCCCAGAACTGGCACAGTCTTACTCCTGTAGTAGTCTGTTGGTTGGAGCAATCACAGGGGTAACCAAGGTTCGAGGGAGGGGGGAAACAGACTCTGCGTCTTGATGGGAGGAGCAGCAGGTGTGTGCAGAGAACAGTTCCTTTGCAAGGCAAGTTGCTGAGTTCAAGTTAGCAACCAGATCTGAGGATTCCCAAGGGGCCTGTGGTATTTGTAGAACAAGTGGTTGCTTGAAGTGTCTGTTAAGATGTTAGGAATGGTTCACCTCTCTTTTATTTTCCCAGGCTAGCTGTTTTCTCGTGATCTTACAATAGCAGGGGCTTTGTATACATAGTTCCAGCTTTCTATATTACTAACTTTAAGAGACCGTACAGATTTTCCTCCTTTCATTAAGCTTTTTTAGGTAGGGTGTAAGGATATTGTTTTTCAAGATATTTTCAACTTCATAGAAAAGATCTCTTAAGAGGGAATAAGATTGTAGAAGGAAGGAGATACTCATTTCAGCTAAGGATTTGAAACCAGAAGAGCATTTTTCTCTTAAGACTTTTTTGACTATCAAATGTTACATTTCCTTTGTTTTGTTTGAGAGTGGCAGTAGAATGGGTTAAAGGTTAGAGATTCTGAACTTTGCCAGAAAAATTCTTGATCATCTATTATATTGTAAGGAATGAGCTTTCATAGAATTTGTGGAATGAGAGGTAACTCAAGAGCTAGTGCTCAGTGAGGGCTACATGCTTAGAGAGGCTTTAGTAAATCATGGGGATGATTAGGTATAGTGTGGTTGCCAATATAGAAATGACCTTTCACTCTGAGCTTTAGAACAATATGTTATTTGGCTGAGAGTTTCCTTTCCTCCTTCCTTTCTGAGTGGTAACTGATTTCATAGACATTTACTATGCACTCTCTATACATGGGATACTCTGTTAGACATCATTAAAAGAAAGTTAGAACAGGGTCCCTATTTTCCAGGAGATTGTGGTCCCACGGGGGTAATAAGATGTTCACAAATAGCTGTTATGTAATACCAAGGTGATAACACAGAAGTTCAAAACAAGGAGAGAATGTTACAGACAGCAAGCTAGGTAAGCTGCCCGAACCTCATTTTTCTATAGCTGTAAAATAAATGTGGATGGGTTCTCTTCCATCTCTAAAGTATTGTGATTCTGAAACATAGGTTTCAGTCATTAGAGGCTTACACTTTTTTAATAAGATGCATCAGATTCCATGTGATGGTGTGGAAGATTTATTACTGCGTATTTTTGGCACATTTTACCCACGGTGCACACAGGTGAACACTTGTTTTATTATTTGTTAATGAAATATAGAATTACAGAAAGGGAAGCACAAAGGTTGTTTTTATCTTTGGTTAAACCAGAGTGGTTCAAGACCTTCATTTAGTGCTTTTCATACCATTCATAACGGTGAGAATAGCTCAGCTGATCCATATTCACTGTGATAGGAAAGGAGAATGAATTTAAAATTGCAGAAAGAAGTATCAAGACATAGACAATGGGGGAAAATGTCTTTCCTTGTTTTAGTAGACATATCTAACTTCTCCTTCTTAGGCAACATCCATGGTCCTCTTTTGCTTCCTACCTCCTGAATGTTAGGTGTCCAGGAGGAAGCTGTCATGGCCCATCTGTCCGTCTTTCAGGCAGTCTCTCAAAGGGTGCTTCAGAGGGCAGGATCCTCACCCACCACCCCACTCACAACCCCTGTTGGAGATGACTGAGAAGACTTCTGGACCACTGAGCCCCTCTCACTACTCTGTGGCCCCCTTATTAACCTTGGCACAGTTGCCTTGAAATTGGTTAGCACAGGTGATTGTGCTGAAAATGAACAGAAAGATTCTCATGCTAGCTTGGTTGCCTGTTATGAACTGAAGACTTTTAAAACTCAGTCTGGTGAAGTTTCCTTTGTTTCTGCATTCCAGATTGTGATTAACATAAACTGGTTATGTTAATCACAACTAGTGAACTCATTAGCTAGGAAGAATTTATAGGCCAAATATTAAAATTTCAGGAAGTGGTGATAAGTAATCTTGTGAAATAAGTATTATCTCATTAGGATTAAAGGAGAATATAAGTGAAAGTGTCTGATCCTTGACACATTTATTCTGAGTCTTTGAAGGTCAGTGCTGTGCAGATTTACAGTCACCTTTCATATTTGTGTGTATGTTAAAATGAAATCTCAATCCTGAGCTCTGGCCCCACGTTTGCAGCCCACTTTAGTTGTATAAAACAAAAGTGGATCTCACCGCTTATAGAGCTCTCTATCACTTGAAGCTCAGTATATAAAGAGCAACTCTTTTCCCTGTCCCTTCTCGCATGCATTCGTTTCTCCTCCTTTGCACCACACTCTTATTATTTTTGTTACTGTACTACCACCTTCTTATTTACCCAGCTTCACTCCTATTTCTCTCTTGCTCTGCTATACCAAGTCAGCTGCCAAATGCTGTCCATTCTACTTCTCTTCTACCTCTTAAAATGATTCGGATATTCTTCCTGTCTAGATTCTCTCCTAGTCTCTCTCCCTTTTTTAAGGCCTGTCTGCGCCCAGCCTAACCAACCTGACCAGGCTTCTTTTCCTCTATTTCCTTCCTGGTCCCCGTGCTCCAAGTAACCTCCAAGTACTTAGCACACCCCATACTTCTTTGTCATTATGCCATCATTCGTCTTGTATCCTTTGCTTGTGAATGTTCTCCCTGTTGGATTCCACATATCCAGATCCTAGTCATCTTTCAAGAACAACTCAAATGTCACGTCTTCAGAAGAGGGTAATTTGAACTCTGCAATTGGAAGTAGTCTCTTCCTCCTCTCCTGTAGCTGTCTGTTCCTTTTACTGAATTTTAGATGTCTTTCTGGTTCATTTAGAGTTGTTTATGTGTGTTTTCTCTTCCCGCTTAGATTGTAATCTTGAGGTCAGGAGCTGTGAGTTATCACCATATCCCCATAGGGCTGATGTAGTGCATAAAGCATTCCTTATACTTCGGAAGGGCTCAGTGAAACATCTGTCCCAAACACTTTTAAAAGAGTCTTCCTTGTAGTTCAGATATCTAATGTTAAACAACAGCGTGGCAACAAGTTGCCTGTATAGTATAGTGAGCTCTGAACTGCTATGAGAGCAACTTGACATTTTCATATGATCCACTTTCTTTAAGAGGGACATACCTCTATTTTTTTTTTCTTTTTTTTTTTAATGTTAGAGCCAGGAAATAATAGTATAAGGCAGAAACCGATCTCTCATGATCCTTTGGGGATTAATTAAATGCCATACTCCTTAGTATACTGCCTAAATATTGGACATTCAAACCAAATTTTAGGTACTTGGTGCTTGCTTATTTTATTTCTAAGGTTGACATAATACCTCCCGTTCTTATGAATGTTACCTTAAATTGAATGCTATCTTTGCATGTGTAAAATAGGAATAACAGTAATGATAACTTTGTCACAGGATTATTTTGAGTATTAAATGGGCTGATTTATTTAAAGCACATAGCACAGGGGAGACCTTCAAGATGACGGAGTAGTAAGACGTGGAGATCACCTTCCTCCCCACAAATGCATCAGAAATACATCTACATGTGGAACAACTCCTACAGAACACCTACTGAACGCTGGCAGAAGACCTCAGACTTCCCAAAAGGCAAGAAACTCCCCACGTACCTGGGTAGGGCAAAAGAAAAAAGAAAAAACAGAGACAAAAGAATAGGGACGGGACCTGCACCAGTGGGAGGGAGCTGTGAAGGAGGAAAGGTCTCCACACACTAGGAAGCCCCTTCACTGGCAGAGACAGGGGCGGGGGTGTGGGTGAAGAGGGGGGGAAGCTTCGGAGTCACAGAGGAGAGCGCAGCCACCAGGGTGCAGAGGGCAAAGCGGAGAGATTCCTGCACAGAGGATCGCTACCAACCAGCTCTCACCAGCCTGAGAGGCTTGTCTACTCACCTGCCGGGATGGGTGGGGGCTGGGAGCTGAGGCTCAGGCTTCGGAGGTCAGACCCCAGGGAGAGGACTGGGGTTGGCTGTGTGAACACAGCCTGAAGGGGCCTAGTGCACCACAGCTAGCCGGGAGGGAGTCCGGGAAAAAGTCTGGACCTACCCAAGAGGCAAGAGAATGTTGTTTCTGGGTGTGTGAGGAGAGAGAATTCAGAGACGGGCGCGAGCCGTGGCTATCAGCGCGGACCCCAGAGACGGGCATGAGACGCTAAGGCTGCTACTGCAGCCACCAACAAGCCTGTGTGCATGCACAGGTCACTATCCACACCTCCCCTCCTGGGAGCCTGTGCAGCCTGCCACTGCCAGGGTCCCGTGATCCAGGGACAGCTTCCCCAGGAGAACACATGGTATGCCTCAGGCTGTTGCAACGTCAAGCTGGCCTCTGCTGCTGCAGGCTCCCCCCGCATTCCGTACCCCTCCCTCCCCCCGCCTGAGTGAGCCAGAGCCACTTAATCAGCTGCTCCTTTAACCCCATCCTGTGTGAGCGAAGAACAGATGGCAAAAGGCGACCACCTACACACAGAGGCAGGGCCAAATCCAAAGCTGAACCCCAGGAGCTGTGCGAACAAAGAAGAGAAAGGGAAATCTCTCCCAGCAGCCTCAGGAGCAGCAGATTAAATCTCAGCAATCAACTTGATGTACACTGCATCTCTGGAATACCTGAGTAGACAACGAATCATCCCAAAATAGAGGCAGTGGACGTTGGGAGCAACTGTGGACTTGGGGTTTGCTTTCTGCATCTAATTTGGTTCTGGTTTTATGTTTATCTTAGTTTAGTATTTAGAGTTTATTATCATTGGTAGATTTGTTTATTGATTTGGTTGCTCACTTTTTTTTAATATAGATATTTTTCCCTTTTTCTCTTTGTGAGTGTGTATGTGTATGCTTCTTTGTGTGATTTTGTCTGTATAGCTTTGCTTTTACCATTTGTCCTAGGGTTCTGGCTGTCTTTTTTTGTTTTGTATAGTTTTTAGTGCTTGATATCATTGGTAGATTTGTTTTTTGGTTTGGTTGCTCTCTTTATTTTTTTTAATGATTTTTTAAATTTTTTTATTTTAATAACTTCCTTTTCTTTTCTTTTTTCTTTCTTTCTTTCTTTTTTTCCTCCCTTTTCTTCTGAGCCGTGTGGCTGACAGGGTCTTGGTGCTCTGGCCAGGTGTCAGACCTGTGCCTCTGAGGTGGGAGAGCCGAGTTCAGGACAGTGGTCCACCAGAGACCTCCTGTTACCACATAATATCAAATGGCGAAAGCTCTCCCAGAGAACTCCATCTCAACGCTAAGACCCACCTCCACTCAATGACCAGCAAGCTCCACTGCTGGACACCCTATGCCAAACAACTAGCAAGACAGGAACACAACCCCACCCATTAGCACAGAGGCTACCTAAAATCATAAAAAGGTCACAGACACCCCAAAACATACCACCAGATGTGGTCCTGGCCTTCAGAAAGACAAGATCCAGCCTCATCCACCAGAACACAGGCACCGGTCCCCTCCACCAGGAAGCCTACACAACCCCCTGAACCAAGCTTAGCCACTGGAGGCAGACACCAAAAACAATGGGAACGATGAAACTGCAGCCTGCAAAAAGGAGACCCCAAACACAGTAAGATAAGCAAAATGAGAAGACAGAGAAACACACAGCAGATGAAGGAGCAAGGTAAAAACCCACCAGACCTAACAAATGAAGAGGAAATAGGCAGTCTACGTGAAAAAGAATTCAGAGTAATGATAGTAAAGATGATCCAGAATCTTGGAAATAGAATGGAGGAAATACAAGAAACATTTAACAAGGACCTAGAAGAACTAAAGAGCAAGCAGGCAATGATGAGCAACACGATAAATGAAATTAAAAATTCTGTAGAAGGAATCAATAGCAGAATAACTGAGGCAGAAGAACGTATAAGTGACCTGGAAGATTAAATAGTGGAAATAACTACTCTAGAGCAAAACAAAGAAAAAAGAATGAAAAGAATTGAGGACAGTCTCAGAGACTCTGGGACAACATTAAACGCACCAACATTCGAATTATAGGGGTCCCAGAAGAAGAGAAAAAGAAAGGGAATGAGGAAATATTTGAAGAGATTATAGTTGAAAACTTCCCTAATATGGGAAAGGAAATAGTTAATCAAGTCCAGGAAGCACAGAGAGTCCCATAGAGGATAAATCCAAGGAAAAACATGCCAAGAAACATATTAATCAAACTATCAAAAATTAAAGAAAAAATATTAAAAGCAACAAGGGAAAAACAACAAATAACATACAAGGGAATCCCCGTAAGGTTAACAGCTGATCTTTCAGCAGAAACTCTGCAAGCCAGAAGGGACTGGCAGGACATATTTAAACTGTGTTAAAAGGGAAAAACCTACAACCAAGATTACTCTACCCAGCCAGGATCTCATTCAGATATGACGGAGAAATTAAAACCTTTACAGACAAGCAAAAGCTGAGAGAGTTCAGCACCATCAAACCAGCTTTACAGCAAATGCTAAAGGAACTTCTCTAGGCAAGAAACACAAGAGAAGGAAAAGACCTATAATAACAAACCCAAAACAATTAAGAAAATGGTAATAGGAATGTACATATCGATAACTACCTTAAATGTAAATGGATTAAATGCTCCCACCAAAAGACATAGACTGGCTGAATGGATACAAAAACAAGACCCATATATACAGTGTCTACAAGAGACCCACTTCAGACCTAGGGACACATACAGACTGAAAGTGAGGGGATGGAAAAAGATATTCCATGCAAATGGAAATCAAAAGAAAGCTGGAGTAGCAATTCTCATATCAGACAAAATAGACTTTAAAATAAAGACTATTATAAGAGACAAAGAAGGACACTACATGATGATCAAGGGATCAATCCAAGAAGAAGATATAACAATTGTAAATATTTATGCATCCAACATAGGAGTACCTCAATACATAAGGCAAATGCTAACAGCCATAAAAGGGGAAATTGACAGTAACACAATCATAGTAGGAGACTTTAACACCCCACTTTCACCAATAGACAGATCATCCAGACAGAAAATTAATAAGGAAACACAAGCTTTAAATGATACATTAAACAAGATGGACTTAATTGATATTTATAGGACATTCCATCCAGAAACAACAGAATACACTTTCTTCTCAGTGCTCATGCAACATTCTCCAGGATAGATCATACCTTGGGTCACAAATCAAGCCTTGGTAAATTTAAGAAAATTGAGATCTTATCAAGTATCTTTTCCGACCACAACACTAAGAGACTAGATATCAGTTACAGGAAAAAAACTGTAAAAAGTACAAACACATGGAGGCTAAACTACGCTACTATGTAACCAAGAGATCACTGAAGAAATCAAAGAGGAAATAAAAAAAATACCTAGAAACAAATGACAATGAAAATACGACGACCCAAAACCTATGGGACGCAGCAAAAGCAGTTCTAAGAGGGAAGTTAATAGCAATACAATCCTACCTCAAGAAAAGAAAAATCTCAAACAACCTAACCTTACACCTAAAGCAATAGAGAAAGAAGAACAAAAATCCCCCAAAGTTAGCACAGGGAAAGAAATCATAAAGATTAGATCAGAAATAAGTGAAAAAGAAATGAAAGAAATGATAGCAAAGATCAATAAAACTAAAAGCTGGTTCTTTGAGAAGATAAACAAAATTGATTAACCATTAGCCAGACTCATCAAGAAAAAAAGGGAGAAGACTCAAATCAACAGAATTAGAAATTAAAAAGGAGAAGTAACAACTGACACTGCAGAAATACAAAAGATCATGAGAGATTACTACAAGCAACTCTATGCCAATAAAATGGACAACTTGGAAGAAATGGACAAATTCTTAGAAAAGCACAACTTGCCAAGAGTGAATCAGGAAGAAATAGAAAATATGAACAGACCAATCACAAGCACTGAAATTGAAACTGTGAATAAAAATCTTCCAACAAACAAAAGCCCAGGACCAGATGGCTTCACAGGCGAATTCTATCAAACATTTAGAGAAGAGCTAATCCCTATCCTTCTCAAACTCTTCCAAAATATAGCAGAGGGAGGAACACTCCCAAACTCATTCTACGAGGCCACCATCACCCTGATACCAAAACCAGACAAGGATGTCACAAAGAAAGAAAACTACAGGCCAATATCACTGATGAACATAGATGCAAAAATCCTCAACAAAATACTAGCAAACAGAATCCAACAGCACATTAAAAGGATCATATACCATGATCAAGTGGGATTTATCCTAGGAATGCAAGGATTCTTCAAAATATGCAAATCAATCAGTGTGATAAACCATGTTAACAGATTGAAGGAGAAAAACCATATGATCATCTCAATAAAGACAGAAGGAGCTTTTGACAAAATTCAGCATCCATTTATGATAAAAACCCTCCAGAAAGTAGGCATAGAGGGAACTTACCTCAACATAGTGAAGGCCATATATGACAAACCCACAGCCAACATTGTTCTCAATGGTGAAAAACTGAAACTGTTTCCTCTAAGATCAGAAAAAAGACAAGGTTGTCCACTCTCACCAGTGTTATTCAACATAGTTTTGGAAGTTTTAGCCACATCAATCAGAGAAGAAAAAGAAATAAAAGGAATCCAAATCGGAAAAGAAGAAGTAAAGCTGTCACTGTTTGCAGATGACATGATACTACACATAGAGAATCCTAAAGATGCTACCAGAAAACTGCTAGAGCTAATCAATGAATTTGGTAAAGTGGCAGGATACAAAATTAATGCACAGAAGTCTCTTGCATTCCTATACACTAATGATGAAAAATCTGAAGGAGAAATTAAGGAAACACTTCCATTTACCATTGCAACAAAAAGAATAAAATACCTAGGAGTAAACCTATCTAAGGAGACAAAAGTATGTATGCAGAAAACTGTAAGACACTGATAAAAGAAATTAAAGATGATATAAGCAGGTGGAGAGATATACCATGTTCTTGGATTGGAAGAATCAACATTGTGAAAATGACTCTACTACCCAAAGCAGTCTAGAGATTCAGTGCAATCCCTGTCAAACTACCAGTGGCATTTTTCACAGAACTAGAACAAAAAATTTCACAATTTGTATGGAAACACAAAAGACCCTGAATAGCCAAAGCAATCCTGAGAAAGAAAAACGGAGCTGGAGAAATCAGGTTCCTGGACTTCAGACTATACTACAGAACTACAGTAATCAAGACAGTATGTTACTGGTACAAAAACAGAAATACAGATCAATGGAACAAGATAGAAAGCCCAGAGATAAACCCACACACATACAGACACCCTATTTTTGATAAAGGAGGCAGGAATGTACAGTGGAGAAAAGACAGCCTCTTCAATAAGTGGTGCTGGGAAAACTGGACAGCTACATGTAAAAGAATGAAATTAGAACACTCCCTAACACCATACACAAAAATAAACTCAAAATGGATTAAAGACCTAAATGTAAGGCCAGACACTATCAGACTCTTAGAGGAAAATATAGGCAGAACACTCTATGACATAAATCACAGCAAGATCCTTTTGACCCACCTCCTAGAGAAGTGGAAATAAAAACAAAAATAAACAAATGGGACTTAATGAAACTTAAAAGGTTTTGCACAGCAAAGGAAAACAAGATGAAAAAACAACCCTCAGAATGGGAGAAAATATTTGCAAATGAAGCAACTGACAGAGGATTAATCTTCAAAATATACAAGCAGCTCATGCAGCTCAATATCAAAAAAAACCAAACAACCCAATCCAAAAATGGGCAGAAGACCTAAATAGACATTTCTCCAAAGAACATATACAGATTGCCAACAAACACATGAAAGGATGCTCAACATCACTAAAAACTAAAAATAGAACTAACCATATGACCCAGCAATCCCACTACTACTGGGCATATACCCTGAGAAAACCATAATTCAAAAAGAGTCATGTACCACAATGTTCATTGCAGCTCTATTTACAATAGCCAGGACATGGAAGCAACCTAAGTGTCCATCAACAGATGAATGGATAAAGAAGATGTGGCACATATATACAGTGGAATATTACTCAGCTATAAAAAGAAACAAAACTGAGTTATTTGTAGTGAGGTGGATGGACCTAGAGTCTGTCATACAGCAAGTAAGTCAGAAAAACAGATACCGTATGCTAACACGTATATGTGGAATCTAAAAAAAAAGGTTCTGAAGAACCTAGGGGCAGGACAGGAATAAAGATGCAGATGTAGAGAATGGACTTGAGGACACGGGGAGGGGGAAGGGTAAGCTGGGACGAAGTGAGAGAGTGGCATGGACATATATACACCACCAAATGTAAAATCGATAGCTAGTGGGAAGCAGCCACATAGCACAGGGCGATTAGCTCCGTGCTTTGTGAGCACCTGGAGGGGTGGGATAGGGAGGGTGGGATAGGGAGGGTGGGAGGGAGACGCAAGAGGGAGGAGATATGGGGATATATGTATATGTATAGCTGATTCACTCTGTTATAAAGCGGAAACTAACACATCATTGTAAAGCAATTGTACTCCAATGAAGTTGTTAAATAAATAAAGCACATAGCACAGCACCCCACACATATTAAATGGTCAATAAAGCCAAGGAGTTATAATTACTACTAGGAATTTACAATTTGAGAGTTAAGATTGTTGGTGGTATAAAGGCAAGTGTACTGCTGGTTTTTGTGTATTGAACTGTGCCAAGTAGTTTCCTAGGAATTAGATTAGCCCTGAAATGTTATGTCAGCTGAGAATTTTGGTTTCTAGGTGACAGTGCTACCGTAGGAAACAGCACTGGCATTCTCTTAAGAGAAGAAAACCTTTCAGTGGGAATGTATAGTACCTTTTTCTTTCTTCTCAACTCTCAGATTAAAATGATAGTCAATGTAAAGGAGAGAATAGAGAGACTCCGCAAAAAGGATCAGGAGCTACAGAACTTAGGAGGAACTGCTAACAGATGGGAGAAATGAGAACAAAATGGTTTTGTTTTTTTTTTTCTATTAAGCACGCACTTTACTAGTAGAAATGAAAAACTCCATAATAGGAAGGAAAACCTGTATCAGAAATATAAGTGATTCAGACATGAATTCCCAAAGTATACAACCTCTCCTTCGCATAAACTAGTGGGATAAACATTGAACATAAGGAGTGAAATATAGAAATAGTAACATGGAGGAATTTCTTCAAGAGGGGTGTAAGTGGAACCTGATTAAAGGAGCCAAAGATAGTGAACACATTTTTCCCTTTTGTAAAAGAGGAACATGTTTAACTTGGGGGTGAGAGCTGGTAGACCCATCAAGCTGCAGTGAGCAGAACTATATGATGCCTGGGCTTCCTTCTAGGGTCACAGCAAAGTCTGCATAGTAGGACTTCCAACTGAAATGGAGAATGCAGTGATGTTTACTGAAACGAAACAAACTGTGAGTTAAGTAATGGCATAATCTCTATTTTACAGCAGACTAGAACTTAGAACTGAGTGTCTGATCCCCACTCCCCAACCCCCTTCCTCCCCGCCCCCCACTTGTTCCATCTGTAGCCTTCCCGTCTCTGTTGGTGGTGGCTCCATCTTTCCACTTGATTGGGCTAAAACCATGTTAGTCATCCTTTGCTCCTCTTTCTCTCGTGCTCCATGGTCAATCTATCAGGAAATTCTGCAGAGCTTTATCTTCAAAATATAACTAGAATCAGATCACTTCTCAACGTTACCATGACTTTTACCCCAGTGCCAGCCATCATCTGTCATCTGTCATCTGTCATCTTGTGCCTGAATGATCACAGTAGCCTGTTCTCTCTGCTTTTGCGTTACCGCACTATAATCTGTTCTCCCCCCCCACCCCAAGGTTGATATTTATTTATTTATTTACTTATTTAGTATAGTTGATGTATAATATTACATAAGTTTTAGGTGTACAACATAGTGATTCACAGTTTTAAAGGTTATATTCCACTTATAATTAGTATAAATTTTTGACTGTATTCCTATATTCCGTGTTGTACTATATATCCTTGTAGCTTAGTTATATTACACATAGTAATTTGTACCTCTTAATCCTCTGCCCTCTTCCCCTTCCCTCTCCCCACTGTTAACCACTAGTTTGTTCTCTATATCTGTGTTTCTTTTTTGTTATATTCACTAATTGTATTTTTTAGATTCCACATATAAGTGGTATCATACAATATTTGTCTTTCTCTGTCTGACTTATTTTACTTAGCATAATACCCTTCAAGTCCATCCATGTTGTTGCAAATTTCATTCTTTTTTTATGGCTGAGTAGTCCATTTTATTTTTATATATTTTTATATGAAATATATTTTATATATATGTTCCACATTTTCTTTATCCATTCATCTGTCATTGAACACTTACGTTGCTTCTATAATCTGTTCTCTTTTTTTAAGATTTTTTTTTTTGATGTGGACCATTTTTAATGTCTTTATTGAATTTGTTACAACATTGCTTCTGTTCTATGTTTTGGTTTTTTGGCCACGAGGCACATGGGATCTTAGCTCCCCAACCAGGGATCGAACCCTCACCCCCTGCATTGGAAGGTGAAGTCTTAACCGCTGGACTGCCAGGGAAGTCAGAATATGTTCTTAATACATCAGCCAGTCATCCCTTTTCCCCCTACTTTTCTAAAAGTCAGATTTCTTAAGGTATAATTTACAAACAGTAAAATTCACTCTTTTTAGGAGTAGAGTTCTATGAATTTTGACAACACACATAGTCTTGGACCGACCATCTTAGTCAAGAAATAGAACATTTCTATTGCCCCCCAAAGTTCCCTTATGCCCTTTTGTAATCATCCCTCCTCCCACCCCCAACCCCTGGCAGTTAGTCTCTTTTTTCTCCCTTTAGTTTTGTCTTTCCTAGAATGTCATGTAAATGGGATATATTTGTAGTGTTTTGAGTCTGCCTTCTTTCTCTGAGCATAATGCATTTGAGATTCATCCATACATAGTACATACATAGTGCATCATATTGCAGGTATACTGTTGCAGGTAAATATTGCTATTCTGATTACTGATACAGCTTTTCACATAGGAAACAGCAGTAAACTTCCATACCTTAATTCATCAAAAGGCAGCTAAAAAAATTTTAAGCAGCTACTATAACACAGGTCATATTTAAATTCCAGGTTCCCCAAACCCCATCCCACCCTCATTTGGAAAGCAACCCAACGTCTGCTCCTGAGCTTGCACCGCGTAATCTCTTGTAGGAAGAAATGCAGTGTTTGCTTCATAGCTGCCTTGATTGTACTGGGGACTTAGTCCATAGGTTAGCTTTTCGTTTTATTTATGGTTTCCTTTTCTGTGCAAAAGCTTATAAGTTTGATTAGGTCCCATAGCACTCTGTTTCTCTATTAAACATTACATTCTGCCGCCTTGTACAGTGTGTCTTTACTAGATTGTAACCTTCTTAAATGTCTGTCTTACTTTTTGTCTTTTTGTATCTTAAACATGGATTTAATTTATTAAAATTTTATCTGATGAGACACCTGTTCCATTACTATGCTTAGAATACATACTTGTTTTTTTCCCTTAAAATAAGAAAAAATGTGGAAGAGAATTATTGTGGACCTTATGATAGACAATATTTTTGATAAAAATACAAATTAAATTCTGTTTCAATATATTCCACCATGAAGAGAAAGATTGTAACATTTCTTAGGCCTGGAATATGTCATTTTCTGCATATTGTATTTGAAGCCAAGTATTTTGCAAAGCACAAAAAAATTGTAGCTACACTTGGTGGTTTGTGATGTGTTAGAATTGCATGTGAGAAAATACTAGCAGTTTATATAGCCAGGGCTTGTGGGGAAATGTATAAGGCAGCAGTTCTCAAATTGTGGCCTGTGGATCACTGGGGTTTACTCAGACCCTTTCAGGGAGTCTGCAAGGTCATACTATTTTCATAATGCTAATAAAGTTATTTGCCTTTTTCATTTTGACATTTTTTTTCTTGCAGTGAAAAGCAGTGGCGCATTTAAAAAAAACATTGCTGTGCTGCTGTAACATGAATCAACGCAGTGGCACCACACTTGAACTAATAATCATTGTATTCTTCACCACCATGCACACACTGCTTAAAAAAAAAGAAAGGCAGTTTCACTTAGAGCAAAGCAGTGAAAATTGCTTTTATTAAATCTCAATCCTTGAGCGCACTTGTTTTTTTCTAATAAAACGAAGGTCCTCTGCCCCCGATTAAAAAATGGGCAGAGGAGGGCTTCCCTGGTGGCGCAGTGGTTGGGAGTCTGCCTGCCCCGGTCTGGGAAGATCCCACGTGCCGCGGAGCGGCTGGGCCCGTGAGCCATGGCTGCTGAGCCTGCGCATCCGGAGCCTGTGCTCCGCAACGGGAGAGGCCACAACAGTGAGAGGCCCGCGTACCACCAATAAAAAAAATAAAAAATAAAAATAAAAAAAATGGGCAGAGGACCTTCTTTTCCAAAGAAGATATACAGATGGCCAACAGGCACATGAAAAGATGCTCAGTGTCATTAATCATCAGGAAAATACAAATCAAAACCACAGTGAGGTATCACTCACCCCTGTCAGAGTGGCTATCATCAAAAAGACAAGAAATAACAAGAGTTGGTGAGGATGTGGCGAAAAAGGAACCCTTGTGCACTGTCAGTGGGAATGTAAATTGATGCAGCCACTGTGGAAAACAGTATGGAAGTTCCTCAAAAAATAAAAAATAGAACTATCATATGATCCAGCAGTTCCACTTCTGGGCATTTATCTGAAGAAAACAAAAACACTAATTCGACAAGGTAATGCACCCTAATGTCATAGCAGCATTATTTACAATAGCCAAGACGTGAAGTAACCTAAGTGCCCACTGACAGATGAATGGATAAAGAAGATGTGGGGGCATGTGTATGTATACATAGACACACACACTGTGGAATATTACTCAGCCATAAAAAAGAATGAAATCTTGCCATTTGTGACAACAAGGATGGACCTGCTGGGGGTGTTTTGCTTAGTAAAATAAGTGAGACAGAGGAAGACAAATACTGTATGTGGCATCTAAAAAACCAAACAAACAAATGAATATAACAAACAGATACAGAGCACAAACTAGTGGTTACCACAGGGGAGAAAAGGGCGAAATAGGTGAAGGGAATTAAGATGTACAAACCGGCAGTTATAAATAAGTCACAGAGATGTAATGTATAGCAAAGGGAGTGTAGTCAGTATTTTATAACTTTGTATGGTAAGTAATCTATAAAAATACTGAATCACTATGTTGTACACCTGAAACCAATATATTGTAAGTCAACTATACTTCAATTAACTTTTAAAAAGTTCTTATTAAGCACTTCTGCTATATAATAAAATACCATTGGTTTTCTTAAGAAAAACACTTGTGCAGTCATTTAAAATGCTAGCTGAACTAGCTACTTCTTTCTTGGAACCTTCCATTTTTACTTGAAGGATGACTAGTGGACAAACTATGGAGTTATTCACACTTGGGTGTGTGGCAGACAGCTTCTCAAAAATGAATGAAGTGAGCCTGTTACTTCAAGGGGGAAAAAAGTTATATTTGCCAGTGATAAAATTTGCATGAAAATAGGAATTTTGTGCCCATTATCATTAGCCTCAAGAGTGAAATTAACAGGGCTTCCCTGGCGGCTCAGTGGTTAAGAATCTGCCTGCCAATGCAGGGGGCATGGGTTCGAGCCCCGGTCCAGGAAGATCCCACATGCTGCAGAGCAGCTAAGCCCATGTGCCACAACTACTGAGCCTGCGCTCTGGAGCCCATGAGCTGCAACTGTTGAGCCCACGTGCCACAGCTACTGAAGCCTGCATGCCTAGAGCCTGTGCTCCGCAACAAGAGAAGCCGCCACAATGAGAAGACCGCACACTGCAACGAAGAGTAGCCCCCGCTCGCCACAACTAGAGAAAGCCCATGCACAGCAACGAAGACCCAATGCAGCCAAAAATAAATAAATAAAATAAAATTTTTTTAAAAAGTTTAACAAATGTGGTTTTTCAGATATTGTGTAATGAAATGTAACAACATCTGGAAGAGCTGCATAACTCAGTGACCAGTGTCTTCCAGGTGACCAATGCACGATGTTACAAAATCATCCATGGGTAAAAGATCCATTCAACTATAATATAGTCCGTGGGATTTTAATGTAATATAGTTTTTTTTAAATTCACTGATAAGGTTTCAGATTCCACACTGCAAGTAACCTTTAAGAAATTGCCACTTGTTGAATTTTAGTGTAGTATCAAAGAAGAATATCCTCAGTTATCTGAAAAGGTTATTGAAATATTCCTCCCTTTTCCAGCTACACATCTGTGTAAGGCCAGATATTTTTCCCCCCACAAAGTTCAACTAAAGTAACATACAGCAACAGATTGAATGCAGGAGAATTCTGCATTGAATTATGAGAATCTGGCTATCTTCTGTTTAAGCCAGAAATTAAAGAGGTTTGCAAAAATGTAGAAGGATGCCCCTCATCTAAATTTTTTGTTTTGGAAAACAGTTACCTTTCCTTTAAAAATGTAATTTATGTGCTAGTGTAATGGTTTTATTATATTTAAATGAATTAGTAAATAAGCATTTAAATTTTTTCTCACTTTTAATTTCTAGTATTGTAAATATCAATAGCTGTAACCCACAGGAAAAAAGCCCTCAGGGTCCTTGAGAGTATAGATGGTCTCAAGACCAGAAAGTTTGCCAAGTGCTATTCTAGGTCAGTGTGCAGGGTTGGAATAGTAGCTGCTTGGTTTGTTGGGTGGACAAGAATGCTTTCATTGTATAGCTGGCAGGCTGACACATAGAACACGTTATAGAACAGAACTCTCTGTGTCTCAGTTTGGCATGATTTTTAGCAGGATGTGTCTAAGCACTTGCTGGTAAAGCAGCTAGAAATAGACGCTTGACTGTAGAGCAGCTCCTAAAATCCAGCATGGTTCTAAAAATCTTAGGGTGTGAAATATAACCTTATATATGAGAGAACTTTCTGGTAGCTCTTTGTCTATTAAGACATGGGGGAATGTAGTTAAAGAATTAATGGTTTTCATAATGACCATATAAAATGTTTCAACTCAACAGCTGACCTATACTAATACATTATTTGGCAGTCTTCAAGTCTGTTTTTAGTGCGTTTGGCTAACCTGCTTTCAGCATGTCTCAAATGCATGTATGTAGTTTCTTTTTGCATTTCTGTAAGAATTCTTTACTTCAGAGTGTAGAGTAATTCCTCCTTTCTTTATCGTGAATCCAGCGTCTCTGGAAACAGTCACCTCAGTGGGAGGGCCTGAGAGATGATACATTTCTGTTGATGCTTTGGTAGAGTCTGAAGTATAGGATACAGAGGGGCTGTAAAATAAGATTGCTGGCCTTTAATTTTTTTTTTTTTTTTTGTGGTACGCGGGCCTCTCACTGTTGTGGCCTCTCCTGTTGGGGAGCACAGGCTCCAGACGCGCAGGCTCGGCGGCCATGGCTCACGGGCCCAGCCGCTCCACGGCATGTGGGATCTTCCTGGACCGGGGCACGAACCCGTGTCCCCTGCATCGGCAGGCGGATTCTCAACCACTGCGCCACCAGGGAAGCCCCTGGCCTTTGATTTTAATCCATGTTCTGTAGTTTATAATAAATTCTTTTTGTTAAAAGGCTTTTTGTAAAACTTCCATAATGGTAGTTTGAGTTGAAATATATGAAATTTCAAATAACACTGTGAAATAAATTAGAACTTCTAATTATGTGATATTTGGTAGTTTTCAAAGTTGTTCAAACTTTTTTAAAAGTTTTACTGTAAATTATAAAATACCATGAACTATATTAGGAGTCAGTTTTAACCAGATTTTCTTGATACAGATTTATTTGAAAAATAAACTGGTCCAGTATAGAAGAAACCATTAAATGAAACATCAGAACATTTTTTCTGAAACCATGCATTTTGCTCTGCAGTGGGTGGGTAGTATGCTTATTGCCAGAAAATGGAGATGAGAACAGGTAGTGCTAATCAGCCTCTTCGTAAGGTATTTAACACATGGCCAAGACTGCACCTTGAAAAACAGATTGTGAGGAAAGTCAGTGACTAAGTATGGTTAGTCACACAGAGTAGAGCACAGCATAGAGAAACTGTGGAGGAGGAAGAGCTGGTTTAACCAAAATTCAACCCAGACTTCTAGAAGTCTTAAGTGATGTCTCTGGAGGGTCTCCATTGATTTGAGAGTTATAGCAAAAGAAAAAAACAATAGTACCAAACCTTAAGACACTGAGTTTGGGAAGTTTAAATGTTTAATCTACTTTTTAGGGAATGGCAATATGCTTCAGAACATGAAGGGTATAGAAAAGCTAAGTCATCTAAATAAAACACCATCTAAAGAAAAGTGCCCCCCCACAAAAACAGGCTCCCTTCATATTTTATAGATCAGGAGTCTGAAAAACTTCTAAATTGCTTTTTTAAAAAAATGCCTATTGGCCCTTAATTATATGAAAAGCTGCTGAATCTCACTGTAATTCACTTTAAAATTAATTACATCAGAAAAGTAATTAACGCAAATGAAAACTAACTGCTGGTAAGGGGTAGAGCAGTTTAAGTTCAGGCAGCATCTCATGTGATCCTGCTGCTCTCTTTGAAGACTCTTCATCAGTTACCTGCTATCCTGGGTTTTCTTCCTCTTTGTCTGTTTCATTTTGTTTTCTTTGCAGCTCCTCCTTCTTTCTGATCTTTAAATTTCTGAATTTTCAGGCTTTCATCCTGGGTCCTCTTCTCACCCACACCCGTGGCTTCAATTACCATGTGGAAGGTTATGAGCTCCCAATATGTATCCTTAGCTTAGAGCTGCTTCTGAACTCTAGACCCAGATAGCCAGCTGTTTCCTCAGCACATCCAAAACTTCAAATCTCCCCCTCCTGTTTTTTTGCCAAATGGTATAGCCATCCACCAGCTGCTTAGCAGAAACCTGGGGATCCTCTCTTAGCCTCATAAACAATCACCAAATCCTATTTTGTTGAGTCTTGCATTTCTCTCATTCATCTGCCCCCCTAAGGAAGCCCCCCCACCCCTAGTTCTTAGGTAGAATCCTAAGATTTGAGAATTATACATTCTCAAGGTACCCTGTACTTGTTGAAAATTTATAACATTTTCAACAATTATATTCACTTGCTTATGTTAACTTTTTGTTTTCGTTGCTTTAGAACAAAATTTAATTTTTAAATTCCTTTAGAAAAGACATTCAGGGAGAAGACGAAGACAGTCTTGGTTTTTATTACGTCCCTGGGGGCTAGCAGAGTGCCGGGCACAGAAGCATCATTAAATATTTATTGAGGGAAAAAATGAAGAGAAATTTGTTTTAGGAAAATCCATAACATGAATGGATAGTGTGAACGGTGAATTCCTGAAGACAGACTTGCAAACATTGGGAATTCCTTGGTGCTGGGAATTCCCTGGGACTCTGTGCTTCTACTGCAGGGGGCCTGGGTTTGATCCTTGGTCCGGAAACTAAGATCCCACAAGCCGAGTGATGTGCCCCCCCCCCCAAAAAAAAAGATCTCTGATAGTCAAGCCATAGAAGGGAGCTAAGGAATTGGCAGTAGGATTGAGAGACGTAGGGTATTTGCAGAAGTGGAAGTTGTGAGACTTACTGACTGTCGTCACATTTGGGAAGTAAGAGAACAGGGTGTCGAGAATGCTGAGGGAATCATGATATCATTCCTTAAGACATTTGGGTATGAAGGGAAGAATAATGACTTTAGTTTTGGACGTGTTGACTTGAAAGAACCTTCTGTGGGACACCTAGATGGAGAGAACCAATAGGCAGTAATAAAAATAAAACTAGAATCCAGGAGAGAGACACAGGCTTTACTTCATCACTGAGCAAAACCAGTAAAATACTATTGATAATTCAAGTGTACAGAGTTGGTAGATGTTTTGGTACTTTTTAACTTGGGAGTGGAAGCACATATTGCCTATCATATGGAGATGGCATTTTTTACATTAGTGTCATTTAACATCCTGTGAATGTTAACTAATAATAGCTGTGAAGCTATACGTTTACTCTTAATGTTAAGCTAGCAGATCTGTGTTTTAATTATGTATTTTGTTAATGCTAATTTATACCTGTTTTCCTTCCTAAAGACAAAAATAAAACTTAGTGGGGTTTATAAAAATCCATCAGACTGTAAACTCCATGAGGACTTGCTGCCATGTGATTAAAATTTTTTTCCTCTTATTTCTCTAGGGCCTATTCCCTGGTGGATTCCAGTCAAGTGTCTACATTTCTGATTTCCATTCTACTTATAGTCTATGGTAGTTTCAGGTAAGATGCTCTCAAAATGGGATTGATTTCTGTTGGAAGTGGAAGAAGCGTTGCTCTGAAAATGTTGGCACCAAAACTTATTGCTTCTGTGAGGAAAAACATGACTTTGACAGGAATTGAGTTTAATAGGATAATTCTGATATTTATTCTTTGGTTGGCTTCTGTTAAAACACTTCTTGGTTTTGCTTATGGCTTTGGCATTTTAATGCAAACAAGCAAAAACTAATTGCTTAAATTCTGGTTCTGAAAAAAAGGATTCACGTAAATACACTCATTGAGAGGGTTAAGGAGAGTCCTTGACAGTGATTCTACAGAGTCTCAAAGGGGACATAAAGTTTTTCTTAATTAAAAAAAAAGGCACTGACCTACGTTGAGCCATATGAGACTGCTGATAGTCAAATTTTTGATCTACACAAATAATTTCATATGGTTCCACCTACTTTTATGAGGATTGTGCACGGTAGCATTTACCAAGTATTCTCTCTGCTGACCTTCTCGAAGTTCCCATCCTAGCAAACAGCTATAGAAATACAAACGAAAATCAGGAAGCTAGATACTCCCTTCTTTTCACTATTCTTACTTTAGAGGAAATTTGGTGGTTGTATAACTCAAATAGTTTTGTGGCTGATACATTTAAAAATGAAGGCTGCCTGAGAAATTTTAAATTGAGAACTTGAAAGGGAGCAACAGTGATAAACGAAATAATCAGGCATAAGGATTTTGAACTCTGCAGTATTATATCTGGATTTTAATGGGTATTTGGTAAAATCATAAGACTTCCAGGCTTTATCTCAACACTGAGTAGGACAAGTAAAATACTGTTGATAATTCCAGTATCAGTTGATAAAAGTTTTAATCATTGAGACTTCAGCTGGGAGCCCTAGGTTCATAACCACTCTTAGGAAGCATTAGTCAAGCCAGGGCAATTTAGAACCTCATCAACATAATCCTGATATTTTGTATCTCTATCCTTTGGACAAGTTTTTGTTTTTTTCTTTTTGAGTATATAATGTTTCAACATTTCAAAAGTCTTTAGGGCTTCCCTGGTGACGCAGTGGTTGAGAGTCCGCCTGCCGATGCAGGGGACATGGGTTCATGCCCCGGTCTGGGAAGATCCCACATGCTGCGGAGCGGCTGGGTCTGTGAGCCATGGCCGCTGAGCCTGCGCGTCCAGAGCCTGTGCTCCACAATGGGAGAGGCCACAACAGTGAGAGGCCCGCGTAACGCAAAAAGAAAAAAAAACAAAAAAACTGTTTATGATTAAAAAAAACCTTTAGACTCACAACTCTAATACTCCTTTCATTAGCTCATATGACATTTTCTTTGGCACATACTTATATACTGTGTACATTTTTATATTTTAAATCATTTATATTCTGATTATTATCTAACAAAAATATTTTTCATTATCTTCATACTAATTTTTAGCAATTTGATATTTCTTTGTATTACTATCTTATTCCACTCTTTTTGGACATGTGAGTTGTTAAAGTGACCATCTTTTTATGTATTCTTTTGCTTTGGCTGAAAAATATCCCTAAGATAAATATCCAAAAAATTGAAAAACTTCTCCAAAGCGTATGAACTGGCTCTTACTACATATTGCCATGTTGTTTTCCAGAAGGGTTATACCAACTTAGAACTGGGCAAGTTTTAAACAAAATTTTATGTAATAAATATACCATAGAATTATATTATGTGGATGGAAAGGATTTCTCTGGTACTTCTCCTTATTTTACAAATGAGGAAACCGAGGCCCAACAAGATGAGGTAACTTGCTAAAGATTATACAACTAATTGGTAACAAAACCTGGATTGGAACCCAGTTCTTAAGACTTGTGGTCCAATACTTTATGTCTTTTATACTTTAGTAATGCACTTTCTGCAAAAAGTAAATCATGATGCCTTTAATTATACATTTAAATTTACCTCATTTTAAGTAAATTTGCAAGTATTTCCTCCTCTTCTGTTTTCTGGAAAAGATTACGTGAAATTGTGTTACTTCTTTTTTAAATATTTGATAGAAATCACCAGAGAAGCCATCTAAAGATGGAAGATTTGGGGGGGTTTGGCTTTGGTTTTTCCTGCTTTATGCATCTTTTTTTTTTTAAAGAATTGGTAAAGGCTTTGTTTGTGTGTGCGGTAAAATATACATAACATAAAATTTAATATTTTAACCCATTTCTAAGCATACAGTTCAGTAGCTGGTAGGGGCTTTTTAAAACACATGTTACTATCTATTTTTTATTTTTAAATTTTATTTTATTTATTATTTTTGGCTGCATTGGGTCTTCATTGCTGCACACGGGCTTTCTCTAGTTGCTGTAAGCAGGGGCTACTCTTCATTGTGGTGCGTGGGCTTTTCACTGCAGTGGCTTCTCTTGTTGTGGAGCACGGGCTCTAGGCACATGGGCCTCGGTAGTTGCGGCATGCGGGCTCAGTAGTTGTGGCTCGTGGGCTCTGGAGCGCATCCTCAGTAGTTGTGGCTCATGGGCTTAGTTGCTCTGCAGCATGTGGGATCTTCCCGGACCAGGGCTCGAACCCGTGTCCCCTGCATTGGCAGGAGGATTCTTAACCACTGTGCCACCAGGGAAGCCCACTATCTTTTTATTATAGCCATTCTAGTGCTAGGGTATGAAATATCTCATTGTGCTTTGATTGCATTTGCCTGATAACTGAGATCAGGTTGAAAAGATGTTGAGCATCATTTAATGTACTTGTTAGGCATGTGTTTTTCTTCTTTGGTGAAATGTCTATTCAAATCTTTGCCCATTATAAAATTGGGTTGTCTTATACCAAATTGTAACAGTTCTTTAAATATTCTAGATCCAGGTTCTCTCTCAGTCACATGATTTGCAAATATTTTCTTCCAGTATCTAGCTTGCCTTTTCATTTTCTTAACAGTGTCTTTCAAAGTGTAAACATATTTTATTTTGATAAAGTCCAGCTTACCAACTTTTTGTCTTGTGGAGTATGCTTTTGGTGGTGTACCAGAGAACTCTTTGCCTTATCCATGAGCACAGTTTTTCTCCTATATTTTTACGTTTTACATTTAAGTCTATAATTCATTTTGAGTTGATTTTTGTGAAATACAAATGAAGTGCAAATCTAAATTCGTCTTTATGAATATGACTATCCAGTTGTCCCAGCACCATTTGGTGAAAAGACAGTCCTTCACCCATTGTCAAAAATCAGTTCTCCATAAGTGTAAAGATTTGTCACGGGACTCCCCATTTCTTTTTTTATTTTTTTAATAAATTTATTTATTTTAGTTATTTATTTTTGGCTGTGTTGGGTCTCATTGCTGCACGTGGGCTTTCTCTAGTTGCGGTGAGTGGGGGCTACTCTTTGTTGTGGTGCACAGGCTTCTCATTGTGGTGGCTTCTCTTGTTGAGGAGCATGGGCTCTAGGTGCATGGGCTTCAGTAGTTGTGGCTCGCAGGCTCTAGATCACAGGCTCAGTAGTTGTGGCATACAGACTTAGTTGATCCGTGGCATGTGGGATCTTCCTGGACCAGGGCTCGAGCCCATGTCCACTGCATTGGCAGGTGGATTCTTAACCAGTGCGCCACCAGGGAAGTCCAATTGCTACTGCTTTTATAGTAAATGTTGAAATATAGTAGTGTAAGTCCTACAGCTCTTTTCTTTTTCAGAAGTGTTATTATGGATAACACTTATATGGCTCTACATTTATATGGTTATAATGGCTATTATGGATCCTTTGTATTTCCATATTAAGTTTAGGTTTAGCTGGTCTGTTTCTACAAAAATTCTTCTGGGATTTTGATAGGTATTGTGTATCTATAGATCACAGTTTGGGGAGAATTGCTATCTTAATAACATTGAGTCTTTCAATCCAGGGACCTGGAATGTCTCTCCATTTATTTAGATAATCTTTAATTTTTCTTAGTAATGTTTTGTAATTTTCAGTGTACAAGGTTTGCACCACTTCTGTTAAACTTATTCCTAAGTATTTTGTTATTTTCGATGTTATTGTTGATGGAATTTTTCCTTGATTTATTTTTAGATTTTTCATTGCTAAGTATATAGAACTATGAATGATTTTAAAATATTAACCTGGTATCCTATAGCTTTGCTGAACTCATTTGTTAGTGCTAGTAGTTTTTTGTGTATGGATTTCTTGGAGTTCCCTACATGCAGGATAATGCAGCCTGCAAGTAAAGACAGCTTCGCGTCTTCCTTTCAAATCTGAATGCCTTTTATTTTATCTGTTAATTTCTAGGATAGTTAAAAGTATTCAACAGTGATTGGAATTTGTCTGTTTTCCCTTACATTTTTGTTGATTCAGTTTTAAAGTTATTTTGTTAAGTACAAAAAGGTTTATGATATTATATCTTGGTAGACTGTATTTTCAAATTATTATCCAGTAGCCCTTTTTCTTCTGTTTTATGCTTTTTGCTTTGAGTTTTATTTTGTCTGACATTAATATTGCTATACCTGCTTTCTTTTGATAGTATTTAATTTTTAATTTCTTTAAAACATTTATTTTGAAACAATTTCAGACATAAAAGTTCTAAAATTAGTACAAAAAATTCTCATATACTCTTTACCCAGATTCCTCAAATGTTAGCATTTTACCGTTGCTTTCTGTCATTCTTTGTGTGTGATAAAGTACTTTTTTTTTTCTGGGAAAAAAAAAATTGACTGCCTTTAATCTTTCCTCCTCCTTCTCCTCCTCTTTTTTTTTTTTTACATCTTTATTGGAGTATAATTGCTTTACAGTGGTGTGCTAGTTTCTGCTTTATAACAAAGTGAATCAGTTATACATATACATATGTTCCCATGTCTCTTCCCTCTTGCATCTCCCTCCCTCCCACCCTCCCTATCCCACCCCTCTAGGTGGTCACAAAGCACCGAGCTGATCTCCCTGTGTTATGCAGCTGCTTCCCACTAGCTATCTATTTTACATTTGGTAGTGTATATATGTCCATGCCACTCTCGCTCTGTCACAGCTTACCCTTCCCCCTCCCCATATCCTCAAGTCCATTCTCTAGTAGGTCTGTGTCTTTATTCCTGTCTTACCCCTGAGTTCTTCATGACATTTTTTTCCTTAAATTCCATATATATGTGTTAGCATATGGTATTTGTCTTTCTCTTTCTGACTTACTTCACTCTGTATGACAGACTCTGGGTCCATCCACCTCATTACAAATAGCTCAATTTTGTTTCTTTTTATGGCTGAGTAATATTCCATTGTATATATGTGCCACATCTTCTTTATCCATTCATCTGATGATGGGCACTTAGAGTGTTTCCATCTCCTAGCTATTGTAAATAGAGCTGCAGTGAACATTTTGGTACATGACTGTTTTGAATTTTGGTTTTCTCAGGGTATATGCCCAGTAGTGGGATTGCTGGGTCATATGGTAGTTCTATTTGTAGATTTTTAAGGAACCTCCATACTGTTCTCCATAGTGGCTGTACCAATTCACATTCCCACCAGCAGTGCAAGAGTGTTCCCTTTTCTCCACACCCTCTCCAGCATTTATTGTTTCTAGATTTTTTGATGATGGCTATTCTGACTGGTGTGAGATGATATCTCATTGTAGTTTTGATTTGCATTTCTCTAATGATTAATGATGTTGAGCATTCTTTCATGTGTTTATTGGCAGTCTGTATATCTTCTTTGGAGAAATGTCTATTTAGGTCTTCTGCCCATTTTTGGATTGGGTTGTTTGTGTTTTTGTTATTGAGCTGCATGAGCTGCTTGTAAATTTTGGAGATTAATCCTTTGTCAGTTGCTTCATTTGCAAATATTTTCTCCCATTCTGTGGGTTATCTTTTGGTCTTGTTTATGGTTTCCTTTGCTGTGCAAAAGCTTTGACGTTTCATTAGGTCCCATTTGTTTGATTTTGTTTTTATTTCCATTTCTCTAGGAGGTGGGTGAAAAAGGATCTTGCTGTGATTTATGTCATAGAGTGTTCTGCCTATATTTTCCTCTAAGAGTCTGATAGTGTCTGGCCTTACATTTAGGTCTTTAATCCATTTTGAGTTTATTTTTGTGTATGGTGTTAGGGAGTGTTCTAATTTCATTCCTTTACATGTAGCTGTCCAGTTTTCCCAGCACCACTTATTGAAGAGGCTGTCTTTTCTCCACTGTACATTCCTGCCTCCTTTATCAAAAATAAGGTGTCTGTATGTGTGTGGGTTTATCTCTGGGCTTTCTATCTTGTTCCATTGATCTATATTTCTGTTTTTGTACCAGTAACATACTGTCTTGATTACTGTAGTTCTGTAGTATAGTCTGAAGTCAGGGAGCCTGATTCCTCCAACTCCGTTTCTCTTTCTCAAGATTGCTTTGGCCATTCGGGGTCTTTTGTGTTTCCATACAAATTGTGAAATTTTTTTTTCTAGTTCTGTGAAAAATGCCAGTGGTAGTTTGATAGGGATTGCATTGAATCTGTAGGTTGCTTTGGGTAGTAGAGTCATTTTCACAATGTTGATTCTTCCAATCCAAGAACATGGTATATCTTTCCATCTATTTGTATCATCTTTAATTCATCAGTGTCTTATAATTTTCTGCATACAGGTCTTTTGTCTCCTTAGGTAGGTTTATTCCTAGGTATTTTATTCTTTTTGTTGCAATGGTAAATGGGAGTGTTTTCTTGATTTCACTTTCAGATTTTTCATCATTAGTTTATAGCAATGCCAGAGATTTCTGTGCATTAATTTTGTATCCTGCTACTTTACCAAAATCATTGATTAGCTCTAGTAGTTTTCTGGTAGCATCTTTAGGATTCTCTATGTATAGTATCATGTCATCTGCAAACAGTGACAGCTTTACTTCTTCTTTTCCAATTTGGATTCCTTTTATTTCCTTTTCTTCTCGGATTGATGTGGCTAAAACTTCCAAAACTGTGTTGAATAAGAGTGGTGAGAGTGTTGTTCCTGATCTTAGTGGAAATGCTTTCAGTTTTTCACCATTGAGGACGATGTTGGCTGTGGGTTTGTCATATATGGCCTTCACTATGTTGAGGTAAGTTCCCTCTATGCCTACTTTCTGGAGGGTTTTTATCATAAATGGATGCTGAATTTTGTCAGAAGCTCCTTCTGCATTTATTGAGATGATCATATGGTTTTTCTCCTTCAATTTGTTAACAAGGTTTATCACATTGATTGATTTGCATATTTTGAAGAATCCTTGCATTCCTAGGATAAATCCCACTTGATCATGGTATATGATCCTTTTAATGTGCTGTTGGATTCTGTTTGCTAGTATTTTGTTGAGGATTTTTGCATCTATGTTCATCAGTGATATTGGCCTGTAGTTTTCTTTCTTTGTGACATCCTTGTCTGGTTTTGGTATCAGGGTGATGGTGGCCTCGTAGAATGAGTTTGGGAGTGTTCCTCCCTCTGCTATATTTTGGAAGAGTTTGAGAAGGATAGGGGTTAGCTCTTCTCTAAATGTTTGATAGAATTCGCCTGTGAAGCCATCTGGTCCTGGGCTTTTGTTTGTTGGAAGATTTTTAATCACAGTTTCAATTTCAGTGCTTGTGATTGGTCTGTTCATATTTTCTATGTCTTCCTGATTCAGTCTCGGCAGGTTGTGCATTTCTAAGAATTTGTCCATTTCTTCCAGGTTGTCCATTTTATTGGCATAGAGTTGCTTGTAGTAATCTCTCATGATCTTTTGTATTTCTGCAGTGTCAGTTGTTACTTCTCCTTTTTCATTTCTAATTCTGTTGATTTGAGTCTTCTCCCTTTTTTTCTTGATGAGTCTGGCTAATGGTTTATCAATTTTGTTTATCTTCTCAAAGAACCAGCTTTTAGTTTTATTGATCTTTGCTCTCATTTCCTTCATTTCTTTTTCATTTATTTCTGATCTGATCTTTATGATTTCTTCCTTCTGCTAACTTTGGTGTTTTTTTGTTCTTCTTTCTCTAATTGCTTTAGGTGCAAGGTTAGGTTGTTTATTCAAGATGTTTCCTGTTTCTTGAGGTAGAATTGTATTGCTATGAACTTCCCTCTTAGAACTGCTTTTGCTGCATCCCATAGGTTTTGGGTCGTCTTGTCTCCATTGTCATTTGTTTCTAGGTATTTTTTGATTTTCTCTTTGATTTCTTCAGTGATCACTTCGTTATTAAGTAGTGTATTGTTTAGCCTCCATGTGTTTGTATTTTTTACAGATCTTTTCCTGTAATTGATATGTAGTCTCATAGCGTCGTGGTTGGAAAAGATACTTGATACAATTTCAATTTTCTTAAATTTACCAAGGCTTGATTTATGACCCAAGATATGATCTATCCTGGAGAATGTTCCATGAGCACTTGAGAAGAATGTGTTTTCTGTTGTTTTTGGATGGAATGTCCTATAAATATCAATTAACTCCATCTTGTTTAATGTATCATTTAAAGCTTGTGTTTCCTTATTTATTTTCATTTTGGATGATCTGTCCATTGGTGAAAGTGGGTTGTTAAAGTCCCCTACTATGAATGTGTTACTGTCAATTTCCCCTTCTATGGCTGTTAGTATTTGGCTTATGTATTGAGGTGCTCCTATGTTGGGTGCATAAATATTTACAATTGTTATATCTTCTTCTTGGATCGATCCCTTGATCATTATGTAGTGTCCTTCTTTGTCTCTTCTAGTAGTCTTTATTTTAAAGTCTATTTTGTCTGATATGAGAATTGCTACTCCAGCTTTCTTTTGGTTTCCATTTGCATGGGATATCTTTTTCCATCCCCTCACTTTCAGTCTGTATGTGTCTCTAGGTCTGAAGTGGGTCTCTTGTAGACAGAATATATATGGGGTTTGTTTTTGTATCCCTTCAGCCAGTCTGTGTCTTTTGGTGGGAGCATTTAATTCATTTACATTTAAGGTAATTATCGATATGTATGTTCCTCTTCCCATTTTAATTGTTTTGGGTTTGTTATTGTAGGTCTTTTCCTTCTCTTGTGTTTCTTGCCTATAGAAGTTCCTTTAGCTGTTGTTGTAGAGCTGGTTTGGTGGTGCTGAACTCTCTCAGCTTTTGCTTGTCTGTAAAGGTTTTAATTTCTCCGTCAAATCTGAATGAGATCCTTGTTGATTAGAGTAATCTTGGTTGCAGGTTTTTCTCCTTCATCACTTTAAATATGTCCTGCCAGTCCCTTCTGGCTTGCAGAGTTTCTGCTGAAAGATCAGCTGTTAACCTTATGGGGATTCCCTTGTGTGTTATTTTTCCCTTGCTGCTTTTAATATGTTTTCTTTGTATTTAATTTTTGACAGTTTGATTAATATGTGTCTTGGCGTGTTTCTCCTTGGATTTATCCTGTATGGGACTCTCTGTGCTTCCTGGACCTGATGAACTATTTCCTTTCCCATATTAGGGAAGTTTTCAACTATAATCTCTTCAAATATCTTCTCAGTCCCTTTCTTTTTCTCTTCTTCTTCTGGAACCCCTATAATTCGAATGTTGGTGCGTTTAATGTTGTCCCAGAGGTCTCTGAGACTGTCCTCAGTTCTTTTCATTCTTTTTTCTTTATTCTGCTCTGCAGTCGTTATTTCCACTATTTAATCATCCAGTTCACTTATCCGTTCTTCTGCCTCAGTTATTCTGCTATTGATCCCATCTAGAGAATTTTTAATTTCATTTATTGTGTTGTTCATCATTGCTTGTTTCATCTTTAGTTCTTCTAGGTCCTTGTTAAATGTTTCTTGCATTTTCTCTATTCTATTTCCAAGATTCTGGATCATCTTTACTATCATTACTCTGAATTCTTTTTCACGTAGACTGCCTATTTCCTCTTCATTTGTTAGGTCTGGTGGGTTTTTATCTTGCTCCTTCATCTGCTGTGTGTTTTTCTGTCTCCTCATTTTGCTTATCTTACTGTGTTTGGGGTCTTCTTTTTGCAGGCTGCAGGTTCGTACTTCCCGTTGTTTTTGGTGTCTGTCCCCAGTGGCTAAAGTTGTTTCAATGGGTTGTGTAGGCTTCCTGGTGGAGGGGACTAGTGCCTGTGTTCTGGTGGATGAGGCTGGATCTTGTCTTTCTGGTGGGCAGGTCCACGTCTGGTGGTGTGTTTTGGGGTGTCTGTGGACTTATTATGATTTTAGGCAGCCTCTCTGCTAATGGGTGGGGTTGTGTTCCTGTCTTGCTAGTTGTTTGGCATAGGGTGTCCAGCACTGTAGCTTGCTGGTTGTTGAGTGAAGCTGGGTGCTGGTGTTCAGATGGAGATCTCTGGGAGATTTTTGCCGTTTGATATTGTTTGGAGCTGGGAGGTCTCTTGTGGACCAGTGTCCTGAAGTTGGCTCTCCCACCTCAGAGGCACAGCACTGACTGCTGGCTGCAGCACCAAGAGCCTTTCATCCACACGGCTCAGAATAAAAGGGCGAAAAAGTAGAAAGAAAGAAAGGGAGGGAGGGAGGGAGGAAGGAGGAAATGAAAGAAAGAGGATAAAATAAAAAGTAAGATAAAATTAAAAAGTTATTAAAGTAAAAAAGAATTATTAAGAAAAAAGTTTTTTTAAGAAAAAAAACAAAAACAGATCTAGAACCCTAGGACAAATGGTGACAGCAAAGCTATACAGACAAAATCTCACACAGAAGCATACACATACACACAAAAAGAGGAAAAGGGGAAAAAATAATAAATCTTGCTCTCAAAGTCCACCTCCTCAATTTGGGATGATTCGTTGTCTATTCATGTATTCCACAGATGCAGGGTACATCAAGTTGATTGTGGAACTTTAATCCGCTGCTTCTGAGGTTGCTGGGAGAGATTTCCCTTTCTCTTCTTTGTTCGCACAGCTCCCTTGGCTCAGCTTTGGATTTGGCCCTGCCTCTGCGTGTAGGTCGGTGGAGGGCGTCTGTTCTTCGCTCAGACAGGACGGGGTTAAAGGACCTGCTGCTTAGGGGACTCTGGCTCACTCAGACCTGGGGGAGGGAGGGGTGCGGATGCGGGGTGAGCCTGCGGCAGCAGAGGCCGGCGGGACATTGCACCAGCCTGAGGTGCGCCGTGTGTTCTCCCGGGGAAGTTGTCCCTGGATCCCGGGAACCTGGCAGTGGCGGCTGCACAGGCTCCCCGGAAGGGAGGTGTGGATAGTGTGACCTGTGCTTGCACACAGGCTTCTTGGTGGCAGCAGCAGCAGCCTTAGTGTCTCATGCCCGTCTCTGAGGTCCTCACTGTTAGCCGCGGCTCGTGCCCGTCTCTGGAGCTCCTTTAAGCAGCGCTCTTAATCCCCTCTCCTAGCGCACCAGGAAACAAAGAGGGAAGAAAAAGTCTCTTGCCTCTTCAGCAGCTCCAGACTTTTCCCAGGACTCCCTCCTGGCTAGCCGTGGTGCACTAACCCCCTGCAGGCTGTGTTCACGCCGCCAACCCCAGTCCTCTCCCTGCACTCCGACGGAAGCCCTAGCTCCCAGCCCCGACCGCTCTGGCGGGTGAGCAGACAAGCCTCTCGGGCTGGTGAGTGCCAGTCGGCACCGATCCTCTGTGCGGGAATCTCTCAGCTTTGCCCTCTGCACCCCGGTGGCTGCGCTCTCCTCCGTGACTCCGAAGCTTCCCCGCTCCGCCACCCGCAGTCTCCACCCACGAAGGGGCTTCCCAGTGTGTGGAAACTTTTCCTCCTTCACAGCTCCCTCCCACTGGTGCAGGTCCCGTCCCTATTCTTTTGTCTCTGTTTTTTCTTTTGTCCTACCCAGGTACGTGAGGAGTTTCTTGCCTTTTGGGAAGTCTGAGGTCTTCTGCCAGCGTTCAGTAGGTTTTCTGTAGGAGTTGTTCCACGTGTAGATGTATTTCTGTTGTATCTGTGGGGAGGAAGGTGATCTCCGCGTCTTACTCTTACGCCATCTTCCCGATCTCCCCCCTTCCTTCTCCTCCTGATTTCTGTTCGTCAGTAGTGATGTTCCCTCTTCCATTTTCTATTTTAGTCATTTGTTTTCTGTCTTTTTTTTCTTTGTTAGTCTAGCTAAAGGTTTGTCAATTTTGTTCATCTTTTCAAAGAACCAACTTTTGATTTCATTGATTTTTCTTTTTCTTTTTTCTATTTTCGCTTTTCATTGATTTCCACTCCAATCTGTCATTTCCTTCTTTCGGCTTGCTTTGAGTTTATTTTTGCTTCTTTTTCTAAATCCTTAAGGTAGAAGCTCAAGTTTCTGATTTGAAACCTTTCTTCTTTTTTATTTTTTTAAATTTATTTATTTTTGCGGTACGCGGGCCTCTCACTGCTGTGGCCTCTCCCGTTGCGGAGCACAGGCTCTGGACGCGCAGGCTCAGCAGCCATGGCTCACAGGCCCAGCCACTCCGCAGCATGTGGGATCTTCCCAGACCGGGGCACAAACCCATGTCCCCCTGTATCGGCAGGCAGACTCTCAACCACTGTGCCACCAGGGAAGCCTCCTTTCTTCTTTTTTAACATAGGCATTTTAAAGCTACAAATTTCCCTCTAAACACTGCTTTAACTGCAACCCATAAATTTTGTTATGTTGTATTTTCATTTCATTCAATTCAAGATATTTTTCCTGGGGATTTTTTTCCTTGACCTATGGGTTCTTTTTAAGTGTGTGGCTTACTTTCCTAATAATTGGAATTTGTCAAAATTCTCTCTGTTATTTAAAAGAATTTCATCAGCCTCAGTTCTGCTGTGCTCAGAGACATACTTTTTATGGCTTCAATCCTTTTAAATATTTGCGACTTGTTTTATGGCCTAGCATATGATGTGTCCTGGAGAATGTTCCATATGCAGTTGGAAAAATCAACCTACAACAGAGTGTTGAGAGCAGGGAGTGATATTATCTGGTTTGTGTTTTAGAAAGGTTGGTCTAGGTTCCGTATGGAAAATAGATTGTTGAGTAAGAGGGAAGAGTGAAATAAGGGAAACATGGGAGACTGCTGCCCTAGTATAGGCAAAAAATGATGGTGCTTTAACTAAGCTAATAATGGTGGAGTGAGATATCAGCGGATTTAGGACAGGATTGCTGATGGAATGGATATAGCGTGTGAGAGAGAAGAGTCAAGGGTGACTCCAAGGTTTATGGCCTGAAACAGCTGGACCCCCAGTGATGGTGCCATTTTTGAGATGGGAAGCTCTAAGAAAAGCAGATTTTTCATGGAAACTTGATACACAAAGCAGACACAATTTGTTAAGAGACTGATATTGGTTCTAGTTTGGCTCTTGCCACTGTTTAATTTGGGGCAAGTAACTTAACCTCTGTGAACCCATACCTTGAAAGTTGGTATTTCATTAATTATGAGTACTTTAACTATAATTTATAACAGTAGTGGCATAGTGTTAACTATATTCTGATATGTAATACACGCTCTCTTTAAGTTTTCCAGAGTGATTTGTAAGTGTATTGTTTTAGTAGTACTTAACCAACAGATTACAACAGATTTACAACAGATTTTCACATCTAAGTATTTAATAAACAAACCATACTGAAATTACTGTTTTGATAGGTCAGAACTTGTCAAATATTGTAGTTCAACTGATAGTTTCTTTTTACTCATTGACCTGTGATCACGTGGGGGCTTTTAGGAATGCCTCTTATCAAAAATATCTCTTTGTGGTAACAAAACGAAAATTGCAGTAGTCAGTGAGGTAAAACTGGTATCAGGTTAATTTCCTTGATTCTTGCTTTAATGTAAACAAGGGATAGCTAGACGAAGAACTGACCTGTTACTTATTTGGTTGTGGATTCCTTGATGAAAATACTTAAGGGAGTTCTTCATTAAGACACAGCCAGTTGGGTACCCTAGGGTGCTGAATGATGCTTCCCAATCTATCTTGCTCTCTGACTTCTACCACTTCTACCAGCTTAGATGCCTCTCAATTGTTGTGAGTGACTTCTGTTTCTTACTCTGAGGGGATTGGGTAGAGATGTATGATTTTTATTGGCTATTTTAATTTTTTTTTACTTAGACCTTGACTATATTAAAGAAACCTGATGAAGAAAATAGCTGACATTTTACTGAACATTTATGTACCAAGTACAGTGCTAAGTGTTTTACATAAAGTCTCACTAATCCTCACATCAATTCAACAGGATAGGTATTGTTATTCCCATTTTATAAATGAGGAAACTAGGGCCCAGAAATGTTAAGTAGCTTACCCAAGTAATAAGTGATGGAGCTGGGATTCAAACTCAAGCAGTACTTTACTGCTGCTGGCTATTGAGAACGATAATAAAATTTTAAATATGAAGCAAATAAATTGATCTGGTAGTAAAGTCAGAAGGAATGAGAAGCTTTCTTAAAAACCCCTTTTTGATGATTTTTTTTCTTCATCAGTGGTTCTCAGACCTTATTGTGCATAAAAATCACCTGGGGAAGATTGTTCAGTAGGCTTAGGATGGGGGCCCAGCACCTCATTCAGGTGACCTACACAACACACTTTGATAAACTCTTACCTAACACTCAGTTGTTGGTTCTTCATTGCTGGTAGCATTTTACGGACCCATTCACTGATATGTTATTTAACTTTTACAACTCTGTTGAAGTTCTCCTGAAGTTCTCAGAGTTTCCCTTTTTGCTAAATCAAAAAAGTTTCCCCTCAATCCTCATCCTTGATAAGCCTTGATGGTTTACCACCACTTACTATTGCAAATTTCTCCTCCCTTGGCTTCCATGATTCACTTTCATGCTCCAATCCATATAGGACATGCACAAAAAAATGCTTCTTGAATTTGTTTAGCCCTATCCCTATTGCCCCTCCAAATGCCTAGCCAAATATTAATATGTTCTTATCTCCTCTGATTTGGGACCATAAAAATATATTATTTGCTCATTTAAATTATTCCATTTTATTTGTTTAGAGCTGGGATGACATGGAGAAAATCATAAAATACAGGATAAAAGATTTGTGAATTGTACTGATTATTTACCCCCAGGCTTTCACATTTCAAAGTACAGAGGGGAAAACTGTGCCAAATAAAATGAGATTCTAAAGCCCAGAACAAATCCTTGATTTAGGAACCCTTAACGTTCGCCATCCCTTGGCTGAGCTTTGCTAGCTGGACTTCCTATATTACTTAAAGATGACACCTGTCTCTCCTTAATCTTTCCAGCTGCTCAGGAAAAAAATAGCATAATTACTCATCTAATATGTATGTCCCCAAAGCCTTTGACACATCAACAGGAGAACATTAATGGAGGGGAGAGAGGAGGAGAAAGGGACTGTCCTGAGGGGCATATGGACCCAAGAATCACAATGTGAGGATGGTTTAGAATTTCTTAGGCAGCTTATTACTGTCAGGACACTTAAGTTCTGTCCCATCAGGAATCATAGACAAAAAAATAACAGTTTGGAAGTAGATGTAGGGACTTCCCTGGTGGCGCAGTGGTTAAGAATCCGCCTGCCAATGCAGGGGACACGGGTTCGAGCCCTGGTCTGGGAAGATCCCACATGCTGCAGAGCAACTAAGCCCGTGCACCACAACTACTGAGCCGGCCTGCCACAGCTACTGAAGCCCGCGTGCCTAGAGCCCATGCTCCGCAACTAGAGAAGCCACCACAATGAGAAGCCCGTGCACCGCAATGAAGAGTAGCCCCCCTCCTTGCCACAAGTAGAGAAAGCCCACACGCAGCAACGAAGACCCAATGCAGCCAAAAGTAAATAAATTAATTAAATTTTTAAAAAATGAAGTAGATGTAAAAGGAAATCAAAAGGAAGATATACTTTATGATCAATAGACAGATAATATATAATTATAATACATATATCTCTGTATATGTGAAGTTGCTATATAAAGGAATAATGGAACTTTTATAGAGTAACTGCTACCTTTTTTTTAAGGCAAGCACCTACCTGTGCTTTCTTTAATGGTGAGGATAGTTTATTTGCTTATACCCAAACCTACTCTAGGAAGACAAAGTCATCAGGTTAATAAGACCGCAGAGATGACAAGAAATGCACTTTATATGATTGTGTTGCCCTTCATACTAAATGCATGTAATTAAGTTAGATCAGGTTAACCAAAATAAGTCTGACTGTGGTTCACGAATGTCGTGATGTGTTTATCACACACTGATGTGTGATATGCTTATCTTTTGAATTGTTCTTTTTGCCCTCTCATAACCTGTCCTACTTTAAGAAAACATACAGATCTGAATTTATTAGATAATGTAGGGAATGGTTATGTACATTGTAAATATGTATATGGATAAGTTCCTTGATATATTTAACAGTTTTATCAGTTCCTTTTTCAATGTTCCATTTATAAAAATCACTGTAACTTTTCTAGGAACACACATTTAGTGTAAAGCCAAGTTCAGCCATATAGTGTTTATCTTGACCAAGTGAATTCTCCCCCTTCATTGTGCTTGCTTCCAAAACTGAAATGATCAAAAAACATGGTACTCTTAAATTAAAATATTAAAATAAAAAATTTAAATTTTCCTTTCTCCTCCAATATTCACAGTTGTACTCCGTTATCAGAATTCAAACAGATGAACAAGTATAACTTTCAGTAAATGTGTTCTCAGCTCCATTTTGCTTCCTGCAGTTGTTTATTTTTGCTCTGCCCTGTCCAAAAGGATTTCAGACCATTTATTAAGTTTTACAAGTTGTGATGAGATAAGGTAAATTAAAATGGGGCCAAAGAAAAGTATGGGTGGAGACAAAGTAGAGCCAAAAATAAGTCTAAAAATGTATACCATATTGGCCAGCACCCTTACTACTGGTGGTCTACGGACACCACAGTAAGCTTTCTAGCAGCCAACCTTCAGTAGAAAGAAAGAAAAACTTTACAATATCCTTGAATAAAAAGAACCCAGTTGTTCAGGTGAATTGCAATTATTCTTGGTCTTAAGATCAGACAGACCTTTATCCCAAAGACCCTCAGAAAGAGGATGCAACATTGAATTTCATAGCATCCATAATAGGCATTCATTGTTTGTTGAAAGAATTATAGTACCCTTCAATATAAGCTGGTAGCATTTTGTGAAAATAGATTTCAGCAAAAGCAATTTTGCCAAAACTGGGGAGACACAGCCAGCAACAGAAAGCTGTGGTCTAGATTGCTAGCTTGCTCTAATGTTACATTGTACAATACCTGGAGAAATTAATGGGTTATTAATTCTTCAACTGATTATTCCTGAATATTGATTTCTTGATAAATGTGGGCAGCGGTCCAGATGTGTACTCCGTGGCTGGCTGAATACAGACCTCTTTGTCTTAACAGTTCTTACAGCACATTTGCATTTTATCACAACCAAGGAACGTAAAATGGCCTAACTATAAGCCCATATTTCCCCTTGTCCTCAGCAAGCAGTGGAAGTTCTCATGGGCCTAGGACTTTCTCAGAAAACCCTGTATAATCCAGTCTAGTACCTAAAGATACTAATAGTTGATTTCCTAAAGTTCTGTTCCTTACAATACAACTGAATTAGTTTTAGCCTGAAAAAAATTTGGAGCAAATATAACCAGATCTCAGCCACAGTAAAACCTTACTAAAGCACTCAGAGAATGTTAAACTACTTCCTGATGTACTGTCTGTGATAAACTACTTGTTAAATGTACATCAGAGTGACCAAAAAATGCACCCTGGGGTTTATACTTATACATCAACTTAAATTTGAAAAATGTTGATCAGTTGTCATTCTTTCTGACACTACTTATCTAGCAGGCTCAGTTGTCGGGTTATACCCCACCCATCAAGATCAAACCATATCATCTGCTTGTAAAAGGTTGCTTTTCTTACTGTTTCTTTCTAATAAGGCAGGATATATGCAGTTCATCCAAAAATAATGTCAGATCAAGTTAACCCAAGGAGAAATAGTCTTAGCTTTTTTTTTTGTTGTTTTTAAATGAAAAGGAGTTGTATGTATTGATGTGGAAAGGTAGTCTTGGCATACTACTGAATGAAAATTAACTTGTGAGATGACATATTAATCCTCATTTTTTTAAAAGGCAAAATATATACCAAACATATATATCTCTGGAGATAGGGATTATAGGAGTCTTTTTTTTTTTTTTTTTTTGGCGGTACGTGGGCCTTTCACTGTTGTGGCCTCTCCTGTTGCGGAGCACAGGCTCCGGACGTGCAGGCCCAGCGGCCATGGCTCACGGGCCCAGCCGCTCCGCGGCATGTGGGATCCTCCCGGACCGGGGCACGAACCCGTGTCCCCTGCATCGGCAGGCGGACTCTCAACCACTGCGCCACCAGGGAAGTCCCGATTATAGGAGTCTTTTGTACCATTCTGTATTGTTTGAGTTTTTAATAATCATATATATTACTTTTTCATAAAAAATATAGAAGTTTGGTTGTTTTGTAAGGGGAGATGATACAGCCAAGGCAGAGTGGTATAATAAGAATCTTGGTTTCCTTACTATAGGGATAATAATAGAGCATCTCTGTATAGTTTGCGAGGGCTACCATAACAAAGTGCCACAGACTGGGTGACTTAAACAGCAGAAATTTACTTCCTCACAGTTCTGGAGGCTAGAAGTCCAAGATTGAGGTATTGGCAGAGTTGGTTTCATTCTGAAATGGCTTATAGATGACCATCTTCACATGTAGATGGTGCCCTTCCTGTGGTCTTTTCTCTGTGTGTGCATGTGTCTAGTGTATCTGTCTCTCTCTCTGTCTTAATCTCCTCTTCTTATAAGGACAGCAGTCATATTGGATTAGGGTTCACCTTAACAACCCCATTTTAATTTAATTCTCTCTCTGAAGACTCTGTCTCCAAATGCAGTCACATTTTTAATTATAGTTATTCTATGAATCAAAAGAAATATTGACTGCAGAGCTCCTAGCATAGTGCCTGAAAGTATAAGCTCAATAAAGGTTAACTATTAAAAATATTTTAATCCACGGCTGCATAGTCAGAAGACCATCTCTTCTACTTGGATTCTTAGTAGTAGGTTCTTAATGTAGGTCTGTATGAGCATCGATAATTGGAAATTTGTCTGCCTCCTACAACTGACACCCGTAACTTTTTCCTGTTTAGTTATAGTTGGTGAAAAGACAAATTGAAAATAGCAAATAATATGCTATAATTTAGATGGCTTTTTCCATAATGGTAAATGGTTGTCTGTGATGGAACAGCCATAGCTCAATCTTTTTGTTACCATATAAACATTGATTTCAGTAACCTAGACTTGCTGTTTGTTAAGCAGATAGCTAAGATACAATCTGGATGGAATATCTAGTAATAACATTATGATGTATAAATATCATATTGTATGTTATTGCATAGTAATAACAATAGGGTTGTGATGGCAGGGGTTGGGGGATTGAAGGGTAGTCTTCTATGAAGATGGAACAAACTGTTCTAGGTCCAGCCAAGCAATTTCATATCTGGACAGTTAATAAAGATTGCCAAGTAAGTTGGGATAAAGGCCCATAACTCACAATGGTCCCTGGATAGCTCAGGAGGCAGGGTCTTCTACAGAGGCTCTGTTTAACAGCTTAAGTTTGCTGTCAGCTATGCAGTGTGGGTAACCATTACTAGACCACAGTCATAAAAGCCTGGGATCTGCTAAACTTAGGTCCAGGATGTCATTTTATAAAGCTGGAATGCATGTATCTTCCATGTTTGAGCAAATATATGGGGCCTCACAACCTCATTTAGCCAGATTTCTGTTTTGTGTAACAGTGACCCATGGTAATATATTCCATATGTACAAGAAGTTAGGTAGGTACATAGAAGATATTTTTAAATACCCAAATCAAACTTCTGGACATGAAGACAACAATGTCTGAGATCAAAAATACATAGGGTTAGATTAAGAGCAGTTAGACATTACAGAAGAAAAGATTAATGAACTTGAAGGCACAGCAATAAAAACTATCCAAAGAGAATTAGAGAAGAAAAAATAATTTTTTTAATGAAAAGTGTCATTGAGCTATCATTGGAAATCAAAGAGCAGTCTCCAGTGGCCTAATATGGTAATTGGGATCCTTGAAAGGAAGAGAAGAAAGAGGGGGACTGAAAAATGCTTGAAGAAAGAATGGCCAAAATTTTTCCAAACTTGAAGAAAACTATAACCCACAGATTCAGTAAACCCATAGCACAGGAACCGTGAAGAAAACTACACCAAGGCACATCATAATCAAATTGCTCAAAACCAGTGATTAAAAAAATCCAAAAAGCAGCCGAGGGGGTGAGGGGATGGGAGGTGGGAGGGAATCCGATTTCTCACTGAAAACAATATAAGTGAGAAGACAGTGGAACAACAGCTTTAAAGTACAGAAAGAAAAACTGTCAACATAGAATTCTATGGCAAATGTATCTTCCAAAAGAAAAGAAAAAATAAAGATGTTTTAAGACACACAAAACCTGAAAGAATTCTTCACCAACCAACTTGCACCACAAGAAGTGTTAAAGGAAGTACTTCAAGCAGATTAAAAGTGGTACCAGTTGGAAGTCTGGGTCTACACAAAGGAATGAAGATCACCAGAAATGACGCCTACATGGGAGCTCCCTGGCAGTCCAGAGGTTAGGGCTTGCTCAGTGCTTTCACTGCTTTGGCCTGGGTTCAGTCCCTGGCCAGGGAACTAAGATCCTGCAAGCCGTGTAGGACATAGCCAAAAAAAAAAAGAAAAGAAAAAGAAATGGTGACTACAGTGATAAATATAAAAGGGTTTTTTCCCCCTTATTATTTAAAACTCCTTAAAAGATAATTGACTGTATGAACAAAAATAATAATATAGTATGGCGTTCATAGCATAACATGTAAAAATAAAATGCATGGTAATAATAGTACAAAGCTTGAGGGGGAATAAATGTACACTGTTATCAGGTTTTAATATTATATATGCAGTACTGCCATATAACTTGAAGGTAGGCTGTGCTGATTAAAGATGTATACTATAAACTGTACAACAGCCACTAAAACAAAAGAGCAGAGACAGTTAATAAGAGAACAGAGGAAATAATACAGAATCATAAAAAATACTGTGTTAATCCAAAAGAGGGCAGGTAAAGGGGAGCAACAACAGAAGAGATAGGACAAACATGATAGTCTCAGACCTGATCGTAACAATAGTCACATTAAATGAAACTGGCCTAAAAACTCCAGTTAGAAGACAGCAGTTGTCAGATTGAATTAAAAAGCAAGATCCAATTACATGATGCTTACAAAAAACACACTATAGATATAAAGCCAGAAAAAATTTAAAGTAAAAGGTTAGGAGAAGATAAACCTTATACTCATCAAAAGAAAGCTGGAGTGGCTATATTGATTCAGACAAAGCAACTTTCAGAGCAAGGAATATTACCACAGACAGAAAACCAAATTTCATAATGATAAAGGGGTCAGTTAAGCAGTAAGACATAATAATCCTTAATGTTTGTGCATCTAATAGGAGATTTTCAAAATACATGAAGCAAAAACTGATGTAACGTCAAGGAAAAAGTAAAACAAATCCACAAATGTAGCTGAAGATTTTAGTACCTCTCTCTCAGTAATCGATAGAACAAAGCAGGCAGAAAATCAGTAAGGATATAGTGGCTTAAACAATATTCTCAACCAGCTTGACCTGATTGACATTTATAGAACACTCCATTCAACAGTGGAATACACATTCTTCTCAAGTGCATGTGGAACATTTACCAAGATAGAATGTATTTTGGGACATAAAAAAAAATTCTCAGTAAATGGATTCAAGGCATACAGAGTATGATCTCTGATCTCTGTTAGTCAGCTGGGGCTGCCATAACAAAATACCACAGATTGGGTGGCTTAAACAACAGAAATTTGTTTTCGCAAGTTCTGGAGGCTGGAAACCCAAGGTCAGGGTGCCAGCATGGGTGGGTTCTGTTGAGCACTCTCTTCCTGGCTTGCAGATGACCTGCTTCTTACTGTGTGCTCACATACATGGTCTTTCTTCAGTGTGTGCGTGCTCCAGGAGAGAGAAAGAGAGAGTGCGAGAGTGCACACGCAAACTCTCTGCTTTCTCTTCTTAGGATACTAATCCCATCGTGAGGGCCCCTCCCTCAGGACCTCAGCCAAATTACCTCCCAAAGGCCCCATCACCAGATGCCACCCATCACATTGAGGGTTAGGGCTTCAACAAATGAACTTTGTGGGGGACACAAACATTCAATTCCTAACAAATCACGATTGAATTGAGCAGAAAGAGCTCTGGAAAATTCCCGGATGTTTGGAAACAAAAGTAACACACTTCCATGTATCAAATAAGAAATCAAGAAGGAAATTAGAAAATACTCTGAATTAAAACAAAGTGAAAACACAACACACCAAATTTATGGAATGCTGCAAAAGCAATACTTAGGGAACTGTAGCTCCAAATGCCTGGATTAGAATAGAGCAAAAAGTATCAATGATCTAAGCTTTTACCTTTCTTAATAAACTAGAAAAAAGGAGCAGATGAAACCCAATTCAGTAGACAAAAGGAAAGAATAAAGATCAAAACCAAAGTAAGGGGCTTCCCTGGTGGCGCAGTGGTTGAGAGTCCGCCTGCCGATGCAGGGGACAGGGGTTCGTGCCCCGGTCCGGGAAGATCCCACGTGCCGCGGAGCGGCTGGGCCCGTGAGCCATGGCCGCTGAGCCTGCACATCCGGAGCCTGTGCTCCGCAACGGGAGAGGCCACAACAGTGAGAGGCCTGCGTACCACAAAAAAAAAAAAAAAAAAAAAAAACCAAAGTAAATCAAATAGATTTCCTCTACTGGAGAAAAATCAGTGAAACTAAAAGCTGATTTTTTTAAAGAATCAATAAAATTGGTAACCCTCTAGCCAGACTAATCTGGGGAAAAAAAGAGAAGACACAAACCTAATATCAGGGGTAAGAGAGGTGATATTACTAGAGCCTACAGATATTAAAAGGATAATAAGGGACTACTATAAACAATTTTATGCCAATAAATTTGACGACTTAGGTGAAATGGACAGATTTTTTTGAATGGTACAATCTACCAAAGCTCACTCAAGAAGAAATTGGAAGGGCTACCCTTGTGGCACAGTGGTTGAGAATCCGCCTGCCAATTCAGGGGACACGGGTTCAAGCCCTGGTCGGGAAAGATCCCACATGCCACGGAGCAACTAAACCCGTGCGCCACAACTACTGAAGCCCATGCGCCTAGAGCCCGTGCTCCACAACAAGAGAAGCCACTGCAATGAGAAGCCCAAACACCGCAACGAAGAGTAGCCCCCGCTGGCTGCAACTAGAGAAAAGCCCACGCACAGCAATGAAGACCTAACACAGCCAAAAATAAATTAATTAATTTTTTTAAAAAAAGAAGAAATAGGTAACCCAAATAGCCCTATACTTATTAAAGAAATTGAAAATTGCCAGACTGTTTTCCGAAGTGGCTGCACCAGTTTACATTTCCCACCAGCAACGTGTAATGGTCTCAGTTTTACAGCCTTCCTAACACTTGGTTATTATCTGACTTTTTGGTTACAGCCATCCTAGTGGGTACGAAGTGGTACGTCATTGTGGTTTTGATTTGTATTTCCCCGATGACTAGTGTTGTTAAGAACTTTTCACTGAGCTCTGCCCACCAAAGCAACAGCCAGCTCTACCCATCACCAGTCCCTCCCATCAGGAAACTTGCACAAGCCTCTTAGATAGCCTCATCCACCAGAGGGCAGACAGCACAAGCAAGAACTACAATCCTGCAGCCTATGGAACAAAAACCACATTCACAGAAAGACAAAATGAAAAGGCAGAGGGCTATGTACCAGATGAAGGAACAAGATAAAACCCCAGAAAAACAACTGAATGAAGTGGAGATAGGCAACCTTCCAGAAAAAAAAAATTCAGAATAACCATGGTGAAGATGATCCAGGACCTTGGAAAAAGAATGGAGGCAAAGATCAAGAAGATGCAAGAAATGTTTAACAAAGATCTAGAAGAATTAAAGAATATACAGAGGTGAACAGTACAATAACTGAAATGAAAAATACACTAGAAGAAATCAATAACAGAATAACTGAGGCAGAAGAACAGGTAAGTGACCTGGAAGACAGAATGGTGGAATTCACTGCTGTGGAACAGAATAAAGAAAAAAGAATGAAAAGAAATGAAGGCAGCCTAAGAGACCTCTGGGACAACATTAAACACAACAACATTCGCATTACAGGGGTCCGAGAAAGAGAAGAGAGAAAGGACCCGAGAAAATATTTCAAGAGATTATAGTCGAAAACTTCCCTAACGTGGGAAAGGAAATAGCCACCCAAGTCCAGGAAGCGCAGAGAGTCCTATACAGGATAAACCCAAGGAGAAACACGCTGAGACACATAGTAATCAAATTGGCAAAAATTAAAGACAAATTATTGAAAGCAGCAAGGGAAAAATGACAAATAACATACAAGGGAACTCACATAAGGTTAACAGAGTTTCTCAGCAGAAACTCTACAAGCCAGAAGGGAGTGGCATGATAAAGTGATGAAAGGGAAGAACCTACAACGAAGATTACTCTACCCGGCAAGGATCTCATTCAGATTCGATGGAGAAATCAAAAGCTTTGCAGACAAGCAAAAGCTTAGAGAATTCAGCACCACCAAACCAGCTCTACAACAAATGCTAAAGTAACTTCTCTAAGTGGGAAACAAAAGAGAAGTAAAGGACCTACAAAAACAAACCCAAAACAATTGAGAAAATGGTCATAGGAACATACATATCGATAATTACCTTAAACGTGAATGGATTAAATGCTCCAACCAAAAGACACAGGCTTGCTGAATGGATACAAAAACATGACCCACATATATGCTGTCTACAAGAGACCCACTTCAGACCTAGGGACACATACAGACTGAAAGTGAGGGGATGGAAAAAGATATTCCATGCAAATGCAAATCAAAAGAAAGCTGGAGTAGCAATACTCATATCAAAGAGACTTTAAAATAAAGAATGTTACAAGAGACAAAGAAGGAACACTACATAATGATCAAGGGATCAATCCAAGAAGATATAACAATTATATATGCACCCAGCATAGGAGCACCTCAATATATAAGGCGACTGCTAACAGCTATAAAATAGGAAATCGACAGTAACACAATAGTGGGGGACCTTAACACCTCACTTACACCAATGGACAGATCATGCAAAACGAAAATTAACAAGGAAACACAAGCTTTAAATGACACAAAGTAGACCAGATAGATTTAATTGATATTTATAGGACGTTCCATCCAAAAACAGCAGATTACACTTTCTTCCCAAGTGCACATGGAACATTCTCCAGGATAGATCACATCTTGGGTCACAAATCAAGCCTCAGTAAATTTAAGAAAATTGAAATCATATCAAGCATCTTTTCTGACCACAGTGCTATGAGATTAGAAATCAATTACAAGGGGAAAAAAAACCACAAACACATGGAGGCTAAACAATACGTTACTAAATAACCAAGAGATCACTGAAGAAATCAAAGAGGAAATTAAAAAATACCTAGAGACAAATGACAATGAAAACACGACGATCCAAAACCTGTGGGATGCAGCAAAAGCAGTTCTAAGAGGGAAGTTTATAGCTATACAAGCCTACCTCAAGAAGCAAGAAAAATCTCGAATAAACAATCTAACCTTACACATAAAGGAACTAGAGAAAGAAGAACAAACAAAACCCAAAGTTAGCAGAAGGAAAGAGATCACAGCAGAAATAAATGAAATAGAAACAAAGAAAACAATAGCAAAGATCAATAAAACTAAAAGCTGGTTCTTTGAGAAGATAAACAAAATTGATAAACCATTAGCCAGACTCATTAAGAAAAAGAGGAAGGGCTTCCCTGGTGGCTCAGTGGTTGAGAGTCCGCCTGCCGATGCAGGGGACACGGGTTCGTGCCCCGGTCTGGGAAGATCCCACATGCCATGGAACGGCTAGGCTCATGAGCCATGGCCACTGAGCCTGCGCGTCCGGAGCCTGTGCTCCGCAAAGGGAGAGGCCACAACAGTAAAGCCCTGTGTACCACAAAAAAAAAAAAAAAAAGAGGGAGAGGACTCAAATCAATAAAATTAGAAATGAAAAAGGAGAAGTTACAACAGACACCGCAGAAATACAAAGCATCCTAAGAGACTACTACAAGCAACTCTGTGCCAATAAAATGGACAACCTGGAAGAAGTGGACAAATTCTTAGAAAGGTATAACCTTCCAAGACTGAACCAGGAAGAAATAGAAAATATGAACAGACCAGTCACAAGTAATGAAATTGAAACTGTGATTAAAAATCTTCCAACAAACAAAAGTCCAGGACCGGATGACTTCACAGGTGAATTAACATTTAGAGAAGAGCTAACACCCATCCTTCTCAAGCTCTTCCAAAAAATTGCAGAGGAAGGAACACTCTCAAACTCATTCTGTGAGGCCACCATCACCCTGACACCAAAACCAGACAAAGATACTACAAAAAAAGAAAATTACAGACCAATATCACTGATGAATATTGATGCAAAAATCCTCAACAAAATACTAGCAAACAGAATCCAACAACACATTAAAAGGATCATACACCATGATCAAGTGGGATTTATCCCAGGGATGCAAGGATTCTTCAGTATACGCAAATCAATCAATGTGATACACCATATTAACAAATTGAAGAATGAAAACCATATGATCATCTCAATAGATGCAGAAAAACCTTTTGACAAAATTCAACACCCATTTATGATAAAAACTCTCCAGAAAGTGGGCATAGAGGGAACGTACCTCAACATAATAAAGTCCATATATGACAAACCCACAGCAAACATCATTCTCAGTGGTGAAAAACTGAAAGCAGTTCCTCTAAGATCAGGAACAAGACAAGGATGTCCACTCTCGCCACTGTTGTTCAACATAGTTTTAGAAGTCCTAGCCATGGCAATCGGAGAAGAAGAAGAGAAGGAATACAATTTGGAGAAGAAGAAGTAAAACTGTCACTGTTTGCAGATGACATGATACTATATATAGAGAATCCTAAAGATGCCATCAGAAAACTACTAGAGCTAATCAATGAATTTGGTGAAGTTGCAGATACAAAATTAATGCACAGAAATCTCTTGCATTCCTATACACTAATGATGAAATATCTGAAAGAAATTAAGGAAACACTCCCATTTACCACTGCAACAAAAAGAATAAAATACCTAGGAATAAACCTACTGGGGGAGACAAAAGACCTGTATGCAGAAAACTATAAGACACTGTTGAAAGAAATTAAAGATGATACCAGCAGATGTAGAGATATACCATGTTCTTGGATTGGAAGAATCAATATTGTGAAAATGACTAGACTACCCCAAGCAATCTACAGATTCAGTGCAATCCCTATCAAATTGCCAATGGCATTTTTTACAGAACTAGAACAAAAAAATCTTAAAATTTGTATGGAGACACAAAAGACCCCGAATAGCCAAAGCAGTCTTGAGGGAAAAAAACAGAGCTGGAGGAATCAGACTCCCTGACTTCCGACTATACTACAAAGGTACAGTAATCAAGACAATATGGTACTGGCACAAAAACAGAAATGTAGATCAATGGAACAGGATAGAAAGCCCAGAGATAAACCCACGCACCTATGATCAACTAATCTATGATGAAGGAGGAAAGGATATACAATGGAGAAAAGACAGTCTCTTCAATAAGTGGTGCTGGGAAGAATGGACAGCTACATGTAAAAGAATGAAATTAGAACACTCCCTAACACCATACACAAAAATAAACTCAAAATGGATTAGAAACCTAAATGTAAGACCAGACACTATAAAACTCTTGAGGAAAACATAGGAAGAACACTCTTTGACATAAATCACAGCAAGATGTTTTCTGATCCACCTCCTAGAGTAATGGAAATAAAAACAAAAATAAACAAATAGGACCTAATGAAACTTAAAAGCTTTTGCAAAGCAAAGGAAACTACAAACAAGACAAAAAGATAACCCGCAGGGGCTTCCCTGGTGGCGCAGTGGTTGAGAGTCCGCCTGCCGATACAGGGGACGTGGTTTCATGCCCCGGTCTGGGAAGATCCCACATGCCGCGGAGCGGCTGGGCCCATGAGCCATGGCCGCTGAGCCTGCACGTCCGGAGCCTGTGCTCCGCAACAGGAGAGGCCACAACAGTGAGAGGCCCGTGTACCGCAAAAAAAAAAAAAAAAAAGACAACCCTCAGAATGGGAAAAAATATTTGCAAATGAATCGACGGATAAAGGATTAATCTCCAAAATATATAAACAGCTCATGCAGCTCAATATTAAAAAAACAAACAACCCAATCCAAAAATGGGCGGAAGACCTAAATAGACATTTCTCCAAAGAGAGGACATACAGCTGGCCAAGAAGCACATGAAAAACTGCTCAACATCACTAATTATTAGAGAAATGTAAATCAAAACTAAAATGAGGTATCACCTCACACCAGTTAGAATGGGCATCATCAGAAAATTTACAAACAACAAATGCTGGAGAGGGTGTGGAGGAGAAAAGGGAACCCTCTTGCACTGTTGGTGGGAATGTAAATTGATACAGCCACTATGGAGAACAGTACGGAGGTTGCTTAAAAAACTAAAAACAGAATTACCATATGACCCAGCAATCCCGCTACTGGGCACATACCCTGAGAAAACCATAATTCAAAGAGACACATGCACCCCTATGTTCATTGCTGCGCTATTTACAATAGCCAGGTCATGGAAGCAACCTAAATGCCGATCGACAGACGAATGGATAAAGAAGTTGTGGTACAATATACAGTCGAATATTACTCAGCCATAAAAAGGAATGAAATTGGGTCATTTGTAGAGACGTGGATGAATCTAGAGACTGTCATACAGAGTGAAGTAAGTCAGAAAGAGGAAAACAAATATCGTATATTAACATATATATGTGGAACCTAGAAAAATGGTACAGATGAATTGGTTTGCAGGGCAGAAATAGAGACGCAGATGTAGAGGACAAACGTATGGACACCAAGGGGGGAAAGCAGCAGGGGGTGGGTGTGGTGGTATGCTGAATTGGGAGATTGGGATTGACATGTATACACTGATGTGTATAAAATGAATGACTAATGAGAACCTGCTGTATAAAAAAGTAAGTAAAATAAAATACAAAAAAAGAAAAGCAAGATGCAGAAAATGTGAATAGTATGACCCTGTTTTTGTAAAACAACAATAAAAATACTTCATGTACATGTATATATGTGTAAAAAACAAAAAAAAGAACTTTTCATGTGCTCATTGGCTATTTGTTTATCTTCTTTGGAGAAATATTTATTCAGAGTCTGCCCACTTTTTAATTGGGTTGTCTTTTTTTAATTGAATTGGAGGAATTCTTTCTGTATTCTAAATGTAAGGCCCTTATCAGATACATAATAGCACGTATTTTCTCCCATCCTTTGGGGTTGTGTTTTCATTTTTTTGAAAGTGTTCTTTGCAGCACACAAGGTTTTAATTTTGATGAAGTCCAGTTTATCAAATTTTCACTTGTGTGTTTGGTGTCATATGTAAGAATCCACTGCCAAATCCAAGGTCACAAAGATTTTGTCTAAAGTTTTATAGTTTTAGCTCTCCAATTATTTAAATTTAAATTAATTAAAATGAAATAAAATGTAGAATTCAGTTCCTCAGTTGTGCTCCCACATTTCAAGTGTTCACGTGGCTAATATCTACCAAATAAGTCAGTGCAGGTACAGAACATTTCCACCATCACAGGAAGTTCTTTTGGACGCACAAACACTTTAAAGGAACGCAGTAGTAGAAAGTGAGCTAAGGACTTGAACAGTTAGTTCACAGAAAGAGAAATGGGCAAGCTCAGGTACATAAAATTGTTTAATAGTTAAAGAATTCTAAATTAGGACAGAGACAGCATTTTTAGTCCCCCAGATTGACTGTGTCTACTCCCTTCAGGTCTTGACTCAGAAATCACACCAGTGCGGCCTTCCCTTGCCTACCCTGTTTAAAATTTCAGATCTACCCTCTCCATTTCCTGCCTTTTCTCCCTAGCTCTTACCATTAGCTTACCCTATATTTAACACTTTTCTTGTTTATTGTCAGTTTCCCCCCTCTTCGAATGTAAAATCCATGAGAGCCTATTTTACTCACTATTGTCTCTCCAATACCTTGGATATTCCCAGATATGGCAAAAACTCAAATCCATCTTGTTGAATGAGAGCTGGCAATGTGTAGAGAAACAAGTGCTCTTATACACTGTTCTCAGAGAGTGAATTGGTCCACCCTTTTTGGAAGCAATTGTGTGGTATGTAAAAGTCTCAAAATTGTGCTTGCCTTTTGACCCAATATTTCTCCTTCTAGGTACTTAGCATAAGGAAGTAATTAAAGCTGTACACAGAGATATGGCTGGAATATTCAGCCACAATGGAATGCTTTTACCTGCAGTCAGGAAAACTCTTGAACTGACACTGTAAGGAATGTAGATTGTTTTTTTAAATGTGGCATCAAGAAGTGTTTTGCAGAGCTGTTCAAAACAGATCTTCCTTTCTTTCCTAATGCTTTAGCATTTAAAAGTATGTCTCATTACTGACTTTTCTGGTCTGCTTCTTAAGTAAAACTAAAACTTACTTATACAATTTTTTCCCACAGGTCCCTTAATATGGACTTTGAAAATCAAGATAAGGAGAAAGACAGTAACAGTTCTTCTGGGTCTTTCAATGGCAACAGCACCAATAATAGTAAGGCATTTTATGACAATTAGCTTTCTACATGTAGTTGTCTTAATTTGATTTTTTCTGTAACCCCAGTAGATAATTTACTGGGTTCAAGGATTATGTTTGGTATAATAATAAAATTAAATCTGTATGGTATAATTTGTTAAAGTCTTATGTTCTGAACTTGAATTATGGATTTCTTGTGTACTGCTTTTAATTCATGCCTAAAAGCTTGCTGCCAAGATTCTTTTTTTTTTTTTTTTTTTTTTTTGCGGTACGCGGGCCTCTCACTGTTGTGGCCTCTCCCACTGCGGAGCGCAGGCTCAGCGGCCATGGCTCACAGGTCCAAGCCGCTCCGCGGCATGTGGGATCCTCCCGGAACGGGGCACGAACCCGTGTCCCCTGCATCGGCAGGCAGACTCTCAACCACTGTGTCACCAGGGAAGCCCTATTTTCTTTTTTACTTTATTTATTGTTTTTGGCTGCATTGGGTCTTCGTTGCTGTGTGCAGGCTTTCTCTCGTTGTGGCGAGCAGGGGCTACTCTTTGTTGCGGTGCGCGGGCTTCTCATTGCGGTGGCTTCTCTTGTTGCGGAGCGTGGGCTCTAGGCACGCAGGCTTCAGTAGTTGTGGCTCACGGGCTCTAGAGCACAGGCTCAGTAGTTGTGGCACACGGGCTTAGGTGCTCTGTGGCATGTGGGATCTTCCCGGGCCAGGGCTTGAACCCGTGTCCCCTGCATTGGCAGGCAGATTCCCAACCACTGCGCCACCAGGGAAGCCCTCTTTATTTTCTTAAAGACGAACAGGATAGATGGGTATCTGCCTGCTTATAACTTCATTTAAATCCTTTGGTGAGGTTGATAATTTTGTAGGTGTTGATCATAAATTCATTTAGTGATTCTTAAAGATAGCTACTTGAAGTACTTGTAAAACTATTGTATCTTTTCTGATACTTAAGATTTTAAAGAATGTTTGCTTTGAAAAAACAGAAGTGTGCTATATGGCAAGTATTCAGCAGCATTATTCATCATAGCCAAAAAGTAGAAGCAACTGAAAGATCAATAAACTAGTTAATGGATAAACAAAAGATGGTATGTCCATACAATGGAATACTATTCAGCATTAAAAAAAGTTAATTACTGAAATATGCTCCAACATAGATGAACCTCAGAACACTGTTAAGGGCTTCCCTGGTGGCGCAGTGGTTAAGAATCCGCCTGCCAACGCAGGGGACACAGGTTCGAGCCCTGGTCCGGGAAGATCCCACGTGCCGCGGAGCAACTAAGTCTGCGAGCAACAACTACTGAAGCCTGTGTGCCTAGAGCCCGTGCTCTGAGATGAGAAGCCACCACGATGAGAAGACCACGCACCGCAACTAGAGAAAGCCCACACGCAGCAGCAAACACCCAATGCAACCAAAAATAAAATAAATTAATTTTTAAAAAAATTGTTAAGTAGGGCTTCCCTGGTGGCGCAGTGGTTAAGAATCCACCTGCCAATGCACGGGACATGGGTTCGAGCCCTGGTCCAGGAAGACCCCACATGCTGCAGAGCAACTAAGCCCGTGTGCCACAACTACTGAGCCTGCGGTCTAAAGTCTGTGAGCCACAACTACTGAGCCCACGTGCCACAACTAATGAAGCCCGTGCGCCTAGAGCCCGTGCTCCACAACAAGAGAAGCCACCGCAATGAGAGACCTGTGCAGTGCCGCAACTAGAAAAAAGAAAGCCCGCGTGCAGCAACAAAGACCCAACGCAGCCAAAAATAACTAACTAAATAAATTAAGTAAAAAAAAATTAAGTAAAAATAGTCAGATAGAAAAACTACATATTGTATGAGTCCATTTATATGAAATTTCCAAAAAGGCAACTATATAGAGACAGAAAACAGATTCGTGGTTGCTTGGGGCAAGGGATGGGAAGGAGAATTAACAGTAAACTGGCATGAGGGATCTTCTTGAGGTGATGAAGACATTCTAAAACTAGATTATAGTGATGGTTTCACACTTGGTAAACTTACAAAAAAAAAGTATTGAATTACACACTTAAACTGGGTAAATTTTATGGTATGTAAATTGTACTAGAAAATTGGTAATGCTTATTATAGAAAGAGAACTGAATTTAGAAGTAAGGAGACTTGATTTGATAATACTAAGAGATTGATATTGGGTACCTACCATGCGCTTGGCATTTATTAGATATTTTGAAAGATGCGAAAGTACAAGAGCTGGTACTCAAGCTGTCACGCAGGCAGTGTGGCCAAAATACTTCCCAAGGTGTTAATAAAGTGCTAAGACAGAGCAAATACCACTTTCCACACTATACCTAGAGCAGGTACTTTTTCTTATGGACCCTTACCATAGCCTCAGAATCTACTATCAATAGATCAGAGTAAGCACCAGAGGGAAGTCATTTTGACATCCATGTACAAAGAGAAAAAAGAGAAAGGCAAGCCAAAGTGAGCAACAGTGGGTCAACTTAGTAAGGGACTCTCCTGGAGAAAGTGAATTTGACATGAAACAGTGAACTTGGATTGCTGGAGAAGTTCCTCCAGGTGGAAAGAGCATATAATACAGGCACAGAGGAGGAGAATAAGCGTGACTTGTAGGACAAATCAAGGTCACTGCCTAATAGGGAGGAAAGACTGGAGATCTAACATAAAGTTTAATAGAATATTGATGGAGGATCTTAGAAACTAAATTGAAAAGAGATCACTTAATATCTATTTCATTTTCTACCCCATCAACTAAATTATACTTGCCCAATTTTCCCTGAGTTAAATGTGTTTCATTGTCCCCAGCAATGTAAAGTGGGCATGACAAATACAGTAAGTAGAATCATTTAAATATAATGAGCCTTTTCTTAAACTTATGACACACACACACAAAAACTTATGACACAGATCCTTATATTAAGTAAAATACCATACGAGTAACTTCACAGGAACCAGGTAAAACCCAGTGTCAGTATCCAATTTTAGGGTTAAATTATTACATAGCAGCTTACCTTCTATCAATAGTTTAAACCAAATCACTACATACACTTGAAACTCCTTTAAATTCCTGTTATATAGCATATATACAAATGATGTACTTAAACCAGATTACAAATCTGTTGTGCATTGCATCACATAAACCTAAAAGAAATCAATAGTATGTATCTAAGTACCATTTTATCCTCAAATAAATGGTTAAGTCAGTCCTTGCAGTGGAAGGAATTTACCTGGTAACATCAGTTTTGTATTTCTCATTGTTAATCAGCATCTAAAGAGTAGTTGGTGGTCGTTTACTGGTAATTTCCTTGAATCTACCTCTTGTGTTGTGCTAAAATTATCCTCAACAAAAGTTATTTCTTCAGTGCCTAATCTGGGCCATGGATACCAAAGAGGATAAGCACAGACCAGGACAGAATGCAGTCCACTTCCACATAATCACGAAAAACATAATGAAAGAAATGGCCATTGCAGAGAAGGCCAGTACTTGATTATGGGACATGGTATCATTCCAGTTTGAAGGGGTGGCATGGAAAACGGGATGCAGTTATCAAAAATCAAAGAAATAATAATAGCCAGAAAAATGAACAGAAACATGAGATGGCGTAGGTGCTGAGGAGATTGAAATGCTTAACAATGAAGATTAACAAGAAGAATTGGGGGGAGTTCTAAGAAAAGGAGGGTATGACTTTAGTGTTAAGATTTTGCCAAGTGTTACAAACTAATTAATGAAGAAGAAAGTAGATAGATGTTTTTTAAAAGTTGCAGTTGCCTACTCCCAAAATACGAATCAAGGAATTTGTGAAAAAGACATGAAAATTAGTGAACTACAGCTATGTATAACAGCGTGGATGTTTCTAACAATGTTGAGTGAAAGAAGCCAGACACAAAAAAATACATACTACATAATTCAGTGTATATAGTAAGTTCAGGAAACAGGCAAAATAAATATTAGTATTTTAGGATGCATGCTTGGTAGAAAACAAAGCAAATAAAAAGTACCGTAAAAGCCAGGATATAATAGTAGTTCCCTTTGGGGGAAAGAGAAAGAGCAGTGATTGGGAGGGACACAAGAAAGACTTTTGGCCTTGGCAAGTTCTCTTTCTTGACCTGGGTGGTATTAGCCATGTGATGATTCAGTGAACTCTACATCTTTGTTTCATGTACTTTTCTGTATGTGTGTATGTTTTACAGTAAAGACGGTTAGAAAGTGGAGGGGAGGGAGTTCCTTCCAGGTCCTCTCTGATTTTCCCTAACCTTGTTCTAACTCCCATCTTGTCCCTGAATCTGCCCCAGGAAACCTATATAGAAATTTTCCCCTTCTGGCACACCACTCCTTCATCTAATTAGCATTAAGAGGGTTTAAACAACAACAACAAAAACAACCCCCCCCCCACCTCCAATTATCTGATACCTTGAAGTTCTTTACTAGGCTTCCCCTATAATTTATTTGAACTGTGAAGACTGATGGAGATGTACAGTTGAATTCTCTTCATTAATAGAGAAACACATCTTAATAGAGAAACACATCTTAATCTCCCCACCTAGACTGCAAACCCCATAAGCTCTGGAAATGAGTTTTAAAAAAAACATCCTTGCTTCTCTCCTGGAGGTGCAAAATCAGTAACTTTCATAAACAGTTATCAGTACTACATTGCTGTATTGCTCTGCAACCTGTTCACTAAATACAAAAAATAATGTCTCTGTACATAATTTTTAATTCCCTCATCATGCCTATTCCTTACGTTGATTTTCCCTTTAAAGGTAAAGCCACTGCAGTTGAGTAAGTCTGCCCAATTATGGCTGCTCTCTTTTGCTTTTGCTCTGTTTTGTTTTGTCACTGGAGTTTGGCTAAAATTTCTAATTAATTAGCTCCTTCCCCTTCAGGACCATTATTTCCCGACCTTTAGGAAGTGCAGTATTAAAGTTGTGTACATTATTTTTGGTAACATATTGTAAGCAACTAAAGGAGCTTCACTTGCCCTGTGAAATTGCTGTTTGATAGACTCTCTTGGGCAGTCCTTCTGTAAAACTAATGGAAATAACGTCTAATACTTACTGGTTTAAAATCTGTGCTTTCAAAAAACAAAAATCTGTGCAGTCTATCTAATATTCTAGAAAGATTCTTTGTATTGTTTCGCATTTTAATTTCCGACTGAACTCGTAAAATTTAGATTGATTATAAACAAATACTTCTCATATGCCTGCCTTAGTAAACAGTCTTTGTTCTAGCCAGTCATTTGATTTTTTTCTTCTCATATTTTAAACCAGTATAATTAATCTGTAGACTATATGATGCTTTGTTTTACAGAAGGAGGGGGGTGTGGGTGTGTATTTTCAGATTTATAGATTTTTTAAAAAAGATTTGTTTCTTATATAACAAATAATCATTTATTTGAGAAAACATTATTTTCTGTTGTGAAAGGCATCTGAAATCTAGCTTCCTCAAGTAGTTCTTTGAACTATTGTAGAGCACTCAAATAAAAAAAACTAGGTGAAATTTAGTTAGAGATTTCATAGAGTTTTGCCTTACAAATGCCCATAAGATACTTTAAGATATGCGCCCCCCCCCACCAAAAAAAAAAAAAACCTATCCATGGGCCAAGATGAATGGGTTTGACTGCAGTTCAGGTCAGACTCTTCACCAGATCATTTCTGTTTGTCTTGACACATGGCTCACTCTTCTGAAATTGAATTGCCCTATTCCTTAGTGAATTATTTGACTCATCTACCTAGCCAATAAGAAGCAATTTTGTTTTTAGAAATATTTAATATTCATTTCACAAAAATCCCTAAATAGCTTTCTTGAGGACAGGTAAATTTGAATACTGATGAGCAGTTTTTGTTTTTAATTTATTTATTAATTTTTGGCTGCATTGGGTCTTCGTTGATGTGCGCAGGCTTTCTCTAGCTGTGGCGAGCAGGGACTATTCTTCGTTTCAGTGCGCGGGCCTCTCATTGTGGTGGCTTCTCTTGTTGGGAAGCATGGGCCCTAAGCGTGCAGGCTTCAGTAGTTGTGGCACGTGGGCTCAGTAGCTGTGGCTCACAGGCTCTAGGGTGCAGGCTCAGTAGTTGTGGTGCACGGTCTTAGTTGCTCCGCGGCATGTGGGATCTTCCCGGACCAGAGCTCGAACCCGTGTCCCCTGCACCGGCAGGTGGATTCTTCACCACTGTGCCACCAGGGAAGCCCCCAAAATAAAATCTTGTGGGGAGTTTTTCCTGGACCTACTAACCCTTGAGATTTCAGTTTAGTTGGCTCTGGGGTTGGGCCCGGGCACTGTGATTTTTTTAAAGCTGTCCAGGTGATTCTAATGAGCAGCCAAGACTTGAGAACCACTGTGCTAAATCCTGCTCTATCCCAAGAGCTTCTGGTTCCCCCATTTATCTCCTATTTACTCTTTAAAATGTTCCCACAAAGAAATGTTTTTGATTTACTGTTTCCAGATATATCTTGTTCTCCCCCCCTCCCCCACCAAAGTCAGTCCTCAACTATTAGCAACAATGGGAAAGAATGAACATGAGTACATTAAATCCACAGATGATGAGAAATTATTTTAGTCAGGGGGTTTAAACCACCTCTTTTACCAAACCTATATATACAGGACCACAGATGTACTCAAATTGACTAAAATGAATTTTTACTGCCTCTTAATGTTCTTGTTTGCTGTTTGTTTGTTTTGGCACCCTGTCATCCAGATGGTAGCACCAGGAGGTAGTAAGTCAATTCAACAAGTATTTCTTGGGCACCTACTATAATAAAGGCACTATGAGGACAGCAAGGAGCTCACAGTCTTCACTGGGAAGGAGAGAATCCAAGGGCCTAGATAATCTATATTTTATATACTAATCCCTAGAACTGTCTGCATTTTATGAGTTAATGTATCTGAAGTACATGGGTACAGTGTCTATTAGGTAAGTCGTTGATATGTCCCTTTTTCTCTTTCAGGTATCCAAACTATTGACTCTACCCAGGCCCTGTTCCTTCCAATTGGAGCATCTGTCTCTCTCCTAGTAATGTTCTTCTTCTTTGACTCAGTTCAAGTAGTTTTTACAATATGTACAGCAGGTAAATGAGTTCCTCTATCTGATCTTAACAGTAAGCTGAAAGGAAATTTTTAAAACTTTTTTAAAATCATCATTCAAAAATTAAGATTTATACACTGCACCGTGCAAGTTTTTCTTCATAAGTCTGGCTTTTTCTCCCCCAACTCCTCCTTGAACCACTTGATACCTGTATCATCAGTTCAGTCCTGCAAGATACTTGATACCTGTATCATCCATTCAGACCTGCCAACCCAATCTGAATGAAAGGCCAGGGGTTGAAAACTCATGAGCTTTGTGGCACCAGAGCAGAATTGCTTTGGCTGTGGCTCCTTGTCTGCTAGGTTACCAGAAAGTCCAGTTTGGCAGAGTAGTCGTTGGCAACCCCTACCCATGTTTCTGCCCATAGAAACACTCATAGCTAATCACAGCAATTCGACTGTCAGCTATCTGATCAGTTTTCAAGCTGAGCGACGATGGACATGTGTGAAACATCAAAATGCTAGACTTGTTAGATCATACCCTGGCCCGCTGTTTATCATTTCTTGCTGAGATAGGTGAGAAAGAGAAAACCTACCAATGCTACCCCTACTTCAAATCAGGTAATCTTTCTTTGAGAGGTTGTCTGTGTGGTGCTAAAGAAAGATACTTTTCTTCTCTAGTTAATTAATACTATTGTATGCACTTGTCGAGAAAAGTATTCTGGGCAATGATTGTTTCCATAAGTCATGCCATTTTTCTTATGCTTAGTAAAATAATAAACAACAAAAAAATTAACCATACGTTTTCTTTCTCTAGTTCTTGCAACGATAGCTTTTGCTTTTCTTCTTCTCCCGATGTGCCAGTATTTAACAAGACCCTGTTCACCTCAGAACAAGTAAGGACTTGGGATTTTCCTCTAAATTGTAAACTTGTATATGTATGTTTTTGTCTCATACTTGATAGCAGTATTAGGGGTCTAAATTTTTGGTATTGACTGAAGCACACAAATGCCAGAAGACTGGAAAGTGAAATGTTTGATTTTTTTTAAACTGTAAGATAGTACTTCTTTTTGCACCTTTTCGTAGCAGAGGAAATATAAACAAATCTTAGGAAGTCAGAGTCACTGTAATATGCTTCCTTGCTTTGATTATATTGAAAGATGAGTTTTCTTTTGAAGCAACGTTTTCATTCCTTTACTAGTTAATGGAATATGAAAATAGTGCTTGACTCAAACATTCTTTGCCTTTCGTCTTTGATGACCTAGAATATATACCAGCCACTTGGGTTTAATCCCAGTGTTCACACTTTAACTCCTAAAGCCGTTGCTCCACGGAAACAAAATGCTGTGCTAATGGAGAATGCTGTATGCACTTAGGAAATCAGTCACTTGGGGCGGCTGATTTTCCCAGGAATTAGTGATAACCATAGATGTACCATCTTAATTTTATTCATCTTTGCTTAATGAATTGAATTGTTGACTTTCTTCATTTTGTTTTCCTCATAAGAATTAGAATTTCCCCTACATTTAGATTTTCTAAAGATATTATCACTTTAAACTTCTCAATACCCATCCCATGTTGATAACTTGGGATAAAAAGTACATTATCTAATGGATGCAGAAGTATAATTCCTTTGAACTTTCTGTAGTTTTTTCCAGAGAGATTTGGGTATTTTGGGTTTCTGGGTATCTAGGTATTGCCTACTATTTTAATCTGGCCATCACAAATTCTGATAATGAAGAACCAAAGGAGAGTTTGATTATTGAATATAATTTATTGTCCATTAGTCCAATACATGTTGTGTGTTTTCCAGGATTTCCTTTGGTTGTTGTGGGCGTTTCACTGCTGCTGAATTACTATCATTCTCTCTGTCTGTCATGCTCGTCCTCATCTGGGTTCTCACTGGCCATTGGCTTCTCATGGATGGTAAGTAACTACTATGTGACAAGTTGAAATTTTAATATCATTTATGGTTAAATTTGTCCTCTCTTCCTCTACTTTCTGTGTTTTAGTAGTGGTACCTCTGATTACCATGAAAATTAGGTGTCCACAGATGGCGTTATGTATCAGATTTTTCATTATTTTTACCTACATTCTTAAGATCTTTTTTAATAACAGCTTTTGGGGATGTAATTCACATACCATACAATTTACCTATTTAAAGTGTACAATTCGGGGGACTTCCCTGGTGGTGCAGTGGTTAAGAATCCGCCTGCCAATGCAGGGGACTCCGGTTCGAGCCCTGGTCCAGGAAGATCCCACATGTCATGGAGCAGCGAAGCCCGCGAGCCACAGCTACTGAAGCCCGTGTGCCTAGAGGCCGTGCTCTGCAACAAAGAGAAGCCACCATAGTGAGAAGCCTGCACGCCGCAACGAAGAGTAGCTCCCACTCACTGCAACTTGAGAAAGCCTGCATGCAGCAATGAAGACCCAGTGCAGCCAAAATTAATTAATTAACTTATTTTAAAAAATGAAGTGTACGATTCGGTGGTTTTTAGCATATTTGCAGAGTTGTGCAACCTACACTACAATCAGTTTGGGGATTTTTTTGTTTTTTTAATTTTTTTTTTTTCTATTTTTGGTTGCGTTGGGTCTTCGTTGCTGAGCAGGGGCTGGTCTTCGTTGCTGAGTGGGGGCTTCTCTTCATTGCAGTGCGCAGGCTTCTCATTGCGGTGGCTTCCCTTGTTGCAGAACACAGGCTCTAGGCACGTGGGCTTCAGTAGTTGTGGCACGTGGGCTCAGTAGTTGTGGCTCATGGGCTCTAGAGCACAGGCTAAGTAGTTGTGGCGCACGGGCTTAGTTGCTCCGCGGCATGTGGGATCTTCCTGGACCAGGGCTCAAACCCGTGTCCCGTGCATTGGCAGGTGGCTTCTTAACCACTGTGCCCCCAGGGAAGTCCCCGGTTTGTTTTGTTGTTTGTTTGTTTTTTAAATGTATTTCGGTTGCGCTCGGTCTTAGTTGCGGCTCACTGGCGCCTCAGTTGTGGCATGTGAACTCTTAGTTGCGGCATGCATGTGGGATATAGTTGAACCTGGGCCCCCTACATTGGGAACACGGAGTCTTATCCTCTGCGCCACCAGAGAGGTCCCCTACAATCAGTTTTAGAGCATCTTCACATCCACCCTCCAAAACCCACACCCAGTAGCAGTCACTTCCCCATTCCCCCCACCCCAGCCCCGGGCATCCACTAATCTACTTTCTATCTCTGTGAATTTGCCTCTTGTGGACATTTTGCATAAATAAAATTACATATGACCTTTTGTGTCTGCCTTCTTTCACTCAGCATAATGTTTTCAAGGTTCATCCATGTTGTAACTTGTATCAGTACTCCATTCCTTCTTATGGCCAAATACTGTTTAATTGTATAGATGCATTAATTTTATTTATCCATTCATCAGTTGTTTCCACTTTTTTGGCTATTGTGAATAATGCTACTGTGAAAACTGGAATGCAAATTTTTGTGTAGACTATACTTTCTTAATATAAATGGAATTATACTGTAATATAATATCCATATTATATATAAATATATGTGGAATATATAATGTATGTCATATGTTGTATATGATAGAGATTTCTTTTGTGTAATAATATAAATACATGTCTATATCATTTTATAAAGGTACTAATAGCTAACATTTATTGAGTGCTTTTTATGCACTGGGCACTCTGCTGGGTGTTTGACATGGACTTTCTCATGTAATCCTGAATACAGCTCTTTGAAGTAGGTACTAGTATTGTTCTTATTTTACAGAAGAGGAAACAGGTTCTGAGAAGTGACTAACCACAGTCACAGAACTCCTGTGTATATTTCATACGTACTATCAAAACATCTTGATAGTTGTTTTGATAGAAGGACATTTCTCAAAGTCCGCCATTATTCTTCTGCTCTCTCCCTTAAGACATTGTTAGACTTTTATTTAAGACCCTGTAACCATCTCCACCTCTTTTTTCATTCAGTCCTTATTACTTCTCTTATTTTCATAGTTTGCTTTACTAATCTCATGAAATTTTATCTAACTGCTCTGCTCCACAAAGTCTGTTCACCTTTTCCTTTTTTGGTGTTTCAGAAGGGAAGGAAGCTGAAACACAAAAGTCAATTTTATACTGTTTGTAACACTATCTAAAGAATTTTTTTAAGGGAGGAATTTGGAAAGCAGAGATTATGGGTATGGATCACACTTTTTCCTGTTACCCCTGCAACCATGAGGCTAATCCAGACCTTGGAACGGAGCTCTTTGGAGGCAGTGCCACATCTGAGGGGCTCCTCTCCTCTCCAGGCACTGTGTCCCTGGCAGCTCTGAGGACGGCTCAGCTACAGTGGTGCTGTCATTGAGTGTTCAGGGAGGCTCCCCAAACCCTTACTGGCCTTAACTTTTATATCGTTTTCTGTCATTGTTGCTACTTCCCAATATCTACTTGTCCAAGGATCTCTTACCAGTTTACACTAGTTACATTGCCCTTGTGACCAAGCTTAGTTTTCCCTCAAAAAAAACAAAAAATGGAGAGAGTCTTTGAGCTTTTTAGTTGTTTGTTTCTCAGATTGGTATTTGATGTGTGTTTGACTTGTTTTCTGCTATTAACAGAAAAGATAGCTTTCTAGCACGTGACTGTAACATTCTGAAATATATTCTTCTGAAAACAGAATGATAAATGTGGTTATTTTAAAGGGCGAGGCATGAAGTATGTTTTCAGAGTTATACCAAGAAGCATTAATATTAAGAAAGTACTTCAGAGTTTTTTGAACTAAATCTATAATTTTTTATCTACTCAGTTTCATCTTACAAATTAATCTTTTAAATTTGGGAAGACTTGAAAGAATTTGACCAGTAAGTGGTGTGGTATGTTTGCAAAAGCTGATGAATGAAGAAAAAGAGGCAAACTGGATGAATAGTTGAGCGTGTGTTTCAGGGATGTGACATGGCTGGTGGCACTGTTCAGTTGGGGGTGGGAGTGATTCTCATTCAACATGCTTGTATTAAGAACCTTCTCTGAAGTAGTCAGATGGTATGCATGCTGCCTCTTCAAGCATGGAGTACGGTGGGGAGACTTGGTGGGCATGATTGGAAAGAGGTTATCGCTCAACTTAGAGAGAAGGAGTAGGTGGAGGCATAGGAGCAAAAGAAGAGGCTTGAGGCCAAGCGCGTGTGGTGCAGCGCCATTCTGTGTGAGTTATGCCTTTACAGTCGGACTTGATTCTTCAGAGAGTAGGGGACCTTGTGATTTAAGGCAGGGAATGATGTGAACTGATTTTTGACAATGGCAGTGAAGAGTAAGTGGGGGGGAGAGACAGAAAATGGGAAAGGATACACACATCACACTAGGAAGTATGGGAATCATGACCGAGGTGTGCCGTGACAGTCAAGAGGAGCACCCCAGGTAGTTGCAGCCTGAGTGTGCGTGATGAAGGTTACGATAAGATGAAAAGGAACCCAGAGTTTCTTGTTTGGAAGATTAGGGATAGAATGACATTGTGTGGAGTCATGGAGAATCCTGTCATTGAGCAGTTCTGAGTTGTTGTGTTTAGTTTAGACCCAGGTGGGGAGGATGAGCATAAAATGAGTGGCTGGAACAGTGTCCTTAAGTAAGTGAAAAAGATGTGATCCAGGGTGTGCATTGGCTTTAAAGGAGCAAGGGCGATGCATCTGAAGTAATGGGGGGAGGCAGGAGATGAGAGCTGGGAGGCCGGAACTGAGCTTGGCTTAGAGCTTTAGCATTCAGAACAGTCCCCTGGGTCTTAGTTGAGCACCATCTATAGCATGAGAAAAGGGATTTCCCCAAATACGAGCAGGTCACAGTTGGCTGATGGTGGGCACTTTGCACTAGTAAGGTGTAAACATCTTAGACTGGGGTTTAGGGCTGCCTGATTTTTTGAGGGACTTACAAACTCTGTTAGGTTTATGAGCTGAATAGCTTGTGGAGAGAAGCTGAGCCTGTGCTCCACACTGACTGCTGTCTCCTCCCCAGCCCTGGCCATGGGTCTCTGTGTCGCTATGATCGCCTTCGTCCGCCTGCCCAGCCTCAAGGTCTCCTGCCTGCTTCTCTCAGGGCTTTTAATCTACGATGTCTTTTGGGTGAGTGTCTGTTTCCCCAAAGCTGCTGCTCTCCTTTGTGTTTAATTGGAACGTTCACTCCGGAAAATTTTTAACTCTAAATATCCAAAGTCTGCTTGCCAGAGTACCTCCTGTCTGAGACCACTCCGGCCTGCACTGTACCTGTTAAAAGGTGAGCAGGCAGCTTTCCGTGCCTGTGTTTGTCGAGACTCGTTACCATAGAGAGTACACGTGTGACTCTCGGGGTGGAAAAGGGAGCAGGCAGGCTAGGTTCTCTGCCCTGGAGCACTGGCAGCTCTGCTGTAAGGGCTTCCTCTGTGGGTGTGGAGAGAAAAAATCTGCACGTACACACAGGAGCAAAGATTTTCTTTCTCCTCAAAGCGTGCCGTCTAAAAAGCTTGATGATGCAGTACTGAGACTCTGCTCTTAAGAACAAAGAGGGCTGGTGCTGAGATCGGGGTGCTTCCAGCTCCCTCTGGTAAAGGTGACTCTCCCCTCGGCAGGTGTTTTTCTCTGCCTACATCTTTAATAGCAACGTCATGGTGAAGGTGGCCACACAGCCGGCTGACAATCCCCTTGACGTTCTATCCCGGAAGCTCCACTTGGGGCCCAATGTTGGGCGCGATGTTCCTCGCCTATCTCTGCCTGGAAAACTGGTCTTCCCCAGGTAAGACTGGCGTGTCGGCTTCATCTCATGATGGTGAGGACACTGCCTTCCTCTGCCCCTCTGTTCCCCAGTTTGTCTGTCTTTGTCATCAGCATTCTGATGCTGGACTGGAAAAGGGTTGTGAATCATCTCCATTTTACAAATGGGGTCAAGAATACTGACTTAACTTGCAAAGACTGATCATTAAGTGATACAGGTGCAGCTTTTTAATATTGAATAATGTTATCAAACAACTCTATGTTACCCCTGTTACCATAGTTTAAAGTTGGCTAGAGGGAATTAACGGGAGAATCTGGATCTTCTTTACTTCTAAGACATTTGTAAAAATGTCTTAATGCTAAAATTATACAGTTCCTGGAACTATAATCTTGGAAAAATTAATGTGCTGCTTTAATCTTCCATGTCTGGTAGTAGTAGGTGCTTATTTGAAGTCTTAGCAGTGAATGTGTGACACATAGTGAGCTGCTTGACATTTCTAGAGGTGGCAGCGCTCAAGCAGATGGCTCCAGCAGTCACTTAGGCGGTGCTCTCCCGAAGCACTTAGGGTGGGGCTGAAGACCTCAATCGCCAGTACTCTTGTGGCTCTTAATCTCTGAACTCTTAAAAACTAGTGTTGTTAAACCCATAGAGATTGCCATCTACCGTTCAGATAAGTTCTTTGACTTCTTAGAAAGTGAACAGACTTTGCGCAGGAGGAGAAGTGGGGTTGTAGAAGGCGGCACCCCTGACATGTGACACTACGTTCCAGCTCCACTGGCAGTCACTTCTCTATGTTGGGCATTGGAGACATCGTGATGCCTGGACTCCTGTTGTGCTTTGTCCTTCGTTACGACAACTACAAAAAGCAAGCCAACGGTGACTCCTGCAGTGCCTCTGGACCCGCCAACATCTCCGGACGCATGCAGAAGGTTTCCTACTTTCACTGCACCCTCATTGGATACTTCGTAGGTAAGAGAACCAGAGAGACTGCATGCAGTCCCCTCTCTGGCTGTCCTCCAACCCCTGGAATTAAATCAGGTCTTCTAGCTGCAGATGCTAGATGAAAGGAAAGCAGTGACTCTGGTTGCTGTTATAAACAACCACAAAGGAAAAAAACTGACCCACGAGATGAAAGATGCTCTATGTGTTGGCCAGCAGCCTAGTTCCCTATCCAATAATATGTTTGAAGAACATTGCAGGAAAAGTGTGGTCAGGCCTCAAAGTTGAGAAGACCTACCACACGATGAAATCTTCGGCTTGAGTTTAACGAATGTCATGTTTATTTCCTACTTTATTAGATACTTCCTTTCATCTGCTCTAACATTTCCATCACCTCTGACCTCGGACTCTCCCTCGGCCAGCTTTTCTCTAGCCAGCTCTGATTCGGGCAGACAGGAAGAGACGGTTGTAATTGGGCTAGTAACCTGTTTGTACTCCAATAGCTACGACAGTGAACGGAAAGGAGCACCTTTCTTGCCTCTGTGCCTCCTACTGAAGGAGCACCTCATAGTCCACGGTGCTCTCATAGGTGTGGGTTCATTGCCACTCCACTCCACTGGCTCTGAGGGGGGCAGGGCAACTGTGGTATCCCCATTAGACGGATGAGCAGGCTGAGGCTCAAGGCGTGAAAGGCCTTAGCCGAGGTTATATGGCTGTCATAAGCAGCAGAGTTGAAACTTGAACCCAGGTCTCTGCCTCCAAGTCTGTCATCATATACCACAGGAGACAGAGGGAGACCAGGCACACTCAGGGCTGAAATGAGGCCTGGAACCAGGGACCTGGGCATGGAGTGGGACTTGGGCTACTCACAGGTCCTTAGAATTCTACGCTTTTAAAAGCTGTGCTGCTCCCTGTTTCTTTACCTGCTCAAGCTGGGCATTTCACTCCCCACCATTGGATGGAATGTGTCACATTACAGCTGTACAATCTCAGGACTGTGCCAAGCAGCAGCCAGGTAACAGCGGCTCTCCTCTCTCGGGGCTGTCCCCTTGGAGTTATTCACGAATGTTTCTGTCTCCCGGCAGGTCTACTCACTGCTACTGTGGCGTCTCGAATTCACCGAGCAGCCCAGCCCGCCCTTCTCTATTTGGTGCCATTTACCTTATTGCCACTCCTCACGATGGCCTATTTAAAGGTGAGAGAGGCAGTTATAAACCAGTGAAAGCAATAACATGGCATTGACCCTGGACTTGGGTATGTATTCTTCTCGCTGGAGGTGGTTCTGCTTAAGACCCTAAGCTCTTGATCTTGAGAGCGGGATCTTTTTGTTTTTGTTGTTTGGGGAGGATTTTGTTTGTTTGCCTGCTTTTTTTTGCTAACCTGATATTAGCAACCTCTTCCAGGTTCTTACAGCCATTGGCTGACAATACTCATGAGTAGACCCCTTACCACCTGGTCATGGATTAATTAACTGAAATCCCTAAAGCCCCGCTACAGAGACTTCCTGCTTCTCTTAAAAAACAGCACCCTGGGGCCTCCCTGGTGGCGCAGTGGTTGAGAGTCCGCCTGCCGATGCAGGGGACATGGGTTCATGCCCCGGTCCGGGAAGATCCCACGTGCCGCGGAGCATCTGGGCCCGTGAGCCATGGCCACTGGGCCTGCACGTCTGGAGCCTGTGCTTCGCAACGGGAGAGGCCACAACAGTGAGAGGCCCGCGTACCGCAAAAAAAAAGCACCCTGTTGCCACCTAATAGCCCTTTAATACTCTGCATTAAAGTTTGGAAATAATTAAGAAATGCATTATAAAAACTAAGGGCATTATCTGATTTACAAGATTTATATTATCATCCACATTTTACAGATGACGAAACAGGCACAGAGGTTCATTATCTTGCCTAGATCATCTGAATCATAAGTGATAAACTGCCACCAGGGCGGAGTTGGTAAAAGCCCTTGCCCACTCAAGGGCCTAAGAGCCCTTCTAGGGGCTCTTCAAAGAGTGAGGGGTTACTTTTCAGTGAGTAAAATTGGAATGTTCTTTGATTCTCCACAGAAGCAATCTGATCTGAGATCAGGAGTCAGAAAGGACTTGAAGGTATGTATGCCTCGAGTTGAAATCTGTGACTTAGTTAAGTTCCTTCTTTCCCAGGGTGACCTACGGCGGATGTGGTCTGAGCCATTCCACTCCAAGTCCAGCAGCTCCCGATTCCTGGAAGTATGATGGATCGCAGAGAGCGACCAGAATGGCCTCTCAGTCCTTTTCTGTCCACGTGTGGTTTTGTTTCCTCTTAGAGCTGGCCTGGTACTCGGAGATCTACCTGTCTAAGGACTGCCATGTGACCGGATTATGCATTTGCAGGAGTGAGGTGCTGGAGCCTGCGTGGTTCCTTCTCTTCCTGCCGTTGGAGAGGTGGAGCCCCTCCTGAAGTGACAGGCCTTCCCCAGCACTCCTCCCTCCCCCGTTTTTATGGATCTGCACCAGACTGTTAACCTTTGGGGGACGGAGATGTGACTGTTTAAACTGACAAGGGCAAGGAGTTGTTCTATACCTTTGAACACTAAAAGGATGAAAAACATTAGCGAACTGGTTTCCTCAGTGAACCCTCAAGAACTTTTGGGACCAGTTTCCTATGGGGGACTCAGTTTCAGAGAACTGAGACAGAAACTCTTCTGTCATTATATTCTTCTTTCCGTTTTTTGGATTTATTAAATATTTTCTGTGGTGTGAAGTGACTTATTAAATCCACAGACACTGAGTGACTTCTTACAACATACACATAAGAATTTGTTGTAATGAGTTCACGTCCACCCAGATGTTGTGTTGGCAGTGAACGAGGGCACGGTTTTTATACATGCATACACACACATGCACATGGATATATATGAATAAACAAAAATTAAAACCTGCTAAGATCATGCTGTATAGCAGACAGGGGCTTGCTGTAATTTTTAGCATGTAGAGCAGTTCACTCTGGCTTCCTTGTATATGGATAAGCGGCTGTCTTTCCCTCCACAACTGAACGTGCAGTTAAAAAACAGTATAGTATTTGTACTGATATACTCATGGACTTTAGGGGATGCTCATTTGGTTTTTGATCAGTGTAGCAAATTAGGGATGAAAAGTAAAAACTTTTTGGCCCTTTTTTCATTTTTACAGGCTTTTCCCTTGCAGGGTTTTTGATAGTTTCTTCTTGAACCAGTGCATGTATTATAGCAGCAGGTGTCTTTGTGCTTTCTGATCATAGTAATGTACTACTTGTAAATACATTTTTCTATTTTCTATTTTTTTGTATTTTTTTTTTGGCATTTTGTTTCATTGGTGTGCTGTATTTTCCATGCCCTCACTCCTTTAAGAAAAAAAAAGGAAAAAAGCAACACGATCCTGTCCTTGCTGTTGTGATTATAGTCTTGGTTTACCTGTTGTGACAACTGGGTTTTGGGGACAAATGTCAAAACACCCCCGGAGATGGGCCCTACGTTCCAGGAATTGTGGCAAGAATGAGCTGCTGTGACCCTTAAATCTGCCTGTGTGCTGTGGCCTTGGCTGGAGACCCAGTGTCCCAGCAGTGCCTAGTGGAAGTGGTGTCCACAGCCTGAGGGGAAATTGCCCGTTGTTTGGAGGCAGAGAGAAGCCGGGGATTGGCCTGCCCACCTGAGAGCAGGGGTTGGAGAAGGGCCCATGTTTCCCGGGCTCTCCCTTAAGCAGATGACCTGTGTATAAACTGGGGCGCTGTGGGCCCCATGGCTGGAGGTCGCGGTGGGTGGCACTCACAGGTGGTGCACGTGGCGGTAAGGATGGTGCGCTCCTCCGTCATGTCTTCAGATCCTGCTGAAGCCTGTATGTTTTTTGTTGTTTTGTTGGTTTTTTTTTTTTTTTTTTTAAATAAATGACTCCTTTCTAGCCTTTGTTACCTCATCTTCACTTTTGGTTGTTGGTACCAAATGGAGCTCCCGTCCCCTCCCACCTGCTCTGCCTGTTCAGGAGACTGACTTCAGGAAGCCCCTGTCTGTCTCCAGATGGGGTCCCCTGCAGCTCTGGTTCAGCCTACAAACGTCAGAGAACGGAGGCTTCTGCTGTCCACAGAACTCAAAACAGCCTCTGGGTTTAGTGAAGACCAGAAGTACACCCATATACTCTCTGCTGAGCAGCTGTACTTCTTTCTTAGCCCTCAAGGATGCTAATGGCTGCTTAAACAGGGAGCAGAGCAGGAGGTGGGGGGAATCTTCCAGAATGACTGATTAACGGCAAGTGCCAATAATAGTTAAAAATAATATCCTGGCAGTTTGTCACTGTAATTTTTCTAACTTTTCATTACAAAACTAAATTCCAGACAGAAAAAATGTAAATTTTTGTCATTGCTTTTGTGCAGGTTTCGGGGGAAAATACCCATACAGGACTCCTGAATATAATTTGGATTCCAGTTGTAGTCTTCAGAGCCCTTGAAACTTCGGCAGAGTAACTGCAAATGTTCCTTTTGTTTTAAATTAAACACAGGAGACATGCTAGAATTAGCCCGGTTCTGGAAGTGTTAGGCTCTTCTAACGGGGAGAGGTTGAGGGTGGGGTGTGCAGTTAAAGCACATGCTCTCAGTTTCTCCTACAGCCTCCCTCTCTCCCCTGCTTCATATACTTATGTCCTGGTCTTATTTTTCCTGGTTTCTCAGATACTGAGTTTTGGGGTTTTGTATCTAAGAAGTTTCTTGCATTAGGCAAGGCATGTTGACAAAGTTCCAGCATGGACCCCCTTCCTCCCTCCCTCCCTGGTCTGGGGATCTTCTTCCCCCAAAGAGTCTGCATGTTGGAACTCTCACTTTTTCACAGTAACTTTCTTCTTTCTAATTTGAGCTAATGGAGATATGGCAGCAAAGTTTATCCAAAGCCTAGCACATTCCATGACTGTTATTACCACTTATGCCTTTTCTGAATAAGACAGCTGCACAGCTCCCTGTGTAGGAACAGTTCAAACTGAAACTGGGGGGGGGGGGGGCTTTGCAGGGGGCTGGGGGGCGGTAGGCTACTATCTGAATTGCCTTTGTAACATGCCAACACAGGCCTTGGTTAAGCAGGTAAGTTATGTTACCCACAAGAAAAACAAAAGGACTAGTTCTCTGTAAGAATGGAGGGAAGGGAGTTTTGCCAATGAAGTGTTAAAAATAGAATCTGCCGAGTCTGCATAGCAGCTCTCACACTACTGCTGACCAGATCCAGTGTTGTATGTAGACATTTGTGTTTTGTAAAGCCTAACATTTATGTCAGAGCCTTGGAATGTAGCAGTTTTGTACATATGTGAATGTCAACTGTGTAATTCTTCTCCACAGAGACAGGTCAGACAGCACAGGATCAGAAGGAAACCAGCCCATTCTGCTTCTGGTCTTCCAGTGCATACTGGCCTGGACAACCTCCTTCCTTCACTCAATCCCATTTTTTTGGCAATTTCCGTCACTGAAATCAAGAACAAGGGCTCCTAACACAGGTGTCAACCTTGCTACAGGAGTTTGTACTGAAGAGCTGCAAATCTAGTAGTAAAACTCGGGCCCTCCCCTCTTCTCAGAGGGATAAGCCAGGTAAGAGGGGTTCTTTTGGGTTCTTTTAATCCAGAAATTATTTCTATTCCTATGCAATTCACAGACTGCTTTCTACCTGCAAGCCTCTTAACTTCTTCAGGTTCGGAATCCAGCTTCTCGTGTACGGAGCCTCTCCCAGGACAGTATTTTTCCCAGTCCTTCTTTTGACTGTGGCAAGCCATAATTTGTTTCCTCCCCAAGCTTTTCCTTGGAATTCAAAGCCCTTTGCCATCCATTTGAGGTAATTCAGTCATGTTTCACTTAAACTGTGTTAGTCACTGGGTGCTCCTTCAACAGAACCAGACATCCCGATCCCTACCCTCGTGGTCTAACGCAGGCCTTGCTTCAACTTGCTTGATGTGTGGGGAAAGTGGGGTGGCAAGCATCCCCCGCTACGAGGTTACTCAGCGGCACAGCACAGAGCTGCAGTCATAGCTTTCTGTGCTCGAATCTGGGCTTAGCTGTAAATGGCAAAGGCGTGGCTGGGAATGCTGATTCACAGGGCTGGGCGCGCCTGGCCAAGAGAAGGTTGGAAGCAGGGTTGTAAGTGCTCTTTTTTCCTGTACCATTGGTGCAGGTGAAGCCCAGTGCTCCTGAGGGACACAGGCCAGTGCTGAGCCAAACGCATCCCTGACAGCTGAAGGCAGCAGCAAGTGCAGTCCGGAAGTCTCACTACTTAGAGCCAGCAGTTGGCTAGCAGGCGCTTTATCTCAGTGTCCTGCGGTCCTTTGTGGAAATTCTAACTTCATGCGGTGCTCTTTAGCAGTGATCCCTTTGCTGTGATGTAGAGCTCTTAGATATTTGGTTATTGAAGATTCACGTGGAAGGCTCAGGCTTAGTTATGGTTTCTTTCATTTGGATTCTGCCTAGTCAAAATTCTTAAGTTCCAAAAAGTTGGTCCCCTGTTGGGTGGAACCTGTAAAACCTGCCACTGGTTCGCAGGTGAACAGAAGCTCTGAGGGGTCCTGAAATAGGGGAGCCCCTGGGCTTCCTCCAGCGCCCACTGCGTCCTAGGGTTCTCACTAGACCCCAGGAAGACAGAGGAGTGGGAAGCCTGTTAGGGAGAGGAAACACGGGTTGGAACTGAGAGTCGGGAGGTCTGCCAGGCAGTGGGCCGCAGACTTCTGCCTTGTGAGGAATGAAAGACAGGAAGTGGGTGTCCAGAGGACAAAGGCGGAGGGCAGCAAGGTGGCCGCCTGCCAGCATTCCAGCCTCAGGATTCTGGGGGCCAGTCCTCTGCCTTGCCACAGACTTGCTCCTGCAGGCAGGTTGCACGTCAGCTTTCTAACGAGAGTTCACTCAGCCTGCTGGATCTTCCTGGGTGCGGCAAGCTCATGCACCTAACTTCTAGTAGTTGAACCTTTTCCATTGGAGACAGTGGATTTCTTCCCACTTTCGGTCAGTGTTGTAGCTTGATTATTTTAGGTTTTTTCCCCGGGTATACAGTAGCCATGCCCAGCTATGCAGGCTTACAAGGGGAGGGCAGAATCCTGGCTTCAAAGAGGAGATTGAGGACTTGGTAGTTCAGGGAGGAGCAGCCCAGCCTTGGCCTCTGAGATGACGAAGCGCTCTGCAGATGAGTCATGGTCTTGCCAGCTGGACAGTGGTGGAAACAGTGCTGCGCTCCCCAACGCTGTCAGCAGGTCGGGCCCCGGCCCCGGCCAGAGCTCTGTGAATGGAGAAACACCCTAACACACCCTGCTACCACCTCCCATTGCCCTGGCCCGTTCAGCAGCCACTGGTGTTTTCGGGGCCTGCGCCATTGGATGTCACCTACTACTGGGTCTCCCTGCCTCCATCTGGCCTTCACCTTGGTCTTCACTGAGCTGTTTTGCCAATAGGCCTTCCCGTGAGAGCCGCCCCGGGCTAGGGTGGGGTGGGAAGAACAGACAGAACTTGGTGCCACATTGGATGCAGAATGTGGCGATTAGAAGATGACTCTGGCTTCTGACCTGAACAATTAAGTGCCAAAACTGAGGTAAGGAAAAGAGAGTGAGTCCTGTTCTAGCCAGTAGAGTAAAGCTAAAAAGTTGGGATGAAAGCATAGAAATGGTATTTAAAGCCTTAGGGAATATACAAGCTGTTCTCAACAGTGAGAGGTAGGAGAATGGCTCCCACAAGGTGCTGTGCGTCGAGGCACCCGCCAGCACACATCCCTCACAGCCACATGGGGCCTTGCTTCGGTGACAGAGTCCCTCTGAGCCTTAGTTTCCCGATCTGGAATGGGAATAAAGGTGCGCCTTACTTAAAGTATTAAGTGAATATTAGGCACTGTTCAGGTTTACTGAGTTTTCGTGTACTCCACAATTTACCAGTCTTCATGGGGTTAAAATACAATTAAAAACAACAGACTTAAACAGATACACACACTTTCTTTATTCAAATGACCACAGCTTCTGTAATACTTCCAGTTCATCACTGAGGAAACTGGTTATCCTTCCAATGTTGAGGGGTGAAGGCTCTTCAGTCCTAGTCTAGGCTTTCAAAATTGAGTGGCTGCTGGATAGATAATAGGGTCTCTACCATCATCCTAGGCCAGTCCAGGATCTTGACATTTTCCTGGACACGCTGAAGGACTTGGCACAAGGAGTGTGGGGGATGAGTGAGCCTGAGTAGAGGTGGTCCAGGTCTGCGTGTCCTAGGATGTCTGGGCAGTCCCTCTGCTGCCACGGCTCCTCTGGGGAAGGGCCCAGCCGGTCACCCTGGTCAGGTTTCAGGAGTGACCCTTAGGAGCCATTCCTTAGGAGGTCAGCTTAGGCCTTAATCATTTTGCAGCCCAGTCCGAGCAGAAGGCTCGCAACAGAAGCATGAAGTGTCCTGGCTACAGAACACAGAGGGGGCCTACAAAGGGTCCTGGACTTGTTCTTGCAGTAACTCAGCTGGGACAGAGTCTGCCTAACGGATCCTTAGTATTTTGGCTGCTTAAAGCCAAGAGTATCAACCTCTAACCAGATTCTGCAAACAAACCAACGTTGACCTTTCATTGGTCCAATGTTGACAATTTTATTTTTCTATACTTTTGATTTTCTTTTTCATAATAAACGCTTCCTATGCCCTCTTTTACTTTATTGTACTTTACAGCTCTGCTGCTTGTTTTGAGGGAAAAGGTAACTGCTACACTGTAAAGCTACCCGGTCAGTCACTGTGGGCCTGTATTCTCAAATCTCAAGGCTTGTCTTGAACACACTTGGAACAAAAGACTCAATGGGCCAAACTCCCAGCCTGCTTTCACATAAAGAGCAGCATCTTTCTAAGCCTCTTGGCTCTAGTCAGCCCACAAGACAGGAGAGGAACAGGAGCCAGACTAGGTAGAGGGTGAAGGCTACTCTTTGTTTTCCTTTTCTTAATTTTTATTGGCGTATAGTTGCTTTACAGTGTTGTATTAGTTTCTACTGTACAGCAAAGTGAATCAGTTAAATATATATCGACTCTTTTTTAGATTTCCTTCCCATCTTTAGGTCACCATGGAGCATTGAGTAGCGTTCCCTGTGCTATACAGTAGGTCCTTATTAGTTATCTGCTTTATGTATAGTAGTGTGTATATGTCAATCCCAATCTCCCAATTCATCCCACCCACCCCCTTCCCCCCTTGGTAAGTTTGTTTTCTACATCTGTGACTCTGTTTCTGCTCTGCAAATAAGTTCATCCGTACCATTTTTCTAGATTCCACATATAAGCGATATTATATGATATTTGTCTTTCTGACTTACTTCACTCTGTATGACAATCTCTAGGTCCATCCATGTTGCTGCAAATGGCATTATTTCGTTCCTTTTTATGGCTGAGTTATATTCCATTTATATACGCGTCACATCTTCATCCATTCCTCCGTCGATGGACATTTAGGTTGCTTCCATGACTTGGCTATTGTAAATAGTGCTGCAGTGAACAGTAGGGTGCGTGCATCTTTTTGAATTATGGTTTTCTCCAGATACATGCCCAGGAGTGGGATTGCTGGGTCATACGGTAGCTCTATTTTTAGTTTTTTAAGGAACCTCCATACTGTTCTCTATAGTGGCTGTACCAATTTACATTCCCACCAACAGTGCAAGAGGGTTCCCTTTTCTGCACACCCTCTCCAGCATTATTGTTTGTAGATTTTTTGATGATGGCCATTCTGACTGGTGTGAATACCTCATTATAGTTTTGATTTGCATTTCTCTAATAATTAGTGATGTTGAGCATCTTTTCATGTGTTTTTTTGGCCCATCTGTATGTCTTCTTTGGAGAAATGTATATTTAGGTCTACCACCCATTTTTTATTGTGGTGGGTTTTTTTTTTGATAGTGAGCTGCATGAGCTGTTTGTTTGTATATTTTGGAGATTAATCCCATGTCAGTTGCTTCGTTTACAAATATTTTCTCCAAGTCTGAGGGTTGTCTTTTCATTTTGTTTATGGTTTCCTTTGCTGTGCAAAAGATTTTAAGTTTAATTAGGCCCCATTTTGTTTATTTTTGTTTTTATTTTTATTACTCTAGGCAGTGGATCGAAAAAGATCTTCCTGTGATTTATGTCAAAGATGTGTTCTGCCTATGTTTTCCTCTTAAGAGTTTTATAGTATCTGGCCTTACATTTAGGTCTTCAATCCATTTTGAGTTCATTTATATTGAGGTATAGTTGTTTTACAATGTTGTGTCATTCTGAGTTTATTTTTATGTATGGTGTTAGGGAGTGTTCTCATTTCATTCTTCTACTTGTAGCTGTCCAGTTTTCCCAGCACCACTTATTGAACAGACTCTCTTTTCTCCTGAAGTCTACTCTTAAAAGACTTCAACAAAGCATTTGGGAGATTCTCTGGGTCAAGGCGGGGAAATTGGGGCATCAGAATATCATTGATGAAGTAGATTAATAACTAGTTGAATGACCCTATTATCCCAAAGGTCCTTGCCTTTGTCCTCAGCCCTGCCCTGCCCAACATTTCTCTTGATAATTTGTCTGAGGACACAACTTCCAGGCTTAGCAAATTTGAGGAGGATGTGAAGCAAGGAGAGGGAACCTAACCATGATCCAAAGAGAGCCCTGAGGACTAGGACAGGGGGTCAAACCAAACACAGGGAAGTCTGATGGAGAGAGCTACTGCAAATGATAGCCACGCACCGGACATCAGTGACAGCCCACAAGAATCCCCTGAGGTAGGTGCTACTATCACCAGTTTTACAGAGGAACACACCCAGCCCCCGAGATCACCACGTGGTAAGTGGCAGAATAAGCCCTAAACACTGGCCTGTGACCTTAACCACTGTATTTCTCCCCATCACAGAATTGCTGATAGCCCCTACCCTCAGAATATACAGCTGGGTCATTAAATACTGCTGGCTCAGTGGCTTACGCCTCACTCCGAAATGCCTTCAATCTAGCCACTACCCAGAGGAGACGAGGACTGTTACAGCCACCTCTGCCCTGTTCTTCCCAAGGCCAGTGTATGTTCCACATTGTGGGCCAGAATGGTGGGCAGTCATCTCAGACTTGTAAAATCTCATGATACAATATAGGCAGGGCAGATTTTATTACCAGTGTTACAGACCAGGAGTTTCAAGCTCAGCTAATTTTGCCCCAGGTCTTCCTGCCTCCAGAGCCTGAGTTCATTCTCAAAAGGTAATTTCAGAAGGTTTTTTTTTTTTTTTTTTGGCTTATACAAAAGCAGGGAAGCTTCCTTAAACAGAGGAGGACTGTGCAAACAGCTTCCTATTGGAAGTGGGGAACCACTGACCCTATTAGGAAGCAGGGAAGAGCTGGAGTTTGGTTGCCTGAGCCCTACGTGACCCAGCTGCTGCCCAGAGGGGTGTGCAGACCTCCCTCCCAGTAATGCTGTAGCAACATGGACTACTACTCACTAAAATAGGGTTACTGCCTCACACAGGGACGAGGACACATGCCTCCTAGCAAGCGACAACCAAACAGACTTCAGTGTTAAAAGGATGAGTCTCCCATCGCTGTCATTAAAACAAAACAACAAACCATGAAAACAACTGTCAGCTGCTGTTCTGATCTCCAATAATGGTGGACTGTAATTCAAACCAATCCTCCTACTAAAAATAACTTTAAAATATAGATGAAATACAGACAATGTCTTTTGAAAACCAATGGAGAAGGTTCTGCTTCTGCTAATGATGGAAGAACTCCTATTCCACCCAACCCTCCCACAAATGACAGCTATAAATTCTCAACAAAATGTAGAAAGCAACCTTAAGGCAGTGTAGAGCAACCAAACTGAGGAGAAACCGGAGGGGAGCTGACAGTTGGAAATGAACGGCACTGGGTAAGTTCCCACTTTTATGGCTTTTTGCCTGATAACAGGCCCCAAGTGGCACTCTGTGGGGTAGTTAAAACTTATATAGAAACCTGGCTTCAATAACCAGCCAAAGGAAAGGGTTCGAAATGATCCCAGCACTGTGAGGGAGTAAATCCCAGAAACAATAGAGGGAGTCCCACATGCCCAACTCTGTGATCCCTAAATATATAGACTCCAAGCAGCCAGCTAAAAGAACTAAAGAGACATATCAGCTGCTGCTCACCAAAGAGGAACCCAAGTTTTAAGTCTGGGTTCAGCCAGGTTAACTGCCTACTTGAAAAATAGTCATCAGCAGAATTTCTACAGTGTGTTATTAACAATATCCAGGATGTAATTCAAAATTACTGTACATACGAAAAAGCAAGAGAATGATCGATACACGAGAGAAAAAGCAATTAATGAAAACTGACTTTGAGATGATCCAGATGTTAACATTAACAAATTTTTTTTTTAGTTGGCCGCGTTGGGTCTTTGTTGCTGTGGGTGGGCTTTCTCTAGTTGTGGCGAGCAGGGGCTACTCTTCGTTGCGGTGCGCGGGCTTCTCATTGCAGTGGCTTCTCTTGTTGCGGAGCACGGGCTCTAGGTGTGTGGGCTTCAGTAGTTGTGGCACGCGGGCTCTAGAGTGCAGGCTCAGTAGTTGTGGCGCACAGGCTTAGTTGCTCTGTGGCATGTGGGATCTTCCTGGCAGATTCTTAACCACTGCACAACCAGGAAAGCCCAACACTCAAGATTTTTAAATCAACTGTTATCCATTTGCAGCAACATGGATGGACCTAGAGATTGTCATACTGAGTGAAGTAAGACAGAGAAAGACATATGATACCAGTTATATGTGGAACCTGAAAAATGGTACAAATGAACCTATTTACACAACAGAAATAGAGTCATAGATGTAGAGAACAAACTTATGGTTACCAAGTGGGGGAGGGATAAACTGGGAGATTGGGATTGACATACACACACGACAATATATAAAATAGATAACTAATAAGAACCTACTATATAGTACAGGGAACTCAATACTCTAATGGGAAAAGAACCTAAAGAGTGGATATATGTATAACTGATTCACTTTGCTGTACAGCAGAAACCAACACAACATTGTAAATCAACTATACCCCAATAAAAATTAAAAGTTTTTTAAATAATAAATCAACTATTATAAACATGCCTGAGAATTATAAATGCACAAATAGGAATTGTGAACAGGGAAACAGTAACAAAACCAAATAAAAATTGTAGAACTGAAAAATACAATACCTGAAGTAAATTTAATAGATGGGATTAACAGCACATTGAAGATGACAGGTTAAAGAATCATTAAGCTTGAAAAAGAGCAAGGGGGCTTCCCTGGTGGCACAGTGGTTGGGAGTCTGCCTGCCAATGCAGGGGACGTGGGTTCGTGCCCTGGTCTGGGAAGATCCCACACGCTGCAGAGCAACTGGGCCCGTGAGCCACAATTACTGAGCCTGCGCGTCTGGAGCCTGTGCTCTGCAACAAGAGAGGCCGCGATAGTGAGAGGCCTGCGCACCGCGATGAAGAGTGGCCCCCACTTGCCACAACTAGAGAAAGCCCTCGCACAGAAACAAAGACCCAACACAGCCATAAATTAATTAATTAAAAAGAAAAAGAGCAAGGATTAGTAAACTTTTTCTGTGAAGGATCAATAGTAAATACTTTGGGCTTTAAAGGTCAAAGATCCATTACAAGTACCCGTCTCTGCCATTCTAGTGTGAAAGCAGTTATAGTAAATGAATGAGGATAAACAGATTCAACCTGGGGTGGTCCATAGTTACAGACAGAGCAAATAGGCATCCAAAATGAGGAAGACAGAATAAAAAAATGGGACCTAATGAAACTTAAAAGCTTTTGTACAGCAAAGGAAGTGATAAACAAAGGAAAAGACAACCCACAGAATGGGAGAAAATATTTGCAAACAGAGCAACGACAAGGGATTAATCTCCAAAATATACAAACAGCTCATGCAGCTCAGTATCAAAAAAAAAAAAAAAATCAAAAAATGGGTGGAAGAGCTAAATAGACATTTCTCCAAAGACGACATACAGATGGCCAAGAGGCACATGAAAAGATGCTCAACATCACTAATTATTAGAGAAATGCAAATCAAAACTACAGCAAGGTATCACCTCACACCAGTCAGAATGGCCATCATTAAAGAATCTACAAACAATAAATGCTGGAGAGGGTGTGGAAAAGGGAACCCTACCACACTGTTGGTGGGAATATAAATTGGTGCAGCCACTATGGAGGTTCCTTTAAAAAAACTAAAAATAGAGCTACCATATGAGCCAGCAATCCCACTCCTGGGCATATATCTGGAGAAAACCATAATTCAAAAAGATACATGTACCTCAGTGTTCATTGCGACACTATTTACAATAGCCAGGACATGGAAGCAACCTAAATTTCTATCGATGGAGGAATGGATAAAGAAGATGTGATACATATATACAATGGAATATTACTCAGCCATAAAAAAGAATGAAATAAGCTATTTGCAGTGACCTGGATAGACCTAGAGGTTGTCATACTGAGTGAAGACAGGAAGACAAATGTGATACCACTTACATGTAGAATCTAAAAAAATGGTACAAATGAACCTATTTATTTCTGTTTTGTAGAGTCACAGATGTAGAGAACAAACTTACGGTTACCAAGGGGGAAAGTGGGGAGAGGGATAAATTGGGAGATTAGGATTGACATATACACACTACTATATATAAAAGAGATAACTAGTAAGAACCGACTGTATAGCACAGGGAACTCTACTCAATACTCTGTGATGGCCTATATGGGAAAAGAATCTAAAAAAGAGTGGATATATGTATAACTGATTCATTTTGCTGTACAGCAAAAACTAACAACATTGTAAATCAACTATATTCCAATAAAAATTAATTTTAAAAAAGTTTGAATGTGGCAAAAAAAAGATAAAAGATAGAAATATAATCAGTCTTGTTGATCTGTGGGACAGCATCAGTCTAACATACACATAACTGCAGTCCCAGAATGAGAGGAGAGGGAGAATTAGGGCAGAAAAAATTTTTTTGAAAAAACAAATGGCTGAATATTTCCAAATTAGGGGAAAGTTCAAGAATCACAGCAAACCACAAGTAGAATAAGTGTAAAGAAACCCCTACCCAGGGACTTCATAATCAAACTGCTAGGAGCTAAATATTGAAAATACTGAAAGCAACAAGATAGAAATGGAGCATTATATAGGGAAACATTTCAATCATATGAAATATCCCACAACTTTGTGAGTATACCTAAAAAAACTACTGAACTGTATACTTTTAAAAGGGTGAATTTTATGGTATGAGAATTACATCTGAACTTACCAAAAAAAAGGCCACTTCCATCTTACTCTCCTGGATCACTCACAATGGGGGAAGTCAGGTGCCATGTCATGAGGACACTCAAGCAGCTGCATGAAGAGGTCCACATGTAAGAAACTGAGGTAGGTCTCTTGCCAACGGCCAATATCAATGTGCTGTGATGTGAAATTCTGGAAGCAGATCCTCCAACCTGAGTCAAGCCTTCAAATGACTGCAGCCCTGGCCAATATTCTGACTGTAATCTCACAAGAAACCACAAGCCAGGATCACCCAACTAAGCCGATTCTGAATCCCTGACTCACAGAAACTGTGGAAGATAAATGTTTACTGTGTTCAGTCACTAAGGTACGGGGTGATTTGTTATACAGCAACAGATAACTAATAAAACTGACAATGGTAAATACGTGGATTAAATATAAAAGGCTTTTAATTTCTTTAATACATATAGCTGAGCAAAAATTTTAACATTGTATGGTATACATTGTATGTATTATATAGTGTATAAAGATGAAATACCTGTAACAACTATTGCATAAAATGCGTACCCTTCCCCCATACCTCGCCCTATGCATCTCTTCCATCTGGCTGTTCCTGAGTTAATCTGCCTGTAACAACCTGTGTCCATCGATGGGTGAATGAATTAAAAAAGGCGACACACACACACACACAATGGAATACTACTCGGCCATAAGAAAAGAATGGCATTCTGCCATCTGTGACAAGATGGATGGACCTTGAAGGGAATACACAATACAATCACCTATGAACACTAAACCAGATCTCTCTGGACTGCTGAGATTCATTAGAAGGACAGCTCCCTGTGGTGCTAGCTAATCTTGAACCTCAGGCAAATGGGTAACGTGCAGGCTGAGGAATATCATCATGAGTTTGAACATTCACAGGAGCTTCTGTCCGATTATAATGTAAGTCTTTGGGGATGAGCATTTCTTCCCAATGCCAGTAGGTCACACTGACCTTATAAAGTATAATATTAAACGAGAGTGCTAGAGAAATTAGCCTTTAAAGATCTTGAAATGCTCCCCTTATCATCTTCCACAATTAACTTGTTTTATTTCCCTTTGTCCTAACTACTGAAGTAGAAATAGTTATTTTTATGGAAGATAGATAATTGACGCTTCAAGCAAAAGTAGTAAGATGTGAGGTTCATAATATATAGAAGTAAAGGGTATGACAGTATCACACAAAGGTTGGAAGAGAGGAAACGCAAATATACTGTTTTAACATTCTTGTATTACGTATGAAGTGGTACAATATTATTTGAAAATAAACTGGTTAAGTTAAAGAGGTATACTGTAAATCCTAGAGTAACCAAGAAAATAAGAAAATAAGCCAATGAAGAGATAAAATGGAATCATAAAAATAATCCAAAAGAAGGAAGGAAAGAAAAAAAGGAAACAGAAGAGATGAGGCGAATAGAAAACAAATTGCAAGATGCTAGATATAAAACCAAACATATAAATATTCACATTATATGTAAATGGTCTAAACACCCCAATTAAAAGGCAGAAATTCTCATGGGATTTTGAAAGCAAGGTCCAATTATATACTACCTTTGAGAAACCAACTTTAAGTATAAAGACACATAGATTAAAAGGATGGAAAGGGGCTTCCCTGGTGGTGGTTGAGAGTCCACCTGCCGATGCAGGGGAGACGGGTTCGTGCCCTGGTCTGGGAAGATCCCACATGCCACGGAGCGGCTGGGCCCGTGAGCCAAGGCCGCTGAGCCTGCGCGTCCGGAGCCTGTGCTCCACAACGGGAGAGACCACAACAGTGAGAGGCCTGCGTACCACAAAAAAAAAAGCACGGAAAATATATATAATGCTAACACCAACCATTAGAAAGACGGAGTGGCTACATTAATATCAAAATAGATTTCAGAACAAGGAACATTATTAAAGCAGATCATTCCATAATAATAAAGTGGTTAATTTATCTGAAGTACATAATAATCCTAAATGTTTATGCAGCTAATCATAGAACTTCAAAACACATGAAGCAAAAACTGACAGAAATAAGAGAAAAAATAGTCTAATCCACAAGTATAGTTGAGGTTTCTATATCCCTCCCTCAGTAATTTATAGACCAAGTAAATAGAAAATGAGGAAGGACATAGAAAATTTAACACAATCAAACTCCTTAACCTAATTAACATTTATAGAAGACTCCACCCAACGATAACAGAATACATATTCATTCCAAGTGCTCAAAGAACATTTACCAAGAGAGACCATATTCTGAGCTGTAAGATAATAAAGAGAAAGGACTGAAACAATACAAAATATGTCCTCCACCACAACAAAAGTAATAATAAAAATCTAGAAAATCCTCAAATATTTGAAAGCTGAATAATGCACTTCTAAATAACCCATGGATCAAAGCGGGGGGGGGGGGGTGCAGATCACAGGAAAAGTTAGAAAAAACACTTTGGAAAGAAATGGAAACATGACATGTCAAACTTGTGGGATACTGCAAAAGCAATGCTTAGAATTTGTGTGTGTGTAGATGTATATATATCTATATATATAGATTTTTTTTTTTCGCCACGCCACGCAGCTTGGGCGAGTCTTACTTCCCTGACCAGGAATTGAACCCAGGCCCCAGCAGTGAATGTTCCAAGTCCTAACCATTGGACTGCCAGGGAATTCCCAAGAATTTATACTTTAAATGCTCATATTTAAATGAAGAAAAATCTCAAATTACCTAAGCGTCCATCTTAAGAAAATAGAATATGAAGACCAAAGTAAGCACAGAGGAAATAATAAAGGCACAAAAATCAAATCATATACAGAAAAATAACAGAGAAATCACTTAAACCAAAAGCTGATTCTTCGAGAAGTTCAATAAAATTCATAAAAAATTTAACCAAATAGATGGGGCAGTGGGGAGACACAAATTACCAACATCAAGAATGAGAATGGGAACATCCCTCCCCAGAGATTCTGTAGACGTTAAAAGGATATTAATAGAATGTTATGGATAACCTTATGGCAATAAATTCAAGCATTTAATTGAAATGGACAAATTTCTTTTTTTTCTTCCTCCTCCTCCTCCTCCTCTGGCCCCATCCTGAAATGGCTGAATTTCTTGAAAGATAAAAACTACCAAAGCTCGGGCTTCCCCAGAGGCACAGTGGTTGAGAGTCCGCCTGCCGATGCAGGGGACACGGGTTCGTGCCCCGGTCCCGGAAGATTCCACATGCCGCGGAGCCTGCGCGTCCGGAGCCTGTGCTCTGCAACGGGAGAGGCCACAGCAGTGAGAGGCCTGCGTACTGCAAAAAAAAAAAAAAAAAAAAAAAAAAAAAAAAACTACCAAAGCTCAATGAAGAGGTAATAGATAACCTTAATAGCCCTACATCTATTAAATTGAATTTATAGTTAAAAACCTTCCCACAAAGGAAACTTCAGGCCCAGATATCTTCAATGGTGAATTCTAACAAATATTTAAGAAAGAAATATTACCAATTCTACACAAATTCTTCCAGAAAATTGAAGAGAAGGAAATGCTTCCTCTATTGAGGAAGCATTTCCCTGATACCAAAACCAGAAAAACACTGCAAGATAAGAAAAGTACAGACTAGGGACTTGCCTGGTGGTCCAGTGGGTAAGACGCCATGCTCCTAAATGCAAGGGGCCCGGGTTCGATCCCTGGTCGGGGAACTAGAGCCCACAGGCGGCAACTAAGACCCGGCGCAGCCTAAATAAATAAATATTTTAAAAAGGGCTTCCCTGGTGGCGCAGTGGTTGAGAGTCTGCCTGCTGATGCAGGGGAGACGGGTTCGTGCCCCGGTCTGGGAAGATCCCACATGCCGCGAAGCGGCTGGGCCCGTGAGCCGTGGCCGCTGAGCCTGCGCGTCCGGAGCCTGTGCTCCGCAACGGGAGAGGCCACAACAGTGAGAGGCCCGCGTACCGCAAAAACAAAACAAAACAAAAAGCTACAGACCATTATCCTCCATGAACACAGACATAAAAATTCCTAACAAAATTTTAGTAAATTGAATCCAAAAACATACAAAAAGGATAATATATCATGATCAAGTGGAGTTTATTCCACGAATCCAAGTTTAGTTTAACATTCAAAGATCGATCATTCATATCAACAGACTAAAAAAGAAAAAAAGCAGATGCACAAAAGGCATTTAACAAAATACAATATCCATTCATTATAAAAAACTTTCAGCAAACTAGCAATAGAAAGGAATGTCGTTTGATAAAGGGCACCTACAAAAAATAAAACAAGCATCATACTTAATATTGAAAGAAATCAGCAGAAAATAGGAATCTGAGGGGGAAAAAAGGTTATTCAGAAATTCATGTTTTGGGATGTGCAAGGATAAATTTTGCTCATGATTTCCCTAATCATTGCTTTAATCAACTATATAATTGACATTGTCAGATTTTTTAATCTTGTATATGCTTGTACTTATAATTATCCTTAAAATCTTTTAGATATAAAAATAAACTTACAGGGCTTCCCTGGTGGCGCAGTGGTTGAGAGTCCGCCTGCCTATGCAGGGGACACGGGTTCATGCCCTGGTCCAGGAAGATCCCACATGCCGCGGAGTGGCTGGGCCCGTGAGCCATGGCCGCTGAGCCTGCGCGTCCAGAGCCTGTGCTCCGCAACGGGAGAGGCCACAACAGTGAAAGGCCCGCGTACCACAAAAAAAAAAAAAAAAAAAAAAAACTTACAAGGGGACTTCCCTGGCAGTCCAGTGGTTAAGACTCCATGCTTCCACTGCAGGGGACGTGGATTCAATCCCTGGTCCGGGAACTAAGATCCCACATGCCACGTGTTACGGCCAAGAATAAACAAGCAAACAAACAAACTTACAAATTCTAAAACAACCACAAAAGAAGATTTTAATAGATGGACGGGATAAGTGGAGACTGAATTACTTAAAGCTGAAGATGGCTGAGGGAATTACCCAGAATGTAGCACAGAGACAGAGACAGAAATGCGAAAAAGAGGTGAAGAAACATAGAAGATGGATGCCATTCAGACCTTCTCACTCTATTAGGAATTCCAGATGGAAATAACACTGCCTGCCACCCGGGTTTGTTCTGAGAGTTAGAAGGGAAAGATGATCATAAAAGCTAGCACGTATAATGTTTACATGTGCCAGGGATGTTCTGTGCAGTCATCACTGGAATAAAGAAGAGCTAACGAAAATGTCTCATCAGTGAATTTACATCATGGTACCTCCATAGAAGTGGATGCCATGGAGCTGTTAAAGAAGCACAGGCAGATCTACAAGTACTAATATCAAGGTGATCTTCAAGATACATTGTTAACTGGAAAAAGCAAGGTGCAGAACAATACATAGTGTGGCCAGTTCATAATTGTCCAGGCATAGACAGCTCTAGGAAGTTACAAGGAAGTAACTTAGAAGGTAACAGTCACTGTGCTGCAGGGAGCGGGGACAGGAAGAAGGCTGGCTTCACTCTGGGCATTTTTGTACCGTTTTGAGTTTTTTAATTCGTGGCTGTATTAAGTAACAATAAAAATTCTATTAGAAAATTGGGGGAAGTTCCCTGGTTGCCTAGTGGTTAGGATTCCGGGCTTTCACTGCTGTGACCCAGTTCAATCCCTGGTCGGAAAACTGAGATCTGCAAGCCACGCAGTGCGGCCAGAGGAAAAAAAGAAAAGAAAATTTTGCCAGGTGGTGGGGACAGCCAGTGCAAGGGCTGGCGGCAGGAAGGAGCCAGTGGTCACCGAGTGTATGCTGACTGCGGTCTGTGACCCCAGGAAAGCCCTGCTGTTGACCACAGACTCCAGGCCACAGGCCAGGCTGTTGGCCTGTGTTTCCCAGGACTGGATGAGGCTGCCCAAGCTGTCCTTGTCCCAGACCCCCTCCCCATGGGGCGAAGGTGCCTCAGGCCAGCCCCACTCCTAGAGGTGCAGAAAAGCAAGACATCCACCTCCTCCTCCTTTTCACGGAAGGGAATTAGACATAAAATGATATCACTTGTCATCATTCTTGAAGTAGAAGATACATGATGCAGTAATAAAAAGTGCAGTTTAAAAAGTGATAAAAAATGCAGGGAGGCACCAACAAAAGTGCGAGGTGAAAGGCAGAGACGGAAGCAGAAATGCATGGTGATTTCTTGTGTCTGGGAGAAATGAATATCCTGTTCCAGTTCTGAAGATGAGAAACTGGAAATATAGACCCAAGTATATTAAAGATAATGGGGGGGTATAAATTGTAAGTTTGGGATTAACATATACACACTACTATATATAAAATAAACAAGGACCTATGTGTAGCACAGAAAACTATGTTCAATATTTTGTAATAACCTATAATGAAAAAGAATCGGAAGAATATGTATATATACATATGTATGTATAAGTGAATCACTTTGCTGTACATCTGAAACACTGTAAATCAACTATACTTCAATTTAAAATAATTAAAAAAAATAAAGACAGCAACGAGAAAAACTAAAAATGCCTTAATTTTCCAAATTACCCAGGGGAAGACATTATGGCAAAAGATGAAGAGCAAAGAAAGCAATATGGAAGCCTTAATAAAGGGGATATATGGAAAAAGGGAAAGTTAAGATCAAGAATCTGGTACTAATGTAGGTGGGATAAAGTCATTTATTAGAAGCAAAAGTTCATATTTGACCAAAAAGATAAATCCAACCACTTGTGACTCAGTTGCAAAGTAAAAGTTTGAGCAAAATACACCAAGCAAATAAATACACAAGAAAAGAAAACAAGGACGTGATAGTCATATCCAGCAATGCTGAATTTTGTTAAAAAGTATGAAGCACAACAAACGTTTCCTTAAGGTGAGGACCATAATCCACACAATATTTCATTATTCAGCTCAAGCTGTGAACCAGCATTACTTTCAGAGGGGAATGGGGCTGGGGGTCATAAATATGGGCCGTCCATAATTTCAAATCTTTAATGATAACGTTTTCAGTTATTACTACAATAATTAAAAATAGAAATCTTAAAATCTGACATTGTTATGAAACTTTACTGTCAAACATATCAAACTGTAAGAGAAATGCAAGACAAGAAATTGATAGACATTAAAATGTGGTTGAAGGGACTTCCCTGGTGGCACAGTGGTTCCACCTGCCAATGCAGGGGACACGGGTTTGAGCCCTGGTCTGGGAAGATCCCACATGCCGCGGAGCAACTAAGCCTGTGCGCCACAACTACTGAGCCCACGAGCCACAACCACTGAAGCCTGCGCGCCTAGAGCCCGGGCTCCACAAGAGAAGCCACCGCAATGAGAAGCCCGCTCAATGTAACAAAGAGTAGCCCCCGCTTGCCGCAACTAGAGAAAGCCCGCGCGCAGCAATGAAGACCCAACGCAGCCAAAAATAAATAAATTTAAATAAATAATTTTTTTAAAATGTGGTTGAAGATTTGCAATAATGTCTTTCAGTCCTGGACAACACAAGTCGGCGGGGGAAGGGGGGGAGGAGAATGGGTGTAGAAAGAAAAAAGGTCATGATCCCTAAGCCAGGTCTTGTGCTCTCCCCAGCACCACCTCCGACAATGGTGTCCCTCTTCTGCACAAATGACACCACCAATCCATGCAGCTGGACAAGACCCTGTACCCTCATGACCAGTCAATCGATCGCTGACTCCTGTCCTTTTAACCTCCTGAATGCCCTCGGAATCTGTCCATTTCTCTCCATCACCTCTGTCTCCACCCTGATCCAAGATACTAGCATCCTGCCCCTAGATTATGACAGGAGCCTCCTAACTCACCCTGACAAACCTTCCCTTCCACCTCCCATCACCTGCTCTGCACATCACAGCCAGAGTGATCTTTTCAAAATGGAAACATTCTCGTACCACTCCTCTGGGTCCATGAGCCAAGGGCTTCCTGTTGCTCTCAGGATACGGCAGAAATCCGTTACGTGACCCTCAGGGCCATGCCCACCACGGCACTCCCTGCCTCTCCAGCTCCTCTCACACCAAGCTCCGTCACTCTGTCCTCCAGACGTCCTTCCGTTCATTAAAGACCATGTTTCTCTCCCACCACAGGGCATTTATCTGCCCAAGCCATCTCCTAGACCTGGACTGCTCACCTCTGGGCTCTTTGTCTCACTAAGGCCAACTCATCCTTCAGATCTCAGCTCAACTGTCACCTTGTCAGGGCAGCCTTCCGTGACCCACCGGTCTAGCTCAGATGCCGCTATTTCTTATGCTCTCAGAGAACTCTGTTCCTTTCCTGCATAGTACTTATCCCATTCAGGCTATTACTTGATTAATGTCTGCCCCCACCACCACCACCACCACCAGCCTATAAAGGACTCTGAGAAAAGGAATCCTGTTTTTGCTCACCCACTATCTCCCGCAATGGCTTGTACGGTATCTCAAATATAGTAGGTGCTGCAATAAACATGAGAATCCATGAATGAATCTGAATCAAAGTATCAATATTAGTAGATCAATCTTATTAATCTCTATTTACTGTCATAGAAAACATAACCTTTTTAGTTTCTCATGGAATATCGGTGGAAACTGACCATAAATTTCACCCTCACAAAGTCTCATATTCTGAAAAGTGGAAACAACTGATTGCTTTCTCTGACCAAAGCACAATATGATTAGAAATACACATGAAAACTAGAAACTAAAAACAGCAAGGGCAGTATCTTATTCACTGCTGTATCTCCAGCACTTTAAATAGGTGTTTGATACGTATTTGTCAAATGAACAAATAAAAATAGGAAGATGAAATTGACGACCCCCAAAGAGTAGGACAGAGAGACAAAGAAAATAGGAGAGAAAAAAATCAAGAAGGAATAATAATAGGAATTTTAGAAAGAAAACAAAAGAGACTAAAATGATCAAAGAAATAATGTAATTTTCCAAGAAATTGAGCACATGGATCCCCAGATTGAAAAAGCCCACCAAAGACCCAGCTAAATGGATGAAAAAAAAGATGGTGTGTGTGTACACACACACACACACACACACAGGAATGCTACTCAGCCATAAAGAATGAAATAATGCTATTTGCAGCAACATCAATGGACCTACAGATTATCATATTGTACTAAGTCAGAGAAAAATATCGTATGATATCACTTATATGTGGAATCTAAAATATGACAAATGAACTTATTTACAAAACAGAAACAGACTCACAGACACAGAAAACGAACTTACTGTTACTAAAGAAGAGGGGCAGATAAATTAAGAGTTTGGAATTAACAGATACACACGATATAAAACAAATAAACAACAACGACCTATTGTACAGCACAGGGAACTATATTCAATATTTCGTAATTACCTAGAATGGAAAAGAATCTGAAAAAGAATATATACACACATACATATACGTATAACTGAATCAATGCGTTGTACACCAGAAACTAACACAATCAAATATACATCAATTTTAAAAAAAGAAGTCACCCACACCCAAAATGACCACACATCACCTTTACGTTTCAGAACACCAGAAACAAAGAAAAGATGCTACAAGCTTTCATAGAGAAAATACAGGTTGCCTATAAAGATTCAAGAATCAGGATGGCTCTGGACTTCTAAATGGTAGCACTGGAGGCTAAAAAACAATTGATGCCTTCAAAATTCTGAAGAAATATAATTCCAAACTAGAGTTCTACACCCAGCCAAACTATTAAGGGTTTAATAAAGGATAGAATAAAAATATTTAAGATACACAAGGTTTTTGTTTTTGTTTTTTTTTTGGCCAGGCCACATGGCTTGTGGTATCTTAGTTCCCTGACCAGGGATTGAACCCGGGCCCCTGGCAGTGAGAGGGCTGAATCCTAACCACTTGACCACCAAGGAATTTCAGCAAGGTCTTTTTAAAAATGCCTGTCATTCCCCTTTTCTCAGGAAATTATGGGAGGAAATACTCTGCCAAAACTAGGTAATAAAACAAAAAAAGCCAGAATCTAAGAAACAAGGAATCTAACCCAGGAAAGATGTTAAGTTCCAGAATGACACTGTGGGAAGTAAGTACAGATAGACATGAAGATGGTGTGGAGCCGTGAAAATGCACCTCTCAGACCTCCACACCCAGGAACACGACTGACCAAGGCCTCAACAGCTCTCCCTGAAAATCCATGGTAGGGTTTGCACCAAGACCTCACCTCCCACACATTATTCCTAGTCAATGACCAAGTGCGACAGGGACACTAAAGCGGGCCTATTCCTGGGAAACATGGGACTCCCCTGATGGCTGGAGACCCTGGAGGCTTTGCTGAAGTTTCCTTAGACTGCACAGAGGTCTAGGATGCTTCCACCCAACCTCCTCTCCTTCACTTGTGGTCCAATGACTCTCACAGCCTTTGCCGGCTCCCTCCCTATTTCCCATCACTGACGTGTTGCTCTTAACGAATTCTCGCATGTTCAATCCCATCTTGTTTTCTGCTTCTCAGAGGACCCAGAGGAACACGAGTGGAACCAGGAGCGATCTGAGAAAACAGGGCGTTGGAACTGTCTTGCCCACCACCAGCATGGGAAGAGGATACAGTCCTGGCTGGCAGGTGGCATGGATAGATCCTGGCACACTCAGGGCTCCATTACTAAAGATCTCACCAGTTGTGACCTGGGGAATATCACGGTGGAGGGAAATGCTGTGGTGGGTGTAACGGTGCAGGCATTTGAAAAAATCAGGGGTGGAACCTGAGGGGACAATGCCTACAAAAAATAGGGCTGACTATTAATATTATTAAGAATTGTATAATTGTACCGATGCCCTGCAGAAAGATAGTGAGGAACTGAGCTGTTAACATGCAGTCAATGGCTAAGTGGGGGCACCTGAGGGCCTTGGTGTAGAGTAGAAACAAAAGGATCTTTTTTTAAAAATTGAGATATAACTGACATACAACACTGTGTAAGTTTAAGGTGGACAATGTGTCGATTTGATCCATTTACGTATTGCAATTTGAGTCACTGACAAAGAGGCCCTTAACACCTGCAGCAAAAGGGCAGACACAGTTGAATGACAAGCTAAAGCCCTAATTGAAGGAATCAGAGCTCCAGAGACTGAATGCTCATCCAAGGCACACCTGTTATGCAAACGAGGGGCGTGGGGAGGAGAAGGTCCTCAAAACTGAGACATCTGGATGGATGCCCTCAGGAATGTGGATTCCACACCCTCCACCCCCAGACTCTGGGCACGCAGAGGGGGCTCAGCCCCGTAGGGGAGCTGGCACTGCTGCTGTGTTGGAAGATGCTTCGGAAGCCTCTTCCCCACAAGGCAACAGGTTCCCCCTCAGAAGCTGCCCTCGCCTCTCCAGGCTGCCTGGCCACTAATTACGACTAAATCCCAGCATAACGGGGCCTGCTAAGGGAAGAGACTATATCCTGTATTAGTCTTCTACTGCCATGTAACAAATTACCACGGACTCAATGGCTTCAGAAAAGAACCCACTGATCATGTCATGTTACCACAGTTCAGGAGTCTGGGTACAGCTTAGCTGGACCCTCCGCTCAGGGTCTCACAAAGCTGCAGAGAAGATGTAGCTGTGGCCACGGTCTCATCGGAGACTCCGAGTTCTCTCCCAAGCTCCTGGGGTTGTGGCAGAATTCAGTTTCTTGCGCTTATACGATTGAGGTCCCTGCTTCCTTGCTGGCTGACAGTTGGGGTCCCTCTCAGATCCTAGGGGCCCCTGCAGTTCCCCGTCATTCCGCCCTTTCACAAGCTCTCCTCCCTCAGCATGGCAGCAGAGGCGCACCCGTGAACTCTAGAGCAGCTTTTATAGGGCTCACCTGATTAGGTGAGGCCCACCCAGGAGGAACTCCCTTTTGATCAATCCAAAATAAACTGATTTGGGACCGTAATTACATCTGCAGAAACCCTTCACCTTCGTCCACTGACTGGAGTGCCATCCCACAGTTATTCACAGGTCCTGCTCACACTCAAGGGGGCTATTCAGAGCCCATGCACTGGGGGCAGGAACCTTGGGGACCATTTCAGAATTATGCCCACCCCCATAGCCAGAGAACTAGTGGGCATGCACCAGTGGGAGCTGGGAGAGGGGTCCTAGGGTAGACTTGGAAGGCACTCGATCAAGGAGGCTGGAAGGTGAGGTTGGATGTAGGGGCCCTTTCCTGGGACACGGGGTTTAACATCCAAGGAGGAGATGGAAAATGGAGCAAACAGGTTGTTTGGTAGCTCTTAACATCCTGGAAAAGATTAGAGGTGACTAAGTAGAAGACTACAAAGGCTAAGTGAAGCAGGTGTGCTGGAAGGGATATTTCATATTGGCCAGAAGACCCACCGGAGGATCACGTTCTTCCGGGGACCCAGAGGACACGCCACTCTCCAAGGCCATCGGGAATCACTGAAGAGAGAGGCAAGGACTGCTGAGCGGCTCACTGGTGGCTCTCTTCTGTGGGCTGGTGTTGACAGGGGCAGAAGTGGCCACAGAGCTGGACTTGTCACCTGTCCTGTAGTCCAGGGCTGGCCCCTGACTGCACAAAGTTGGGAAAACACAATTGCTGTAACACCAGTAAGGTCGGAGAGCTGGTCAGGGGACCTCGGAGGTGTGAGATGATTAAGGGAATATGATGCCTCTATATTTTTTATTTATTGGCTGCGTTGGGTCTTTGTTGCTACGCGTGGGCTTTCTCTAGTTGCAGCGAGCGGGGGCTACTCTTCACTGCGGTGCACAGGCTCTAGGCACACAGGCTCAGTAGTTGTGGCTCACGGGCTCTAGAGCGCAGGCTCAGTAGTTGTGGCACACGGGCTTAGTTGCTCCATAGCATGTGGGATCTTCCCGGACCAGGGCTCGAACCTGTGTCCCCATATTGGCAGGCGGATTCTTAACCACTGCGCCAGCAGGGAAGTCCCCATGCCTCTATTATTTTTCTATTTCTGCTCCAACAATCTTAGTGGCTTAAGACACTACAAATATATTGGGTTGGCCAAAAAGTTCACTCAGGTTTTTCCGTAACAGCTTATGAAAAAACCTGAACGAACTCTGTGGCCAACCCAATATCATCCTACAGTTCTGGAGGTCAGAGTGTGACACTAGTCTCACTGGGCTAAAATCATGGCATCAGTAGAGCTGTGTTCCTTTCTGGAGGCTCTAGGGGACAATCCATTTCCTTGCCTTTTCTAACTTCTAGAGGCTGCCCACGTTCCTTGGCTACTGGCCCCCTTCCCCCATCTTCAAAGCCGGTGATGCTGCAACTCTCTGACCGTTCTTCCATAGTCACATGTCCCTCCTCTGCCTGCAGCCTGGAAAGGTACTCTGCCTTTAAGGATTTATGTGGTTAGATTTGGCCCACCTGGACAAGAGGAGGTATGGACTCTCCCCTTCTCAAGGTCCATACCCTTAATCACACCTGCAAAATCCCTTTTTTCAGGTAAGGTATCATATTCCAGGAATTAGGGTGTGGGCATCTTTGGGAGGCCATTATTCTGCCTGCCACAGTCATCCCTCCGGCCCCAAAAGATTCACTTCCATCCACATGCAAAATCCATCCATCCCATCCAAAAGTCCCCAAAAGTTTCAACCCATTACAGCACGAGAAGAACAGGCTCAAGCAGTTAATGATTAGGACAATAAAGTCACAGAATCTTTAGTTCCTCCCTGAAATACATAGATAACAGTGTCTGATGAACATTCCTGAGTGGTCTTGCAGATACTAAAACCGCCAGGAGAGGGAAAAAGCTAACTGCATCATGACCAGACTGTAGCCAAGACATAAGTTGCTCCATCTTGCACAATTCCAGGAACTGGTCTCAAGGAAATGGGAACAAACAAACCCTGGAGTTGAAGATGAAGTGAGCTTAAAACAATCAAGATGGGGCTTCCCTGGTGGCACAGTGGTTAAGAATCCACCTGCCAATGCAGGGGACATGGGTTCAAGCCCTGGTCTGGGAATATCCCACATGCCGCGGAGCAACAACGCCAGTGCGCCACAACTACTGAGCCTGCGCTCTAGAGCCCGCGAGACACAACTACTGAAGCCCATGCACCTAGAGCCTGTGCTCCACAACAAGAGAAGCCACCGCAATGAGAAGCCTGTGCACCGCAACGAAGAGTAGCCCCCGCTCGCTGCAACTAGAGAAAGCCCGCGCACAGCAACAAAGACCCAATGCAGCCAAAAATAAATTTTAAAATAAATAAATAATTCTATTAAAACAAAGAAACAATCAAGATGGCCCTGACCAGACCTCCACATGACCAATTTCAAGATGATCGTCAGAGCTGACAGTGCTGTTCTGAACGCAGTCCCCACCCGCACACCCTGGAAGCTTTCCTTTAAAAGCTCTCGCTCCGGGCTTCCCTGGTGGCCTAGTGGTTGAGAGTCCGCCTGCCGATGCAGGGGACACGGGTTTGTGCCCCGGTCCGGGAAGATCCCACATGCTGTGGAGCGGCTGGGCCTGTGAGCCATGGCCGCTGAGCCTGCGCATACGGAGCCTGTGCTCCGCAACGGGAGAGGCCACAGCAGTGAGAGGCCCGCGTACCGAGAGGAAAAAAAAAAAAAAAAAGCTCTTGCTCCCGATTTGCAATGGGGAGAAGTTCTGGGGGACACTAGTTCCCCATCTCCCCAGGTTGCCGGCTTCCTGAATAAAGCATCTTTTCCCACCAACCCTGTCTCTCGAACATTGACTTTTGAGCAACAAGCAGCCGAACCTGAGGTGGGTTCTGGCTCTGGCCAGTTACAGGCCTGGAGTCCCACACAGCACAGCATAGCACGTGGCCATGAAGGAGGTGCATTGTGTGACGGCATCCACCATCATGGGAACCGCTGGCTGTGTCACATCCTGTGCCAGGAAGGACACGTGACTCTTGATTGAAACAGAGAGTGGCAACAGGGTGGCCCCACTTGCCATTCTGGGGGAATTAGCCATTCGATGGGGAAAAGGCAGTCTTTTCAACAGTGGTGCTGGGAAAACTAAATATCCACAGGTGAAAGGATGAAGCTGGACCCTTAACCTTACACCAGATACAAAACTTAACCCCCAATGGATCAAAGTCCTAAGTGTAAGAGTCAACACCATAAAACTCTTAGAAGAAAACATAGGGGAAAAATCTTCATGACATTGGATTTGGCAACAACTTCATGGATATAACACCAAAAGCACAGGCAACGAAAGAATACACAAATTGGACTTCATCAAAATTAAAAACTTTTGTACATCAAAAGACACCATCAACAGCGTAAGAAGGCAACCCACAGAAAGGGAGAAAACATTTGCAAATCACATATCTAATAAGAGATTAATATAAAGAACTACAATTCAACTACAAAAAACCCAACTGGAAAATAGGCAAAGGAACTGAAATAGACATTTCTCCAAAGAAGAGATACAAAAAAGCAATAAGCACATGAAAAGATGATCAACATCCTTAGTCATTAAGGAAATGCAAATCAAAACCACAGTGACAGACCACTCCACACCCATCTCGATGGCTATCATCAAACAAACGAACAAGAAACAGAAAACACCAAGTGTGGACAAGGATGTAGAGAAACTGGAGCTCTTGTGCATTGTTGGTAGGAATGTAAAATGGTGTAGTCACTATGGAAAACAGTATTCCTCAAAAAAGTAAAAACAAACAACAAAAAAAGTAAAAACAGAATTACTATATGATCCAGCAGTTCCACTTCTGGGTATACAACCAAAAGAACTGAAAGCAGGGAGTCAAACAGATATTTATACAATCCATGTTCATAGCAGTATTATTCACAATAGCTAAAAGGTAGAAACAATCCAAAAGTCCATCAATGAATGAATGAACAAAATGTGGTCTACCCATACAATGAAATATTATTTAGCCCCCAAAAGGAAGGCAATTCTGACACACACTACAACATGAGTGAACACTGAAGACATTATGCTAAGTGAAATAAGGCAGTCACAAAAGGACAAATATTGTATGATCTGATTACATGAGGTCCCCAAAGTAGTCAAGTTAATAGAGACAGAGAGTAGAACAGTGATTGCCAGGGGCTGGAAGAGGGAGAAACGGGGACTTATTGTTAAATGGGTACAAAGTTTCAGTTTGGGAAGAAGAGAGAGTTCTGCAGATGGATAGTGGTGATGGTTGCCCAACAATGTGAATATGAAACCACACAACTCAGATCTCATACCCAGCCAAAACCCAGATTGGGATTTGAACCCATGGGCTGGGACTTGAACCCACTGCCCTTTTTAAATTTTAATTTATTTATTTTTGGCTGCGTTGGGTCTTCGTTGCCACGCATGGGCTTTCTCTAGTTGCAGTAAGAGGGGGCTACTCTTCGTTGCAGTGCGCGGGCTTCTCATTGCAGTGGCTTCTCGTTGCAGAGCACAGGCTCTAGGCGCACGGGCTTCAGTAGTTGTGGCACATGGGCTTAGTTGCCCCACGGCATGTGAACCCACTGTCTTTTAATTAAGATCGCACACCTGGGGCTTCCCTGGTGGCGCAGAGGTTGAGAGTCCGCCTGCCGATGCAAGGGACACGGGTTCGTGCCCCGGCCCTGGAAGATCCCACATGCCGCAGAGCGGCTAGGCCCGTGAGCCATGGCCGCTAAGCCTGCGCGTCCGGAGCCTGTGCTCCACAGCGGGAGAGGCCACAACAGCGAGAGGACCGTGTACAGCCAAAAAAAAAAAAAAAGATCGCACACCTGGTCTCAGGACTTAATGAAGCTCAGGTTCTTTATGTCTCAGCATAGAAGGAATTCAGCAAGAGGCAAAGTGATAGGTAAGAAGTGGATTTATTTAGAGAGATATACATTTCATAGACAGAATGTGGTCTGTCTCAAAAGGCAAGACCTGCCCTGGGAGAAACACACTCCACAGACAGAGTGTGGGCCCAAAATACGGGGTGGTTAGTTTTTATGGGCTGGGTAATTTCATAGGCGAATGAGTGGGAGGATTATTCCAACTATTTTGGAGAAGGGGTGGAGATGTCCAGAAACTGGACCACCACTGCCCACTTTTTGGCCTTTTATGGTGGGCCTCGGGACTGTCATGGCACGTGTGGGTGTGTAGTTTAGCACAGGCTAATGTATTACAATGAGCGTAATGAGGCTCAAGGTCCACCGGAAGTTGAATCTTCCACCATCTTGGACCTAATTGATTCTGACAAGTTTATGTCATATCTTCAAGGGCTCTGTCATTCTTTTGAAGGTGGTGCCCTGCCCCCTTCCCTCCTGTTTCAAATATACTTAATGTCACTGAACTGTATGCTTAAAAATGGTTAAAATGGTAAATTTCGTCTTATGCATATTTTACAACTTTAAAAAATGGGAATATAGACAAGCTGGCTGGCTCACGAGCAACCTCTCCTCTCTCTGGTGCTGGGCAACTCTAGGGGTGTGTGTGTGTGTGTGTATATATGTGTAGGGGGAGAAATCTTTCTGCTAAGGAGAGGTATAGAGAGGTCACTTGATGTAAAGGCCGCATAATACATAGAGCATTCATCCCATTTCTGGGGGAAAAATACATAACTGAGCTATTTGCAGATGCACAGGAAAAGGTCCGGAAAGATGTACCCAAACTACCCCCCCAGAAGGGGACTGTCACTTTTTATCATGAAAAGTGTATTTGAAACGTTTACAGAGTATAGATAAAACTTCTGAAAGTTTTTTTTTTAATTTTCAAAGTGGACATTAAAATGTAAAACCACTTTAAAAAGTGAAAGTCGGGCTTCCCTGGTGGTGCAGTGGTTGAGAGTCCGCCTGACGATGCAGGAGACACGGGTTCGTGCCCTGGTCCGGGAAGATCCCACATGCCGCGGAGCGGCTGGGCCCGTGAGCCATGGCCGCTGAGCCTGCGCGTCCGGAGCCTGTGCTCCGCAACGGGAGAGGCCACAGCAGTGAGAGGCCCGCATACCGCAAAAAAAAAAAGAAAAAAAAAAAAAAAAGTGAAAGGTCACACACTATGAGTCTTTTTGCAACTCTACAGCTGGCAAGTGATTAGCAGCCAAACTATGCCCGTGGGACGATTACAAATCAATAAGGAAAAGAATAACCTATAGAAGAAACAAAGGACATAAATGGCAATTCACAGCAGGAACCAGAATGGCCAATCAACAGTGAAAAAAGATGGGCAACTCCTCTAGCAACCAGGGGTGTAAGTTAAAATCACAATCAGGTTGAAGAAAAATGGTCAAATCTGATGGTACCAAGGGATGGACACTCCTCCCCTGCTAGGAGGCTATGTGCTGATGGAACCACGGTGGAGATCTGGCAAATATCTGTAAAGCCGAAGCGACAAACAGCCTGAGGCCAACAAGCCCACTTCTATTTAAATGCTCAGAAGATCTCACGCTTGAACAAGGAGACACAGTCTAGAATGTTCACTGCACCATGGTTTATAACAGAGAAAAACTGTAAACTACCTAAATACAGTATATTTACACAATGGAATACCATACAGCAATCAAAATAAATGAACTAGAGCTATGTGTATCAATGGGGAAAAAAAGAATCTCTTAAAAAATATTCGGTTTTTATAGAAAATGACATGGGGCCATGATGCAAGTCTCAACAAATTTCAAAGAATTTAAATAATGCAGACAATGTTCTGAGACTACAATGCAATTAAGGCAAAAATCAATAGCGGTGGGGGACTTCCCTGGCGGTCCAGTGGTTAAGGATCCGCTACCACTGCAGGGGGCATGGGTTTGATCCCTGCTCAGGGAACTAAGATCCCACATGCCACACCATAGCATGGCCAAAAAAAAAAAAGAAAAAGAAGAAAAAAGAAATCAATAGCAATGGGTATAGAGTTGCCTTCTGGGGTGATGAAAATGTTCAGGAACTAGATAGCAGCGATAGTTATACAACTCTGTATATGTACTAAATGCCACTGAACTGTACTTTTTTTTTTTAGGAAAAATGGTTAAAATGGTCTTTTTTTGGCAGAAGAGGAAGTCATTTATTAAAATTGGAATTCAGAGTGCGCAAGTGGGTGTACTGATCAGATCTGCATTTTAGAAAGCTCACTTTGCCATCATGCACAGGATAGTTCATCTTTTTTTTTAGTAACTTTTTTTTATTGAAGTAGACTTACAATGCTGTGCCAATCTAAAATGGTAAATTTTATGTTATGTGTATCTTACCACTATTTTTTAAAAAATCAATAACAAAAAATACTGCAGAAACCCCGTCTTAATAAAATAATACTCTTTCGGGACTTCCCTGGTGGCGCAGTGGTTAAGAATCCACCTGCCAATGCAGGGGACACAGGTTCGAGCCCTGGTCCAGGAAGATCCCACATGCTGCGGAGCAACTAAGCCCGTGCACCACAACTACTGAGCCTGCGCTCTAGAGCCCACGAGCCACAACTACTGAGCCCACATTCCACAACTACTGAGCCCGCACGCCTAGAGCCCATGCTCTGCAACAAGAGAAGCCACCACAGTGAGAAGCCTGTGCTCCACAACGAAGAGTAGACCCTGCTCACTGCAACTAGAGAAAGCCCGTGCACAGCAACAAAGACCCAACGCAGCCAAAAATAAATAAATAATACTCTTTGAAACAACTGATAAGTCAAAGGAGAAAGCATAATGGAACTCAGAAAACTGAGTAATAATGAAAATACAATCTACTGAAATTTACAAAATGAAGCTAAAACCATGCTTAGAGAGAAATGCATAACTTTAAATTCATTCCTTAGAAAAAAGACTGAAAAAAACCAATGAACATTCATCCCAGGAAGCTGGGGGGAAAAAAACAGCAAATTAAATCCAAAAAAATTAGAAGGAAACTATCAAATTAATTTAAAAACCACAATACTGAATGTCAATAGTCAAAAATGGGTATTTTAGAAGAGAAGCCACCGCAATGAGAAGTCTGCGCACCGCAATGAAGAGTAGCCCCCGCTCACCGCAACTAGAAAAAGCCCGTGCACAGCAACGAAGACCCAACACAGCCAAAAATAAATAAATAAAATAAATAAATTTTTTTAAAAATTGGTATTTTAGAAAGATGATAAACCTCATCTTAATTAGAAAAAGATAAAACACTAATAGTCGAAGTCAGGTATAAAATAGGGGCTTCACTACACTATCATCGCCCAAAAATACACACCACGCATTTTATCACAGAGAAACCATCAGACAAAGCTGGACAGAGGGACAGTCTACAAAATTAACCAGCCTGGACACTTTAAAACTGCCAATGTCACCATAAATTCAGTATGAGAAACCGTCCTAGAATGAAAGAAACAAGAGACCCCTCAGCTAAATGCAACGTGTGATCCTGGACCTTAAACCACCGTGAAGGGCATTGAGAGGACTGGCAAATCGTGAGTGACGTCTGCAGACCATGGTTAAGCTTCCCAACTTTGGTAACTGTCCCCCTGATGTGTAAGTGAATGTGACTGTCCTTATTCGTAGGAAACACACACTGGGCACAAAGCGACATGATGTCTGCGACCTACTTGCATAGTTCCAGTTCAAGCCCAGGGCAGAGTTCAGCATTCAGTTCTGAGCTGGAGAAGCTTCAACTAAGGAAGGCCTGCTCCCCGTCAAAGCCAAAAGGTTGGTGGTTGACTCTCCCCACCTCCTGTCCCCCCACAGGAGAGGGAGACCCCCAACCCATGAGAGCATCCAGAAGACCTGGAGCGCACAGACTGGACCTTGAGAGGAAATGGAGGACAGTATGGCCCTCTATGACCTCGAGGCTGAGGTTCTTCCCAGCTCCATCTAAGCAGACGCCCAGCTGGGGCGGCCGCTGGGAAAACAGGCCCGTTCCCCGGCCGGGCGGGCTCTGACGGCCCAGCCCTTTGCCCTGGAGAAGCGCTGTGGCCCTAGCTGGCCGCCTGGCCCTTCAAGGCCCAGAGGCTTTTCAACAGGTAGGGCAGACTGGCCCGACCAAGACAGGAGGGGCCAGAGTCCGGAGCAGGAGAGCTGGGTTCCCAGCCTGGCGTCCCAACCTGGGACTGGGGCTCAGGTCGGGCTCCTCTGAGCCTCAAAGCTCCCTCCCCCACCCCGTCCCCCACTGCCTAGAGGAAAGGCCCAGAGACAGCTTCAACCACGTGCCTGTCCCCTCACCCTCACCTGGGCCAGCAGCCAGGGCTACCTCGCTGGAGGCGTCGTGGAGCCACCTGAACGCCACTGCCCCTGTTCGTGGGGTCAGCGACTCAGGGAGAGGCCGCCCTTCGCCTGCCTCCCAGGTGGGATGGGTCAACCGTGGCTGCTCCGGGGGAGAAGCCTGGAATCCCAGCTTGCTCCCCGCACCCTCGGCTTGCACCCGAGCCCAGGGCCCCGCAGAGGTGTGAGCTAGCTGCTTACCTGGAGCAGGAGGCGGCGCCGTCCACCAGACCCCAGGGCGGCAGGGAAGCGGTCTCTGCGTCTCGTTAGCGGGATCCTTCTCCTGTTGCCCCTCGCGCCCCGCCCGCCTGCGCAGTGGGGGAAAGCGGGCCGCAGCTGCGCCTGTCGGCCCTGCGGGGCCCGGCTCCTCCACCCCGCACACCTGGGCCAGGTGCCCAGACCCGGGAGGCCCGCCCCGCCAACAGCGGCCCGAGGAGGCGTGTGCGCCCGGAGAGCCGCTGGCGAGGGAGTCGTTGCTCGGGCGCCGGGGCGCTGCCCGCGGGCCCAGGGAGAGGCCGGCGCTGGCGCGGGGAGGCTGGAGGCTGCCTCCCTCGGCCGCGCGGCGCCCCTCACCCGCACTCCTGCACGTGAACCCGCGCGCCGCGAGAGCCCGCGCGGTTGGGCGCCCACTTGATGGTGGCTCCAACTGGTCAGGTTCCCGTCCCCTCTTCCCTCCAGAGATCACAGCAGTGGCAGGTCAGCTTCCCGGCCCTTCCCGTTCTGCGGAGGGCTGTCCGCACCTCTTCTGAAACTGTCTGCGGGCTCTTGCCGCCGCCCTCACCCCTCTGTTCCGTTTCTCCCCCAGCAGCTCCGCTCTCCACACCGCGCCACAACGGTTAACAGCATGGGCTCCCCGCGCAGAGGCACTTCGGCCCAAAGCCGGCCCCGCACCACCAGGACCCAAACCGAGCCCTCCTTAAACCAACTCCCTTGCTGAGCTGGTGATTAATCTCTATCCAAAACTTTATCCCCTTTCTTATACCCTCTGGCCTCAATCCTGTGCTAACTGCACACTAATCAACCAGCGTCAGATGACTACAACAGCTGTTGTCAATAACATTGTTAATGTGCTAAAATTGCTATCATAGATACCATTACCACACAAACTCAGGGTGTTTCTCCAGGGCAAGATGAGTTCACAGACCCCTGAGCCATGGGCCACCCGGCCAGAGAACCCTAAACCAGAGACACCCTGACTCCCGAAACTACCATTCATCACAGAAATGATTAATCTCAGCCTCTCTGTTCTTCCCCTTAAGAAACCACCTGGAGTGGATCTGAGGCTTGTCTCCACTCCGTTGCTTGGGGCCTGCAATAAACACTGTAGTTCCTTCACCACAACCTGGTGTCAGCAGATTGGCTTTGCTGCACGTTGGACGAGTGGACCTGAGTTCGGTTCGATACAGGACCCTCTCACTACAGGCTCAGTGCTGGCCCTCAGTGAACAGATAGTAAGCAAATCAGACGCTTTCGAAGTCTCCATTTCCTCGGCTTTGCTCCTTCCCCCCTCCTCTCCCCCAGCCCCTCTGCATCCTCCTTCCTCCTGCCCTGAGGCTGGCACTCACTCACCTGCCTGCCCGCCCGCGGCCCTAACCTGGCTGGCCCTCCCTGCTCAGCAGTCGGTCTCCTAGACACCCAAGCCCTTATTCTCCTGAACTGCATCAACCCTGCTTCGTGCTGGAGCTCTCCCAGGGTGGAAATGGACCCTCCCGCTGCAGCCGGCTTCACATAAGCACGCGCGCGCGCGCGCACACACACACACACACACACACACACTCTCTCTCTCTCTCTCTCTCACACTCTCTCTCTCTCTCTCTCTCTCTCTCACTCACTCACTCACTCACTCACTCACTCACACAGAGTGGGGGGTTTGCAGGAGAGCAGATCAAAGGACCATCTTTCCCTCCCCAGCAGCACCCAAGCAAGGACATGACGGTCAGGGGACAAGTATGCTTTATTACTTAGTTCCCACAGGTGATCATCCCACAGCACGAATCAGACCACCCACCTGCACTCATTTATACTTTACAAAGAACAGGTTAATGGGATGCAGGGCAGCTTCCACAATGACCCAGCCCCGAGGCTACAGGGCCTGAGAGAACACTTCTGCTTCGAGGCCTGGTCATTCCGGGCCCCCACCGCACCCCACTCCTCCAGACTCCTGACCTCAGAGGAAAGAGGAGACGCTGGGTCTCACGCTAAGCGCCAGGGCCCACAGAAGAGAACTGGGGAGTCCCCAAGTGGTAATTTCTCCCTTCCCACGGCCCAGCCTCCAGATGAAGAGAATAAGGCACAATTGGTGGTGGAGAGGGAACAAAGCCAAGAACCTGAGCTGAGGACGGGCATCCTCAGACCACAGCCCGGCTCTTCCTTTCTCCCAGGCAGCTCAGTCTGGGGCGGATAGAGCTGAGGGCGGCAGGTCCACCCAGAAGACTGGGTCTGGGGACCCTGGTGAGAGGAGGCGTGGCCCCCGCCGTTCTGCCCCACAGGCCTTGACAGGGAGTCAAGGGGAAGGCCACGTGGCTCCTGCCCACTTTCCCCTGGTCCTCAGGCCAGCCCGGATCCCGGCGGGCACTGTCGGCCCTACCGAGGGTTCAGCTCCGGTAGCTCCTGAGCAGGTGCCCGGCGATCACCAGCCTCTGGATCTCACTGGTGCCTTCATAAATCTCAGTGATGCGAGCGTCACGGTAGTGCCGCTCGGCTGGCATCTCTGTCACGTAGCCCATGCCACCCAGGATCTGCATGGCCTAAGGCGGAAAGGAGGGGCTCAGGAGGAGAAGACCCCCACTCGAGGGGAAAAACAGGACAGGATCAGCCGGGGGAGGGGCAGCCGGCACACTCGCTGCTACTCAACCCTTGGGACCTCCCTCGCCCAGGCACCGGGGGCACTCACCTGGTGGGTAATGGCAGTTGCGGCCTCCGATGCAGCCAGCTTGGCCATTGCGGCCTCCTAACCACAGGGGATGGTGGCGTCAGAAACTCGATCTTGGGCGGAGCGCCCAGCACATGGGCCTCAGCAGGGTGGGCCTGGAGCCACCCCTTGTAGCAATAAACCCACGGGCCCAAGGAACCGGGACCCCGCCCAGATGTTTCCCTCAGTCCCTCCACCACCAAAGCTCTGGGCCGTGCCCAGGGAGACCCCAGCCCCACGGGCACCTTGATGAAAGGCCTCTTGTTATCCTTCAGCACCGCAGCGCGCCAGGTCAGCAGCCGGGCACTCTCCAGGGCCAGGGCCATGTCCGCCAACTTGAACTGCAACAACCCAGTCCCACCCCGGCAGTCGGTGTTTGCCCTCCCTCCCCTCTCCCTGCAAGACAGGAGGGAGGAGGGCAGAGGACACGGGAGCAGGTGAAAGCCATCTGGGAGGCAGAGCGGAAAGGCCAAAACTCTCTCCCTCCGCGGCACCGTGCCTCGTTACCTGGATGACCTGCAGCTTGGTGAGGGGCGCCCCAAAGGCCGTGCGGTTCTCGGCGTAGCTCACAGCACAGTCGAGGGCAGCCTGGGCGATGCCCAGGGCCTGGGAGGCGATGCCGATGCGGCCCATGTCCAGGGTTTGCTGTGAGGACCGCCCTGTCAGTGGCCGGCCAGCCGGGCCCCAGGGCCCCCGCCCCCGCGGCTGGGCTCACCATGGCAATCTTGAAGCCCATCCCCGGTTCCCCCAGCAGGTTGTCCTTGGGGATGCGACAGTCCTCGAAGATGAGGTTGGCAGTAGATGAGGCCCGGATACCCAGCTTGTCTTCCTTCTTCCCTAGCGTGAGCCCAGGCGTTGGCATGGGAACCAGGAAGGCACTGATGCCCTGGAGGCCAGATGCGCCCAGTGACTTTTTCACCTGCTCGAGGCCACGCCCCTCACACAAACCACCACAGCCACCAGCTCCTGTCCCTTCCCTCCACCTCCCTCAGAACCTCGCGGTGACGCCCTCTGCCGGCTCCTCTGGGGAAGGCGCCGCCCGGGGAGGGAGAGGGACAGGGACAGCGGCACGTGCCCCAGAGCAAGAACAGCTCCATCGGACCGAGGAGGTTTGGATCTAGAAACTCTGAACATCTCACTGACCCTCCCTCCGGGGTCCCCACCTTGTTCTGCAAGGATCTGTCCGTGCTGGCGAAGACCACGGCGGCCGAGGCCTCCCAGGAGTTGGTGATCCAGGCTTTGGTGCCACTCAGGACCCACGAGTCACCGTCTGCCCAGGCAGTGGTGGCAGCAGCCCCCGCATCGCTGCCGTTCCCTGCCCCACACGCAGACTCAGAGTCCACCGGCGCCTCCGCCCTCCAAGGGCACCGCCACCAACTCACCCGGAACCCAGCCTCACCCCTGGCTGGTGAGCCAGACCCGGGTCCAAGGGATCAGGGTCTGGCTCCTGAGAGAAGGCTCGAGGGCCGCACCGGCTCCCACAGCTCTCGGGGTGGGGGGATGGGGGGGATGTGACAGCTGGGTGTCTTCAAGCCAAAGGGACCCCAGGGCCCAAGTCCCACCCTCCCAGCTCAGCCGAGGCGAGCCCGGGCTCTATGGCGATCCCAGCAGCCAGAGCTCCACCCCAGGCCCTCACTCCTGCCCTCCTGCCCCGGGAGGCAACGAGCAGCTGACCCAGCTCAGCACCGGCCCCAGCCTGAGTCACCCCGATTCTGAGGGGAGGGGACAGGGGCAGACCACTGTCCCACGGTGATACCTGGTTCACTGAGGGCAAAGCAGCCAATTTTGTCACCACTGGTGAAAGGAGTGACCCACTGCTTCTTCTGCTCCTTGGAGCCAAACTTCAGGATAGGCCCCAAGTAGAGGGACTGGGGGGGACAGTGCAGAGCGGTCGGAGGCCTTCCAGCCCAGAACACCTGCCCACCCGCGTACCCACCCCCAGGCCTCCTCTCTCCAGAGGTGGTCAGGGGCAGGGAGCCAAGGCCGGGCTGTGCCCCGGATGTGGGGCTGTGTGGCAGAGGGCCTGCCCCCCACCCACAGGAGCTTCCCCTCCACCGGTGTATCCAGGGCCCAGGCGCGAGACTCACGTTGTTGACGCTCATGATGACTCCAGTGGAGGCGCAGCCCCGGCTGATCTCCTCCATGGCAATGGCGTAGGCCAGGTAATCGAGGCCGGCACCGCCAAACTCCTCGGGCACATCCATGGCCATGAGCCCCAGCTCACCCATCTTCTTCACCTGGCCCCAGGGAAGGATGTCATGGCAAGGGCAGCTGCCAGGGGACGGTGCCCACCCTCTCCACCCCCAACCCTCCTGCCCCTGAGCCAGTGCCTGCAGAAACTCAGGTCACGTGGCCACATCCACCTACCCCAGGACCCCCGAGGCTGAGTCTGCAAGACAGCACCATTCATTGAAGCCGTCCTGTCCCCACATTCCGCCCCAACTCTACCCTGTGTCTACAGACACAACCAGTGAGCAAGCAGAAGGCACAAGAAGGCTTCAGGGGCCTCTGAGGTAGGGAGCAGAGCAGGGCAGCACAGTGCCACACAGACCTTCTTTCAGTCCCTCACGCGTACCACACCTCCCCTCCCCACCACAGGGCCTTTGCACTTGCTGTTTCCTGCCAGTGATACCCTTTATCAACTAGTTATTGTCTCCTCCCGTCCTTGGGGCTCAGCTCAAGCATCACTTCTGCTGCATGGCCATCTCTGACCTCACTGAGTCAAATCCTTTAATCACACGCTCCTGCAGCATCTGTGCCTCTCCTTAGTGGTGCTTGTGCAGCTGTAATTTCACACCTATTCACGTGCTTGTTCTGATTAAGGTCTCTCTCTGTGACCATGAGGGCAGAGACAGTGCAGTTTTGTCCACTGCTATATTCCAATGCCAGTGGAAGAATGAATAAAGGGGAAGAAGCTTGGAATTTTTGACTTGGAATACCAGTGGTGGTCATCGTTAATTATCAATGCCCAACACTGAAAAATGCTTTATGTGTACTCTTCAATTTGAGTCTCGCCAAAGCTCTGTGAGGACAATGCTGAGTCAACCTCATGTCACAGGTGAGGAAACCGGAGCTCAGGGAGGTGAAGCAACCAGTTCGGGGTGGAGCTTGTAAGTGGTGGGGCTGGGACTGAAACCCAGCACTGACTCCAGGACCTCAACCAGCTCAGACCCTTCAGCAGGTTCCTAGGACAGATTCCTTACCCTCTGTCAGCCTGCTCCCCACCTGGGAAACAGGGACCACAACAGAACCTGCGTAGCTTTGAGAAGAAACAACTAAAACCAATGGCCTCTACGGAGCAGGCTGGGGTAGAAGAGGGACCGTTGCTTTTCATTAGAAAATCATTTTAGGACTTCCCTGGTGGCGCAGTGGTTAAGAATCCGCCTGCCAATGCAGGGGACATGGGTTCGAACCCTGGTCCGGGAAGATCCCACATGCTGCAGAGCAACTAAGCCCAGTGTGCCACAACTCCTGAGCCTGCGCTCTAGAGCCCACGAGCCACAACTACTGAGCCCACATGCTGCAACTACTGAAGTCCGCGTGCCTAGAGCCTGTGCTCCACAACAAGAGAAGCCACCACAATGAGAAACCCGAGAACCACAACGAAGAGTAGCCCCCGCTCGCCACAATCAGAGAAAGCCCGCGTGCAGCAACGAAGACCCAACATAGCCAAAAATAAATAAATTTATAAAAAAGAAAAAAAAAGAATCCACCTGCCAATGCAGGGGACACGGGTTCAATCCCTAGTCCAGGAAGATTCCACATGCCACGGAGCAACTAAGCCCGTGCACCACAACTACTGAGCCTGTGCTCTGGAGCCCACGAGCCACAACTACTGAGCCCACATGCTGCAACTACTGAAGCCCACACGCCTAGAGCCCGTGCTCCACAACAAGAGAAGCCACCACAATGAGAAGCCTGTGCACCGCAACGAAAAGTAGCCCCCGCTCACCGCAACTAGAGAAAGCCTGAGTGCAGCAATGAGGACACAACGTGGCCAAAAATAAAATATAAATAAATTCATAAAAAGAAAATCATTTTGTCATTTGTATCCTATAACCGTGTTCTTAGACTATGCTGACTTCAATGAAGCAAATCAGTAAGAATGTCTGCCATATTTTCTCATTTGTCTATAATTAATATTACTTCTGTGATTATAAGTTTGATTCCCCCCTTCCCCAAACAGTACTTACTTCATAGAACTGTTTTAAGGACTAACTGAGACAATATATATATAAAATGCTGAGCCCAGTACCTGGCACGAGGTGAGTGATCAGTGAATGGCACTGTTTAAAAAATTTTATTGAAGTATAGCTGATTTACAATGTTGTGTTAATTTCTGCTATACAGCAAAGTGACTCCGTTATACATCTATATAGTCTTTTTCATATTCTTTTCCATTATGGTTTATCACAGGATGTTGAATATAGTTCCCTGTGCTGTACAATAGGACCTTATTGTTTATCCATCCTATATATAATAGTTTGGATATACTAATTCCAAACTCCCAATCCTTCCCTCCCCTTGGCAACCACAAGTCTGTTCTCTATGTCTGTGAGTCTATTTCTGTTTTGTAGATGGCTTCATGTGTGTTGTTTTTTGTTTTTGGTTTTGCAGTACGCGGGCCTCTCACTGCTGCGGCCTCTCCCGTTGCGGAGCACAGGCTCCGGACGCGCAGGCTCAGTGGCCATGGCTTACGGGCCCAGCCGCTCCACGGCATGTGGGATCTTCCCGGACCGGGCACGAACCCGTGTCCCCTGCCTCGGCAGGCGGACTCTCAACCACTGAGCCACCAGGGAAGCCCCATGTGTGTTGTATTTTAGATTCCACATATAAGTGATATCACATGGTATTTGTCTTCCTCTGACTTACTTCGCTTAGTATGATAATCTCTAGGTCCATCCATGTTGCTGCAAACGGCATTATTTCATTCTTTTTAATGGCTGAGTAGTATTCCATTGTATATATGTACCACATCTTCTTTATCTGTTCATCTGTTGATGGACATTTAGGTTGTTTCCATGTCTTGGCTATTGTATATAGTGCTGCTATGAACACAGAGCTACATGTATCTTTTCAAATTATAGTTTTGTCTGGGTATATGCCCAGGAGTGGGATCGTTGGATCACATGGTAGCTCTATTTTTAGTTTTTTAAGGAACCTCCATACTGTTCTCCATAGTGACTTCACCAATTTACATTCCCACCAACAGTGTAGGAGGGTTCCCTTTTCTCCATTCGCTCTCCAGCACTTATTATTCATAGACGTCTTAATGATGGCCGTTCTGACCGGTGTGAGGTGGTACCTCATTGTAGTTTTGATGGGCAGTTCTCTAAGAATTAGCAACGATGAGCAAGTGAATGGCATTTATTATCATTAGGTGACTGATAAGTTCTTGTCTTGACAGTGATGTCTGGGAGGAGGGGCACGGTGAACCTGCTGAACTTCCATAATGATTTGTGTCCCTCTACGAAACTGCTTGTTTGATTCTGCCTTGAGTTGTTCCCATGGGAGACTCTTGTAAGACTCTAAGCTTGGGGTGGGCCTGACCGTGCTCAGGGTCTCCCGTGTAACACAGGGGAGGAGATGGCCAGTGTGTGGGAGGCAGAATGACAGCCCCTCAAAGACGAGCACGTCCTAACCCCTGGGACCTGTGAATATGTTTCCCCACGTGGCAAAAGGGACTCTGCAGGTGAGATTAAGAGAAGGATCGTGAGGTGGGGGGGCTTCCCTGGATGATCCAGGGGGGCTAATGTCATCGCAGGGTCCTTGTAAGGGAAAGACGGAGACAGGAGGGGCAGAGAAGGAGATGGGACAATGAAAGCAGAGGCTGGAGGGACTGGGATGCTGGCTGGAGGGGTGGGGGTCATGAGCCAAGGAATGCAGGCGGCCACTAGGCGCTGGGAAAGGCAAGGAAGTGATTCTCCCCTGAAGCCACTGGAAGGGACGCAGGCCTGCCCACACCTTGATTTTAAGCCCAGAGAGACCCACTTTGGATTTCTGCCCTCCAGGAACTGTCAGATACTAAATGTGTACTATTCTAAGCCACTGAGTCTGTGGTAATTTGTTACAACAGCAACGGGAAGCTAGTACACAGTGATAAATGGGACTCAGAGCCCCCAGGGATGTGTCATTTCGAGAATCGCTTAAAAAAAATTCTGCGGTCACCGCGCACCTGGGGCCAGCGGGGGTGATGCTGCTCAGAAAAGCTGCATCATTGCAGCTGGTGGGAATCAAGGAGGGGATGGGAGTGGAAAGTAGACAGTGGTTTAGGCAGGGTTGTCTCTGAACACGACCCGGCGACTCACTAAGCCCTGTGCCAGCACAAGCGTGGCCTCACAACAGAGCCCCCCCCCTTTTTTTTTTTTAATTTTCTTTGGTTTTTGGCTGCACTGCACAGAATGTGGGATCTTCGTCCCCTGACCAGGGATCGAACCCATGCCCCTGCACTGGAAGCGCAGAGTCTTAACCACTGGACCGCCAGGGAAGTCCCAGAGCCCCTTCTGAACCCACACTTAGGGCCTGCAATAAACCTATTCCAGGGTGGAATAGTGTTTTATGGGGAACGCCTGTGCTGGGTCAGGAGCCAGGGTCGTATTCTACCAGGTGCCAGAAATACGCAGGGTCCCCAAGATTCATGCTCAGGCCTGGACAGGAACCCCGCTGAAGTGCTTTCTCTGGCCAAACAGCAAAAGAGACTGAGCTAAAAAAAAAAAGTCCCAATTGTCTCACCCTACACACGCCACCCAGCTTCCCTGGACACTAAGACCCACCCCCTCTTCAGCCTCTATCTCCAGTACACAACCCTGGGATAAATGACAGATCAGCCGATCACACCATGACGCCATTTCACCCCAAGGAACAGAACGGGAACCAAAATTCCCAGATGGAGTGTAGGCAGGACAAGGATTACCCCATTTTCCTGTTACGGAAGGGGGCTCACGTGCAGATGGTGCCAGTCCCGGGACACCTGGATGGGGAAGCCAGAACTCCCGGCACTCGTCTCTACACCACACCACTGTCCTCTGACTCTCCTGACAGTTCTCTCTGTCTGAATAAAAAGCTGTAGGAGTTCACAATGACTGCACCCAAGCAACTTCACTAGCATGCTATTTCCCCCAACCCTTCTCATTCTGAAGTGGATCTCGAGATTTCTGGCAATATGCCATGGCCAGCTGCAGGAACATTCTAGAAAAAAATTGGAGACATGGACTTCCCTGGCGGTCCAGTGGTTAAGACTCCATGCTTCCACTGCAGGGGCCACAGGTTGGATTCCTGGTTGGGGAACTAAAATCCCACATGCCGCACGGTGTGGCCACACACACAAAAAAAAAAAAAAATTGGAGACAATGGCAGTGGAGAGGAGAGACAGTACAATCAAAAAGAAGAAGAAATCAGGGACTTCCCTGGTGGCGCAGTGGTTAAGAATCCGCCTGCCAGCGCAGGGGACACGGGTTCGGGCCTTGGTCCAGGAAGAAGATCCCACATGCTGCAGAGCAACTAAGCCCGTGCACCACAACTACTGAGCCTGCACTCTAGAGCCCGTGAGCCACAACTACTGAGCCCACATGCCTAGAGCCCGTGCTCCGCAACAAGAGAAGCCACCGCAATGAGAAGCCCGCACACCGCAACGAAGAGTAGCCCCCACTCGCTGCAACTAGAGAAAGCCCGCATGCAGCAACGAAGACCCAATGCAGCCAAAAATGAATAAATAAATAAATAAACTTATATTTAAAAAAAAAGAAATCAGAAACAAAACAAAAAGCAGCAGCACACACACACAAAAAGACCGTATGTTCAGTTGTATAAATCATTCCTGATCTAAGCATGTTGATGGTAACTGGCTAACAGCTGCCAGGCTCCCTAATATTTTCCCCTAGCAGCCTGACCTTCAGAGCGACCTCAAGGGGAACCCCTCAGAGCTGCTACCCACGGTGGTTACTCTAGGCCCCTTGTGTCTGTGAACCAGGAGTCCAGACCTGCATCCCTGACTGGGCCAAGCCTGGTGGTCTCCAAACTCCCAATAGAAAATGTGAGAAAGAGAAGGTCCCCTTTCCTAGCAGAGTGAGCCTTCAGCACCTGCTGCCTTCATATTTGGGACACATTTAGAGGACACTTCATATAAAAATAGTGCTTTTAAGTCACTTCTAAAAGCTCACATATTTAAAAAATCAAATTTGTCCTGGGACAAAGTCCCAGGGAAGTCCCAGACTCCTTTTAGAGAATCAAATTCCCTAACTTGTTGAAAATTTGTTGCTTTATTCAAGGGGAAGGGGCCGCGGGAGCCACCTCCCCAGTTCCCACGCTGGGTCAGTGTGTCCTAAGTGCTGGGACAGTAAGGACACTCAGGATGACTTAACCATAAAATTCAAGTCCATAAAGTTCAGCAAACATCTGCTGAATGCCAAGCACTTACGGAGGGCGAGGAGGTCGGGGCGTGAACAAGACCAATCCCGGCCTTCAGGGAGGCAACTGTGGGAAATAACTGTTGACACAGGATACACACCATCACGTGACAAGCACACCCAGAGAATTAGGGATTATGAATGAACACTCCTGAAACACAGAGAGATGAATTCTTGCCGGGAGAGGTGAGAGGCAGTGCCATTCAGGGGACACTTCCAGGGTGGAATTCACAGAAGTCTGTGCACATGAGGAAGAAGAAAAATGGACTATGATTTGAGAGGTTTCTATGCAGTTAACTACCATCTGAGATAGGGCAAGAGGACGAAAAGCAGGTTTTGCACCTGATATATTAAAGTTACTCAATAAGGGACTTCCCTGGCGGCACAGTGGTTAAGAATCCGCCTACTGATGCAGGGGACTCAGGTTCGAGCCCTGGTCCGGGAAGATCCCACACGCCACGGAGCAACTAAGCCCGTGCACCACAACTACTGAGCCTGCGCTCTAGAGCCTGTGAGCCACAACTACTGAGCCCACGTGCCACAACTACTGAAGCCCGTGTGCCACAACTACTGAAGCCTGTGTGCCACAACTACTGAAACCCGTGTGCCACCACTCCTGAGCCTGTGCTCTAGAGCCCGTGAGCCACAACTACTGAGCCTGTGTGCCACAACTACTGAAGCCCACGTGCCACAAGTACTGAAGCCCACACGCCTAGAGCCCGTGCTCCACAAGAAGCCACTGCAATGAGAAGCCTGAGCACAGCAAATGAAGAGTGGCCCCTGCTCACCGCAAGCAGAGAAAGGACCGCACGCAGCAACGAAAACCCAACGCAGCCAAGAATAAATAAAATAAAATAAATTTTTTAAAAAGTTACTCAATAAACATTCACTGAGTGAAGGAAAAGAAACTGGGTTCAGTTTCATACATATAAATATGCACATATAGGGACTTCCATGGCAGCCCATTGGTTAGGACTCCACGCTTCCACTGCAGGGGCCTGGGTTCCATCCTTGATCAGGGAACTAAGTTCCCACAAGATGCTCAGTGCGGCCACAAAAAAAAAAAAATGCACATATACATTTCCAGGTTCCAGAGTCCAAAGCTGATTTGGAAACACCATTCTATTTCCTATTTCCCTTTACAACATAAAAGCATTATAAACTCATAACTATTTCTTTTTTTTTTTTTCTCGGGGGCAGGGGTTAGGTTTGGACACAGAAAGAGTAAAGTTCCGCTTAGATTACAGAACAAGCCACGTGAGCAGAAGCTGGCACTAGCTTTCCACCTCCTTCGTGGCCTGCCCACCTCTCAATTCTTCTCCCCTTGACTCTTCCCCAGTAAACCCACTTTTCTTGGGGGGAAAAAATTCTTCAGGAAAAAAATATTAGAAATCACTAACTAGGGACTTCCCTGGTGGTCCAGTGGGTAAGACTCTGCACTCCCAATGCAGGGGGCCCAGGTCGATCCCTGGTCGGGGAACTAGATCCGCATGCATGCCTCAACTAAAAGATCCCGAATGCCGCAACTAAGACCCGGTGCAGCCAAAGTAAATTAATAAATTTTTAAAAAGAAGAAAAAAAAAAGAAAGAAAGATATCACTAACTAAGCATCTCCTGTAGGCCAGTGGGGTCGGGGGGAAGCTCAGAGTCTACATCTGGCTCCTCCAATCCCAGCTGTGTGACTGCTGACCAAGAAACGTAACCCCTGGCTTCAGTTTCCTCATCTGAAGACTGGAGATCAATGAAGTAACTGCCTCAGGGTGTTTTGTTGAAGATTTAATGGATAAGTACCTGGAATACAGTAACCCTCAAATGATAGTTACTCCTGTTATTATTACTATCATCATTTTAAAACACTAGTGGACACACAGTGCAGGGAGATCAGCTCAGTGCTTTGTGTCCACCTAGAGGGGTGGGATAGGGAGGGTGGGAGGGAGGGAGATGCAAGAGGGAGGAGATATGGGGATATATGTATATGTATAGCTGATTCACTTTGTTATAAAGCAGAAACTAACACACCATTGTAAAGCAATTATACTCTAATAAAGATGTTAAAAAAATTAAAAAAAAATAAAACACTAGTGGTATTATTTTTAATTTTGCAACCTGCCCTATTATCCCTGTGTCTACTGCTTTGACCCTTCTGCCTGTTTAAGCCCTGGATTCCCTTCTGTAATGGGGGGAGCTGAGCACTACCCACAGTAACAGAGAGTGATAAAAGCAAAAAGCCAACCGGCCTCAATCCTTAGCGAAGGGCAACATTGAGCAACCTCTGCATCCCATCAGCCACCAAAACGACAGAGTCCAGTTTGTGTGGGGCAGGGGCAAGATCAGAAGATCTATTTCTCCCTGAGCTCTAAGACCTCAGGCAATTCCTACAACTGCTCCTACATCCTCTAGACAAAGGAAATAATAGCAGGACTCCTGATAACCTAACCAGATTACAGATATGAAAACACCTGTCCAAGATCAAACCAAATAAATGCTATCACTACTCTGAGCTAGGTCATGCATCAGCAAGTCTGGACTGTGCAGCCTCCGGGTGCCAGAATGTGTCAGAAGGCAGGAAGCTGATGCTTTTGATCTCTTCCTCCCACATCCATTTCTGCCACTATTTAGTGGCAGGATCAATTTGCAACCTTCCCCGCCTTATAAAGCAAGTAAGAGATTACAAAGCCAGAGGACTGGTGAAGAGTTGGTTGGTAGAAAGCCTGTTTCTACTGCCAGTTTTCTTGCACAAAGCAAGTCTATGTCTGTAATATAATAAGTATTATAATTTGAGGGAATATAGGAAAAATAAATCAAGTGGTCTGTCATTTGGCCAGAAAAGCCCCAATATACAGCCATGTCTTGGACAACTGCTCTGAGGGCAGCACCAGAGTGTGGCGGTATGGAGGATACAGGGGTAGTTTAGGCCCTTGAGGATAATATTCCCGATTAGAACAGGGCTTCCCAGCTGGGCTTCTGAGACAAGCACGTGGCTAGGGGATGGAGCAGGGTTTTGGAGCCAATCACAGGAGGTCTACGGGTCCATAGACAGTATGCCTTGGAAAATCACTTCACCTCTCTGTGCCTCAATTTTCTCAACTGTAATAAAAATAATAATAGTATTAATAGCTTCTGGTTTTCAAGTACCAGGCACCATGAACTTGACATATGTGATCTCCCACAATCCTTGCAAGCATTCCAGGAAGCCAAATGGAGATTAGACGTGCAGCTGGGGATGCCCTCAGGACTAAATGAGATGACATGATTTCAATGCTTAACACCTAAACGTTGCCCAACTAATTTTGGTGCTCAGAATGCCACTTGCCTACCCCACTTTGAGCTCCTTGGGTATTCCCACAGTCCAGGCACAGTGCCCGATACACTGTGAACACACAACATTCACTAAGCTGGAAAAGTGGCCCCAGAGCCTATGAGGCATGTGACTGGTGATCACAACTCCTGAATTCCTCAGACTGGAAAACACGCGTGGAGAAGAGGCCAGACAGATTGGCTCTTTCACAAGTTATGTACTCAACAAATATCTATTGAGTATACTGTGTGCCAGACATCTTGCCAAGCCAGGGGATGGAGACAGCAGGAACATCTCAAACTTGTCATTATAGATGGAGTGATACAATGGCACGGGGAGGAGGGGACTGACTGGGATCTCAGCAGCTGGCAGAAGACAGACTTGGGTTCAAACTTTAGCTCTGTAACTTATTAGCTCCATGACCTTGGGCACATTTAATCCTCTCATCAATCTGAGTTTCATCAACTGTACAAAAGGGTATGTAATAATGGCACCTTCATCTCATAGGACAGTTTTAAGAAACAGATAAGCTAGGGACTTCTCTGGAGGTCCAGCGGTTAAGAATCCGAGCTTCCACTGCAGGCGGGTGCAGGTTCTCTCCCTGGTCGGGGAGCTAAGATCCCGCATGCCGCGTGGTGTGGCCAAATGAAAAGAAACAGGTGAGCTAACCCATCGGAACTTAGGACAATGCCGAGCACATGGTCAGCATTTTATAAGCATTAACTATTACTATCAACACAACGCCCAGTACGTAGTAAGCATATCAACCATCCACCATTATTACTGTTATACCAGAAGTTACATCCTGGCTATAGGCCTCATTCTGGACAAGGGAAACCTCCAGGGCATATTCTGGGTCCCAGGACCACCCCCCACCCCCCACTTAGGGTTCCTTGATTGCAGTCTCCGTGCCTCTGGATGTCACTGTCACCAATCATCCTGGAGCTGATGGTACCTGTACTCTTAAACTCTCACCTGAGCCGCCGGGAAACGATGTTCCTTGTCCACCTGGGCCGCGATGGGAAAGAGCTCCTTCTCAGCAAAGTCCCGGCATGTCTGACGAAGCATCTGGTGTGTCTCGGGCAGTTCCACAGACTGGTAGATGGTATGTAAGCAACGCCAGTCCCGAGGCCGGAGAGCTGCCAATGAGAAGAGTAGTCAGTGGAAGGGGAACGTAAGAGGTCTTGCGTAGTAATAATAATAATAATAGTGATCCACTAACTGGGTGGTTCTCCACCACGGATGACTTTGTCCCCCAAGGGACATCTGGCAATGTCTGGAGACATTTTTGGTTGTCTCAACCGAAGGGTAGTATGGAGTGGGTAGAGGCCAGGAATACTGCTAAACATTGTATAGGACAGATACCATGACAAAAAATTATAGGCCCAAAATGTTGATAGCGCTGCTGTTGGGAATAGCACTGAATGTTCACTATGCTTGCTAAACACTTTGTACAACAATCCCACTCAATCACCAGTATAACACCAATAATAGTAAGAGCACAGCTCTGTGACCTTAGGCGAGGATCCTAACTTCACAGGTTTCTCTAAATGTGGAGGACAGCAGTACTCAGCTCCTGGGCTGGGAGGATGAGATACTGACTGTAGCACTTAGCACGAGGCCTGGCAGGCCCCAAGGAGGCGCAAGGAGCAGCCCAACTGGAGCAAAGGCCGCGCGTTGCCGGAGGGGCACCGCCAGCCCGCCTGCGTCAGGCAAGAATCGGCCTCCGGGTCCCACGCCCGCCCGGCCTGCCCCGGGCCGGAGCGCACTCACCTCCGCGGACGGGGCCGCAGGCCCGGGCGAGCAGCGTGGCGGCCATGGAGGACGGAGACCGGCAATGGCACTGGGCTTCTTCCAGGCGACCTCGGACCGCGAGCGCGGGTTCCGGCGCGGGGCGGGGGGCGGGGCCTGCGGGGCGGGGCCGGCGCGCGATCGCTCTCCGGGGGCGGGGCCTGCCTCGGGTCCTCCTGAGCCCCGCCTCCCTCCCAGGAGATAAATCAAACTGTCCGGTGTTTGGGGAAGTCTCCGAAATCGGTTTCAGGCCGATCCTAAAGCTCTTCGAGTGGGGGGCCCTATCTCTCCTAAAATCCAATTCCGTGGCCTAAAAAGCCCTATCTGGCCTTCCCCCGCCTCCCTCCCCGGCCCCACGCCCACCATGCTCTTGCTGTAGCCTCACAGGGCAGCTTTTCTCTAATGCTTGTAGCTGGTTCCTGCCTCCAAACCTTTGCAGTCACCGTTCCCTCAGCTGGAACTCTCCTTCCCTTCACTCGCTGAGGCCTGCCGTGACCGCAGGAGGCCAGTGTTTCCCCCCACACACTCTCCATCCCGTTGTTTTATTTATTCCTGGCACGTAGCATCTGAAATCTTATCAAGCCCCCTGTAAGTCTGAGCGCCAAGAGGGACAAGGGTCTTGTCTTGCGCTGGTGCTCATTATGTAGACATGCGGAGTTGGGTTGCTGGGAGGCTGTGCAGGTGGGGTGGCACTGCTGCTTCCCTGTTCCATTGTGGTCCCACCGTCTCACTCCCAACTGGGGGGCAGAGCCCCCCACCCCACCCCTCCACCGGGATCAGGGGGCACTGGTCCTTAGCGTCCGTCAGGACGCCTTCACCCTGCCCCCAAAACTACGGCGATTTCACTTGCCTGCCAAGGGTCTTGCATGGGCACAGGTGTGAGTCAGACTTCACAGGCTCCAGACACCTCCCACACGCCCCCAGGAACCCAGTCTCTACAGCTGCCTTTCTTCCCACATAACTCAGCCAGGCGTCTGTCCCCAGCACTGACCCACACGCCAAAAGTTCTGTCTTCCTTCAAGACCTTGCTCTGCTTCCTGCAGATCTATTAAAAGATGCGGCAAAGTCTTTCAAATGTTACCTTGCACTTAAAAGAAATGCATTCAGGGGCTTCCCTGGTGGCGCAGTTGTTGAGAGTCCGCCTGCCGATGCAGGGGACAGGGGTTCGTGCCCCGGTCCGGGAGGATCCCACATGCCGCGGAGCGGCTGGGCCCGTGAGCCATGGCCGCTGAGCCTGCGCGTCCGGAGCCTGTGCTCCGCAACGGGAGAGGCCAAAACAGTGAGAGGCCCGCATACCGCAAAAAAAAATTAATAATAATTAATTAATTAATTAAAATATAAGTAAATTAATGGAGCCAAGATCTCAGCTTCATTAATAAATTAAAAAAAAAAGAAATGCATTCAAAAGAAAGCCTCTAAATCCACAGTACTTTTACTGTCGTTGGCAAATGCTCCGAAGTTTCCTCACCTTTCATCACTCTACCTGGGCACCAGGAAGAAAAGAGCAAGAAGCAGGAGAAAGGGGGAAATGAGTGATGTTTGTGGGCAGAGGCCAGTAGGCCTTCAGGTGCCACAGACCATCTAAACCAGACTTATTTTTAACTTGTATTGTTTGTGAGCTTAAACATAGATGTAAGTTTTATATGAAAAGTATACAAGTTTTCCAAAAGAGACACAAATCAGAAGATGGTTGCAAGGGGTTGGATAGAGGGAGGGAACGGGCTGCAAACACCAGGCACTTGAGGGAACTTTCTGAGGTGATGGAAATGCCCTGTATCATGATTGTGATCATGTATCCATTGGTCAGAACTCATCAAACTGTACTCTTTTTTTTTTGGTGTTTTTGTTTTTTGGTTTGTTTTTTTTTTGCAGTACACGGGCCTCTCACTGTTGTGGCCTCTCCCGTTGCGGAGCACAGGCTCCGGATGCACAGGCTCAGCGGCCATGGCTCACGGGCCCAGCCGCTCTGCGGCATGTGGGACCTTCCCGGACCGGGGCATGAACCCGTGTCCCCTGCATCGGCAGGCGGACTCAACCACTGCGCCACCAGGGAAGCCCCAAACTGTACTCTTAAATGAGGTGAATTTACTCTTAAATGAGGTATAGTTAAAACACACCTTAATGAACATGTTTTAAAAACATGTATATACATTTTTAATTCTCAAAGAACTCCATCAAAATGTAAAGCAAAAAATACTAAGCCTAAAGCTCAATACTGTGCCCTAATCACCCTAGAAACCAGCTCTACTCATTAAACCAATACTTACAGAAAGGCCACGTAAAGAAACTCAGAGCCCACCCCCACTCCATACCTGCCCGCCCCGTGACTCAAGGGGCCCAGTCAGGAGACCAGAGAGGGTACGCGCATACTGTGAAAATCTTTCTTTTATTACTGTCTCTTGTGGCAAAATAACATTTTATACAAATAAGTCACCTAGTTTACTTTGGACACAAAGACAATACAAACTGGAATGAGGACCTCAGGTGAAGGGGAAAGGGGAAGAAGGACAGACCAGGTCATTAACGCTTCTTACATTCTGTGAAAAATAGATATACAGGGGAAAAAAATAGACTTTCACAAGTTCAGTGACTTTACATGATCCTTTGTGCAACAAGGGGTAAATCCACCTCCACCAGACCCTTCTTGTACCTAAGATGTCCTGTGACACGGAATGTGAGAAACATGGTGATCTGACAATTGGGCCCCTAGGCCAGGCAAGGCAGCACCCTCTGCATCAGGGGTCCACACACACAGACGAGTCTGTGCTATGATTCTGAGAACTGTCCCCATTCCCCAACCTCACTGACGTCAGAGTGACAATGGCCACCAGAAGGAAGGGACGTTACAGAAAAAAAAAGAGAGTACCCTGGGAGCCTATCGAGGGTGGCAAGACACACTAAAGCAAGACTCACCCAATCTGTACATTAGACACAGCCTATTAAGTCCATTCCGGAAATGAGTCCCACTTCAACTGAAGAAACAAGCTGAAGATTCCCCCAGCTACTGCCACGTTAAGAATCTCCAGTCTCTGCATAGCCCCAACGCCCCCAAATCACCGCCCCTATTTGAGAACTGGATGGCCCAAAGACTGTGAGGTCTTCAGGAAGGCCGACAAGGCCCTGAAAAGTACTTTCCTTGCTAGACAGCTCTGAGCTAACACACGAGGAGAGGATGACCTACTTTATCGCAGGACTACTTTTACTTACTTCCTCTGTTTACTCTTTAAAACATAGAATAAAATAAACCAGGATCTTCTTTGCAGCAGCTGAAAGGGCATCTTAGCCCAAAAGCTCCACAGGAAAAGAGAGTCGCTCTCCCAGGAGACTCCAGGCCAGAGGGACACGAAGGAGCAAGACACGAGAGGGAGGGGTGCAGGCAGCAGGCCCCCAGGCGCCAGCTGGGCCTGTCAGTCTGCTGGAATGTGTTACCTTTAGGCGCTTCCTCTCAGGTACCAGCTCTGAACAGAGGGCATGGTCTCCCCAGGCAGGTAGGTTTTTTCCTCCTATCTTATTGCCCACAGGTAACTGCTATCAATAGCCCAGACTCCTTAACAACACGGCCTCCTGATTCAGCTTCTGATGAGTTCAGCTACTTTCAGAGAAGGTATGACTTCCAATTCTCTCCCCAGTTCGGGTACAAAAGCTTGAATTTCAGACTTACCCTAGCTAACACCCCAGAGAGGTAATGCTTCTCAAGGTTTCCTGAGTAGCTAGCCACAAGAATCCAGAGTCCCAGGTACAGAACACCAGACCTTCAGGAGCAGAAGATAGCAAATCCCTGTGCTGTTGGGCACAGATCAAGCATGGCCTCAAAACGGTCTCCAGTGAGACTAAAGCAAGCTCTTGGGAAGAGGACACAGCACTATTCAAGCCAGAATGCCTGCCTCCTCGGCCCTCTTCCCAGCAGAAGCTAACACTGCAGGTTAAGAGACAGCCCACTAGCCTACAAGACGTGGTCTGCCTGGGACACATTTCCAAGACACACTCTACTGAGCAGAGTTCTGGGCAGCTCCAGAAACCACATCCTAGATAATAATTAAACATCAAATAGTAGAAAAACTCTCCAGACTGGGTTCTGTCACAGAGAGAAGGGGTTATTCTGAAGCTCAATGAACACAAATCTGTTGAGGGAGCCCCAGTGAGAAACAGAAGGTGAAGAGGCAGTGCTGATGTCTGTCCGGCAGTGTATGGGATGGAGCCACACATAAGGCACCTGGATTTGCAGCCGACTCCAGTTCTGGGATTCACCGGTCTGGGGATGAGTAGCCCACCCTGCAGGGAACCCGGTCTCTTCCTCCCTCGGGGGTTGGGTGCAGTGCCAGCACACAGGGCTAACCAGGGTTTTCTCAGTGAGGAAGTTGCCAGCATCTGACACAGCCCAGACTCTGGCCTGACAAAAAGCACTGGACCACGGTTCAAGGCCACTCACGCTCTAGAATGCAAACAGGGAGCAACACCGGTCAGTGAAAGCACAGGCGCATCTGTGGCAAAGCACTGGCCCTTCTCTCCCTGGCTCCACCTGGCCTTTCTCCCAAGCACCTAGGGAGACAGCTCTCTGGTCACAGATACCACGTACCTGGGCCCTTCCTACTGTGACCTTTCTAGCAATGCTAAACCCTGGCCGCAGCAACAGTCTTATCAGAGGGTCAGGAGTTGGGCCTGAGCACTTAAATCGCCCGCACTGTCGGACAACAGTAGGGAGCTGAAGCGCGGACAGCCCATCCAGTGAGGCCTGAGGGATGTGTGAGGAAGATTTTTGAGAACACGTCTCTCTGATAGGCCACCTCAGCTGATTTCCCCCTCTCCCAACGCCCAAAGCCATTCCAAGTGGCAGACATTCCAAAACCATTCCAAAGGACCAGAATACACATTACTTAGGTCTGACCAGCCAGGATGATTCCAGGAACTACTTCAGTACAAAAGCAGGTACGACATGACCCAGATTAGCCCCGGGAGCCTGACTGATACTATCAGAAGTCTGGCCACACATCCTATATGCTGGGAATGCCACTGACATTTTATAAAGCCTCCCCACAAGAAGCTTAGAAATAAAAAAACAAAATACAATAAGGCCTGCTCTGGCCTCCAGAGATACTACAGTTCCAAGAGCAAAACTGACACATTGTATTTCAGGAGAAACTCAAAAGTTAGGAGCCAGGAGAAGCAGAGCAAGCTCATCTTTCCTCTGGAAGGAGAACAGGAAGGCACTGCCAGGTTGAAACCTCAGTGGAGCCCCAGGAGGACCGGCTGAGGATCCGGAAGTCAGACAGATAAGCGGCCCCTACGTAAGACAGATGCTTCAGTTTGGCAGCCTTGCCCACCCCAGTGCCTCAACTCCTGGCACCACTCCTTCCCTCTGCCCCCCGAGTTGGTTTAGGACGATGCACAGGCTGAGGTCAGAGTGTGCTGATGGCGACCCCGCAGGCGAGAGAGGAGTCTCAGCTTCCCACAGCGCCCCTGAACCTACAGAAGAGCCTTCTCTCCCCGGCACAGCTCTGCCTGGAGAGACCCAGGCTCAACAGGACAACCCAGAGGAGCCATAACTACATGAAAATAAACTTTCTATTTTTATCTGGATTCCAGAAGCCTTATGCTAAGTTTTACTATAGTACCTCCGTGACCTAAGGGGCAGGGAAAAAAGGAAGAAAAAATACTGGGGAAGGAAACACAGCACTGCTTGGCACCTCTCTTGGAGCACAGGAAACTGCCACCCCAGCCTCGGCTTCCTGGGGCCAGGTTCCAGATGTGTGTTGACAGACCGCAGCTTCAGCCACCTCCGTGCACCAGGACCTCGGGCCACAGCAATGCACCTCCCCGTCCGCTCCTGCCACAGCTACTGGCCCCCGTTATAGGCATAGTCAGCCTTGTTGTGCATTATCAGCTTGTTGTCGACAAAGTAGAAGCTGTCAGAACGGGTCTCATAGGGATTTTCAATCATCAGACGAACTGCAAGTCAGGGAAAGGAAAAAAGCAAAGACTTATGTGTGAGTCTGCCCCATGGGCCAGGTGGGATAAAACTTAGCATTCCCTCTAAAATTCGTAAACCAGCCCTTCCTGAAAATGTGAGCACACGCTGTCAGAATAATGAAGTCAGAACAGAGGGAGCCAGGCCTTGAGAGCTGGAGAGACCTGGGGACCACAGAGGCCCCCAAACTGAGCATGCTGTCCACTTCAACAGAAGGATGCAACCAGCTATGGACCTGACCCTCCGAGGCCATCGCCAGCCTGGTGCTCCGTCAGAACCCCAGGGAGAGGTGCCCGCCCGTTTGCCAACAGGCACCACAGCAGCCTGTTGACTTGGTGCTTCTGGTCCCCACCTCTAGACACTCTGGTCCAAATTCAGAAAGCTGCGCCTCACTGTGCTCACGTCCCGCAGGCAACCCTGACAACAAAGGAATCCCAGATGCGCATGGATGTAGGGGCACAAAGGGCAAGGAGCCTTCTCCAGAGATGGCTTGGGGTATTAACTTGCCAACAATCCAGCAAAGGGTGAGCTTGTCTTGGGATCCAGATTTAAATCTTCTGTTTGTTCTGGCAGTTGCCCCGACCTCTTTAACCGTAACTGGAGGGTCAAGAGAACTGCGAGTCACTACCTCTGGTTGGTTCTGAGTCAATGGTCACATGCTATTCTGAATCCTCTGGAGGAAATGCTGTTGCTGACCACAGTTCTCAAAAGGAGAGCTGACTGTTTCAAGTTCTTTAGACTCAGCCAGGCCAGAGTTATTTAGTTCATATCCAGAGTACTGACCCCCACGCTCTTTTAGCTTACTTGGCTTCAAGAAGAAAAAGTTACATGGCCTTAGATAAAAACTTGAAATACTGTATGTAACCTTTTCTCGCAAGCATCTACACATCCCAGCCCAGCCTGGGGAGCGGGCTTCAAACGAGGATCCTAACAGTTGATGCGGTCATCAACGCCCTGCGCACTCCTCAGCAATCCTCACTTTACCTGGGAACAGTACTGCTGCACCAGTCAAGAATACCTGTCAGAAAATGACAATTTTAAGGACCTGGGATTCTGAGAAAATTGGTCGGTGTATGTAGACCTTCGCCAACAATCCAACTAAACTCCACCACTACTCACAGGATCCCACTCACATCCTGACTGCTCTAGAACAACCTTCCCTAATTCCTCACAGGGGATGCCAATGTGAGAGGGCCAGACCGAAGCCATGGGAATACACAGCCTGTTCTTCCTCTGTCATTCAGTCCATCTCCTCCCCGGCCCAGCCTTCTCCCTCCGGCGCCTTCCCCAGTTCTTCCTCCCCAGAACTACAGGGTGACTCTTCCTCAGACACGGCTTCCCTCACGTTACTCCTTCTGCTCCGAACCTCTAACAGCTTCCTAGCGCCTGCTGGATCTATTCTAACAGTTTCATCTAATTAACCTTCTACCTGCAGAGAATGAGAAAGAGGTAGTCCTCAGGACTAGAATTCTACTTAGCTCACAGTTTCCCATGTAGTTCTGATTAGGGAAAAAGCAAAGGGCTAAAAGGAGTGCCGAGCAGGAGCCGGTGACTAGAACACAGTGAAACCATGACTGGCCGTGTATTGAACTGGACTCCCAGGGATTGTCAGGGGCCTCCTCTTATCTCCCTCAGCCACTCTCTTCCCCGCAGCAGGCATCTAAAAGGGATGGCCTGTATTAAAACCTTCAGTGTTCCCATGCAGGCAGAGTCAGAGTTTGAAACATGAGACAGGAGCAATAGGAAAGGAGAAGCCTGAGGTCGAAAGACTAGAGACGCATCATGTCCCTATTTCTCTGCAAATGAGGTCGTTGGACTAGACGGATTTCATTTCAAGGTCTGTTCCTCTAGCCTGAAGAATCCAGGATGTTCTGAAAGTCAGGGGATACGTACTGACATCCTCAGAAAGCTGGGGAAACTCATAGATATGTTCACAAGTGTTCCTACTGCTGGGGATGCAGAAGCCGAAATCAAAGTCAAAGTTTTTCAGCAGGCGTTCCCGGAAATAGTGCCGTTCGATCATCCGGAAGTTTGACACAGGTTTGTCTCCCACCGTGAACTCCACCCTGCAGAAAAAATCTCTGTGAGCCTGACTTTGCCTCCTCCCTCCTCTAAAGCCAACCCCAAACCTAACAGAGAACATTCTTCTCTGAACCAGAAGAACGTCCCCCCTTCAGGAAATGCTGGTACTCACGTGGCGCCCACAGTGCGGAGGCGGAGAAATGCTGGAGTGAACTGATAGCGGACGAAGCGGCCAGCACTGACATCCACATCTCCGCCTGCCGCCGCCGCCGCCTCCTCCTCCTCCTCCTCCTGGTCTGCAAGAGCACACAGAAGCTGAATCACCATCTCGGCAAAGAGCACGACCGATCAGCAGTACCGACACCGACACCGATATGGCAGGGCAGCCAGTACTCACTGAGCACATGCTGTAATTCCAGGCCCCGTGCTGCACGCCTCACAGGATCCTGTGATCCTGTAGATTTTGTCTTCATTTTATCTCCACTTTAAAGACCAGGAAGCTCAGACTCAGAGAGATTAGCTAACGTGTCCAAAGTCACCCAGATATAGGCAGACCTCAGAGAGATTGCGGGTTCAGTTCCAGACCACCATGATAAAGAGAGTCACATGAAATTTCTGGTTTCCCAGTGTATACAAAAGTTATGTTTACACTTTACTATAATCCATTAAGTATGCAATAGCATTATGTCCAAAAATAACAATGCATACGGCTTAATTTAAAAATAATGCTGCTGGGGCTTCCGTGGTGGCGCAATGGTTGAGAGTCTGCCTGCAGAGGCAGGGGACGCGGGTTTGTGCCCCGGTCTGGGAGGATCCCACATGCCGTGGAGCAGCTGGGCCTGTGAGCCATGCCCGCTGAGCCTGCACGTCCAGAGCCTGTGCTCCACAACGGGAGAGGCCACAACAGTGAGAGGCCTGCGTACCGCAAAAAAAAAAAAAAAAAAAAAAAAAGTGCTGCTATATTCAATATCCTATAATAAACCATAATGGAAAAGAATATGAAAAAATATACATATGTATAACTGAATCACTTGGCTGTACACCAGAAAATAAAACAACACTAAAAAAAAAAAAAATGTAAATCAACTATACTTCAATAAAAAAAAATTTTTTTTAATGCTGTTGAAAAAAATGGAGTCAATAGACTTATTCAATGAAAGGTTGCCACGAACCCTCAGTTTGTAAAGAACACAATATCTGTGAAGCACAGTAAAGTGAAGCACAATAAAATGAGGTACGCCTGTAGTAAATGGAGGGAGCAGGGATGTGAATCCGGGTCCGTCAGACTCAAGGCCTGTTCTTAAACACTAAGCTGTTTGCCTTTTATATAATCTGGGGCCTTGGGCCATATACTAACGGTGAAGCCTGAAACACCAGCTGGGTGGCTGTGACGTGGTCTCTGCTATACAGACTAGGTCTGCTGTTGACCCAGTTAAAGTGCTTGCTGCTAACCAAAAGAATGAGGCTATAAAAGTTGAAACTATTCAAAAGGCACCTTCAAAAAATGCAAAAATTTCTGACATAGCAAAGACAAATCCCTAGAAATAATTGTGCTATTTAAATGGAAGACATTGACCTATAGCCTTGGGGTACTGCACTTCCTTGGACTAATGCCTATTCCAGGCCATACCAGGCCCAACACTCCAAGCACCTGGGAAAAGGTGAAGCAGATGGGCCATGAACCAACATGTGAGACCTGAGAGAGGGTCCACAAGAGTAACGACGGGCTCTGGTCTAGTCCACTCCTGAACCCAGGAATGAAAGATTTGTAAAATGAATCAGAGAACATTCTAATGTAAACAAGGAGTTACTTCCCTCTCTAATAGCTACAGCCACCCAGTATCCAGCAAGGGTATTTTTTCCAGTTCCAGGCTGAACATAGGTGCAGTAAAAGAGGAGTCTTTTTTAGCATCAAACATCTCTGCCTGTGACAAGCCCAAGAGGAGCTGGGCAACCAGACTGAGTAGGGGTTCAAAGTCAGAGACTCCACAGCCCTGGCTCCAACAATGGGATTCAAAAAGGATCAGACCAAACCTTCTCAGGGATTCGAACTCATCCGAACAAGTGCTGTAGGAGGGCACTGAATCAGTGTGTGCATATTCTTAGTGAATCAAGATCCTTAAAGGTAAAGACTGGATGGGTCGTAAATCAAGGTATTTTTACAGTATCTGCAGCTGACCTTCTTCTTGAGATTTAGTTTTATACTGAAATGACTATTCTGAGCCCAGTCTCATGCAAATCCATACACCTGAAGTAGCCCTGGGGTCCTGGGAACATCTTAAGTACTAAGACCTGTGGCTTAGAGATACGAACAGCACAGGCCCAGGAAGCTGGCTGGCCCTGACCCTCCCAATACAAGATTTAAGTACCCACAAGCTTGAGCCTTTAGATGCCCTGGTCAGTACTAGATTATGACAGCATAAAGAATACTGGGTGGTGAGACTTCTCTGCTGGTGCAGTGGTTAAGAACCCACCTGCCAATGCAGGGGACACAGGTTCGATCTCTGGTCCGGGAAGATCCCACATGCCGCAGAGCAGCTAAGCCCGTGCGCCACAACTACCGAGCCTGCGCTCTAGAGCCTGCGCGCCACATCTACTGAGCCGATGTGCCACAACTACTGAAGCCCGCACGCCTAGAGCCCATGCTCCACAACAAGAGAAGCCACCACAATGAGAAGCCTGCACAACGCAACGAAGAGTAGCCCCTGCTCACTGCAACTAAAAGCCCACGTGCAGCAACAAAGACCCAAAGCAGCCCAAAAATTAATTAATTAATTTCAAAAAAAAAGAATACTGGATGGGGTGAGGAGACCAGTGCTCTAGCCTTGGCTGTATAATTAACCTGAGCTGAGACTTTTTCATGAAAGCCTTTTGACTTACCTGGGTTACCAACAGCTGTCTTACCAAATTTACAGGCTCTTTCTGAATAGCAAATCAGATGAGAAAAGCTTGGCAAAAAGAGTCATCAACACAGACCATGACTGATACTCTGAAGGACTATCTAGGCTGGTGTTCTAGTAACTAACTCCAGGGGGTGCTCCATTTCCAGTGATGTGCTCCAAAGACCTACATGTGGTCCCCTGGTCAGAAATGAATCACCCTGGAACTGCATCACAAGCACAGGAAGTGTCCATTCAAAGCTACCTTAAGGGGTCCCAAGTAGATGAGTTCACAGGTCTGGGCCTTCTGTTCATCCAGAAAATGGCAGACATTAAAGTCCAAACTAGGACTTACTGGGAAATCTGAGACACTATTTAAAGGAAAGGGCGTGAGAAGACACTGCCTCATGATCTGGACTAGAATCCTCCGTATCACCCTTCCAGAGTGTCCCCAGGACTCAAGGTTCAGGTAGGCTTCCTCACTGGAGTTTAATTTCAAGGATTCCTTTCCTAAGTGGAGGAAACATGGTAAGATCAAAGGGCAGAGGACCTTAGAAAAGTCACCTGGAAATTCTGGGCCTCAGTTCCCTTATCTGTAAAATAAGGATAATAACCCCCCACGGAGGTGTGAGGATTACATGAACTGATGTAAACAGAAAGATGTGGAACACAGTGACCAGCGCAGAGTAGATACTCAACAAACATCAGCCTCTCAGCACAGCTTCAAGCCAACAGGCCCACAGGCAGGCTTCAGGAGGCGGCTGGAAGCAGGCCGCTGGAGTCTGTGACACAGGATGCAATGGCACACAAAAACTCAAGCGTGAAAGACCTTTTGCTCCAACTGTCAAGTGACTACTGCAATACTAAGGCCTACCTGACACACAAGGTTTGGCAATCTCAAAAAGCACTGTCCCGGTCTCCAAATCTCGAATTTTGAAGCGTGTGAAATCAATACTGTAGACGTTGTCTTCGGGTTTACATAAATAATCTGAAAATGAGAGAGAGACCAATGCCGTTAAATAATCCTCCAAATCCACCATTTCTTTCTCAAGTTTTGAAGCAAACTCAGGTTTTTTTCTTACACAATTCACTTAAAATACACCCCAAAACTTCCTTTTATGTTATAAGCAAAAGTTGTGTGGAGAGAATTAGGGGATCCAAGAAAGAAAAAAAGTGCATGGGCTTGTGTGGATGAAAGATTACTGTAACACTTTAGAAATAGGGATGGTAAAAGGGGATTTCTTTGGAAACACTTCAAAAATGGCCTATAAACCTTTCATTGGATATCACAGCAGGATAGAATTTTTTTTAGAAATCCATTTTAAAACATTTATGCTGATCTAATGGCTAATATGGTGCATGTTTGCTGAACGTATCACAAAGCACAGATCAGCAAACTTTTTCTGTAAAGGGTCAGATCATGAATAATTTAGGCTTTTGGCCACACAGTCACTATCACAACTACTCAGCTGTGTCGCTGTAGCACAAAGGCAGCCACGAACATGGAAATGAATGGCGTGGCTGTATTCTAATAAAACTATTTATAGACACGAAATACAAATTTTATATAACCATGTGTCCCAAGATTTTTTTTTTTTTCCAACCATTTGAAAAGGTTAAAACCACTCTTAGCTTGTGGGCTGCACAAAACCAGGTGGTGGGCCATACCTACCCAGGCAGCAGGACGGATCTGCTGTGGAGGGCGTGAGGCCAAAGTGAAGGAGAGCCCCCAGAAACCTGATCAACTAATCAAAACAGTACTGATCAAAGACAATTTCATTGATTTCTTTCTCTCATGACTCCTGAGAGCATCTTCTCCACAACTCACTTTGACACTTTATCTTATACTGCCTGTTTGCATTAGCTGTTTCATGTTTTACAAGCTGACTCTCCAATAAGATGGCAAACTTGAGAGCTACTGATTATTCTGTAACTCCCAAAAGTGCTGAGATTGGTTCTGCACCTTTAGAGGGGACTCAATAAATAACCTGCTGAACAGAACAGACTTTAAGAAGAGTAAAGAATCCAGAGGTCACCAAGCTGACTTGTGACTTTCTCCAATAAGCTGCTGAGGTGTGTTTGGGCAATGGCACCACGCTTAAGCTCCTACACAGGACCTGAGTGCTCTCCTAGAATGCCGCGTAGGGCCAGGCATTACAGTGGCCTAATTCACCTTTGGTATCAGGAGAAAGCATGGGGTGAGAAAGGTGAGGTGGTGAGCATTTCCGTACCTTCAGAGCCCCAACTGAAATCTGGGTCAGAACAGAAGCAGCTTTTTCACAATGTTTCTATGAAACAGAATAGCAAGACCTTCTAAAGATATACTCAGGCATGCAAAGGACAGTCCCAAACCAAACAGTGATGGAAAATAGGGATATGAAAATACCCAGACTCAAATTAAAGCTATTTTAGGAGATGGGAATTCCCTTTCATACAGGCTGGACCAAGGCCTATCCCTCCAAACTGTCATCCTCAAATCACTGGGGGCGGCCTCCATCTCCCTGAGGGACACCTGAGCACCCCTGGGCTGCCGACTAAAGCAATTCAGCAGATAATAGGACGGCAGCCTTTAATCCATCAAGGGAGTGCTGGTGCTTCAACGTTAGAAGTCTGGAGGACAGGGCCGGCTGGGCAAGCAGGGTCTAACCAACTGACTGCAAACTCTTAGTGGGGAACAGCAGCAAGAAAAAAGGCATCAAGTCAGGGGTTGGCCTGGAAGAGAACAGAAAAGAGGAAAACCAGGACAGGGGGTGAGCTATATATTTCTCCCCACCCTTCGTACTATCAATGAAAAGGTGTAGGACGGTTGCATTTTATGCAAGAAATGCATCTCTGACACCCTGACATATTCTTAATTCACTGGAACAAGTGTCAAAAGCAGGATTCACATTTTGGTTTTGTACGTGAACTGAAACTTTATTAATATTTTTTTAATGCGGCACGAAATGCCACGGCAATGTATTTGAGGAAGGAGGAGTCCACCTGCACACAAAGGGGCAAGCTAGGGACCCAAAGAGGTAGGGGGCCAAGGCAGGCTGGAAAGGGGGCGGGGCTGTCAGGGGCCGGAGGGGAGGGAAAGGCAGAGAAAGCAGCTAGGGTAGGGGTCTGGGCTGGCAGAGGGCGGCAGAAGCTGGCTGTAGACAGGTTGAGGGCGCCTAGCTGGTCAGGAACTTCACTGATGGCTGGGGGGCAGCGGCCCACTTCCCAGGGTCAGGAGGATCCGGTTAAGCCAAGGCGGGCCCCCACCCAAACAGATCCAGCTGAGGAGGAGAACGGCCGGGCCTGAGGGCCCAGCGGGGACGGGCCACAAGGAAGCCTAGCGTGGCCGGACTCAGAGGAGGGCAGTCAAGCCCAGGAGAACCCCTCCCGACCAGGTCTAGGTGAGGGTGGGCAGCGCGGCCCGGCCGGCCGGGGGCGCCTGGGTGGACACCCTGGGCCGGCCGAGCGGCAAGCGGCCGGCTCCGCTTAGGCTACAAGGGGCCCAGGGACCGGCGCGAGGGGAGGGCGCGGCCGGCCCCGCACTTACTCTCTGTGACCCGGCTGAGGCGCAGGACGTGCTCGGGCCGGATGGTATCCAGAGCCAGCAGCTCCTGCTCCGTAACCGCTGCCCCGATGCCGTCGTCGGCCGCGTGGTGGGGCGCCTGCCGCCGCGCCTTAAGCCTGTTCAGGACGCCGCCGCCAGCCTTCTTCTTCTCCTCCTTGCCAGTCACCAGCCCCCCGGGCCCAGCCGCCGACCCCACGGCCGCAGCCCTAGAATTCGACCCGCTCATCGCTCCGCCGCCAAGATGGCCGCCGCCTCCGCAGCCGTAACTATGGAGAGCGGGGGCGGGGCCGGGCCTGTGGGGGCGGGACCTGCGGGCCGCGTCGCTAGCGCCCTCCCGCCAGCGTTGGTCCAGCCAGGTGGCTGGCACCTTAGCACTCCAGATCCTCCATCAGGCCCCCGAGGTCACCCCAAATGTCTAAAAAAATATCCCGTACAGTCAAATGACTTTCCATCACATAAAATGTAGACGAGGCATCTTGAGAAAATGTTTTTTCATCTGTAGTCTAGGAGGTAAGACAGTTCTTGCTACGCAAAGGCAGCTTTCCAATTAGATTGCCATTTCTAAACCGTACTGTGTCAGGCTTTGGGCTAGACATTGGGCTGGGCTACAGGGAATATAAGAATACGAAAGAGGGAGGGACTGAGTCTGCTGTATTCACCACTGTATTCAGGCAGTCTAGCTAATGCCTGACACACGGTAGGTGCTCAATGATGATCGAATGAATGAATGAGTGAAGGAAGGCCTGAACAGCACCGGGCTACGGAGGAGCTCCCACTTTGTTGGGGAAGACTGTGAGGTACATAATTCATCATGTGGCCCTTCCTCTAGATCAGCCCAATAAGTATGAATGAACCAGAAGACAAAACAGACTGCTAATTGCTGAAGCAGAGGTGCTACCAGAGCACACAGGAGGGGTCTAGGGGCTAGGGGAGAGGCTTCAGGGGTGACATCTGCACTGAGCCATGGAAATTAACCATGATTTCAAGGACTGGAGGAGGTGAGTGGGAGGGGGGAGGACACTGCCCTCTTATACCCCAAGTGGCTCCTTCTCTAGAGATTCTGGATCCACACCCTTCTCTGTTGGAGGCTTGGGCCTGACTGATGCAAAGTGTGTGTGCTAGGTTGATGTCACCTCTTAGATAGACTCAGGCCGAAGTGAAACTCTACCCCTCTCCCCACTGGTCAGCCTCAAAGCCTTGATTTATGCAGGATTTGCTAGATCCCTCTCATCCAAGGGGTTTGGGAGTGGCTGACAGGCCTCGCCTGGTTCCTGGACCAAATCCAAACCTGACTCCACCTCAGCTGCCCAGCCTGGTGGAACAGTATGTGGCCAGTTCCTATCTAAATGCTGTCCTGTCTTTGAGAGATTACCACCCGGGGGGAGACTTCCCAAACTGTTCAGGGAAATTTTAAGATGTGTACAAGAATTACACATTTGCACATTGCAATTTCCCTTTGCAAACAATTCTTTTTAAACTACTCAGCAGTAAGTGGTTACTGAAGAATTTCCAGAACTCTTAATATGCTACTTGATTGTGACTCACCAAGAAGGGAGTTTAGCATGGAGCCATTTCACACAATCACTTGCTGACTAAACATTTGTCCTCAGCAACAGGACTAGAGTTACCTGGATCCCAGCTTTTCTCTTTTTAGGGATGATAACAAACGTATTGACGCATTTACCTGCAATTCCACATCCGGGAACTTAGCCTACATGTATGCACGAAGGTGCTTACTGCAGGACCATTTGTAAAACTGAAAAATTACAACAAGTTATAGTTGCACCCATTCATGTTATGAAGCTGTAAAAAAGAATGAGGTCCATCTCTACTTACTAGTATAGAGAGATCTCAGATAGTTTGAGGTGGGGGGAGCAAAGCACATAATCCCATTTGTTTAAAATTTGAAAGTAGGGCTTCCCTAGTGGCGCAGTGGTTGAGAGTCCACCTGCCAATGCAGGGGACATGGGTTCGTGCCCCGGTCCAGGAAGATCCCACATGCCGCAGAGCGGCTAGGCCCGTGAGCCATGGCCGCTGAGCCTGCGCGTCTGGAGCCCGTGCTCCGCAATGGGAGAGGCCACAACAGTGAGAGGCCCGCGTACTGAAAAAAAAAAAAAAAAATTGAAAGTATATGAGTATTTCTATCTGTAACTACACAGGAAGGGGTTTGGATATACAGTAGAGTTAAGTGAGGTTCCCTTGGGGGAGGAGAGAATTGGAAGGGATTAAAGGGGGATATATTCACTTTTGACACTCTTTAGAGCTACTTCTATACTATTTTATCACAACAAGCATATCATCATGGGCTGCTTGTATACCTTTAAATAAATAAATAAATAAAAATAACTAACTAACTTAGGATCTGCATCTGGAAGGCAGACTCTTAAGTCAAAGGAGACTTATTATAATCTCTTAAAATTTAAAAGCCACCTCAAACTTAATCACTTTTTTCTGCTCAAAAAATTTTAAATAAATACTGCCATATAAGGGAGTTGAGGCCTGTACTCTCTCTGATCACTACCTATAAACTGTGGTTAAAAAGCAAAAGATTATGTCTTTAGGAGAATAGAAAACACACAGAAAGAAAGGAAAAACATCCTTAAATATTCCTTTTTAAGAGGCAGTAGGAAAAATTAGGGCCATAACCTCCAATCTGCCTCTGTCTCTCCTCACCAAATCTTTCTAAGGTATGTCAAAAGGCTCTTTAAAAAAAAAAGTTTTCTGAAAAGTACATATACTAATTCCCTGTTGGGTGGAAAAAGAAAAATAGAGATTGACTGCATTAAATAGCAACCCCAATGTCTCCTTGGGCCAGACGTGGGAAGACTGGAGTGGAAAGGCTGGCCTCCCTTTCACCACAGCTTGGTGCTCTTCAAGTCCCTCTCCTTAAGCTGGTTATTTTCCTCACTGTAAGAGGTGTGACAGTGGCTGTTTTCCAGAGCAGTCCCAGAGTTGCCAGGCAGTCTGCCTCAAATCAGGCCAGGCAGGTGGGGCCCAGAGCTGATGCGGCCAAGGTAAGCAGGACATCAGAGGGCTTTTTTCTGCCGAGCCAGGGAAGTTCAGTCCTCCTTCCTGCTGCTTCCCTAAAGATGGCATCCACCGAATCAGCAAGTCGTGGCTGGGACTGCAGGCAGGCCTTGTGGTCTGGGAAACAGAGCTAGTGATTTCCATAGTACCCAAGTCACTTCTCTCCCTGGCTGAGGGCTGTTCTTTAAAAGCATTAATTTATTATTTATATCCCACCTGTTTCCGAAAAGGATTCATGGCATATTCCAAAGTCGTACAGCACAAGACTGGTGGGTGGAAATTCACATAGCCTTGCTGAGGGCAGAACTTTCAAAATTTTAAGTGCATATACTGTTGTTTTGTTTTGTTTTGTTTTGTTTTTGGCCGCGCTGCGCAGCATGTGGGATCTTAGTTCCCTGACCAGGGATTGAACCCGAATCCGCTGCAGTGGAAGCGCAGAGTCTTAACCACTAGACTGCCAGGAAAGTCCCGAGCATATACTGTTTGATTCAGTAATTCCTTAATGGAATTCTAAAGGCACACTTGCACATGTGCAAATATATTATGTAAATGTGTGTGTACGTACATATAAATATATATACATATAAAATGAAAGATATACACCAAAGATAATACACCTGTATATCCTCTAGGGATTAAAGAGGTAGGACTAAGAAATATGAGTTTTCACATTCTGCACCCCATATAAATTTTTTTTTAATATTTTATTTATTTATTTGTTTTTGACTGTGTTGAGTCTTCGTTGCTGCGTGCGGGCTTTCTCTAGTTGCAGTGAGCAGGGGCTACTCTTCATTGTAGTGCGCAGGCTTCTCATTGCGGTGGCTTCTTTTGTTGAGGAGCATAGGCTCTAGGTGCGTGGACGGCAGTAGTTGTAGCACGCAGGCTCAGTAGTTGTGGCTCATGGGCTCTAGAGCGCAGCTTAGAAGTTGTGGCACACAGGCTTAGTTGCTCCGTGGCATGTGGGATCTTGCTGGACCAGGGCTTGAACCCGTGTCCCCTGCATTGGCAGGCGGATTCTTAACCACTGTGCCACCAGGGAAGTCCCCCGATTTTTAAAATGTACTTACGCACTTTGTATCACTAAGTCTTAAAAGGTTACTTTCTTTTTAGAGAAAGAATAATATAATAAACCTCCACGTAACCAACACCCAGCTTCTTCAGTTATCTACATTCAAAAGATTCCTTCTTAAAAGTAGTACATCATGACATTAAGAGCACAGGCTTTGCGGTTAGACAGAGCTAAGTTCCAGTCCTCACTCTGCCACCTACCAGTTATGTGACTTTGGGCAGGTCATTTATGCCCTGTGAGCCTAAGTTTTCTTATTTATAAGAAAGGCTAGTCACTGGTCTTTCCTAGGGTTGTAAAGAGGAGATGAGGGCTTCCCTGGTGGCGAGTCCTGGTCCAGGAAGATCCCACATGCCGTGGAGCAACTAAGCCTGTACGCCACAACTACTGAGCCTCTGCTCTAGAGCCCACGAGCCACAACTACTGAGACCGCATGTCACAACTACTGAAGCACACACAGCTAGAGCCCGTGCTCTGCAACAAGAGAAGCCAATGCAATGAGAAGCCCACACACTGCAATGAAGAGTAGCCCCTGCTCGCCACAACTATGGAAAGCCTGTGCGCAGCAACAAAGACCCAACACAGCCAAAAATAAATAAATAAAATAAATTTTTAAAAAAGGAGATGAAAACAGCAATGAAAAGCACTCTGCTGGCGCCAGGGAGAGTGTTTCATGAATGGTCGCTATGACAATACATTTAAGTGGCCTCTTTCTCCAGGACCCCTCTGCTGAGGGCAGGCACCCTGGGCAGGGAGAAGCCATGGAGCTGGATTGAAAAGTGCGGTGACCAAAAAGAACAGTCAAGTCAGAGCAGAGAGGAAATGAGCTGGGGACCAAGGCTTGAGGAAGCAACAGACGGAGTCAAGTAGAAGCCGTAAGAAAACCCAGGAGAGGGAGTCTTAGGACAAGGCCCCAGCCAAAAAGTAAGTGGGGTTATTTTTCACTAATATAAGTGGTTAGCAACAAACAAAACTAAGACTCTTGGGCCAGAGTACCACGGTGAGGTGCCTACCATCTCAGGTTGCTAGAGAGCAGAGGCCTGCCCACTCCACACCTCTGTGCTTCACCTCTGTTCTGCCTTGACCCCTCACCATTGCTATGGCAACAGGCTTTCCAGTAAATGTTGGAAAAACTCATCTCTCTTCCTCTATGGGGGGTGGAGGGGCATGGGGTATAAGTATGGAGAAAGGTCCAACACACCGGCTCCAGCCAACCGGGAGCCTGATTTCCTTAGTGAGATTAAGATCCGGACCCAAAAAAAAAAAAAAAAAAGGATCTGGACCCAAGAGTGGTTTAACCCAACCCCTCCCACTTGGCCCAAGATCTTCTGTCAGACAGTTTCCCTCCCTGCGAGTCCCTAGAGCAGGGCTTCTTCAGGTCTCTTCCCCATTTGGCAGCTCATGCGAAGCTACTTGAAATAGTAACAGCCAAGTCTAAATTAGTAAAGAACTCCAGTTATGGGTGGGTTCAAGCTAAGAATGAGGCTCTGTGGGCCTCCTGGCTTATTTGGGCCCTGAGAACAGACTCCATCCACACAGGCTTCATTCTTAGAGCTGAGCACTGAATTCTGCCCTTCAAGGGATAACTGAGGGAGGTAGGCCAAGCTCTCCCTCCCATTCCCCAAACCAGCAGCCTCCATTCCTGCTTGGAGAAACACAGCACATGGCATCAGGCGGGGAGTGGAAGGCTGGAGAGAATAATGATTAAGAGCAAGAGTCCTGGTGTAAAACCTCAGTTCTGCCTTTTGCTGGCTGTGTGGTCTTCGGCAAGTCACCTCACCTCTTAAAAGTACCAGCTGGTTGGTTGAAGATTAAACAGAGATAACATCTGTAAAACTGCTTGGCCTCGTGCCTGGCCCATTTCAAAGGCTCAATAAAAGATATCTGTAATTATTATTCTTATAGCCTTAGAAAGATCATGGGCTTTGCAGACAAATAGACTGGGTTTGAATCCTGGCTTGATCATTTACTGACTAGCCTGGGGTAAATTACTAAAGTTTTTTGAGCTTCATGTTCCTCAGCTATAAAACATGATGGATAAATTATAGGGAAAAAAAAATCCTTCCTGCTCTTTCTGCCCCTTCCCTTGTCAACACTGACAACACATCAGAAAAGGAAAAAGCAGAGAAAACCATCCCATGGCTTAGTCTGTCCACAGGCTATTGTGGAAGCTGAGGGGAAAACGGGAGGGGAGGCAGCAGGCTCAGTGTGCCTTGGAAGTGAAAGTGTCATGGCCTGGTGTTCCAGTGAAAGTGGAAACATAACAACTGTTTATTTTTCCTTGAATGAGCTGCTGGTTGAAATGGCCAGGCAGCATTTAACAAAACTCCGTTCCCTTAACCAAACATCCTGGTAAAAAGAAAAGAAAGCTCCCAGACTCATCACGGAAGAACCCTTAGCAGCCAAGAGAACCCCTGGGTTTCCCTCTTCCCAACCCATCACGTCACTTCTTTGCAATCAAGTTCAAACTCAATCCCAACACAGAGTGTCACTGCAAATTGTTTATTAAAACACAAAGCAATGGACAGTGAAAAACATCCTGATTTTTTAACTTTTTGGTGGGAGTAGGGTGGGGCATGGAAGGGGTAGGGACAGATGGAGACAGCCCAGAAGGAAAGCCTCTATCCACCCCTACAGCTTTCCCGGGCCAGCCAGGTTCAAAGCCCCTCAACCACATCTCACTGTGTCGCTGGAAATGCGTGTTGTGGCTACAGACAGAGAGTAGGTTTGGCCTCTGCAGGGAGAGGATGGGAATCTAGAGTTGGAGCTACAGGGGCTACTAAGAACTTGACACTATCGTCCAGTACTTGGGTACAGAATAGAGCAGCCAGGCCCGATCTAGAGGGGTGGGGTTGGTTTCCTGACGAGCCAGGTTAGGCCAGTAGTGGTTGAAGAGGCTGCCCTGAGCTCTGAATGGGCAGCTGGTCCAAGCGTGGGAGAATTTGGTGGAAGGAAAATCCAAGGAGGGAACTAATCCAGGGTCAAATTTCTCTTCATTCCCTGGATCATGACACACCAGGGAAGACAGGAGTCAAGGATGTCTCATTCCTGGTTCTGCCATAATGCCTCTCCCTGCCAACTCTCCCCTCCCACCTGGCAACTCAGCCCTCCTTTCCCGACAGTTGTCCTTTGAAAGGACGGAAAGCGCACTTCAGATTGTTGTTGTTTTTCCTCGTACTGAAATAAAGCCCCGAAGCTCAGAATAGAGGTGAGAATGGAGTTCTGCTTTTCCTGGTGCTACGTGCTCCCCTCTCACAAGACTGCCTGGATGCGAGAGGTGCCAGGGCCCTCTGTGCCAACTCCAGCAGGCACTACTGTTTCCCAGGCTGCCAGCACAATCCTGGCTCCTTGTTTTTATACTCCTGGGGGGTGGGGAGGGGGGAACCCGTCCCAAGAGATCCATCCTGCTCTTTTCCTGCCAACCCAGCCAGGCCCCAAATCATCTGCCCTTATCCAAATGATTTGGCAGCCTACAGCCAGCTTGCCAAAGGCAGCTGGGCAAGGACAAACCAGCGGCAGCAAGCCACCCATGTACAGGGAAGAAACCGCCCTCGCTGGGAAGCGGACCCACTGGTGCCAACCTAGTCTTGTAACAAAATGAGGAAATCTAGCCCTCTTGCCCCAGGAGAGATATAAATACAGAGAGTCCTAGCTCAGACTGAAAGGGAAAAATTACTCTGATCTCTCCTAAGCTTGAACATGAAGGCTTCTTTGCAATTTTCTTAGAGCATTTGATCCCTAATTACATCTTCCCATAGAAGAAAAGCAGATTTCTTCTCTGGTTTCTGAACTGATCCTGGGTGTTTCTGGTTCTGCTTCTGCACCATCACTTAGCCTCGCCCCAGGCTCCTTCCCCAGGGGCCACAGTGGATGGAGGCCCAAAGCTTACCCTCCCTCCCCAACTTGTTTTTTGAAAACAGGAGCATCTATTCGTCTCTCACTCTGGAAAGCTCACCTGCTCTTCTAGGTCCTTTTGGAGAGGCATGGAGGACAGTATTAATGTTGCCACTTGATGCCATTAAGGCTCCTCGAGGCAAGAAGACACCTGAATTAGGTCAGAGCCAGACAGCAAAGGGGAGGGGGAGGAAGGGACTGTGAGACCCCCTGCCCAGACCTGAATCTAGAGGGAACGCCCACCCTGGCTCAGAGCAGGAGAGGACAAGGCACTGTGCTGACCGGGTGGGTCCTTCCCCAATCCCCTGGGAGGGTCAAGAACCTGCTGATTCTCCCCCTGTGCTTCCCAAGGTGAGCCAATTTCTAGGGAAAGGAATATAAGTGCTAGGAAAGGGAAAATACTGCTGCTGTTTTCTGAAGTTCAACTGAGATTCTAGAAGCCATGGCCAGGCCTTCCCAGGAGAGGGCACAGGCAGGATATGGAGGAAGAGAAATTCCTTAAAACAGAAGCTTCTCCAAAAAGAAAAGAAGTCAAATCACAATTCTAAAACTGGATTAAACAGTTCCCAGGCAAAGAAAGGGGGCGGTAAACTTAACCCAAACTTCACCCCATCTCTTCCAAGCCTAAGTGACCTCTACTGTGATCCTCCAATTTCAGGCCAGTACCTCTTAGGCAAACAGTGGGAACAAGAAAACAAGATCACACTCTCAAACCAACAGGTGGGCCTGCAGGCCCTGTGGTCCTCCTGCAATCTGACACCACTGACACAAAGAGAACCACCTTTCAAGTCACCAGAATGCAAGGTAAACACTGAGCAGCTTCTCCTCAATAGTGGAGGCTTTTTTAGAAAAACGTATCTGGTTTAGGGGACATGGGTCCCAAAGATTGTTTCCTGGCATGATGTTCCCGTCAGCAATGAGTGAAGCCTCCAAAAAGTCTGATTAGAGGCCAGTTGGTCCCTGACCCAAATTAGGGCTACACTACAGACTCTCAGCCCACCTCCCTCAGACATCTTTGCCCAGTCCACCCGGAAACTGAACCCAAGCCACACTTCTGGCAACAAGAGTTTCACCTTGGCTATCTGCTCTTGGCTTTGGCCAGCTGGGCTCAGGAAGATCTAAAACCCTAGGACAAGTGTGGATCCAGTAGAAGAGCCCAGGCCTCTCCTTCCCCATGCCTAATGGGCGTGACTTCTCACCTCCCCAACCCCAGCCAGACTCCCCTACAGCGCAGCCTCTCAGCCCCTAGCACCAGCTCAGGATACAGACGTGGGGACAAACAGTGCAAAAAGCAAAAGATGAACAACAGAGTGATTCTTAACATACACAATACAAAAATAAAAATAAAGAGTACCCCATCCCCACCCCTTTAACCCAAACTTCATGTACCTATATCATCTTGAAACAGCCAAAAAAAACAAAAAACAAAAAACTTTCAAGTTCAGCATCACAAGCCAACCGTAACCAGCCCTGGGCAGCTCTGTGATCTGGGTGTGCTTGGCTCCAGGGGACTCTACCCCAGCCCCCCCCATACTTCTTCCTGTTTCCTCACTTCCCCTTTAGTTTTTGTGAGCCACAGAAAGATGTTCCTTCCTTTCAGGCACAACCAAAGAGGAAAGTGCCCGTCCCTATCCCTGAGCTCAGGGGGAAAGGGTGGGCTTGGAAACAGAGGCAGAAGCAAAGCTGCTTGGCTTACAGTACCGTTAGGAAATGGCCCCAGGAACCAGGGTTTCCTTCTGAGACTCTGAGTCACCGAAGGGAAGGGTTGAGGTGAGGAGGCGGGGAGCCCTCCTTCCTCAGAGAGACCCAGGCAAACTAATGAACAAGGCAAAATGGAGGCAGCAAGTCCTCCCGCATCCTGTTTACTCTACTGGCAGTAGCCTACGGCTTTGGAGAGCTGTGACGGAATGGGACTCGAAGCCCCTGTCAGAAGCCCAATTAATAGTCAGGATGTCCACTGCCCCAGGCAGGTGGTCCCAGGACCAAGGCTTCAGGACATCATCCTGTAACGCAGGAGCTTCATGAAGCACTCCAGAAGTGTTCCTCTGATTATAGCTTCAGGCCGCAGCTGTCCAGCTGCCTGACTCAGTACCCAAGTATCGAGGCCTAAGTCACAGCTGAAATAAAGGGCTACGACTCTCAAAGGACTAAATGCTGACTTGGAGTAACTCATTAAGAACCAAAACCCAGGACATGAGCCCAAGGGCTACTTACTTTGTCACATAATGAGCAGTTCAAATATATGGAGCTCTTGGAAAACATATCCAAAGAGACAAACTCAAAATTAAACGCATTGTAAAAGGATGAGCCTGGCCTGAGATTCTATGCTGCTCCAGCCCAAGCATAAGCTAATCCTGTGGCTTTCCATCCACAAAATTCCTTGTAGCTTGGCTGGGTCCTCCCTCATTGCTCCCCTAACTGGGAAAAGGATGACAGGGACCAGAAAGGAGAGGAACAAGGAAGCCTCACTTCCTGCAGAAATTTTCCCGTGGAATTCAAGGCAAACACTTAGAGGCTAAGGGTGGCTTCAGAGCTGCCAGGACTATGGCTGACTGGCAATCTTTCAGCCCCGTCACATCAAGAACCTGGCTGAGACTTGGACAAGGAAATGAAAGGACAAAAAGGGCACGCTATTAAGGTCAGTGAGAGGCGTCACTGGGCCAGATACAGACAATCAGTCTAGCTCCTTGGGGCAGCTCTAGGCTTAAACCAAAACTGGTTGAACCGTGACATGGAAGGATGTGGGAATAAATGAACATCAGGTACTAGATACTCTCAACAGTGGTCAGTCACTTAGTAGGGCTCAAGTCTCCGAGGTTGCTCTTAAGTTACGCTAACATAAGCCTTTTCTGATCCAAAGACCAGAAGAGACTTTTAAGGTCAAGTGTTCTGTTGCTGCAGGCTGGAAAGCATCCCTGTCCCCTGGCAGCAAGACCCTACAAAGGGGCCAATAAAAGAACTGCTGGGTCAGGTCCTCCTGGCTGCTGGCTCAGAGATCCAGGGAGGGAGGTACCAGTAAAGTGAGGTGGTAGAGGATAAGACATTCAAGCAGAGGGAACCCCAAATCCCTATGTCTCCTTCCCTTCTTGGCAATAACTTAGCGGGATGGTTGAGAGAGAGATTTCAAATGAGCCAGGTTCAGAAAAAAAGAGAGAGAGAGAGGAAATCAAGTCCCCAACAGGCACTGAAATCAAAATGATTTGTTTGTGGTAAGAAGTCAGAGGCAACTTGAGGACCTGATATAAACTAATCGTCTCGGATACCAGACAGTTCTCTAACTGGCACATGTCAGGGAGACAAGCAATGACAAAGCTCAAACACTTAAGGTGGAACCATCATTGGGCTAAAACCAGAAAGGCTTCCAAGTAAGGAAGTATCTACTTTTCTTTCTTCTTTTTAATCCCCCTTCCGTTTTCATCTTTATCATACAAATTGTACACCTTCACACACACACACACACACACACACACACACACACACACACACTTTGAATCCCAGGACATCTGAAAACTTATCTGGACATAACTTCAGAACATACCCAACTCCCAGCGCTAGTCTTCTCAGGTAAGAAGATG